>NW_028225181.1:23986375-25246375 GCF_052327205.1 Somniosus microcephalus | reverse complement strand
AGAGCTGTAGTAGCTGTTTTCCGTTGGTATTTGACTGCTTGTCGCAGTTATGCCTGTATGGAAGGGAAGGGATGTCAAAGTGGTTATTCCCGAAAACGTAATTGTTTCCCTGATTATTGGTGAAGTCTGGTTCTTCGCCCGTTCTTGAATTGAGGTCCCCACAGATCAACACGTTCCCCTGGGCCTGGTATTGGATAATTTCCCCCTCCATGTTGGAGAAGGTGTCCTCTTTAAAGTACGGGGAATCGATTGGAGGGATATAAAGTGCGCAAATGTAAACATCTTGGGTGTTTGAGATAATCTCCCTCTCAAGTTTGAGCCACATATGGTTTACGCCCTTTTTTATAAATTTGATGTAATTCTTAAGTTTTGTTTTAAACCAGATCAGTATGCCTCCGGAGTCTCTGCCTTGGGTTACACTTGGTAATTTATTGGAGGGGGCCACCAGCTCAGTGTACCCTTGGGGACAGCCAGTGTGTCCTTTTCCTTTATACCAAGTTTCCTGTAAAATGATAATATCTAGGTCTTTAGTTTCATCTATGAACTCTGGGGTCCTACTTTTCACTTCTCGCAGTGAAGAGCATAGACCTTGGATATTCCAGGTCGAAATATATAAGGATTTCATGTTAAGTTTGATCTTTTACTATGATAGGTTAAAGAGTGGTACGTGTTTGTCGTGTCTAAGTGTGGGAAAAAAAAGATCACATCAGTTGTCTACAAAAGTTAATACAATTTGGTTACAGTTCTTTCTATTAATTAGTCCTTGATCCATAAGGCGGAAGTAGATGCTGCTGCACATCTGCTTATTGTCTCTTAATGGATTGTTTCTGTCTGAGGTATTGCGTACGTCCTATGCATCTCTCCCTCTGTCTGGCTGGGAGCGGTCCTATTCCCCTGTGGGACAGGAGTGGTGCAGGTCTGATATTGTTGTTTTGCATGGGGATCCTCTCTGGTCTCGGTTGGTGTTTTGGTGGTCATTGTAGTGTTCCTGATATGTACCCCGCTGATCTCTGGTGGTTGGGGGGGGGGTGCTCTTGGAGTCTGGGTATGGAGCCGGTTAAAAGCGACGTCCTTCAGGGCTTTAGCAAATATCGATATTCTTTGCCTTTGGATGTGGACGTGGTCGTAAAGACATTCCTCATCGAGGATGGGGTGTTGGGCCAGGTGTACGTTGTGGTTTGATTCGCAGTCTCTTGCTATGCTGGCATTTATCCCATGAATTGTGTTGTTGTTGAAGTCTGTTCTCGGCAATATTGTGGAAACAGTGATTCTAGTGTTTGGAAATGTACTGCTTGCTTTCCTAATCATTGCTCTGAGCGATGTTGCTACTTCTTTCTGTTGGGTCTTTAGGTCATTTGTGCCCGTGTGTATTATTATGTGTTGGGGGGAGCCTAATCTGGCTTTGGTCAGCCATCCCATGGCTCTGTTTGTTGTTGGGCACCAGATCTTTTCTACTTTACTTCTAGGGAATAGCTTTTTCTCCCATAGAAATTTCCCATTTGAGTCTGAGTATTACGACGTCAGCCTTGTTTGTGTTTACTGTCTGGTGGCTTTCGCTTGGACTCATAGTGTGTGTGCTGGGCTGGGGTGTCTGGTGTGTGCGTACCTCTTGTGAGCGGCCCGCTTGTGGTTCCACGGTGGTGGGGGAAGATTGCGAATCAGTATGCTGGTCGGTCTGTGTGGCACCCCTTGTATTGTGTGTCTGTTGCTTTTGTTCCATGTGGGAGTGCAGCCGTTCTGTCCGGCTCTGTCTTGTCTTATCTCTAGCCTCTGGTTGCTGGTCTAATGGTGTTATCTCTCCTCTATGGCTCTCTTCTTTTTCCTGCAGCTCTTTCACCTGATTCCTAAGTAGATTCACCTGGTTCTCAAGTAGCTTCAGCTCTCTCTTGTGTCTCTCCCTCTCCTGATTTTGATCGTCATTCATTTTGAGGAAGTCCTCTCTAAGTTTAACCATCTCTATCTCTAATTGATTAAATTTATCTTTTGGTTGTATCTGGCTGTGTGATCCCGGGGTATGTGTCTGGTCGGCCCTGGAAGGCTCACTCACTTCCTGGCTAGGCTGGTCGGCCCTGGAGGGCTCACTCACTTCCTGGCTATGCTGCTCTTCTCTTGGTGAGCTGGGAATGGTAGGGGGACTATGTGTGGCTTCCTTCCTGGTAGTTATGCTGGGGTTTGTCAGTTGTATCGTGTGGCTGTGGTTCCCCGGGGTTAGTGTTTGGTTTGAACTGTGTGGCTCGTTCACCTCCTGACCAGGCAGATTTTCTCCTGGTAAGTTGTCAATGTTGGGGGGAGTGCGGGCCACTCTGGGGCTGTTCCTTCCCCCCTTAGTTAATTTTTTCAGTGTCCTGAAGGCCGTTGCAAATTTGTCGAGTTTGCCTTGCACTAATATTGTTCCGGTATTGTACGCGTTGACCGTCGTAGTTGAACTGTCTCCTGGTGTGTTAATTTTCATTATGGACCCATTTGCGGTATTTTCTAGCTTAACATTGGTATAGTGTGATTTTATTGCTGTGATCCAAGCCACTGGCTGATCTGAGTAGAAAATGAGGTTACTTTTTGTCCCATTGTTGTAACAGTCAGCAAAAAGTGTTTCTGGTTTTTCTCTCATCTGCTCATGCTTGATCGCTTTTATAGCTTTTTTTGCGGTGTTGGGGGGAATCTGGAAGCGGGGCTGTTGTGGATCTTCTGATTCGCTCATTTTTGGTAAAGTATTGTTGATCTTAGAATAAGCTTTTCTGGGGCCCTGTGTTTGGTGTTTCCCTTTCCCTGTTCGCGAACTTTCCCGGTCCCCCTCTCCGACCCCGTGGTCCCTGGGCCTCGGCTTCTGGGTTCACCCTTCTCAGGTCTGGGTCTGTGAGCCGCTGTTTCCCGGTGCCTTCGGGCTGTTCCCCTCCCCCTCAGAGGTCTCTGTGCCTCTGTCTCGGCCTGGCTCCTCGGGCCTTTCCCTGGCTTCAGTCTCCCTCCCTGGGCCCTGTACTCACAGTCTTGGTTTGCTTCTGGAAGCCTTCTGGTTGCTCCCCTTCTCCTCAGAGGTCTCTGGGCCTGGCTCCTCGGGCCTTTCCCGGGCTTTCTATCCCAGCCGCCGCTCGGGCTGTGCCTCGTTCGCCGTTCGGGTGCTGGACTGCGGTCGTCGCTCGGGTGCTGGACTGCGGCCGTCGCTCGGGTGCTGGACTGCGGTCGTCGCTCGGGTGCTGGACTGCGGCCGCCGATCGGGCCGTGTCTCGTTCGCCGCTCGGGCTCCCCGAGTCACCTCGTTCCGGCTGCCGCTGCGTCTCCGTGCGGCCTTCGCGCCTCGGTTCCCGATGCGGCCAAGTCACCTCGCTTCTGCTGCTGCTGTGGCCCCGTGCGGCCGCTGTTCTTTGGTTTGTATTTTTTTTCCCCTTATTTCTTTTTTTTCTTTGGCTTTTTTTTTCTAATTTCCTCTGTTTTTTTTTCCTTTGGTGGTCTTTTTCTTCCTTACTTAATCTAGACTAAACTAAACTTAAACTTAACTAAACAAACTAAACTAACTTAACTAGAACTAAATTTAACTTTAAAACCTTTTTAAACTTGAAATGAACCTTTTTTTCCCCCACTTTAAACACTAAAAACACTAAAAATTCAGCAGCCCATCTTCAGCGTGTGTATTCACTCTGTCTGGCTCACAGTAACACTCTGATGCACCCCACACCCCTCACTGTAACACTCTGATGAACCCCACACCCCTCACTGTAACACTCTGATGTACCCCACACCTCTCACTGTAATACTCTGATATACCTCACACCCCTCACTGTAACACTCTGATGTACCCCACACCCCTCACTGTAACACTCTGATGTACCCCACACTCCTCACTGTAACACACTGATATACCCCACACCCCTCACTGTAAAGCTCTGATGTACCCCACAACCCTCGCTGTAAAACTCTGACGAACCCCACAGCCCTCACTGTAACACTCTGATATACCACACACCCCTCACTGTAACACTCTGATGAACCCCACACCCCTCACTATAACACTCTGATGAAACCCACACCCCTCACTGTAACACTCTGATGTACCCCACACACCTCAATGTAACACTCTGATGTACTCCACACCCCTCACTGTAACACTCTGATGAACACCACACCCCTCACTGTAATACTCTGATGAACCCCACAACCCTCACTGTAATACTCTGATGAACCTCCACAACCCTCACTGTAACACTCTGATATACCCCACAACCCTCACTGTAACACTCTGATGTACCCCACAACCCTTACTGTAACACACTGATGAACCCCTCATTCCTCACTGTAACACTCTGATGTACCCCACACCCCTCACTGTAACACTCTGATGTACCCCACACCACTCACTGTAATACTCTGATGTAACCCACATCCCTCACTGTAACACTCTGATGAAACCCACACCCCTCACTTTAATACGCTGATGAACCCCACACCCCTCACTGTAACACAAAGATACACCCCACACCCCTCACTGTAACACTCTGATGAACCCCACACCCCTCACTGTAACACTCTGATGAACCCCACACCCCTCACTGTAACACTCTGATGAACCCCACACCCCTCACTGTAACGCACTGATGAACCCCTCACCCCTCACTGGAACCCTCTGATGAACCTCACACCCCTCACTGTAACACTCTGATGAACCCCACACCCCTCACTGTAAAACTCTGATGAACCCCACACCCCTCACTGTAACACACTGATGAACCCCACACCCCTCACAGTAACACTCTGATGAACCCCACACCCCTCACTGTAACACACTGATATACCACACAACCCTCACTGTAAAACTCTGATGTACCCCACACCCCTCACTGTAACACTCTGATGAACCCAACACACCTCACTGTAACACTCTGATGAACCCCACACTCCTCACTGTAACACACTGATGTACCCCACAACCCTCACTGTAATACTCTGATATACCCCACAACACTCACTGTAACACTCTGATGTACCCCACACCCCTCACTGTAACACTCTGATGACCCACACCCGTCACTGTAATACTCTGATGAACCCCACAACCCTCACTGTAACACTCCGATGAACACCACAACCCTCACTGTAACACTCTGATAAACCACACACCCATCACTGTAACACTCTGATGAACCCCAGACCCCTCACTGTAACACTCTGATGAACACCACAACCCTCACTGTGACACGCT
Source organism: Somniosus microcephalus (assembly GCF_052327205.1). Classification (NCBI taxonomy): domain Eukaryota; kingdom Metazoa; phylum Chordata; class Chondrichthyes; order Squaliformes; family Somniosidae; genus Somniosus; species Somniosus microcephalus. The sequence continues at coordinate 25,241,184 of NW_028225181.1, read as the reverse complement.
GATGAATCCCACAACCCTCACTGTAATACTCTGATGAAACCCACACCCCTCACTGTAAAACACAGATGAACACCACACCCCTCACTGTATTACTCTGATGAACCACACAACCCTCACTGTAATACTCTGCTGAAACCCACACCCCTCACTGTAAAACTCTGATGAACCCCACACCCCTCACGGTAAAACTCTGATGAACCCCACACCACTCACTGTAATACTGTGATGAAACCCACACCCCTCACAGTAACACTCTGATGATCCCCACACCCCTCACTGTAATACTCTGATGAACGCCACACCCGTGACTGTAATACTGAGATGAACCCCACACCCCTCACTGTAAAACTGTGATGAACCGCACACCCCTCACTGTAATACTCTGATGAACCCCACACCCCTCACTGTAATACTGTGATGAACTGCACACCCCTCACTGTAATACTCTGATGAACCCCACACCCCTCACTTTAAAACTCTGATGAACCCCACACCCCTCACTGTAACACTCTGATGAACCCCACACCCCTCACTGTAACACTCTGATGTACCCCACACCTCTCACTGTAATACTCTGATATACCTCACACCCCTCACTGTAACACTCTGATGTACCCCACACCCCTCACTGTACCACTCTGATGAACCCCACACCAGTCACTGAAACACACTGATGAACCCCACTCCCCTCACTGTAACACTCTGATGTACCCCACACCTCTCACTGTAACACTCTGATGTACCCCACACTCCTCACTGTAACACACTGATATACCCCACACCCCTCACTGTAAAGCTCTGATGTACCCCACAACCCTCGCTGTAAAACTCTGATGAACCCCACAGCCCTCACTGTAACACTCTGATATACCACACACCCCTCACTGTAACACTCTGATGAATCCCACACCCCTCACTATAACCCTCTGATGAAACCCACACCCCTGACTGTAACACTCTGATGTACCCCACACACCTCAATGTAACACTCTGATGTACCCCACACCTCTCACTGTAATACTCTGATATACCCCACACCCCTCACTGTAACACTCTGATGTACTCCACACCCCTCACTGTAACACTCTGATGAACACCACACCCCTCACTGTAATACTCTGATGAACCCCACAACCCTCACTGTAATGCTCTGATGATACCCACACCCCTCACTGTAATACTCTGATGAACCTCCACAACCCTCACTGTAACACTCTGATATACCACACACCCCTCACTGTAACACTCTGATGAATCCCACACCCCTCACTATAACACTCTGATGAAACCCACACCCCTCACTGTAACACTCTGATGTACCCCACACACCTCAATGTAACACTCTGATGTACCCCACACCTCTCACTGTAATACTCTGATATACCCCACACCCCTCACTGTAACACTCTGATGTACTCCACACCCCTCACTGTAACACTCTGATGAACCCCACACCCCTCACTGTAATACTCTGATGAACCCCACAACTCTCACTGTAATGCTCTGATGATACCCCACACCCCTCACTGTAACACTCTGATCTACCCCACACCTCTCACTGTAACACTCTGATATACCCCACACCCCTCACTGCAACACTCTGATATACCCCACACCCCTCAAGTAACACTCTGATATACACCACACCCCTCACTGTAATACTCTGATGAACCCAACACCCCTCACTGTAACACTCTGATATACCCCACAACCCTTACTGCAAAACACTGATGAACCCCACATCCCTCACTGTAACACTCTGATGTACCCCACACCCCTCACTGTAACACTCTGATGTACCCCACAACCCTTACTGTAACACTCTGATGAACCCCACACCCCTCACTGTAACACTCTGATATACCCCACAACCCTTACTGTAACACACTGATGAACCCCACATTCCTCACTGTAACACTCTGATGTACCCCACACCCCTCACTGTAACACTCTGATGTACCCCACACCCCTCACTGTAACACTCTGATGAACCCCACACCCCTCACTGTAACACGCTGATATACCCCACAGCCCTCACTGTAACACTCTGATATACCTCTCACCCCTCACTGTAAAACACTGATGTACTCCACAACACTCACTGTAACACACTGATGATCCACAAACCCCTCACTGTAAAACTCTGATGTAACCCACATCACTCACTGTAACACTCTGATGTACCCCACAACCCTTACTGCAACACTCTGATGAACCCCACACCCCTCACTGTAACACTCTGATGTACCCCACACCCCTCACTGTAACACTCTGATGTACCCCACAACCCTTACTGCAACACTCTGATGAACCCCACACCCCTCACTGTAACACTCTGATATACCCCACAACCCTTACTGTAACACACTGATGAACCCCTCATTCCTCACTGTAACACTCTGATGTACCCCACACCCCTCACTGTAACACTCTGATGTACCCCACAACCCTTACTGCAACACTCTGATGAACCCCACACCCCTCACTGTAACACTCTGATGTACCCCACACCCCTCACTGTAACACTCTGATGTACCCCACAACCCTTACTGCAACACTCTGATGAACCCCACACCCCTCACTGTAACACTCTGATATACCCCACAACCCTTACTGTAACACACTGATGAACCCCTCATTCCTCACTGTAACACTCTGATGTACCCCACACCCCTCACTGTAACACTCTGATGTACCCCACACCACTCACTGTAATACTCTGATGTAACCCACATCCCTCACTGTAACACTCTGATGAAACCCACACCCCTCACTTTAATACTCTGATGAACCCCACACCCCTCACTGTAACACAGAGATAAACCCCACACCCCTCACTGTAACACTCTGATGAACCCCACACCCCTCACTGTAACACTCTGATGAACCCCACACCCCTCACTGTAACACTCTGATGAACCCCACACCCCTCACTGTAACGCACTGATGCACCCCTCACCCCTCACTGGAACCCTCTGATGAACCTCACACCCCTCACTGTAACACTCTGATGAACCCCACACCCCTCACTGTAAAACTCTGATGAACCCCACACCCCTCACTGTAACACACTGATGAACCCCACACCCCTCACAGTAACACTCTGATGAACCCCACACCCCTCACTGTAACACACTGATATACCACACAACCCTCACTGTAAAACTCTGATGTACCCCACACCCCTCACTGTAACACTCTGATGAACCCAACACACCTCACTGTAACACTCTGATGAACCCCACACTCCTCACTGTAACACACTGATGTACCCCACAACCCTCACTGTAATACTCTGATATACCCCACAACACTCACTGTAACACTCTGATGTACCCCACACCCCTCACTGTAACACTCTGATGACCCACACCCGTCACTGTAATACTCTGATGAACCCCACAACCCTCACTGTAACACTCCGATGAACACCACAACCCTCACTGTAACACTCTGATAAACCACACACCCATCACTGTAACACTCTGATGAACCCCAGACCCCTCACTGTAACACTCTGATGAACACCACAACCCTCACTGTGACACGCTGATGAATCCCACAACCCTCACTGTAATACTCTGATGAAACCCACACCCCTCACTGTAAAACACAGATGAACACCACACCCCTCACTGTATTACTCTGATGAACCACACTACCCTCACTGTAATACTCTGCTGAAACCCACACCCCTCACTGTAAAACTCTGATGAACCCCACACCCCTCACGGTAAAACTCTGATGAACCCCACACCACTCACTGTAATACTGTGATGAAACCCACACCCCTCACAGTAACACTCTGATGATCCCCACACCCCTCACTGTAATACTCTGATGAACGCCACACCCGTGACTGTAATACTGAGATGAACCCCACACCCCTCACTTTAAAACTCTGATGAACCCCACACCCCTCACTGTAACACTCTGATGAACCCCACACCCCTCACTGTAACACTCTGATGTACCCCACACCTCTCACTGTAATACTCTGATACACCTCACACCCCTCACTGTAACACTCTGATGTACCCCACACCCCTCACTGTACCACTCTGATGAACCCCACACCAGTCACTGAAACACACTGATGAACCCCACTCCCCTCACTGTAACACTCTGATGTACCCCACACCTCTCACTGTAACACTCTGATGTACCCCACACTCCTCACTGTAACACACTGATATACACCACACCCCTCACTGTAAAGCTCTGATGTACCCCACAACCCTCGCTGTAAAACTCTGATGAACCCCACAGCCCTCACTGTAACACTCTGATATACCACACACCCCTCACTGTAACACTCTGATGAATCCCACACCCCTCACTATAACCCTCTGATGAAACCCACACCCCTCACTGTAACACTCTGATGTACCCCACACACCTCAATGTAACACTCTGATGTACCCCACACCTCTCACTGTAATACTCTGATATACCCCACACCCCTCACTGTAACACTCTGATGTACTCCACACCCCTCACTGTAACACTCTGATGAACACCACACCCCTCACTGTAATACTCTGATGAACCCCACAACCCTCACTGTAATGCTCTGATGATACCCACACCCCTCACTGTAATACTCTGATGAACCTCCACAACCCTCACTGTAACACTCTGATATACCACACACCCCTCACTGTAACACTCTGATGAATCCCACACACCTCACTATAACACTCTGATGAAACCCACACCCCTCACTGTAACACTCTGATGTACCCCACACACCTCAATGTAACACTCTGATGTACCCCACACCTCTCACTGTAATACTCTGATATACCCCACACCCCTCACTGTAACACTCTGATGTACTCCACACCCCTCACTGTAACACTCTGATGAACCCCACACCCCTCACTGTAATACTCTGATGAACCCCACAACTCTCACTGTAATGCTCTGATGATACCCCACACCCCTCACTGTAACACTCTGATCTACCCCACACCTCTCACTGTAACACTCTGATATACCCCACACCCCTCACTGCAACACTCTGATATACCCCACACCCCTCAAGTAACACTCTGATATACACCACACCCCTCACTGTAATACTCTGATGAACCCAACACCCCTCACTGTTACACTCTGATATACCCCACAACCCTTACTGCAAAACACTGATGAACCCCACATCCCTCACTGTAACACTCTGATGTACCCCACACCCCTCACTGTAATACTCTGATGTACCCCACACCCCTCACTGTAACACTCTGATGTACCGCACAACCCTTACTGTAACACTCTGATGAACCCCACACCCCTCACTGTAACACTCTGATATACCCCACAACCCTTACTGTAACACACTGATGAACCCCACATTCCTCACTGTAACACTCTGATGTACCCCACACCCCTCACTGTAACACTCTGATGTACCCCACACCCCTCACTGTAACACTCTGATGTACCCCACACCCCTCACTGTAACACTCTGATGAACCCCACACCCCTCACTGTAACACGCTGATATACCCCACAGCCCTCACTGTAACACTCTGATATACCTCTCACCCCTCACTGTAAAACACTGATGTACTCCACAACACTCACTGTAACACACTGATGATCCACAAACCCCTCACTGTAAAACTCTGATGTAACCCACATCACTCACTGTAACACTCTGATGAAACCCACACCCCTCACTTTAATACTCTGATGAACCCCACACCCCTCACTGTAACACAGAGATGAACCCCACACCCCTCACTGTAACACACTGATGAACCCCACACCCCTCACTGTAACACTCTGATGAACCCCACACCCCTCACTGTAACACACTGATGAACCCCTCACCCCTCACTGTAACCCTCTGATGAACCTCACACCCCTCACTGTAACACTCTGATATACCCCACATCCCTCACTGTAATACTCTGATGAACCCCACACCCCTCACAGTAACACTCTGATATACCCCACACCCCTCACAGTAACACTCTGATATACCCCACACTCCTCCCTGTAACACGCTGATGTACCCCACACCCCTCACTGTAAGACTCTGATGAACCCCACACCCCTCACTGTAACACTCTGATATAACCCACACGCCTCACTGTAACACTCTGATATACCCCACACCCCTCACTGTAACACTCTGATATACCCCACAACCCTCACTGTAACACACAGATATACACCACACCCCTCACTGTAACACTCTGATGAACCCCACGCCCCTCACTGTAATACTCTGATGGACCCCACACCCCTCACTGTAATACTCTGATGAACCCCACACCCCTCACTGTAACACTCTGATGTGCCCCACACCTCTCACTGTAATACTCTGATATACCTCTCATCCCTCACTGTAACACTCTGATGTACCCCACACCCCTCACTGTAACACTCTGATGAACACCACACCCCTCACTGTAACACTCTGATGTACCCCACACCCCTCACTGTAACACTCTGATGTACCCCACACCCCTCACTGTAATACTCTGATGGACCCCACACCCCTCACTGTAATACTCTGATGAACCCCACACCCCTCACTGTAACACTCTGATGTGCCCCACACCTCTCACTGTAATACTCTGATATACCTCTCACCCCTCACTGTAACACTCTGATGTACCCCACACCCCTCACTGTAACACTCTGATGTACCCCACACCCCTCACTGTAAAACTCTGATATACCCCACACCCCTCACTGTAAAACTCTGAGAACCCCTCACCCCTCACTGTAACACTCTGATGAACCCCACACCCCTCACTGTAACACTCTGATGTACCCCACACACTTCACTGTAACACTCTGATGAACCCCACACCTCTCACCATAACACTCTGATGTACCCCACACCCCCCACTGTAATACTCTGATGTACCCCACACCCCTCACTGTAACACTCTGATTAAACCCACACCCCTCACTTTAATACTCTGATAAACCCCACACTCCTCACTGTAACACACAGATGAACCCCACACCCCTCACTGTAACACTCTGATGAACCCCACACCCCTCACTGTAACACTCTGATTAAACCCACACCCCTCACTTTAATACTCTGATAAACCCCACACTCCTCACTGTAACACACAGATGAACCCCACACCCCTCACTGTAACACACTGATGAACCCCACACCCCTCACTGTATTACTCTGATGTACCCCACACCCCTCACTGTAACACACTGATGAACCCCACACCCCTCACTGTAACACACTGATGAACCCCACACCCCTCACTGTAATACTCTGATGAACCCCACACCCCTTACTGTAACACTCTGATATACCCGACACCCCTCACTGTAATACTCTGTTAAATCCCACACCCCTCACTGTAATACTCTGATGAACCCCACAGCCCTCACTGTAATACTCTGATGATACCCACACCCCTCACTGTAATACTCTGATGAACCCCACACCCCTCACTGTAATGCTCTGATATACCCCACACCCCTCACTGTAACACTCTGATGAACCCCACACCTCTCACTGTAACACTCTGATATACCCCACACCCCTCACTGTAACACTCTGATATACCCCACACCCCTCAAGTAACACTCTGATAGACACCACACCCCTCACTGTAATACTCTGATGAACCCAACACCCCTCACTGTAAAACTCTGATATACCCCACAACCCTTACTGCAAAACACTGATGAACCCCACATCCCTCACTGTAACACTCTGATGTACCCCACAACCCTCACTGTAACACTCTGATGTACCCCACAACCCTTACTGTAACACTCTGATGAACCCCACACCCCTCACTGTAACACTCTGATATACCTCACAACCCTTACTGTAACACACTGATGAACCCCACATTCCTCACTGTAACACTCTGATGTACCCCACACCCCTCACTGTAACACTCTGATGTACCCCACACCCCTCATTGTAACACTCTGATGAACCCCACACCCCTCACTGTAACACGCTGATATACCCCACAGCCCTCACTGTAACACTCTGATATACCTCTCACCCCTCACTATAAAACACTGATGTACTCCACAGCACTCACTGTAACACACTGATGATCCACACACCCCTCACTGTAAAACTCTGATGTAACCCACATCACTCACTGTAACACTCTGATGAAACCCACACCCCTCACTTTAATACTCTGATGAACCCCACACCCCTCACTGTAACACAGAGATGAACCCCACACCCCTCACTGTAACACACTGATAAACCCCACACCCCTCACTGTAACACTCTGATGAACCCCACACCCCTCACTGTAACACTCTGATGAACCCCACACCCCTCACTGTAACACACTGATGAACCCCTCACCCCTCACTGTAACCCTCTGATGAACCTCACACCCCTCACTGTAACACTCTGATATACCCCACATCCCTCACTGTAATACTCTGATGAACCCCACACCCCTCACAGTAACACTCTGATGTACCCCACACCCCTCACTGTAATACTCCGATAATCCCCACAACCCTCACAGTAATACTCTGATATACCCCACACCCCTCACTGTAACACTCAGATATACCCCACACTCCTCACTGTAACACGCTGATGTACCCCACACCCCTCACTGTAAGACTCTGATGAACCCCACACCCCTCACTGTAACACTCTGATATAACCCACACGCCTCACTGTAACACTCTGATATACCCCACACCCCTCACTGTAACACTCTGATATACCCCACACCCCTCACTGTAACACACAGATATACACCACACCCCTCACTGTAACACTCTGATGAACCCCACGCCCCTCACTGTAATACTCTGATGGACCCCACACCCCTCACTGTAATACTCTGATGAACCCCACACCCCTCACTGTAACACGCTGATGTACCCCACACCCCTCACTGTAAGACTCTGATGAACCCCACACCCCTCACTGTAACACTCTGATATAACCCACACGCCTCACTGTAACACTCTGATATACCCCACACCCCTCACTGTAACACTCTGATATACCCCACACCCCTCACTGTAACACACAGATATACACCACACCCCTCACTGTAACACTCTGATGAACCCCACGCCCCTCACTGTAATACTCTGATGGACACCACACCCCTCACTGTAATACTCTGATGAACCCCACACCCCTCACTGTAACACTCTGATGAACCCCACACCCCTCACTGTAACACTCTGATGTGCCCCACACCTCTCACTGTAATACTCTGATATACGTCTCACCCCTCACTGTAACACTCTGATATACCCCACACCCCTCACTGTAACACTCTGATGAACCCCACACCCCTCACTGTAACACTCTGATGAACCCCACACCCCTCACTGTAACACACTGATGAACCCCTCACCCCTCACTGTAACCCTCTGATGAACCTCACACCCCTCACTGTAACACTCTGATATCCCCCACATCCCTCACTGTAATACTCTGATGAACCCCACACCCCTCACAGTAACACTCTGATGTACCCCACACCCCTCACTGTAATACTCCGATAATCCCCACAACCCTCACAGTAATTCTCTGATATACCCCACACCCCTCACTGTAACACTCTGATATACCCCACACTCCTCACTGTAACACGCTGATGTACCCCACACCCCTCACTGTAAGACTCTGATGAACCCCACACCCCTCACTGTAACACTCTGATATAACCCACACGCCTCACTGTAACACTCTGATATACCCCACACCCCTCACTGTAACACTCTGATATACCCCACACCCCTCACTGTAACACACAGATATACACCACACCCCTCACTGTAACACTCTGATGAACCCCACGCCCCTCACTGTAATACTCTGATGGACCCCACACCCCTCACTGTAATACTCTGATGAACCCCACACCCCTCACTGTAACACGCTGATGTACCCCACACCCCTCACTGTAAGACTCTGATGAACCCCACACCCCTCACTGTAACACTCTGATATAACCCACACGCCTCACTGTAACACTCTGATGAACCCCACGCCCCTCACTGTAATACTCTGATGGACCCCACACCCCTCACTGTAATACTCTGATGAACCCCACACCCCTCACTGTAACACTCTGATGAACCCCACACCCCTCACTGTAACACTCTGATGTGCCCCACACCCCTCACTGTAACACTCTGATATACCCCACACCCCTCACTGTAACACTCTGATGAACCCCACACCACTCACTGAAACACACTGATGAACACCACACCCCTCACTGTAACACTCTGATGTACCCCACACCCCTCACTGTAACACTCTGATGAACCCCACACCACTCACTGAAACACACTGATGAACACCACACCCCTCACTGTAACACTCTGATGTGCCCCACACCCCTCACTGTAACACTCTGATATACCCCACACCCCTCACTGTAACACTCTGATGAACCCCACACCACTCACTGAAACACACTGATGTACCCCACACTCCTCACTTTAACACACTGATATACCCCACACCCCTCACTGTAACACTCTGATGAACCCCACACCCCTCACTGTCACACTCTGATGTACCCCACACACCTCACTGTAACACTCTGATGAACCCCACACCTCTCACCATAACACTCTGATGTACCCCACACCCCCCACTGTAATACTCTGATGTACCCCACACCCCTCACTGTAACACTCTGATTAAACCCACACCCCTCACTTTAATACTCTGATAAACCCCACACACCTCACTGTAACACACAGATGAACCCCACACCCCTCACTGTAACACTCTGAAGAACCCCACACCCCTCACTGTAACACACTGATGAACCCCACACCCCTCACTGTAATACTCTGATGTACCCCACACCCCTCACTGTAACACTCTGATGAACCCCACACCCCTCACTGTAACACACTGATGAACCCCACACCCCTCACTGTAATACTCTGATGAACCCCACACCCCTTACTGTAACACTTTGATATACTCGACACCCCTCACTGTAACACTCTGATGAACCCCACACTCCTCACTTTAACACACTGATATACCCCACACCCCTCACTGTAAAGCTCTGAGAACCCCTCACCCCTCACTGTAAAACTCTGAGAACCCCTCACCCCTCACTGTAACACACTGATGAACCCCACACCCCTCACAGTAACACTCTGATGTACCCCACACAACTCACTGTAACACTCTGATGAACCCCACCCCTCTCACCATAACACTCTGATGTACCCCACACCCCCCACTGTAATACTCTGATGTACCCCACACCCCTCACTGTAAAACTCTGATTAAACCCACACCCCTCACTTTAATACTCTGATAAACCCCACACCCCTCACTGTAACACTCTGATGAACCCCTCACAGTAACACACTGATGAACCCCACACCCCTCACTGTAACACTCTGATGAACCCCACACCCCTCACTGTAACACACTGATGAACACCACACCTCTCACTGCTGTACTCTGATGAACCCCACACCCCTCACTGTAATACTCTGATGAACCCCACACCCCTTACTGTAACACTCTGATATACCCGACACCCCTCACTGTAATACTCTGTTAAATCCCACAACCCTCACTGTAATACTCTGATGAACCCCACACCCCTCACTGTAACACTCTGATGAACCCCACACCCCTCACTGTAACACTCTGATGAATCCCACACCCCCCACTGTAATACTCTGATGTACCCCAGACCCCTCACTGTAACACACTGATTTACCACACAACCCTCACTGTAAAATTCTGATGTACCCCACACCCCTCACTGTAACACTCTGATGAACCCCACACCCCTCACTGTAACACTCTGATGAACCCCAAACTCCTCACTGTAACACTCTGATGTACCCCACACCCCTAACTGTAAGACTCTGATATACCCCACAACACTCACTGTAACACTCTGATGTACCCCACACCCCTCACTGTAACACTCTGATGACCCACACCCGTCACTGTAATACTCTGATGAACCCCACAATCCTCACTGTAACACTCTGATGAACACCACAACCCTCACTGTAACACTCTGATAAACCCCACACCCCTCACTGTAACACTCTGATGAACCCCACACCCCTCACTGTAACACTCTGATGAACCCCACACCACTCACTGTAATACTGTGGTGAAACCCACACCCCTCACTGTAACACTTTGTGAACCCTACACCCCTCACTGTAATGCTCTGATGAACCCCACACCCGTCACTGCAATACTGAGTAGAACCCCACACCCGTCACTGTAATACTGTGATGAACCGCAGAACCCTCACTATAATACTCTGATAAACCCGACACCCCTCACTGTAACACTCTGATGAACACCACACCCCTCACTGTAACACTCTGATGAACCCCACACCCCTCAATGTAATACTCTGATGAACCCCACACCCCTCACTGTAACATTCTGATATACCTCACACCCCTCAATGTAACACTCAGATATACCCCACACCCCTCACTGTAATAATCTGATGAACCCCACACCCCTCACTGTAAAACACTGATGAACCTCACACCCCTCACTGTAACACTCTGATATACCCCACACCCCTCAAGTAACACTCTGATATACACCACACCCCTCACTGTAATACTCTGATGAACCCAACACCCCTCACTGTAACACTCTGATATACCCCACACCCCTCACTGTAACACTCTGATGAACCCCACACCCCTCACTGTAAGACTCTGATATACCCCACACCCCTCACTGTAACTCTCTGATATACCCCTCACGCCTCAAGTAACACTCTGATATACACCACACCCCTCACTGTAATACTCTGATGAACCCAACACCCCTCACTGTAACACTCTGATATACCCCACAACCCTTACTGTAACACACTGATGAACCCCACATCCCTCACAGTAACACTCTGATGTACCCCACACCCCTCACTGTAACACTCTGATATACCCCACACCCCTCATTGTAACACTCTGATGAACCCCACACCTCTCACTGTAACACTCTGATATGCCCCACACCCCTCACTGTAACATTCTGATATACCGCATACCCCTCACTGTAAAACACTGATGTACCCCACAACACTCACTGTAACACACTGATGATCCACACACCCCTCACTGTAAAACACTGATGTAACCCACACCCCTCACTGTAACACTCTGATGTAACCCATACCCCTCACTTTAATACTCTGATGAACCCCACACCCCTCACTGTAATACTCCGATAATCCCCACAACCCTCACAGTAACACTCTGATATACCCCACACCCCTCACTATAACACTCAGATATACCCCACACTCCTCACTGTAACACTCTGATGCACCCCACACCCCTCACTGTAAGACTCTGATGAACCCCACACCCCTCATGTAACACTCTGATATACCCCACACCCCTCACTGTAACACTCTGATATACCCCACACCCCTCACTGTAACACTCTGATATACCCCACACCCCTCACTGTTACACATAGATATACACCACACACCTCACTGTAACACTCTGATGAACCCCACGCCCCTCACTGTAATACTCTGATGAACCCCACACCCCTCACTGTAATACTCTGATGTGCCCCACACACCTCACTGTAACACTCTGATGAACCCCACACCCCTCACTGTAACACTCTGATGTACCCCACACCTCTCACTGTAATACTCTGATATACCTCACACCCCTCACTGTAACACTCTGATGAACCCCACACCACTCACTTAAACACACTGATGAATCCCACACCCCTCACTGTAACACTCTGATGTACCTCACAACCCTCACTGTAACACTCTGATGTACCCCACACTCCTCACTGTAACACCCTGATATACCCCACAACCCTCACTGTAAAGCTCTGATGTACCCCACACCCCTCACTGTAAAACTCTGATGAACCCCACACCCCTCACTGTAACACGCTGATATACCCCACACCCCTCACTGTAACACTCTGATGAACCCCACACCCCTCACTGTAACACTCTGATGAACGCCACACCCCTCACAGTAACACTCTGATGTACCCCACACCTCTCACTGTAATACTCTGATATACCCCACACCCCTCACTGTAACACTCTGATATACCCGACACCCCTCACTGTAATACTCTGATAAACCACACACCCCTCATTGTAACACTCTGATGAACCCCACAACCCTCACTGTAACACTCTGATGAAACCCACACCCCTCACTTTAATAATCTGATAAACCCCACACACCTCACTGTAACACACAGATGAACACCACACCCCTCACTGTAACACTCTGATGAACCCCTCACAGTAACACTCTGATGAACCCCACACCCCTCACTGTAACACTCTGATGAACCCCACACCGCTCACTGTAACACACTGATGAACCCCACACCCCTCACTGTAACACTCTGATGAACCCCACACCGCTCACTGTAACACACTGATGAACCCCGCACCCCTCACTGTAACACACTGATGTACCCCACACCCCTCACTGTAATACTCTGATGAACCCCACACCCCTTACTGTAACACTCTGATATACCCGACACCCCTCACTGTAATACTCTGATAAATCCCAGACACCTCACTGTAACACTCTGATGAACACCACACCCCTCACTGTAACACTCTGATGAAACCCACACCCCCCACTGTAATACTCTGATGTACCCCACTCCCCTCACTGTAACACTCTGATGTACCCCAGACCCCTCACTGTAACACACTGATATACCACACAACCCTCACTGTAAAACTCTGATGTACCCCACACCCCTCACTGTAACACTCTGATGAACCCCACACCCCTCACTGTAACACTCTGATGAACCCCACACTCCTCACTGTAACTCTCTGATGTACCCCACACCCCTCACTGTAACACTCTGATGATCCACACCCGTCACTGTAATACTCTGATGAACCCCACAACCCTCACTGTAACACTCTGATGAACACCACAACCCTCACTGTAACACTCTGGTAAACCCCACACACCTCACTGTAACACTCTGATGAACCCCACACCCCTCACTGTAACACTCTGATGAACACCACAACCCTCACTGTAACACGCTGATGAACCCCACAACCCTCACTGTAATACTCTGATGAAACCCACACCCCTCACTGTAACACACTGATGAACACCACACCCCTCACTGTATTACTCTGATGAACCCCACAACCCTCACTGTAATATTCTGATGAAACCCACACCCCTCACTGTAACACTCTGATGAACCCCACACCCCTCACTGTAACACTCTGATGAACCCCACACCACTCACTGTAATATTGTGATGAACCCCACACCCCTCAATGTAATACTGTGATGAACCGCACACCCCTCACTGTAATACTCTGATAAACCCCACACCCCTTACTGTAACACTCTGATGAATACCACACCCCTCACTGTAACACTCTGATGAACCCCACACCCCTCAATGTAATACTCTGATGAACCCCACACCCCTCACTGTAACACTCTGATGTACCCCACACCTCTCACTGTAATACTCTGATATACACCACACCCCTCACTGTAACACTCTGATATACCCGACACCCCTCACTGTAATACTCTGATAAACCACACACCCCTCATTGTAACACTCTGATGAACCCCACAACCCTCACTGTAACACTCTGATGAAACCCACACCCCTCACTGTAACACTCTGATATACCCGACACCCCTCACTTTAATAATCTGATAAACCCCACACACCTCACTGTAACACACAGATGAACACCACACCCCTCACTGTAACACTCTGATGAACCCCTCACAGTAACACTCTGATGAACCCCACACCCCGCACTGTAACACTCTGATGAACCCCACACCGCTCACTGTAACACACTGATGAACCCCACACCCCTCACTGTAACACTCTGATGAACCCCACACCGCTCACTGTAACACACTGATGAACCCCGCACCCCTCACTGTAACACACTGATGTACCCCACACCCCTCACTGTAACACTCTGATATACCCGACACCCCTCACTGTAATACTCTGATAAATCCCAGACACCTCACTGTAACACTCTGATGAACACCACACCCCTCACTGTAACACTCTGATGAAACCCACAACCCCACTGTAATACTCTGATGTACCCCACTCCCCTCACTGTAACACTCTGATGTACCCCAGACCCCTCACTGTAACACACTGATATACCACACAACCCTCACTGTAAAACTCTGATGTACCCCACACCCCTCACTGTAACACTCTGATGAACCCCACACCCCTCACTGTAACACTCTGATGAACCCCACACTCCTCACTGTAACTCTCTGATGTACCCCACACCCCTCACTGTAACACTCTGATGATCCACACCCGTCACTGTAATACTCTGATGAACCCCACAACCCTCACTGTAACACTCTGATGAACACCACAACCCTCACTGTAACACTCTGGTAAACCCCACACACCTCACTGTAACACTCTGATGAACCCCACACCCCTCACTGTAACACTCTGATGAACACCACAACCCTCACTGTAACACGCTGATGAACCCCACAACCCTCACTGTAATACTCTGATGAAACCCACACCCCTCACTGTAACACACTGATGAACACCACACCCCTCACTGTATTACTCTGATGAACCCCACAACCCTCACTGTAATACTCTGATGAAACCCACACCCCTCACTGTAACACTCTGATGAACCCCACACCCCTCACTGTAACACTCTGATGAACCCCACACCACTCACTGTAGTATTGTGATGAACCCCACACCCCTCACTGTAATACTGTGATGAACCGCACACCCCTCACTGTAATATTCTGATAAACCCCACACCCCTCACTGTAACACTCTGATGAATACCACACCCCTCACTGTAACACTCTGATGAACCCCACACCCCTCAATGTAATACTCTGATGAACCCCACACCCCTCACTGTAACATTCTGATATACCCCACACACCTCACTGTAACACTCTGATGTGCCGCACGCCCCTCACTGTAACACTCTGATGTACCCCACACCCCTCACTATAACACTCTGATGAACCCCACCTCCCTCACTGTAACACACTGATATACCCCACACCCCTCACTGTAATAATCTGATGAACCCCACACCCCTCACTGTAACACACTGATGAACCTCACACCCCTCACTGTAACACTCTGATGTACCGCACGCCCCTCACTGTAACACTCTGATGTACCCCACACCCCTCACTATAAGACTCTGATGAACCCCACACCCCTCACTGTAACACACTGATATACCCCACACCCCTCACTGTAACACTCTGATATTCCCCACACCCCTCACTGTAACACTCTGTTGTACCCCACACCCCTCACTGTAACACTCTGATGAGTCCCACACCCCTCACTGTAATACTCTGAAGAACCCCACAACCCTCACTCTAACACACTGATGAACCTCACACACCTCACTGTAACACTCTGATGAACCCCACACCCCTCACTGTAACACACTGATGAACCCCACACCCCTCACTGTAAATTTCTGATGAACCCCACATCCCTCACTGTAACCCTCTGATGAACCTGACGCCCCTCACTGTAACACTCTGATGTACCCCACACCCCTCACTGTAACACTCTGATAATCACCTCACTTTAAACCTCTCTTACTTATCCGAAAACTCTCACTGTGAGGCTCCGATATACCCCTATCACCACATTTTGACACTCTGATATACCACTCACCCCTAAATGTAACACGCTGATATACCCTACACAGCTCACTGTAACACTCTGATATACTCCACACCCCTCACATTGGCACTCTTATACACTCCACACCCCTCACATTGGCACTCTGATATACCCCACACCCCTCACATTGGCACTCTGATACACCAGAAACCCCTCACATTGGCACACTGATACACCAGAAACCCCTCACATTGGCACTCTGATATACTCCACACCGCTCACATTGGCACTCGGATATACTCCTCACCCCTCACATTGGCACTCTGATATACGCCACACCCCTCACATTGGCACTCTGATATACTCCACACCCATCACATTGGCACTCTGATATACTCCGTACCCCTCACATTGGCACTCTGATACACCACAAACCCCTCACATTTTACACATCGATATATTCCACACCCCTCACTGTAACACCCCGACATGTCCCACACCATTCACTTTAATACTATGATATACCCCACACCACTCAGTGTAAGACTTTCATATACCCCACACAACTCAATGTAAGATTCTGATATACACCACACCCCTCACTGTAAGAGTGATATATCCCACACCCCTCAATTTTACAGTGATATAGCCCACACCTCTTGCTGTAACACTGTGATTTATCCCACACCTCTCACTGCAACACTGTGATTTATCCCACACCTCTCGCTGTAACACTGATATACCCCTCACCCCTCGCTGTAACACTGTGATATATCCAACACTCCTCACTGTAACACTCTGATATACCCCACACCCCTCTCTGTAACACTGATATACCCCAAACCCCTCACTGTAACACTTTGATATGCACCACAAACCTCACTGTAAGACTCTGATATACCCCAAAACCCTCACTTTAACACGCTAATATACCCCACATCCCACAATGTAACAGACTGATATACTCCACATCCCTCACCCCTCACTGTAACATTCTGATACATACCACACCCCTCACTTTAACACTCTGATATACCCCACACCCCTCACTCTAACTCTCTTATATCCCACGTGTCTCACTGTAACACTCTGATATACCCCACACACCGCACTGTAACACACTGATATACTCCACATCCCTCACCCCTCACTGTAACATTCTGATATATACCACACCCCTCACTTTTACACTCTGATATACCCCACATCCCTCACTCTAACTCTCTTATATCCCACGTGACTCACTGTAACACTTTGATATATCCCACACATGCACTGTAACAGTCTGATGAACCTCACCCCCCCCACTGTTACACTCTCTGATATATTCCTTACCCCTCACTGTAATCCTGATATACCCCACACCACTCACTGTTGTCTGCCACTTCGATCCCATGGGCTTCAATTTTGGTAACATGTGATACCTTGTCAAGCACCTTTTCAAATATAGGTAAATTGGGATAGTGTGAGCAGTATCAATCATACAACCTTATAATTGCTGAGCCAAGTGTTGTTCTCAATTTGTTTAGCGTACTTGATGCCCCACTCTGATCACAGTCCTCTTCTGGTTTCAATCAATGAATTACAAAATCATTGATTTTAATCCTATTTTATTTTTTCTGTGTATTTGTTGTCAGGATATGTGTGATGCTGTCAGGGCCGGTTCACTTGCCCTTCCCTAGTTACCCATGAGAAAATGTTTGGCCTTCATCTTGAGCCGCTGCAGGCCCTGTGGTGAAGGTGCTCCCACAATACTGTTATGGAAGGAATTTCAGACTTTTGCCCCAGTGATGATGAAGGAACGGCGATATATTTGAAGGGTACAGTAGCATAGTGGTTATGTTGCTGGTCTAGTAAACCAGAAGACTGGACAAATGAATCAGAATTCAAATCACACCAGCTGCGAAATTTTAATTCAATTAATTAAACAAATCTGAAATAAAAAGCTAGTGTCAGTAATGGTGGCTAAGAAAGTACCAGCTTGTCATAAAAATACATCTGGTTCACTAATGACCTTGTTTAGGGCAGGAAATCTGCTGCCCTTACCTGGCCTGGCTGAAGTGTGACTCCAGATTCACTGCAATGTGATTGACTCTCAACTGGCCACTGAAATGGATCAGCATGACAGTCGCTTGTCACAGGCGTTTCACCACCACCTTCTCCATGGCAATTAGGGATGGGCAATAAATGCTGGCTTTGCCAGCGAAGCCCAACTCCCAAGAATGAATTATAAAAATGATTTATTAAGCATCATCATGATTTTAAAAGCTTCATAATGTTTTATTGATGGTCATTATCATTTACAAAGGGTTAGAAAGATCTGTAAAGTGCTGTAATGATGGAAAGCATTACAAAGGATTATAATGATTAATAAGGTCCTGGTGGCGGGCCTTCTCCTCCCCGGGCTGGGCTGTTCGGGCTCCTGTGGGCTGGGCCAAGTCGGTCTGCTCCAACTCGCCGCCCGCTCTCGTGGAAACTGGAGCTCCAGCTGCTGCTGCCCTCAGGAAGCCCGCCTGCCTCCCGCCACCAGGGCAAGGTCCCGAGAGACAGCCGCAATTTTTGTGCGGCGCCCGAGAGCCGCAATCTTTGTGCGGGGCCCCAGAGCCACCATCTTTGTTCCGAGACCACAGAGCCG
Source organism: Somniosus microcephalus (assembly GCF_052327205.1). Taxonomy (NCBI): domain Eukaryota; kingdom Metazoa; phylum Chordata; class Chondrichthyes; order Squaliformes; family Somniosidae; genus Somniosus; species Somniosus microcephalus. The sequence goes on along the minus strand of NW_028225181.1, from coordinate 25,220,899 downwards.
CAATTTTTGCATGGGGCCCCAGAGCTGCCAACTTTGTGCGGGGACCCCAGTGCCGCCATCTTTGTGCTGGGCCCCAGCCCCAGAGCCACCATCTTTGTACTGGGCACCAGCGCCGCCATCTTTGTGCGGGACCCCAGAGCCGCCATCTTTGTGCTGGGCCCAAGAGCCGCCATCTTTGTGCGGGATTCCAGTGCTGCCATCTTTGTGCTGGGCCCCAGAGCTGCCATCTTTGTACCGGGAAGCCAGCGCCGCCATTTTTGTGCTGAGCCCCAGAGCCGCCACGTTTGTGCGGGATCGCAGAGCCGCCATCTTTGAACTGGGCCCCAGAGCCGCCATCTTTGTGCGTGGCACCAGAGCTGCCATATTTGTGCAGGGCACCACAATATCAGGCCCAGGGAAATTTCAACTCTCAGGCTGCAATTTCTCCGATTCTTCTCACCCTTTAATGAATTTTACAATCAGAGTAAAGGGGTATTTCCCCACATTCTTCAACTGCTCTCTGAACTTAGTCTGGGTCACGGCGTAAATCCCAGTGTTTATGCAGCAACTCAGCAGCTGCAGCCCGAATCCCAGTTCCTGTACATAATCAGGTAGAAATGAAGACTGATACCCCAAATCAACCATCCGGCTCCATATGGAATTCACCATAAACATTGCCCATAACAGGATGAAATTGCCAGAGATAACAAGCAGTAAAATGATGGATTTCCTGCGGCTCTCCATCTCTGGGTCTCTGGGTCTCTCCCCACTGCTGGGACCCCGGAGCCTCCTGCGGGCTCTGCTGGACACTAAAATGTGTCTGACGGTGACAGCATTGAGCAGCAGAATCACCACGAATGGGACACACGGGGTGAGAATATAATGAAGGAACTCGATTGTTCCCCAGACCTGGGAAAACTGAACATCCATTGTGACATCACAAAACCAGGGGTTGTTCAGAAGCAAATACCGACCTTTGAATATAAAATACCAGGTGATGTCCTTTAAACCGCTCAGCACAGTCCCTGTTCCCAGAACCAGAGCCGCCGTTTTCTCGGTGCAATATGTAGTTTTCAGCTTCTGGCAACAAATGGCCACAAAACGATCAAAGGTGAAAGTGACGGTGAACCAGACAGAACAGTCTGTGGCTGCGAACAGCAGGACGGCGTGGATATTACACACGGGGATCGACTCCACGAAATCAAACTGTTTCCAATAAACAATCGGAATGTGCCTCAAGATCAGGTCGAGGATAATGACCAGTAGATCCGCCGTTGCCATGGCCACCAGGTAGCGAGTGACACATTTGGAGAGACCGCACTTTCCCCGAGACAGGATCACAATCGTCACTAAGTTCACTGTGAGGAAGGGAAATAAACAGAGAAATTATACATCAGGCTGGGAGCAAGAGCAGCAGTTTGGTGGAATTCGGGGAGGAATCTGCAACTCATCTAATTCTATTGCCTGTGGAGCTGAATACAGGATTTATTGTGAGGATAACCGGGAATACATTGTGGAATCAATAAATTAAATTGGAATGACTACCACATGAAAATAACAGATGTTTGATCAATGAGGGATTAAATGATCAATCTACCTTTAGCCCAACAGACAAAAGCACCGCCCGAGGTAACAGGGACACAAACGACCAGAACCTCTCAGGAAGACTTTATGTCTCGGGATCAGTCAGCATTTGGAGCAGAGATGTTCGCTTCCATGCCCCTGTGTTAGGGAGAGGGAAATCCCACTTGGAGTCCTGCTCCTGTTGAGAATATCCGTTCTATTTTGAACTGAAAATGAATGCAACAGCAAATACAGAAACTGCAACCTAGGCATGCAATAATTACAGGCAATTGTATGCAAAATGTACTGATGCAATATGACAATGCTGAGATAATAAATACAAGTGCACTGCAGTTATAAAGATAACTGTGCTCTCAGAAGTATTTTGAAGATTGAGTTTTCCACATTTTTGTTGAAATACTCAAACCGTCACTCAATGAAAGGAAGATTTTCCAAATAACATTGCAAATTTCATCATTAAGAATGGACACTGAATTATAGTCAATAGTGATGATTGACCAGGTAATGTCCCAATAAATGCATTTATCAGCATCGAAATCAGACGACTTATCCCACAGGAAAAATGCCCTCGACTGCTGTGTAAATATCTGAACACAAATAGAAGAGATTTATTCTTGTACTTTTTCACCTGTTGTTTCCATCTTGTGTAGAGAATATTGGCGACAAAATATCAAAGAATTTTCTATCCTCAGTACTACAGTTACAATCAGCGGGGATTGTTTATCCTGAAGTACAGCAGGAGGCAATAGAGAATCTCTCTGTGTCTCTCTGACAGACACACTGAACTGTGACAGACGGGCATGGGATCCAATTGTGAATTCAAAACAATGATTGGAAATAAATGTATTGATATCTGGCTGAATGAACATTGTGCGAGAATGTAAATTATCCTTGTAATCCTATTTTACCATCAGAAGCAGTGCCACTAATGCATAACTGGAGAGGGTGGGAAAGGAGACACTGACTGGAGCTGAATGATTCGCAGATATTTCAGGCATTTAAAGATGTGGGTATGAACCACCAGTATTTCTTCTGGTTATTCTAAGTTACCATACTGAGCATCAGGTGAAAACAAAAGCAAAATACTGCGGATACTGAAAATCTGGAATGAGAGCAGAAAATGGTGGAAATACTCAGAGTGTTAAGCAATAGATGTGAAGAGAGAGAGAAACAAAGTTAACGTTTCAGGTCGATGGCCTTTCGCCATTAGGTGAAAAGTCTCCCAAGCCAAGACAGCATCCTTCTGAAATGATGCTAATGCTCAGTGTAGATAGCAGACTGAAATTCGTTAAATAAAGTGTCCCCGCCAATAAATTTGTTGGAGTTCAATACAGAACTTTTGAATATTGGTAACACGATATCTCCTTCAGAATCAATGGCTGACAGCAGCGTAGATGGGATGGGGAACAACAAAGCGAGAAACACAGTTAAACATGCGGGGAAAAAATCATTTGGTTAGCGCCTTCAGGGGGCGCTAGATGCTTAGCGCCTGTGCATGGCTATTATAGCGCCGCTCACGAAATTGATCATTCATTTTGCAGTGGTGCTAAAGACTACCGCCATGAACTCCTGCCCCCACAGATCATGACATCAAGCAAGCATGCAACGCCCTGGACTGGATATTGAGACACGTCCCCTGCCTTAGCGCCTGCTAGAATGGTAGAGTGGACCGTTTTCATTTCGGGAACGGGCTGAGAGAGCGTTATTTAATGGCGGCCGTTTATCCCTCTTATTGTCCGCAAAATATTTGCTACATGCAGGTTGAGTGGGAGAGAGATGTCTGGAGGGATTCGGCGCTGACTGAAGGAGTTTCGGGTCCTCAGCACCACTTTCCAGCTTCATTTTTATTTCACCTTCCTTCTAACGATGTTTAGAATCTTCGATGGGGACAGCACTAAATCGGGGCGTTGTCGTCATCCAGCTTCACCTTCGGAGGCAGCAGATGTGGAGACAGAGAGTGGCAAACATGGCCAGTAGGAGTAAGGCTATCAGGCCTCTGAACAGGAGACCACCCTCCCATGTATTCAGGGAATAATTCTCCTCCTATATCCATTTGTCTGAGGAGCAGTGTTTTCAAAGTCTGCGCTTCAGCAAGGAGCTGGTCACTGAGCTCCGCCGCCTCCTGCAACCAGATCTGCAGCCTCAGCTCAGGACTGGGACATTTCTGACGGTGGCTGTGCAGGTGACAGTGGCTCTGAATTTCTAAGACAGCGGTTCCTTTCAGGCTTCTACTGGGGACACAGCGAATATCTCCCAGTTCATTGTTGCATCCAGGAGGTGACAAAGTCTTTGTAGAAGAGGAGACGCCAGTACCTCTCTGCCCATGAACCAGTACAAACAGCGCGAATGTGGCTTTGCGAGGATAGTGGGCTTCGCCATGCTTCAGGGCGCCATTGACTGCAGGCATGTGGCATATTGGGGTCCTCATAAGAATGCAGAGGCCTTCTGAAACCACAAGGGCTGCCACTCTCTGAATGTCCAGTTGGTCTGTGACAACAGACAGCTCATCCTTGCCGTCAATGCCCGCTATCCTGGCAGCTGCCATGATAATTTTATCCTGCGCCAGACCGGTGTCGCAGACTTCTTCCAATGACCGTGTCAACCTAGTGGATGGCTCCTCTGTGACATGGGTTATCCACTCTGCACATGTCTTATGGCACCACTCCGTAACCCCAACACCCCCTGCCGAGCTGCAATACAATGAGAGCCATAGCGCCACCAGGAACCTTAGAGCAGGAGATCGGTGTCTTGAAACAACGGTTCCGGTGTCTGAACGACTCAGGGGGAGCCCTGTATTACTCTCCCGAGTGAATCTCCCTCTTCCTGGTTGTTTGCAGCATGCCTCCTAACATTGCAATCATGAGGACCCAGCCATTGCCATCAGGGATTGGTGCACCACCTGAAGCGGAGGAGGAAGAGGGAGAGGAGGAGGATGTGGAGGATGAAGAGGTGGATAAGCAGCACCAATGTGGGAGGGAGGCGCACAATGTTGCCACTGCAAGGGCCGTCCGTGAACAGCTCGTAAGACACCGATCCTAACCCGTTACTGAGAAGATGGTTTCTGGGATGAAGAAACACATCATTGAAAGCATCCTGCACACCATGTTTCCTGGCAAAGCTGCAATGATTCAAATTAGGAAAGATATAAAGTAACAATAAAAATAATGATTTATGTTACAAACTCTGTGTCATTTATTCAGGACAAAACAATTATAAACAACCCAACAATTCATGATCTAACAAAACTCGTTCTACAACATGGAGATAAACGGCAAAACAGTAAACAAATATAATAACAAAAACCTCGACCTTTACCACAAACATTTCCCTCCAATTATTTATAGATTCTACTGTTGGGCCTTCGAGGGTGACGTCCACCCCCTGTGCACTTAACCCATTCCCACCCTTCTGCACTTCCTAATGCGGCCCCAGCGGCTGCAGCAAACGATGGAAGCTGCTGATTGCTGGATCCAGAGATTACCTTGAAGGTCGCCTTCGACTAGCGCTGGGCCTGGAGGGCCCGGCTGGAGACTGCACCAACTCTGCATGGGCGGCAGCTGTCTGGGCTGTCTGTGTTCCAGACCGTGTGAGGGGACAGCACCATCCTGCTCGATCGACACACTGGCAATCCCCCAGGGCAGAAACTTAGCATTAGATTGCTGGCCTGCTGCAGTACTGAGAGATTTCTGGAGGACTGTGGGTGACCCAGTGAGGATGGCAGCAGTCAGTGCTTGTGTGACATCAATCTGAGGCTGCATGAGTTCAGTCTTAGACTGGATGGCAACAGCCAATGACTCAATTGCATGACTAAGACATTGTGTTGCGTCGGCCTGTGCTACAATGGATCATGCCACCTCACCCATTAAACGCGGCTCTGGTTCACCACGGTTTCCCTGCAATTCAACCAACCTCTGCAACGAGGTAAGGATGGGTTCAAGGGCTTGTGCACAGATGCGGCGGACTCCTCCACGCTCCTAGCCAGTCCATCCATGCTGTCGGGCACCCTTGCCATTGCAGCCATCAGCTCAGTGCGCATGCTCAAGGCCTGGGTATTCATGACCGTGATGTCAAGGTCCTCATCAGAGTCCTGTGCAACAGAACTCGCGCACCTGCAGTTTGTAACATTTGCAATTCTCCAGTCGTCTGGCACCACATAATATCTAAGGAGGATTGGAAGATTATGGCCAGTACCTCTCCAATTTCCACCCTTACCTCCCTCAGACTCCAAGGATGCATCCCATCCGCTCCTGGTGACTTAAATACTTTAAGTACAGCCAGCCTTTCTAGTACCTCGTCTTTATAAAAGTTTAGCCCATCCAGTATCTCATCTACCTCCTCTTTCACTATGACTTTGGCAGCAGCTTCTTCCTTGGTAAAGACAGGTGCAAAGTATTAATTTAGTGTCTCAGCCATGCCCTCTGCCTCCATTCGTAGATCTCCTTTTTGGTCCTTATTCGGCCCCACCCCTCCTCTTCCTGCCCGTTTAACATTTATATTCCTTTAGAAGACTTTTGGAATCCATTTTATGTTTGCAGCCAATCTATACTCATACTCTCTCTTTGTTCTTCTTTATTCTTTTTCACTTCCTCTCTGAACTTTCTATATTCAGCCTGGTTCTCACTTGTATTCTGAACCTGACATCTGTCAAACGCCCCATTTTTCTGCTTCCTCTTAATCTCTATCTCTTTCATCATCCACGGAACTCTGGCTTTGGTTGACCTACCATTCCCCCTCGTGGGAATCTATATCAATTCTACCTGAATCATCTCTTCTTCAAAGGTGGCCTGTTGTATCCGTGTGTTAATGGAGACACGGAATGCTGGAGTTGGTTTCACAGGTGTTTACTGAACAAAGTCTGGAGGTGAACTAACAGATACAAGGCACTATACAGGCTTATATAGCCCGAGTGGCCATTACAGACATTACAGTACACAGGGGGCTCTTAAAGGCACATACACCACATGGCCGATTTTCGATGTCAGTTTTGCCTGCAAATCTTTGATTCCAATTTACCCAACCCAGCTCCCTTCTCAACCCACTGAAATTGGTCCTTCCCCAACTAAGTATATTAACTCTAGATTGCTCCTTATCCTTTTCCATAGCTAGTATAAAGTTTATGATACTATGATCACCGTTCCCTAAATATGCCCTTACTGACACTTGCTCCACTTCACCTGCCTCATTCCTCAGAACCAGATCCAGCAATGCCTCCTTCCTCTTTGGGTCAGAAATGCACCAATCAAGAAAGCTCTCTTGAACTCACTTCAGAAATTCTTCCCCCTCTCTGCCCGTTATACTAATACTATCCCAGTCTATATTAGGATAACTGAAGTCCCCCATTATTACTACTCTATATTTTTTCCACCTCACTGTAGTTTCCCTGCAAATTTGCTCCTCTATATCGTTCCCACTGGTTGGTGGCCTATAGAACACACCTAGTAGTGTAATGGAACCTCTATTGATCCTTAACTCTAACCATATAGATTCTGTCCTTGACCCCTCCAAGACATCCTCTCCCTCCAGCACTGCAATATTCTCCTTAAACAATACTGCTACCCCACCTCCTTTATTTCCTTCCCTATCTTTCCAGAACATCTTCTATACAGGAATATTTTTTGAGCCAGTTCTCCGTTACAGCCATTACATCATGTTCCTATGTGGCTATTTGTGCCTGCGGCTCACCCACTTTATTTACAATGCTTATTGCGTTTACACACATGGACTGTAAACCTATCTCACAGTGTCAGCTGTGGCTCAGTTCATAGCACATTCACCTCAAACAGAAGGTTGTGGTTTCCAAGCCTCACTCCAGGTAATTGAGACCATAAATCTAGGCTGACACTCCAATGAAGTTCTGAGGGAGTGCTGCACTGTTGGAGTTGCCGTCTTTCAGATGAGACATTAAACCGAAGCCCTGTCTGCTCTCTCAGGCTGACGTAAAAAGATCCCATTGCACTAGTATGAAGATGAGTAGTGGAGTTATCCCCGGTGTCTTGGCCAATATTTATCCCTCAATTAACATAACACAAACAGTTTATCTGATCATTATCACATTGCTGTTTGTGGGAGCTTGCTGTGCAAAATTGTCTGCCTGATGATTCTGCTATCCCCATTTGCAACATTTGACCACTTCTGCCTCCCACCCTATCACAGACCTTCCCTTTTCTTATTGCCTCGCCTTCCATCTTCCCCTGCCTCTTCACCTGCATAAAACCTGTTACATCTCTAACATTTCCATTTCTGACGAAGGGTCAAAGACCTGAAACATTAACTCTGTCTCTCTCTCCAAGGATGCTGCCTGACCTGCAGAGTTTTTCCAGCATTTTCTGCTTCTATCTAAGTCCTTCAAGGATTCTCTCTTTGTCTGACCCCAATTAACACCATACTATGTCATACTCTACTGCTATCTGTCTCTCCAAATCCTTTGTGCACCTTGTTTATCCTTTCTAATGCCACATCCAGGTGCCCATCCCCCTGGCAGATTAGTTTAAACGTTCTCCAACAGCACTAGCAATCACCCGCCGTCCCATCGTGAGTATATTGGTTCTGGCTCTGTTGAGGTGCCACCTGTCCAGCCTGTACAGGGCCCACCTCCCCCAGAACCGGATCCAATGTCACAGGAATCTGAAACCCTCCCTCCTGCACCATCTCTCCAGCCACACTTTCATCTGCTCCATCCTCCTATTTTTGTACTCACTACCTCGTGGCACTGGGAGTAATCGGAGATTACTTCCTTCGAGTTCCTGATTTTTAAACACGTTCCTGGCTCCCTATTACCTGCCTGCAGGATCACATCCCTCTTTCTACCTATATTGTTGATACGATATGGACCATGACCTCAGCCTGTTTACACTCCCCCCTCAAAATGTCCTGCTGTCACAAAGTGACATCCTTGACCGTGGCACCAGGGAGGCAACGTATCATCCTGGAGTCATGTCTATGGCCGGAGAAAAGACTGTCTGTTTCCCTAACTATCTAACCTATCACTATTGCTTTCCTGATCTTCCTCCTCCATCTACCTACAGCTGAGCCACCCGTTGCGCCTTGAACTTGGCTCTGGCTGTACTCCCTAGAAGAACCAACGAATACCAGTTCGAGAGTGAGATGCACTCCTGCACCACTTGCCTGGCCCTCCTTGTCTGTCTGGGGGTCACCCATTCCCTCTCTGCCTGCACAATCTTATACTGTGGAGTGACCACCTCCTGAAACGTGCTATCCACAGAGCTCTCAGCCTCACGGATGCACCGCACTGATGCCAGCTGCTGCTCAAGCTCTGAAACCCGTGTGAAGTGTCCTGGAGTTCCCACATGGCAAAAGATGTGCATTTTACGGGATTGAGGTGACCTGCCATGTCTCTTTAATAGACTATTAACTAACTTAACAGAATTAAACTCAAGATTAAAAAGACAACCATCTGCTCAACATTACTTTTCTTTTCAGCACATTCCCTTGTCCTGACATCACTTATCTCACTCCCTTGCACTCGCTACCATCTCCGGGTTCTCTGGCCTACTTTTAGCTCTGGCCGCTCCTTTCATTTTCTCCTCCTTTCCCCTCTGCCCCTAATTCAAACTCTCTCCAAATTCACAAACTTAGCACTCTGTTTTGAACCACTCCTTTTAGGATCACTCTGTGCAGGCCACTGAAAAAAATACATTTCCCCACTCATGTTCTCTGATTTATTCCATACCAGGCCTTCAGGATAATAAAATAACAACAAATAAATGGTGCTAAACGACAAGATCTGAGGGATGATCCCAGTGATGGAACCATGGGACTCGCCTACATGACAATGCACCCAGCTCACTCCAGGAATGTAATTCCCAGGGCCAGCTAATTCACACAGCTCCCACCTCAAAGCAGGAGTTTCATTCCCAGTGCCGCCTAGATTACCCTGCTCCCGCCTCAGTCCAGGAATTTCATTCCCAGGGCCGCCTAGTTTACACTGCTCCCACCTCAATCCAGGAATTTCTATCCCAGGACTGCCGAGATTAATCTGCTCCCGCCTCAGTTCAGGAATTTCATTTCCAGGCTGACTAGATTACACTGTTCCCGCCTCAATCAAGGAATTTCAGTCCCACGGCCACCGAGGTTACACTGCTCCTGCCTCAGTCCAGGAATTTCATTCCCAGAATGCCTAGATTACACTGCTCCCGCTTCAATCCACGAATTTCTTTCCCAATGCAGCCTAGATTGCACTGCTTCTGCCGCAGTCCAGGAATTCAATTCCCAGGGCCGCCGAGATTACATTGCTCCAGCTTCAGTCCAGGAAATTCATTCCCAGGGCTGCCTAGATTACACTGCTCCAGCCTTAGTCCAAGAATTCATTTCCCAGGGCTGCCTAGTTCACTCTGCTCTCGCCTCAGTCCAGGAATTCAATCCCTAGGGATGATTGATTACACTTCTCCCCCCTCAGTCCAGGAATTTAATTCACAGAGCTGCTTAGTTTACATTGCACCCGCCTCAGTTCAGGAATTTCCTTCCCACGGCCAGCTAGATTCCACTGCTCCTACATCAGTCTATGAATTACTTTCCCAGGCTTCCTAGATTCCAATGTTCCTACCTCAGTCTATGAATTTCATTCCCAGGGGCACCTAGATTAAACTGCTCCCGCCTCAGTTCAGGATTTTCATTCCCAGGGGCACCTAGATTAAACTGCTTCCGTCTCAATCCACGAATTTCATTCCCAGGGCCGCCGAGCATAAACTATTCCCAGTTCAATCCAGGAATTTAATTCCCAGTGCTGCCAAGATTTCACTGCTCCCGTCTGAATCCAGGAATGTCATTCCCAGCGCCGCCTAGATAAAACTGCTCCCGCCTCAGTTCAGGAATTTCATTCACAGTTCATTTCTCTGTTGCCTGAAACGAGAACAAGAATAAAAACAACATATTTATAAAGAGTGATCTTACCAAGTCAAACATGACTTGGTGTTTGACCGAGGTGAAGTAAAATTAAAAGGGGCAAAGCGTTGATATCAACGAATCAGAAGAAAACTTTTAAAATATTAACCAACGAGATAAATACCTTGTAAGCACCCAATACTCCATGAAACCCTCTGGAAACATTGAATTCTCGCATAGTCATACTCACAGAACCATAACTATCAGTCAACATTCCCGAATCCTCCTTCACCATCCCAGGCTGTGTCCTGTTCCACTGGCAGCACAGGCCAACCAGTGGTGGAGGCACAGTGACATAGAGTCGCGTGGGCGAAACACTGCAAGTACTCAATATTGCCAAAAGACATAATGAAGTCTCATGGCTTCCAGTCAGACAAGGGCAAGGCAACTTCCTGCCGAAAACCACCTACCACCCTCCCTCAGCTGATGAATCGACACATCATGATGAACTCCAGTTGATGGGAGCACCAAGAGCAGAAATGGCTCAAATAATACTCTGGGTCATGGGGGGGAAACTTCAGTGTCCATCACCAAAAGCGGCTCGGAAGTACCAACATTAATAAAAAGAGAGAAAATAGAATAAGTCAGAAAACTAGCAATAAATATAAAAGCAGATTGTAAGAGTTTCTACAAGTATGTAAAAAGGAATTGAGTAGCAAAAGTAAACATTGGTCCCTTAGAGGCTGAGACAGGAGAAATTATGGGGAGTAAGGCAATTGTCGAAATGTTAAACAAATATTTTGTATCTGTATTCAAAGTAGAAGACACAAAAAACATACCAAGAATGATTGGAACCAAGGGTCATAATCATAGACTCATAGAGTTATACAGCACAGAAAGAGGCCCTTCGGCCCATCGTGCCTGCGCCGGCCATGAAGCCCTGTCTAATCTAATCCCATTTTCCAGCACTTGGTCCGTAGCCTTGTAAGCTATGGCGTTTCAAGTGCTCATCTAAATGCTTCTCGAATGTTGTGAGGGTTCCTGCCTCTACCAACCTTTCAGGCAGTGAGTTCCAGATTCCAACCACCCTCTGGGTGAGATCGTTTTTCCTCGAATCCCCACTAAACCTCCTGCCCCTTAACTTGAAACTATGTCCCCTGGCTATTGACCCCTCTACTAAGGGGAAATGTTCCTTTCTATCTACCCTATCTATGCCCCTCATAATTTTGTAAAGCTCAATCAGGTCCCCCTCAGTGCTCTCTGATCAAAGGAAAACAATCCCAGCCTGTGCAGTCTCTTCTCATAGCTGAAGCATGCCAGCCCATGTAACATCCTGGTGAATCTCTTCTGCACGCTCTCCAATGGAATCACATCCTTCCTATAGTGTGGCGACCAGAACTGCACATAGTATTCCAACTGTGGCCTAACTAGCGTTTCTTACAGATCCAACATAACATCCATGCGTTTATATTCTAGGCTTCAGCTAATGAAGGCAAGTATCCCATATGCCATTTGAAATACCGTAACTACCTGTCCTGCTGCCTTCATGGATCTATGTACATGCACACCAAGGTCCCTCTGATCCTCTGTCCTTCCTAGGGTCCTACCATTCATTGTATTTTCCTTTGCCTTGTTAGTCCTCCCAAAATGCACCACCTCACACTTTTCAGGGTTAAATTCCATTTGTCACTTTTCTGCACATCTGCCCAACATGGCTATATCGTCCTGTAGCCTGAGGCTTCCCTCCTCGTTATTTACCACTCCACTAATTTTCCTTTCATCTGCGAACTTACTGATCACACCTCCTACATTCATATCTAAATCATTAATGTACACTACAAACAGCAAAAGACCCAGCACCGATCCCTGCGGTACACCACTGGAAACAGGCTTCCAGTCACAATAACAACCTTCGACCATCACACTCTGCCTCCTGCCACTAAGCCAATTTTGGATCCAATTTGCCAAGTTGCCCTGGATCCCATAGGCTCTTACCTTCTTGACCAGTCTCCCATTGTGACTTTGTCAAAAGCCTTACTGAATTCCATGTAGACTACATCAACTGCACTTGCCTCATCCACACACCTAGTAACCCCTTCGAGAAATTCAATCAAATTGTATAGACATGATCTCCCTCTGACAAAGCCATGCTGACTACCCTTGCCTCTCCAAGTGGAGACTAATTCTGTCCCTCAGAAATTTTTCCAATAATTTCCCCACCACTGTTGTAAGGCTTACTGGCCTGTAATTCCCTGCTTTATCCCTACTACCCTTCTTGAATAATGGTACTACGTTAGCTGTCCTCCAATCCTCTGGGTCTAATGAGGGTGTGGAACTTAAAGAAATGAATGTAAGTGGAGAATAAGTACTGGATAAATTAATGGGAATATAAGTTGACAAACCCCCTGGACCCGACGAACTACATCCTAGGTTTCTAAAAGAGGTGCCTGAAGAGATAGTGGATGCGTTGCTTTTGATCTTCCCTAGATTCTACAATGGTCCCAGCGGATTGGAAGGTCGCAAAGGTGGGAGAGAGAAAACAGGGAAGTACAGGCCAGTTAGACTGACATCAGTCATCAGGAAAATGCTGGAATCCATTGTTAAGGAAGTGGCATCAAGTCACTTAGAAAATCATAACATGATTAGGCAGAGCCAACATGGTTTTATGAAAGGGAAATCGTGTTTGACAAATATATTAGAGTTCTTTGAGGATGTAACCAGCAGTGTAGATTAACGGGAACCAGTGGATGTAGTATATGTTATTTTTAGAACAGAGAAGCTTAAGATACATCGAATTATACAATCCTAGATATTTATGGCACAGATGGAGTTATTTCAGCCCATCGATTCTGTGCTGGTTGCAAAAGTGCTATCCACCCTAATTCCACTCTCCAGCTCTTGTTCCGTAGTCCTGCTGGTTGTGGCACTTCAAGTGCACATCCAAGTACTTTTTAAATGTGCTGAGAGTTTTTGCCTCTACCACCCTTTCCAGCAGTGAGTTCCAGAGCCCCACCGCCCTCTGGGTGAAAAGGTTCGCCTCATCTCCCCTCTAATGCTTCTACCAATTACTATAAATCTGTGCCCCCTGGTTATTGACCTCTCTGTGAAGGGAAATATGTCCTTCCTATCGACTCTAACGAGGCCCTTCATAATTGAATACACCTCCATTAAATCTCCTGCTCTGTTCCAAAGAAAACAACCCCAGCCTATTCAATCTTTCCTCATAGCTAAAATTCAACAGCCCTGGCAACAAAATCATAAATCCCCTCTGTCCCTCTCTAGTGCAATCACATCATCTGTAATGTGATGACTGGACTGTACACAGTACTGTAGCTGTGGTTAAGCTTGTCTTTTTTTACAGTTCTAAAATAACCTCCCTGCTCTTAAAAACTGTATCGTGGCTAATAAATGAAAGTGCCCTGTATGCCTTCTGAACCACCTTATCTATCTGTCCTGATACCTTCAGGGATCTGTGGACATTAACTCCAATGTCCTTCTGTTGCTCTACATTTCTCATTACCCCTACCATTTATTGTGCATCCCCTTGACTTGCTAGACCTCCTCAAATGCATTAACTCTCACCTCTACGGATTGATTCCATTTGCCAATTTTCTGCCCACCAGACCAGTCCATTGATATCTTCCTGCAATCTACAGCTTTCTTCTTCATTATCAACCACACGGCCAATTTTGTGTCATCAGCAAACTTCTTAATCGTGGCTCCAACACAGAAGCCTATGTCATTGAGCTATACCGCAAAAAGAAAGGGACCTATTACTGAGCCCCGCGGAAGTCCACTGAAAACAGCCTTCCAGTCACAAAAACATCTGTCGACCATTACCCTTTGCTTCTGGAAACTGAGCCCATTCTGGATCCAACTTGCCACTTTCCCTTGGATGCCATGGGTTTTTACCTTTTGACCAACCTGTCATTTGGGACCTTGTTAAAGGTGTTGCTAATAACTAGATGAACTACATCAAATGCACTACCTTCATCGAACCTCCTCATTGCATTCTCAAAAAATTGAATCAAGTTACTCATGCACGGCCTTCCCTTAACAAATCCATGCTGTCTGTCCGTGATTAATCCATGACTTTCTAAAAGCCAATTTATATTGGCCATCAGAACTTTTGCATTAATGTTTTACCACCGAGGATAAGCTGACTGGCCTGTAATTACTCGGTCTATCCCTTTCTCCCTTTTAATCAATGCTACAAGGTTAGCAGTCATCCAGTCTTCCTGACCATGTCACCAGCCAGAGAGGATTGGAAAATGATGGTCTGAGCCTCTGCTATTTCCTCCTTTGCCTCTCTTAACAGTTTGGGATACATTTCATCTTGCCCCCGAGATTTAGCTGTTTTCAAAGATATGGAACCCCTTAATATTTCCTCTCACTACGTTTATCACATCTAATATTTCACACTCCTCCTCCTTAACTACACTGTCTACATCGTGCCTCTCTGCTGTGAAGACAGATAATGTATTTATTAGATCCATACGCACATCTTCTGCTTTCACATTCATGTTACCTCTTTGGTCTGTAATAGGCCCAATCTTTCCTTAGTAATCCTTTTGCTCTTTATGTATTTATAAAACATCTTTATTTTCCTTGATTGTACTTGCCAATATTTTTGATGCCCTCCCTGTGCTTCCCTAACTTCCTTTTTTTAAATTCACCTCTGCACTTTCTATACGCATCTCGGCTTTCTGTTGTATTGACCACTCGGTATATGTCAAAAGCTTCTCTTTTTTTCCTTATACTACTCTGTATGCTCCTTTACACTCAGGGGGCTCTGCACTTGGGAGTCCCTTCCTTTTATATTTTTGGGAACATATTTGACCTGAAGCCTGACTATCTCTTCTTTGACTGCCTCCCATTACTCTGACACTGATTTCCCTTCAAGTAGCTGTTTCCAATCCTTTTTTGTAAAATCGCATCTCAGCTTAGTAAAATTGGCCTTTCCCCAATTGAGAACTTCTACACCTGGTCTATCTTTGTCCTTTTCCATAAGGGCAGATTCAATATAGATGTTGAAAATCATGCTGGCTTTTGATAGGGTAAGTCAGTTTCCAGTGGCAGAATGGTGGGTAACAAGAGGGCACAGAATTAAGGTAATTGTTAAAAGAACTGGAGGAGAGATGATGAGAACTTCTTTACACAGCGAGTTGCTGTGATCTGGAATGCATTGTCGGAGAACGTGGTGGAAGCAGATTCAATAGTAACTTTTGAAAGGGAATTGGATAATTAGTTGAAGGGGAAGATTTACAGGACGTTGACTGAAGAGTAGGGCTACTTAGATAGCTCTTTCCAAGAGATGGCACGGACATGATGGGCCGAATGGTCTCCTCCTTTGCTGTGCCATTCTATGATTCTTTGAGCAAGAGAGAGTGAGAAGAGAGAGAAAGAAAACGAGAAAGAAAAATAGAGACAGAATGACTGGAAGAGGTGCAGAGGGAAAGAAATTAACTTTTAAAAGGGAATTGGATAAAGACTTGAAGGGGAACAATTTGCAGGACTACGGGAAAAGAGTAGGGAATGGGGCTAATTGTAGGGGTGAGGCCATGGTGGGATTAGATTTTAAGGATGAAGATATTAAAATAGAGTTGTTGCCAGAACGGGAGCAAATGCTGGTCAGTGAGCACTGGTGTGATGGGTGAACGGAGCTTCATGCGTATTCGGATATGGGCAGCAGAGTTTTGGATGAGCTCCAGTTTTAGTTGGAAGTCAGCATGACTGGTGATTCAGAAGATATGAGTTCGGAACTCAGCTCAGGGACAAAGAAATCGCCGAGGTTGCAAACAATGGCTTTCCTCTTCCCACGATTTAAATGACAAATAGTAATACAGCGAAACGTGTTTTACAGATCCAATTTCTGGATATAGAGACTTACCAAGGACACCATCAGCAGCAAAGAATGAAGACTAATAATACAGTTAGCAAAGGTTTGCAGAGTTAATAGTTGGATAGAGACATTTACCAGGAACAACAACAGCAGCAAGGAGGGGGGAGTAAATGACAAGAACAGTATTACAGTAAAACATGGTTAACAGAATAGCTGGATAGAGAGACTTACCAGGAACAACAACCACAGCAAGGAGCGGAGAGTAAATGACAAGAACAGTATTACAGTAAAACATGCTTAACAGAAGAGCTGGATAGAGAGTCTTACCAGGAACACCAACAGCAGCAAGGAGGGGATAATAAATGTATTGAATAAGCAGAAGTGTAAAAACTATCCGATCGTCTAATGATATTACATCATAATATTCGGAAAGATATCCAAACACCCAGGACAAAGAACTCTCCATTGTTGTAACATTCCAATCTACTGTTCTCAGATTCAGACCCATTGTTGTAACATTCCAATCTACTGTTCTCAGATTCGGACCCATTGTTGTAACATTCCAATCTACTGTTCTCAGATTTGGACCCATTGTTGTAACATTCCAATCTACTGTTCTCAGATTCTGACTCTCTCACTGTGGAGCAGCACGCTGATCCCTGTCAGTGCCGGTGGTGATGCTCTCACTGACAATATGGGATAACACATTGAAAGGAGTCCTTTATTAATAGAAGAGGGAAACCCTGCACTGATACAATTAGGGTCCATGGAGACTGACATTAATTACAGTCACTGAACAAACAGATTCAGTTAACCCGTGGAGACTGACATTAACTACAGTCACTGAACAAACAGATTCAGTTAACCCCTTTCAATCCAGCACGCTTTGTACCAAAGTAAAGTAGAACATTGGCTCGGTCCGGATGGGATATATAAGGGTTGCTGAGGGAAGGAATGGTGGAAATAGCACACGCTCTGACCAGAATATTTCAGGCTGTGTTTTCCAGATCACAACAACTCGCTGCGTAAATAATGTCCTCACTGTAATGATCAGTAACCTGTCATTCTAGAATGGTACACTAGGTGGAGCTGTAGAGCTGTATGTATATAAGAATGGACTACCCACAAGGCAGTAGTCAAGATGGATACTGTACCAAGTCCACATGGCATGAATAAAGTGACTAGCTAGAAGCTAGCTGTTCATAATGAAAACAAGTAGTTATTAATGAACTTAACATGGTACCAGGATTGGTAAAATCTGCTGAAAATTGTGAAACACGACATGGAGACTTTGAAGCCACCGGAGGGTTTGAAACTCATGGGAAATATCGAATGCAATTGGCGGATTTTCAAACAACAATTCGAAATCTATATTGCTGCCATCAGGTTCGGTACGATGCCAGACGCAAAGAAAATAGCTTTGCTGCTCACGGTTGCAGGCCCGCAGGCAATAGAGGTATTCAATATGTTTGTATTTAATCAAGAGGAGGACAGAGAAAAAATAGACGATGTGTTAAAGAAGTTTGATACACATTGTTCTCCCAAAAAAACCGAAACCTGTGAGAGGTACGTGTTCCGTTCCCGGACACAGCAGCAAAATGAGACTTTTGATAGCTTTGTGACTGATCTAAAACTGAAAGAACAGATATGTAATTTCTCTGATCTGAAATTATCCATGATTCGTGACCAGATTGTGTTTGGTATTCATGATAAAAAGGTCAGGGAACGTCTGTTGTGAGAAACCGAACTAACATTGGAAAATGCTGTGAAAATATGCCAAGCCAGTGAGCTAGCTCAAAAGCACGATAAGACTTTCAGTGAAAATAATAATAATGCGATTGTAGTAAGAGATAGTGCTGCTGTCGGCGCTGTGTCCTACAAGGGAAAGAAACGTGGGCAGAACAGAAATGCAAAGCAATCGAAGGATGGAATTTTTAATTGTAAACACTGTGGTTACAAACACCAGTCACGACAATGCACAGCGTTTGGAAATATGTGCACAAACTGTCATGGAAAGAATCACTTTGCCAAACAATGCTTTTCAAAAGTAAAAACAAAGAAAGGGCAACAAGTCCAGGTCAATGTGATTGAGGACACTGATTTAAGTGAACATTTTCTGTAGGAATGGTGTCACGTGACAATATCAAAAAGGATACAAAAAACGGGCAGCCCTCAGGAATGGACAATGCTGAACATAAAGTTAATGCAGTAAAACAGGACAAATGGATGATCCCACTGCAGGCAAATGGAGCATTAGTTACATTGAAACTAGACACTGGGGCAAAAGCAAACTTAATCAGTATGAGTGACATTAAAAATCTGAAAGAAAAGCCCAAAATACCTTACATACTGCAGAACTATAATGGACAGAAAATAGATAGCTTAGGTGTATGCAGACTTAAAGTGACAGTCAAAGACAAAGAATCTCATGTTTTCTGTTGTGGCTCAAGGACTTGATTCACTACTAGGTGACAAAGTTTGTGAGGACTTCGAACTGGTCAAGAGAGTCTACCGTATAAACTGTGCCATAAGCAGACCAGATGACTCGGTGGATTCTGTAGTGAGCAATTTCCAGGATGTGTTCAAAGGATTTGGAGTTCTACCATTCACTTACAAGATCCAGCTAAAGGAGGATGCTCAGCCAGTGGTACATGCTCCACGGAGAGTTCCAGCACCCCTGCGTGAGCGGCTCAAGAAAGAACTGGACAGAATGATCACACCAGGAGTCATCAGGAAAGTCGAAGAGCCAACAGACTGGGTTAACTCCATCGTATGTGTAAAGAAAAAGAACAATGATCTAAGAATATGCATGGATTAAAGGACTTAAATGCAAACATAAACCGAGAACACTACCAGATTCCAAAGTGAGATGAAATCACCAGTGAAATGTCAGGTGCCAGATACTTCACAAAGCTCGATGCCTCACAAGGATTTTGGCAACTAAAACTGGATGAAGAGAGCAACAAATACTATACCTTCAACACAACATTTGGCAGGTATTGTTTCCTCAGAATGCCTTTCAAGATAATATCTGCATCTGAAATCATTCATAGAGCGATGGAACACATAAGTGAAGGTGTGGAAGGAGTGCGGGTCCATGTTGATGACATCATCATCTGGGGCTCCTCACTGAAAGAACACAATGAGAGACTGACTAAAGTGCTACAGAGCATACGCTGGAATGTACTAAAGCTCACCAAAGCCAAGTGTCTGTTTGGCGTCCGGGAAGTCACTTTCCTAGGAGATAATGTACCTGGTAAAGGAATAGAGCCAGATATGGAAAAGGTAAACGCCATCCTCAACATGCTCCGACCCACTGACAAAAAAGGAGTGCTACGCATCATGGGGATAATAAACTTCTTTGGAAAGTTCATTCCTAACTTGTCAGCCAAGACAGCCTGTCTGTGAGACCTGCTACATAAAACAAATGAGTTTGCATGGACAGAAAGACATGAACAAGAGTGGATGGAACTCAAAACAGTGCTGACAACCACACCTGTACTCACCTTCTTTGACCCAACAAAGAGAATCAAAGTGTCATCGGATACATCTAAAGATGACCTAGGCGTGGTCTTGCAACAAGCAGAGGGTGAAGATTGGAAGCCTGTTGCCTATGCCTCCAGGTCTATGACTGATTCTGAGTGTCGATACGCCCAGATTGAAAAAGAATGTCTAGGCTTGGTAGTTGGACTAGAAAAGTTCTATGGCTACATATATGGGCTTCCCACCTTCACAGTTGAGACAGACCACAGCCCACTGGTTGCCATCATAAAAAAGAACCTGAATGAGAATAATCCAAGGATTCAACGACTCATGGTAAAGCTGCAAAGATATGACTTTGAGCAGATCTACCCACCAGGCAATTACATAGTGTTAGCAGATACACTATCCCGAGCACCCAAAATGAGTCATGTGAGCTCTACTGAAGAAGACTTGGATGTTCATGTGAGTATGGTCACTGCTGCGCTGCCCGTGTCAGACACAAAATCAAAGCAAATAGCAGAAGAAACAGTTTTACAAACAGTAATAGAGAACATTCACAATGGTTGGCCAAAAGGTTCCTGTCCAAAGTACTATCATATAAGGTCAGAGTTGAGTGTCACAAGTGGACTATTACTAAAACAAAACAGAATAGTCATTCCACAGGCTCTACTTCAAGACATGCTCAAAAGGATTTATGAGGGAAACATCGGAATTGAAAAATGCAAAAGGAGAGCAAGAGACACTGTTTATTGGCCTGGCATAAATAAGGACATTGAGAGCATGATAGGCGAATGTGAGACATGTCAGAAACACCAAAACAAATAAACAAAGGAACCAATGATAGTAGCTGACATACCAGCAGCACCATGGCAAAAGGTTGGTATGGACCTCTTTCACTTGAATGGTAAAGACTATCTAATAGTGACTGACTACTATTCTAACTATCCTGAGATGGCGCTGCTCTCAAGCACCACAGCAAGCAGTGTCACAATGAATGTGAAATCCATCTGCGCCAGACATGGAATTCCCAGGATTGCCGTTAGCGAAAATGGTCCGTGCTTCAACTGTAAGGAGTGGCAACAGTTTGCAGCACATTATGACTTTCAACACATCACATCCATTCCTCTGTATGCGCAGTCGAATGTTAAGGCAGAGAAAGGTGTACAAGTTCTCAAACAGCTATTGAAGAAAGCAACAGAAAGTAAGTTTGATTCCTGTCTCGCCCTGCTGAGCTACCGAGCCTCACCTTTAGACTCTGGTTCCTCACCTGCTGAACTCCTAATGGGTCACAAGTTGCGTACCACGCTGCCCTGCTGTGCAAAAGAAAAGCAGAGTAAGGAACTGAGACAGAGACTTCAACTGTTAAAGCTGAAACAGAAATCATACTATGACAAGTCATCCAAAACTCTGAAACCATTGACAAGTGATGATGTTGTCAGGATTGAGGATCCAGGTGCATGGAACAGGAAAGCTACAGTTCTTGAGGAAGTTGGACCAATGTCATACACTGTTAGAACTGAGGAAGGACAGGTTCTCAGGAGGAACCGCCCTTCCCTCCTAAAAACACAATAAACTATCCAAGAGCAAATTGATGAAAATGCCGCAACTGAATCTTGTCAATCACCACCAGAACAATCTAACACAAACACACACACAGGCTCTCAGGAAAACACAGCAGACTTATCTGTGCTGAGAAGACCCATATGAGAAGTAAAAATGCCTGATAGACTTAAACTTTGAGTACAAAGTAAAGCTTTGAAAATGTGTTGACTGTTGTGAAAATGTTTATGTTTATAGAGCACTAATTAAAGTGTTACTGATATCATCTTTATCGTTTTTCTTGAAAGTTGATTGATATTGACTTTGTTTAAACTCAAAGAAAGGGGGATGTAATGATCAGTAACCTCTCATTCTAGAATGGTACACTAGGTGGAGCTGTAGAGCTGTATGTATATAAGAGTGGACTACCCACAAGGCAGTAGTCAAGATGGACACTGTACCAGTCCACATGGCATGAATAAAGTGACTAGCTAGAAGCTAGCTGTTCATAATGAAAACGACTAGTTATTAATGAACATAACACTCACGTTCCCTCTGATTTTTTATTCAATTACCTTAAATCTGTGTGCACTGGGTACCGACCCTTCTGCCCCTAGAAACACTTTCTCCTTAACAACTCTATCTTATCACTTCAGGATTTTGAGCAACTCTATCAAATCTCCCCTCAAATCTTTGCTCCAACAAAATCAGTTTCTCCAGTCTCTCCACGTAACTGAAGACCCTCATCCCTGGTGCCATTCCAGTAAATCTCCTCTGCACCTATTCCACGTCCTTGACACCCTTCCTAAAGTGGTGCCCAGAATTGGACACAATATTCCAGCTGTGGCCTTGATTTTGTATGCTGCCTCTATATATAAAGCTCAGGATCCCGTGTGTCTTTTTAACAGCTTTCTCAACCTGTCCTGCCATCTTCAAACACTTGTGTATGTACACCCCCAGGTCTCTCTGTTCCTGCACCATTTAGTTTATATTGCCTCTCCGTATTCTTCCTACCAAAATGAATCACTTCACACTTCTCTCTGTTAAATTTCATCTGGCCTGTGTCTGCCCATTTCACCAGTCTGTCTTTGTCCTCCTGTAGTCTGTTACTACTCTCCTCACTATTTACTACATTTCCAAATTTCGTGTCATCTGCTAACTTTGAAATGATGCCTGTCTACCTGTGTCTAGCTCATTAATATATATCAAAAAGAGCAGTGGTCCCGACACCGACCCCTGGGGTTACCACTAACCACTTCTCTCCAGCCTGAAAAACAAGCGTTCACCGCGACTCTCTGCTTTCTGTCCTTAGCCAATGTTGTATCCACACAGCCGCTGCCTCTTTAACACCATCGACTTTTGCTAACAAGTCTATTGTGTGGTACTTAATCCAGTGCCTTTTGAAAGTCCATATACACAACATCGACGTCACTGCCCTCATCCACCCTCTTCGTTACTTCATCAAAAAGCTCTACTAAATAGTCAAACATGATTTGCCATTAATAAATAAATGCTAGCTTTCATAGAGTCATAGAGTAATAACGGCACAGAAGGAGGCCATTCAGCCCATCGAGTCGGTGCCGGCTCTCTGTAGAGCAATTCAGTCAGTCCCATTCCCCTGCTCTATCCCCGTAGCCCTGCAAGTTGATTTCCCTCAAGTGCCTATCCAGTCTCCCCTTGACTCCGCTTCCACCAGTTCCGTCGGCAGCAAGTTCCAGGTCCTCACCACTCCCTGCATAAAACATTTTTTCCTCACATCCCCCCCGTATCTCTTGCCCAAAACCTTTATTCTTGCCCCCTTGTCTTTGGACCATCAACTAGTGAGAACAGCCTTTCCCCGTCTAGCTTATCCAAACCCGTCATAATCTTGTACACCTCCATCAAATCACCCAACCTTCTTAGCTCTAATGAAAACAAATCCAGCTTCTTCAACCTGTCCTTGGAGTAAAGATCCCCCATCCCCGGAACCATTCTGGTAAAGCTCCTCTGCACCCTCTCAAGTGCCTTCACATCCTTCCTAAAGTGTGGTGACCAGAACTGGATGCAATTCTCCAGTTGTGGCCTAACCAGCGTTTTATAAATGTTCAGCATAACTTCCCTACTTTTGTGCTCATTACCTCTATTTATGAAGCCCAAGATCCCGCATGCTTTGCTAACCATTCTCTCAATATGTCCCGCCACCTTAAGTTACCTATGTGCATTAACTCCCAGGTCCCTCTGTCCCTGCACCCTCTTTTAAACTGTGCCATGAAGTGTATATTGCCTCTCCCTGTTCCTTCTGTCAAAATGCATCACCTCTCAATTTTTTAATTAAATTCCATCTGTCACTTGTCTTTCATTTATTAACTCAGATTTGTCTCAATGCCAAATAACTTTTCCTGGATTAACATCTCAAAGTTTCCCCAGCACTGACTGGCCTGTAGTTGCTGGGTTTATCCCTATCCTGTTTATTGAACAGGGATGTAACATTTGTAATCCTCCAGTCCTCTGGTACCACACCCATACCCAAGGAGGATTGGAAGGTTGTGGCCAGAGCCTCCGAAATTTCAACCCTAAATTCCCACAGCAACCTTGGATGCAGCCCATCCGGACTGGGCGACTTCTCTACTTTGAGCGCGACAACCTTTATACTACCTCCGCTTTTTCTAATGTTATCCCATCTAATTTCTCTCCTACCTCGTCCTTCAGTGAAGACAGATGCAAAGTACTCATTTAGTACCTCAACAATACACTCTCTCTCTCCATAATATCTCCTTTTTGGTTCCTAATTGGCCCCACCCTTCCTTTAACTAACCTATTAATATTTATATGTTAAGAAAGACTTTAGAATTACCTTTTATGTTACCCGCTAATCTATTCTCTGTCCCTATCTTATTTCCTTTTGCAGCTCTCGCCTGTACTTTTGTATTCAGCTTTATTCTCTACTGAATTATGAACCTTACAATTCTCATAAGCCTGCTCTTTCTCCTTCATTTTAATCCATATCTTTACTGGACCAGGGAGCTCCAGCATTGATGCCCTTCCTTTACCCATCGTGAGAATGTGTCTGGTCTGTACCTGAACTATCTCCTCATTGAAGGCCTCCCATTGATCATTTACTGTTTTACCTGGCAATCTTTGATTCCAATCCACCTGGCCCAGATCCCTTTACAACTCACGGAAATTAGCCCTACTCCAGTTGATTTTCCCTGTCCTTCTCCATTACTATTCTAAACCTAATGATATTTTGATCACTGTTCCCCAAATGCACCCCCACTGAAACATTCTCCGCTTGCCCCACTTCATTCCCCAGAACTAGATCCTGCTTCCTTCCTCGTTGGGCTGGAAACACACTGATCAAAAAGTTCTCTTGTACACATCTCAGGAATTCCTCTCCCTCCTTTCCCTTTACACTGTTACTATCCCAGTCTATATTAGGATAATTGAAGTCCCCATTATCACTATGCTAAACTGCTTTCATATTCTTGCAATTTGCCTGCAAAGTTGCTCCTCTATCTCATTCCCACTATTTGTTGGCCGACAGTATTTACCCAGCAGCGTAATAGCTCCTCTATTGTTCCTTAATTCTAACCAAATAGATTCTGACTTTTATCCCTCAATTACATCCTCCCTTTCTAGTGCGCTGATCAGTATTGCCTCCCCTCCTTTTATTCCTCCACTATCTTTTCTCTATATATTGCAGCCAGGAATATTAAGTGACCAGTACTCCCCTTGTTAGAGCCATGTCTCCGTTATTGTCACTATATCAGAATCCCATGTGAATACTTGTGCCTGCAGCTCAGCTGCCTTATTTACCCCACTCCGTGCATTTACTCACTCCAAACCTATCTTAGTCTGCCTTGCATTCTACCTGTCTAATCCCTCCCATTTCTGAATTATTTTTTAGACTAGTGCTAGTTGTCTCTCCCAGTTCTTTGTGCACCTTCTATCTCCTCTCTAATGCTTCATCCTGGTGCCCATCTCCCTGCTAAATTAGTTTCAACCACCCCCGCAGCACCAGTTAACCGTGAGGACATTGGTCCCAGCCCTGTTGAGGCGCAACCGTCAGCCTTGAACAGATCACTCCTGCCCCAGAACTAGACACAGTGCCCCAGGAATCTGAAGCCCTCCCTCCTGCACAATTTCTCCAACCACGCATTAACATCTCTTACCTTACTGCTCCTATACTCACTAGCACATGGTACTGTGAGTAGGCCATAGATTATTACCTTTGAGGTCCTGCTATTTAACTTCATCCTAAGCTCCTGAAACTCTGCCTGAAGGACCTCAACCATTTTCCTACTTACTTCATTGTTTCCAACATGAAACACGAATTCCAGGTGTTGCTTTCCCCTCTCAAATAGTTTTGGAGCTGTTCAGTGACGTCCTTTACCCTGGCAGCAAGGAGTCCGCACACCATGCGGGACTCACGTCAGTGGTTGCTGAAACACCTGCCTCTTCCCCTGACTATCGAATTCCCGATGACCACTGCATTACTACACTTTGCTGTGCCCCTTGTGCAGTCTTCTGGCCCACTGTGGCATGGATGTGCTCTAGTATGTTGTCCCCCGAGGTGTCATCACCCTCACCGGTATTCAGCACTGAAAAGCGGTTTGAGTGCCACACTCCCAGAGGATTCCTGCACTGCCTGCCTTTTCCTACCCTGCCAGCTGGCCACCCACTTACTATCCTCCTGAACTCTCTGTAGCTGCAGGATTACCAGCTCCTTGAACGTGTGTTCCAGGTAATTCTCAGTCCCGCAGCTGCCCTGCAGTGTCTCCAGCCGCTGCTCAAGCTCAGAAACCCTGAGCTCGAGTTCGAGCAGCTTCCTGCACACGTGGTTATCCGGGACAGATGAAGCTTCCTGGAGTTCCCACATGGCACAGGAAATGCAGGCAACGGGTTCCAGCCATCCCATCATTTTACTTCAAAGTCTATCTGCTTATGGGATAGAAATATGTTATTATTATTTAATCATTTATGTAGACCAGATTTGTATTTAATGTAATTCAGAGCACTTTTTATGTTCGTATCCTCTACTTAGTTAATTTTAATCATCCTCTTAGTTCTAATTAAATAATCTAATTATTTACCAATTGACTGTTGCCCCTTGGTTTAAATTAGTCAGCACCTCTTCCCCCTCTGCAACGAATTCCCACCTTCCATCCCTCCTGTGTAAATAAAAATGTCCTCATCTCCCCTCTGGTTCTTTTGCCAATCACCTTAAATCTGTGTTCTCTGGTTATTGACCCTTCTGTCACTGGAAACAGTTTCTCCTTATTTACTCTATCAAAACCTTTCATGCTTTAAGCCCCGCTATCAAATCTCCCCTTTACCTTCTCTGCTCTAAGGAGAAAACCCCAGCTTCTCAACTTAGCTGAAGTCATTCATCCCTGGTGCCTTTCTGGTAAATCTCCTCTGCACTATCTCCAAGACCTGGGCATCCCTCCTGAAGTGCGGTGCCCAGAATTGCCCACAATACTCCATCTGGGGCCTAACCAGTGTTTTATAGAGATTCAGCATAACTTCCTTACTTTTGTACTCTATGCCACTATTTACAAAGCCAATGATTCCGTAAGCTTTTCAAACAGTCTTCTCCACTTGGGAGTGCTTGTTCTCAACAAGCACCCCCAGGTCTCCCTGTTCCTGCAGCCCATTTAAAATTGTTCCTTTAGTTAATATTGCCTTTCCTCGTTCTTCCTACCAAAATGAATCACTTCACACTTCAGGAGAATAGATTGAAACTATTGAAAGGCAAATTTAGGACGGATATCAGCAGGTTTTTTACATGAAGCGTAATCAATTCAATGGAATGGAATGGAATGAGTAGGGTCATGAAGGCAGAGATCCCAGAATTATTGGAGAAACGTAGATGCTGTTGCTTGGGGGAGGAATTACCGGCTCTTTCTCAGTGAATTAACTTTATTTCTATCTACCTGGTGTATTATCTCCTGGGGGGGGGGGGTGTCCGCAATTTTGTCACAATAAAACAGGTACCACAAGTTGTTCAACAGGTCCTGAGAACAATGCGCCCCATGATTCCCTTTCCCCCCTCCCCAAACACGAAGCACCTGCTTTTCCTGGAGCCCTTATCTGCCTCTTCTCTGAAGAATGCTGTTCTTTCTGGGGCTGTGCACATCATTCAATAAAACTTTAGACTTTTACCAGTGAGTCGCAAGTCTCCATTTTCTCCTCCACTTTCCCAGCTTTCTTCATTCTGTTGAGCCTATTCTTTTCGACAGCTCCTGTCTGATCGAAGAAGGGATCCTCGTCACTGTCGTAGACATCCTCGGCCTCGCAGTGTTTACACTTTTCCTTCCGAGAAACTGCTAAGAAAGAAAATTGTGAGGCTGTTAGTCTTAGAATAGGAGCATAAAAAAATGACACAACTTTTTACTAATGATGAAAATTCCTTCCGCATAATGGCTGTTACTAAAGTTCGTGTCAGTGTGAGTGTGCGCTTGTGTGTATTGCTGCAATGATTCAAATCACTTCCTCGCTTTGCCCCTCCCTATCTCTGCAATCTCCTCCAGCCTCACATCCCTCCATGATCTCTGCGCTCCTCGAATTCTGGCCTCTTGTGCATCCCTGATTTTAATCGTTCTACCATTGGTGACTGTGCCTTCAGCTGCCTGAGCCCTAAGCTCTGGAATTCCCTCCCTAAACCTCTTTGCATCTCAACCTCTCCCTCCTCCCTTAAGTTGCTGCTTAAAACCTATCTCTTTGATGGAGCTTTTGATCACCGGCCTTAATATCTCCTAATACAATCATAGAATGGTTTCAGCACAGAAAAGGCCATCCGGCCCGGCGAGCCAGTGCCAACTCTCAGCTAGTCCCACTCCCCTCCCTTTCCCCGTAGCCCTACAATAATTTTTTGTTGCAGATACTTATCCAACTTTCTTTTGAGAAACAAGATTGAGTCTGCCTCCAACATATTTCAGGCAGTGTATTCCAGATCATAACCACTCGCTGTTTAAAAAAGTTTTTTCTTACCTCACCTTTGGTTCTTTTGTCAATTACCATAAATCTCTGTCCTTTGGTTGTTGAAGCTTCTGCCAATGGGAACAGTTTCCCTCTATCTACAATGTCCAGACCCCTCATGATTTTGAACACCTCTTTCAAATCTCCTCTCAATCGTCTCTGCTCCAAGGAGAACAACCCCAGCTTCTCCTGTCTATCAGCGTAACTGAAGTCCCTCATTCCTGGAATCATTCTCATAAACCTTTTCTGCACATTCTTTAAGGCCTTCACAGCCTTCCTAAAGTGTGCTGCCCAGAATTTCTGTATATAGCCTGATTATCAGATGCATTTGCAACCTGACATCTGCCATACAAGTTCTTTTTCTGCTTCATCAATCTGGTTTCCTGTTTCATCATCCAGGGAGCTCTGACTTGAGCTGCTCTACCTTTCCCCTCATGGGAATGTACCTCGACTGTACCCGAACTGTGTCCTCTTTAAAGGCAGCACATTGTTCCTCTACAGTTTTGCATACCAAAAGTTGATGCAAGTTCAACCGGGCCAGATCCGTTCTCATCCCATTGAAATTGGCCTTCTCCCCAGTTAAACATTCTTATTCTCGATTGCTCCCTGTCCTTTTCCATAGCTAAACTAAACCTTATGATACTCTTATCGCTGTTCGCTAAATGGTGACCTACTGACACTTGCTCCACTTGACCTACCTCATTCCCTAGAACTAGATCCAGCAATGACTCCTTCCTCAATGGGCCGGAAATATACTGATCAAAGAAGATCTCCTGAACACACTTCAGAAATTATTCCCCCTCTCTGCCCTTAAAGCTATTGCTCTCCCAGTCTAAATTAGGATTTTTGGAGTCCCCCATTATTACTACTTTATAGCTCTTGCGCCTCTCAGTAATTTCTCTGCAAATTTGCTCCTCCACATTTTTACCACTATTTGGTAGTCTATAGAATAAACTGATTAGTTTAATGTTACCTCTATTATTTCTTACCTCTAGCCATATAGATTCTGTATCTGACCCCTCCAGGACATCCTCTCCATCCAGTACTGTAACATTCTCCGTAACTAATACTGCCACATCACCTCCTATCTTTCCTTCCCTATCTTTCCTGAAAATTTTATAACCAGGAATATTTAATATGCAGTTTTTAAAAAATGTATTCTTTAATGGGATGTGGTCATCACTCACAAGGCCTGAATTTGTTGCCCATCCCGAATTGTCCTGGAGAAGGTGGTGGTAAGACGCCTTCTTGAACTGCTGTAGACCGTAAGCAGTTTGTTACTGAGTGGCTTGCTAGGCCATCTCAGAGGGCAGTTATGACTCAACCACATTGTGGTCTGGACTCACATATAGACCAGACCAGGTAAGGACGGCAGGTTTCATTCCATGAAGGGCATTAGTGAACCAGATGGGGTTTTACGACAATCCGGTAGTTTCCTGGTCACCATTAGTGACACTAGCTTTTTATTCCACATCTATTTAATTACAGTAACTGAATTTAAATCCCCCAGCTGCAGTAGTGGGATTTCAACTCACATCCCCGGATCATTAGGCCAGGCCTCTGGATTACTAGTCCAGCAACATAACCAGTATGTTACCTATTTATGAGCCATGTCTCCATTATTGTCATAATGTAGGAACTGGGGTTCCTAGCCAAAGAATTGAGATCGACTCAGCGAATCAAAAACAATAAAATTTAATGAACAAATGAAGCTGTACAGGAAACTGTAGGCTATAATGCAAATAGGTCTGGTCTGCTTGAAAGCCTCTCTGGAACTACTAGAAGGTTCCGAGCTCAACTGCTAGCAGGTTCCGAGCTCAACTGCTAGCAGGTTCCGAGCTCAACTGCTGGAACGTTCCGAGCTCAACTGCTAGAAGGTTCTGAGCTCTGACGGCATGACGTCATCACGTTCTTCCCGCCGTTGAGAGATCACGTGGTGGACGGAATGACATTATCATGTGGAGTACAGGAAGGAAGCCCTAGTACAGTTAACAGATACATTAAATGTGCAGCCCCCAGCTGTACTACATTGCTGTAAAAAGAATTATTTACAGTTTTCCGTAATCCTCTGGTGGTTCCGCCACATGCGCCCCCCCCAGAATTGCTTTTAACAGAGAAGGTAAGGCTAGAAGGGGGTCTGACGAGTCTGTCCGACCGACTGCGATACCCTGGCAGCTAGAACAGAGCGCTAGAAGACGAACTGGCCGTTGGCTGAGGTTGGGATGATGCCGCAGGCAGAGGAGAAGAAGAGGTCGGCTGTGGTCAACCCGGTGAGGCGGGCATTGGCGACTCGGCGGATGACTGTGGCTGTACTGGACCGGCAGTCGAAGATGGACGACCATGAGAAGGCGGCTGAGCGGTGATGACTGTTTCGCTGAGATCCAGGTGCACCAGTTTCAACCGATCGATGGAGATTTTGTCAGGCTTACCGCCGATGTCGACTGTGAAGGACTTGTCACCTGACAAGATGATCCGGAACGGACCTGTGTAAGGCGGTATGAGCGGGTTTCTGCGAGCATCTTGCCGAATGAACACGTATTCTGCGCTCTTAAGATCCATCAGGACATTGGAGCGCTGCAGGTCATGATGCGACGTGGGCACTGGGATCAAATTCCTAGCTGCTTCCTGGTGGCTGATGAGCTGCTGAGCTGGGGACCAGGGTTCCATGTGAGGAGGAAGAAAAACACCAGGCACTCTGAGTGGTGGGCCATAAACCAGCTCTGCTGAGGAAGAATGAAGGTCGTCCTTAGGCACCGTGCGAAGACCTAGCAGCACCCAAGGGAGCCTAGCACACTGTGCAGCTTTAAGCTACTTGTGGAATCTTTCACACAGACCGTTTGCCTGTGGATGGTAGGTGGTGGTACGATGAAGCTTGGTGCCCAAACTTTGAGCTACGGCATTCCAAAGCTCAGAGATAAATTGAGGCCCCCGGTCGGAGAAGATGTCAGCCGATACCCCAAACCGAGCTACCCACGACGAGATGAAGGCTCTGGAGACGTCTGCCGCTGTGGTGGCAACCAAAGGAATTGCCTCTGGCCACCTGGTGGTGCGGTCTACCACGGTGAGGAGGTGAGTGTACCCGCGAAAGGAAGGGAGAGGACCAACCAGGTCCACGTGCACATGGTCGAATCGACGTTCCGGAACCGGAAAAGTGGCGACTGGGGCCTTAACATGGGGTAGTATCTTGGACCTCTGGCAACTCACGCAGGTATTGGTCCAGTCACGGACGTCGAGATGCATGCCCTTCCAGATGACTTTCTTTGCCATGAGTCGTTGTGACGCTCTCATGCCAGGGTGTGACAACCCGTGGATAGTGTCGAAAATTCGCCTGCGCCTTTCGACTGGAATGTTTGGACGTGGGACGCCCATCAAGAAGTCACACAGGCGTGTGGTCCCTGCAGCCTGGAAACTGACATCAGCCACTTGTAAGCTGGAAGGTGCGGTCCGGTATGCCTGCACTTCAGGGTCTGCCTTCAGTTCTTTTGCCAAACCAATATAGTCGACTCCCAGGTGCACTGCATGGAGCTGGGCGTGGGAGAGACAATCTGTCACCAGGTTGACTTTGCCCGAGACATGTTGTATGTCGGTTGTAAAATCAGATATGTACGTAAGATGACGTTGTTGCCGTGCCGACCATGGTTCCGCTGTCTTGGCCATCACAAAAGTAAGTGGCTTGTGGTGTACAAAAGCCGTGAATGGGCGTCATTCCAGTAGGAAGCAAAAATGGCGGATGCCCAGAAACAATGCCAAGAACTCCCTATCAAAAGTACTATACTTGCGTTCATTCTTCCGCAATTGGCGGCTGAAGAAAGCCAGTGGTTGCCATGTGCCATCGACCCACTGCTCCTGTACTGTCCCGATGGCATAATCAGATGCGTCAGTGGTAAGTGCAATGGTTGCGCCCAGAAGGGGATGTGCCAACATGGTTGCAGTGGCCAAAGCATTCATAGTGTCGAGGAAAGCCTGGTCCATCTGGGGTGTCCAATCAATCGGGTCTTTGCCCGATTTACTTCTGAGGGCCTCGTACAAAGGTTGCATCAATAATGCCGCCTTGGGGACGAACCGATGATAAAAGTTGGCCCTCCCAGAAATTCCTGGAGGGCCCTGACGGGCTGAGGACGAGGGAACGAGGTGACTGCTTCCACCTTCGTGGCCAGCGGGATGGCGCCTTTAGAGGTGATTCCGTGTCCCAGAAAATCAATGCTGTGCAACCCAAACTGGCACTTGGCTGGGTTGATAATAAGGCCATGTTGGCTGAGACGAGAAAAAAGGGTATGCAAGTGCGTAATGTGTTCTTCCGTGCTGTTACTGGCAATAAGGATGTCATCTAGGTAGACGAAGATGAACGGCAGATCGCGCAACACGGAATCCATGAGATGCTGGAAGGCTTGTGCTGCAATCTTCAGCCCAAACGGCATACGAAGGAATTCAAAGAGCCCGAAAGGTGTGATGATGGCAGTTTTGGGGCTGTCCTGAGGAAGCACGGGCACTTGATGATAACCTCGGACGAGGTCTACTTTGGAAAAGATGGAATTCCCTGCCAGATGGGCCGAAAAATCCTGAATGTGAGGCATTGGGTACCAATCCGGTGTGGTAGCCTCATTCAGGCGTCTGTAGTCACCGCATGGTCGCCATACGCCGCCCGGCTTAGGAACAATGTCTAATGGCGAGGACCAAGGACTATTCGAACGTCGAATATTTCCTAGGCATTCCATTGTATGGAACTCCGCCTTGGCGGCCGCGAGTTTACTGGGTTCCAGCCTTCGAGCTCTCACATAAATGGGGTACCTGTCATGGTAATGTGGTGCACCACACCGTGCCTCGCGACTGAAGAAGAAGATGTGGGCCTGGTGAGCTCAGGCAACTCACCGAGAAGACGAGAGAACTCATTTGGAGATGGGACTGCAGAGGCAACTGACCAAGACATCGCGGTGCTTCAGTGGCAGGGGACCGAGTGAAAAGTGGAGGCACTGATTAGCTGGCAGTATCGGACGTCGACGAGAAACCCATTTGCGCAGAAGAAATCTGCCCCCAGGATGGCCTGTGAGACTTTCGCTGTCATGAACTCCCAAACAAAACGTTGGCCGCCAAAACTCAACTGGACCCTACGCTTTCCGAACGTGCGAATGGCCGCACCATTGGCTGCCTCGGTGAGGTGACCTGGACCACCAGATTGAAGATCTACCTTCGACGCTGGTAGGATACTGCACTGGGAGCCAGTATCATAAAGAAAACGTCGCCCTGACAGGGAGTCTGTAATGTATAGGAGTTTCCCTGCGGAACCGACGGCCATCAGAACTCCGGCGCAACCCTTAGGCCTTATTGATCTTCTCAGAAACTGCTGGTTTGAGGTAGGTTTTCTCGTGGGTAAGAAACTGCAGGGTGGACGGCAATTTCTGGCTTTCACGGCGAAACGAGCATGGTATGCACACGAGCCTGCAGGAGGAGGAGTCGGCTTCGCTCTTGTGGGGGATGGGCGCCTCATGGCTGCACAACATGACTGTGTGCAGGAGCATATTTTATCCACCTCTGCAGCGAGTTCAGCACAATTTTGGCGCCTCATGGCTGCACAAGATTGTTCTGAGACCGTGAATATTTTATCCATTTCTGCGGCGAGTTCAGCACAGTCTGTGATCGTGGAATTGGCCACGGCTGTCTGTACTGGCTCTGGTAGTTGACAGAGAAACAGCTCGCAGAACAGAAAACATTGCGATTCCGAGCCCAAAAGCGTGAGCATTTGGCTCATGAGCTCTGAGGGTTTTGAATCCCCGTGGCCGGGCATGGAGATAAGTCTGCGAGCACGCTCCAACTTGGATTGACCGAAAATCTGCAGTAAACCTGCTTTTAAAGCTTCATACTTGCCATCGTTCAGTGGACTTTCGAGGAGGCTGACAACCCGCGAGGCCATGGCACTGTCGAGGGCGGAGACCACGTAATAATAACAGGTCGAATCTGCTGCTACTCCCCGGATTGCAAATTGGGCTTCCGCTTGGAAAAACCACGTAGCCAGTTGTTGCTCCCAAAATTGCGGCAGTTTGAGGGTGACGGTGTTCGTGTCCATGATGTAACTTCAACGAAAATTGTTCGAAGAAATCGGGGTCACCAATGTAGGAATTGGGGTTCCTAGCCGAAGAATTGCGATCGACTCAGAGAATCAAAGACAATTACATTTAATGCACAAACGAAACTGTACAGGAAACTGTAGGATACAATGCAAATAGGTCTGGTCTGCTTCAAAGCCTCTCTGGAACTAATAGAAGGTTCCAATCTCAACTGCTAGCAGGTGCCGAGCTCAACTGCTAGAAGGTTCCGAGCTCAACTGCAAGAAGGTTCCGAGCTCTGACGTTCTTCCCGCCATTGAGATATCACGTGACGGACGGCATGATGTCATCACGCGGAGTACAGGAAAGAAGCCCTAGTACAGTTAACAGATACATTAAATGTGCAGCCCCCAGCTGTACTACATTGCTGTAAAAGGAATTATGCACAATTGTCCGTAATTCTCTGGTGGTTCCGCCACAACATCATATTTCCATGTAGCTATTTGTGCCTGCAGCTCACGTACCTTGTTTACTACGCCTTGTGCGTTCACATACTCTATACCCACCTTATGCAATCATGTATTCTCACTTAATCTGACCCCACCAAATTATTATTCCTAACTCTAGTGCTATCTTCTCTCCCAATCCTTTGAGCACTTTATTTAGCCTTTCTTATGCTACATCCTCGTGCCCACCCCCCTGCCAAATTAGTTTAAACCCTCCCCAACAGCACTAGCAAACTTCCACGCGATGGTATTGGTTCCAGCTCCATTGAGGTGCAGTCCATCCGGCCTGTACAGGTTCCACCTCCCGCAGGACCTGTCCCAATGTCTCAGGAATCTGAAGCCCTGCCTCCTGCACCTTCTCTCCAGCCACACATTCATCTGCTCTATCCTCCTATTTCTATACTCACTAGCTCGTGACACCGGGAGTAATCCAGGGATTACTGCCTTTGAGGTCCTGATTTTAATCTCTTTCCCAGCTACCTAAAATCTACCTGCAGGACCTCATCCCTCTTTCTACATATGTCATTGATATCAATCTGGGACATTGGCTGAAAGTTATGGTTATGTGAGTATGACTATGTCAGGATGTTGCTTGACTATTCTGTGGGACAGTTCTGCAATTTTGGCACAAGTCCCCATATGTTAGCGAGGAGGACTTTGCAGGTTCGACTGGGCTGGGAGTGCTGTTTTCGTGACTGAAGCCAATGCCTTGTTTGATACCAGATGTTCCGTTGGGTTTATTCTTATTATTGTTTCTCATAGTGGGTTCTTACAACTGAGTGGATTGTTACAACAATTCAGGGGACAGTTAAGAGTCATCCATTTGCTGTGGGTCTGGAGTCACATATAAGTCAGATCAGGTAAAGAGGGAAGATTTCCTTCCCTAAAGGACATGAGTGAAACTTACAGCACCACTCCAATATACCCCACATCACTGTTACATTCTGATCTACCCAATCACTGTAACATTCTGATCAACCCAATACACCTCACTGTAAAAATCTGTAACAATATGCCCCAGCCTCTCTCCGAAATATCTGGACACCAACAACTGAACTTAGACCATACACATCATTGTTACACTTTGATATAACCCACACCCTTCACTGTAACAATCTGATATGCCTCAGCCACACTCCGAAATATCTGGACACAAACTGGACACAGTCCAAACCCATCAATGTAACAATCTGGTATAACACACACCCTTCACTGTATCACTGATTAAACCCACACCCTTACTAAAACACAGATATAACGCATAACTCTCACTGTAACACTCTGATCACAGAAATCACAGAAACCCCACAGTGCAGATAGAGGCCATTTCGGCCCAGCGAGCCTGCACCGACACATATCCCACCCGATCCCCGTAACCCCAACACATATCCCACCCTATCCCTGTAACCCCACGTATTTAAGGCCCCTAACACTAAGGGTCAATTTATCATAGCCAATCAACCTAACCCGCACATCTTTGGACTGTGGGAGGAAACCGGAGCACCCGGAGGAAACCCACGCAAACACGGGGAGAATGTGCAAACTCCACACAGACAGTCACCCGAGGCCGAATTTGAACCCGGGTCCCTGGCGCTGTGAGGCAACAGTGCTAAGCACTATGCCACCGTGCTGCCCGGATATACCCCACACCCTCACTGTAACACTGATATAACGCACAACTATCACTGTAACACTCTGATATACCCCACACCCTCACTGCAACATGGGAGCAGCGAGGAGGAGCTCGGCAGGAAACCCGGCGACCAGCGAGGCCCGAGACCAGTCGGGAGCAGTGTGAGACCGGTATAAAAACCGGAGAGAGGCGAGGCCCGAGACCAGTCGGGACCAGCGGGAGCAGCGAGGAGGAGCTCGGCAGGAAACCCGGCGACCAGCGAGGCCCGAGACCAGTCGGGAGCAGTGTGAGACCGGTATAAAAACCGGAGAGAGGCGAGGCCCGAGACCAGTCGGGACCAGCGGGAGCAGCGAGGAGGAGCTCGGCAGGAAACCCGGCGACCAGCGAGGCCCGAGACCAGTCGGGAGCAGTGTGAGACCGGTATAAAAACCGGAGAGAGGCGAGGCCCGAGACCAGTCGGGACCAGCGGGAGCAGCGAGGAGGAGCTCGGCAGGAAACCCGGCGACCAGCGAGGCCCGAGACCAGTCGGGAGCAGTGTGAGACCGGTATAAAAACCGGAGAGAGGCGAGGCCCGAGACCAGTCGGGACCAGCGGGAGCAGCGAGGAGGAGCTCGGCAGGAAACCCAGCGACCAGCGAGGCCCGAGACCAGTCGGGAGCAGTGTGAGACCGGTATAAAAACCGGAGAGAGGCGAGGCCCGAGACCAGTCGGGACCAGCGGGAGCAGCGAGGAGGAGCTCGGCAGGAAACCCGGCGACCAGCGAGGCCCGAGACCAGTCGGGAGAGAGCAGCAGCGGAGAGGCAGCAGTCGGCGAGACTCGGGGCCATTTAAAAAACAGCTGAGGCGGAAGTCCAGCTCTTGAGCTTTTTTTCAGAAGCGGACCTGGTGGGAAGCACCCAGGTGAAAGGTATTTAAGGAGGGTGGTGGCTTAAACCCGAGTTCCTACAGAGTAGGAACCCCCACCGCCCCCCTCCTCTAACCTAGTAGTCTTTTAGCAGCTGTCTAAAAACAGAGGTCACAAATTTTTTGGTCTCAGTTTCTTTTCAGCAGGGCAGGAACCGGGAGGAGCGGGAAGTCGGCGTAGGACCAAGGGGACACAAGACCGGGAAGTCAGCGAAAGACCAGGGAGGTAAGACTAACTGGTAAGTACTTTCCTCAAACCTTCCTAGGAAGTAAAACCAAAACTAGTGGGATTTGGTTAGTTTAAAAAGGAATAAGAGGAGTACAGTATACATTGGTCTAAGTAAGCTTCGGGAAAACAAAAGTCGATAAATAAACTAAAACTAGAAAATTAAAAGTAATATAAGGGTTAAGTCATGGCAGTAGAGCTCGGACCTGTGTCATGCTCCTCCTGTAACATGTGGGAAATCAGGGACGCTTCCTGTGTCCCTGACGACTATGTGTGCAGGAAGTGTGTCCAGCTGCAGCTCATGTGGGACCGCATGACGGCCCTTGAGCTGCAGATGGACTCACTTTGGAGCATCCACGATTCTGAGAGGGGTGTGGATAGCACATTTAGTGAGTTGGTCACACCGCAGGTTAAGGCCAGCGTAGACAGTACATGGGTGACCAAAAGGCAGAGCAAGGGCAGGAAGGTAGTGCAGAAATCCCCTGGGGTTGTCTCCCTTAGCAACAGGTTCACCGCCTTAGGTACTGTTGTCGGGGGGGGTGACACATCGGGGGAAGGCACCAGCAGCCAGGCTCATGGCACCATGACTGGCTCTGTTGCAAAGAAGGGAGGGAAAAAGAGTGGCAGGGCTATAGTAATAGGGGATTCGATTGTAAGGGGAATAGATAGGGGTTTCTGTGGTCGCGACCGAGACTCCAGGATGGTATGTTGCCTCCCTGGTGCAAGGGTCAAGGATGTCTCGGCGCGGGTGCAGAACATTCTGGAGGGGGAGGGGGAACAGCCAGTTGTCGTGATACATGTTGGTACCAACGACGTAGCTAAAAAAAGGGAAGAGGTCCTACAAGTAGAATTTCGGGAGTTAGGAGCCAAGCTAAAAAGTAGGACCTCGAAGGTAGTAATCTCTGGATTACTACCAGTGCCACGTGCTAGTAAGAGTACAGAGAACAGGATAGTTAGGCTAAATACGTGGCTTGAGCAGTGGTGTAAGAGGGAGGGTTTTAAATTTTTGAGGCATTGGAACCAGTTTTGTGGTAGGTGTGACCTATACAAAAGGGACGGTCTACACCTGTGCAGAGATGGAACTGATGTTCTCGGGGTAATTTTTGATAAAGCAGTTCGGGAGCATTTAAACTAGTATGGCAGGGGGCTAGAAACCTATGTAGTGAAATAGAGGAAAGTGAAAGGCAGACAGAAATAAATGATAAAAGGGTGAGGAACAAAAAACAAAGGGCCAAACTAATTCATAAAAAATGTGAGCATAAAAAAAGCCTGAGGGTTTTATACCTTAATGCGAGAAGCATCAGGAACAAGGTAGATGAATTAGCTGTGGAAATAGAGGTTAATAATTATGACCTAATTGGGATTACGGAAACATGGTTGCAGGGTGAGCAGGGCTGGGAGCTTAACATACAGGGGTATTCAGTATTTAGGAAGGATCGACAAAAAAGAAAGGGAGGAGGGGTAGCATTGCTAGTAAAAGAGGGGATAAATGCAATTGAAAGGAAGGATATTAACTCAGTTAATACAGAATCTATATGGGTGGAGCTAAGAAATAGCGAGGGGCGAAAAACATTAATAGGAGTGGTATATAGGCCTCCAAATAGTAAAATAGAGGTTAGGGAGGGCATCACGAGGGAAATTAGAGAAGCGTGCAATAAGAGCACAGCTGTCATCATAGGTGACTTTAACTTACATATAGATTGGACTAGCCTAATCAGTAAAAATAATGAGGAGGAGGAATTCCTTGAGTGTTTGAGGGATGGTTATCTGGATCAATATGTCGAGGAACCAACTCGGGAACAGGCTATATTGGACTGGGTACTGTGCAATGAGAAGGGACTAATCAGTAATCTTGTTGTACGGGGACCCTTGGGTCAGAGCGATCATAACATGATCGATTTCTCACTCGAAATGGAGAGCGAAGAAATTGACTCAGAGACTAAGGTCCTGAATTTAAACAAGGGGAATTATGATGCCATGAGACGGGAACTGAGTAGGTCTGATTGGACAACGTTCCTGGGAGGACTGGAGGTAGATAAACAATGGCAAACATTTAAAGATAGAATGACAAAATTGCAAAAATTGTTTATACCAATCTGGCATAAAAGGAAATCTAAAAAGGTGACTCAACCGTGGATAACAGGGGAAATTAGAGACAGCATAAAATCCAAAGATAGGGCGTATAAAATAGCCAAAAAAAGCGCCAGAGCGGAAGATTGGGAACAGTTTAAGATAGAGCAAAGGAGGGCAAAGGGCATAATCAAGAGGGGCAAAATAGCTTACGAAAACAAGCTGGCGGAAAATATAAAAACTAACTCCAAAAGCTTTTATAAGTATATCAAAAGGAAAAGACTGGTGAAAACCAAAGTTGGTCCATTGCAGTCAGATACGGGGGAATATATAATGGGAAATAAGGAAATGGCAGATCAACTAAATGCATACTTTGGGTCAGTCTTTACGAAGGAAGACACAAAAAACCTCCCTGGGATATCGGGAAAAATAGGGACATTGGCAAAGGAGGAACTGACGCAAATCAATATTTCTAAGGATATGGTGTTAAGGAAGCTAAAGGGATTGAAGGTGGACAAATCCCCAGGGCCTGATAACATGCATCCTAGGGTACTGAAGGAGGTGGCCCTAGAGATAGCGGATGCACTAAGGATGATTTTTCAGAATTCATTAGACTCGGGAACAGTGCCGATGGATTGGAGGGTAGCTAACGTTACCCCACTATTCAAAAAGGGGGGTAGGGAAAAAGCAGGTAATTACAGACCTGTAAGCCTTACATCAGTTGTGGGCAAAATGCTGGAGTCCATCATTAAGGATGAAATAGCGGAGCACTTAGCAAATGGGGACAGGATAGGACAGAGTCAACATGGATTTACAAAGGGTAAATCGTGCTTGACTAATCTATTGGAATTTTTTGAGGGAGTAACTGGTAGAATAGATGGGGGAGAGCCAGTAGATGTGGTGTACCTGGACTTCCAAAAGGCCTTCGATAAGGTCCCACATAAAAGATTAGCATGGAAAATTGAGGCTCATGGGATAAAGGGGAAAGTTTTGGCGTGGATAGGGAACTGGCTGTCAGATAGAAAACAGAGAGTTGGAATAAACGGCTCATTTTCTGAATGGCAGGCAGTAACAAGTGGGGTACCACAGGGATCTGTCCTGGGCCCCCAGCTGTTCACAATTTACATTAATGACCTGGATCAGGGAGTCGGATGCAGCATTTCCAAATTTGCAGACGACACTAAACTAGGAGGGGGGGTGGGCTCAGAGGAAGAGACCAGGAAGCTCCAGAGCGATTTGGACAGACTGGGCGATTGGGCGGATAAATGGCAGATGCACTATAATGTGGACAAGTGCGAAGTTATCCACCTTGGGTGCAGGAACGGGAGGGCAAATTATTATTTAAATGGCAATAGATTGGGAGAGGGGGAAGTACAGAGAGACCTGGGTGTTCTTGTACACCAGTCACTGAAGGCGAGCATGCAGGTGCAACAGGCGGTCAAGAAGGCAAACGGTATGCTGGCCTTCATAGCAAAAGGGTTAGAATACAGGAACAGGGATACCTTGCTGCAGCTGTACAGGGCACTGGTGAGACCACACCTCGAGTACTGTGTACAGTTTTGGTCGCCTCATCTGAGGAAGGATGTTCTTGCCATGGAGGGGGTGCAGCGGCGATTCACCAGGCTGATACCAGGAATGGCGGGAATGACCTATGAGGAGAGACTATGTAGTTTAGGGATGTACACACTGGAGTTTAGAAGATTGAGAGGGGACCTCATAGAAGTGTATAAAATTCTGACAGGTCTAGACAGACTGGATGCAGAAGGAATGTTTCCCTTGGCGGGTGAGAACAGAACTAGAGGACATAATTTAAGGATAAGGGCTAAAGCATTTAGGACAGAGATGAGGGGGAATTTCTTCACTCAGAGAGTGGTGAACCTGTGGAACTCATTGCCACAGAGGGCAGTGTACGCCAGCTCATTAAATATATTTAAGAGGGAATTAGATATATTTCTACGGGCAAAAGGGGTTAAGGGTTACGGAGAGAAGGCGGGGACGGGATACTGAATTAAAGGATCAGCCATGATCTCATCGAATGGCGGAGCAGGCACGAAGGGCCGAATGGCCTACTCCTGCTCCTATCTTCTATGTATCTATGTATCTATGTATACCCCACACCCCTCACTGTAACACTGCTATACCTCACAACCATCACTCACAATTTGATATAACCCACATACTTCAATGTAACAGTGACATACTCAACATCCCTCATTGTAACACACAATATACCACACTCTCTCACTGTAAGACACTGATAAACCCCATATCCTTCACTGTAACACATTGATATAAACTTCACCGCTCAATCTAAAGCACTGATATGTCACACACCGATCAATGTAACACTCAGATATACCCCACAATCCTACATAGATAATCTACACAACCCTCACGTAAAATGCTGATATATCCCATAAGCACCACCCTCACTGTAACAATGATATACCCCGCACACCTCTCTGTAACACACTCTGATATAGTCCACGTCATTAACTGTAGAACTCTGACATATCCGACACACCAAACCATAACGCTCTGAGATAAACCATAACGTCATGGAAACACACTTTGTTACAACACATCCATCACTGAAACACTGATACTCACCATTCCCCTCATCTAACTCTCTGACCTAACCTACAGCCCTCACGGTAACACACTGAAATATCCCACACACCCTCACCGTATCACTGATATACACCACACCCCTCAGTATAACAATCTGATATACCACACACCACTTACTGTCACACTCGGATATATCCCACTCCCCTCACTTTAACAATCAGATATACCACACACCACTCACTGTAATTATCTGATATACCCCACACCCCTCACGGTAACACACTGAAATACACCACATCCCTCACTGTAACACACTGATCTACACCACACCCCTCACTGTAACACACTGATATACCTCACACCCCTCACTGTAACAATCTGATATACCCCACAGCCCTCACTGTAACAATCTGATAAAACCCATTCCCCTCACTGCAACACTGATATACCCCACACCCCTCACTGTAACAATCTGATATGCCACAGCCCCTCTCCGAAATATCTGGACACAAACTGGACATAGCCCAATACCATCATTGGAACACACTGATATAACCCACACCCTTCATTGTAAAACTGATATACCCCAAACCCATCACTGTAATGCTCTGATATAGCCCACAACACTCACTGTAACACTGATATAGCCCTCACCCCTCACTGTAAAACTGATATACACCACACCCCTCATTGTAGCACTCTGATATATCTTACACTCCTCACTAACACTGATATGCCCCACAGCCTGCAATGAAACACCCTGATATACACCACACCCTTCACTGAAACACTGATATGCCCCACACCCTTCACTGTAACACTGATATCCCTACATCGCTCATTGTAACACTCACATATAGCCAACATCCCTCATTGTAACGCTCATTTATATTCCCCAAACCTCTCACAGTAACACACTCTGATATACCACATAACCCACAATGTAACACAGATATAAACCTCACCCTTCAATGTAAAGCACTGATATAATTCACACTCATCACTTTAACACATTGAGAACTTACGCACTCACGTAACACCCGGATATACCCCACAGCCATCACTATAACGCTCTGATATATTCCTCACCAAGGACTGTAACAATCTAATATATCACAAATCCACGGTGGCATAGTGGTTAGCACTGTTGCCTCA
The DNA here is from genome assembly GCF_052327205.1 of Somniosus microcephalus. NCBI lineage: Eukaryota > Metazoa > Chordata > Chondrichthyes > Squaliformes > Somniosidae > Somniosus > Somniosus microcephalus. Next base: position 25,177,567 of record NW_028225181.1, on the reverse strand, counting down.
CAGCGCCAGGGACCCGGGTTCGAATCCGGCCTCGGGTGACTGTCTGTGTGGAGTTTGCACATTCTCCCCGTGTTTGCGTGGGTTTTCTCCGGGTGCTCCGGTTTCCTCCCACAGTCCAAAGATGTGCGGGGTTAGGTTGATTGGCTATGATAAAAATTGACCCTTAGTGTTAGGGGGATTAAATACGTGGGGTTACGGGGGTAGGGTGGGATATGTGTTGGTGTAGGGGTTACGGGGATCGGGTGGGATATGTGTCGGTGCAGGCTCGATGGGCTGAAATGGCCTCTATCTGTACTGTGAGGTTTCTGTGATTCTGTGAAATCCCTCAATGTAACACTCTCCTATATACCCCAAATCCTCACTGTGACACTCTAATATACACCACACCATCACCGTGACACACTGATATATCCACACCTCTTACTGTAATAATCTGGTAGACCCCACACAGCTCTCACTGTAACACCTGGACATATACCAAATCCATCAGTGTAACACTCTGATATACCTCACATCTATCACTATAACACACGGATATAAACCTCATTCCTCAATGTAAAGCATTGCTACACTACACACCCATGATCTTAACCCTTAATGATACCTCACACACTCACAGTAAGAATCTGATATACACCATATACATGATTGTAACACTCCAGCATACCCCACACACCTTACAGTAAATCGATAAAAAACTGCACTCCTCTCACATAAAACACTGTAAATCACACAACCTAAACCCTCACTGCAACAATGATATACCCCGCACACCTCACTGTTATACTCTCCGATATAGTCCACATCACTAATTGTAGAATTCTGATATATCCCACAACATCTAACCATAACGTTCTGAGATAATCCATAACCCTCATAGTAACACACTTTGATACAGCACACCCATCACTTTAAAACACTGATAAAGCACATTCCCCTCACTTAGAGGCTGATATATCCCACGTCACTCAAAGTAAAATTATCTTATAATCCCCAAGATCCTTACTAAGACTCTGGTATACCCCATGCGCCTCACTGTAACACTTTGATATACTCCATATGCCTCAATAACACCTGGACATATGTGAAACCCAGGACAACACAAGGAAATGCCCACACTCTCACTGTAACGCTCTGATATACCTCACACCCCGCACTGCAAAGCTCTGATATACCCCACACCCCTCACTGTAAGGCTCTGATATACCCCACACCCCTCACTGTAAGGCTATGATATACCCCACACCCCTCACTGTAATGCTCTGATATACCCCACACCACTCACTGTAAGGCTCTGATATACCTCACACCCCTCACTGTAATGCTCTGATATACCTCACACCCCTCACTGTAAGGCTCGGATATACCTCACACCCCTCACTGGAATGCTCTGATACACCCCATAACTCTCACTGTAACAAACTAATAAAAACCTCATATCTATATTTAAAGCACTGATACACAATACACCCATCATTTTAACACTTTTGATACCTCACACAATCACTGTAAAACTCTCATATACCCCATAGACATGGTTGTAACACTCCGGCAAAACCATATATGAATATGACTTGGATATTGGAATAGAGAGTAAAATTTCAAAATTTGCCGCTATCATCAAACTTGTGCTATTGTCCTAGCACTGACCCTTGGCGAACACAACTGCACACCATCCTCCAGTCTGAAAAACTGCCATTTACCACAAATCACGGTTTTCTGTCGTTAAGACAATTTCTTATCCAAGCTGACATTGACCCAACTATTCCATGAGCCTCAATTTTGTTATCCAGCCTTTTATGTAGTACTGTATCAAACCATTATTAAAATCCATAGAGACAACATCCAGTGCATTCCCTTCATCAACCTACTCTGTTACTTAATCAAAAAATGGAATAAGATTAGGCAAACAACATCTGTCTTTTACAAACCCGTGTTGGTTCTCCTTATGTAGCTAAAACTTCTACAAGTGGCTGTTTTTATTCCCCAGATTATTGTTGCTAAAATCTTACCCACCACTGATTTTAAACTGACCGGCCTGTAGTTACTAGGACTGCCCTTACACCCTTTCTTCAAAAATTGTGTCACATTTGCCACTTTACAATCATCTAGCACCTCCCCCGCATCTAGGGAAGTTTGGAAGATTATGGCAATCCCAACCGCTATCTCCACCCTCACTTCCCTGAGCAACCTGGATGCAAGCCATATCCACTCTAAGCATATCCAGCATTTCCTGTACGTTGTGCCTATCAATTTTCACCCCATCCATTACCTCTACCATCTCCGATATTTTGCCAGCATCCTCTTCCTTAGTAAACACCGAAACAAAGTACAGGAAACCTTCTGGTATCCGGTACGGACAGGGCCGACGTGGTGCCTGTTCATCAACAATTCGGGATAACCGAACGCTATAATAAAAGATACGGGCCTTAGAGCTCCGTATAAAGCAACAAACTCTGTTGCTTAGCAACAGCTTCAGAACAACGTCCACAAGTTGCAAGCGTCTCTGTAGCTTAGCAACAGCTGCAGCCAAACCCTTGCCTTCCTCCATTTGTTGCTGTGCAAGTAATAAATTTACCTGAACCGACTACTGAATTTTGCCGGTTAACCAACATTTCTGGATATTTAGGGGCCGGTTAATCGAAAGGTTCCTGTACGCATTAAGTATTCTAGCCTTGCCCTGCGCATCTAAGCGTACATCACCTTCTTTGTCCCCAATAGACCCCACCCTGCCTCTTACAACCCGCTTCCTATATACATTCAGGCAGAAGATATTTAGGTTCCCTTTTATGTTAACTGCCATTCTATTCTCATAATCTCTCTTTGTAAGTCTTATTTTCCTCTTCACTTCCCCTCTCAACTTATTGTATTTGTTCTGGTTCTCACATGCATCATACACCATTTTCTATTTCATCATATTCTCTCTCTCCCTCATCATCCAAGGCTTTGGTTCCCCTAACTTGCCTTCTTGTTGGAATGTCCCTAGCTTGTACCTGCAACATTTCGTCCTTAAAGATCAGCCATTGTTCCGTTACAGTTTTTCCTGTCAATCTTTGGTTCCATTTTACCCTGACTAGATCCCCTCTCATCACATTGAAGTTAGCCATCTTTAAATTTAGAAGTTCGACTATAGATTGTTCCTTGCTCTTCTCCATTACTAATTTAAACCTTATGATATGATGATCACTCTTACCCAAGTGTTCTCCCACAGACACTTGCTCCACTTGGCCCACCTCATTCCCCAACACCTGATCCAGCAATGCTTTCTTCCTAGTTGGGCTGAGAACATATGGGTCAAGGAGGTTCTCCTGAAAACATTTCAGCAATTCTTCCACCTCCTCTCCCTTTACCCTCGCATTATCCCAATTGATGTTTGGGTAACTAAAGTCCCCCAATATCACGACTCTGTCGTTCTTGCACATCTCTGTGATTTCCTTGCATATTTGCTCCTCTGTCTCTTTCTCACTATTTGGAGGTCTATAGAATACCCCCAATAGCGTGATCATACCCTTCTTGCTTCTCAACTGAAAAACAAATGGAATCTGTCCTTGACCCCTCAAGGACATCCTCTCTTACCAACACTACAAATATCTTCCCCAATCAGTACTGCCAACCCACCTCCCTTTTTTCCTGCACTATCTTTTCTGAACACCTTGTACCCGTGAATATTAAGAGTCCAGTCCTCACCATTTTAAACCACGTTTCATTTATTACCACTACATCATATTAACACACAGTTAATTGCGCTTGAAGCTCACCAACCTTATTCACCACACTGTGTGCGGTTATGTACAGACATTCCAAACCTGTCTTTGTATTCCTCGTAATCCTTCTTAGTCTGCTCCTATCTAATATGGCACTACATCCCTCTCTAATACTCTACAACACTCTCCCTCCTTTATGCACCTTATTCCTCTTTTCTAATTCTATATGCTGGTGCCCACCCCCCAGCCAATTTATTTTAAACCCTCCCCAACCAAACTAGTGATCCTCCTTGCGAAGACATTGGTCCCAGTCCTGTTGAGGTGCAACTCGTCCCTTTTGAATCGGTGCCTCCTGCCCCAGAACTGGTCCCAGTGCCCCAAGAATCTGAATGCCCTTCCTCATGCACCAGGCCTCAAGCCTTTTCTACTATCACTGGCGCGTGGCACTGGGAGTAATCAGAGATTGGCACTGGGAGTAATCAGAGATTGGCACTGGGAGTAATCAGAGATCGGCACTGGGAGTAATCCAGAGATTGGCGCTGGGAGTAATCCAGAGATTACCACCTTTGAGGTCCTACTTTTTAACATCCTCTGTAGCTCCTGAAAGTCTGACTGCAGGACCTCAATACCTGCCCTCTCTATGTTGTTCGTACCAACGTGTACCACGACGTCTGATACACTCCCTTCTCCCTGCAGAATATTCTGCACCCTCTCCGTGATATCCTTTAACCTGGCACCAGGGAGTCTACTCACCATTCGGGACTCACGGTGACGGTTAAAGAAACGCCTTTCTGTCCGCCTAACTATGAAATATCCTATAACGACTGCATTTCTACACTTTGCTTTTCCCCACTGTGCAATCCGTTGCCGATTGGTGCCATGGTCTGGACTGCACTCCTGCAAGGTATCGTCACTCCCAGCAGTCTCCAATGCTGCATACCGGTCTGACAGTGACACACAACCTGAAGACTCCTGTACTTCCTGACTCTTCCTACTCTTCCAGCTGCCCACCCATTTACTATCCTTAACTCCTCCTGCCTGTGGCGTGGCCACTGACTGAAACTTACGTCCATGAAACGCTCAGCCTCCCTGATGTTTTGCAGTGACTCCAGCTGCTCCTCAAACTCTGACACTCTGAGCTCTGGTCAGTCACCTAACCATAACGCTCTGAGATAACCCATATCCCTCATGGCAACACAATTTGATACAACACACCCATCACTGTAAAACACTGATACACCTCATCCCCCTCCCGGTAACATACTGATATACCCCACACACTTCATGTAACAATCTGATATGCTTCACACCACTCAGTGTAACGCTCTGATATACCCCAGACCAATGACTTTAACACTGATACACCCCACATCACTCAATGTAACACTCGCTGAAGTAGCCAAAAATCCTCTCTATAACACTCTCATATACACATCTCTTACTGAAATACCATGATATACCCGACACCTCTCACTGTAACACTCTGAGATACCGCACACCCCTCACTGTAACACTCTGATATACCCCACACCCCTCACTGTAACACATCTGATATACCACACACCTCTCACTGTAACACTCTGATATAACGCACACCCCTCACTGTAACACTCTGTAACACCCCACACTACTCACTGTAAACACTGATATAACCCACACCCCTCATTGTAACCCTCTGATATACCGCACACCCCTCACTGTAACACTCTGATATACCCCACACTTCTCACTGTAACACTCTGATATACCGCACACCCCTCACTGTAACACTCTGTAACACCCCACACTCCTCACTGTAACACTCTGATATACCCCACACCCCTCACTGTAGCACTCAGTAATACCCCACACTCTTCACTGTAAACACTGACATACCCCACACCCCTCACTGTAACACTCTGATATACCGCACACCCCTCAATGTAACACTCTGATATACCCCACACATCTCACTGTAACACTCTGATATACCACATACCCTTCACTGTAACACTCTGATATACCCCACACACCTCACTGTAAGACTCAGATATACCCCACACCCCTCACTGTAAAACTCTGTAATACCCCACACTCCTCACTGTAAACACTGATATACCCCACACCCCTCACTAACACACTGACATACCCCACACCCCTCACTGTAACACTCTGTTATACCCCACAGCTCTCACTGTAACACTGATATACCGCACACTCCTCACTGTAAAACTCTGATATACCCCACACCACTCACTTTAAACACTGATATGCCCCACACCCCTCACTTTAACACTCTGTTATACCCCACATCCCTCATTGTAACACTCTGTAATACCCCACACTCCTCACTGTAAAACTCTGTTATACCCCACACCCCTCACTGTAACACTCTGATATACCCCGCACCCCTCACTGTAACACTCTGATATACCCCACACCTCTTTCTGTTATATTCTTTCATAGATTCATAGAGTGATACAGCACAGAAAGAGGCCCTTTGGCCCATTGTGTCTGCGTCAGCCATGAATCCCTGTCTTATATGCTATGTGTTTCAAGTGCTCATCAATGCTTTTTGAAAGTTGTGAGGGGTCCTGCCTCTACCATCCTTTCAGGCAGTGAGTTCCAGATTCCAACCACGCTCAGGGTGAAAAAAAAATTCCTCAAATCCGCTCTAAACCTCCTGCCCCTTTCCTTGAATCTATGCCCCCTGGTTATTGACCCCTCTAATAATGGGAAAAGTTCCTTTCTATCTACCCTATCTATGCCCCTCATAATTTTGTTCACCTCAATCAGGTCCACCCTCTGCCTTCTCTGCTCTAAGGAAAACAACCCCAGCCTGTCCAGTCTCTCTTCATAGCTGAAACACTCCAGCTCAGGTAACAACCTGGTGAATCTCCTCTGCACCCTCTCTAATGCAATCATATCCTTCCTATAGTGTGGCGACCAGACCTGCACACAGTATTCCAGCTGTGGACTTACTCGCGCTTTGTGCAGCTCCATCATAATATCCCTGTTCTTATATTATATGCCTCGGCTAATGAAGACAATTATCCAATATGCCTTCTTAACTACATTATCTACACATCCGTTGAACAGCCGCAATGAATACCAGTGATACACACAGTGCCAGTGTCTGACTCCACTGCAGCTCTCAGCTTCTGAACACCAAGTGATCTGGGCGGTTACATCCACACACAATGCAGCCCCTGCACTGAGACTGTCCAAACTGCTCCAAACGAGCCTCCAGCCACCCACTTCATATAACGCTGTATGTGTATCCCTCAATTTGTTTCTCCCTCAGAGACTTATCCAGCTCCCCCTTAAATGCATCGTTGCTATTCGCCTCAACTGCTCCATGTTCCTGATTGGAACCACTCTGTGTGGAGACGTTTATCATGAATTAGTTACTGGTTTTATTAGTGACTATTTTATATTTCTGAACCTTGCTTCTGACGCCTACACAAGTGGAAATACCCCGACGTCTATCCTATCAAACCGCGTCACTTTTTCCTCACATTGCAATGTCTCATTAACCCCATCAGATTAAGTGAATTTCTGCCGCTCTGTTGCAGTTCTGTTTCCAGCCAGTAGATGTCACCAATCTCTGGTACAGCAAATTTTACAGATCTCAGGGGGGACACAACAGACAATAATTGCTCACATTATATTGGACTGGAGGGATTCAGAAATACTACGAGGGAAGACGGGCTATCATTGCATTTTGTTAGAACAAACACTGGTTATAATGTTGGGCTAAATCAGTCAGCCTGTTGTCTTGTATGTGCGAGTGAAATTAATTCCCTTCTGCCCATCTCTGGTACAGTGTGTGAGTGTGAAATTTATTCTGTATCTGTTGGTTTCTGGCACCGCAAGTGACAGTCCCATTTTGTATCTGTCCATCTGTGCAAAAGTATGAGAGCAAGATTCAATGTCTATCTGACAGTCTCGAGCAGTGTCGGATTTATTCTGTAATTTTCAGTCTCTGGTAATGTGTCTGAGTGTCGTATTCATTCTATATCTCTCAGTCTCTGATACAGTGTGTGAGTGGGGGATTCATTCTGTATCTGTCAGTCTCTGGTACTGTGTGGGAGTATGGGATTCATTCTGTATCTCTCAGTCTCTGGTACTGTGTGTGAGTGTGGGATTCATTCTGTATCTCTCAGTCTCTGGTACTGTGTGTGAGTGTGGGATTTATTCTGTATCTCTCAGTCTCTGGTACTGTGTGTGAGTGTGGGATTCATTCTGTATCTGTCTGTCTCTGGTACAGTGTATGAGTTTCGTATTCATTCTATATCTCTCACTCTCTGCTGCTGTGTTTGAGTGTGGGATTAATGCTGTATCTGTCAGTCTCTGGTACTGTGTGTGAGTGTGGGATTCATTCTGTATCTACCAGTCGCTGGTACTGTGTGTGAGTGTGGGATGCATTCTGTATCTGTGTGTCTCTGGTACTGTGTGTGAGTGTGGGATTCATTCTGTATCTACCAGTCGCTGGTACTGTGTGTGAGTGTGGGATTCATTCTGTATCTGTCAGTCTCTGGTACTGTGTGTGAGAGTGGGATTCATTCTGTATCTCTCAGTCTCTGGTACTGTGTGTGAGTGTGGAATCCATTCTGTATCTCTCAGTCTCTGGTACTGTGTGTGAGTGTGGGATTCTTTCGGTATCTGTCAGTCTCTGGTACTGTGTGTGAGTGTGGGATTCATTCTGTATCTGTCAGTCTCTGGTACTGTGTGTGATTGTGGGATTCATTCGGTATCTGTCAGTCTCTGGTACTGTGTGTGAGTGTGGGATTCATTCTGTATCTCTCAGCCTCTGGTACTGTGTGAGAGTGGGATTCCTTTTCATCTGTCTGTCTCTGGTTCTGTGTGAGAGTGGGATTCATTCTTTATCTGTCAGTTTTTGGTGCTGGGTGTGAATGTGGGATTAATTCTGTATCTCTCAGTCTCTGGTACTGTGTGTGAGTGTGGGATTCATTCTGTATCTCTCAGTCTCTGGTACAGTGTGTGAGTGTGGGATTCATTCTGTATCTGTCAGTCTCTTGAACTGTGTGTGAGTGTGGGGTTAATTCTGTACCTGCCAGTCTCTGGTACTGTATATGAGTATGAAATTCATTATATATCTGTCAGTCTCTGATACTGTGTATGAGTGTGGGATTCATTGTGTGTCTGTAAATCTCTGATACTGTGCGTGAGTGTGGGATTCATTCTGTATTATTCAGTCTCTGGTACTGTGTGTGTGTGGGATACCTTGCCTTTTTAGCCCTCCCCCAATGCATTACCTCACAATTCTCCGATTGCATTCCATTTGCCACTTTTCTGCCCACCTGACCCGTCCACTGATATCTTCCTGCTTATAGCATGCGTTATACACAGAATTTGGTGTGGGAAGGGGAGGATCCAGTTGTCATGGTCCATAAGGAACCAACGACATAGATAGAACTAGGAGTGATGTTCTGCTGAGGGAATTTGAGGAGCTAGGATAAATATTATAAACCAAAAGCAGAACCTTAAAGCTAATAATCTCTGGATTGTTACCTGAGACATGCGCAAGTTGGCATGTGGACAAACTGATTAGAGGTTTAAATGCGTGGCTCAAAGAGTGGAGTGGGAGGCAGGGATTTCGGTTCATGGGGCACTGGCATGAGTATGGGGAAAGAGGGCGCTTTTCCATTGGGATGGGCTCCACATAATCCGGGCTGGGACCAGTGTCGTGGCGAATCCAATTACTGGGCAGTAGACAGGGCTTTAAACTAATGAAGGGGGGATTCAGGAAATAGTAAATTTAAAAGCCGCAAGAGAAATGTCAAGGCTCTGGAGCTGAGTAGATTCTTGTGTAAAAATAAACAGAATGTGTCAGGAAGGGACAGAGAGAGTAGCAAAGATAATAAGGCATCAGTGACTAAGGTGACATCAGGGAAAAAGAGAAATAAGTCAAAACTAAAGGTACTGCATCTGAATGTGCGAAGCATTTGCAAAAAAATAGATGAATTAATAGCACAGATAGAAATTAACAGGTCATAGAGTCATAGAGTCATAGAGTTTTACAGCACAGAAAGAGGCCCTTCGGCATTTCGTGTCTGCGCCGCCCATCCATCCCTGTCCAGTCTAATCTCATTTTCCAGCCTTTGGTCCATAGCCTTGTATGCAATGGCATTTCAAGTGCTCATCCAAATGCTTCTTGAATGTTGTGAGGGTTCCTGCCTCTACCACCCTTTTAGGCATTGAGTTCCACATTCCAACCACCCTCTGGGTGAAAAAGTTCCTCCTCAAATCCCCTCTAAATCTCCTGCCCCTTACCCTGAATCTATACCCCCTTGTTATTGACCCCCCTACTAAGGGGAAAAGTTCCTCTTTGTCTACCCTATCTATGCCCCTCATCATTTTGTACACCTCAATCAGGTCCCCCCTCAGCCTTCTTTGCTCCAAGGAAAACAACCCCAGCCTGTTTAGTCTTTCTTCATAGCTTAGGTGCTCCATCCCAGGTAACATCCTGGTGAATCTTCTCTGCACCCTCTCCAAAGCAATCACATCCTTCCTATAGTGAGGCGACCAGAACTGCACACAGTACTCCAGCTGTGGCCTCACCAGCGTTTTGTACAGCTCCATCATAACCTCCCTGCTCTTATATTCTATGCCTCGGCTAATGAAGGCAAGTATCCCTTATGCCTTTTTAACCACCTTATCTACCTGTTCGCTGCCTTCAGGGATCTATGTACATGTACACCAAGGTCCCTCTGACCCTCTGTATTTCCTAGGGTCCGACCACTCATTGTGTATTCCCTTGCCTTATTTGTCCATCCAAAATGCATCAACTCGCACTTATCAGGGTTAAATTCCATTTGCCACTTTTCCGCCCATCTGACCAACCCGTTTATATTGTCCTGTAGCCTGAGGCTTTCCTCCTCGCAATTTACCACCGCACCAATTTTCGTGTCATCTGCGAACTTACTGATCATACCTTTTACATTCTCATCCAAATCATTTATGTAGATCACAAACAACAAGGGACCCAGCACCGATCCCTGAGGTGCCCCACTGGACACAGGCTTCCAGTCACAAAAGCAACCTTCGACCATCACCCTCGGCCTCCTGCCACTCAGCCAGTTTAGAATCCAACGCGCCAAGGCACCCTGGATCACATGTGCTCTTACCTTCTTGACCAGTCTCCTATGCAGGACTTTGTCAAAAGCTTTACTGAAGTCCATGTAAACCACATCCACAGCATTTCCCTCATCCACCCACCTAGTCACCCCCTCGAAAAATTCAATCAGATTTGTCAGACATGATTTACCCTTGACAAAGCCATGCTGACTATCCCCGATTAATCCTTGCCTCTCCAAGTGGAGACTAATTTTGTCCCTCAGAATTTTTTCCAATAATTTCCCTACCACAGATGTTAGGCTCACTGGCCTGTAATTCCCTGGTTTATCCCTGCTACCCTTCTTGAATAATGGTACTACATTAGCTGTTCTCCAGTCCTCTGGTACATCCCCTGTGGCCAGAGAGGTGCTGAAAATTTGTGTCAGAGCCCCTGCAATCTCCTCCTTTGCCTCCCACAGCAGCCTGGGATACATCTCGTCCGGGCCTGGGGATTTATCCACTTTTTGGCCTGCTAAAACCGCTAGCACCTCCTCCCTCTCGATGCTAATATGTTCAAGTATGTCACAGTCCCCTTGCCCGAATTCTATGTCTGCATCGTCTTGCTCCATAGTGAACACAGATGCAAAAAATTCATTTAATACCCCGCCTACATCATCTGGCTCTACAGACAGATTGCCACTTTGGTCGCTAATGGGCCCTACCCTTTCCCTGGTTGTCCTCTTGCCTTTAATATACTTATAAAACATATTAGGATTTTCCTTTATTTTGCTCGCCAGTTTTATTTCATGGCCCCTCCTCGTCGTCCTAATTTCTTTTCTAAGTATGCCCCTGCACTTTTTATACTCCTCTAGGGCTTCTTCCGTCTTTAGTCTTTTGTAACTGCCAAAAGCCCCCCGTTTATTTCTAATGCATTTTTGTATATCCCTTGTCATCCAAGGTTCCCTTTGCTTGTTGGTCCCACCCTTGACCTTTACAGGAACATGTTGGCGTTGTACTCTCTCTATTTCCCTACTGAAAGTCTCCCACTGTTTTGGTGTGGATTTTCCTATAAGTAGCTGCTCCCAGTCCACTTTGGCCAGATCCTGCCTTATCATACTAAAATCGGCCTTCCCACAATTTAGAAACCTTATTTCCGGGCCGTCTTTGTCTTTTTCCATGACCACCTTAAATCTCACCGAATTATGGTCACTGTCGCCAAAATTCTCTCCTACTGATACTTCCACCACTTGCCCGGCTACATTCCCCGAATTAGGTCCAGTACCGCCCCCTCTCTTGTAGGACTTTCTACATGTTGGCTCAAAAAGCTCTCCTGGATGCACTTTAAGAATTCTGCACCCTCTAAGCCTATCACACTCTGACTATCCCAATTTATATTGGGGAAGTTGAAATCCCCCACTATTATTACCCTATTATTTTCGCACGTCTGAGATTTGCCTACATATCTGTTCCTCTATCTCCCCCTGACTGTTTGGGGGCCTATAGTACACTCCCAGCAAAGTGCTTGCCCCCTTTTTGTTTTTAAGTTCTACCCATATGGCCTCATTAGAGGAACCCGCTAATATATCATCCCTCCTTACAGCAGTAATTGACTCCTTAATCAATATTGCAACACCCCCTCCCCTTTTACACCCCCCTCTGTCTCGCCTGAAGATTCTATACCCCGGAATATTGAGCTGCCAGTCCTGACCCTCCCTCAACCATGTCTCCGTGATAGCAACAATATCGTACTCCCATGTGCTCAACAACAACTTCAGTTCATCCACCTTATTTGCAAGACTCCTTTCATTAAAATAAATGCCTTCCAGCCCTGTTATATTCCCTCTTGCCTTCACATATTTGCTCTGCCTTCCCAGCTGACTTGTTTTTTCCTCTGTATTTGGCTGCAAATCACCCCCTACTATAGCTCCACTCTGTACCCCATCCCCCTGCCAAGTTAGTTTAAACCCCCCGAGCAGTGCTAGCAAACCTCCCCGCAAGGAAATTGGTTCCCCTCTGGTTCAGGTGTAAACCGTCCGACTTGTACAAGTCCCACCTTTTCCAGAAGCAGACCCAGTGATCCAGGAAACTAAAGCCCTCCCCCCTGCACCATCCCTTTAGGCATGCATTCATCTGTTCTATCTTCCTATTCCTATACCCACTAGCACGTGGCACCGTGAGTAATCCAGAGATTACTACCTTTGAGGTCCTGCTCTTTAATCCTTCACCTAGCTCCCTAAATTCTTGCTGCAGGACCTCATCCCTCTTTTTACCTATGTCGTTGGTACCAATGTGGACCACGACCTCTGGCTGTTCACCCTCCCCCTCCAGAATGCCCTGCAGCCGCTCAGTGATATCCTTGACCCTGGCACCAGGGAGGCAACAAACCATCCTGGATTCACGTCTACGGCCACAGAAACGCCTATCTGCTCCCCTTACTATAGAATCCCCTACCACTATTGCTCTCCCACTCTTTTTCCCCCCTTCCTGGGCAGCAGGACCATCCCCAGTGCCAGGAAGTTGGCTGCTGCTGGCTTCCCCTGGTGAGTCATCCCCCTCAACAGTATCCAGAGTGGTATACTTGTTTGAGAGGGGAATGGTCACAGGGGTTTGATCTAATAGACATAACGAAGATGTGGTTGCAAAGTGGCCAAGGTTGGGAACCAAATATTCCAGGCTGCATAACTTTTAGAAGGGATAGGCAATATGGAAAAGGAGGCCGGGTAGCCCTGATAGTAGAGAATGGGATAACAACAGTAGAGAGAAAGGATCTTGGCTCTGAAAAATCAAGCAGTAGGATCAGTTTTGGTGGTGCTTAAAAAACAGCAATGAACAGAAAGCATTGGTGAACGTTGTTTATAGGCCCCCAAACATGGAGAGCAGAGTATACATCAGGACATTAGAGGTGCATGTAACAAGGGTAATGCAATAATCATGGGGGGCTTTAATCTACATATCGACTGTGCAATACAAATTTGCAATAATATTGTGGAGGACGAATTCATGGAATGTATTCAAGATAGTTTTCTAGATCAATATGTTGAGGAACCAACTAGAGAACAGGTTATTTTAGATCTAGTATTGTGTAATGAGAAAGTGCTAATTAATAACCTTGTGGTAAAGTGGCATTTAGGGAAGAGTGACCATAATATGACAGAATTTAATATTGAGTTTGAAATTGACTTAGATAAATTTGAAGCTAGTGCCTTAAATCTAAACAAAGCACACTACGTAAGTATGAGGAGCGAGTTGGCTACGGTAGTTTGGGAAACTACATTAAAAGGTATGACAGTGGACGAGCAATGGCTAGCATTTAAAGAATGAATATATAATTTACAACAAATATACTTTCCTTGAAGGCACCAAAACCCCACAGGTAAAGTGGTCCAACCGTGGCTAACAAGAAGATTAAAGATAGTATTAGATCAAAGGAATAGTCTTATAAAGCTGCCAAACAGAATAGTAAGCCTGAGGATTGGGAGGATTTTAGAATTGAGCAAAGGAGGACCAAGAGATTGATAAGGGAAGGGAAAATAAAATGAGAGTAAACAAGCGAGAGAAATAAAAACAGACTGTAAAAGCTTCTATAGGTATCTAAAAAAGGGAAGATTAGCAAAAGTAAATATGGGCCCCTTACAGGCTGAGACAGGAGAAAGTAAAATGGGGAATAAGGAGATGGCGGAGAAAGTAAACAAATACTTTGTGTTTGTCTTCATGAAAGAAGACGCAAAAAACTTTTGAATATTAAGGGAATCAAGGGATATGGGGCTAGTTCAGTAAAGTGGAGATGAGGTAGAAGGTCAGCCATGATCTTATTGAAATGGGAGCAGGCTCGAAGTGACAAACCAGCCAATTACTGCCCCATCAGTCTACTCGCAATCATCAGCAAAGTGATGGAAGGTGTCATCGACAGTGCTATCAAGCAGCACTTAGTCACCAATAACTTGCTCACTGATGCCCAGTTTGGGTTCCGCCAAGACACCCGACCTCATTACAGCCTTGGTTGAAACAAGGACAAAGGAGCTGAATTCCAGAGGTGAGGTGAGAGTGCCTGCCCTCGACATCAAGGCAGCATTTGACAGAGTCTGGCATCAAGGAGCCCTAGTGAAACTGAAGTCAATGGGAATCAGGGGGCAAATGCTCCACTGATTGGAGTCATAACTAGCACAAAGGAAGGCGGTTGTGGTGGTTGAAGGTCAATCATCACAGCCCCAGGACATCGCTGCAGGTTCCTCAGGGCAGTCTCCTTGGCCCAGCCATCTTCAGCTGCTTCATCAATGACCTTCCCTCAAACATATGGTCAGAAATGGGGATGTTCGCTGGGGACTGCACAATGTTCAGCACCATTCACAATTCCTCACATAATGAAGCAGTCCATGCCTGCATGCAACAAGACCTGGACGACGTTCAGGCTTGGGCTGATAAGTGGCAGGTAACATTCGCGCCACAGAAGTGACAAAAAATGACTTTCTCCATGAAGCGAAAGTCTAACCACCTCCCCTTGACATTCAATTGCATTACCATCTCCGAATCCCCCTCTATCAACATCTTGGGGGGTCACCATTAACCAGAAACTTAACTGGACCAGCCATATAAATACTGTGGCAACAAGAGCAGGTCTCACCTCCTGACTCCCCAAAGCCTTTCCACCATCTACCAGCAAAAGTAAGGCATGTGAAGGAATACACTCCCATTCCCTGGATTAGTGCAGGTCCATGAACTTGAAAGCTCGACACCATCCAGGGCAAAGCCGCCCACATGATTAGCACCCCATCCACCGCCTTAAACATTCACTCTCTCCACCACCGGTGTACCGTGGCTGCAGTCTGTACCATCTACAAGATGCACTGCAGCAACTCGCCAAGGCTTCTTCGGCAGCAGTTCCTAAAGCCGTGAACTCTTCCACCTAGAAGGACAAGGGCAGCAGGCGCATGGGAACAGCACCACCTCCAAGTTCCCCTCCAAGTCACAAACCATCCTGACTGAGAAGTACATCGCCGATCCTTCATTGTCGCTGTTTCAAAATCCTGGAACTCCCTACCTAATAGCACTGTGGGAGTACCTTCACCACACGGACTGCAGCAGTTCAAGAAAGTGGCTGAACACCACCTTCTCAAGGGCAAATAGGGATGGGCGACAAATGCTGGCATTGCCAACGATGCCCAGATCCCATAAGCGAATAAAAATGGCCTGCTCCTGCTCCTATTTCTTATGTTCCTAAAGCTCCCGTTACACTGACCAATCAAACATTCCAAGGGAAGGTACAGCGCGGGTAAGATAGAGGGATACAAAGTAAAGCTTCCCTACAGTGACAACCCAAAACACTCTCTGGGCAGTCAGAGCACGGGTGACTTACAGAGTAAAGCTCCCACTCAATTGGTTCATAAAACACAACCATTTCAGATATAGCACATGTTCAATGCAGCGTATAGCTCCCTTTACACTACCCAATGAAGCACAACCAGCCCTGGTACAGCATGGGGTGAATACAGAAGAAAGATCCCTCCGTGTGTAAGCGTCAAACACTCACAGGTGAGGTACAGGCAAGTTTTATCAAGGAGTAAAGCTCCGCTCAACTTGCCGCATCAAAGGCCAAGCCTGATGGCAGATGTTGAACAGCTCCCGGTATTTGGTTAGACACTCACCTCGACAAAATACTGGACCGATGGTATTAACAGTAAAGCTTCTCACCTTTCCGATCATTGTTCAAATTTTCCGTTTTATCCCTTTTCTGAAAATGGAATGCCTGTCCCGCTGGATCTGTGCTGTAAAGCCAGCGACATTTCTCCAGTCCAGTGAGTGAGTTGATGATTCGACTTCTCTCCCGCCATCTTCCTGAGATACTGCTCACTACCAGAGACTGTCAATAGAGAAATTGACACATATTAATCCCAGAATCTGTAACTGGAACACAGTGGGACTGTTTTTGTGACTGATTATATTTAGTCTGAGTATATTTGCAATTAATGACATTTTTTGAATTACTTACTTTAATCCTGAATTGTTCCTTTCTGTCCTTTACCCTGTTTGTTGGGACTACACTCACTGCCACTGTCAGCTGTCACTCCAGCTCCTCTCACACTGACATCCCACTGATGGGCCATAACCAGGAGCAGGGCCCTGACTCCAGGTGACATCACACAGGAACCGGGAGCCAATCACAGAGCAGCCAGGAAAAATATCACAAAGTGGCCGTAGCCCCTCCCACTCCCGGGCAGGTACAATGGAGAGCTCACTCTATATTAATGCAATAGTGTACCCCCACTTTATACCCAGTGTCAGCATCGAGCGCGCACAGTGCAGGTACAATACAGAGCTCCCTCGACATTACCCTAACCGTGTACACCCACTTTATACCCAGTGTCAGCATCGAGCGCTCCCGGGACTGGTACAATACAGACCACCCTCTATATTACCCTGACATTTTACCCCCACTTGATACTCAGTGTCAGCATCAAGCGCTCCCGGGGCTGGTACAACACAGACATCCCTCTATATTACCCTGACAGTGTCCCCCCACTTTATACCCAGTGTCAGCATCGAGCGCTCCCAGTGCAGGTACAGTACAGAGCTCCCTCTACATTACCCTGACAGAGGCCCCCCACTATATACCGAGTGTCAGCATCGAGCGCTGCCGGGGCAGGTAAAATACAGAGCTCCCTCTACATTACCCTGACATTAATACTGTAATTACCAGCCCCTCCCCACACCGTACCAATTTTGTTCCTGACTCTGCTCCAGCTCGTGTTCCCCCAGCTACAATTTCTCTTCCGTCTGTTCCAGGTAATCCTGGGTGCAGTTCGCTGGGCAGGACACAGCAGGCTCTGCGTGGGGACAGGAAGTGTCAGATGACAAACACCATTAAAATTTTTAGAGCCATAGGGCGCAGTAATCACCCTCAGGACTTTTCCCACCATGCCCAGAATCAGTGACGATGTATGCACAATTCCCAAGGGCAGTGACCCTGTACTCACAATGCGCAGTGTCAGTGACCCTCTACTCACTATTCCTGAGGGTCAGTGAACTTACCGACAATGCCCAGGATCATGACCCATTTCCACAATGCGCAGGGTCAGTGACCCTATAGCACAAGGCCCAGGGTCAGTGCCGAATTACCCACAAGACCCAGGGTCAGTGATGTGTACACACACTGTCCATTATCAGCGAAACTGAACTGTACCCATAATGCCCGTGGTCAATCAACCGTTACCCACAATGCCCAGAGTCAGTGACACTTTACCAACAACGCCCAGTATCAGTGACCCTGTGCCCATAATGCCCAAGTTCAGTTAAACTGTACCCACAATCCCAGGGTCAGTGACCTGTACCCACAAGGCCCGTGGTCAGTCAACCATTACCCACAATGCCCAGGGTCATTGACTCTGAACCCACAATGTCTGGGGTCGGTAACCTATAACCACAATCACAGGATCAATGACATTGTATCCACAATGCCCAGTATCAGTGACCCTGCACCCACAATCCCAGGATCAGTGGCCCTGTACCCACAATGCCCGTGGTCAGTCAACCATTACCCACAAAGCCCAGGGTCAGTAACCTTGTACCCGCAATTCCCAGTATCAGTGACCCTGTACCCACAATGCCCAGGATCAGTGAACCTTTACCCACAATGCCCGTGGTCAGTCAACCATTACCCACAATGCCCAGGGTCAATGACACTGTACCCTCAATGCCCAGGGTCAGTGCCCTTTACCCACAATATCCAGGGCCATTGACTCTGCATCGACAATGCCTGGTGTCAATAATCTGCACCCACAAACACGACCAACTCAGATACAGTAAGTCTTCAATGAAGCGTACAACTCCCTTGGCACTGCCCAATGAAGCACAACCAGCTGAGTTAAAGCATGGGGTGTATAAAGATCCCTTTACATGAAAGTGTCAAACACTCCAAGGAGAGGTACTGGCAAGGTTTATCTATGAGTTAAGCTCCGGTCAACTTGATGCATCTGAGGCCAAGCTAGATGGCAGATGTTGAGCAGCTCCCAGTATCTGGTTAGACCCTCACCGTGGAAAAATCCTGGACTGGTGGGATTCTCAGTAAAGTTCCTCACCTTTCCAATCATTGTTGAAGCTTCCTGTTTTATCCCGTCTTTGACACTGGGGGTTTTGGTCCCACCAGACCTGCTCTGTGAAGCCAACGACATTGCTCCAGTCCCAGTTAGTGAGGCGATGATTCGACATCTCTCCTCCTTTGTGAGATATTGCTCACTCCCAGAGACTGTAAATAGTAAAATTATTCATATTAATTCCAGAATCTCTACCTGGAATACAGTGGGACAGTTTTTGCGACTGTGATTGCATCTAATTTGCATACATTTGCAATAATGTGCCTGTATGAATTACTTACTTTAATATCACATAATTTTTTTCTGTCCTTTGCCCTGTTTCTCGGGAGCCACAAACTCCCACTGTCAGCTGCTCCTCCATCTTCTCTCACACTGACATCCCACAGATAGGTTTACGCCCCTGGTTACGTCCCAGCTCCAGTTGACATCACAAAGGATCCAGGAGCCAATCACGCCGCAGCCAGGAACAATGTCACAAATTGGCCGCAGCTCCTCCCACTCCCAGCGTAGGTACAATACAGAGCTGCCTCTACATTACCCTCACATTGTACCTCCTCTTTATACCCAGTGTCAGCATCCAGCACTCCCAGGGCAGGTACAATACAGAACTCCCGCTACATTACCGGACACTGTACCTCCTCTTTATACCTAGTGTCAGCATCGAGTGCTCCCAGTGCAGGGACAGTACAGAGCTCCCTCTACATTACCCAAACATTGTACTCCAACTTTATACCCAGTATCAACATCGAGTGCTCCCAGAACAGGTACAATACAGAACTCCCTCTACATTACTCCGACAGTGTACCTCCACTTTATACCCCGTGTCAGCATCCAGCGCTCCCAGGGCAGGCACAATACAGAGCTCTCTCTTCATTACCCTGACATTGTACCTCCAGTTTATACCCAGTGTCAGCATCCAGCGCATCCAGGACAGGTACAATACAGAGCTCCCTCTACATTGCTCTGACATTACCACTGTTACTCCCTCCCGTGCCATACCATTTCTGTTCCAGATGCAGCTCCAGCTCAGGTTCCACAGCTGCAGTTCCACTGCCATTTGTTCCAGTGCTTCAAGGGTCCACTTTGCTGGACAGGTCAGAGTGTGGTCTGGGGGTAGAGTAAGATTCAGAGGAAAAACACCATTTAAAGACAAAAATTTACAGGGGGCCATTATCACACTCAGGACCTTAACCACAAAGCCCGGGATCAGTGACCCTGTACCCACAATGCCCAGGGTCGGTGACTTTGTACCCACAATGCCCAGGGGCAGTGACCTTGTACTGAGAATGCCCGGATGGTGCCCCTGTAAACACAATGCTCATAGGGCAGTGAACCTGTATCCACAATGCCCATGGGCAGTGACATTATACCCACAATGCCCAGGGGCAGTGACCTTGTACTGAGAATGCCTGGGAGGTGCCCCTGTGAAAACAATGCTCATAGGGCAGTCAACCTGTATCCACAATGCCCATGGGCAGTGATATTATACTCACAATACCCAGGGGCAGTGACATTCTAAGCAGAATGCCCAGGGACAGTGACCTTGTACCCACAATCACCTCCGTCATTGACCATGTGCCTGCAAGTCCCAGGGTCAGTGATTCTGTACCCACAATGCCCGGTGTGAGAGACTCTGTACCCACAATGCCCAGTGTCAGTGACCATGTACCCACAATGCCCTGGGTCAGAGACCCTGTACCCACAAGGACAAGTGTCAGTGACCCAGTACCCAAAATGCCCAGTGTCAGTGACCCTGTACCCACAATTCCCAGGGTCAGTTTCACTGTACCCACAATGCCAAGTGTCAGTGACCCTGTACCCACAATGCCCAGGGTCGGTGACTTTGTACCCAGTTTGCCATGGGGCAGTGGGCTTTCACTGAGAATGCCCGGGCGGTGCCCCTGTACCCACAATGCCTATAGGGCAGTGAACCTGTATCCACAATGCCCAGGGGCAGTGACATTATACCCACAATACACAGGGGCAGTGACATTAGAAGCAGAATGCCCAGGGGCTGTGATCTTGTACACTCAATCAGCACCATCATTGACCCTGTTCCCACAAGTCCCAGGGCCAGTGACTCTGTACCCACAATGCCCAGGTTCAGTGACTCTGTATGCACAATGCCCAGTGTCAGTGACCATGTACCCACAATGCCCATGGTCAGTGACTCTGTATCCAAAATCCCTGGGTCAGTGACCCTTTACCCACAATGCCCTGGGTCAGAGACCCTTTACCCACAAGGCCCAGTGTCAGTGTTATCCTGTAACCACAATGCCCAGTGTCAGTGAATCTGTGACCATAATGCCCAGGGTAGGTGACCCTGAGTCCAAAATGCCCTGTGTCGGTGACTCTGTATCCACAATGCCCAGTGTCAGTGACCCTGTAGCCACAAAACCCAGGGTGAGTGTCCCTGTACCCACAATGCTCAGGGTCAGTGATCCTGTAGCCACAATGCACAGGGTCAATATCCCTGTGCCCACAATGCCCAGTGTCAGTGGCCCTGTACCAACAACGCAGAGTGGTCCATTCTCACAACTTGGCAATGAACTCCATTGCCCAATCGGTTTCACTGTCGCCCTGCAATGTTTCGATGTCGACTCGCTGGCAAGGAAATCCTCAGGCCAGGACCCCGACATTGACTGGTCTGCCACAACGTGGGCTTGGGGAGGGAAAACACCAGAAATTAGGCCTCGAATCTGGGAAAGAAAGGCCCAGGCTCCATCTCCAGCCTGTGCTCAGTTAGCCTGATCTCACCTTGTGTGGTATTGGGCATCCACCCCCCCCCCCAAGCACACATGCACACCCAGACACAGAACAGGAAAGGCCCAGGCTCCAACCCCGGCCTGTGCTGAGTCGACACCCTGCCCTACCCTCTGCTCACAGGGGTGATCTTACCTCGCTGCTGAGCAGGTGAAATACTTGAGTTCTCAATCTCCTGCATCTCCGCCATCGTCCATCTTGAACGTGTAGGGTGCATGGGGTAGCAGCGGGCCATTCTGCTCAGTCATGAATTCTGAGACTAATTGCAAGGGATAGAGGGAGAGGTGGCAATTAGACTCACACAATGATGGGTGCCCCACGCACGAAATGCCCCTCCCGGAGTGGTTACTGTGACACCCCACACACAGAGCAGGAGATGTCCAGGCTCCATTCCCGGCCTGTGCTGAGTTAGCCTGAACCGCACCCGGTGAATGGAGCCTGGATTACAGGCTGACACTGTCAGGGTTGGGGAGCCACGGGGCCGTGTAGATACGGGGCCGTGCTCTCCAGGCAAGGTAGGTTCAGGACCCAAGTGCAGAAACCAGGCTAGAGGCAGGTATACAATCTTAAGGAACAGTACTTTATTCATTACTTAAATAGATTCACACGTAACTAGATTCATACAAGGAACACAACAGCATACGTAAGAATTCGAGACAGGAACACCACATCATACATAGAACTCGAGAGAAGAACAATATACATAGAACTCGAGACAAGTTACAAAACGGCTAGTCAAGAATAGGAACTCAGGACAGCTTCCATGAGGCAAGCTACTTGTCCATACTGAGCTGGGATAAGCTTACCACAAGCGCAACTAGCTTGCCGAGACGAGACTCGAGACAAGCTATCACGAGGGGCTGCCGCAGGGGTAACAGGCTTATCAATACAATGCTCAAGACAAGAGCCAGCATGGCAACACGCTAGTCCCGCCCAGCACCTTATCAAGACTAAGAACAACAAGAACACAGACTTAGTTACATCTTAAATACAGAGCTCGAGAGAACCATAGCAACCAGCTAGTCAAAGCCAGGAGCCACAGAGCGAAGGCTAGTCCCCGGAGCCCCGGTTAGGACTGAGCAAGGACAGAAGCAACCACAGAACTTATATACCAAGAAAACCAGGTGAAACCCATGAACAGCTAACAGGCCGTTAAGATTTTACACAGGAGGCTAGGAACAATTAACAAAGGGCTAGAATCAAACAAGTGAAGGTGCCATCTAGAGGCTACAGAAGGAACTGACTGGCACCCTCACAGGACCCCCCCCTAGGAACGGCTCCTGACGTTCCAAACACAGGGCTCGAAAAAACACAGGGCTCAAAAAAACACAGGGCTCGAAAAAACACAGGGCTCGAAAAAACACAGGGCTCGAAAATACACAGGGCTCGAAAAAACACAGGGCTCGAAAAAACACAGGGCTCGAGAGACACAGGGCTCGAGAGACACAGGGCTCGAGAGACACAGGGCTCGAGAGGCACAGGGCTCGAGAGGCACAGGGCTCGAGACGCACAGGGCTCGAGAGGCACTGGGCTCGAGAGGCACTGGGCTCGAGATGCACTGGGCTCGAAATACACTGGGCTCGAAATACACTGGGCTCGAAATACACTGGGCTCGAAATACACTGGGCTCGAAATACACTGGGCTCGAAATACACTGGGCTCGAAATACACAGGGCGCTAATACACAGGGCGCTAATGCACAGGGCGCTTCTTCTTAGCTTTTCAAGCAATGATATTCCCCATTCCAACTATTCACAAACTGCAGATGTTCAGAAATCTCAAGACAGAATCATCCTCTTCATCCACTAGCGGCAGAGACATGTCGTGGCGATCATATAACCAAAATCTTAGTAAGCAACGGAGCCATCGTTTCTCCAGAGTTAGCATGCTCAATGGATTATATTCCGAAGGGATTCAAGAAGGGCGAAGACTCGAGAATTTAACTTGTCCAGGAGAGCTTGAGAATTGAAATGTCCAGGAGAACTCAAGAATGTCTTATCCAGCAGAGCTCGAAAGTTTCATTTGTCCAGAAAACTCGAAAATTTTCCTATCCAGGAGAGCTCGAAAGTTATCTTGTCCAGGGTAGCTCAAAAATGTAACTTGCCCAGAAGAACTTGAGAGTTTACCTTGTCCAGGAGAACTCCAAAGTTTAACTTGTCCAGGGGAACTTGAAAACTTTACTTGCCCAGGAGAACTTGAAAACTTAATTTGCCCAGGAGAACTTGAAAACCTGACTTTTCGAGGAGAACTTGAAAACTTAATTTGCCCAGGAGACATGAGAGTTCACTCGAAAATTTCACTCTATGAAGGCCCAGGAAACTTGAAAGTTGACTTGAAAGTTTAACACAACGGGAGGCCCAGGAAGCTTGAGAATTTACTTGGGGGTCTAACAGTAGAGGCCCAAGAACCTTGAGAGTTGACTTGGGGGTCTAACAGTAGAGGCCCAAGAGGCTTGAGAGGTTGACTTGAAAATTTAACACAACGAAGGCCGAGGAGACTTGAAAGTTTACTCGAAATTTTAACACAATAGACTTGAAAATTCACTTAAACATTTAACACTGGAGGCTTGAAAATTCACTCGAAAATTTAACACGAGACTTGAAAGTACACATGAAAACTTAACACAGTGGGGGTCTTCTTCCTAGGAGACCCGAATATTTGCCCAAGAGAACTCGAAAATTAACTCGAGAGTTTCAAACATTAGCCGGTTGGTTTCTACTGGGTCCATGTATGGCTCAGTCCTAGTGTCAGGGTTGGGGAGCCACGGGGCCGTGTAGATACGGGGCCGTGCTCTCCGGGCAAGGTAGGTTCTGGACCCAAGTGCAGAAACCAGGCTCGAGGCAGGTATACAATCTTAAGGAACAGTACTTTATTCATTACTTAACTAGATTCACACATAACTAGATTCATACAAGGAACACAACAGCATACGTAAGAACTCGAGACAGGAACACCACATCATACATAGAACTCGAGAGAAGAACATTAAACATAGAACTCGAGACAAGTTACAAAACGGCTAGTCAAGAATAGGAACTCAAGACAGCTTCCATGAGGCAACCTACTTGTCCATACTGAGCTGGGATAAGCTTACCACAAGCGCAACCATCTTGCCGAGACGAGACTCGAGACAAGCTATCACGAGGGGCTGCCGCAGGGGTAACAGGCTTATCAATACAAAGCTCAAGACAAGCGCCAGCATGGCAACACGCTAGTCCCGCCCAGCACCTTATCAAGACTAAGAACAACAAGAACACAGACTTGGTTACATCTTAAATACAGAGCTCGAGAGAACCATGGCAACCAGCTAGTCAAAGCCAGGAGCCACAGAGCGAAGGCTAGTCCCCGGATCCCCGGTTAGGACTGAACAAGGAGAGAAGCAACCACAGAACTTATATACCAAGATAACCAGGTGAAACCCTTGAACAGCTAACAGGCCGTTAAGAATTAACACAGGAGGCTAGGAACAATTAACAAAGGGCTAGAATCAAACAAGTGAAGGTGCCATCTAGAGGCTACAGCAGGAATTGACTGGCACCTTCACAGGCTCATTTGAGACCTTGCTCTCAGTGGAGCAGGTTGTGCTGCTGCTGCTTCTGCTCTGTGGGAGGTGGTGGTCGCCTTGGCCTGGGAGTGGAGGGGAAGAAGTGACCCCAGGCCACCACTACCAGCAACCTACAACCAACTTCAACCATCTACCGAGGTGCCTGGAGAGGGTGGAGTAGAGGACAGAGGAGGAGGCCAGTATTACAACTGGAGAGGCCTTCCATCACTGCCTCCCAATTTGGCCTCCGGTCCAGGAGAGGGAGAGAGGGGAGAGGAATACCATTCAGCTCCAACTTGGAAGGAGGGGAGGAGCTGCATCCTTTAACATCTGCAGGTGGGTGTCTTGTGTGCATTCCCCTAAAGACGTTGCATTCTAGGCGGAGGGAGGAAAGCAGATGGGCTGGAAAGCCTGGCCTGGGTTGGCTGGAGCCTGCCCGGGTGAAGTTTTTTTTCCCTTGCATTGAGAAGACCTGTTATGGGGCTGAGCCTGGGCTTTCTCCAGCCGACCCAGGCGAAGACATCTTCTCCCCCTGATCGAAGACCATCTGCCTAAGACTTTGTTTTTCCATTGGGGAGTGCACCCTGCCAACACCCACCCACCGAATACTACCTTGAGTGAGGACCCTGCCTTTGCGGCCCCCCTCCTTCCCAGCACCCCCTCTCTCTCTTTGTCCTCTCTTTGCCTCTCTGAAAAGGCACCTCCCCTTTAAATCTACCTATTTCCAATTGAGCAGAGGGAAGGAAGGCCCCTCTCCCATTTAACTCCATCAAGGGGAGAGGCGGGCCATTGGCTTTAAACTCCCTCTGCTCAGTGGAAGACCTCAAACTTTTACCAAGGCCATTAACACCGTAGGGCCTTTGACTTGGGGTGTGTGTGGCTCTTTTAAAAACCACCCCATTATGGCTTCCACATCTACGGCGGTGATGGGGCCAGCAATGACTTATGTGGTAGCGACGGCCAAAGCCACGGCTGCTCCCGCTTCTGCTGCTGCCCCGTCGCCGTTCCAACTAATAACAAAGAAGCTTGGGGTGAAGATCTACACCCACCCCAACATGACCATTGAGGCGTGCGTGAAGGCCATGGCTGGGGTCGTCGGCCCTCCAGCCATACTCGCAGCCTCGAAAATGTATGGGAAGGCTGTGTTCTTCCTGGAGTCGGAGCGGGCGGTGGCCCTGGCCATCACCAAGGGGCTCACCGTGGGCGGGACCTTCCTGCCGGTGGACCCTCTGGAGGCCACCGCGCAGAGGGTCGTGTTATCGAACGTCCCACCCTACATCTCGAGCGAGCTCCTCCTCCCCCACTTGGTCCAACTTGGGGAGGTGAGGTCGGGGATCACGCGGATCCCGCTCGGATTCCGGGAAGCCAGCCTTCGCCATGTCTTCTGCTTCCGGCGCCAGGCCTTTGTTCAGCTGGCGTGGGAGGGGGAGACTGACGGGGCTTTTTCGGTCCTCAATGAGGGGACCCTTCACCGCGTCTTATGGACGATGGATGGCGTGCGGTGCCACTCCTGCAAGGAGGTGGGGCATGTACGAAAAAACTGCCCTGCCTCCAAGGCCGCCAGGTCGTCTGGCGTGGCCGAGGCTGGCGCCGCCGCCGCTCCTCCCCCCCGGTCTGGCCGTGCCCCCCCCCAAACAAATACTACCGTGGTGCGGTCGTCGTCGGAGGTCGATGCCATCCAGGCCTCCGGCGAGGGGGAGGAAGTGTGTCTGGCCGGGAATAGGGAGCGGAAGAATAAACACCATGATGTGGGCTCCCCCAGGGAGGGCATGCCCCTGGATATGGAGCCCCTGACACCCGAGCGCGTTGCTGCGTTAATCAGGGATGGCGAGAGTGGGAGAGGCCTCGTGCCCGAGCCTGTGGCCGCGACCGCCGAGGCGGAAGTGCCAGAACCTGTGGCCGGGCTTGGGCCCAAGGGACCCGACGAACCTGCTCCACCGGAGGGAGCAGGGGAGGCCCCTGCAGAAATGGAGGTCTCCCCCTATCCCTCCACTTTAAAAAGAAGGCGCGACCCCCAGGATGTGGAGGAGGACCAGGAGGAGGAAGGTCCCTCCGGTCAGGGGGAGTCGTCGCCTGCCGTGGGTACTGCGCCTCACCCCACCGCTGTCACCATCGTAAGCGATCGGCAGGGGTCGCCTGTCCCTGGGGAGACTGAGGCAGAGGTGTCTGCCCAGCTCGTGCCTCCCGGGGATGGGGACGAGACCCTGCCCATGGGGGGGGTCGCGAGACAACCCATGGCCGAGATTGATCCCCTTTCGGTGGCGTTACCCCTCGATGAGTCGGGCGGCTTGGAGACTGGGTCGGGTGAGCTCGCGGCAGATGAGCTCGCCCAAAGCGGCCCGTACTTTTCCCAGGTGCTGCTCGACCTCGTCGAGGATTTTACGAGAAATACCCCTTCTGCTGGGTCGGAGGCCGGTGGCGCGGTAGAGAAAGGCCCTCTGTCTATGTCTCTGGCGCCGGGCGACTTGGAGCAGATCGGATTTACATATTCTCCAGTCTCTCTGGTCTCTCTGGTCGTTCCGGCGCCTGGGGCGGAGTGGGGCTCCGGACCGCCGCCGTCTTCTGGCCTGGCGCCCCTGCAGGAGCCCAGGGAGGAATCCTCCACCACCGATCCTGGGGGTGGGATCCGGGCGGAGGGGGGGCCGGCCGTTGCGGCCGAGCCATTCACTGCGCTCTGCGTGACGGACGGGTCGGCCGCCAGTGGCGACCACCCAGAGGAGGACGGGGACTCGGTGGTGGGGGCGGAGGACGACTGGGATTCCATCGTCGATGAGGCGATGGATGACCTCCTGTCCCTCGCCGGGGCCCCCCTCATTCCCATCGAGTAACTCCGGGACTTTGTGGCCACGTGCCACGGTCGTCACAGGATTCGGGTGGCCCTCGACAGTTGTCCAGACCTGGCGCTGATCCTCGGGTCGGCCCGCACCGCCGTCAAAGCCATGGACATGGGCGGGGGAGTGGGCCCACTCGTGCAGCTTCAGCTCCGGTCGTTCCTCACTGGGCTGCTAAGGGAGTGGCGGTTGACTAGCGACCGCCCTCTCCCTTCCCCCATTAGTCTTAAGTAGAGGGTGGATTATGCTTCTGAAATGAAGATAACCATAGCCAGCCTCAACATCAACGGCAGCAGGGAAGCTAGCCGCAGATTTAATAACTTTTCGGTCCTTCGGGACAGGAAGTACGCGGTGTGCTTCCTGCAAGACACCCACACCGTTCCGGGAGACGAGGCCACGTGGCTCCTGGAGTGGCAAGGAGGGGTCAGCATGAGACACCTCTCCAGTGTTTCCAGTGGGGTGGCTATCTTGCTGGCCCCACATTTTCAGCTGGAGATCTTGGGGGTCAAGGAGCTCATGCCGGGCCGCTTGCTCCAGGTCACTGTTTGCCTGGAGGGCGTGCCGCTCCATCTAGTGAACGTGTACGCCCCTGGGGCTGGTGCACAGCAAGCGCGCTTCTTTGAAGAAGTGTCCACTCTTCTGGGCTCCATCGACGAGGGCGAGTGCTTCATCCTCGGGGGGGGATTTTAAATGTACCCTCGAGGCGAGGGACCGCACGGGCACCCTGCCATGCCCGGCGGCGATGGA
Organism: Somniosus microcephalus; assembly: GCF_052327205.1. NCBI lineage: Eukaryota > Metazoa > Chordata > Chondrichthyes > Squaliformes > Somniosidae > Somniosus > Somniosus microcephalus. The sequence continues at coordinate 25,148,832 of NW_028225181.1, read as the reverse complement.
GAAGTTGAGGGACCTGGTCGGGTCCCTCGACTTGGTGGACGCCTGGCGAAATCTCCATCCCGACTCCAGTGCCTTCACTAGCGTGAGGTCTGGGAGAGGAGCGTCCAGAATCGACCGCCTCTACATTTCCCGGGCATACGTCTCCTGCGTTCTGGCAGCTTCCATGTGGCCGGTGCCATGCATGGACCACCACCTGGTGTGGGCGGAGCTCGTTCCGCTGCGCGCACGTGGGGGGGTCCGCGTATTGGCACTTTAACAACCTGCTGCTGGAGGAAGCAGGGTTCCGGGATTTGTTTAGTCGGTTCTGGGCCGGCTGGAGAAGAAAGCGGGGGCCCTCCCCTCCTTGAGGATATGGTGGGATGTGGGCAAGGCTCACATCCATCTCTTCTGTCAGGAGTACGCGAATGGGTCGACCAAGTGGCGGCAGGCCCGGGTCGGGCAGTTGGAGAAGGAGGTGCTCGACCTGGAGTCCCGTCTCGGTCAAGTCTTCGAGGACCCGGCCCTGCGGATGGTGTATGAAGAGAAGAAGGGCGCACTGAAGGACCTGCAGCTTGTCGGGACCCGAGGTGCGTACGTGAGGTCGCTGATCCAGTTCCTGCGGGACCTGGACCGCGGCTCCCCCTTCTTCTACTCGCTGGAAAAAAGATGGGGGGTCCGTAAGCAGCTCTTGGAGCTGCTGGCCAATGACGGACCTCTGGTCTCGGATCCGGAGGGAATCCGGGCAGAGACCTGCGCCTATTATGGGGTTCTGTTCTCTCTGGATCCGTCCAGCGAGGATGTGCGCGGAGTTTTGTGGGAGGACCTGCCGAAGGTCGGCCTGGAGGACGCTGAAAAATTGGACGCTCCTCTGAGTCTGGAGGAGCTGACCGGTGCCCTCCGCCAGCTCTCTAGGGGAAAGTCCCCGGGGCTGGACGGGCTGACCATGGAGTACCACAGGGCGTTCTGGGACGTCTTGGGGGGCGACTACACGCGGGTCCTGGGGGAATGTCTGGCGACTGGGGAGATGCCCCTCTCTTGGCGCAGGGCGGTTATGGTCCTGCTGCCAAAGAGGGGTGATCTCCGCCTCCTTAAAAACTGGCGCCCGGTCTCCCTCCTCAGCACGGACTATAAAATTTTTGCCAGGGCTATGTCTGCTCGCTTAGGCGCCATGCTGGCCCACATGATCCACCCCAACCAGTCCTACACGGTCCCGGGCCGGACCATCCATGATAACATCCATCTGGTCCGGGACCTGGTCCACCATTCCCAGAGGGCTGGTCTGTCGGCTGCCTTCCTTTCCCTGGATCAGGAGAAGGCGTTCGACAGGGTGGATCACGAGTATCTCTTCGGGACTCTGCGCACATTCGGGTTCGGGACGCATTTTGTCGCCCGGATTCGACTTCAGTGTGCTGCCGCGGAGTGTCTGATTAAAGTTAACGGGTCCTTGACAGCGCCCCTTCGCTTCGGGAGGGGGGTGCGTCAGGGATGACCCATGTCCGGCCAGTTATATGCCATTTGCGTCGAGCCTTTCCTGCGCCTCTTGCGGAAGAGGTTGACGGGACTGACTCTGCAAGGGCCGGGCGTGGAGGTGGTCCTCTCGGCTTACGCCGATGACGTGCTCCTCACGGTCACGGATCCCGCTGACTTGCGGAGGATGCGGGAATGCCAGCAGATTTACTCGGACGCATCCTCCGCCAAGATCAATTGGGAGAAATGTTCTGGACTCCTGGTGGGTCAGTGGCGGGTGGACTCCCTGCCGGAGGAGTTCAGGCCCTTCACCTGGAGCACCACGCACCTCCTCTACTTGAGAGTCTACCTCAGCCCTGCCGAGGACGCCTGGCCGGCGAACTGGCAAGAGTTGGAGGCCAAAGTCATCACTCGCTTAGGATGCTGGACAGGATTGCTCCGAGTGTTGTCCTACAGGGGTCGAGCGATGGTCATAAACCAACTGGTGGCCGCCATGTTGTGGTACCGGTTCGTCACTTTGATCCCTCCCCCTGCGTTTGTCGCCAAGATACAGCAGAAGCTCGTCGACTTCTTCTGAGACAAAATGAAGCACTGGGTCTCTGCCGCGGTTCTGAGTCTCCCACTTAGGGAGGCCGGTCAGGCGTTGGTGTGCCTCCGCACCCAGGCTGCGACTTTCCGTCTTCAGACACGGCAGAGATACCTGTACGTCGAGAATCCTCCGAGATGGTGTGCGCTGGCGACGTATTTTTTCCGCCAGCTGCACGGCCTCAATTACGACATGCAGCTCCTGTTTTTGGAAGTGGGCGGCAGGCGTGCCAGCCTGCGGGAGCTGCCTGTCTTCTACCAGGAACTGCTATGGGTTTGGAACTACGTCGCCTCCAGGCAGAGCTCTCCCCCGTCAGGAATGGCGGCTGTCCTCCGGGAGCCGCTGTTCAGGAATCCGCACCTCCACGTCCGCGAGTTCGGGTGGCTGGCAGAACGCAGGGCTGTGCCTGGCAGGGTGACTAGAGTCGGGGACCTACTCGATGGCGGAGGAGCGGGCTGGATGGCGCCGGAGGAGTTGGCGCGGCGCATGTCTTGGGACAACGTCCGGCTCGCGGTCGATGCCATCGAGGCGGTGAAAGCGACGCTGCACCCTGGCGCCACGAGGTGTATCGAGGCAGCTCAAGCACGTGGGGCGATCCCGTCCGAGCTTTCCCCCGTTCGGACGGAATTCCTTATCGGCGCCCTGCCCCGAAACTCCCCTCGGGGATTGGCGCCTCACAACTTGAGCCGTCTCGAGGAGATGCCCTCCGTGCCTTTTCATTCTGCACGGAGGGGTTTCCTGTACGGGCTGCTCCTGCACACCTTCCACTTTGTCATCTTCGCCTGCCGTCCGGACACGCCGTGGCGTGCCGTTTGGCCTTCCGGCGGAGGTGGAGGTCCCCAATGGAGGGCTCTCTATGCGGGAGTCCTCCCTTGTTCTATTGGGGACTTGGCCTGGAGGGTGTTGCACGGAGCAGTCCCGTGCAATATATTGTTAAATAGGTTCACGGACACCCAGACCGCCTGTTTGTTCTGCGGTCTGGAGGAGTCAGTGTTCCACGTTTATGTTCAATGTGTGAGGTTGCAGCCCCTCTTCCATTATTTGAAGGGGCTGCTCATTGATTTTTCGTTGCACTTCAGTCCCACGCTCTTGATCTACGGTCACCCGGTGCGGAGGGGAGCGGGCAGGCTGGAGGACCTCCTCGTGGGTCTGCTCCTGCGCCTGGCAAAAAAAGCCATTAATTGGTCCAGGCAGCGGGCGGTCGAGGGGGTCATCCAGCCAGATTGCCTCCCTCGCTTCCGCGGCCATGTTCGCGCCCGGGTGGCCCTGGAGATGGAGCACGCTGTGTCCGCCGGCGCACTCGAGCACTTTCGTGACCGATGGGCGCCGCGGGGACTGGAGTGCATAATTGGTTTAAACGACCAAATTTTAATTTGATTTGTTAAGCTTTATTTAAAAATTTATTAGAGTTTTAGTTACAGTTTATTTGTTTAATTTATTTTGGTCTTACAAAAAGAGGACCAAACAAGTGAAGGTGCCATCTAGAGGCTACAGAAGGAACTGACTGGCACCCTCACAGATACAATAACCGTGTGGGTCCTCCTAAACTGCTACTCTGAGGCAGATCCCAGTGGCTTGGAGACCTGGAATATGGCATGGACTGGATAGGCCGAATGGCCTGTTATCGGCAGAGAGACATTTTATAATTCTGAGGGAGGGAGAGGGAGAGGTTTAGAGAGCGAGGGAGGGAGATAGAGATAGAGAGAGAGAGAGAAGAGAGGAGGTGGAGACATACATTTTATATTTATAATCATACATTTGCATTACTGATTGATATTATTTATTATTTATTTCTAATAGCTGTTTAATGGGCATATAACTGGCAAATGAAATTTAGCACAGATAAATCTGAAGTATTACATTTTGGTAGTAAATGTAGGGAGGTCACATATTACATGGAAAATAAGAATCTAAATGTGGTAGAGGAGCAAAGGGATCTCGGAGTACAAATACGCAAATCACTGGAAGGAGCGACACAGGTTAATAAGGCAATAGAAAAAGCAAACCAAGCACTGGGGTTTATTTCTGGATGGGTAGAATTGAAAATTAGTGAATTTATGCTAAGCTTGTATCGAACCTTGGTAAGAACACACTTGGAGTACTGTGTACAGTTCTGGCCGCTATATTCTAAAAAAGGTTTGCAGGCATTGGAGAGGGTGCAGAGAAGATTTACATGGATGATACCAGAAAAACTAATGTATACATATCTGGAACTGATGAACAGGCTGGGTTTCCTTGCACTTGAAGTCTGAGGGGTGCCCTACTAGAGGTCGTTAAAATGAGGAAATGTTTTGATAGAGTAGGTAAAAAGAGAATGTTTCCACTTGTGGGGTAGAGCAAAATTAGCGACCATCAGTACAAGAAATCTAATAGCGAATTCAGAAGAAACTTCTTTACCCAGAGAGTGGTGAGAATGTGGGAGTCACTACCACAGGGAGTGGTTGAAGCGAACAGTATAGATGCAGTTAAGGGGCACTTAGATAAGCATCTGAGGGAGAGGGGAATAGAGGGTTATGCTGATAGAATTAGATGGGGTAAGACGGGAGGAGGCTCGAGCGGAACATAAACGCTGGTTTGGACTGATTGGGCTGAATGGCCTGGTTCTGTGCTGTATATCCCATGTAATCATCTGTTACAGAGTAAAGCTCTCATCAAATACCTATAAGGCAGACACAGTGGGTTAGATACACTGCCCACCAAATATTCCCAAGGCAGGTATATCAAGGGTTAGGCACAGAGTAAAGGTCCCTCCAATTTGGTTGCTCAACACAACGAGCTCGGGTACAGCATGGGGTGAATACAGAATAAAGATCCCTCTACATGCAATGTCAAACACTCGCAGGTGAGGTACTGGCAAGGTTTATCTACGAGTTAAGCTCCGCTCAAATTGTCTCATCAAAGGCTGAGCCTGTTGGCAGATATTTAACAGCTCCCATTATCTGGTTAGAATCTCACCTCAGCAAAATGCTGGACTGATGGGATTCTCAGTAAAGTCCCTCACCTTTCCAATCATTGTTGAAGCTTTCCGTTTTATACGGTGTCTGACACTGGAGATCATGGTCCCACCAGATCTGCTCTTTGAACCCAGTGACATTTCTCCAGTCCCAGTGAGTGAGGCGATGATTCGACTTCTCTCTCTCCACCTTCCTGAGATATGGCTCACTCTCAGAGACTGTCAATAGAGAAATGAGTTACATTAATCACACAATCTCTACAGTGGGACAGCTTTTGTCATGGTGATTGTATCTATTGTGAAGATATTCGCAATTAATGAGTGTTTGAATTACTGTAGATAATATTAAATAGTTATTTTCTGTACTTTGCCCTATATATCGGGAGCTACACACTCACAGTGTCAGCGGTCACTCCAGCTCCTCCCACATTGACATCCCACTAATGAACCATAACCAGGGGCGGGGCCCTGACTCGAGGTGATATCACAAATGAACCGGGAGCCAATCATACAACAGGCAGCAATGATGTCAAAAAGCAACCGTAGCCGCTCCCACCCCCGGGGCAGGTACAATACAGAGCTCCCTCTACATTACCCTGACAGTGTACCCCCACTTTATACCCAGTGTCAGCATCAAGCGCTCCCGGGTCAGTTACAATTCAGAGTTCCCTCTACATTACCCTGACAGTGTACTCCCACTTTATACCCACTGTCAGCATCGAGAGCTCCCGGGGCACGTACAATACAGAGCTCCCTCTACATTACCCTGACAGTGTACAACCATTTTATACCCAGTGTCAGCATCGAGTGCTCCCGGGGCAGGTACAATACAGAGCTCCCTCTACATTACCCTGACAGTGTACACCCACTTTATACCCAGTGTCAGCATCGAGAGCTCCCGGGGCAGATACAATACAGATCTCCCACTACATTACCTGACAGTGTACACCCTCTTTATACCCAGTATCAGCATCGAGCGCCCCCGGGACAGGAACAATACAGAGCTCCCTCTACATTACCCTGACAGTGTACCCCCACTTTATACCAGTGTCAGCATCGAGCGCCCCCGGGGCAGGAACAATACAGAGCTCCTTCTACATTACCCTGAGAGTGTACCCCCACTTTATACCAGTGTCAGCATCGAGAGCGCCCGGGGCAGGTACACTACAGAGCTCCGTCTATATTACCCTGACAGTGTACCCCCACTTTATACCCACTATTAGCATCGAGTGCTCCCAGTGCAGGTGCAATTAATAGATCCCTATATATTATCCTGACAGTGTACTCCCTCTTTATGCCCTGTGTCAGCATTAAGTGCTTCTAGTGCAGGTACAATACAGAGTCCCTCTACATTACTCTGACCGTGTACCCACACTTAAAACTCAGTGTCAGCATCGATCACTCCCAGCAGGGTATAATAAGAAGCTCCCGTTACATTGCCCTGACAGTGTCTCCCCAATTTATTCCCAGTGTCAGCATCGTGCACTCCCAGCAAGATATAATAAGGAGCTCCCGTTACATTGCCCTAACAGTCTCCCCCAACTTTATACCCCGTGTCAGCTTCAAGCTCTCCCAGGGCTGGTACAATACAGAGCTCCCTCTACAATACTCCAACAGTGTACCCCAACTGTATGCCCAGAATCTCCTTCGAGCGCTCCCAGGGCAGGTACAGTAAAGAGCATCCTCTACATTACCCTGACAATGTCCCCCAACTTTATACCCAGTGTCAACATCGAGTGCTCCCAGGACAGGTACAATACAGAGCACCCTCTACAATACTCTGACAGTATCCCCCAACTTTATACCCAGTGTCAGCAACAAGTACTCCCGGGGCAGTTACAATACAGAGCTCCCTCTATATTACTCCGACAGTGTACCCCCACTTTATGCCCAGAATCTGCATTGAGCACTCCCAGGGCAGGTACAGTAAAGAGCCTCCTCTACATTACTATGACAGTGTCCCTCCACTTTATACCCAGTGTCAGCATCAGGCGCTCCTGCGTCAGCTACAATAAAGAGCACCATCTAATTTACCCTGATATTAACAATGTTTCTACCTCCCCCACCCGGCTCTGTAACAATTCTGTTCCTGACTCTGCTCCAGCTCATGTTCCCCCAACTACAATTTCTCTTCCATCTGTTCCAGGTATTCCATTGCCCACTTCACTGGGCAGGACAGAACTAGTTCTGTAGGGGGGGCAGGGGCGGGGGGGCAGGAAGGGTCAGAGGTCAAAAATCATTTAATGTTATACACGCACAGGGCGCTGTAATCACACTCAGGAATTTGCCCACAATGCCCAGGGTCAGTGACGCTGTGCCCACAATTCCCAGAGGCAGTGACCCTGAACACAAATTCCCCAAGTCAGTGACGTTTTACCGACAATGTCCAGGCTAATTGAGCTTACACACAATGCCCAGTGTCAGTCCCAAATGACCCACAATGCCCAGGGTCAGTGACCCAGTACCCGCAAGGTCCAGGGTGAGTGACCTGTAACCAAAATGCACATTGTCAGTCAACTGTTACCCACAATGCCCAGGGGTAGTGAGCTTTACCCACAATGCTCAGGTTCAATGACCCTGTACCCACAACGCCCATTGTAATTGACCCTGTACCCACAATGCTTGAGCTGTGTGACCCTCTACCCACAATGCCGAGGGTGAGAGAACCAGTACCGACAATGCCCATTGTAAGTGCCACGGTACCCGCAATGCACGGGCTGTCTGACCCTCTACTCACATAGCCCAGGGTCACCGACTCTGTAGCCACAATGCCCAGGGTCAGTGACTCTGTACCCACAATGCCCAGTATCAGTGACGCTGGACCCACAATGCCCAAGGTCAGTGACCATTATCGGCACCCGGCTACCGACCATAGAGCACATATACCAGAAACGCTGTTTATGGAGGTCACAGACCATCATCAAAGACCCTACCCACCCCAGCCACAGTCTGTTCGCCCTCCTGCCATCTGGGAGACGCTACAGATGCATTCGCACCCGAACGACGAGATTTAGGAACAGCTTCTTTCCCAGGGCTGTCATCCTACTGAACTCCACAAATAAACTCTAAAGCCTGCACATCTGCCAATGCACTTTATTATGGTTATGTTTATGTTAATGTATTACAAGCCAAATGAATGTTGAATGTTTAAATGTGTTAATCTAAATGTACACTCTCGGGAGCCGCAAGCCTACATTTCGTTGTACTGCACTTGTGCACTAACAATGACAATAAAGTTGATTATGATTATTATGATTATGATTACCACAATGCCCAGGGTCAGTGACCCAGTGCCCACAATGCACAGTGTCAGTGACCCTGTAATCACAATGCCCAGTATCAGTGACCCAGTGCCCACAATGCACAGTGTCAGTGACCCTGTAATCACAATGCCCAGTATCAGTGACCCTCTACCCATAATGCCCAGAGTCAGTGACCCTGTAATCACAATGCGCAGTATTAGTGACCCTCTACCCATAATGCCCAGAGTCAGTGACCCTATAATCACAATGCCCAGTGTCAGTGACCTAGTATCCATAATGCCCAGTATCAGTGACCCTCTACCCATAATGCCCAGTGTCAGTGACCCAGTGCCCACACAGTGTCAGTGACCCTGTAATCACAATGCCCAGTATCAGTGACCCTCTACCCATAATGCCCAGAGTCAGTGACCCTATAATCACAATGCCCAGTGTCAGTGATCCTGTACCCATAATGCCCAGTATCAGTGACCCTGTACCCACAATGCACAGTGTCAGTAGCCCTGTAATCACAACGCCCAGTGTCAGTGACCCTGTACCAACAATGCACAGAGTCAGTGATGCTGTAATCTCCAAGGCCAGTGTCAGTGACCCTGTACCCATAATGCCCAGTGTCAGTGAACCATTAGTCACAATGCCCATTGACAGTGACCCTGTACCCATAATGCCCAGTGTCAGTGACTCTGTAATAACAAATCCCAGGGTCAGGGGCCTGGTTAGAACAATGCCCACGGTCAGTGACCCTGTACCCACAATGCCCACGGTCAGTGAAACGTTACCCACAATGCCCAGTTTCTGTGAACCTGCACCTACAATTGCCAGGGTCAGTGAACCTGTACCACAATGCCTCATGGCCCGTGCCCTTGCAGTCTGTCCCGTTTCTGTGCCAGCTACCTCGGCGATGAAAACATTTGAGCAATCTGCCTGCGATGTGCCCAGGATCTGCTCTGTGGCCAGGATCTCCTTGGCCCAGGACCCCGACATCGCCAGGTCTGCCACAACGGAGGATGGAGGAGGGAAAATACCAGTGATTAGGGCCCGAATCTGGGCAGGAAAAGCCCAGGCTCTATCCTCGACCTGTGTTCAGTTTACCTATTCTCACACCTGGTGTGGGACTGAGCCCCCCACAAACAGAGCAGGAAAGGCACTGGGTCCATCCCTGGCCTGAGCTGATTTGACCGCCTGCTCTACCCTGTGCTTCCAGGGGTGATCTTACCTCACTGTGGAGCATGTCGAAGGCTCGGTTTCTCAACCTCCTGCACCTCCACCAGCAGGCCGTCCATCTTGGTTCGCGGGGCAGCAGTGCACCAGTCACGAACTCCGAGACAACTAATGAGAGAGAGAGGCAGCAATGAGACATCAGCCATGAGGGCTGCCCATGAACTTTCCCCTCCCGGACACAACAACCATGTTTGTCCTCCTCACATCTGCAGCAGATCCCAGTGGCTTGGAGACTTGCAATAAGGCATGGACTGCTTTGGCTGAATGGCTTGTTTCAGTGCCGTATAGCCTATGTGTATCAGCAAATAAATATTTTATAATTTTGAGGGAGAGGGAGAGAGAAAGCAGAGGGAGTGAGGGAGGGACAGGGACACAGAGGGGAAGGAGGAGGGAGTGAGGGAGAGCGCAGATGGGGACACACAAATATTATAGTTATTCTTATATTTGCATCATTGAATGATATTATTTATTATGCATTTTTAATAGATCTTTAATGGGTATAAAATTGACAAATGAAATTTAACATAGATAAATGTGAGGTATTACACTTTGGTAAGAAATATAAGGAGGCCACATAATACAAGGAAAATAAGAATCTAAATGGGGGAGCAAAAAAATCTCGGAGTACAAATACACAAATCACTGAAAGTAGCGACACCATTTAATGAGACCATAAAAAGCAAACCAAGGCACTAGGGTTTATTTCTACGGGGTAGTATTGAAAAGAAGTTAAGTAATGCTAAACCTGATTCGAACCATGGTTAGACCAGACTTAGACTACTGCGGACAGGTGTGGTCAGCGTATTTTAAAAAGGATATAGAGGCACAGAAGATTTAAAAGGATGATCCCTGAAATGTGATGGTGAACCTATCAGAAAAGGATAAGCAGGCTGGGAAGGCTGAGGGGTGAAAACTATGAAAAATGTTGACAGCGTAGATACAGAGAGAATGTTTCCCTTTGTGGGGAAGAGCAAGACTACAGGCCATCAATATAAGATAGTCACCAAGATATCAAATAGGGAATTCAGAAGAAACTACTTTACCGAGAGTGGTGAGAATGTGGAACTCGCTTCCACAGGGCGTGATTGAAGTAAACAGTATTGTTGCATTTAATGGGAGGCTAGATTAGCATATAAGGGAAAAAGCAATAGAGGGTCACTCTATTAGAAATAGATGAGGAAAGACGGGAGGAGGCTCGAGTTGAGCATAAAATCTGGCAGGACAAGTTGGGCCGGATGGCGTCTTTCTGTGATGTATATCCTATATGGAATCCCAGCTGCTGCAGTGACATCTCTGGCAGGTGTCCAGACCGGGTATCAAGGGACTGGAGTCAGGTGCAGTCCCAGATATGGTATTGAGGGACCGGAGTCAGGAGTAGGCCCGGACCAGGTAGAGGGGGACTGGAGTCAGGTGTAGGCCCTGACCGGTGTCAAGTGACTGGAGTCAGGTGTGGGCCCAGATGGGGAAGTGAGGGATTGGAGTCAGGTGTAGGCCCAGACAGAGCAGTGAGCGAGTGGGGTCAGGTGTGGGCCCAGACTGGGAAGTGAGAAACTGGAGTCAGGTGTGGGACCAGACCGTGTAGTGAGGGACTGGAGTCAGGTGTGGGCCCAGACCGGGTAGTGAGGGACTGGAGTCAGGTGTGGGCCCAGACCGGGTAGTGAGAGACTGGAGTCAGGTGTAGGCCCAGACTGGGTAGTGAGGGACTGGAGTCAGGTGTGGGCCCAGATGGGTAGTGAGGGAATGAAGTCCGGTGTGTGCCCAGCCGGATAGTGAGGGACTGGAGTCACATGTGGGCGCAGACTGGGTATCGAGGGACTGGAGTCAGGTGTGTGCCCAGACTGGGTAGTGAGGGACTGGTGTCAGGTGTGGGCCCAGACTGGGTAGTGAGCCACTGGAGTCAGGTGTGGGCCCAGAAGAGGTAGTGAGGGACTGGAGTCAGAATTCAGCACAGACTGGTTAGTGAGGGACTGGAGTCAGGTGTGGGCCCAGAGCGGGTAGTGAGGGATTGTTGTTAGGTGTGTGCCCAGACCGGATAATGAGGGACTGGAGTCACGTGTGGGCCCAGACTGGGTAGTGAGGGACTGGAGTCAGCTGTAGGCCCAGACCACGTGATGAGGGACTGGTGTCAGGTGTGGTCCCAGACCGGGTAGTGAGGGACTGGAGTCTGGTGTGGGCCCAGACCGGGTAGTGAGGGTCTGGAGTCAGTTGCTGGCCCAGACGGGGTAGTGAGAGACTTGAGTTAGGTGTTGACCCAGACGGGGTTGTGAGGGACTGGAGTCAGGTGTGGGCCCAGAACTGGTAGCGAGGGACTGGAGTCAGTTGTAGGCCCAGACCGGGTAAAGAGAGACTGGAGTCAGATGTAGCCCCAGACCTGGTAGTGAGGGACTGGAGTCAGGTGTAGGCCCAGACTTGGTAGTGAGGGACTGGAGTCAGGTGTGGGCCCAGACCGGGTAGTGAGGGACTGGAATCAGGTGTGTGCCCAGGCTGGGTAGTGAGTGACTGGAGTCAGGTGTAGGCCCAGATCGTGTAGTGAGGGACTGGAGTCAGGTGTAGGCCCAGATCGTGTAGTGAGGGACTGGAGTCAGGTGTGGGCCCAGACTGGGTAGTGAGGGGCTAGAATCAGGTGTGGGCTCAATCTGGATAGTGATGGACTGGAGTCAGGTGTAGGCCCAGATCAAGTAACGAGAGACTGGAGTCAGATGATTTGCCAGACTGGGTATCGAGGGACTGGAGTCAGTTGTAGGCCGAGAATGGATTGTGAGAGACTGGAGTCAGGTGTAGGCCAAGACTGGGAAGTGAGGTTCTGGAGTCAGGTGTAGGCCCAGACCATGTAGTGAGGGACTGGCATCAGTTTTAGTCCCCAGACCGGGAGGTGAGGGACTGGAATCAGGTGTAGGCCCAGACCGCGGAGTAAGGGACAGCACTCAGGTCGAGACCCAGACTTGGTCGTGAGTGTCCCGAGTCAGATGTAGGGTAAGACCGGGTACTGAGAGACTGGAGTCAGGTGTGGGCCCAGACGGGGTATGGAGGGACTGGAGTCAGGTGTCGGCCCAGACTGGCTAGTGAGAGACTGGATTTTGCTGATGGCCCAGACTGCGTAGTTAGGGACTGGGGTCAGGTGTGGGCCCAGACCGGGTAGTGAGGGACTGGAGTCAGGTGTAGGCCCAGACAGGGTAGTGAGGGACTGGAGTCAGCTGTGGTCCCAGACTGGGTAGTGAGGGACTGGAGGCAGGTCTAGGCCGAGACAGGTTGTGAGTAACTGGATTCAGGTGCAGGCCCAGAATGGGTAGTGAGTGACTGGAATCAGTTGTAGGCCCAGACCGGGTAGTGAGGAACTGGAGTCAGCTGTAGGCCCTGATTGGTTAGTGAGGGACTGGAGTCAGGTGTAGGCCCAGACTGGGTAGTGAGGAACTGGAGTCAGGTGTGGGCGCTGATTGGTTAGTGAGGGACTGGAGTCAGGTGTCGGCCCAGGCCGGGTAGTGAGGAACTGGAGTCAGGTGTGGGCCCAGACAGGGAAGTGAGGGAGTGGAGTCAGGTGTGGGTCCAGACCGGGTTGTGAGGGACTGGATTCAATTGTGGGCCCAAACCAGGTCTTGAGGGACTGGAGTCAGGTGTGGGCACAAACCGTGTATTACAGTCATAGTGTCGTAGAGTTATACAGCACAGAAAGAGGCCCTTCGGCCCATCGTGTCCGCACTGGCCATCAAGACCTGTCTAAGCTAATCACATATTCCAGCATTTGGTCCGTAGCCTTGTATGCTATGGCATTTCAAGTGCTCCTCCAAATGCTTTTTGAATGTTGTGAGGTTCCTGCCTATACCACCCTTTAGGGCAATGAGTTCCAGATTCCAACCACCCTCCGGATGAAAAAGTTTTTCCTCAAATCCGCTCTAAACATCCTGCCCCTTACCTTAAATCTATGTCCCCTCGTTAATGAACCCTCTACTAAGCGGAAAAGTTCCTTTCTATCCACCCTATCTATGCCCCTCATAATTTTCTATACCTCAATCAGCTCCTCCCTCAGCCTTCTCTGCTCCAAGGAAAACAATCCCAGCCTGTCCAGTCTTTCTTCATAGCTGAAGCGATCCAGTCCAGGTAAAATCCTGGTAAATCTCCTCTGCACCCTCTCCAAAGCATTCACATCCCTCCTATAGTGTGGCGACCAGAACTACACACAATACTCCAGCTGTGGCCTTACCAGCATTTTGTACAGCTCCATCATAACCTCCCTGCTATTCTATTCTATGCCTTGGGTGATGAATGCAAGTATCCCATATGCATTTTTAACCACCTTATCCACCTGTTCCGCTGCCTTCAGGGATCTTTGTACATGCACACCAAGGTCCATCTGGTCCTCTGTCTTTGCTAGGGTCTTACCATTCATTGTGTATTCCCTTGCCTTGTTAGTCCGTCCAAAATGCATCACCTCACACTTTTCAGGGTTAAATTCCATTTGCCACTGTTCCGCAAATCTGACCAACCCATCTATATCGTCCTGTAGCCTGAGGCTTCCCGCCTCGCTATTTACCACCACACCAATTTTCCTCTCATCTGCGAACTTACTAATGATACCTTTTACATTCACATCCAAATCATTAATGTAGACCACAAACAGGAAGGGACCCAGCACCGATTCCTGCGGGACGCCACTGGACAAAGGCTTCCAGCCACAAAAACAACCTTCGACCATCACCCTCTGTCTTCTGCCACTAAGCCAGTTTTGGATTCAAAGTGCCAAGGCACCTTGGATCCCATGGGCTCTTACCATCCTGACCAGTCTCCTATGCGGGAGTTTATCAAAGCCATACTCAAATCCTTGTAAACCACATCCACTGCACTACCCTCATCCACACTCCTAGTCACCCCCTCGAAGAATTCAATCAAATTGGTCAGACATGGTCTTCCCTTGACAAAGCCATGCTGGCTATCCCTAATTAATCCCTGCCTCTCCAAGTGCAGACCAATTCTGTCCCTCAGAATTGTTTCCAATAATTTCCCTACCACTGATGTTAGGCTCACTGGCCTGTAATTCCCTGGTTTATTCCTACTACCCTTCTTGAATAATGGTACTACTTTAGCTGTTCTCCAGTCCTCTGGCACATCCCCTGTGGCCAGAGACGTTCTGAAAGATTGTATCAGAGCCCCTGCCATCTCCTCCTTTGCCTCACATAGTAGCCTGGGATACATCTCTTCCGGGCCTGGGGAATTATCCACTTTTAGGTGTCGGCCCAGACTGGGTAGGGAGGGACTTGAGTCAGGTGTGGGCCCAGACCGGGTAGTGAAGGACTCGAGTCAGATGTGGGCCCAGACTGGGTAGTGAGGGATTGGAGTCAGGTGTGGGCCCAGGCCGGGTAGTGAGGGACTGGATTCAGCTGTGGGCCCAGACTGCGTAGTGAGGGTCTGGAGTCAGGTGTGGGCCCAGACTGGGTAGTGAGGGACTGGAGACTGGTGTGGGCCCAGACTGGGTAGTGAGGGACTGGAGTCAGGTGTAGGCCCAGGCCACGGAGTGAGGGACTGGAGTCAGGTTTAGGCAATGACCATGTATCGAACGACTGGAGTCAAATGAATTGCCGGACTGGGTATCGAGGGACTGGAGTCAGGTGTAGGCCCAGAACGGGAAGTGAGGGACTGGAGTCAGGTGTGGGCTCAGACTGGGTAGGGAGGGATGGGAGTCAGGTCTGGGCCCGGACCGGTTAGTGAGGGACTGGAGTCAGGAGTGGGCCCAGACTGGTTAGTGAGGGACTAGAGTCAGGTGTGGTCCCAGACTGGGTAGTGAGAGACTTGAGTCAGGTGTAGGCCCAGACCGGGTAGTGAGGGACTCGAGTCAGATGTGGGCCCAGACTGGGTAGTGAGGGACTGGAGTCAGGTGTGGGCCCAGGCCGGGTAGTGAGGGACTGGAGTCAGCTGTGGGCCCAGACTGCGTAGTGAGGGTCTGGAGTCAGGTGTGGGCCCAGACTGGGTAGTGAGGGACTGGAGACTGGTGTGGGCCCAAACTGGGTAGTGAGGGACTGGAGTCAGGTTTAGGCCCAGACTGGGTAGTGAGGGCCTGGATTCAGGTGTAGGCCCAGACTGGGTAGTGAGGGACTGGAGTCAGGTGTGGGCCCAGACTGGGCAGTGAGGGACTGGAGTCAGGTGTAGGCCCAGGCCAAGGTGTGAGGGACTGGAGTCAGCTAAGGTCCAGACAATGTATTGAACGACTGGAGTCAGATGAATTGCCAGACTGGGTATCGAGGGACTGGAGTCAGTTGTAGGTTCAGAACGGGAATTGAGGGACTGGAGTCAGGTGTGAGCTCAGACTGGGTAGGGAGGGACTGGAGTCAGGTGTGGGCCCGGAACGGATAGTGAGGGACTGGAGTCAGGTGTGGGCCCAGACCGGGTAGTGAGGGACTGGAGTCAGGTGTGAGCCCAGAATGGATAGTGAGGGACTGGAGTCAGGTGTGGGCCCAGACCGGGTAGTGAGGGACTGGAGTCAGGTGTGGGCCCAGACTAGGTAGTGAGGGACTAGAGTCAGGTGTGGGCCCAGACTGGGTAGTGAGGGATTGGAGTCAGGTGTGGGCCCAGACTGGGTAGTGAGGGACTGGAATCAGGTGTAGGCCCAGACCGGGTAGTGAGGGATTGGAGTCAGGTGTGGGACCAGACCATGTATCGAGAGACTGGAGTCAGATGATTTGCCAGACTGGGTTTTGAAGGACTGTAGTCAGCTGTACGCCCAGACTGGGAAGTCAGGGACTGGAGTCAGATGTGGGCCCAGACCGGGTAGTGAGGGACTGCTGTCAGGTGTGGGCCCAGACTGGGTAGTGAGGGACTGGAGTCAGGTGTGGGCCCAGACCGGGTAGTGAGGGACTGCAATCAGGTGCAGCCCCAGACTGGGTAGTGAGGGACTGGAATCAGGTGTAGGCCCAGACTGGGTAGTGTGGGACTGGAGTCAGGTGTGGGCCCAGACTGGGTAGTGAGGGACTGGAGTCAGGTGTCGGCCCAGACTGGGTAGTGTGGGACTGGAGTCAGGTGTGGGCCCAGACTGGGTAGTGAGGGACTGGAGTCAGGTGTCGGCCCAGACTGGGTAGTGTGGGACTGGAGTCAGGTGTGGGCCCAGACTGGGTAGTGAGGGACTGGAGTCAGGTGTGGGCCCAGACCGGGTAGTGAGGGACTGCAATCAGGTGCAGCCCCAGACTGGGTAGTGAGGGACTGGAATCAGGTGTAGGCCCAGACTGGGTAGTGTGGGACTGGAGTCAGGTGTGGGCCCAGACTGGGTAGTGAGGGACTGGAGTCAGGTGTGGGCCCAGACTGGGTAGTGAGGGACTGGAGTCAGGTGTCGGCCCAGAACACATAGTGAATTATTGGAGTCAGTTGTGGGCCCAGACTGGGTAGTGAGGGACTGGAATCAGGTGTAGGCCCAGAACACATAGTGAATTATTGGAGTCAGTTGTGGGCCCAGACTGGGTACTGGAGTCAGGTGTGGGCCGAGACACTATATTGAGGGACTGGAGTCAGGTGCAGGCCCAGACTGGGCAGTGAGGGGCTGGATTCAGGTGTAGGCTCAGACAGGATAGTGAGCGGCTGAATTCAGGTGTAGGCCCAGACCGGATAGTGAGTTACTGGAGTCAGGTGTGGGCCCAGATGGGGTAATGATGGACTGGAGTCAGGTGTGTGCCCAGACTGGGTAGAGAGGTAAAGGATTCAGTTGTGGACCCAGACCAGCTGGAGAGTGACTGGAGTCAGATGTGGGCCAAGACCGGGTAGTGAGAGACTATAGTCAGGTGTGGGGCCAGTCTGGGTAGTGAGGGAATGGAGTCAGGTGTGGGCCCAGACTTGGTAGTGAGGTTCTGGAGTCAGGTGTGGGCACAGACTGGGTAGTGATGGACTGGTGTCAGGTGTGTGCCCAGACTGGATATTAAGGGTCTGGAGTCAGTAGTGGACCGAGACAGGGTAGGGAGGGGCTGGAGTCAGGTGTGGGCCCAGAGTGGGTAGTGAGGGACTGGAGTCAGGTGTGGGCCCAGAGTGGGTAGTGAGGGACTGGAGTCAGGTGTGGGCCCAGAGTGGGTAGTGAGGGACTGGAGTCAGGTGTGGGCCCAGACAAGGTAGAGAGGGACTGGTGTCACGTGTGGGCCCAGACTGGGTAGTGAGGGGCTGGAGTCAGGTGTAGGCCCAGATTGGTAGTGAGGGACTGGATTCAGTTGTGGGCCCAGACCGGGTAGTGACAAATTGGAGGCAGGTTTAGGCCCAGACCATGTATCGAGATACTGGAGTCAGATGAATTGCCAGACTGGGTATCGAGGAACTGGAGTCAGTTTTAGGCCCAGAACAGAATTGAGGGCCTGGAGTCAGGTATGGGCCCAGACCGGGTAGTGAGGGACTGGAGTCAGGTGTGGGCCCTGACCATGCAGTGAGGGACTGGGTTCAGGTGTCGGCTCAGACTGGGTAGTGAGGGACTGGTGGTAGGTGTCGGCCCAGACTGGGTAGTGAGGGACTGGAGTGAGGTGTGGGCCCAGACAGGTTAGTGAGGGACTGGAGTCAGGTATGTACCCAGACTGGGTAGTGAGGGACTGGAGTCAGGCATGTACCCAGACTGGGTAGTGAGGGACTGGAGTGAGGTGGGGGCCCCGACCGGGTAGTGTGGGACTGGAGTCAGGTATGTGCTGAGACTGGGTAGTGAGGGACTGGAGTCAGGTGTAGGTCCAGACTGGGTAGTGAGGGACTGGAGTCAGGTGTAGGCCCAGACTGGGTAGTGAGGGACTGGAGTCAGGTGTGGGCACAGACTGGGTAGTCAGGGAATGGAGTCAGGTGTGGGCCCAGACTGGGTAGTGAGGGAATGGTGTCAGGTGTGGGCCCAGACTTGGTAGTGAGGGACTGGAGTCAGGTGTAGGCCCAGACTGGGTAGTGAGGGACTGGAGTCAGGTTTGTGCCCAGACTGGGTAGTGAGGGAATGGAGTCAAGTGTATGCCCAGGCTACGTAGTGAGGGACTGGAGTCAGGTGTAGGCCCAGACTGGGTAGTGAGAGTCTGGAGTCAGTTGTTGGCCCAGATTGGGTAGTGAGGGACCGGAGTCAGGTGTGGGCCCAGACTGGGTAGTGAGGGACTGGAGTCAGGTGTGGGCCCAGACTGGGTAGTGAGGGAATGGAGTCAGGTGTGGGCCCAGACTGGGTAGTGAGGGAAGGGTGCCAGGTATGTGCCCAGACTAGGTAGCGAGGGACTGGATTCAGGTTTGGGCCCCGACTGGTTTGTGAGGGACTGGAGTCAGGTGTAGGCCCAGAATGGGTAGTGATGGACTGGAGTCAGGTTTGTGCCCAGACTGTGTAGTGAGGGAATGGAGTCAAGTGTAGGCCTAGACTAGGTAGTGAGGGACTGGAGTCAGGTGTAGGCCCAGACTGGGTAGTGAGGGTCTGGAGTCAGTTGTGGGCCCAGACTGGGTAGTGAGGTATTGGAGTCAGGTGTGGGTCCAGACCGGGTAGTGAGAGACTGGAGTCAGGTGTGGGCCCAGACTGGGTATTGTGGGACATGAGTCAGGTATGGGCCCAGAGTGAGTAGTGAGGGACTGGTGTCAGGTGTGGGTGCAGACTGGGGTAGTGAGGGCCTGGACTCAGGTGTAGGCCCAGACTGAGTAGTGAGGGACTGGAATCAGGTGTAGGACAGAGTTGATAGTGAGGGACTGGAGTCAGGTGTAGGCCCAGATTGGGTACTGAGGGACTGGAGTCAGGTGTATTCAGATTGGGTAGTGAGCGACTGGTTTCAGGTGTAGGCCAAGACTGGGTAGTGAGGGACTGGAGTCAGGTTTGGGCCCAGACCAGTTAGTGAGGGACTGGAGTCAGGTATATGCAAAGACTGGGTAGCGAGGGACTGGAGCCAGGTGTGGGCTCAGACCAGATAGTGAGGGACTGAAGTCAGATATGGTCCCAGACTGGGTAGTGAGGGACTGGAGTCAGGTGTAGGCCCAGACCACAGATTGAGGGACTGGAGTCAGGTGTAGGACAGAGTTGATAGTGAGAGACTGGAGTCAGGTGTGGGCCCAGATTGGGTAGTGAGGGACTGGAGTCAGGTTTGGGCCCAGACCAGGTAGTGAGGGACTGGAATCAGGTATATGCCCAGACTGGGTAGGGAGGGAATGGATTCAGGTTTGGGCCCAGACCAGGTAGTGAGGGACTGGAGTCAGATGTAGGCCCAGACTGGGTTGTGAGGGACTGGAGTCAGGTGTGGGCTCAGACCAGATAGTGAGGGTCAGAAGTCAGGTGTGGGCCCAGACTGGGTATCGAGCGTCTGGAGTCAGATGTAGGCCCAGACTGGGTGGTGAGGGATTGGAGTCAGGTTTGGGCCCAGACTGGTTTGTGAGGGACTGGAGTCATGTTTAGCCCAGACTGGGTAGTGAGGGACTTGAATCAGGCGTGGGCCCAGACTGGGTAGTGAGGGACTGGAGTCAGGTGTGGGCCCAGACTGGGTTGTGAAGCAATGGAGTCAGGTGTGGGCCCAGACTGGGTAGTGAGGACTGGAGTCAGGTGTAGGCCCAGACTCGGTAGTGAGGGAATGGAGTCAGGTGTGGGCCCAGACTGGGTAGTGAGGGACTGGAGTCAGGTGTGGGCCCACACTGGGTAGCGATGGACTGGAGTCAGGTGTGTGCCCAGACTGCATAGTGAGGGTCTGGAGTCAGTAGTGGACACAGACAGGGTAGGGAGGGACTGGAGTCAGGTGTGGGCCCAGAGTGGGTAGTGAGGGACTGGAGTCAGGTGTGGGCCCAGACAAGGTAGAGAGGGACTGGTGTCACGTGTGGGCCCAGACTGGGTAGTGAGGGACTGGAGTCAGGTGTAGGCCCAGACTGGGTAGTGAGGGACTGGATTCAGTTGTGGGCCCAGACCGGGTAGTGACAAATTGGAGTCAGGTTTAGGCCCAGACAATGTATCGAGATATTGGAGTCAGATGAATTGCCAGACTGGGTATCGAGGAACTGGAGTCAGTTTTAGGCCCAGAACAGAATTGAGGGCCTGGAGTCAGGTATGGGACCAGACCGGGTAGTGAGGGACTGGAGTCAGGTGTGGGCCCTGACCATGCAGTTAGGGACTGGCTTCAGGTGTGGGCTCAGACTGGTTAGTGAGGGACTGGAGTAAGGTATGTACCCAGACTGGGTAGTGAGGGACTGGAGTCAGGTGATGGTCCAGACTGAGTAGTGAGGGACTGGAGTCAGTTGTGGGCCTAGATTGGATTGTGAGGGACTGGAGTCATGTGTAGGCCCAGACTGGTTAGTGAGGGTTTGGAGTCAGTTGTGGGCCCAGACCGGGTAGTGCGGGACTGGACTCAGTTGTCGGCCCAGACGCTGTATTGAGGGATGGGAGTCAGTTGTATGCCCAGACTTGGCTGTGAGTGTCTGGAGTCATGTGTTGGCCCAGAATAGGCAGTGAGGGACTGGAGTCAGGTGTGGGCCCAGACTGGGTAATGAGGGTCTGGAGACATGTGTTGGCCCAGCAGGGTTAGTGAGGGACTGGAGACATGTTTAGGTCCATATCTGGAAGTGAGGGACTGGAGTCAGGTGTGGGACCAGACTGGGTAGAGAGGGACTGGAGTCAGGTGTGGGCCTAGACTGGTTAGTGAGGGACTGGAGTCAGGTGTGGGCCCGGACTGGGTAGTGAGGGACTGGAGTCAGGTGTAGGCCCAGGCCACGGAGTGAGGGACTGGAGTCATGTTTAGGCCCAGACCATGTATCGAACGACTGGAGTCAGATGAATTGCCAGACTGGGTATTGAGGGACTGGAGTCAGGTGTAGGCCCAGAACGGGAAGTGAGAGACTGGAGTCATGTGTGGGCTCAGACTGGGTAGGGAGGGATGGGAGTCAGGTCTGGGCCCGGATCGGTTAGTGAGGGACTGGAGTCAGGTGTGGGCCCAGACTGGGTAGTGAATGACTGGAGTCAGGTGTGAGCCCAGACTGGGTAGCGAGGGACTGGAGTCAGGTGTCGGCCCTGACTTGTTAGTGAGGGACTGGAGTCAGGTGTGGCCCAGACTGGGTAGTGAGGGACTAGAGTCAGCTGTAGGCCCAGACTGGGAAGTCAGGGACTGGAGTCAGGTGTGGGCCCAGACTGGGAAGTCAGGGACTGGAGTCAGGTGTGGGCTCAGACTGGGTAGAGACGGACTGCTGTCAGGTGTGGGCCCAGACCGGTTAATGAGGGACTGGCGTCTGGTATGGGCATAGACGGTGTAGTGAGGGACTGGAATCAGGTATGGGCCCAGACAGGATAGTGAGGGGCTGGAGTCAGATGTAGTCCCAGACCGGATAGTGAGGGACTGGAGACAGGTGTGGGCCCAGACTGGGTAGTGAGGGACTGGAGTCAGGTGTTGGCCCAGGCTGGGTAGTGAGGGACTGGAATCAGGTGCACGCCCAGACTGGGTAGTGGGGGACTGGAGTCAGGTATAGGCCCAGACTGGGTAGTGTGGGACTGGAGTCAGGTGTGGGCCCAGACTGGGTAGTGAGGGACTGGAGTCAGGTGTAGGCCCAGATTTGGCAGTGAGGGTCTGGAGTCAGTTGTGGGCCCAGACTGTGTACTGGAGTCAGGTGTTTGCCGAGACACTGTATTGAGGGACTGGAGTCAGGTGCAGGTCCAGACTGGGCAGTGAGGGGCGGGATTCATGTGTAGGCTCAGACAGGATAGTGAGGGGCTGAATTCAGGTGTAGGCCCAGATGGGGTAGTGATGGACTGGAGTCAGGTGTGTGCCCAGACTGGGTAGTGAGGGAAAGGATTCAGTTGTGGACACAGACTGGTAAGTGAGGGACTGGAGCCAGGTGTGGGCCCAGACAGGATAGTGAGGGGCTGGAGTCAGGTGTAGTCCCAGACCAGGTAGTGAGGGACTGGAGTCAGGTGTGGACCCAGACCGGGTAGTGAGGGACTGGAGTCAGGTGTGGTCCCAGACTGGGTAGCGAGGGACTGGAGTCAGGTGTGGACCCAGACCGGGTAGTGAGGGACTGGAATCAGGTGCAGGCTCAGACTGGGTAGTGGGGGATTGGAGTCATGTGTTGGCCCAGACTGGGTAATGAGGGTCTGGAGACATGTGTTGGCCCAGCAGGGTTAGTGAGGGACTGGAGACATGTTTAGGTCCATATCTGGAAGTGAGGGACTGGAGTCAGGTGTGGGACCAGACTGGGTAGAGAGGGACTGGAGTCAGGTGTGGGCCTAGACTGGTTAGTGAGGGACTGGAGTCAGGTGTGGGCCCGGACTGGGTAGTGAGGGACTGGAGTCAGGTGTAGGCCCAGGCCACGGAGTGAGGGACTGGAGTCATGTTTAGGCCCAGACCATGTATCGAACGACTGGAGTCAGATGAATTGCCAGACTGGGTATTGAGGGACTGGAGTCAGGTGTAGGCCCAGAACGGGAAGTGAGAGACTGGAGTCATGTGTGGGCTCAGACTGGGTAGGGAGGGATGGGAGTCAGGTCTGGGCCCGGATCGGTTAGTGAGGGACTGGAGTCAGGTGTGGGCCCAGACTGGGTAGTGAATGACTGGAGTCAGGTGTGAGCCCAGACTGGGTAGCGAGGGACTGGAGTCAGGTGTCGGCCCTGACTTGTTAGTGAGGGACTGGAGTCAGGTGTGGCCCAGACTGGGTAGTGAGGGACTAGAGTCAGCTGTAGGCCCAGACTGGGAAGTCAGGGACTGGAGTCAGGTGTGGGCCCAGACTGGGAAGTCAGGGACTGGAGTCAGGTGTGGGCTCAGACTGGGTAGAGACGGACTGCTGTCAGGTGTGGGCCCAGACCGGTTAATGAGGGACTGGCGTCTGGTATGGGCATAGACGGTGTAGTGAGGGACTGGAATCAGGTATGGGCCCAGACAGGATAGTGAGGGGCTGGAGTCAGATGTAGTCCCAGACCGGATAGTGAGGGACTGGAGACAGGTGTGGGCCCAGACTGGGTAGTGAGGGACTGGAATCAGGTGCACGCCCAGACTGGGTAGTGGGGGACTGGAGTCAGGTATAGGCCCAGACTGGGTAGTGTGGGACTGGAGTCAGGTGTGGGCCCAGACTGGGTAGTGAGGGACTAGAGTCAGGTGTTGGCCCAGGCTGGGTAGTGAGGGACTGGAATCAGGTGCACGCCCAGACTGGGTAGTGGGGGACTGGAGTCAGGTATAGGCCCAGACTGGGTAGTGTGGGACTGGAGTCAGGTGTGGGCCCAGACTGGGTAGTGTGGGACTGGAGTCAGGTGTGGGCCCAGACTGGGTAGTGGGGGACTGGAGTCAGGTATAGGCCCAGACTGGGTAGTGTGGGACTGGAGTCAGGTGTGGGCCCAGACTGGGTAGTGTGGGACTGGAGTCAGGTGTGGGCCCAGACTGGGTAGTGAGGGACTGGAGTCAGGTGTAGGCCCAGATTTGGCAGTGAGGGTCTGGAGTCAGTTGTGGGCCCAGACTGTGTACTGGAGTCAGGTGTTTGCCGAGACACTGTATTGAGGGACTGGAGTCAGGTGCAGGTCCAGACTGGGCAGTGAGGGGCGGGATTCATGTGTAGGCTCAGACAGGATAGTGAGGGGCTGAATTCAGGTGTAGGCCCAGATGGGGTAGTGATGGACTGGAGTCAGGTGTGTGCCCAGACTGGGTAGTGAGGGAAAGGATTCAGTTGTGGACACAGACTGGTAAGTGAGGGACTGGAGCCAGGTGTGGGCCCAGACAGGATAGTGAGGGGCTGGAGTCAGGTGTAGTCCCAGACCAGGTAGTGAGGGACTGGAGTCAGGTGTGGACCCAGACCGGGTAGTGAGGGACTGGAGTCAGGTGTGGTCCCAGACTGGGTAGCGAGGGACTGGAGTCAGGTGTGGACCCAGACCGGGTAGTGAGGGACTGGAATCAGGTGCAGGCTCAGACTGGGTAGTGGGGGATTGGATTCAGGTGTAGGCCCAGACTGGGTAGTGAGGGACTGGATTCAGGTGCAGGCTCAGACTGGGTAGTGGGGGATTGGATTCAGGTGTAGGCTCAGACTGGGTAGTGGGGGATTGGAGTCAGGTGTGGGCACAGACTGGGTAGTGAGGGACTGGATTCAGGTGTAGGCCCAGACTGGGTAGTGAGGGACTGGATTCAGGTGTAGGCCCAGACTGGGTAGTGAGGGTCTGGAGTCAGGTGTCGGCCCAGAACACGTAGTGAATTATTGGAGTCAGTTGTGGGCCCAGACTGGGTACTGGAGTCAGGTGTGGGCCGAGACACTTTATTGAGGGGCTGGATTCAGGTGTAGGCTCAGACAGGATAGTGAGGGGCTGAATTCAGGTGTAGGCCCAGACCGGATAGTGAGGTACTGGAGTCAGGTGTAGGCCCAGACGGGGTGGTGATGGATTGGATTCAGGTGTGTGCCCAGACTGGGTAGTGAGGGAAATGATTCAGTTGTGGACAAAGACTAGTAAGTGAGGGACTGGAGTCAGGTGTGGGCCCAGAGTGGGTAGTGAGGGTCTGGAATCAGGTGTGGGCCCAGACCAGCTGGAGAGTGACTGGAGTCAGGTGTGCGCCAAGACAGGTTACTAAGGGACTAGAGTCAGGTGTGGGACCAGTCTGGGTAGTGAGGGAATGGAGTCGGGTGTGGGCCCAGACTTGGTAGTGATGTTCTGGAGTCAGGTGTGGGCCAGACTGGGTAGTGATGGACTGGAGTCAGGTGTGGGACCAGTCTGAGTAGTGAGGGAATGGAGTCAGGTGTGTGCCCAGACTTGGTAGTGAGGTTCTGGTGTCAGGTGAGTGCCCAGACTGGATAGTGAGGGTCTGGAGTCAGTTGTGAACCCAGACAGGGTAGTGAGGGACGGGAGTCAGGTGTGGGCGCAGAGTGGGTAGTGAGGGACTGGAGTCAGGTGAGGGCCCAGACAACGTAGAGAGGGACTGGAGTCAGGTGTGCGCCCAGACTGGGTAGTGAGGGACTGGAGTCAGGTGTAGGCCCAGACTGGGTAGTGAGGGACTGGATTCAGTTGTGGGCCCAGACCGGGTACTGACAAATTGGAGTCAGGTTTAGGCCCAGACCATGTATCGAGATACTGGAGTCAGATGAATTGCCGGACTGGGTATCGAGGAACTGGAGTCAGTTTTAGGTCCAGAACAGAATTGAGGGACTGGAGTCAGGTATGGACCCAGACCGGGTAGTGAGGGACTGGAGTCAGGTGTGGACACTGAACATGCAGTGAGGGCCTGCCTTCAGGTGTGGGCCCAGACTGGGTAGTGAGGGGCTGGTGTCAGGTGTGGCCCCAGACTGGGTAGTGAGGGACTGGAGTGAGGTGGGGGCCCAGACCGGGTAGTGAGGGACTGGAGTCAGGTGTAGGTCCAGACTGGGTAGTGAGGGTCTGGAGTCAGGTGTCGGCCCAGACCCTGTATTGAGGGACTGGAGTCAGTTGTAGGCCCAGAATTGGTAGTGAGTGTCTGGAGTCATGTGTTGGCCCAGAAGAGGTAGTGATGGACTGGAGTCAGGTTTGGGCCCAGACTGGGTAGTGAGGGTCTGGGGACATATGTTGGCCCAGGAGGGTTAATGAGGGACTGGAAACATGTTTAGGTCCATATCGGGTAGTGAGGGAATGGTGTCAGGTGTGGGCCCAGACTGGGTAGAAAGGGATTGGAGTCAGGTGTGGGCCTAGACTGGTTAGTGAGGGACTGGAGTCAGGTGTGGGACCAGACTGGGTAGTGAGGGACTGGAGTCAGGTTTGTGCCCCGACTGGTAAGTGAGGGACTGGAGTCAGGTGTAGGCCCAGACTGGGTAGTGAGGGACTGGAGTCAGGTGTGGGCCCAGACTGGGTAGTGAGGGAATGGAGTCAGGTGTGGGCCCAGACTGGGTAGTGAGGGAATGGTGTCAGGTGTGGGCCCAGACTGGGTAGTGAGGGACTGGAGTCAGGTGTAGGCCCAGACTGGTTAGTGAGGGACTGGAGTCAGGTTTGTGCCCAGACTGGGTAGTGAGGGAATGGAGTCAAGTGTAGGCCCAGACTACGTAGTGAGGGACTGGAGTCAGGTGTAGGCCCAGACTGGGTAGTGAGAGTCTGGAGTCAGTTGTGGGCCCAGACGGGGTAGTGAGGGATTGAAGTCTGGTGTGGGTCCAGACCGGGTAGTGAGAGACTGGAGTCAGGTGTGGGCCCAGACTGGGTATTTTGGTTCTTGAGTCAGGTTTGGGCCCAGACTGGGTAGTGAAGGACTGGTGTCAGTTGTGGGCGCAGACTGGATAGTGAGGGCCTGGACTCAGGTGTAGGCCCAGACTGCGTAGTGAGCGAGTAGAGTCGGGTTTGGGCTCAGACCAGACAGTGAGGGACTGAAGTCAGTTATGGGCCCAGACTGGGTAGTGAGGGACTGGAATCAGGTGTAGGACAGAGTTGATAGTGAGGGAATGGAGTCAGGTGTAGGCCCAGATTGGGTAGTGAGGGACTGGAGTCAGGTGCAAGTCAGATTGGGTAGTGAGGGACTGGAGTCAGGTGTGTGCCCAGGCTGGGTAGTGAGGGGGTGGAGTCAGGTGTGGGCCCAGACTGGGTAGTGAGGGAATGGAGTCAGGTGTGGGCCCAGACTGGGTAGTGAGGGAATGGTGTCAGGTGTGGGCCCAGACTAGGTAGCGAGGGACTGGATTCAGGTTTGGGCCCCGACTGGTTAGTGAGGGACTGGAGTCAGGTTTGTGCCCAGACTTGGGAGTGAGGGAATGGAGTCAAGTGTAGGCCTAGACTAGGTAGTGAGGGACTGGAGTCAGGTGTAGGCCCAGACTGGGTAGTAAGGGTCTGGAGTCAGTTTTGGGTCCAGACTGGGTAGTGAGGGATTGGAGTCAGGTGTGGGTCCAGACCGGGTAGTGAGAGACTGGAGTCAGGTGTGGGCACAGACTGGGTATTGTGGGACATGAGTCAGGTATGGGCCCAGACTGGGTAGTGAGGGACTGGTGCCAGGTGTGGGTGCAGACTGGGTAGTGACGGTCTGGACTCAGGTGTAGGCCCAGACTGCATAGTGAGGGACTGGAATCAGGTGTAGGACAGAGTTGATAGTGAGGGACTGGAGTCAGGTTTAGGCCCAGATTGGGTCGTGAGGGACTGGAGTCAGGTGTATTCAGATTGGGTAGTGAGCGACTGGATTCAGGTGTAGGCCAAGACTGGGTAGTGAGGGACTGGAGTCAGTTTTGGGCCCAGACCAGTAAGTGAGGGACTGGAGTCAGGTATATGCCGAGACTGGGTAGCGAGGGACTAGAGTCAGGTGTGGGCTCAGACCAGATAGTGAGGGACTGAAGTCAGATAGGGCCCAGACTGGGTAGTGAGGGACTGGAGTCAGGTGTAGGCCCAGACCACAGATTGAGGGACTGGAGTCAGGTGTAGGACAGAGTTGATAGTGAGAGACTGGAGTCAGGTGTTGGCCCAGATTGGGTAGTGAGGGACTGGAGTCAGGTTTGGGCCCAGACTGGGTAGGGAGGGAATGGAGTCAGGTTTGGGCCCAGACCAGGTAGTGAGGGACTGGAGTCAGATGTAGGCCCAGACTGGGTAGTGAGGGACTGGAGTCAGGTGTGGGCTCAGACCAGATAGTGAGGGCCAGAAGTCAGGTGTGGACCCAGACTGGGTAGTGAGCGAAAGGAGTCAGGTGTAGGCCCAGACTGCGTATTGAGGGACTGGAGTCAGGTGTAGGACAGAGTTGATAGTGAGAGACTGGAATCAGTTGTGGGCCCAGATTGGGTAGTGAGGGACTGGAGTCAGGTTTGGGCCCAGACCAGGTAGTGAGGGACTGGAATCAGGTATATGCCCAGACTGGGTAGTGAGGACTGGAGTCAGGTGTAGGCCCAGACTCGGTAGTGAGGGAATGGAGTCAGGTGTGGGCCCAGACTGCGTATTGAGGGACTGGAGTCAGGTGTAGGCCCAGGCTGGGCAGTGATGGTCTGGAGTCAGTTGTGGGCCCAGACTGGGTAGTGAGGGACTGGACTCACGTGTGGGTCCAGACCAGGTAGCGAGAGACTGGAGTCAGGTGTGGGCCCAGTCTGGGTATTGTGGGACTTGAGTCAGGTCTGGGCCGAGACTGGGTAGTGAGGGACTGGCGTCTGGTGTGTGCACAGACTGGGTACTGAGGGACTGGTGTCAGGTGTAGGCCCAGACTGGATAGTGTGGGACTGGACTCAGGTGTAGGACAGAGTTGATAGTGAGGAACTGGATTCAAGTGATGCCCAGATTTTTCAGTGAGGGATTGGAGTCACGTGTATGTCAGATTGGGTAGTGAGCGACTGGATTCACGTGTAGGCCCAGACTGGGTAGTGATGGACTAAAGTCAGGTTTGGGCAAAGACCATGCAGTGAGGGACTGGAGTCAGTTGTAGGCCCAGACTGGGTAGCGAGGGACTGGAGTCAGTTGTGGGCTCAGATCAGATCATGAGGGACTGAAGTCAGATGTGGACCCAGACTGGGTAGTGAGGGACTGGTGTCAGATGTAGGCCCAGGCCACAGATTAAGGGGCTGGAGTCAGGTGTAGGCTCAGACTGGGTAGTGAGGGACTGGAGTCAGGTGTAGGACAGAGTTGATAGTGAGAGGCTGGAGTCAGGTGTGGGCCCAGATTGGGTAGTGAGGGACTGGAGTCAGGTGTAGGCCCAGACCGGCTAGTGAGTGACTGGAGTCAGGTGTTGGCCCAGACCACTGAGTCAGCGACAGGAGTCAGTTCGAGACCCAGGCCGGGTAGTGAGGGACTTGATTCGGTTGTCAGCCCAGACTGCATAATGAGGGACTGGAGTTATGTGTAGGCCCAGACCCGGTATCGAGGGACTGGTGTCTTGTAAAGGCACAGACCGGGACTTGAGGGACTGGAGTCAGGTGTTATCCCAGCCCAGGTATCGAGGGACTGGATTCAGGTATACGCCCAGACCATATAGTGAGAGACTGGAGTCAGGTGTGGGCCCAGTAGTGAGGGTCTGTAGTCATGTGTTGGCACAGAAGGGGTAGTGAGGATCCCGAGTCAGGTGTGAGCCCAGACTGGGTAGTGAGGGTCTGGAGTCATGTGTTGGCCCAGAAGGGGTAGTTAGTGACTGGAGTAAGGTTTAGGTCCAGACCGGATAGTGAGGGACTGGAGTCAGGTGTGGGCCCAGGCTGGGTAGAGAGGGGCTGGAGTCAGGTTTGGGCCCAGACTGGGTAGTGAGGGACTGGAGTCAGGTGTAGGCCCAGTTCGGGTCGTGTGAGACTGGAGTCAGGTGTGGGCCCAGACTGGGTTGTGAAGGTCTGGAGTCAGGTGAAGGCCCAGACCACGTAGTGAGGGACTGCTGTCAGGTGTGGGCTCAGACCCTGTATTGAGGGACTGAAGTCAGGTGCAGGACCAGACTGGGCCGTGAGGGCCTGGAGTCAGGTGTAGATTCAGACAGGATAGTGAGGGGCAGAAGTCAGGTGTAAGCCCAGACCGGGTAGTGAGATACTGGAGTCAGTTGTGGGCCCAGACGGGGTAGTGAGGGACGGGAATCAGGTGTCAGCCCAGACCGGATAGTGAATGACTGGAGTCAGGTGCAGGCCAAGTCTGGGTATTGTGGGACTTGATTCAGGTGTGGGCCCAGACTGGGTAGTGAGGTACTGGAGTCGGGCGTAGGCCTAGACTGGGGATTGAGGGACAGCAGTCAGGTGTGGTCCCAGGCTGGGTAGCGAGGGATTGGTGTCAGGTGTAGGCCCAGAATGGGTAGTGAGGGAATGGAGTCGGGTGTAGGCCTAGACTGGGGATTGAGGGACAGCAGTCAGGTTTGGGCCCAGACCAGGTACTGAGTGACTGGAGTCAGGTGTAGGACCAGACTGGGTAGTGAGGGACTGGAGTCAGGTGTGGGCCCAGACTGGGTAGTGATGGACGGGAGTCAGGTGTGGGCCCAGACTGAGTAGTGAGGGACGGGAGTCAGGTGTGGGCCCAGACTGTGTAGTGAGAGACTGGAGTCAGATGTAGGCCCAGACTAAGGAGTGCGGGACTGGAGTCAGGTGTTGCTCAGACCAGATATTGAGGGATTGGAGTCAGGTGTAGGCCCAGACCACGGAGTGAGGGACTGGAGTCAGGTGTTGGCTCAGACCGGATCGTGAGGGACAGAGTCAGGTGTAGGCCCAGACCACAAAGAGAGGGACTGGAGTCAGGTGTTGGCTCAGACCATGTATCGAGAGACTGGATTCAGTTTGAGGCCCAGAACGGAAAGTGTGGGTCTGGAGTCAGGTGTAGGGCCAGACTACTGAGTAAGGGACAGGAGTAATGTCGAGACCTAGACTTGGTAGTGAGTGTCTGGAGTCAGATGTAGGTCAAGACCGGGTAGTGAGGGACTGGAGTCATGTGTGGACCCAGACCGGGTAGTAAAGTACTGGAGTTAGGTGTAGGCCCAAACCCGGTATCGAGGGACTGGTGTCAGGTAAAGGCACACACCAGAGTGTGAGGGACTGGAGTCAGGTGTAGGCCCAGACCAAGTATAGAGGGATTGGAGTCAGGTGTTGACCCAGAGTGGGTAGTCAGGGACTGGAGTCAGGTGTAGGCCCAGACATGGTTGTGAGGGACTGGATTCAGGTGTAGGCCCAGACTGTGTAGTGAGGGACTGGAGTCAGGTGTTGTCGCAGACTGGGTATTGTGGGATTGGAGTCAGGCTTGGCCCAGTCTGGGTCTTGAGGGACTGGAGTCAGGTTTAGGCCAAGCCTGGGTAGTGAGGGACAGGAGTCCGCTTTGGGCCCAGACCGGGTAGTGAGGGCCTGGAGTCATGTGTGGGCCCTGACTGGGTATTGAGGGACTGGAGTCAGTTGTAGGCCCAGACTGTGTAGTGAGGGACAGGAGTCAGGTGTAGGCCCAGACTGGGTAGTGAGGGACAGGAGTCAGGTGTAGGCCCAGACTGGGTAGTGAGGGACTGGAGTCAGGTGTAGGCCCAGACCGGGTGGTGAGGGACATGTGTCAGGTGTAGGCCCAGACTGGGTAGTGAGGGACATGAGTCAGGTGTGGGCCCAGACTGGGTATCGAGGATCTGGAGTCAGATGCAGGCCCAGACTACTGTGTACGAGACAGGAGTCAGATCAAGACACAATCTTGGTAGTGAGTGTCTGGAGTCAGATCTATTGCAAGACCGGGTTGTGAGGGACTGGAGTCATGTGTGGACTCAGACCGGGTAATGAGGGACTGGAGTCGGGTGTAGGCCCAGACTGCGTAATGAGGGACTGGAGTTAGGTGTAGGCCCAGACCAGGTACTGAGGGACTGGAGTCGGGTGTAGGCCCAGACTGCGTAATGAGGGAATGGAGGTAGGTGTAGGCCCAGACCAGGTACTGAGGGACTGGAGTCAGGTGTAGGCCTAGACTGGGAATTGAGGGACTGGAGTCAGGTGTAGGCCCAGTCTGGGAAGTTTGTGACTGGAGTCAGATGTGGGCCCAGAATGGGAATTGAGGGACTGGAGTCAGGTGTAGGCCCAGACTGGGTAGTGAGTGACTGGAGTCAGGTATTGGCCCAGACCAGGTAGTGAGGGACTGAAATCAGGTGAAAGCACAGACTTGGTCGTGAGTTACTGGAGTCAGGTGTGGGCCCAGATCAGGCAGTGAGGGACTGGAGTCAGTTGAAAGCCCAGACTTGGTAGTGAGTTACTGGAGTCAGGTGTGGGCCCAGACCAGGTAGTGAGGTACTGGAGTCAGGTGTAGGCCCAGACCGGATAGTGAGGGAATGGAGTCAGAGGTGGGCCCAGAATGGTAATTGAGGGATTGGAGTCAGTTGTGGGCCCAGACTGGGAAGTGAGGGACTGGAGTCAGGTGTGGGCCCAGACCGGGCAGTGAGGGACATGAGTCAGGTGTGGGCGCAGACCGGGTAGTGAGGGACTGGATTCAGGTGTAGGTCCAGACTGTGTAGTGAGCGGCTGGAGTAGGTGTAGGCACAGACCAGGTAGTTAGGGACTGCAGTCAGGTGGGGGCCCAGACTGGTTAGTGAGGGATTGGAGTCAGGTGTAGGCCCTGAGTGGGTAGTGAGGGACTGGAGCCAGGTGAGTGCCCAGGCTGGGTAGTGAGGGACTGGAGTCAGGTTTAGACTCAGACCGGGTAGTAAGGGACTGGAGTCAGGTGTAGGCCCAGGCTGCGTAATGAGGGACTGGAGTTAGGTGTAGACCCAGACCAGGTACTGAGGGACTGGAGTCAGGTGTAGGCCCAGACTGGGAATTGAGGGACTGGAGTCAGGTGTAGGCCCAGACTCGGAAGTGTGTGACTGGTCTCAGGTGTGGGCCCAGAATGGGAATTGAGGGACTGGAGTCAGGTGTAGGCCCAGACTGGGTAGTGAGTGACTGGAGTCAGGTCTGGGCCCAGACTGGGTAGTGAGTGACTGGAGTCAGGTGTGGGCCCAGACCAGGCAGTGAGGGACTGGAGTCAGTTGAAAGCCCAGACTTGGTAGTGAGTTACTGGAGTCAGGTGTGGGCCCAGACCAGGTAGTGAGGTACTGGAGTCAGGTGTACGCCCAGTTTGGGTAGTGAGGTACTGGAGTCAGGTGTAGGCCCAGACCAGATAGTGAGGGATTGGAGTCAGTTGTGGGCCCAGACTGGGAAGTGAGGGACTGGAGTCATGTGTAGGCCCAGACTGGGTAATGAGGGACTGGAGTCAGGTGTAGGCCCAGACCGGATAGTGAGGGACTGGTGTCAGCTGTGGGCCCAGACTGGGAAGTGAGGGACTGGAGTCAGGTGTGGGCCCAGACTGGGAAGTGAGGGACTGGAGTCAGGTGTGGGCCCAGACCAGGTAGTGATAGGCTGGAGTCGGGTGTGGGTTCAGACCGGGTAGTGAGGGACTGGAGTCAGTTATTGACCCCGACCGGGTAATGATGGACTAGGGTCAGGTGTGGGCCCAGACCGGCAAATGAGGGATTGGAGTAAGGTGTGGGCCCAGATCGGGCAGTGAGGGACATGAGTCAGGTGTAGGCCCAGACCGGGTAGTGAGGGACTGGAGTCAGGTGTAGGCCCAGACCAGGTAGTTAGGGACTGAAGTCAGGTGTGGGCCCAGGCCGGGTAGTGAGGGACTGGATTCAGGTGTAGGTCCAGACTGGGTAGTGAGTGGCTGGAGTAGGTGCAGGCACAGACCAGGTAGTTAGGGACTGCAGTCAGGTGGGGGCCCAGACTGGTTAGTGAGGGACTGGAGTCAGGTGTAGGCCCTGAGTTGGTAGTGAGGGACTGGAGCCAGGTGTGGGCCCAGGCTGGGTAGTGAGGGACTGGAGTCAGGTTTAGACTCGACCAGGTAGTGAGGGACTGGAGTCAGGTGTAGGCCCAGACTGGGTGGTGAGGTACTGGACTCAGGTGTGGGCACAGAACGGGTAGTGAGGGTCTGGTTTCAGGTGTGGGCCTAGACCGGGTAATGAGGGACTGGAGTCAGGTTTAGGCCTAGAATTGGTAGTGAGGGACTGGAGTCGGATGTAGGCCCAGGCTGCATAATGAGGGACTGGAGTTAGGTGTAGGCCCAGACCCAGTATCGAGGGGCTGGAGTCAGGTAAAGGCGCAAACTGTAATGTGAGGGACTGGAGTGGGCTTTGTAGGCCCAGACCAGGAATCGAGGGACTGGATTCAGGTGTAGGCCCAGACCACGTAGTGAGGGACTGGAATCTGGTGTAGGCACAGACCAGGTAGTGCGGGACTGGATACTGGTGTGGGCATAGACCGGGCAATGAGGGACAGGAGTCAGGTGTAGGCACAGACCAGGTAGTGAGCGACGGGAATCAGATTAGGGCAAAGGCCGGGTAGTTAGGGACTGGAGTCAGGTGGGGGCCCAGACTGGGTAGTGAGGTACTGGGGTCAGGTGTGGGGCCAGACCGGGTAGTGAGGGACTGGAGTCAGGTGCGGGCCCAGACCGGGTCGTGAGGTTCAGGAGTCAGGTATGGGCATAGACCAGGTAGTGAGGGACTGGAGTCAGGTGTGGGCCCAGACTGGGTCGTGAGGGACTGGAGTCAGGTGTAGGCACAGACCAGGTAGTGCGGGACTGGATACTGGTGTGGGCATAGACCGGGCAATGAGGGACAGGAGTCAGGTGTAGGCATAGACCAGGTAGTGAGCGACGGGAATCAGATTAGGGCAAAGGCCGGGTAGTTAGGGACTGGAGTCAGGTGGGGGCCCAGACTGGGTAGTGAGGTACTGGGGTCAGGTGTGCGGCCAGACCGGGTAGTGAGGGACTGGAGTCAGGTGCGGGCCCAGACCGGGTCGTGAGGTTCAGGAGTCAGGTATGGGCATAGACCAGGTAGTGAGGGACTGGAGTCAGGTGTGGGCAAAGACCGGGTAGTGAGGGACTGGAGTCAGGTGTGGGCCGAGACCAGGCAGTGAGGGACTGGAGTCAGGTGAGGGCATAGACCGGGCAGTGAGGGACAGGAGTCAGGTGTAGGCCCAGACTGGGTAGTGAGGGACTGGAGTCAGGTGTGGGCCCAGAGTATGTAGTGAGGGACTGGAGTCAGTTGTTGACACAGACCGGGCAGTGAGGGACAGGCGTCAGGTGTAGGCCCAGACTGGGTATTG
Source organism: Somniosus microcephalus (assembly GCF_052327205.1). Lineage (NCBI taxonomy): Eukaryota > Metazoa > Chordata > Chondrichthyes > Squaliformes > Somniosidae > Somniosus > Somniosus microcephalus. The sequence goes on along the minus strand of NW_028225181.1, from coordinate 25,114,013 downwards.
AGAGACAGGAGTCAGGTGTAGGCCCAGACTGGGTAGTGAGGGACTGGTGTCAGGTGTAGGCCCAGGCTCGGTAGTGAGGGCCTGGTGTCAGGTGTGGGCCCAGACTAGTAAATGAGGGACTGGTGTCAGGTGTAGGCCCAGACTGGGTAGTGAGGGACTGCAGTCAGGTGTAGGCACAGACCAGGTAGTGAGAGACTGCCTACTGGTGTGGGCATAGACCGGGTAATGAAGGACAGGAGTCAGGTGTGGGCCCAGACTGGGTAGTGAGGTACAGGAATCAGGTATGGGCATAGACCAGGTAGTGAGGGACTTGAGCCAGGTGTGGGCAAAGACCGGGTAGTGAGGGACTGGAGTCGGGTGTTGACCCAGAGTGGGTAGTGAGGTACAGGACTCAAGTGTTGACCCAGAGTGTGTAGTGAGGGACTGGAGTCAGGTGTGGTCCCAGACTGGGTCATGAGGGACTGGAGTCAGGTGTGGTCTCAGGCCCGGTATCGAGGGCCTGGTGTCAGGTAAAGGCCCAGACTGGGTAGTTAGGTACTGGACTCAGGTGTGGGCCCAGACCGGGTAGTGATGGACGGGAGTCAGGTGTGGGCCCAGACTGAGTAGTGAGGGACGGGAGTCAGGTGTGGGCCCAGACTGTGTAGTGAGAGACTGGAGTCAGATGTAGGCCCAGACTAAGGAGTGCGGGACTGGAGTCAGGTGTGGCTCAGACCGGATAGTGAGGGATTGGAGTCAGGTGTAGGCCCAGACCACGGAGTGAGGGACTGGAGTCAGGTGTTGACTTAGACCGGATCGTGAGGGACGGAGTCAGGTGTAGGCCCAGACCACAAAGTGAGGGACTGGAGTCAGGTTTAGTCCAGACCATGTATCGAGAGACTGGATTCAGTTTGAGGCCCAGAACGGAAAGTGTGGGTCTGGAGTCAGGTGTAGGGCCAGACTACTGAGTAAGGGACAGGAGTAATGTCGAGACCTAGACTTGGTAGTGAGTGTCTGGAGTCAGATGTAGGTCAAGACCGGGTAGTGAGGGACTGGAGTCATGTGTGGACCCAGACCGGGTAGTAAAGTACTGGAGTTAGGTGTAGGCCCAAACCCGGTATCGAGGGACTGGTGTCAGGTAAAGGCACACACCAGAGTGTGAGGGACTGGAGTCAGGTGTAGGCCCAGACCAAGTATAGAGGGATTGGAGTCAGGTGTTGACCCAGAGTGGGTAGTCAGGGACTGGAGTCAGGTGTAGGCCCAGACATGGTTGTGAGGGACTGGAGTCAGGTGTTGTCGCAGACTGGGTATTGTGGGACTAGAGTCAGGCTTGGCCCAGTCTGGGTCTTGGGGGACTGGAGTCAGGTTTAGGCCAAGCCTGGGTAGTGAGGGACAGGAGTCCGGTTTGGGCCCAGACCGGATAGTGAGGGCCTGGAGTCATGTGTGGGCCCTGACTGGGTATTGAGGGACAGGAGTCAGTTGTAGGCCTAGACTGTGTAGTGAGGGACAGGAGTCAGGTGTAGGCCCAGACTGGGTAGTGAGGGACAGGAGTCAGGTGTAGGCCCAGACTGGGTAGTGAGGGACTGGAGTCAGGTGTAGGCCCAGACCGGGTGGTGAGGGAAATGAGTCAGGTGTAGGCCCAGACTTGGTAGTGAGGGACATGAGTCAGGTGTGGGCCCAGACTGGGTATCGAGGATCTGGAGTCAGATGCAGGCCCAGACTACTGTGTACGAGACAGGAGTCAGATCAAGACACAATCTTGGTAGTGAGTGTCTGGAGTCAGATCTATTGCAAGACCGGGTTGTGAGGGACTGGAGTCATGTGTGGAAACAGACCGGGTAATGAGGGACTGGAGTCGGGTGTAGGCCCAGACTGCGTAATGAGGGACTGGAGTTAGGTGTAGGCCCAGACCAGGTACTGAGGGACTGGAGTCGGGTGTAGGCCCAGACTGCGTAATGAGGGAATGGAGGTAGGTGTAGGCCCAGACCAGGTACTGAGGGACTGGAGTCAGGTGTAGGCCTAGACTGGGAATTGAGGGACTGGAGTCAGGTGTAGGCCCAGTCTGGGAAGTTTGTGACTGGAGTCAGATGTGGGCCCAGAATGGGAATTGAGGGACTGGAGTCAGGTGTAGGCCCAGACTGGGTAGTGAGTGACTGGAGTCAGGTATTCACCCAGACCAGGTAGTGAGGGACTGAAATCAGGTGAAAGCACAGACTTGGTCGTGAGTTACTGGAGTCAGGTGTGGGCCCAGATCAGGCAGTGAGGGACTGGAGTCAGTTGAAAGCCCAGACTTGGTAGTGAGTTACTGGAGTCAGGTGTGGGCCCAGACCAGGTAGTGAGGTACTGGAGTCAGGTGTAGGCCCAGACCGGATAGTGAGGGAATGGAGTCAGAGGTGGGCCCAGAATGGTAATTGAGGGATTGGAGTCAGTTGTGGGCCCAGACTGGGAAGTGAGGGACTGGAGTCAGGTGTGGGCCCAGACCGGGCAGTGAGGGACATGAGTCAGGTGTAGGCGCAGACCGGGTAGTGAGGGACTGGATTCAGGTGTAGGTCCAGACTGTGTAGTGAGCGGCTGGAGTAGGTGTAGGCACAGACCAGGTAGTTAGGGACTGCAGTCAGGTGGGGGCCCAGACTGGTTAGTGAGGGATTGGAGTCAGGTGTAGGCCCTGAGTGGGTAGTGAGGGACTGGAGCCAGGTGAGTGCCCAGGCTGGGTAGTGAGGGACTGGAGTCAGGTTTAGACTCAGACCGGGTAGTAAGGGACTGGAGTCAGGTGTAGGCCCAGGCTGCGTAATGAGGGACTGGAGTTAGGTGTAGACCCAGACCAGGTACTGAGGGACTGGAGTCAGGTGTAGGCCCAGACTGGGAATTGAGTGACTGGAGTCAGGTGTGGGCCCAGACCAGGCAGTGAGGGACTGGAGTCAGTTGAAAGCCCAGACTTGGTAGTGAGTTACTGGAGTCAGGTGTGGGCCCAGACCAGGTAGTGAGGTACTGGAGTCAGGTGTACGCCCAGTTTGGGTAGTGAGGTACTGGAGTCAGGTGTAGGCCCAGACCAGATAGTGAGGGATTGGAGTCAGTTGTGGGCCCAGACTGGGAAGTGAGGGACTGGAGTCATGTGTAGGCCCAGACTGGGTAATGAGGGACTGGAGTCAGGTGTAGGCCCAGACCGGATAGTGAGGGACTGGTGTCAGCTGTGGGCCCAGACTGGGAAGTGAGGGACTGGAGTCAGGTGTGGGCCCAGACTGGGAAGTGAGGGACTGGAGTCAGGTGTGGGCCCAGACCAGGTAGTGATAGGCTGGAGTCGGGTGTGGGTTCAGACCGGGTAGTGAGGGACTGGAGTCAGTTATTGACCCCGACCGGGTAATGATGGACTAGGGTCAGGTGTGGGCCCAGACCGGCAAATGAGGGATTGGAGTAAGGTGTGGGCCCAGATCGGGCAGTGAGGGACATGAGTCAGGTGTAGGCCCAGACCGGGTAGTGAGGGACTGGAGTCAGGTGTAGGCCCAGACCAGGTAGTTAGGGACTGAAGTCAGGTGTGGGCCCAGGCCGGGTAGTGAGGGACTGGATTCAGGTGTAGGTCCAGACTGGGTAGTGAGTGGCTGGAGTAGGTGCAGGCACAGACCAGGTAGTTAGGGACTGCAGTCAGGTGGGGGCCCAGACTGGTTAGTGAGGGACTGGAGTCAGGTGTAGGCCCTGAGTTGGTAGTGAGGGACTGGAGCCAGGTGTGGGCCCAGGCTGGGTAGTGAGGGACTGGAGTCAGGTTTAGACTCGACCAGGTAGTGAGGGACTGGAGTCAGGTGTAGGCCCAGACTGGGTGGTGAGGTACTGGACTCAGGTGTGGGCACAGAACGGGTAGTGAGGGTCTGGTTTCAGGTGTGGGCCTAGACCGGGTAATGAGGGACTGGAGTCAGGTTTAGGCCTAGAATTGGTAGTGAGGGACTGGAGTCGGATGTAGGCCCAGGCTGCATAATGAGGGACTGGAGTTAGGTGTAGGCCCAGACCCAGTATCGAGGGGCTGGAGTCAGGTAAAGGCGCAAACTGTAATGTGAGGGACTGGAGTGGGCTTTGTAGGCCCAGACCAGGAATCGAGGGACTGGATTCAGGTGCAGGCCCAGACCACGTAGTGAGGGACTGGAATCTGGTGTAGGCACAGACCAGGTAGTGCGGGACTGGATACTGGTGTGGGCATAGACCGGGCAATGAGGGACAGGAGTCAGGTGTAGGCACAGACCAGGTAGTGAGCGACGGGAATCAGATTAGGGCAAAGGCCGGGTAGTTAGGGACTGGAGTCAGGTGGGGGCCCAGACTGGGTAGTGAGGTACTGGGGTCAGGTGTGGGGCCAGACCGGGTAGTGAGGGACTGGAGTCAGGTGCGGGCCCAGACCGGGTCGTGAGGTTCAGGAGTCAGGTATGGGCATAGACCAGGTAGTGAGGGACTGGAGTCAGGTGTGGGCCCAGACTGGGTCGTGAGGGACTGGAGTCAGGTGTAGGCACAGACCAGGTAGTGCGGGACTGGATACTGGTGTGGGCATAGACCGGGCAATGAGGGACAGGAGTCAGGTGTAGGCATAGACCAGGTAGTGAGCGACGGGAATCAGATTAGGGCAAAGGCCGGGTAGTTAGGGACTGGAGTCAGGTGGGGGCCCAGACTGGGTAGTGAGGTACTGGGGTCAGGTGTGCGGCCAGACCGGGTAGTGAGGGACTGGAGTCAGGTGCGGGCCCAGACCGGGTCGTGAGGTTCAGGAGTCAGGTATGGGCATAGACCAGGTAGTGAGGGACTGGAGTCAGGTGTGGGCAAAGACCGGGTAGTGAGGGACTGGAGTCAGGTGTGGGCCGAGACCAGGCAGTGAGGGACTGGAGTCAGGTGAGGGCATAGACCGGGCAGTGAGGGACAGGAGTCAGGTGTAGGCCCAGACTGGGTAGTGAGGGACTGGAGTCAGGTGTGGGCCCAGAGTATGTAGTGAGGGACTGGAGTCAGTTGTTGACACAGACCGGGCAGTGAGGGACAGGCGTCAGGTGTAGGCCCAGACTGGGTATTGAGAGACAGGAGTCAGGTGTAGGCCCAGACTGGGTAGTGAGGGACTGGTGTCAGGTGTAGGCCCAGGCTCGGTAGTGAGGGCCTGGTGTCAGGTGTGGGCCCAGACTAGTAAATGAGGGACTGGTGTCAGGTGTAGGCCCAGACCAGGTAGTGAGAGACTGCCTACTGGTGTGGGCATAGACCGGGTAATGAAGGACAGGAGTCAGGTGTGGGCCCAGACTGGGTAGTGAGGTACAGGAATCAGGTATGGGCATAGACCAGGTAGTGAGGGACTTGAGCCAGGTGTGGGCAAAGACCGGGTAGTGAGGGACTGGAGTCGGGTGTTGACCCAGAGTGGGTAGTGAGGTACAGGACTCAAGTGTTGACCCAGAGTGTGTAGTGAGGGACTGGAGTCAGGTGTGGTCCCAGACTGGGTCATGAGGGACTGGAGTCAGGTGTGGTCTCAGGCCCGGTATCGAGGGCCTGGTGTCAGGTAAAGGCCCAGACTGGGTAGTTAGGTACTGGACTCAGGTGTGGGCCCAGACCGGGTAGTGATGGACGGGAGTCAGGTGTGGGCCCAGACTGAGTAGTGAGGGACGGGAGTCAGGTGTGGGCCCAGACTGTGTAGTGAGAGACTGGAGTCAGATGTAGGCCCAGACTAAGGAGTGCGGGACTGGAGTCAGGTGTGGCTCAGACCGGATAGTGAGGGATTGGAGTCAGGTGTAGGCCCAGACCACGGAGTGAGGGACTGGAGTCAGGTGTTGACTTAGACCGGATCGTGAGGGACGGAGTCAGGTGTAGGCCCAGACCACAAAGTGAGGGACTGGAGTCAGGTTTAGTCCAGACCATGTATCGAGAGACTGGATTCAGTTTGAGGCCCAGAACGGAAAGTGTGGGTCTGGAGTCAGGTGTAGGGCCAGACTACTGAGTAAGGGACAGGAGTAATGTCGAGACCTAGACTTGGTAGTGAGTGTCTGGAGTCAGATGTAGGTCAAGACCGGGTAGTGAGGGACTGGAGTCATGTGTGGACCCAGACCGGGTAGTAAAGTACTGGAGTTAGGTGTAGGCCCAAACCCGGTATCGAGGGACTGGTGTCAGGTAAAGGCACACACCAGAGTGTGAGGGACTGGAGTCAGGTGTAGGCCCAGACCAAGTATAGAGGGATTGGAGTCAGGTGTTGACCCAGAGTGGGTAGTCAGGGACTGGAGTCAGGTGTAGGCCCAGACATGGTTGTGAGGGACTGGAGTCAGGTGTTGTCGCAGACTGGGTATTGTGGGACTAGAGTCAGGCTTGGCCCAGTCTGGGTCTTGGGGGACTGGAGTCAGGTTTAGGCCAAGCCTGGGTAGTGAGGGACAGGAGTCCGGTTTGGGCCCAGACCGGATAGTGAGGGCCTGGAGTCATGTGTGGGCCCTGACTGGGTATTGAGGGACAGGAGTCAGTTGTAGGCCTAGACTGTGTAGTGAGGGACAGGAGTCAGGTGTAGGCCCAGACTGGGTAGTGAGGGACAGGAGTCAGGTGTAGGCCCAGACTGGGTAGTGAGGGACTGGAGTCAGGTGTAGGCCCAGACCGGGTGGTGAGGGAAATGAGTCAGGTGTAGGCCCAGACTTGGTAGTGAGGGACATGAGTCAGGTGTGGGCCCAGACTGGGTATCGAGGATCTGGAGTCAGATGCAGGCCCAGACTACTGTGTACGAGACAGGAGTCAGATCAAGACACAATCTTGGTAGTGAGTGTCTGGAGTCAGATCTATTGCAAGACCGGGTTGTGAGGGACTGGAGTCATGTGTGGACTCAGACCGGGTAATGAGGGACTGGAGTCGGGTGTAGGCCCAGACTGCGTAATGAGGGACTGGAGTTAGGTGTAGGCCCAGACCAGGTACTGAGGGACTGGAGTCGGGCGTAGGCCCAGACTGCGTAATGAGGGACTGAAGGTAGGTGTAGGCCCAGACCAGGTACTGAGGGACTGGAGTCAGGTGTAGGCCTAGACTGGGAATTGAGGGACTGGAGTCAGGTGTAGGCCCAGACTGGGAAGTTTGTGACTGGAGTCAGATGTGGGCCCAGAATGGGAATTGAGGGACTGGAGTCAGGTGTAGGCCCAGACTGGGTAGTGAGTGACTGGAGTCAGGTATTGGCCCAGACCAGGTAGTGAGGGACTGAAATCAGGTGAAAGCACAGACTTGGTCGTGAGATACTGGAGTCAGGTGTGGGCCCAGACCAGGCAGTGAGGGACTGGAGTCAGTTGAAAGCCCAGACTTGGTAGTGAGTTACTGGAGTCAGGTGTGGGCCCAGACCAGGTAGTGAGGTACTGGAGTCAGGTGTAGGCCCAGACCGGATAGTGAGGGACTGGAGTCAGTTGTGGGCCCAGACTGGGAAGTGAGGGACTGGAGTCAGGTGTAGAGCCCAGACTGGTTAATGAGGGACTGGAGTCAGGTGTAGGCCCAGACCGGATAGTGAGGGACTGGTGTCAGCTGTGGGCCCAGACTGCGAAGTGAGGGACTGGAGTCAGTTGTTGACCCCTACCGGGTAATGATGGACTAGAGTTAGGTGTGGGCCCAGTCCGGCAAATGAGGGATTGGAGTCAGTTGTGGGCCAGGACCGGGCAGTGAGGGACTGGAGTCAGGTGTAAGCCCAGACCGGGTAGTGAGGGACTGGAGTCAGGTGTGGGCCCAGTCCGGCAAATGAGGGATTGGAGTCAGGTGTGGGCCCAGACCGGGCAGTGAGGGACTTGAGTCAGGTGTAGGCCCAGACCGGGTAGTGAGGGACTGGAGTCAGGTGTAGGCCCAGACCAGGTAGTTAGGGACTGGTGTCAGGTGTGGGCCCAGACCGGGTAGTGAGGGACTGGATTCAGGTGTATGTCCAGACTGGGTAGTGAGCGGCTGGAGTAGGTGTAGGCACAGACCAGGTAGTTAGGGACTGCAGTCAGGTGGGGGCCCAGACTGGTTCGTGAGGGATTGGAGTCAGGTGTAGGCCCTGAGTGGGTAGTGAGGGACTGGAGCCAGGTGAGTGCTCAGGCTGGGTAGTGAGGGACTGGAGTCAGGTTTAGACTCAGACCGGGTAGTAAGGGACTGGAGTCGGGTGTAGGCCCAGGCTGCGTAATGAGGGACTGGAGTTAGGTGTAGGCCCAGACCAGGTACTGAGGGACTGGAGTCAGGTGTAGGCCCAGACTGGGAATTGAGGGACTGGAGTCAGGTGTAGGCCCAGACTCGGAAGTGTGTGACTGGAGTCAGGTGTGGGCCCAGAATGGGAATTGAGGGACTGGAGTCAGGTGTAGGCCCAGACTGGGTAGTGAGTGACTGGAGTCAGGTCTGGGCCCAGACTGGGTAGTGAGTGACTGGAGTCAGGTGTGGGCCCAGACCAGGCAGTGAGGGACTGGAGTCAGTTGAAAGCCCAGACTTGGTAGTGAGTTACTGGAGTCAGGTGTGGGCCCAGACCAGGTAGTGAGGTACTGGAGTCAGGTGTAGGCCCAGTTTGGGTAGTGAGGTACTGGAGTCAGGTGTAGGCCCAGACCAGATAGTGAGGGATTGGAGTCAGTTGTGGGCCCAGACTGGGAAGTGAGGGACTGGAGTCATGTGTAGGCCCAGACTGGGTAATGAGGGACTGGAGTCAGGTGTAGGCCCAGACCGGATAGTGAGGGACTGGTGTCAGCTGTGGGCCCAGACTGGGAAGTGAGGGACTGGAGTCAGGTGTGGGCCCAGACTGGGAAGTGAGGGACTGGAGTCAGGTGTGGGCCCAGACCAGGTAGTGATAGGCTGGAGTCAGGTGTGGGTTCAGACCGGGTAGTGAGGGACTGGAGTCAGCTATTGACCCCGACCGGGTAATGATGGACTAGGGTCAGGTGTGGGCCCAGACCGGCAAATGAGGGATTGGAGTAAGGTGTGGGCCCAGATCGGGCAGTGAGGGACATGAGTCAGGTGTAGGCCCAGACCGGGTAGTGAGGGACTGGAGTCAGGTGTAGGCCCAGACCAGGTAGTTATGGACTGAAGTCAGGTGTGGGCCCAGTCCGGGTAGTGAGGGACTGGATTCAGGTGTAGGTCCAGACTGGGTAGTGAGTGGCTGGAGTAGGTGCAGGCACAGACCAGGTAGTTAGGGACTGCAGTCAGGTGGGGGCCCAGACTGGTTAGTGAGGGACTGGAGTCAGATGTAGGCCCTGAGTTGGTAGTGAGGGACTGGAGCCTGGTGTGGGCCCAGGCTGGGTAGTGAGGGACTGGAGTCAGGTTTAGACTCAGACCAGGTAGTGAGGGACTGGAGTCAGGTGTAGGCCCAGACTGGGTGGTGAGGTACTGGACTCAGTTGTGGGCACAGAACGGGTAGTGAGGGTCTGGTGTCAGGTGTGGGCCTAGACCGGGTAATGAGGGACTGGAGTCAGGTTTAGGCCTAGACTGGGTAGTGAGGGACTGGAGTCGGATGTAGGCCCAGACTGCATAATGAGGGACTGGAGTTAGGTGTAGGCCCAGACCCAGTATCGAGGGGCTGGAGTCAGGTAAAGGCGCAAACTGTAATGTGAGGGACTGAAGTGGGCTTTGAAGGCGCAGACCAGGAATCGAGGGACTGGATTCAGGTGTAGGCTCAGACCACGTAGTGAGGGACTGGAATCTGGTATTGACAAAGACTGGGTACTGAAGAACTTGAGTCAGGTATAGGCACAGACAGGGTAGTGAGGGACTGGAGTCAGGTGTGGTCCCAGCCCGCGTAATGAGGGACTGGAGTCAGGTGTACGCCCAGAGTTCAAAATGATGGACTGAGTCAGGTGCAGGCCCAGACCAAGTACAGAGGGAATGCATTCAGGTGTCGTCAAAGACCTGGTAGTGAGGGACTGGAGTCAGGTGTTGACCCAGAGTGTGTAGTGAGGGAATGGAGTCAGGTGTAGGCCCAGACAGGGTAGTGAGGGACTGGAGTCAGGTGCGGTACCAGACATGGTAGTGAGGGACTGGAGTCAGGTGTGGGCTCAGAGTGGAGTGTGAGGCACTGGAGTCATTGTGTAGGCCCAGACTGCGTAATGAGGGACTGGAGTTAGGTGTAGGCCCAGTCCCGGTATCGAGGGACTGGTTTCAGTTAAAGGCACAGACCGGGACGTGAGGGCCTGGAGTCAGCTGTAGGCCCAGACCACGTACTGAGGGACTGGAATCAGGTTTAGACCCAAACAGGGTAGTGTGCAACTGGAGTCAGGTGTGGGCCCAGACCACGTAGTTAGGGCGTGGCATCAGGTTTAGACCCAGCCCGTTTATCGGGCGAATGGAGTCAGCTGTATGACAAACCTGGGTAGTGAGGGACTGGAGTCAGGTGTGGGCCCAGACTGGGTCGTGAGGGACTGGAGTCAGGTGTAGGCACAGACCAGGTAGTGCGGGACTGGATACTGGTGTGGGCATAGACCGGGCAATGAGGGACAGGAGTCAGGTGTAGGCACAGACCAGGTAGTGAGCGACGGGAATCAGATTAGGGCAAAGGCCGGGTAGTTAGGGACTGGAGTCAGGTGGGGGCCCAGACTGGGTAGTGAGGCACTGGGGTCAGGTGTGGGCCCAGACCGGGTAGTGAGGGACTGGAGTCAGGTGCGAACCCAGACCGGGTCGTGAGGTACAGGAGTCAGGTATGGGCATAGACCAGGTAGTGAGGGACTGGAGTCAGGTGTGGGCCGAGACCAGGCAGTGAGGGACTGGAGTCAGGTGAGGGCATAGGCCGGGCAGTGAGGGAAAGGAGTCAGGTGTAGGCCCAGACTGGGTAGTGAGGGACTGGAGTCAGGTGTGGGCCCAGAGTATGTAGTGAGGGACTGGAGTCAGTTGTTGACACAGACCGGGCAGTGAGGGACAGGAGTGAGGTGTAGACCCAGACTGGGTAGTGAGGGACTGGGGTCAGGTGTGGGCCCAGACTGGGTTGTGAGGGACTGGAGTCAGTTTTTGACACAGACCGGGTAGTGAGGGACAGGAGTCAGGTGTAGGCCCAGACTGGGTAGTGAGGGCCTGGTGTCAGGTGTGGGCCCAGACTAGTAAATGAGGTACTGGTGTCAGGTGTAGGCCCAGACTGGGTAGTGAGGGACTGGAGGCAGGTGTAGGCACAGACCAGGTAGTGAGAGACTGCCTACTGGTGTGGGCATAGACCGGGTAATGAGGGACAGGAGTCAGGTGTGGGCCCAGACTGGGTAGTGAGGTACAGGAGTCAGGTATGGGCATAGACCAGGTAGTGAGGGACTTGAGCCAGGTGTGGGCAAAGAACGGGTAGTGAGGGACTGGAGTCGGGTGTTGACCCAGAGTGGGTAGTGAGGTACAGGACTCAAGTGTTGACCCAGAGTGTGTAGTGAGGGACTGGAGTCAGGTGTGGTCCCAGACTGGGTCGTGAGGGACTGGAGTCAGGTGCGGTCTCAGACCCGGTATCGAGGGCCTGGTGTCAGGTAAAGGCCCAGACTGGGTAGTTAGGTACTGGACCCAGGTGTGGGCCCAGACCGGGTAGTGATGGACGGGAGTCAGGTGTGGGCCCAGACAGAGTAGTGAGGGACGGGAGTCAGGTGTGGGCTCAAACTGTGTAGTGAGAGACTGGAGTCAGATGTAGGCCCAGACTAAGGAGTGCGGGACTGGAGTCAGGTGTGGCTCAGACTGGATAGTGAGGGATTGGAGTCAGGTGTAGGCCCAGACCACGGAGTGAGGGTCTGGAGTCAGGTGTTGGCTCAGACCGGATCGTGAGGGACGAAGTCAGGTGTAGGCCCAGACCACAAAGTGAGGGACTGGAGTCAGGTTTAGTCCCAGACCATGTATCGAGAGACTGGATTCAGTTTGAGGCCCAGAACGGAAAGTGTGGGTCTTGAGTCAGGTATAGGGCCAGACTACTGAGTAAGGGACAGGAGTAATGTCGAGACCTAGACTTGGTAGTGAGTGTCTGGAGTCAGATGTAGGTCAAGACCGGGTAGTGAGGGACTGGAGTCATGTGTGGACCCAGACCGGGTAGTAAAGTACTGGAGTTAGGTGTAGGCCCAAACCCGGTATCGAGGGACTGGTGTCAGGTAAAGGCACACACCAGAGTGTGAGGGACTGGAGTCAGGTGTAGGCCCAGACCAAGTATAGAGGGATTGGAGTCAGGTGTTGACCCAGAGTGGGTAGTCAGGGACTGGAGTCAGGTGTAGGCCCAGACATGGTTGTGAGGGACTGGAGTCAGGTGTTGTCGCAGACTGGGTATTGTGGGACTAGAGTCAGGCTTGGCCCAGTCTGGGTCTTGGGGGACTGGAGTCAGGTTTAGGCCAAGCCTGGGTAGTGAGGGACAGGAGTCCGGTTTGGGCCCAGACCGGGTAGTGAGGGCCTGGAGTCATGTGTGGGCCCTGACTGGGTATTGAGGGACTGGAGTCAGTTGTAGGCCTAGACTGTGTAGTGAGGGACAGGAGTCAGGTGTAGGCCCAGACTGGGTAGTGAGGGACAGGAGTCAGGTGTAGGCCCAGACTGGGTAGTGAGGGACTGGAGTCAGGTGTAGGCCCAGACCGGGTGGTGAGGGACATGAGTCAGGTGTAGGCCAAGACTGGGTAGTGAGGGACATGAGTCAGGTGTGGGCCCAGACTGGGTATCGAGGATCTGGAGTCAGATGCAGGCCCAGACTACTGTGTACGAGACAGGAGTCAGATCAAGACACAATCTTGGTAGTGAGTGTCTGGAGTCAGATCTATTGCAAGACCGGGTTGTGAGGGACTGGAGTCATGTGTGGACTCAGACCGGGTAATGAGGGACTGGAGTCGGGTGTAGGCCCAGACTGCGTAATGAGGGACTGGAGTTAGGTGTAGGCCCAGACCAGGTACTGAGGGTCTGGAGTCGGGTGTAGGCCCAGACTGGGTAATGAGGGACTGGAGTCAGGTGTAGGCCCAGACCAGGTACTGAGGGACTGGAGTCAGGTGTAGTCCTAGACTGGGAATTGAGGGACTGGAGTCAGGTGTAGGCCCAGACTGGGAAGTTTGTGACTGGAGTCAGATGTGGGCCCAGAATGGGAATTGAGGGACTGGAGTCAGGTGTAGGCCCAGACTGGGTAGTGAGTGACTGGAGTCAGGTATTGGCCCAGACCTGGTAGTGAGGGACTGAAATCAGGTGAAAGCACAGACTTGGTCGTGAGATACTGGAGTCAGGTGTGGGCCCAGGCCAGGCAGTGAGGGACTGGAGTCAGTTGAAAGCCCAGACTTGGTAGTGAGTTACTGGAGTCAGGTGTGGGCCCAGACCAGGTAGTGAGGTACTGGAGTCAGGTGTAGGCCCAGACCGGATAGTGAGGGACTGGAGTCAGTTGTGGGCCCAGACTGGGAAGTGAGGGACTGGAGTCAGGTGTAGGCCCAGGCTGGGTAATGAGGGACTGGAGTCAGGTGTAGGCCCAGACCGGATAGTGAGGGACTGGTGTCAGCTGTGGGCCCAGACTGGGAAGTGAGGGACTGGATTCAGGTGTAGGTCCAGACTGGGAAGTGAGGGACTGGAGTCAGGTGTAGGCCCAGACCGGGCAGTGAGGGACATGAGTCAGGTGTGGGCCCAGACCGGGTAGTGAGGAACTGGATTCAGGTGTATGTCCAGACTGGGTAGTGAGCGGCTGGAGTAGGTGTAGGCACAGACCAGGTAGTTAGGGACTGCAGTCAGGTGGGGGCCCAGACTGGTTAGTGAGGGATTGGAGTCAGGTGTAGGCCCTGAGTGGGTAGTGAGGGACTGGAGCCAGGTGAGTGCCCAGGCTGGGTAGTGAGGGACTGGAGTCAGGTTTAGACTCAGACCGGGTAGTAAGGGACTGGAGTCGGGTGTAGGCCCAGGCTGCGTAATGAGGGACTGGAGTTAGGTGTAGGCCCAGACCAGGTACTGAGGGACTGGAGTCAGGTGTAGGCCCAGACTGGGAATTGAGGGACTGGAGTCAGGTGTAGGCCCAGACTCGGAAGTGTGTGACTGGAGTCAGGTGTGGGCCCAGAATGGGAATTGAGGGACTGGAGTCAGGTTTAGGCCCAGACTGGGTAGTGAGTGACTGGAGTCAGGTCTGGGCCCAGACTGGGTAGTGAGTGACTGGAGTCAGGTGTGGGCCCAGACCAGGCAGTGAGGGACTGGAGTCAGTTGAAAGCCCGGACTTGGTAGTGAGTTACTGGAGTCAAGTGTGGGCCCAGACCAGGTAGTGAGGTACTGGAGTCAGGTGTAGGCCCAGTTTGGGTAGTGAGGTACTGGAGTCAGGTGTAGGCCCAGACCAGATAGTGAGGGATTGGAGTCAGTTGTGGGCCCAGACTGGGAAGTGAGGGACTGGAGTCATGTGTAGGCCCAGACTGGGTAATGAGGGACTGGAGTCAGGTGTAGGCCCAGACGGGATAGTGAGGGACTGGTGTCAGCTGTGGGCCCAGACTGGGAAGTGAGGGACTGGAGTCAGGTGTGGGCCCAGACTGGGAAGTGAGGGACTTGAGTCAGGTGTGGGCCCAGACCAGGTAGTGATAGGCTGGAGTCAGTTATTGACCCCGACCGGGTAATGATGGACTAGGGTCAGGTGTGGGCCCAGACCGGCAAATGAGGGATTGGAGTAAGGTGTGGGCCCAGACCGGGTAGTGAGGGACTGGAGTCAGGTGTAGGCCCAGACCAGGTAGTTAGGGACTGAAGTCAGACGTGGGCCCAGACCGGGTAGTGAGGGACTGGGTTCAGGTGTAGGTCCAGACTGGGTAGTGAGTGGCTGGAGTAGGTGCAGGCACAGACCAGGTAGTTAGGGTCTGCAGTCAGGTGGGGGCCCAGACTGGGTAGTGAGGGACTGGAGTCAGGTGTAGGCCCTGAGTTGGTAGTGAGGGACTGGAGCCAGGTGTGGGCCCAGGCTGGGTAGTGAGGGACTGGAGTCAGGTTTAGACTCAGACCAGGTAGTGAGGGACTGGAGTCAGGTGTAGGCCCAGACTGGGTGGTGAGGTACTGGACTCAGGTGTGGGCACAGAACGGGCAGTGAGGGTCTGGTGTCAGGTGTGGGCCTAGACCGGGTAATGAGGGACTGGAGTCAGGTTTAGGCCTAGACTGGGTAGTGAGGGACTGGAGTCGGATGTAGGCCCAGACTGCATAATGAGGGACTGGAGTTAGGTGTAGGCCCAGACCCAGTATCGAGGGGCTGGAGTCAGGTAAAGGCGCAAACTGTAATGTGAGGGACTGGAGTCAGCTTTGTAGGCCCAGACCAGGAATCGAGGGACTGGATTCAGGTGTAGGCCCAGACCACGTAGTGACGGACTGGAATCTGGTATTGACAAAGACTGGGTACTGAAGAACTTGAGTCAGGTATAGGCACAGACAGGGTAGTGAGGGACTGGAGTCAGGTGTGGTCCCAGCCCGCGTAATGAGGGACTGGAGTCAGGTGTACGCCCAGAGTTCAAAATGATGGACTGAGTCAGGTGCAGGCCCAGACCAAGTACAGAGGGAATGCAGTCAGGTGTCGGCAAAGACCTGGTAGTGAGGGACTGGAGTCAGGTGTTGACCCAGAGTGTGTAGTGAGGGACTGGAGTCAGGTGTAGGCCCAGACTGGGTAGTGAGGGACTGGAGTCAGGTGCGGTACCAGACATGGTAGTGAGGGACTGGAGTCAGGTGTGGGCTCAGAGTGGAGTGTGAGGCACTGGAGTCATTGTGTAGGCCCAGACTGCGTAATGAGGGACTGGAGTTAGGTGTAGGCCCAGTCCCGGTATCGAGGGACTGGTTTCAGTTAAAGGCACGGACCGGGACGTGAGGGTCTGGAGTCAGCTGTAGGCCCAGACCACGTACTGAGGGACTGGAATCAGGTTTAGACCCAAACAGGGTAGTGTGCAACTGGAGTCAGGTGTGGGCCCAGGCCACGTAGTGAGGGCGTGGCATCAGGTTTAGACCCAGCCCGTTTATCGGGCGAATGGAGTCAGCTGTATGACAAACCTGGGTAGTGAGGGACTGGAGTCAGGTATGGGCCCAGAGTGTATAGTGAGGGACTGGAGTCAGGTGCATGCCCAGACAGGTAATTGTGGGGATGGACTGATGTGTAGGTCAAGACTGGATATTGAGGGATAGCAGTCAGGTGTAGGCACAGACCAGGTAGTGAGGGACTGGAGTCAGGTGTAGGCCAAACCATGTAGTGAGCGACTGGAGTCAGGTGTGGCCCCAAACTGGGTAGTGAGGGACTGGATTCAGGTGGGGCCCAGACTGGGTAGTGAGGGACTGGAGTCAGGTGTAGGCACAGACCAGGTAGTGCAGGACTGGATACTGGTATGGGCATAGACCGGGCAATGAGGGACAGGAGTCAGGTGTAGGCACAGACCAGGTAGTGAGCGACGGGAATCAGATTAGGGCAAAGGCCGGGTAGTTAGGGACTGGAGTCAGGTGGGGGCCCAGACTGGGTAGTGAGGTACTGGGGTCAGGTGTGGGCCCAGACCGGGTAGTGAGGGACTGGAGTCTGGTGCGGGCCCAGACCGGGTCGTGAGGTACAGGAGTCAGGTATGGGCATAGACCAGGTAGTGAGGGATTGGAGTCAGGTGTGGGCAAAGACCGGGTAGTGAGGGACTGGAGTCAGGTGTGGGCCGAGACCAGGCAGTGAGGGACAGGAGTCAGGTGAGGGCATAGACCGGGCAGTGAGGGAAAGGAGTCAGGTGTAGGCCCAGACTGGGTAGTGAGGGACTGGGGTCAGGTGTGGGCCCAGATTATGTAGTGAGGGACTGGAGTCAGTTGTTGACACAGACCGGGCAGTGAGGGACAGGAGTCAGGTGTAGACCCAGACTGGGTAGTGAGGGACTGGGGTCAGGTGTGGGCCCAGACTGGGTTGTGAGGGACTGGAGTCAGTTTTTGACACAGACCGGGTAGTGAGGGACAGGAGTCAGGTGTAGGCCCAGACTGGGTAGTGAGGGACTGGTGTCAGGTGTAGGTCCAGGCTCGGTAGTGAGGGCCTGGTGTCAGGTGTGGACCCAGACTAGTAAATGAGGGACTGGTGTCAGGTGTAGGCCCAGACTGGGTAGTGAGGGACTGGAGTCAGGTGTAGGCACAGACCAGGTAGTGAGAGACTGCCTACTGGTGTGGGCATAGACCGGGTAATGAGGGACAGGAGTCAGGTGTGGGACCAGACTGGGTAGTGAGGTACAGGAGTCAGGTATGTGCATAGACCAGGTAGTGAGGGACTTGAGCCAGGTGTGGGCAAAGACCGGGTAGTGAGGGACTGGAGTCGGGTGTTGACCCAGAGTGGGTAGTGAGGTACAGGACTCAAGTGTTGACCCAGAGTGTGCAGTGAGGGACTGGAGTCAGGTGTGGTCCCAGACTGGGTCGTGAGGGACTGGAGTCAGGTGTGGTCTCAGACCCGGTATCGAGGGCCTGGTGTCAGGTAAAGGCCCACACTGGGTAGTGAGGCACTGGACTCAGGTGTAGGCCCAGACCGGTAGTGAGGGTCTGGTGTTAGCTGTGGGCCCAGACCGGGTAGTGAGGGACTGGAGTCAGGTGTGGGCATAGACCGGGTAGTGAGGGACAGGAGTCAGGTGTAGGCCCAGACTGGGTAGTGAGGGACTGGAGTCAGATGTAGGCCCTGAGTGGTTAGTGAGGGACTGGTGTCAGGTGTGGGCCCAGACTGGGTAGTGAGGAACTGTAGTATGGTGTGGGCCCAGAGAGTTTAGTGAGTGACTGATGTCAGGTTTTGTCCCACATTGGGTATTGAGGGACTGGAGTCAGGTG
The DNA here is from genome assembly GCF_052327205.1 of Somniosus microcephalus. Lineage (NCBI taxonomy): Eukaryota > Metazoa > Chordata > Chondrichthyes > Squaliformes > Somniosidae > Somniosus > Somniosus microcephalus. The sequence goes on along the minus strand of NW_028225181.1, from coordinate 25,096,415 downwards.
TAGGCCCAGACCGGGTTGTGAGGGTCTGGAGTCATTTGTTGGCCCAGACTGGGAAGTGAGGGACTGGAGTCAGGTTTAGTCCCAGACTGGGTAGTGAGGGACTGGAGTCGGATGTAGTCCCAGATTACGTAATGAGGGACTGGAGTTAGGTGTAGGCCCAGACCCAGTATCGAGGGGCTGGAGTCAGGTATTAGCGCAAACTGGAATGTGAGGTACTGGAGTCAGGTGTAGGCACAGACAAGGAATCGAGGGAGTGGATCCAGGTGTATGCCCCGACCACGTAGTGAGGAACTGGAGTCAGGTTTATGCCCAGACTGGGTAGTGAGTAACTTGAGTCAAGTATAGGCCCAGAGAGGGTAGTGAGGGATTGGAGTCTGGTGTGGTCCCAGCCCGCATAATGAAAGACTGGAGTCAGGTGTACGCCCAGAGCACATCGTGACGGATTTAATCAGGGGCAGGCCCAGACCAAGTATAGAGGGATTCGAGTCAGGTGTGGGCAAAGACCTGGTTGTGAGGGACAGGAGTCAGGTGTAGGCACAGACCAGGTAGTGAGGGATTGGAATCAGGATTGGGCAAAGACCGGGTAGTTAGGGACTGGAGTCAAGTGGGGGCCCAGACTGGGTAGTGAGGTACTGGAGTCAGGTGTGGACCCAGACTGGGTAGTGAGGTACTGGAGTCAGGTGTGGGCATAGACCGGGTAGTGAGGGACTGGAGTAAGATGTGGGCCCTGAGTGGTTAGTGAGGGACTGGTGTCAGGTGTGTGCCCACACTGGGTAGTGAGGGGCTGTAGTCAGGTGTGGGCCCAGAGAGTTTAGTGAGGGACTGGTGTCGGGTTTTGGCCCACACTGGGTAGTGAGGGACTGGAGTCAGGTGTAGGCCCAGACTGGTTAGTGAGGGCCTGGAGTCATTTGTTGGCGCAGACTGGGAAGTGAGGCACTGGAGTCAGGTTTAGTCCCAGACTGGGTAGTGAGGGACTGGAGTCGGATGTAGGCCCAGATTACGTAATGAGGGACTGGAGTTAGGTGTAGCCCCAGACCCAGTATCAAGGGGCTGGAGTCAGGTAAAGGCGCAAACTGGAATGTGAGGGACTGGAGTCAGGTGTAGGCCGAGACCAGGAATCGAGGGACTGGATTCAGGTGTATCCCCAGACCACGTAGTGAGGGATTGGAATCAGGTTTAGACACAGACTGTGTAGTGAAGAACTTGAGTCAAGTATAGGCCCAGAGATGGTAGTGAGGGACTGGTATCAGGTGTGGTCCCAGAGCACATAGTGACAGACTGAGTCAGGTGCAGGCCCAGACCAAGTATAGAGGGATTCGAGTCAGTTGTGGGCAAAGCCCTGGTAGTGAGGGACAGGAGTCAGGTGTAGGCACAGACCAGGTAGTGAGGGACTGGAATCAGGTTTGGGCAAAGACCGGGTAGTTGGGACTGGAGTCAGGTGGGGGCCCAGACTGGGTAGTGAGGTACTGGAGTCAGGTGTGGGCCCAGACTGCGTAGTGAGGGACTGGAGCCAGGTGTGGCCTCAGACCGGAGTGTGAAGTACTGGAATCAGGAGTAGGCCCAGACTGCGTAATGAGGGACAGGATTTAGGTGTCGGCCCAGACCCGGTATCGAGGGCCTGGTGTCAGGTAAAGGCCCAGAATGGGTAGTGAGGTACTGGACTCAGGTGTGGGCCCAGAACGGGTAGTGAGGGTCTGGTGTCAGGTGTGGGCCCAGACCGGGTAGTGAGGGACTGGAGTCAGGTGTGGGCATAGACCGGGTAGTGAGGGACTGGAGTCAGGTACGAGCATAGACCGGGTAGTGAGGGACTGGAGTCAGGTGTGGGCATAGACCGGGTAGTGAGGGACACGAGTCAGGTGTAGGCCCAGACTGGGTAGTGAGGGACTGGAGTCAGATGTGTGCCCTGAGTAGTTAGTGAGGGACTGGTGTCAGGTGTGGTCCCAGACTGGGTAGTGAGGAAGTGTAGTCAGGTGTGGGCCCAGAGAGTTTAGTGAGGGACTGCTGTCAGGTTTTGGCCCACACTGGGTAGTGAGGGACTGGAGTCAGTTGTAGGCCCAGACCGGGTAGTGAGGGTTTGGAGTCATTTGTTGGCCCAGACTGGGAAGTGAGGGACTGGAGTCGGATGTAGTCCCAGATTACGTAATGAGGAACTGGAGTTAGGTTTAGGCCCAGACCCAGTATCGAGGGGCTGGAGTCAGGTACAGGCGCAAACTGGAATGTGAGGGACTGGATTCAGGTGTATGCCCAGACCACGTAGTGAGGGACTGGAATCAGGTTTATACCCAGACTGGGTAGTGAATAACTTGAGTCAAGTATAGGCCCAGAGAGGGTAGTGAGGGATTGGAGTCTGGTCTGGTCCCAGCCCGCGTATTGAAAGACTGGATTCAGGTGTACGCCCAGAGCACATAGTGACGGACTGAGTCAGGGGCAGGCCCAGACCAAGTATAGAGGGATTCGAGTCAGTTGTGGGCAAAGACCTGGTAGTGAGGGACAGGAGTCAGGTGTAGGCACAGACCAGGTAGTGAGGGACTGGAATCAGGTTTGGGCAAAGACCGGGTAGTTAGGGATGGGAGTCAGGTGGGGGCCCAGACTGGGTAGTGAGGTACTGGAGTCAGCTGTGGGCAAAGACCTGGTAGTGAGGGACAGGAGTCAGGTATAGACACAGACCAGGAAGTGAGGGACTGGATTCAGGTTTGGGCAAAGACAGTGTAGTTAGGGCTGGAGTCAGGTGGGGGCCCAGACTGGGTAGTGAGGTACTGGAGTCAGGTGTGGGCCCAGACCGGGCAGTGAGGGATTGGAGTCAGGTGTGGGCCCAGACCGGGTAGTGAGGTACAGGAGTCAGGTATGGGCATAGACCAGGTAGTGAGGGACTGCAGTCAGGTGTGGGCAAAGACCGGGTAGTTTGGTTCTGGAGTCAGGTGGGGGCCCAGACTGGGTAGTGAGGGACTGGAGTCTGGTGTGGGCACAGACCGGGTAGTGAGGGACTGGAGTCCGGTGTGGGCCGAGACTGGGCAGTGAGGGACTGGAGTTAGGTGTGGGCATAGACCGGGCAGTGAGGGAAAGGAATCAGTTGTAGGACCAGACTGGGTAGTGAGGGACAGTTGTCAGGTGTAGGCCCAGACTCGGTAGTGAGGGCCTAGAGTCAGGTGTGGGCCCAGACTAGTAAGTGAGGGACTGGTGTCAGGTGTAGGCCCAGACTGGGTTGTGAGGGACTGGAGTCGGGTGTTGACCCAGATCGGGCAGTGAGGTACTGGACTCAAGTGTTGACCCAGAGTGGGTAGTGAGGGACTGGAGTCAGGTGTGGTCCCAGACTGGCTAGTGAGGGACTGGAGTCAGGTGTGGTCTCAGACCGGAGTGTGAGGTACTGGAGTCAGGAGTAGGCCCAGACTGCGTAATGAGGGATTGGATTTAGGTGTCGGCCCAGACCCGGTATCGAGGGCCTGGTGTCAGGTAAAGGCCCAGACTGGGTAGTGAGGTACTGGACTCAGGTGTGGGCCCAGACCGGGTAGTGAGGGTCTGGTGTCAGGTGTGTGCCCAGACCGGGTAGTGAGGGACTGGAGTCAGGTGTGCGCATAGACCGGGTAGTGAGGGAAAGGAGTCAGTTGTAGGCCCAGACTGGGTAGTGAGGGACTGGAGTCAGATGTGGGCCCTGAGTGGTTAGTGAGGGACTGGTTTCAGGTTTGGGCCCAGACTGGGTAGTGAGGACCTGTAGTCAGGTGTGGGCCCAGAGAGTTTAGTGAGGGACTGGTGTCAGGTTTTGGCCCACATTGGTTCGTGAGGGACTGGAGTCAGGTGTAGGCCCAGACCGGGTAGTGAGAGTCTGGAGTCATTTGTAGGCCCAGACCGGGTAGTGAGAGTCTGGAGTCATTTGTTGGCCCAGACTGGGAAGTGCGGGACTGGAGTCAGGTTTTGTCCCAGATTACGTAATGAGGGACTGGAGTTAGGTGTAGGCCCAGACCCAGTATCGAGGGGCTGGAGTCAGGTATAGGCGCAAACTGGAATGTGAGGGACTGAAGTCAGTTGTAGGCCCAGGCCAGGAATCGAGGGACTGGATTCAGGTGTATGCCCAGACCACGTAGTGAAGGACTGGAATCAGGTTTAGACCCAGACTGGGTAGTGAATAGCTAAAGTCAAGTATAGGCCCAGAGAGGGTAGTGAGGGATTGGAGTCAGGTGTGGTCCCAGCCCGCGTAATGAAAGACTGGAGTCAGGTGTACGCCCAGAGCACATAGTGACGGATTGAGTCAGGTGCAGGCCCAGACCAAGGATAGAGGGATTCGAGTCAGGTGTGGGCAAAGACCTGGTAGTGAGGGACAGGAGTCAGGTGTAGGCACAGACCAGGTAGTGAGGGACTGGAATCAGGTTTGGGAAAAGACCGGGTAGTTAGGGACTGGAGTCAGGTGGGGGCCCAGACTGGGTAGTGAGGGACTGCAGTCAGGAGTCGCCCAGACCGGGTAGTGAGGGACTGGAGTCAGGTGTGGGCCCAGACCGGGTAGTGAGGTACAGGAGTCAGTTGTGGGCCGAGACCGGGCAGTGAGGGACTGGAGTCAGGTGTGGGCATAGACCGGGTAGTTAGGTTCTGGAGTCAGGTGGGGGCCCAGACTGGGTAGTGAGGGACTGGAGTCAGGTGTGGGCCCAGACTTGGTAGTGAGGGACTGGAGTCAGTTGTTGACACAGACCGGGTAGTGAGGGACAGGTGTCAGGTGCAGGCCCAGACTGGGTAGTGAGGGACTGGTGTCAGGAGTAGGCCCAGAGTGGGTAGTGAGGGACTGGAGTCAGTTGTTGACACAGACCGGGTAGTGAGGGACAGGTGTCAGGTGTAGGCCCAGACTGGGTAGTGAGGGACAGGTGTCAGGTGTAGGCCCAGACTGGGTAGTGAGGGACTGTTGTCAGGAGTAGGCCCAGACTCGGTAGTGAGGGCCTGGAGTCAGGTGTGGGCCCAGACTAGTAAGTGAGGGACTGGTATCAGGTGTAGGTCCAGACTGGGTAGTGAGGGACTGGAGTCGGGTGTTGACCCAGAGCGGGGAGTGAGGTACTGGACTCAAGTGTTGACCCAGAGTGGGTAGTGAGGGACTGGAGTCAGGTATGGTCTCAGACCGGAGTGTGAGGTACTGGAGTCATGAGTAGGCCCAGACTGCGTAATGAGGGACTGGATTTAGGTGTCGGCCCAGACCCGGTATCGAGGGCGTGGTGTCAGGTAAAGGCCCAGACTGGGTAGTGAGGTACTGGACTCAGGTGTGGGCCCAGACCGGGTAGTGAGGGACTGGTGTCAGGTGTCGGCCCAGACCAGGTAGTGAGGGACTGGAGTCAGGTGTGGGCATAGACCGGGTAGTGAGGGACTGGAGTAAGATGTGGGCCCTGAGTGGTTAGTGAGGGACTGGTGTCAGGTGTGTGCCCAAACTGGGTAGTGAGGGGCTGTAGTCAGGTGTGGGCCCAGAGAGTTTAGTGAGGGACTGGTGTCGGGTTTTGGCCCACACTGGGTAGTGAGGGACTGGAGTCAGGTGTAGGCCCAGACTGGTTAATGAGGGCCTGGAGTCATTTGTTGGCGCAGACTGGGAAGTGAGGGACTGGAGTCAGGATTAGTCCCAGACTGGGTAGTGAGGGACTGGAGTCGGATGTAGGCCCAGATTACGTAATGAGGGACTGGAGTTAGGTGTAGCCCCAGACCCAGTATCAAGGGGCTGGAGTCAGGTAAAGGCGCAAACTGGAATGTGAGGGACTGGAGTCAGGTGTAGGCCCAGACCAGGAATCGAGGGACTGGATTCAGGTGTATCCCCAGACCACGTAGTGAGGGACTGGAATCAGGATTAGACCCAGACTGTGTAGTGAAGAACTTGAGTCAAGTATAGGCCCAGAGAGGGTAGTGAGGGACTGGTGTCAGGTGTGGTCCCAGAGCACATAGTGACAGACTGAGTCAGGTGCAGGCCCAGACCAAGTATAGAGGGATTCGAGTCAGTTGTGGGCAAAGACCTGGTAGTGAGGGACAGGAGTCAGGTGTAGGCACAGACCAGGTAGTGAGGGACTGGAATCAGGTTTGGGCAAAGACCGGGTAGTTGGGACTGGAGTCAGGTGAGGGCCCAGACTGGGTAGTGAGGTACTGGAGTCAGGTGTGGGCCCAGACTGCGTAGTGAGGGACTGGAGCCAGGTGTGGCCTCAGACCGGAGTGTGAGGTACTGGAATCAGGAGTAGGCCCAGACTGCGTAATGAGGGACAGGATTTAGGTGTCGGCCCAGACCCGGTATCGAGGGCCTGGTGTCAGGTAAAGGCCCAGACTGGGTAGTGAGGTACTGGATTCAGGTGTGGGCCCAGAACGGGTAGTGAGGGTCTGGTGTCAGGTGTGGGCCCAGACCGGGTAGTGAGGGACTGGAGTCAGGTGTGGGCATAGACCGGGTAGTGAGGGACTGGAGTCAGGTACGAGCATAGACCGGGTAGTGAGGGACTGGAGTCAGGTATGGGCATAGACCGGGTAGTGAGGGACACGAGTCAGGTGTAGGCCCAGACTGGGTAGTGAGGGACTGGAGTCAGATGTGTGCCCTGAGTAGTTAGTGAGGGACTGGTGTCAGGTGTGGTCCCAGACTGGGTAGTGAGGAAGTGTAGTCAGGTGTGGGCCCAGAGAGTTTAGTGAGGGACTGCTGTCAGGTTTTGGCCCACACTGGGTAGTGAGGGACTGGAGTCAGTTGTAGGCCCAGACCGGGTAGTGAGGGTCTGGAGTCATTTGTTGGCCCAGACTGGGAAGTGAGGGACTGGAGTCGGATGTAGTCCCAGATTACGTAATGAGGAACTGGAGTTAGGTGTAGGCCCAGACCCAGTATCGAGGGGCTGGAGTCAGGTATAGGCGCAAACTGGAATGTGAGGGACTGGATTCAGGTGTATGCCCAGACCACGTAGTGAGGGACTGGAATCAGGTTTATACCCAGACTGGGTAGTGAATAACTTGAGTCAAGTATAGGCCCAGAGAGGGTAGTGAGGGATTGGAGTCTGGTCTGGTCCCAGCCCGCGTATTGAAAGACTGGATTCAGGTGTACGCCCAGAGCACATAGTGACGGACTGAGTCAGGGGCAGGCCCAGACCAAGTATAGAGGGATTCGAGTCAGTTGTGGGCAAAGACCTGGTAGTGAGGGACAGGAGTCAGGTGTAGGCACAGACCAGGTAGTGAGGGACTGGAATCAGGTTTGGGCAAAGACCAGGTAGTTAGGGATGGGAGTCAGGTGGGGGCCCAGACTGGGTAGTGAGGTACTGGAGTCAGCTGTGGGCAAAGACCTGGTAGTGAGGGACAGGAGTCAGGTATAGACACAGACCAGGAAGTGAGGGACTGGATTCAGGTTTGGGCAAAGACAGTGTAGTTAGGGCTGGAGTCAGGTGGGGGCCCAGACTGGGTAGTGAGGTACTGGAGTCAGGTGTGGGCCCAGACCAGGTAGTGAGGGACTGGAGTCAGGTGTGGGCCCAGACCGGGTAGTGAGGTACAGGAGTCAGGTATGGGCATAGACCAGGTAGTGAGGGACTGTAGTCAGGTGTGGGCAAAGACCGGGTAGTTTGGTTCTGGAGTCAGGTGGGGGCCCAGACTGGGTAGTGAGGGACTGGAGTCAGGTGTGGGCACAGACCGGGCAGTGAGGGAAAGGAATCAGTTGTAGGACCAGACTGGGTAGTGAGGGACAGTTGTCAGGTGTAGGCCCAGACTCGGTAGTGAGGGCCTGGAGTCAGGTGTGGGCCCAGACTAGTAAGTGAGGGACTGGTGTCAGGTGTAGGCCCAGACTGGGTTGTGAGAGACTGGAGTCGGGTGTTGACCCAGATCGGGCAGTGAGGTACTGGACTCAAGTGTTGACCCAGAGTGGGTAGTGAGGGATTGGAGTCAGGTGTGGTCCCAGACTGGCTAGTGAGGGACTGGAGTCAGGTGTGGTCTCAGACCGGAGTGTGAGGTACTGGAGTCAGGAGTAGGCCCAGGCTGCGTAATGAGGGATTGGATTTAGGTGTCGGCCCAGACCCAGTATCGAGGGCCTGGTGTCAGGTAAAGGCCCAGACTGGGTAGTGAGGTACTGGACTCAGGTGTGGGCCCAGACCGGGTAGTGAGGGTCTGGTGTCAGGTGTGTGCCCAGACCGGGTAGTGAGGGACTGGAGTCAGGTGTGGGCATAGAGCGGGTAGTGAGGGACTGGAGTCAGGTGTGCACATAGACTGGGTAGTGAGGGAAAGGAGTCAGTTGTAGGCCCAGACTGGGTAGTGAGGGACTGGAGTCAGATGTGGGCCCTGAGCGGTTAGTGAGGGACTGGTTTCAGGTTTGGGCCCAGACTGGGTAGTGAGGACCTGTAGTCAGGTGTGGGCCCAGAGAGTTTAGTGAGGGACTGGTGTCAGGTTTTGGCCCACATTGGTTAGTGAGGGACTGGAGTCAGGTGTAGGCCCAGACCGGGTAGTGAGGGTCTGGAGTCATTTGTTGGCCCAGACTGGGAAGTGCGGGACTGGAGTCAGGTTTTGTCCCAGATTACGTAATGAGGGACTGGAGTTAGGTGTAGGCCCAGACCCAGTATCGAGGGGCTGGAGTCAGGTATAGGCGCAAACTGGAATGTGAGGGACTGGAGTCAGTTGTAGGCCCAGGCCAGGAATCGAGGGACTGGGTTCAGGTGTATGCCCAGACCACGTAGTGAAGGACTGGAATCAGGTTTAGACCCAGACTGGGTAGTGAATAGCTAAAGTCAAGTATAGGCCCAGAGAGGGTAGTGAGGGATTGGAGTCAGGTGTGGTCCCAGCCCGCGTAATGAAAGACTGGAGTCAGGTGTACGCCCAGAGCACATAGTGACGGATTGAGTCAGGTGCAGGCCCAGACCAAGGATAGAGGGATTCGAGTCAGGTGTGGGCAAAGACCTGGTAGTGAGGGACAGGAGTCAGGTGTAGGCACAGACCAGGTAGTGAGGGACTGGAATCAGGTTTGGGAAAAGACCGGGTAGTTAGGGACTGGAGTCAGGTGGGGGCCCAGACTGGGTAGTGAGGGACTGCAGTCAGGAGTCGCCCAGACCGGGTAGTGAGGGACTGGTGTCAGGTGTGGGCCCAGACCGGGTAGTGAGGTACAGGAGTCAGTTGTGGGCCGAGACCGGGCAGTGAGGGACTGGAGTCAGGTGTGGGCATAGACCGGGTAGTTAGGTTCTGGAGTCAGGTGGGGGCCCAGACTGGGTAGTGAGGGACTGGAGTCAGGTGTGGGCCCAGACTTGGTAGTGAGGGACTGGAGTCAGTTGTTGACACAGACCGGGTAGTGAGGGACAGGTGTCAGGTGCAGGCCCAGACTGGGTAGTGAGGGACTGGTGTCAGGAGTAGGCCCAGAGTGGGTAGTGAGGGACTGGAGTCAGTTGTTGACACAGACCGGGTAGTGAGGGACAGGTGTCAGGTGTAGGCCCAGACTGGGTAGTGAGGGACAGGTGTCAGGTGTAGGCCCAGACTGGGTAGTGAGGGACTGTTGTCAGGAGTAGGCCCAGACTCGGTAGTGAGGGCCTGGAGTCAGGTGTGGGCCCAGACTAGTAAGTGAGGGACTGGTATCAGGTGTAGGTCCAGACTGGGTAGTGAGGGACTGGAGTTGGGTGTTGACCCAGAGCGGGGAGTGAGGTACTGGACTCAAGTGTTGACCCAGAGTGGGTAGTGAGGGACTGGAGTCAGGTATGGTCTCAGACCGGAGTGTGAGGTACTGGAGTCATGAGTAGGCCCAGACTGCGTAATGAGGGACTGGATTTAGGTGTCGGCCCAGACCCGGTATCGAGGGCGTGGTGTCAGGTAAAGGCCCAGACTGGGTAGTGAGGTACTGGACTCAGGTGTGGGCCCAGACCGGGTAGTGAGGGACTGGTGTCAGGTGTCAGCCCAGACCAGGTAGTGAGGGACTGGAGTCAGGTGTGGGCATAGACCGGGTAGTGAGGGACTGGAGTAAGATTTGGGCCCTGAGTGGTTAGTGAGGGACTGGTGTCAGGTGTGTGCCCACACTGGGTATTGAGGGGCTGTAGTCAGGTGTGGGCCCAGAGAGTTTAGTGAGGGACTGGTGTCGGGTTTTGGCCCACACTGGGTAGTGAGGGACTGGAGTCAGGTGTAGGCCCAGACTGGTTAATGAGGGCCTGGAGTCATTTGTTGGCGCAGACTGGGAAGTGAGGGACTGGAGTCAGGTTTAGTCCCAGACTGGGTAGTGAGGGACTGGAGTCGGATGTAGGCCCAGATTATGTAATGAGGGACTGGAGTTAGGTGTAGCCCCAGACCCAGTATCAAGGGGCTGGAGTCAGGTAAAGGCGCAAACTGGAATGTGAGGGACTGGAGTCAGGTGTAGGCCCAGACCAGGAATCGAGGGACTGGATTCAGGTGTATCCCCAGACCACGTAGTGAGGGACTGGAATCAGGTTTAGACCCAGACTGTGTAGTGAAGAACTTGAGTCAAGTATAGGCCCAGAGAGGGTAGTGAGGGACTGGTGTCAGGTGTGGTCCCAGAGCACATAGTGACAGACTGAGTCAGGTGCAGGCCCAGACCAAGTATAGAGGGATTCGAGTCAGTTGTGGGCAAAGACCTGGTAGTGAGCGACAGGAGTCAGGTGTAGGCACAGACCAGGTAGTGAGGGACTGGAATCAGGTTTGGGCAAAGACCGGGTAGTTGGGACTGGAGTCAGGTGGGGGCCCAGACTGGGTAGTGAGGTACTGGAGTCAGGTGTGGGCCCAGACTGCGTAGTGAGGGACTGGAGCCAGGTGTGGCCTCAGACCGGAGTGTGAGGTACTGGAATCAGGAGTAGGCCCAGACTGCTTAATGAGGGACAGGATTTAGGTGTCGGCCCAGACCCGGTATCGAGGGCCTGGTGTCAGGTAAAGGCCCAGACTGGGTAGTGAGGTACTGGACTCAGGTGTGGGCCCAGAACGGGTAGTGAGGGTCTGGTGTCAGGTGTGGGCCCAGACCAGGTAGTGAGGGACTGGAGTCAGGTGTGGGCATAGACCGGGTAGTGAGGGACTGGAGTCAGGTACGAGCATAGACCGGGTAGTGAGGGACTGGAGTCAGGTGTGGGCATAGACCGGGTAGTGAGGGACACGAGTCAGGTGTAGGCCCAGACTGGGTAGTGAGGGACTGGAGTCAGATGTGTGCCGTGAGTAGTTAGTGAGGGACTGGTGTCAGTTGTGGTCCCAGACTGGGTAGTGAGGAAGTGTAGTCAGGTGTGGGCCCAGAGAGTTTAGTGAGGGACTGCTGTCAGGTTTTGGCCCACACTGGGTAGTGAGGGACTGGAGTCATTTGTTGGCCCAGACTGGGAAGTGAGGGACTGGAGTCGGATGTAGTCCCAGATTACGTAATGAGGAACTGGAGTTAGGTGTAGGCCCAGACCCAGTATCGAGGGGCTGGAGTCAGGTATAGGCGCAAACTGGAATGTGAGGGACTGGATTCAGGTGTATGCCCAGACCACGTAGTGAGGGACTGGAATCAGGTTTATACCCAGACTGGGTAGTGAATAACTTGAGTCAAGTATAGGCCCAGAGAGGGTAGTGAGGGATTGGAGTCTGGTCTGGTCCCAGCCCGCGTATTGAAAGACTGGATTCAGGTGTACGCCCAGAGCACATAGTGACGAACTGAGTCAGGTGCAGGCCCAGACCAAGTATAGAGGGATTCGAGTCAGTTGTGGGCAAAGACCTGGTAGTGAGGGACAGGAGTCAGGTGTAGGCACAGACCAGGTAGTGAGGGACTGGAATCAGGTTTGGGCAAAGACCGGGAAGTTAGGGACGGGAGTCAGGTGGGGGCCCAGACTGGGTAGTGAGGTACTGGAGTCAGCTGTGGGCAAAGACCTGGTAGTGAGGGACAGGAGTCAGGTATAGACACAGACCAGGAAGTGAGGGACTGGATTCAGGTTTGGGCAAAGACAGTGTAGTTAGGGCTGGAGTCAGGTGGGGGCCCAGACTGGGTAGTGAGGTACTGGAGTCAGGTGTGGGCCCAGACCGGGTAGTGAGGGACTGGAGTCAGGTGTGGGCCCAGACCGGGTAGTGAGGTACAGGAGTCAGGTATGGGCATAGACCAGGTAGTGAGGGACTGTAGTCAGGTGTGGGCAAAGACCGGGTAGTTTGGTTCTGGAGTCAGGTGGGGGCCCAGACTGGGTAGTGAGGGACTGGAGTCAGGTGTGGGCACAGACCGGGTAGTGAGGGACTGGAGTCCGGTGTGGGCCGAGACTGGGCAGTGAGGGACTGGAGTTAGGTGTGGGCATAGACCTGGCAGTGAGGGAAAGGAATCAGTTGTAGGACCAGACTGGGTAGTGAGGGACTGGTGTCAGGTGTAGGCCCAGACTCGGTAGTGAGGGCCTGGAGTCAGGTGTGGGCCCAGACTAGTAAGTGAGGGACTGGTGTCAGGTATAGGCCCAGACTGGGTTGTGAGGGACTGGAGTCGGGTGTTGACCCAGATCGGGCAGTGAGGTACTGGACTCAAGTGTTGACCAAGAGTGGGTAGTGAGGGACTGGAGTCAGGTGTGGTCCCAGACTGGCCAATGAGGGACTGGAGTCAGGTGTGGTCTCAGACCGGAGTGTGAGGTACTGGAGTCAGGAGTAGGCCCGGACTGCGTAATGAGGGATTGGATTTAGGTGTCGGCCCAGACCCGGTATCGAGGGCCTGGTGTCAGGTAAAGGCCCAGACTGGGTAGTGAGGTACTGGACTCAGGTGTGGGCCCAGACCGGGTCGTGAGGGTCTGGTGTCAGGTGTGTGCCCAGACCGGGTAGTGAGGGACTGGAGTCAGGTGTGGGCATAGACCGGGTAGTGAGGGACTGGAGTCAGGTGTGGGCATAGACCGGGAAGTGAGGGAAAGGAATCAGTTGTAGGCCCAGACTGGGTAGTGAGGGACTGGAGTCAGATGTGGGCCCTGAGTGGTTAGTGAGGGACTGGTTTCAGGTTTGGGCCCAGACTGGGTAGTGAGGGACTGGAGTCAGGTGTGGGCCCAGAGAGTTTAGTGAGGGACTGGTGTCAGGTTTTGGCCCACATTGGTTAGTGAGGGACTGGAGTCAGGTGTAGGCCCAGACCGGGTAGTGAGGGTCTGGAGTCATTTGTTGGCCCAGACTGGGAAGTGCGGGACTGGAGTCAGGTTTTGTCCCAGATTACGTAATGAGGGACTGGAGTTAGGTGTAGGCCCAGACCCAGTATCGAGGGGCTGGAGTCAGGTATAGGCGCAAACTGGAATGTGAGGGACTGGAGTCAGTTGTAGGCCCAGGCCAGGAACCGAGGGACTGGATTCAGGTGTATGCCCAGACCACGTAGTGAAGGACTGGAATCAGGTTTAGACCCAGACTGGGTAGTGAATAGCTAAAGTCAAGTATAGGCCCAGAGAGGGTAGTGAGGGATTGGAGTCAGGTGTGGTCCCAGCCCGCGTAATGAAAGACTGGAGTCAGGTGTACGCCCAGAGCACATAGTGACGGATTGAGTCAGGTGCAGGCCCAGACCAAGGATAGAGGGATTCGAGTCAGGTGTGGGCAAAGACCTGGTAGTGAGGGACAGGAGTCAGGGGTAGGCACAGACCAGGTAGTGAGGGACTGGAATCAGGTTTGGGAAAAGACCGGGTAATTAGGGACTGGAGTCAGGTGGGGGCCCAGACTGGGTAGTGAGGTACAGGAGTCAGGTGTGGGCCGAGACCGGGCCGTGAGGGACTGGAGTCAGGTGTGGGCCCAGACCGGGTAGTGAGGTACAGGAGTCAGGTGTGGGCCGAGACCGGGCAGTGAGGGACTGGAGTCAGGTGTGGGCATAGACCGGGTAGTTAGGTTCTGGAGTCAGGTGGGGGCCCAGACTGGGTAGTGAGGGACTGGAGTCAGGTGTGGGCCCAGACTTGGTAGTGAGGGACTGGAGTCAGATGTTGACACAGACCGGGCAGTGAGGGACAGGAGTCAGGTGTAGGCCCAGACTGGGTAGTGAGGGACTGGAGTCAGGTGTGGGCCCAGACTGGGTTATGAGGGACTGGAGTCAGTTTACGACACAGACCGGGTAGTGAGGGACAGGAGTCAGGTGTAGGCCCAGACTGGGTAGTGAGGGACTGGTGTCAGGTGTAGGCCCAGACTCGTTAGTGAGGGCCTGGAGTCAGGTGTGGGCCCAGACTAGTAAGTGAGGGACTGGTGTCAGGTGTGGGCCCAGACCGGGCAGTAAGGGACATGAGTCAGGTGTAGGCCTAGACCGGGTAGTGAGGAACTGGAGCCAGGTTTAGGCCCAGACCAGTTAGTTAGGGACTGGAGTCAGGTGTGGGCCCAGACCGGTAGTGAGGGACTGGATTCGGGTGTAGGTCCAGACTGGGTAGTGAGTGGCTGGAGTAGGTGTAGGCACAGACCAGGTAGTTAGGGACTGCAGTCAGGTGGGGGCCCAGACTGGTTAGTGAGGGACTGGAGTCAGGTGTAGGCCCAGGCTCGGTAGTGAGTGACTGGAGTCAGATTTAGGCTCAGACCGGGTAGTGAGGGATTGGAGACAGGTGTAGGCCCAGACTGGGTGGTGAGGTAGTGGACTCAGGTGTGGGCCCAGGCCGGGAAGTGAGGGACTGGTGTCAGGTGTGGGCCCAGACCGGGTAATGAGGGACTGGAGTCATGTTTAGGCCCAGACTGGGTAGTGAGGAAATGGAGTCGGATGTAGACCCAGACTGCGTAATGAGGGACTGGAGTTAGGTGTAGGCCCAGACCCAGTATCGAGGGGCTGGAATCAGGTAAAGGCACAAACTGGAATGTGAGGGAATGGAGTCAGGTGTAGGACCAGACCAGGAATCGAGGGACTGGATTCAAGTGTAGGCCCAGACCACGTAGTGAGGGACTGGAATCAGGTTTAGACCCAGACTGGGTAGTGAAGAACTTGAGTCAGTTATAGGCCCAGACAGGTTAGTGAGGGACTGGAGTCAGGTGTGATCCCAGCCCGTGTAATGAGGGACTGGATTCAGGTGTACGCCCAGAGCACATAGTGATGGACTGAGTCAGGTGCAGGCCCAGGCCAAGTACAGAGGGAATGGAGTCAGGTGTGGGCAAAGACCTGGTAGTGAGGGACTGGAGTCAGGTGTTGACCCAGAGTGGGTAGTGAGGGAGTGGAGTCAGGTGTAGGCCCAGTCCCGGTGTCGAGGGACTGGTATCATTAAAGGCACAGACCGGGACGTGAGGGACTTGAGTCAGCTGTAGGCCCAGACCACGTACTGAGGGATTGGAATCAGGTTTAGACCCAGACAGCGTAGTGTGGAACTGGAGTCAGGTGTGTGCCCAGACCACGAAGTGAGGGAGTGGCATCAGGTTTAGACCCAGCCCGGTTATCGAGCGACTGGAGTCAGCTGTATGACAAGTCTGGGTAGTGAGGGACTGGAGTCAGGTATGGGCCCAGACTGTGTAGTGAGGGACTGGAGTCAGGTGCATGCCCAGACAGGTAATTGTGGGGATCGACTGATGTGTAGGTTAAGACTGGATATTGAGGGACAGCAGTCAGGTGTAACACAGACCAGGTAGTGAGGGATTGGGGTCAGGGGTAGGCCAAACCATGTAGTGAGCGACTGGAGTCATGTGAGGACCCACACTGGGTAGTGAGGGACTGGAGTCAGGTGGGGGCCCAGACTGGGTAGTGAGGGACTGGAGTCAGGTGGGGGCCCAGTCCGGGTAGTGAGGGACTGGATTCAGGTGTGGGCCCAGACCGAGTAGTGAGGTACAGGAGTCAGGTATGGGCAGAGACCAGGTAGTGAGGGACTGGAGTCAGGTGTGGGCAAAGACCGGGTAGTTAGGTTCTGGAGTCAGGTGGGGGCCCAGACTGGGTAGTGAGTTACTGGAGTCAGGTGTGGGCCCAGACCGGGAAGTGAGGGACTGGAGTCAGGTGTGGGCCGAGACCGGGCAGTGAGGGACTGGAGTCAGGTGTGGGCATAGACAGGGCAGTGAGAGAAAGGAGTCAGGTGTAGGCCCAGACTGGTTAGTAAGGGACTGGAGTCAGGTGTAGGCCCAGACTGGGTAGTGAGGGACTGTAGTCAGGTGTGGGCCCAGACTGGGTTGTGAGGGACTGCAGTCAGTTTTTGACACAGACCGGGTAGTGAGGGACAGGAGTCAGGTGTAGGCCCAGACTGGGGAGTGAGGGACTGGTGTCAGGTGTATGCCCAGACTCGGTAGTGAGGGCCTAGCGTCAGGTGTGGGCCCAGACTAGTAAGTGATGACTGGTGTCAGGTGTAGGCCCAGACTGGGCAGTGAGGGACTGGAGTCGAGTGTTGACCCAGAGCGATTAGTGAGGTACTGGACTCAGTTGTTGACCCAGAATGGGTAGTGAGGGACTGGAATCAGGTGTGGTATCAGACTGGGTAGTGAGGGACTGGAGTCAGGTGTTGGCTCAGACCGGAGTGTGAGGTACTGGAATCAGGAGTAGGCCCAGACTGCGTAATGAGGGACTGGATTTAGGTGTCGGCGCAGACACGGTATCGAGGGCCTGGTGTCAGTTAAAGGCCCAGACAGGGTATTGAGGTACTGGACTCAGGTGTAGGCACAGATCAGGTAGTGAGGGACTGGAGACAGGTGTGGGCATAGACCGGGTAATGAGGGACAGGAGTCAGGTGTAGGCCCAGACCAGGTTGTGAGGGACAGGAGACAGGGTTGGGCAAAGACCGGGTTGTTAGGGACTGGAGTCTGGTGGGGGCCCAGACAGGTTATTGATGTACTTGTGTCAGGTGTGGGCCCAGACCGTGTAGTGAGGGATTGGATTCAGGTGTGGGCCCAGAACGGGTAGTGAGGTACAGGAGCCAGGTGTGGGCTCAGAGTGTGTAGTGAGTGATTGGAGTCAGTTGTTGACAAAGACCGGGTAGTGAGGGACTGGAGTCAGGTGTAGCCCCAGACTGGGTATTGAGGGACTGGAATCAGGTGTGGGCCCAGACTGGGTTGTGAGGGACTGGAGTCAGTTGTTGACACAGATCGGGTACTGAGGGACAGGAGTCAGGTGTAGGCCCAGACTGGGTAGTGAGGGACTGGTGACAGGTGTAGGCCCAGACTCGGTAGTGAGGGCCTGGTGTCAGATGTGGGCCCAGACTAGTAAGTGAGGGACTGGTGTCAGGTGTAGGCCCAGACTGGGCTGTGAGGGACTGGAGTCGGATGTTGACCCAGAGCGGGTAGTGAGGTACTGGACTCAGGTGTTGACCCAGTGTGGGTAGTGAGGGACTGGAGTCCGGTGTGGTCCCAGACTGGGTTGTGAGGGACTGGAGTCAGTTGTTGACACAGACTGGGTAGTGAGGGACAGGAGTCAGGTGTAGGCCCAGAATAGGTATTGAGGGACTGGTGTCAGGTGTAGGCCCAGAGTCGGTATGAGGGCCTGGAATCAGGTGTGGGCCCAGACTAGTAAGTGAGGTACTGGTGTCAGGTGTAGGCTCAGATTGGGTAGTGAGGGACTGGAGTCAGGTGTTGACCCAGAGCGGGTAGTGAGGTACTGGCCTCAGGTGTTGACCCAGTGTGGGTAGTGAGGGACTGGAGTCAGATGTGGTCCCAGACTGGGTAGTGAGGGACTGGAGTCAGGTGTGGGCTCAGGCCGGAATGTGAGGTACTGGAGTCAGGAGTAGGCCCAGACTGCGTAATGAGGGACTGGATTTAGGTGTCGGCCCAGACCCGGTATTGAGGGCCTGGTGTCAGTTAAAGGCCCAGACTGGGTAGTGAGCTACTGGACTCAGGTGTGGGCCCAGACCGGGTAGTGAGTGACTGGTGTCAGGTGTGGGTCCAGACCGGGTAGTGAGGGACTGGTGTCAGGTGTGGGCATAGACCGGGTATGAGGGAGAGGAGTCAGGTGTAGGCCCAGAATGGGTAGTGAGGGACTGGAGTCAGAAGTGGGCCCTGAGTGGTTAGTGAGGGACTGGTGTCAGATGTGTGCCCAGACTGGGTAGTGAGGGAGTGTAGTCTGGTGTGGGCCCAGAGAGTTTAGTGAGGGACTGATGTCGGGTTTTGGCCCACACTGGGTAGTGAGGGACTGGAGTCATGTGTAGGCCCAGTCCGGGTAGTGAGGTCCTGGAGTCATTTCTTGGCCCAGACTGGGAAGTGAGGTACTGGAGTCAGGGTTAGTCCCAGACTGGGTAGTGAGGGACTGGAGTCGGATGTAGGCCCAGACCGGGTAGTGAGGGACTGGAGTCAGGTGTAGGCCCAGACCAGGTAGTTAGGGACTGGAGTCAGGTGTGGGCCCAGACCGGGTAGTGAGGTACTGGATTCGGGTGTAGGCCCAGGCTGGATCGTGAGTGACTGGAGTCAGGTTTAGGCTCAGACCGGGTAGTGAGGGACTGGAGACAGGTGTAGGCCCAGACTGGGTGGTGAGGTACTGGACTCAGGTGTGGGCCCAGACCAGGTAGTGAGGGACTGGTGTCAGGTGTGGGCCCAGACCGGGTAATGTGGGACTGGAGTCATGTTTAGGCCCAGACTGGGTAGTGAGGGACTGGAATCGGATGTAGGCCCAGACTGCCTAATGAGGGACTGGAGTTAGGTGTAGGCCCAGACCCAGTATCGATGGGCTGGAGTCAGGTAACGGCACAAACTGGAATGTGAGAGAATGGAGTCAGGTATAGGCCCAGACTGGGTAGTGAAGAACTTGAGTCAGGTATAGGCCCAGACAGTGTAGTGAGGGACTGGAGTCAGGTGTGGTCCCAGCCCGTGTAATGAGGGACTGGAGTCAGGTGTACGCCCAGAGCACATAGTGATGGACTGAGTCAGGTGCAGGCCCAGGCCAAGTACAGAGGGAATGGAGTCAGGTGTGGGCAAAGACCTGGTAGTGAGGGACTGGAGTCAGTGTAGACCAGAGTGGGTAGTGATGGACTGGAGTCAGGTGTAGGCCCAGTCCCGGTATCGAGGGACTGGAGTCAGGTGTAGGCCCAGTCCCGGTATCGAGGGACTGGTATCAGTAAAGGCACAGACCGGGACGTGAGGGACTGGAGTCAGCTGTAGGCCCAGACCATGTACTGAGGGACTGGAATCAGGTTTAGACCCAGACAGGGTAGTGTGGAACTGGAGTCAGGTGTGTGCCCAGACCACGTAGTGAGGGAGTGGCATCAGGATTAGACCCAGCCCGGTTACCGAGCGACTGGAGTCAGCTGTATGACAAGCCTGGGTAGTGAGGGACTGGAGTCAGGTATGGGCCCAGACTGTGTAGTGAGGGACTGGAGTCAGGTGCATGCCCAGACAGGTAATTGTGGGGATGGACTGATATGTAGGTCAAGACTGGATATTGAGGGACAGCAGTCAGGTGTAACACAGGCCAGGTAGTGAGGGACTGGAGTCAGGTGTAGGCCAAACCATGTAGTGAGCGACTGGAGTCTGGTGAGGAACCACACTGGGTAGTGAGGGACTGGAGTCAGGTGGGGGCCCAGACTGGGTAGTGAGGGACTGG
This sequence comes from Somniosus microcephalus, assembly GCF_052327205.1. Classification (NCBI taxonomy): domain Eukaryota; kingdom Metazoa; phylum Chordata; class Chondrichthyes; order Squaliformes; family Somniosidae; genus Somniosus; species Somniosus microcephalus. The sequence continues at coordinate 25,077,115 of NW_028225181.1, read as the reverse complement.
AGTCAGGTGTAGGCACAGACCAGGTAGTGAGGGACTGGAGACAGGTGTGGGCATAGACCGGGTAATGAGGGAAAGGAGTCAGGTGTAGGCACAGACCAGGTAGTGAGGGACTGGAGACAGGTGTGGGCAAAGGCCGGGCAGTTAGGGACTGGAGTCAGGTGGGGGCCCAGAATGGGTAGTGAGGTACTGGAGTCAGGTGTGGGCCCAGACAGGGTAGTGAGGGACTGGATTCAGGTGTTGGCCCAGATCGAGTAGTGAGGTACAGGAGTCAGGTATGGGCATAGACCAGGTAGTGAGGGACTGGAGTCAGGTGTGGGCAAAGACCGGGTAGTTAGGTTCTGGAGTCAGGTAGGGGCCCAGACTGGGTAGTGAGTTACTGGAGGCAGGTGTGGGCCCAGACCGGGTAGTGAGGGACTGGAGTCAGGTGTGGGCCGAGACCGGGCAGTGAGGGACTGGAGTCAGGTGCGGGCATAGACAGGGCAGTGAGAGAAAGGAGTCAGGTGTAGGCCCAGACTGGGTAGTAAGGGACTGGAGTCAGGTGTGGGCCCAGAGTGGGTAGTGAGGGACTGGAGTCAGTTGTTGACACAGACCGGGCAGTGAGGGACAGGAGTCAGGTGTAGGCCCAGACTGGGTAGTGAGGGACTGGAGTCAGATGTGGGCCCAGACTGGGTTGTGAGGGACTGCAGTCAGTTTTTGACACAGACCGGGTAGTGAGGGACAGGAGTCAGGTGTAGGCCCAGACTCGGTAGTGAGGGCCTAGAGTCAGGTGTGGGCCCAGACTAGTAAGTGATGACTGGTGTCAGGTGTAGGCCCAGACTGGGTAGTGAGGGATTGGAATCGGGTGTTGACCCAGAGCGGGTAGTGAGGTACTGGACACAGTTGCTGACCCAGAATGGGTAGTGAGGGACTGGAATCAGGTGTGGTATCAGACTGGGTAGTGAGGGACTGGAGTCAGGTGTGGGCTCAGACCGGAGTGTGAGGTACTGGAGTCAGGAGTAGGCCCAGACTGCGTAATGAGGGACTGGATTTAGGTGTCGGCCCAGATACGGCATCGAGGGCCTGGTGTCAGTTAATGACCCAGACAGGGTAGTGATGTACTGGACTCAGGTGTAGGCACAGACCAGGTAGTGAGGGACTGGAGACAGGTGTGGGCATAGACCGGGTAATGAGGGACAGGAGTCAGGTGTAGGCACAGACCAGGTAGTGAGGGACTGGAGACAGCGTTGGGCAAAGACCGGGTAGTTAGGGACTGGAGTCAGGTGGGGGCCCAGACAGGTTAGTGAGGTACTTGTGTCAGGTGTGGGCCCAGACCGGGTAGTGAGGGACTGGATTCAGGTGTGGGCCCAGACCGTGTAGTGAGGTACAGGTGTCGGGTATGGGCATAGACCAGGTAATGAGGGACTTGAGTCAGGCGTGGGCAGAGACCGGGTAGTTAGGGACTGAAGTCAGGTGGGGGACCAGACTGGGTGGTGAGGTATTGGAGTCAGGTGTGGGCCCAGACCAGGTAGTGAGGGACTGGAGTCAGGGGTGGGCCGAGACCGGGCAGTGAGGGACTGGAGTCAGGTGTGGGCATAGTCCGGGCAGTGAGGGAAAGGAGTCAGGTGTAGGCTCAGACTAGGTAGTGAGGGACTGGAGTCAGGTGTGTGCCCAGAGTGGGTAGTGAGTGATTGGAGTCAGTTGTTGACACAGACCGGGTAGTGAGGGACAGGGGTCAGGTGTAGGCCCAGACTGGGTAATGAGGGACTGGAGTCAGGTATGGGCCAAGACTGTGTTGTGAGGGACTGGAGTCAGATGTTGACACAGATCGGGTACTGAGGGACAGGGGTCAGGTGTAGGCCCAGACTGGGTAGTGAGGGACTGGTGTCAGGTGTAGGCCCAGAGTGGGTAGTGAGTGAATGGAGTCAGTTGTTGACACAGACCGGGTATTGAGGGACAGGGGTCAGGTGTAGGCCCAGACTGGGTAGTGAGGGACTGGTGTCAGGTGTAGGCCCAGGCTCGGTAGTGAGGGCCTGGTGTCAGGTGCGGGCCCAGACTAGTAAGTGAGGGACTGGTGTCAGGTGTAGGCCCAGACTGGGTAGTGAGGGACTGGAGTTGGGTGTTGACCCAGAGCGGGTAGTGAGGTACTGGATTCAGGTGTTGACCCAGAGTGGGTAGTGAGGGACTGGTGTCAGGTGTGGTCCCAGACTGGGTTGTGAGGGACTGGAGTCAGTTGTTGACACAGACTGGATAGTGAGGGACAGGAGTCAGGTGTAGGCCCAGACTGGGTAGTGAGGGACTGGTGTCAGGTGTAGGCCCAGACTCGGTAGTGAGGGCCTGGAGTCAGTTGTGGGCCCAGACTAGTAAGTAAGGCACTGGTGTCAGTTGTAGTACCAGATTGGGTAGTGAGGGACTGGAGTTGGGAGTTGACCCACAGCGGGTAGTGAGGTTCAGGCCTCAGGTGTTGACCCAGAGTGGGTAGTGAGGGACTGGAGTCAGATGTTGTCCCAGACTGGGTAGTGAGGGGCTGGAGTCAGGTGTGGGCTCAGACCGGAGTGTGAGGTACTGGAGTCAGGAGTAGGCCCAGACTGCGTAATGAGGGACTGGATTTAGGTGTCGGCCCAGACCCGGTATCGAGGGCCTGGTGTCAGGTAAAGGCCCAGACTGGGTAGTGAGGTACTGGACTCAGGTGTGGGCCCAGACCAGGTAGTGAGTGACTGGTGTCAGGTGTGGGACCAGACTGGGTAGTGAGGGACTGGAGCCAGGTGTGGGCATAGACCGGGTATGAGGGGCTGGAGTCAGGTGTGGGCATAGACCGGGTAGTGAGGGACAGGAGTCAGGTGTAGGCCCAGAATGGGTAGTGAGGGACTGGAGTCAGGTGTCGGCCCAGACCAGGTAGTTAGGGACTGGAGTCAGGAATGGGCCCAGACCGGGTAGTGAGGGACTGGATTCGGGTGCAGGTCCAGACTGGGTAGTGAGTTGCTGGAGTAGGTGTAGGCACAGACCAGGTAGTTAGGGACTGCAGCCAGGTGGGGGCCCAGACTGGGTGGTGAGGTACTGGACTCAGGTGTGGGCCCAGACCGGGTAGTGAGGGACTGGTGTCAGGTGTGGGCCCAGACCGGGTAATGAGGGACTGGAGTCATGTTTAGGCCCAGACTGGGTAGTGAGGGATTGGAGTCGGATGTAGGCCCAGACTGCGTAATGAGGGACTGGAGTTAGGTGTAGGCCCAGACCCAGTATCGAGGGGCTGGAGTCACGTAAAGGCACAAACTGGAATGTGAGGGAATGGAGTCAGGTGTAGGCGCAGACCAGGAATCGAGGGAGTGGATTCAGCTGTAGGCCCAGACCACGTAGTGAGGGACTGGGATCAGGTTTCGACCCAGACTGGGTAGTGAAGAACTTGAGTCAGGTATAGGCCCAGACAGGTGGGGGACTGGAGTCAGGTGTGGTCCCAGCCCGTGTAATCAGGGACTGGAGTCAGGTGTACGCCCAGAGCACATAGTGATGGACTGAGTCAGGTGCAGGCCCAGGCCAAGTACAGAGGGAATGGAGTCAGGTGTGGGCAAAGACCTGGTAGTGAGGGACTGGAGTCAGGTGTTGACCCAGAGTGGGTAGTGAGGGACTGGAGTCAGGTGTTGACCCAGCGTGGGTAGTGAGGGACTGGAGTCAGGTGTAGGCCCAGTCCCGGTATCGAGGGACTGGTATCAGTAAAGGCACGGACCGGGACGTGAGGGACTGGAGCCAGCTGTAGTCCCAGACCACGTACTGAGGGACTGGAATCAGGTTTAGACCCAGACAGGGTAGTGTGGAACTGGAGTCAGGTGTGTGCCCAGACCACATAGTGAGGGCGTGGCATCAGGTTTAGACCCAGCCCGGTTATCGAGCGGCTGGAGTCAGCTGTATGACAAGCCTGGGTAGTGAGGGACTGGAGTCAGGTATGGGCCCAGACTGTGTAGTGAGGGACTGGAGTCAGGTGCATGCCCAGACAGGTAATTGTGGGGATGGACTGATGTGTAGGTCAAGGCTGGATATTGAGGGACAGCAGTCAGCTGTAACGGAGACCAGGTAGTGAGGGACTGGAGTCAGGTGTAGGCCAAACCATGTAGTGAGCGACTGGAGTCAGGTGAGGACCCACACTGGGTAGTGAGGGACTGGAGTCAGGTGGGGGCCCAGACTTTGTTGTGAGGGACTGGAGTCAGGTGTAGGCAGAGACCATGTAGTGAGGGACTGGAGACAGGTGTGGGCATAGACCGGGTAATTAGGGACAGGAGTCAGGTGTAGGCACAGACAAGGTAGTGAGGGACTGGAATCAGGTTTGGGCAAAGGACGGCTAGTTAGGGACTGGAGTCAGGTGGGGGCCCAGACTGGGTAGTGAGGGACTGGAGTCAGGTGTGGGCAAAGACCGGGTAGTTAGGCTCTGGATTCAGGTGGGGGCCCAGACTGGGTAGTGAGTTACTGGAGTCAGGTGTGGGCCCAGACCGGGTAGTGAGGGACTGGGGTCAGGTGTGGGCCGAGACCGGGCAGTGAGGGACTGGAGTCAGGTGTGGGAATAGACAGGGCAGTGAGAGAAAGGAGTCAGGTGTAGGCCCAGACTGGGTAGTAAGGGACTGGAGTCAGCTGTGGGCCCAGAGTGGGTAGTGAGGGAATGGGGTCAGTTGTTGACACAGACCGGGCAGTGAGGGACAGGAGTCAGGTGTAGGCCCAGACTGGGTAGTGAGGGACTGGTGTCAGGTGTATGCCCAGACTCGGTAGTGAGGGCCTAGAGTCAGGTGTGGGCCCAGACTAGTAAGTGATGACTGGTGTCAGGTGTAGGCCCAGACTGGGTAGTAAGGGACTGGAATCGGGTGTTGAACCACAGCGGGTAGTGAGGTACTGGACTCAGTTGTTGACCCAGAATGGGTAGTGAGGGACTGGAATCAGGTGTGGTATCAGACTGGGTAGTGAGGGACTGGAGTCAGGTGAGGGCTCAGACCAGAGTGTGAGGTACTGGAGTCAGGAGTAGGCCCAGACTGCGTAATGAGGGACTGGATTTAGGTGTCGACCCAGACACGGTATCGAGGGCCTGGTGTCAGTTAAAGGCCCAGACAGGGTAGTGAGGTACTGGACTCAGGTGTAGGCACAGACGAGGTAGTGAGGGACTGGAGACAGGTGTGGGCATAGACCGGGTAATGAGGGACAGGAGTCAGGTGTAGGCACAGACCAGGTAGTGAGGGACTGGAGACAGGATTGGGCAATGACCGGGTAGTTAGGGACTGGAGTCAGGTGGGGGCCCAGACAGGTTCGTGAGGTGCTTGTGTCAGGTGTTGGCCTAGACCGGGTAGTTAAGTTCTGGAGTCAGGTGTGGGCCCAGACCGGGTAGTGAGCTACAGGAGTCGGGTATGGGCCCAGACCGGGTAGTGAGGGACTGAAGTCAGGTGTGGGCCGAGACCGGGCAGTGAGGGACTGGAGTCAGGTGTGGGCATAGACAGGGCAGTGAGAGAAAGGAGTCAGGTGTAGGCCCAGACTGGGCAGTAAGGGACAGGAGTCAGGGGTGGGCCGACACTGGGCAGTGAGGGACTGGAGTCAGGTGTGGGCATAGTCCGGGCAGTGAGGGAAAGGAGTCAGGTGTAGGCCCAGATTGGGTAGTGAGGGACTGGAGTCAGGTGTGGGCGCAGAATGGGTAGTGAGTGACTGGAGTCAGTTGTTGACACAGACCGGTTGTGAGGGACAGGAGTCAGGTGTAGGCCCAGACTGGGTAGTGAGGGACTGGAGTCAGGTGGGGGCTCAGACTGGGTTGTGAGGGACTGGAGTCAGTTGTTGACACAGATCGGGTACTGAGGGACTGGTGTCAGGTGTAGGCCCAGACTCGGTACTGAGGGCCTGGTGTCAGGTTTGGGCCCAGACTCTGTCGTGAGGGATAGACTGATGAGTAGGCCCAGACCGGTTACTGAGGGCCTGGAGTTCGGTGTACGCCCAGACACGTTATTGTGGGCATTAACTCATGTGTAGGCCCAGACTGGTAATTTAGCGGCTGGAGTCAGTTGTAGGCTGAGGCCGGTTACTGAGGGGCTGTTGTCAGGTGCAGGCCCAGACTGCCTAAAAGCAGGTGTAGGCCCAGACAGATTAGTCTGGGGATCGACTCATGTATAGGCCCAAACCAGTTACTGAATGTCAGGGGTCAGGTGCAGTCCCAGACCAGGTAGTGAGCGACAGGTGTCATGTGTGATTCCAGACCAAGTTATGAGGGACTGGAGTCAGGTGAATGCCAAGCCTGCATAATGAGGGACTGGAGTCAGGTGTAGGCCCAGACCATGTAGTGACGGACTGAATCTGGGTGGGCACAGACCAAGCATAGAGGGATTGGAGTCATGTGTGGGCCCATACCGAATAGTGATGGACTGGAGTCAGGTGTAGGGCCAGACAGGGTGGTGAGGGACTGGAGTCAGGTATGGGGCCAGACTGTGTAGTGAGGGACTGGAGTCAGTTGTAGGCCCAGGCTGGGTAGTGAGGGACCGGAGTCAGGTATAGGCCCAGACCAACTAGTGAGGGACTGGAGTGTGGTGCAGGCCCAGACAGGTAATTGTGGGGATGGACTGATGTGTAAGTCCTGACTGGATACTGAGGGACAGCATTCAGGTGCAGGCACAGACCAGGTAGTGATGGACTGGAGTCAGGTGTAGGCCCAGACAAGATAGAGAGCGACTGGAGTCAGTTGTGGGCCCAGACTGGGTAGTGAGGGACAGGAGTCAGGTGTGGGCCGAGACTGGGTAGTGAGGGACTGGAGTCACGTTTGGGCCCAGACCGGTCAGTGAGGGACTGGAGTCAGGTGTGGGCCCAAAACGGGTAGTGACGGACTGGAGTCAGGTGTAGGTCCAGACAGGGTAGTGAGGGATAGTGCCAGGTGTAGGCACGGACCAGGTAGTTAGGGATTGGAGTCAGGTGTTGACCCAGAGTGGGTATTGAGCGACTTGAGTCAGGTGTGGGCCCAGACTGGTTAGTGAGGGAGTAGCTTCAGTTGTAGGCCCAGACTGGGTACTGAGGTACTGGAGTCAAGTGTAGGCACAGACCAGGTAGTGAGGGACTGGATTCAGGTGTGGGACCAGACCGGGTAGTGAGGGACTGGAGTAAGGTTTAGGCCCAGGCTGGGTACTGAGGTACTGGAGTCAGGTGTGGGCCCAGACCGGGCAGTGAGGGACAGGAGTCAGGTTTAGGTCCAGACTGGTTCGTGATGGACAGGAGCCAGGTGTGGACCCAGAGTGGTTAGTGAGGGACTGGTGTCAGGTGTGGGCCCAGACTGGGTAGTGAGGGACTGGAGTCAGTTGTTCACCCAGACTGGGTAGTGAGGGGCAGGAGTCATGTGTAGGCCCAGACTGGCTAGTGAGGGACTGGAGTCAGATGTTGACCCAGACTGGGTAGTGAGGGACAGGAGTCAGGTGTAGGCCCAGACTGGCTAGTGAGGGACTGGAGTCAGATGTTGACCCAGACTGGGTAGTGAGGGACAGGAGTCAGGTGTAGGCCCAGACTGGCTAGTGAGGGACTGGAGTCAGGTGTGGGCCCAGAGTGGTTGTTGAGGGTTTGGTGTCAGGTGTGGGCCCAGCCTGGGTAGTGAGCGACTTGTGTCAGGAGTGGGCCCAGACTGGGAAGTGAGGGACTGGAGTCAGGTTTATGCCCAGACTGGGTAGTGAGGGACTGGAGTCAGGTGTGGGCCCAGATCAGGTAGTGGGGGACTGGAGTCAGATACATGCCCAAACAGGTAATTGTGGGGATGGACTGAGGTGTAGGTCCAGACTGGTTACTGAGGGACAGCTGTCAGGTGTAGGCACAGACCACGTAGTGAGTGACTGGAGTCAGGTGTAGGCCCAGACAAGGTATTGAGCGACTGGGGTTAGGTGGGCGCTCAGACTGGGTCGTGAGGGACTGGAGTCAGGTGTGGGCCCAGACCAGGCAGTTAGGGACTGGAGTCAGGTGTAGCCCCAGACCGGGTAGTGAGGGACTGGAATCAGTTGCAGGCCCAGACCGGGTAGTGAGGGACTGGAATCAGTTGCAGGCCCAGACTGGGTAGTGAGGGACTGGAGTCAGGTTTGGACACAGAGCGGGTAGTGAGGGATTGGAGTCAGGTGTAGGCCCAGAATGGGTAGTTAGGGACTGGAGTCAGGTGTGGGCCCAGACCGTGTAGTGAGGGACTGGAGTCAGGTGTGGGCCCAGACCGTGTAGTGAGGGGCTGGAGTCAGGTGTAGGCACAGACCGGGTCGTGAGAAACTGGAGTCAGGTGTGGGCCCAGACTGGATAGTGAGGGACTGGAGTCAGGTGTGGGCCCAGACTGGATAGTGAGGGACTGGAGTCAGGTGTAGGCCCAGACTGGTTAGTGAGGGACTGGAGTCAGGTGTGGGCCCAGTCTGGGAAGTGAGGGACTGGAGTCAGGTGTGGGCCCAGTCTGGGTAGTGAGGGACTGGAGTCAGGTGTGGGCCCAGTCTGGGTAGTGAGGGACTGGAGTCAGGTGTGGGCCCAGACTGGGAAGTGAGGGACTGGAGTCAGGTGTGGGCCCAGACTGGGTAGTGAGGGACTGGAGTCAGGTGTGGGCCCAGACTGGGTAGTGAGGGACTGGAGTCAGGTGTGGGCCCAGACTGGGTAGTGAGGGACTGGAGTCAGGTGTGGGCCCAGACCGTGTAGTGAGGCATGGTGTCAGGTGTAGGCCCAGACTGGGAAGTGAGGGACTGGAGTCAGGTGTAGGCGCAGACTGGGTAGTGAGGGACTGGAGTCAGGTGTAGTCCCAGACTGGGTAGTGAGGGACTGGAGTCAGGTGTGGGCCCAGACCGGATAGTGAGGGACTGGAGTCAGGTGTTGGCCCAGACCGGGTAGTGAGGGACTGGAGTCAGGTGTAGTCCCAGACTGGGTAGTGAGGGACTGGAGTCAGGTGTGGGCCCAGACCGGATAGTGAGGGACTGGAGTCAGGTGTGGGCCCAGACTGGGTAGTGAGGGGCTGGAGTCAGGTGTGGGCCCAGACCGGGTAGTGAGGGACTGGAGTCAGGTGTGGGCCCAGTCTGGGTAGTGAGGGACTGGAGTCAGGTGTAGGCGCAGACCGGGTAGTGAGGGACTGGAGTCAGGTGTAGGCGCAGACCGGGTAGTGAGGGACTGGAGTCAGGTGTAGGCACAGACCGGGTAGTGAGGGACTGGAGTCAGGTGTGGGCCCAGTCTGGGTAGTGAGGGACTGGAGTCAGGTGTAGGCACAGACCGGGTAGTGAGGGACTGGAGTCAGGTGTGGGCCCAGTCTGGGTAGTGAGGGACTGGAGTCAGGTGTAGGCGCAGACCGGGTAGTGAGGGACTGGAGTCAGGTGTGGGCCCAGACTGGGTTGAGAGGGCTTGGAGTCAGGTGTATGGCCAGACCGTGTAGTCAGGGACTGGAGTCAGGTGTGGGCCAAAGCCGGGTAGTGATTTGAAATCTGTAAATGAATCGGCTCCCACTTCTGATCATTCTTGTCAGAACGACCAATTTGCGCCATCTGCTATTCCCCAAAATGTATTAAAATGATGCTGTTCTCTGTTTTGTGGGGTTTTTAACATACATCTGTGCAATATCTGGTTTATAGTATATTGTTGTGTAAAGAGTCTTACAGTGAAATTGGAAACCGCTGCTGTTCAGTAACTGGAATTAATGTGACTCACCCTGGAACCGACATGTCTCTGCTTTTTATTAATTACAGTAAGCTGACAACAGATTTACACAAGTCTCCCATTATCATTTCTACAATCACTGAACTAATATTAAAACATTCCCCAAACTAACACTAAGCTTAATTCTACAATTCACTCCCTATCAATTCAATCAATAAATTCACTGATTGATTGAAGTAAGATAAAACCACAGCTGGGAATCTAACCTGTCTTGTTTAACACTGGGATTCAGGTTCACTGTTACTGGTGGAAATTTCATTGGGATCCTGTGTTGGACAGAGTCAGCTCAGTGTCAGACCATTCAAATATATAATCCAGATTCTAACAGTGTAGACAAAGCATTCAGGTAAATCTCCATCCCCCACAATGAGGGACCGTCGATGTTGTCTGGGTTCTGCCGTATTAGGGGTGATAGGGTTTTTCAGAGTGATTCTGTATAGACTGAAGTTATAGAGGATTAGTGAATCCCTGAATGGTACTGCTCACAATGGCGAGAATCTGTTGCCGTATTTTGAAAGTCCTGATATTCTTAGCACCGGTCCACCGAGCAGTCTACATTTTCAATCCTGCAGAGTGAACCCAATTCCCACAGTCCAACCTCGCTCAGTGAGATGAACATCTATTAGTTTTGTCCATTCAGAGTTTTAATGATTAAATGATAGGAGTTGATTTATTGATGGGAGCAAAATGCAGATCTGTGATATATTTTAATTATATCCATTATAATAAACATTGGAAAGAATACACTATGTCCTTCTGTGTTCAACTGACTGGAAGTAATAACAAGCAGAGACAATTAGTTCCCATGGAGACTGGTGTCAATTACAGTCACTGAACGGCTGAAATTAACCTGTTCTGGTCTGGCACATCAAATAACAAATATAAAGTATATTATTTTATGTCTACATTAATATTAGACAGATATTGCCCGTCTGCAAACTGAACTCCCCAAATAACTGAATATTATTTCACTAGAATTAGGAATAACAGAAAATATGAGCCCCACAATCCGATAGCATTGCATTGAGAGCAGAGACTTAGTTATAGATTCCAAATAATTTCGGTGATAAATACTAATCCAGTCATTTCAGCGAGTGTCTATCCAATTCTCCCGGTCAGTTTACCCTCAGATACTGTCCCTGAACCATGGAGCAAGTCAGTTCACAATTATAGTTTTCTGGTCCTGTTCGACCTGATGATCAGTTTCATTCAGCAAATCTTGAGTGTTCAGAAGCTGATCTTTGGGAGAAGTGAATTGTCCTGATTGCTCCTCCTCGATATCTTTTTTTAGATATTTTCAGTTATGTAATAAACATGAGTGGAACAATGTCTGATGCTGCTGTGACCAACTGACTGGCACTAATAGACCCTGTAAGCTGACAGTCTCACTGCCGGTTTCAACACAAGCAACATAAGTCATCGCTTCTCACAGAAAATGCGGGAAGATTTGATAGTTATTTAGAAATGTCACTGACTTCACATCTACTGTTTCTACCCATTCCGCTATGACACTGACCTCACTTATACTGTCAATATCCATTCTGTAGTCCAGGAACCTCACTTGCACCATCGATCCACATCCAGGTACATTACTGACCTCACTTGTACTGTCAATACAAACCGAGCTGGATTACTGACGGATATATTGTACAGTCATTACAACTCTGGGAGTATCTCTGACATCCATTGTACTGCCACTACCCATTCCGAGACATTACTGATCTGAATTGTTCAGTCACTGACCTCACTTAAACATCCTCTACCCTTCCTGATACATCACTGAACTGGAACCTACATGTCTCTGTTTCTGATTAGTTACAGTAAGCTGAGCACAACAGACTTACACAAGTCTCCCATTATCATTTCTGAGATCACAGAATGTATTTTAAATGATTCCCCAAACTAACTCTCAGCTCAAAAAAACAATTCGCTCCCAACAATACAATCATTAAATTCACTGTTTGAATGATGGAAGAGATGTAATCACGGCCGGGAATATAACCTGCCTTGTTTAATGCTGTGGTTCAGGTTCACTGTTACTGGTGGACATTTCAGAGGGATCCTGTGTTGGACAGAGTCAGCTCAGTACCACAACATTAAAATATATGCACAGATTCTCAGCAGTGTAGACAAAACTTTCAGTTAAATCTCCATCCCCCGCAGTGAGGGACCGTCCGTGTTGCATTTTTCTGCCTCATTAGGACAGTTGGGGATATTCACACTGATGCTGTGTAGACTGAACGCAGAAAGAGGAATAGTGAATCACGGAAAGGTGCTGCTCACACTGGGGGAAACTTGTTGCCGTATTTTGAAAGTCCTGATATTATTAGCACCGGTCCACCCAGCAGTCTACATTTTCAATCCTGCAGAGTGAACCCGATTCCCACAGTCCAACCTCGCTCAGTGAGATGAACATCTATTAGTTTTGTACAGTGAGAGCGTTTAATGATTAAATGATAGGAATTGATGTATTGATGTGAGCAAATTGCAGATCTGTGATATATTTTAAATATATTCCATTATAATAAACATTGGAAGAAATGCTCTCAGACCTGCTGTGTTCAACTGACTGGAATTAATAACAAGCAGAGACAATTAGTTCCCATGGAGACTGGTGTCAATTACAGTCACTGAACGGCTGAAATTAACCTATTCTAGTCCGGCACTTCATATAACAAATAGAAAGTATATTATTTTATATCTATATTAAAATTTGACAAGTTTTGCACGTCTGTAAGGTGAACTCCCCAGGAGCTGAATATTATTTCACTCGCTATTCGGATGTTCAGAGTTTAAGAACCCCACAGTCTGACCTACTGGCCGGAAGTCACAGCAGCTTTTCAGTGACAGGTTTCTGGTAATTTCGGTGATAAATTAAAATCCTTTCATTTCACTGGCTATCCAATTCACCCAGAGAACATAAACACAGACACCGTCCCTGAACGATGGAGCAGGTCAGTTCACAAATAAATTCTGATACAAACACTCTTAGATCAGAGACAAGGTCATACAGACTCACACACACTCACTGTTAGATCACAGACCAGGAGCTCCTTCAGACTCCCACACACACACTGTTAGATCAGAGACCAGGAGCACATTCAGAATCCCACACATTCACTGTTAAATCAGAGACCAGGAGCTCATTCAGAATCCCACACATTCACTGTAAGATCAGAAACAAAGTGTCCATTCAGACTCCCACAAAAATACAGGTAGCTCAGAGACCAGGAGCTCATTCAGACTCCCACACATGCTCTTAGAACAGAGACCAGGATCCCATTCAGACTCCCACACACACACTGTTAGATCACAGACCAGGAGCCCATTCAGTCTCCCATACACACACTGTAAGATCAGAGACCAGGAGCTCATTCAGACTCCCACACATGCTCTTAGAACAGAGACCAGGATCCCATTCAGACTCCCACACACACACTGTTAGATCACAGACCAGGAGCCCATTCAGTCTCCCATACACACACTGTAAGATCAGACACAAGGAGCTCATTCAGACTTCCTCACACACACTCTTAGAACAGAGACCAGGATCCCATTCAGACTCCCACACACACAATGTTAGATCAGAGACCAGGGGCTCACCCATATTCACACACACTCACTGATAGATTAGACACCAGGAGGCAATTCAGACACCCGTACACATACTGTCTGATCAGAGACAAGGGGCCCATTCAGAATCCCACACACACACTGTTAGTTCAGAGACAAGGAGCTAATTCAGACTCACACACACACACACTGTTAGATCAGAGATCAGGAGCTCATGCAGACCCCCACAAAAACAGTGGGACATCAGAGACCAGGAGCTCATTCAGACTCCCAGACACAGACTGCTGGATCAGATACCAGGAGTTCATTCAGACTCCCAAACACACACAGTTAGATCACAGACCAGCAGCCCATTCAGACTCGCTCACACATGCTGTTAGATCAGTGACCAGGTGACCATTCAGACTCCCACACACTCACTGTTTGCTCAGAGAGAAAGAGACCTTGCAGACTCTCAGAAAAATAATGGTAGCTCAGGGACCAGGGGCTCATTCAGACTCCCACACACACATAGACAGGTCACTGACCAGGAGCCCATTCAGACTCGCTCACACACACTGTTAGATCAGAGAACAGGAGCTCATTCTGACTCCCACAAACACACAATTAGATCAGAGGCCAGGAGCACATTCAGACTCCCAAACACCCACTGTAGAATTAGAGACCAGGAGTTCATTCAGACTACCACACACACACTGTTACATCAGAGATCAGGAGCTCATTCAGAGAACCACACACACAATGTTAGATCAGACACCAGGAGCTCATTCAGACTCCCTCACACATACTCTTAGAACAGCGACCAAGATCCCATTCAGACTCCCACCCACACACTGATAGATCAGATAACAGGTGCTCATTCAGACACCCCCACACACACAGTTAGATCACAGACCAGGAGCCCATTCAGACTCCCAAACACACACAGTTAGATCACAGACCAGGAGCCCATTCAGACTCCCATACACACACTGTAAGATCAGACACCAGGAGCTCATTCAGACTTCCTCAAACACACTCTTAGAACAGAGACCAGGATTCCATTCAGATTCCACACACACAATGTTAGATCAGAGTCCAGGAGCTCATTCATACTCAGACACACACACTGATAGATTAGACACCAGGAGCTAATTCTGACTCACACACACACACACACTGCTAGATCAGAGAGCAGGATCTCATGCAGACTCCCACAAAAATAGTGGGACATCAGAGACCAGGAGCTCATTCAGACTCCCAGACACAGACTGTTAGATCAAACAGCAGGAGCTCATTCAGGCTCCCACACACACACCCTTAGGTCACAGACCAGGAGCCCATTCAGACTCGCTCACACATTCTGTTAGATCAGAGACCAGGAGTTCATTCCGACTCCCACGCTGACACTCTTAGATCAGAAACCAGGATCCCATTCAGGCTCCCACACACACACACAGTTAGATCAGAGACCAGGAGTTCATTCAGACTCCCAGCACACACTGTTAGATCAGAGAGCAGAAGTTCATTCAGAATCCCACACACACACTGTTAGATCATAGACCAGGATCCAATTCATACTCCCACACACACAGAGTTAGTGTCACAGATCAGGAGCCCTTTCAGACTCCCACACACACACTGTTAGATCAGATTCCAGGAGCTCATTCAGACTCCCACACACACACTGTAAGATCACAGACTAGGAGCCCATTCAAACTCCCACACACACACTGTTAGATCACAGACCAGGAGCCCATTCAGACTCCCACACACACTGTTAGATCAGAGACCAGGAGCCCATTCAGACTCCCACACACACACTGTAAGATCAGAGACCAGGAGCACATTAAGACTCCCAAACACCAACTGTAGGATCAGAGACCAGCAGCTCATTCAGACTCCCACGCACACTCTGTTAGATCAGACACCAGGAGCCAATACAGACGCCGGAACACCAACTGTTAGATCAGAGACCAGAAGCCCTTTCAGACTCCCACACATTCACTGTTACATCAGAAACAAAGAGTCCATTGAGACTCCCGCAAAAATACTGGTAGCTCAGAGACCAGGAGCTCATTCAGGCTCCCACACACGCTCTTATAACAGAGAACAGGATCCCATTCAGACTCCCACACACACACAGTTAGATCACAGACCAGGAGCCCATTCAAACTCCCACACACACTGTTAGATCAGAGGCCAGGAGCACATTAAGACTCCCAAACACACACTGTTACATCAGAGATCAGGAGCTCATTCAGAGAACCACACACACACTGTGAGATCAAAGAACAGCAGCCCATTCAGACTCCGACAGATTCACTGTTAGATCAGAGACAAAGAATCCATTCAGAATTCCAAAAAAAATACTGATAGCTCAGAGACCAGGGGCTCATTCAGACTTCCTCACACACAATGTTAGATCACAGACCAGGATCCCATTCAGACTCCCACCCACAAACTGATAGATCAGATGCCAGGAGCTCATTCAGACTCCCACACACACACAGTTAGATCACAGACCAGGAGCTCATTCAGACTCCCATACACACGCTGTAAGATCAGACACCAGGAGCTCATTCAGACTTCCTCAAATACACTCTTAGAACAGAGACAAGGATCCCATTCAGACTCCCACACACATAATGTTAGATCAGAGACCAGGAGCTCATTCAGTCTCAGACACACACACTGATAGATTGGACACCAGGAGCCAATTCAAACACCCGCACACACACTGTTTGATCAGAGACAAGGAGCCCATTCAGACTCCCACACACACACTGTTAGATCAGAGACCAGGAGCTCATGCAGTCTCCCACAAAAATAGTGGGACATCAGAGACCAGGAGCTCATTCAGACTACCAGACACAGACTGTTATATCAGATACCAGCAGCTCATTCAAACTCTCACACACTCATCCTTAGGTCACAGACAAGGAGCCCATTCAGACTCGCTCACACATTCAGTTAGATCAGAGACCAGGAGTTCATTCCGACTCCCATGCTGACACTCTTAGATCAGAAACCAGGATCCCATTCAGGCTCCCACACAGACACTGTTAGATCAGAGACCAGGATCCCACTCAAACTCCCACACACACACTGTTAGATCAGAGACCAGTAGTTCATTCAGGCTCCCAGCACACACTGTTAGATCAGAGACCAGAAGTTCATTCAGACTCCCAAACAAAGACTGTTAGATCAGAGACCGGGAGTTCATTCAAACTGCCACACAGACACAGTTAGATCAGAGACGAGGAGTTCATTCAGACTCCCACACACACACAGTTAGATCACAGACCAGGAGCCCATTCAGACTCCCAAACACACACAGTTAGATCACAGACCAGGAGCCCATTCAGACTCCCATACACACACAGTTAGATCACAGACCAGGAGCCCATTCAGACTCCCAAACACACACAGTTAGATCACAGACCAGGAGCCCATTCAGACTCCCATACACACACTGTAAGATCAGACACCAGGAGCTCATTCAGACTTCCTCAAACACACTCTTAGAACAGAGACCAGGATTCCATTCAGATTCCACACACACAATGTAAGATCAGAGTCCAGGAGCTCATTCATACTCAGACACACACACTGATAGATTAGACACCAGGAGCTAATTCTGACTCACACACACACACACACACTGCTAGATCAGAGAGCAGGAGCTCATGCAGACTCCCACAAAAATAGTGGGACATCAGAGACCAGGAGCTCATTCAGACTCCCAGACACAGACTGTTAGATCAAACAGCGGGAGCTCATTCAGGCTCCCACACACACACCCTTAGGTCACAGACCAGGAGCCCATTCAGACTCGCTCACACATTCTGTTAGATCAGAGACCAGGAGCTCATTCAGACTCCCACACACACTGTTAGACCAGATCCCAGGAGCCAATTCAGTCTCCCACACACACATTGTTTGATCAGAGACAAGGAGCCCATTCAGAATCACACACACACTGTTAGATCAGAGACTAGGTGCTCATTCAGACTCCAAAATGCACTTTTAAATCAGAGACCAGGAGCCCATTCAAACACACACACATACTGTTAGATAAGTGACTAAGTGCTCATTCAGGCTCCAAAATGCACTTTTAAATCAGAGACCAGGTGCCCATTCAGACTCCCACACACAAACTGTTAGATCAGAGACCTGGATCCCATTCAGACTCCCACACACACACACACTATTAGATCAGACACCAAGAGCCTATTCAGGCTAACACACACACAGTGCTTGTTCACAGACCAGGAGCCCATTCAGACTCCCACGCACAAACTGTTAGATCAGAGACCATGAGCTAATTCGGACTCCCACAAAAACACTGTCAGATCAGAGAGCAGGAGCTCATTCAGATTCCCAAACACAAACTGTAAAATCACAGACCTGGAGCCTATACAGGCTAACACAGACACACTGTTAGGTCAGAGACCAGGAGCTTATTCAGACTACCATTCACACTGTTAGATCAGACACCAGGAGCCAATTCAGACTCCTACACACATACTGTAAGAGCAGAGGCCTGGAGTCCATTCAGACTCCCACAAACACCCTGTTAGATAAGGGACCAGGAGCTCATTCAGAATAGCACAAACACACTGTTCGATCAGAGACCAGGAGCACATTCAGACTCCCACACACACAGGTCGATCAGACACCAGGAGCCCATTCAGACTCCCACAGACACATTTTTAGATCAGAGACCAGGAGCTCATTCAGACTCCCACACAACCTGTTACATTAGACACCAGGAGACAATTCAGTCTCACCCACACACACACGATGATCAGAGATAAGTGCCCATTCAGACTCCCACACACGCTGTTAAATCAGTCACCAGGAGCCCATTCTGACTCCCACACACACACTGTTAGATCACAGACCAGGATCCCATTCAACTTGCCCACACACTCTGTGTGATCAGAGACCAGGAGCTCATTCATCACCCACAAACACACAGTTAGATCAGAGACCAGGAGCACATTAAGACTCCCAAACACCCACTGTAGTTCAAGACCAGGAGCCCATGCAGACTCCCACACACACACTGTTAGATCAGAGACCAGGTGTCCATCAGACTCCCACACACACACTGTTAGATCAGAGACCAGGAGCACATTCAGACTCCCACATACACACTGTTAAATCAGACACCGGGAGCCCATGCAGACTCCCACACACATTCTGTTAGATCAGAGACCACGAGTGAATTCAGAATCCCAAAATAACACTGTCAGATCAGAGAGCAGGAGCTCATTCAGACTCCCACACAACCTGTTACATTAGACACCAGGAGACAATTCAGTCTCACTCACACACACATGTTGATCAGAGATAAGTGCCCATTCAGACTCCCACACACGCGTTTAAATCAGACACCAGGAGCCCATTCAGACTCCCACACACACACTGTTAGATCACAGACCAGGAGCCCATTCAACTTGCCCACACACTCTGTGTGATCAGAGACCAGGAGCTCATTCATCTCCCATAAACACACAGTTAGATCAGAGACCAGGAGCACATTAAGACTCCCAAACACCCACTGTAGTTCAGGGACCAGGAGCCCATGCAGACTCCCACACACACACTGTTAGATCAGAGACCAGGAGTCCATCAGACTCCCACACACACACTGTTAGATCAGAGACGAGGAGTTCAGGCAGATTCCCACAAAAATAATGGTAGGTCAGAGGCCAGGTGCTCATTCAGACTCCTAACCAAACACTGTTAGATCAGAGACCAGGAGCTCATTCAGACTCCCACACACACACTGTTAAATCAGACACCAGGAGCCCATTCAGACTCCCACACACACTGTTAGGTCAGAGACCAGGAGTTCATTCAGATTCCTCCTCACACACACAGTTAGATCACAGAGCAGGAGCCCATTCAGACTCGCCCACACACACTGTTAGATCAGAGGCCAGGAGCACATTCAGATTCCCACACTCACTGTTAGATCAGAGACCAGGATCCCAATCAGATTCCCACACACACACACAGTTAGATCACAGAGCAGGAGCCCATTCAGACGCGCCCACACACACTGTTAGATCAGAAGCCAGGAGCTCATTAAGACTCCCAAACACCCACTGTAGGATCAGAGACCAGGAGCTCATTCAGGCTACCACACACACACTGTTACATCAGAGATCAGGAGCTCATTCAGAGAACCACACACACACTGTTAGGTCAAAGAACAGCAGCCCATTCAGACTCCCACACACAAAATGTTAAATCACAAACCAGGAGCCCTTTCAGACTCCTGCCCACAAACTGATAGATCAGATGCCAGGAGCTCATTCAGACTCCCACAGACACTGTTAGATCACAGACCAGGAGCTCATTCAGACTCCCACACAAACACTGTTAGATCAGAGACCAGGAGCCCATTCAGACTCAAAAACACACACTGTAAGATCAGGCACCAGGAGCTCATTCAGACTTCCTCAAATACACTCTTAGAACAGAGACGAGGATCCCATTCAGACTCCCACACACACAATGTTAGATCAGAGAACAGGAGCACATTCATACTCAGACACACTCACTGTTAGATCAGAGGCCAGGAGCTCATGCTGACTCCCACAAAAATACTGGTGGATCAGAGACCAGGAGCTCATTCAGACTCCCACACACACATTGTTCGAACAGAGACCTGGAGGAAATTCAGATTCCACACATACTGTTAAATCAGACACCAGGAGCCAATTCAGTCTCCCACACACACGCTGTTTGATCAGAGACAAGGAGCCCATTCAGACTCACACACACACTGTTAGATCAGAGACTAGGTGCTCATTCAGTCTCCCAAATGCACTGTTAAATCAGACACCAGGAGCCCATTCAGACTCCCCCACACACACTGTTAGATCAGAGACCAGGAGCTCATTCAGACTACCATACACACTGTTAGATCAGACACCAGGAGCCAATTCAGACTCCCACACACATACTGTAAGAGCAGAGGCCAGGAGTCCATTCAGACTCCCACACCCACACTGTTAGATCACAGACCAGGAGCCCATTCAGACTCACACACACACTGTAAGATCAGGCACCAGGAGCTCATTCAGCCGTCCTCAAACACACTCTTAGAACAGAGACCAGGATCCAATTCAGACTCACACACACACACTGTTAGATCAGAGACAAGGAGCTCATGCAGACTCCCACAAAAATAGTTGGACATCAGAGACCAGGAGCTCATTCAGACTCCCAGATACAGACTGTTAGATCAGATACAATGAGATCATTCAGACTCCCACACACACACTGTTAAATCAGACACCAGGAGCCCATTCAGGCTCACACACACACTGTTAGATCAGAGACCAGGAGTTCATTCAGATTCCCACACACACACACAAAGTTAGATCACAGAGCAGGAGCCCATTCAGACTCGCCCACACACACTGTTTGATCAGAGGCCAGGAGCACATTCAGATTCCCACACTCACTGTTAGATCAGAGACCAGGATCCCATTCAGATTCCCACACACACACGCAGTTAGATCACAGAGCAGGAGCCCATTCAGACTCGCCCACACACTCTGTTAGATCAGAGGCCAAGAGCACATTAAGACTCCCAAAAACCCACTGCAGGGTCAGAGACCAGGAGCTCATTCAGACTACCACACACACACTGTTACATCAGAGAACAGGAGCTCATTCAGAGAACCACACACACACTGTTAGATCAAAGAACAGCAGCCCATTCAGACTCCCACACACAAAATATTAAAACACAGACCAGGAGCCCTTTCAGACTCCTGCCCACAAACTGAGAGATCAGATGCCAGGAGCTCATTCAGTCTCCCACACACACTGTTAGATCACAGACCAGGAGCCCATTCAGACTCCCACACACACTGTTAGATCACAGACCGGGAGGTCATTCAGACTCCCACATAAACACTGTTAGATCAGAGACCAGGAGCCCATTCAGACTCAAACACACACACTGTAAGATCAGACAGCAGGAGCTCATTCAGACTTCCTCAAATAGACTCTTAGAACAGAGACGAGGATCCCATTCAGACTCTCACACACACACTGTTAGATCAGAGACCTGCAGCTCATTCTGACTCCCACAAACACACAGTTAGATCAGAGACCAGTATCCCATTCGGACTCCCAAACACCCTCTGTAAGATCAGAGACCAGGAGCCCATTCAGATTAACAAACGGACAATGTTAGTTCACAGACCAGGAGCCCACTCAGACACCCACACACACACTGTTAGATCAGGGACCAGGGGCTCATTCAGACTCCCACACACACATTGTAAGTTCAGAGATCAGGACTTCATTTACACGCCCATACACACAATGTTAGATCAGAGACCATGAGCTCATTCGGACACCCACAAAAACACTGTCAGATCAGAGAGCAGGAGGCCATTCGAACTCCCACACACCCGCTGTTTGAGCAGAGACCAGGAGCTCATTCAGACTCCCACACACAAACTGTTAAATCACAGACCTGGAGCATATACATACTGACACAGACAGACTGTTAGGTCAGAGACAAGGAGTTCATTCAGATTACCATTCACACTGTTAGATCAGACACCAGGAGCCAATTCAGAATATCACACAAACAGTTAGATCAGAGACCAGGAGCTCATTCAGAATACCACACAAACACAGTTAGATCAGAGACCAGGAGCTCATTCAGTCTCCGACACACACACTGTTAGATCATAGACCAGGAGCTGAGTCAGACTCCCACACACACACTGTTAGATCAGAGACGAGGAGTTCAGGCAGATTCCCACAAAAATAATGGTAGGTCAGAGGCCAGGTGCTCATTCAGACTCCTAACCAAACACTGTTAGATCAGAGACCAGGAGCTCATTCAGACTCCCACACACACACACTTAAATCAGACACCAGGAGCCCATTCAGACTCCCACACACACTGTTAGATCAGAGACCAGGAGTTCAGTCAGATTCCCCCACACACATACAGTTAGATCACAGAGCAGGAGCCCATTCAGACTCGCCCACACACACTGTTAGATCAGAGGCCAGGAGCACATTCAGATTCCCACACTCACTGTTAGATCAGAGACCAGGATCCCATTCAGATTCCCACACACACACACAGTTAGATCACAGAGCAGGAGCCCATTCAGACACGCCCACACACACTGTTAGATCAGAAGCCAGGAGCACATTAAGACTCCCAAACACCCACTGTAGGATCAGAGACCAGGAGCTCATTCAGACTACCACACACACACTGTTACATCAGAGATCAGGAGCTCATTCAGAGAACCACACACACACTGTTAGATCAAAGAACAGCAGCCCATTCAGACTCCCACACACAAAATATTAAATCACAAACCAGGAGCCCTTTCAGACTCCTGCCCACAAACTGATAGATCAGATGTCAGGAGCTCATTCAGACTCCCACAGACGCTGTTAGATCACAGACCAGGAGCTCATTCAGACTCCCACACAAACACTGTTAGATCAGACACCAGGAGCTCATTCAGACGTCCTCAAATACATTCTTAGAACAGAGACGAGGATCCCATTCAGACTCCCACACACACAATGTTAGATCAGAGACCAGGAGCACATTCAAACTCAGACACACTCACTGTTAGATCAGAGGCCAGGAGCTCATGCTGACTCCCACAAAAATACTGGTAGATCAGAGACCAGGAGCTCATTCAGACTCCCACACACACATTGTTCGAACAGAGACCTGGAGCAAATTCAGATTCCAAACACACTGTTAGATCAGACACCAGGAGCCAATTCAGTCTCCCACACACACGCTGTTTGATCAGAGACAAGTAGCCCATTCTGACTCACAAACACATTGTTAGATCAGAGACTAGGTGCTCATTCAGTCTCCCAAATGCACTGTTAAATCAGACACCAGGAGACAATTCCGACTCCCACACACAAACTGTTAGATCACAGACCAGGAGCCCATTCAGATTCGCCCAAACATGCTGTTAGATCAGAGACCTGGAGCCTATTCAGAATCCCTCATACAGAGTCTTAGATCAGAGACCCGTATCCCATTCGGACTCGCACACACACACAGTTAGATCAGGGACCAGGGGCTCATTCAGACTACCACACACAGACTGTTAGATCAGGGATTAGCGGCTTATTCAGGCTCCCACACACACACTGTTAGATCAGAGAGCAGGAGCTCATTCAGGCTCCCACACACACACTGTTAGATCAGAGACCAGGAGCTCATTCAGACTCCCCCACACACACTGTTAGATCAGAGACCAGGAGCTCATTCAGACTCCCACACACACACTGTTAGATCAGAGACCAGGAACTCATTCAGACAACCATACACACTGTTAGATCAGACACCAGGAGCCAATTCAGACTCCCACATACATACTGTAAGAGCAGAGGCCAGGAGTCCATTCAGACTCCCACACCCACACTGTTAGATCACAGACTAGGAGCCCATTCAGACTCACACACACACTGTAAGATGAGACACCAGGAGCTCATTCAGCCGTCCTCAAAAACACTCTTAGAACAGAGACCAGGATCCAATTCAGACTCCCACACACACAATGTTAGATCAGAGACCAGGAGCTCATTCATACTCAGACACACACACTGGTAGATTGGACACCAGGAGCCCATTCAGACTCACACACACACACTGTTAGATCAGAGACAAGGAGCTCATGCAGACTCCCACAAAAATAGTTGGACATCAGAGACCAGGAGCTCATTCAGACTCCCAGATACAGACTGTTAGATCAGATACCATGAGATCATTCAGACTCCCACACACACACTGTTAAATCAGACACCAGGAGCCCATTCAGGCTCACACACTCACTGTTAGATCAGAGACCAGAATCCCATTCAGATTCCCACACACACACGCAGTTAGATCACAGAGCAGGAGCCCATTCAGACTCGCCCACACACTCTGTTAGATCAGAGGCCAGGAGCACATTAAGACTCCCAAACACCCACTGCAGGGTCAGAGACCAGGAGCTCATTCAGGCTCCCACACACACTGTTAGATCACAGACCAGGAGCCCATTCAGAGTCCCACACACACTGTTAGATCACAGACCAGGAGCTCATTCAGACTTCCACACAAACACTGTTAGATCAGAGACCAGGAGCCCATTCAGACTCAAACACACACACTGTAAGATCAGACAGCAGGAGCTCATTCAGACTTCCTCAAATAGACTCTTAGAACAGAGACGAGGATCCCATTCAGACTCTCACACACACACTGTTAGATCAGAGACCTGCAGCTCATTCTGACTCCCACAAACACACAGTTAGATCAGAGACCAGTATCCCATTCGGACTCGCAAACACCCTCTGTAAGATCAGAGACCAGGAGCCCATTCAGATTAACAAACGGACAATGTTAGTTCACAGACCAGGAGCCCACTCAGACACCCACACACACACTGTTAGATCAGGGACCAGGGGCTCATTCAGACTCCCACACACACATTGAAAGTTCAGAGATCAGGACTTCATTTACACGCCCATACACACAATGTTAGATAAGAGACCATGAGCTCATTCGGACTCCCACAAAAACACTGTCAGATCAGAGAGCAGGAGGCCATTCGGACTCCCACACACCCGCTGTTTGAACAGAGACCAGGAGCTCATTCAGACTCCCACAAACAAACTGTTAAATCACAGACCTGGAGCATATACATACTGACACAGACACACTGTTAGGTCAGAGACAAGGAGCTCATTCAGATTACCATTCACACTGTTAGATCAGACACCAGGAGCCAATTCAGAATACCACACAAACAGTTAGATCAGAGACCAGGAGCTCATTCAGAATACCACAAAAACACAGTTAGATCAGAGACCAGGAGCTCATTCAGTCTCCGACACACACACTGTTAGATCATAGACCAGGAGCTGAGTCAGACTCCCACACACACACTGTTAGATCAGAGACGAGGAGTTCAGGCAGATTCCCACAAAAATAATGGTAGGTCAGAGGCCAGGTGCTCATTCAGACTCCTAACCAAACACTGTTAGATCAGAGACCAGGAGCTCATTCAGACTCCCACACACACACTGTTAAATCAGACACCAGGAGCCCATTCAGACTCCCACACACACTGTTAGATCAGAGACCAGGAGTTCATTCAGATTCTCCCACACACACACAGTTAGATCACAGAGCAGGAGCCCATTCAGACTCGCCCACACACACTGTTAGATCAGAGGCCAGGAGCACATTCAGATACCCACACTCACTGCTAGATCAGAGACCAGGATCCCATTCAGATTCCCACACACACACACAGTTAGATCACAGAGCAGGAGCCCATTCAGACTCGCCCACACACACTGTTGGATCAGAGGCCAGGAGCTCATTCAGACTACCACACACACACTGTTACATCAGAGATCAGGAGCTCATTCAGAGAACCACACACACACTGTTAGATCAAAGAACAGCAGCCCATTCAGACTCCCACACACAAAATATTAAATCACAGACCAGGAGCCCTTTCAGACTCCTGCCCACAAACTGATAGATCAGATGCCAGGAGCTCATTCAGACTCCCACAGACACTGTTAGATCACAGACCAGGAGCTCATTCAGACTCCCACACACACTGTAAGATGAGACACCAGGAGCTCATTCAGCCATCCTCAAACACACTCTTAGAACAGAGACCAGGATCCCATTCAAACTCCCACACACACAATGTTAGATCAGAGACCAGGAGCTCATTCATACTCAGACACACACACGGATAGATTGGACACCAGGAGCCCATTCAGACTCACACACACACACTGTTAGATCAGAGACAAGGAGCTCATGCAGACTCCCACAAAAATAGTTGGACATCAGAGACCAGGAGCTCATTCAGACTCCCAGATACAGACTGTTAGATCAGATACCATGAGATCATTCAGACTCCCACACACACACTGTTAAATCAGACACCAGGAGACCATTCAGACTCCCACACACACTGTTAGATCAGAGACCAGGAGTTCATTCAGATTCCCACATACACACACAGTTAGATCACAGAGCAGGAGCCCATTCAGACTCGCCCACACACACTGTTAGATCAGAGGCCAGGAGCTCATTCAGACTACCACACACACACTGTTGCATCAGAGATCAGGAGCTCATTCAGAGAACCACACACACACTGTTAGATCAAAGAACAGCAGCCCATTCAGACTCCCACACACAAAATATTAAATCACAGACCAGGAGCCCTTTCAGACTCCTGCCCACAAACTGATAGATCAGATGCCAGGAGCTCATTCAGACTCCCACAGACACTGTTAGATCACAGACCAGGAGCTCATTCAGACTCCCACACACACTGTAAGATGAGACACCAGGAGCTCATTCAGCCATCCTCAAACACACTCTTAGAACAGAGACCAGGATCCCATTCAAACTCCCACACACACAATGTTAGATCAGAGACCAGGATCTCATTCATACTCAGACACACACACTGATAGATTGGACACCAGGAGCCCATTCAGACTCACACACACACACTGTTAGATCAGAGACAAGGAGCTCATGCAGGCTCCCACAAAAATAGTTGGACATCAGAGACCAGGAGCTCATTCAGACTCCCAGATACAGACTGTTAGATCAGATACCATGAGATCATTCAGACTCCCACACACACACTGTTAAATCAGACACCAGGAGCCCATTCAGACTCCCACACACACTGTTAGATCAGAGACCAGGACTTCATTCAGATTCCCCCACACACACACAGTTAGATCACAGAGCAGGAGCCCATTCAGACTCGCCCACACACACTGTTTGATCAGAGGCCAGGAGCCCATTCAGATTCGCATACTCACTGTTAGGTCGGAGACCAGGATCCCATTCAGATTCCCACACACACACACAGTTAAATCACAGAGCAGGAGCCCATTCAGACTCCCCCACACACACTGTTAGATCAGAGGCCAGGAGCACATTAAGACTCCCAAACACCCACTGTAGGGTCAGAGACCAGGAGCTCATTCAGACTACCACACACACACTGTTACATCAGAGATCAGGAGCTCATTCAGAGAACCACACAAACACTTTTACATCAAAGAACAGCAGCCCATTCAGACTCCCACACACAAAATATTAAATCACAGACCAGGAGCCCTTTCAGACTCCTGCCCACAAACTGATAGATCAGATGCCAGGAGCTCATTCAGACTCCCACACACACTGTTAGATCACAGACCAGGAGCCCATTCAGACTCCCACACACACTGTTAGATCACAGACCAGGAGCTCATTCAGACTCCCACACAAACACTGTTAGATCAGAGACCAGGAGCCCATTCAGACTCAAACACACACACTGTAAGATCAGACAGCAGGAGCTCATTCAGACATCCTCAAATAGACTCTTAGAACAGAGACGAGGATCCCATTCAGACTCTCACACACACACTGTTAGATCAGAGACCTGGAGCTCATTCTGACTCCCACAAACACACAGTTAGATCAGAGACCAGTATCCCATTCGGACTCCCAAACACCCTCTGTAAGATCAGAGACCAGGAGCCCATTCAGATTAACAAACGGACAATGTTAGTTCACAGACCAGGAGCCCACTCAGACACCCACACACACACTGTTAGATCAGGGACCAGGGGCTCATTCAGACTCCCACACACACATTGTAAGTTCAGAGATCAGGACTTCATTTACACGCCCATACACACAATGTTAGATCAGAGACCATGAGCTCATTCGGACTCCCACAAAAACACTGTCAGATCAGAGAGCAGGAGGCCATTCGGACTCCCACACACCCGCTGTTTAATCAGAGACCAGGAGCTCATTCAGACTCCCACACACAAACTGTTAAATCACAGACCTGGAGCATATACATACTGACACAGACACACTGTTAGGTCAGAGACAAGGAGCTCATTCAGATTACCATTCACACTGTTAGATCAGACACCAGGAGCCAATTCAGAATACCACACAAACAGTTAGATCAGAGACCAGGAGCTCATTCAGAATACCACACAAACACAGTTAGATCAGAGACCAGGAGCTCATTCAGTCTCCGACACACACACTGTTAGATCATAGACCAGGAGCTGAGTCAGACTTCCGCACACACACTGTTAGATCAGAGACGAGGAGTTCAGGCAGATTCCCACAAAAATAATGGTAGGTCAGAGGCCAGGTGTTCATTCAGACTCCTAACCAAACACTGTTAGATCAGAGACCAGGAGCTCATTCAGACTCCCACACAAACACTGTTAGATCAGAGACCAGGAGCCCATTCAGACTCAAATACACACACTGTAAGATCAGACACCAGGAGCTCATTCAGACCTCCTCAAATAGACTCTTAGAACAGAGACGAGGATCCCATTCAGACTCCCACACACACAATGTTAGATCAGAGACCAGGAGCACATTCATACTCAGACACACATGCTGTTAGATCAGAGACCAGGAGCTCATGCTGACTCCCACAAAAATACTGGTGGATCAGAGACCAGGAGCTCATTCAGACTCCCACACACACATTGTTCGAACAGAGACCAGGGGCTCATTCAGGCTCCCACACACACAGTGTTAGATCAGAGTGCAGGAGATCATTCATGCTCCCACACACACACTGTTAGATCAGAGACCAGGAGCTCATTCAGACTCCCCCACACACACTGTTAGATCAGAGACCAGGAGCTCATTCAGACTCCCACAAACACACTGTTAGATCAGACACCAGGAGCCAATTCAGTCTCCCACACACACTGTTAGATCAGACACCAGGAGCCCATTAAGACTCACACACACACTGTTAGATCAGACACTAGGTGCAGATTCAGACTCCCAAACGCACTGTTAAATCAGACAACAGGAGCCCATTTAGACTTCCGCACAGAAACTGTTAGATCACAGACCAGGAGCCCATTCTGACTCGCCGACACAAACAGTCTTAGGTCAGAGACCAGTAACCCATTCGGACTCCCACACACACACTGTTTGATCAGACACCAGTAGCCCATTCAGACTAACACACACACACACTGCATGCTCACAGAACATGAGCTCATTCGGACTCCCACAAAAACAGTCAGATCAGAGAGCAGGAACCCATTCAGACTCCCACACAGACACTATTAGATCGGAGACCAGGAGCACATTCAGACTCCCACACACACACTGTTAAATCAGAGACAAGGAGTCCATTCAGACTCCCACAAACACAAAGTTAGATCAGAGGCCAGTATTCCATTCGGACTCCCAAACACCCACTGTAAGATCAGAGACCAGGAGCCCATTCAGACTAACAAACAGACAATGTTTGTTCACAGCCCAGGAGCCCATTCAGACTCCCACACACCCACTGTAAGTTCAGAGATCAGGAGCTCATTCAGACTCCCACGCACAGACTGTAACATCAGAGACCAGGAGCTCATTCAGACTCAAACACACACACAGTTAAATCAGAGACCAGGAGCTCATTCAGACTCCCACACACACACAGTTAGATCAGAGACCAGGAGCTCATTCAGACTCTCACACACACACTGTTAGATCAGAGACCAGGAGCTCCTTCAGAATGCTACAAGAACACAGTTAGTTCAGAGACCCGAATCTCATTCAGACTCCCACACACATACTCTTATGTCATACACCAAGAGCTCACTCAGACTCGCAAACACACAAACTGCAAGATCAGAGACCAGGAGCTCAGTCAGACTCCCACAAAAATAATGGTAGATTAGAGACCATGTGCTCATTCAGACTCCCACCCACACACTGTTAGATCAGAGGCCAGGAGCTCATTCAGACTCCCACACACACACTGTTAGATCAGAGTCCAGGAGTTCATTCAGACTCCCACACACAGACTGTTAGATCAGAGGCCAGGAGATCATTCAGACTCCCACACACACACTGTTAGATCAGAGTCCAGGAGTTCATTCAGACTCCCACACACACACTGTTAGATCAGAGTCCAGGAGTTCATTCAGACTCCCACACACACACTGTTAGATCAGAGACCAGGAGTTCATTCCGACTCCCACACACACACTGTATTATCAGAGACCAGGAGCTCATTTGTACACCCTCAAAAACACAGTCAGATTAAAGACCAGGAGCTCATTCAGATTCACAGACACACACACAGTTAGATCAGTGACCAGGAGCTCATGCTGACTCCCACAAAAATACAGGTGGATCAGAGACCAGAAGCTCATACAGACTCCCACACACACACTGTTCGATCAGAGACCAGGAGCAAATTCAGACTCCCAAACACACTGTTAGATCAGACACCAGGAGCCAATTCAGTCTCCCACAAACACACTGTTTGATCAGAGACAAGCAGCCCATTCAGACTCACACACACACTGTTAGATCAGAGACTAGGTGCTCCTTCAGACTCCCAAGCGCACTGTTAAATTAGACACCAGGAGCCCACTTGACTCCCACACACGCACTGTTAGATCACAGACCAGGAGCCCATTCTGACTCGACCACACATGCTGTTAGATCTGAGACCTGGAGCCCAGTCAGACTCCCTCACACACAGTCTTAGATCAGAGACCAGTAACCATTCGTACTCCCACACACACACTGTTAGATCAGACACAAGTAGCCCATTCAGACTAACACACACACACTGCTTGTTCCCAGACCATGAGCTCATTCGGACTCGCACAAGAACACAGTCAGATCAGAGACCAGGAGCACATTCAGACTCCAACACAAAAACTGTTATATCACAGACCTGGAGCCTATACAGACTAACACAGACACACTATTACATCAGAGACCAGGAGCTCATTCAGACTACCATACACTCTGTTAGATCAGACACCAGGAGCCAATTCAGACTCCCACACACAAACTGTAAGAGCAGAGGCCAGGAGTCCATTCAGATTCCCACAAACACCCTGTTAGATCAGGGAGCAGGAGCTCATTCAGAATACCACACACACACAGTTAGATCAGAGACCAGGAGCTCATTCAGACTCTGACAAACACACTGTTAGATCAGAGTCCAGGAGCTCCTTCAGAAAGCCACAGGTATACTGTTAGGTCAGAGACCAGGAGCCCATTCAGACACCCACACACACACTGATGGTCAGAGACCAGGAGCTCCTTCAGAATCCCACAAGAACACTGTTATATCAGAGACCAGGGCCTAGAAATTCATTGTAGCCACTTTTGGGGCGGTAAAGTTGGGCGGCCGCTAAAGTTTGCGCCCGCTGCAAAATCGAGGCCACTTCTCCGATATTCATCAGCTTCACCCTAAGAGTTTGCTCGAGCACTAAAACTGGCGCTGCATGCCTCTCTTTAGGCGCTTAGCCAGAGGTGCTGAGCGAGAGCGCCGAGGCTGGGCGCAGCGCAGGTGCGGCCATCTCGTGATTGCCAGCAGACACCCTGGCGCCGGCCAGCTCTTAAGGGGGAAGGGTCGACTTGTTCTGCTGCCACGCCCTGGATAGTGGAGCCCTCCAGCTAGGCCTGAACACTGCTGCAGGACCCAAATAGCACCTGAAGCCATGCAGAATGCCCGTGAACGAGCGCAGCGCTTCTCAGAGCTTGATCTGAGTGTGCTGGTTGGTGGTGTGGAGAAGAGACGCCATATTTTGTACCCGGACAATGGCAGGAAGGCGCCGGTCCATGTCTACCGGAGAGCCTGGAGGCATGTCGCCAGCAAGGTGTCAGCCAACAGCGAGGTCCCCAGGACCGGTGTCCAATGCCGCAAAAATTTTAATGACCTCCCTCGGATTGTCAGGGTGAGTACCCTTTCCAGTGACCTCCTCATCCTTGCATGTGCACCTCACATTATGGGCAAAGGGGCCTGAAAGCCCTAATGGCCAGCCCTCATCCAGCAGCTATAGGACAGGCATGAACATCAATTGCACATTCTGCACTTAACAAACTGGCCAAGCTATTCCACCATGGGAGGCAGTGCACACAAGATCAGGGCGACAAACTGGCCAGGCTATTCCACCATGGGAGGCAGTGCACATAAGATCAGTGCGACACACTGGCCAGGCTATTCCACCGTGGGAGGCAGTGCACACAAGATCAGGGCGACACACTGGCCAGGCTATTCCACCATGGGAGGCAGTGCACACAAGATCAGGGCAACACACTGGCCAGGCTATTCCACCATGGGAGGCAGTGCACACAAGATCAGGGCGGCACACTGGCCAGGCTATTCCACCATGGTAGGCAGTGCACACAAGATCAGGGCGACACACTGGCCAGGCTATTCAACCATGGGAGGCAGTGCACACAAGATCAGGGCGGCACACTGGCCAGGCTATTCCACCATGGTAGGCAGTGCACACAAGATCAGGGCGACACACTGGCCAGGCTATTCCACCATGGGAGGCAGTGCACACAAGATCAGGGCGGCACACTGGCCAGGCTATTCCACCATGGTAGGCAGTGCACACAAGATCAGGGCGACACACTGGCCAGGCTATTCAACCATGGGAGGCAGTGCACACAAGATCAGGGCGACACACTGGCCAGGCTATTTCACCATGGGAGGCAGTGCACACAAGATCAAGGCGACACACTGGCCAGGCTATTCCACCATGGGAGGCAGTGCACACAAGATCAGGGCGACACACTGGCCAGGCTATTCCACCATGGGATGCAGTGCACACAAGATCAGGGCGACACACTGGCCAGGCTATTCCACCATGGGAGGCAGTGCACACAATATCAGGGCGACACACTGGCCAGGCTATTCCACCATGGGAGGCAGTGCACACAAGATCAGGGCGACACACTGTACTTAGATACCGTCCTTTCTCTTGCAGGCCAAGCTGGCCAATAATAAGAAGAGCCGGACTGCGACTGGGGGTGGTTGACCCCAGATCCAGCCGCTCACCGAGCTGCAACATCGCGTGGAGCGCATCATGGGTGGCCGGGTGATTGGCCCCATTGCATGTGGAGAAGCCGACCCTGCTCTGGGCACCAAAGATAAGGACATCACCTTTTGGACCTCTCTCGTCCCACTTGTGCATCAGATCTACATCCTTTGCCACTGTCCGACCAATGTGCTGAATGCCACCACTCATGCATCCCTCGCTGATGCCCTCTAATCACTCTAAAGCTACTCTTGTGCCTTCCTGCTTTCAGATGGTGAGGAGGAGGTCACTGAACTTGCCAGTGACAGCCCCTCAGAAGAGGGCGAGGAGGAGGAGCAAGAGGAAGGCGGCCCATCAGGGGAACCCTCAGCTGCGGCAACCCATGCGAATGTAGGGGACACGTCTTCCCTGGAGGGGAGCGTGGCGGAAGTGTCGGAGGGGAGGGGAGCTCATGGGACCTGTGGCCTGCAGAAACGTGGGAGGGGGTGGAAGCTCAGCGACCTTCTCCCCAGAGGGGGGAAGGGTCAGAGGGGAGACCAATTTCTGGGCCCAGCGACGGCCAGCAACGCAGGAAGGGTCGGCCAGCTCGGCGGCCTTCTCCCCAGATGGGAGAAGGGTCGGAGGGGAGTCCAATTGCTGGGCCCAGCGGCGTCCAGCAACGCAGGAAGGGTCGGCCAGCTCGGCGGCCTTCTCCCCAGAGGAAGAGTCCGGCCTCCAGTCCAGAGATGGTCTTCGCCGAGGAGATGGAATGCCTCGAGGACTTGTCCGTGGACTCGGAGCGCCGGCACACGGAGCTCATGGGGGTAGTGGCATGGTTGCCTGAGGCCATCGAGTCCCTCTCTCGGAGTGTCACCGACGTCGGGGCCTCACAGGCCGTCAGTTTGGCGGAATTCGGGGCAGAGCAGGCAGCGAGTCGGGTGGCATTCGGGGCAGCTCAGGCAGCGAGTGGGCAGCTGATCAGTGGTGCCATGCAGTCACTGGGGGCTCTGATGAGGTCACTGAACAGGTCAACACGGGCACTCACTGCTGCCACACTCGCTGTGTCAGCCAGGCAAAGCCAGGTCACCCGGCGTGCAGCAGCAGCACAGCGGTCTATCCCTCGGCAGATTGGTGCGCATGCTGCAGTGCTGGCCCGGGCGAGTGCCTGTGTCTCAGGCGACCAGCGAGCGCCTGCCATCCGCCAGCTTGCCCCATTCCTCCAGCCGCCACTGCCACTCCCCCAGTGGAGCTGCCAGGAGCTGCTGCAGCGAATGATGCTGGCCAGCCACAGCTGCAGCTTTCAACAGCCACCCGCTCGACGGCCAGACTTCGACCATGCCGGCCCCCAAGGGCATCTGCCATCACGACATGTGCCCCACTGGAGCCTGCCCCCAGGCTTGCAGCAGCCAATGGCCTTACTTTGAGGAGGAGCAGCAGGGCGGGCAGGGGCCACACAAAGATGGCCAAGGCATCGCCCTAGCGGGCCAAAAATTCGAATGTGTGGCCAGTTGTGTTTGTTTTTTGAGGCCGAGAATTGGATGTTTGTTTTTTGAGGCCGAGAATTAGATGTTTGTTTTTTGACGGCCGAGAATTGGATGTTTGTTTTTTGAAGGCCGAGGATGTGATGTTTGTTTTTTACGAAGGCCGAGGATGACGGCCTTTTTAGTTGCACTGTTTTGTTAATCGTCTCCAGGTTGTGGGAGCGAGTAATGTGTTTGAGTGTTTTTTGGGGGTTTCGTCTGTTTTTGGTTTTCATGTGGGAAGGGCCCTGAGTTTGTACAATAAAGCATTTTATTTATTAACATTGTCCATGTTTGATCTTTGGAGTGTTTGTTGCCTTAACCGGCTGAGGGCTTGCGGAGCGGCTGCAATCATATTCTTTCATTGGCAAAAGCCATTCCCTGACAGGGGGCCTAGAAGTGACGTTCAATAAGCCGCCGACGGGTGGCCCTTGGACCTTGTGCCTCCCTCCTGGGCTGGTACTCCTCGTCCTCCTCCTCCTCATGCTCCTCCTGCTCCTCCTTCTGAGGTGGTGGTCCAACGTGAGGTGGCAGTGCCTGAGTCCTGCGGATAGCCAGGTTGTGCAGCATGCAGCAAACGACGACGAATTGGGAGGCTCGCTCCTGCGAATACTGGAGGGCTCCCCCGGAGCGATCGAGACAGCAGAACCGTTGCTTGAGGACGCCGATTGTTTGTTCTATGATGTTCCTAGTCGCTTGATGGCTCTCGTTGTATGCCTCTTCAGCAGGGGTCGTGGGCACGCAGAGCGGGGTCATGAGCCAGGTACACAAAGGATAGCCTTTGTCTCCGATAAGCCATCCTCTTGGGTGAGGCTGTGCCTGGAACATGTCAGCCACAGTTGTCCGTCACAGGATAAAGGCATCGTGGCTGCTGCCTGGAAAGTGGGCATTGACAGCTAGGATGCGCTGCTTGTGGTCACACACCAGCTGTATGTTGAGGGAATGGTAGCCCTTCCGTTTGCGGTAATCCTCAGCATGCTCCAGAGGTGCCCGCAAAGCCACATGCGTGCAGTCAATGGCGCCCTGCACCATGGGGAAGCCCGCTATTCTTGCAAATCCCACTGCACGCTGCTGCTGCTTGTCCAGGGTCATGGGGAAGGAGATGAATTGATGTCTCCTTCTGAAAAGGGCTTTGGTCACCTGGTGGATGCAGCAATGCACGGCGAACTGGGAGATGTTAGCGATGTCCCCAGCAGCGGATTGGAAGGAGCCTGTGGCATAGAAGTTGAGAGCCACCGTCACCTTCACTGCCACCGACAGAGACGTCCTGCGCATCAGCTGTGGCTGCAGATCTCTGTGAAGCAGCTGGCAGATGTCTGCAACCACCTCCCTTCTGAATCGCAGCCTCCTAACACACATCGCGGCAGACATGGTCAGATAGGAGGACTGCTGGCGGTATACTCTGGATGGGTAAGGCCTCAGTTGGCGACGCCTGTTGCCCCCTCTGCGTCTAGCCAGGGCTGCCACTCACTCACGGCATCTGTAAGCCCTTCTGGCATAAGGCGGAAATTCAGCGTTGGCACCCAATGCAGCCCCCATTATATGCTGGCAAACACTGAGCTCTCAATGAAGGCAAAGATAATTGCTAAGCTCTGGCCTGAGCCAAAGATACCTGTGCTAGTGTTGCTCCAAACCAGTAAGCTCTCCTCCTTGGTCTCTCTCCAAAAAACCGTTGCACAAGAGTGAATGCTGCAAAATGGCTGGCCTTTATAGTGCAGGGTAAGTGCCCTTTAATTAGTGCTCCCCGCGGCCAGCCTCGGCCGTGTACCGTTCCACTTCACAGTCGTTAGGGCCCCCCGGCGCACAATGGGCCGGCGCGAGTGAAGTTCCGGTTCAGGGTGCACAAAGGGCGTTGCACGACGAAATGACGTCATGATCTGCGCGCGCAGTAGGGCGCGCGCTAAGACTTTGCGCCGGCGCTAAATGTGTATTGAAGTTGGGGCGAGGCGCAGATCGCGCTGCGCCCGGCCGCTAAGCGCATAGCGCTCGAGATCTACTCCTCCTAAGGCGCTAACGGCTGGTGCACCCAACTGAATTTCTAGGCCCACGAGTCCATTCAGACTCCCACACACTGATAGATCAGGCACCAGGAGTAAATTCAGACTGCCGCACAACAACTATTAATTCGGAGACCAGGAGACCATTCAGACTCCCATACACACTATCAGATCAAAGACCAGGGGCTCATTCAGAGTCATCAACACACTGTTAGATCAGAGACCAGGAGCCCATTCTGACTCGCACACACACACTGTCAGTTCAGAGACCAGGGGCTAGAAATTCAGTAGGCTTTGCGCCCACTTTTCGCCCAAAGAGGGCTTTTGCGCCAGTTGCTGAGATTTCGCCGATATTCAGCACTGCGGTAATGGCGGCGTTAGCCAGTAGCGCTGCGCCGCCACCGATGACGTCATCGGTGTGCGCAGTGCCCCGCTACCACACCGATACCAGCCCGATCACCACATTGAGTAGCGGCCGCCTATTCTGCAGCAGCCGCAAACGACGTTCAGAGAACGGGGCCGCACTGTAGCGTTAGTGGGGCGAATTAAGGTGGAGGTGCGGCCGGCCCGCACCTCCTTCCCCGGCCTCCTCCACTCCCCCCCCCCCGCGGCATTGCCGGCTGTTTTGTGGGAGCCCGGCACTTCTCCGTGGTGCCGGGCTCATTTGCCAGCACTAGCGAGCGGCGATCTCGCTTTTGCAGGCACCTCCCCCTTAAGAGAGGGAGGAAGGCCTGCAGTACAGCAGCCTGCCGCTCCGCAGCGGGTGGCGCTGCGGCAACTAGCGCGCCGAAATTCTGTTTCAGCACCCCAAGGGGCGGCCACACCCTTGAATAGAGGCCGTCTTCGACTTGAGGCGCTGAAACTTAATTTCTGGCGGGCGCAACTGGCTCCGCGCGCAAAGGTAACTTCTGGGCGCAAGCGAGCTGGCGGGCCCAAAATACATTTCTAGGTCCAGGAGTTCATGCAGACTCCTACAAAAATACTGGTAGATCATAGGCCAGGAGATCATTCAGCCTCCCACACACACACTGTTAGATCAGAGACCAGGAGCTCATTCAGACTCACACACATACTGTTAGCCCAGATAGCAGGGGCCCATTCAGACTCCCACACACAAACTGTCAGATCAGATACCAGGAGTTCATTCAGACACACACACAAACACTGTTAGATCAGGAACCTGGAGACGATTCAGACTCCCACAAACACACTGTTAGATCAGACACCAAAAACTCATTCAGACCCCCGCACACACAGACTGTTAGATCACAGACAAGGAGCCCATTCAGACACCAACAGACACACTGTTAGACCAGAGACCAGGAGCTCACTCAGACTCCCTCTCACACACTGTTAGAACAGCGACTAGGAGCCAATTCAGAATCCTGCACACCAACTGTTATATCTGAATACCAGGAGCCGATTCAGACTCCCGCACAACAACTGTTAATTCGGAGACCAGGAGACCATTCAGTCTCCCACACACACACTAATAGATCAAAGACCAGGAGCTCATTGAGACTCATCGACACACTGTTAGATCAGAGACCAGTCACCCATTCGGACTCCCACACATACACTGTTAGATCAGACACCAAAAACTCATTCAGACCCCCGCACACACAGACTGTTTGATCAGAGACCAGGAGCACATTCAGACTCCCACACACAAACTGTTATATCACAGACCTGGAGCCTGTACAGACTAACACAGACACACTGTTACGTCAGAGACAAGGAGCTCATTCAGACTACCATACACACTGTTAAATCAGACACCAGGAGCCAATTCAGACTCCCACACACAAACTGTAGAAGCAGAGGCCAGGAGTCCATTCAGATTCCCACAAACACCCTGTTAGATCAGGGACCAGGAGCTCATTCAGAATACCACACACACACAGTTGGATCAGAGACCAGGAGCTCATTAGACTCCGACACACACACTGTTAGATCCGAGTCCAGGAGCTCCTTCAGAAAACCACAAGAACACTGTTAGTTCAGAGACAAGGAGTTCATGCAGACTCCCACAAAAACACTGTCAGATCAGAGAGCAGGAGCTCATTCAGACTCCCACACACAGACACTGTTAGATCAGAGACCAGGAGCTCATTCAGACTCCCACACTCACACTGTTTGATCAGTGACCAGGAGCCAATTCATACTCCCACACACAAGCTGTTAAACCACAGACATGGAGGCTATACAGACTAACACAGACACACTGTTAGGTCAGAGACCAGGAGCTCATTCAGACTACCATACACACTGTTAAATCAGACACCAGGAGCCAATTCAGACTCCCACACACAAACTGTAGAAGCAGAGGCCAGGAGTCCATTCAGATTCCCACAAACACCCTGTTAGATCAGGGACCAGGAGCTCATTCAGAATACCACACACACACAGTTGGATCAGAGACCAGGAGCTCATTCAGACTCCGACACACACACTGTTAGATCCGAGTCCAGGAGCTCCTTCAGAAGACCACAAGAACACTGTTAGTTCAGAGACGAGGAGTTCATGCAGACTCCCACAAAAACACTGTCAGATCAGAGAGCAGGAGCTCATTCAGACTCCCACACACAGACACTGTTAGATCAGAGACCAGGAGCTCATTCAGACTCCCACACTCACACTGTTTGATCAGTGACCAGGAGCACATTCAGACTCCCACACACAAGCTGTTAAACCACAGACATGGAGGCTATACAGACTAACACAGACACACTGTTAGGTCAGATCCAAGAGCTCATTCAGATTACCATGCACACTGTTAGATCAGACACCAGGAGCCAATTCATACTCCCACACACATGCTGTAAGAGCAGAGGCCAGGAGACCATTCAGACTCCCACAAACACCCTGTTAGATCGGGGACCAGGAGCTCCTTCAGAATACCACACACTCAGTTAGATCAGAGACCAGGAGCTCATTCTGACTTCCACATACATACTCTTATGTCATACACCACGAGCTCACTCAGACACCCACACACACACACTGAAAGATCAGAGACCAGGAGCTCATTCAGACTTCCACACACATACTCATATGTCATACACCACGAGCTCACTCAGACACCCACACACACACACTGTTAGTTCAGAGACCAGGGGCTCATTCAGACTCCCACACACACACTGTTATATCAGAGACCAGGAGCTCATTCCGACTCCCACACACACACTGTTAGTTCAGAGACCAGGTGCCCATTCAGACTCCCACACACACACTGTTAGACCAGAGACCAGGTGCTCATTCAGACTCCCACACACACACTGTTAGATCAGAGACAAGCAGCCCATTCAGCATTCCGCACACACACTGTAAGATCAGACGCCAGGAGCCCATTCAGGCTCCCACATACACACTGTTCTATCACAGAAAAGGATCCCATTCAGAATCCCGCACACCCACTGTTAGATCAGAGACCAGGAGCCAATTCAGACTCCAGCACACCAACTGTTATCTCAGAAGACCAGGAGCCCATTCCGACACCCGCACACACACTATTAGATCAGAAACCAGCAGCCCGTTCAGACTCCCACACCAACACTGATAGATCTGGGACCGGGAGATCATTCAGACTCAAACACACACACAGTTAGATCAGACACCAGGAGTAATTTCAGACTCCCGCACATCAACATTTAATTCAGAGACCAGGAGCTCCTTCAGACTCCCACACACACACTGTTAGGTCACAGAGCAGAAGCTTCTTCAAAATGCCACAAGTACACTGTTAGTTAAGAGGCCAGGAGCTCATTTAGACTCCGACACACATACTCTTATGTCATACACCAAGAGCTCAGTCAGACTCCCACACACACACTGTTAGATCAGAGACCAGGAGCTCACTCAGACTCCCTCACATACACTGTTAGATCAGAGACCAGGAGCCAATTCTGATTCCTGCACACCAACTGTTATATCAGAAGACCAGGAGCCCATTCAGACTCTCGCACACACACTGTTAGATCAAAGGCCAGGAGCCGGTTCAGACACCCACACCAACACTGATAGATCAGAGACCGGGAGATCATTCAGCATTCCGCACACAGACTGTTAGATCAGACACCAGGAGCCCATTCAGCCTCCCACACACAGACGGTTGATCAGACACCAGGCGCTCATTCAGACTCCCGCACACACACTGTTAGATCAGACACCAGGAGCACATTCAGACTCCCACACACACACTGATGGTCAGAGACCAGGAGCCCATTCAGACACCCACACACACACTGATGGTCAGAGACGAGGAGCTACTTCAGAATCCCACAGGAACACTGTTATATTAGAGACCAGGATTCCATTCAGACTCCCATACACTGATAGATCAGACACCAGGAGTAAATTCAGACTCCCGCCCAACAACTATTAATTCGGAGACCAGGAGACCATTCAGACTCCCACACACACTATTAGGTGAAAGACCAGGAGCTCATTCAGGCTCATCAACACACTGTTAGATCAGAGACCAGGGGCTCATTCAGACACCCACAAAAATACTGGGACATCAGAGACCAGGGGCTCATTCAGACTCCCACACACACATAGTTAGGTCACTGACCAGGAGCCAATTCAGGCTCGCCCACACACACTGTTGGATCAGAGACCAGGAGCTCATTCAGACTCCCACAAACACACAATTAGATCAGAGACCAGGAGCACATTAAACTCCCAAACACCCACTGTAGGATTAGAGACCAGGAGCTCATTCGGACTACCACACACACACTGTTACATCAGAGATCAGGAGCTCATTCAGAGAACCACACACACACTGTTAGATCAGAGAGCAGGAGTCCATTCCGACTCCCACACACACACACACAATTAGATCAAAGAACAGCAGCCCATTCAGACTCCCACACACAAAATATTAAATCAGAGAAGAGGTGCTCATGCAGACTCCCACAGAAACACTGTTAGATCAGACACCAGGCGCCAATTCAGACGCCCGAACACCAACTGTTATATCAGAGACCAGGAGCCCTTTCAGACTCCCACACATTCACTGTTTGATCAGAGACAAAGAGTATATTCAGACTCCCACAAAAATACTGGTAGCTCAGACACCAGGGGCTCATTCATACTCCCTCACACACACTTTTAGAACAGCGACCAGGATCCCATTCAGACTCCCACCCACACACTGATAGATCAGATAACAGGAGCTCATTCAGAATCCCACACACACACAGTTAGATCACAGACCAGGAGCCCATTCAGACTCCCATACACACACTGTAAGATCAGACACCAGGAGCTCATTCAGACTCCCACACACACACTGTTAGATCAGAGTCCAGGAGCTCATTCATACTCAGGCACACACACTGATAGATTAGACACCAGGAGCTAATTCTGACTCACACACACACACACGCTGTTAGATCAGAGAGCAGGAGCTCATGCAGACTCCCACAAAAATATTGGGACATCAGAGATCAGGAGCTCATTCAGACTCCCAGACACAGACTGTTAGATCAGACAGCAGGAGCTCATTCAGGCTCCGACACACACACCCTTAGGTCACAGACCCGGAGCCCATTCAGACTCGCTCACACATTCTGTTAGATCAGAGACCAGGAGTTGATTCAGACTTCCACACACAAACAGTTAGATCAGGGACGAGGAGTTCATTCAGACTCCCACACAGACACTGTTAGATCAGAGACCAGGATCCCATTCAAACTCCCACACACACACAGTTAGATCAGATACCAGGAGTCCATTCAGACTTCCACACACAAACAGTTAGATCAGAGACCAGGTGTTCATTCAGACTCCCACACACACACTGTTAGATCAGAGTCCAGGAGCTCATTCAGACTCCCACAGACACACTGTTAGATCAGAGACCAGGAGCTCATTCGGACTCCCACACACACACTGTTAGATCAGAGACCAGGAGCCCATTCAGACTCCCACACACACACTGTTAGATCAGAGACCAGGAGCCCATTCAGACTCCCACACACACAATGTTAGATCACAGACCAGGAGCCCATTCAGACTCCCATACACACACTGTAAGATCAGACACCAGGAGCTCATTCAGACTTCCTCAAACACATTCTTAGAACTGATACCAGGATCCCATTCAGACTCCCACACACACAATGTTAAATCAGAGACCAGGAGCTGATTCAGACGCCCACACACACACCTTTAGGTCACAGAGCAGGAGCCCATTCAGAATCGCTCACACATTCTGTTAGATCAGAGACCAGGACGTCATTCCGACTCCCACGCTGACAATCTTAGATCAGAGACCAGGATCCCATTCAGGCTCCCACACGGACACTGTTAAATCAGAGCAGGATCCCATTCAGACACCCACACACACACACTGTTAGATCAGAGACCAGGAGCTCATTCAGACTCCCACACCCACACTGTTAGATCAGAGATCAGGAGCCCTTTCAGCATTCTGCACACACACACTGCTAGTTCAGAGATCAGGAGCGCATTCTGACTCCCACAAACACACAGTTAGATCAGAGACCAGGAGCACATTCAGACTCCCAAACACCCACTGTAGGATCAGAGACCAGGAGCTCATTCAAACTCCCACACACGCTCTTAGAACAGAGACCAGGATCCCATTCACACTCCCCCACACACACACACATTTAGATCACAGACCAGGAGCCCATTCGGACTCGCCCACACACACTGTTAGATCAGAGGCCAGGAGCACATTAAGACTCCCAAACACGCACTGTAGGATCAGAGACCAGGAGCGCATTCAGTCTACCACACACACACTGTTACATCAGCGATCAGGAGCTCATTCAGAGAACCACACACACACTGTTAGATCAAAGAACAGCAGCCCATTCAGACTCCCACGCACAAAATATTAAATCACAGACCAGGAGCCCTTTCAGACTCCCACACCAACGCTGTTAGATCACAGACCAGGAGCCCATTCAGACTCCCACACACACACTGATAGATCACAGACCAGGAGCCCATTCAGACTCCCATACACACGCTGTAAGATCAGACACCAGGAGCTCATTCAGACTCAGACACACACACTGATAGATTAGACAGCAGGAGGCAATTCAGACACCCGCACACACACTGTTAGATCAGAGACTAGGAAATAATTCAGACTCACACACACTGTTAGATCAGAGACCAGGAGCTCATGCCGACTCCCACAAAAATAGTGGGACATCAGAGACCAGGAGCTCATTCAGACTACCAGACACAGACTGTTAGATCAGATACCAGCAGTTCATTCAGACTCCCACACACACACCCTTGGTCACAGACAAGGAGCCCATTCAGACTCGCTCACACATTCAGTTAGATCAGAGACCAGGAGTTCATTCCGACTCCCATGCTGACACTCTTAGATCAGAAACCAGGATCCTATTCAGGCTCCCACACAGACACTGTTAGATCAGAGAATAGGATCCCACTCAAACTCACAGACACTTACTGTTAGATCGAGACCAGAAGTTCATTCAGACTCCCAAACAAAGACTGTTAGATCAGAGACCAGGAGTTCATTCAAACACCCACACACACACTGTTAGTTCAGAGACGAGGAGTTCATTCAGACTCCCACAGACACACTGTTAGATCAGAGACCAGGAGTCCATTCAGATTCACGTACACAAAATGTTAGATCAGAGACCAGGAGCTCATGCTGACTCCCACAAAAATACTGGTGGATCAGTGACCAGGAGCTCATTCAGACTCCCACACACACACTGTTCGATCAGAGACCAGGAGCAAATTCAAACTCCCAGACATACTTTTTGATCAGACCCCAGGAGCCAATTCAGTCTCCCACACACACACTGTTTGATCAGAGACAAGGAGCCCATTCAGACACACACACATACTGTTAGATACGAGACTAATTGCTCATTCAGGCTCCAAAATGC
This sequence comes from Somniosus microcephalus, assembly GCF_052327205.1. Taxonomy (NCBI): domain Eukaryota; kingdom Metazoa; phylum Chordata; class Chondrichthyes; order Squaliformes; family Somniosidae; genus Somniosus; species Somniosus microcephalus. The sequence continues at coordinate 25,032,619 of NW_028225181.1, read as the reverse complement.
ACTTATAAATCAGAGACCAGGAGCCCATTCAGCCTCCCACACACCAACTGTTAGATCACAGACCAGGAGCCCATTCAGGCTCGCCCAAACATGCTGTTAGATCAGAGACCTGGAGCCCATTCAGAATCCCTCACACAGAGACTTAGATCAGAGACCAGCATCCCATTCTGACTCACAAACACACACTGTTAGATCAGACACCAAGAGCCTATTCAAACTAGCACACACACAGTGCTTGTTCACAGACCAGGAGCCCATTCAGACTCCTACGCACAAACTGTTAGATCAGAGACCATGAGCTAATTCGGACTCCCACAAAAACAATGTCAGATCAGAGAGCAGGAGATCATTCAGACTCTCACACACACACACTGTTAGATCAGAGACCAGGAGCTCATTCAGACACCCACGCACACACTGTTTGATCAGATACCAGGAGCACATTCAGACTCCCACACACAAACTGTTAAATCACAGGCCTGGAACCTATACAGGCTAACACAGACACACTTTTAATTCAGAGACCAGGAGCTTATTCAGACTACCATTCACACTGTTAGATCAGAAACCAGGAGCCAATTCAGACTTCTACACACATAATGTAACAGCAGAGGCCAGGAGTCCATTCAGACTCCCACAAACACCCTGTTAGATCAGGGTCCAGGAGCTCATTCAGAATAGCACACATACAGTAAGATCAGAGACTAGGTGCTCATTCAGACTCCGACACACACACTGTTAGATCAGAGACCAGGAGCTCCTTCAGAATGCCACACACACACTGTTAGATGAGAGACCAGGAGCACATTCAGACTCCCACACACACACTGTTCGATCAGAGACCAGGAGCACATTCAAACACCCACACACACATGTTCGATCAGAGACCAGGAGCTCATTCAGACTCCCACACACACACTGTTAGATCAGAGACCAGGAGCTGATTCAGATTCCCACACACACACTGTTAGATCAGAGACAAGGAGCTCATTCAGATTCCCACACACACACTGTAAGATCAGACACCAGGAGCACATTCAGACTCCCACACAACTTGTTACATTAGACACCAGGAGACAATTCAGTCTCACCCACACATACACGTTGATCAGACAAGTGCCCATTCAGACTCATACACACACTGTCAGATCAGAGATTAGGAGCACATTCAGACTCCCACACACGCTGTTAGATCAGACACCAGGAGCCCATTCAGACTCCTACACACACAATGTTTGATCACAGACCAGGAACCCATTCAGACTTGCCCACACACTCTGTGTGATCAGAGACCAGGAGCTCATTCTGACTCCCACAAACACACAGGTAGATCAGAGACCAGGAGCACATTAAGACTCCCAAACACCCACTGTAGGTTCAGAGACCAGGAGCTCATTCAGAGAACCACACACACAATGTTAGATCAAAGAACAGCAGACCATTCAGACTCCCACACGCAAAATATTAAATCAGAGACCAGGAGCCCATGCAGACTCCCACACACACTCTGTTAGATCAGAGACCACGAGTAAATTCAGAATCCCACACACACTGTTAGATCAGAGACCAGGAGCATATTCAGACTCCCACATACACACTGTTAAATCAGAGACCAGGAGTCCATCAGACTCACACACACACACTGTTAGATCAGAGACATGGAGCTCATTCTGACTCCCACAAACACACAGTTAGATCAGAGACCAGTATCCCATTCGGACTCCCAAACACCCTCTGTAAGGTCAGAGACCAGGAGCACATTCGGACTCCCACAAAAACACTGTAAGATCAGAGGGCAGGAGGTCATTCAGACTCCCACACACACACGCTGTTTGATCAGAGACCAGGAGCACATTCAGACTCCCACACACACGCTGTTTGATCAGAGACCAGCAGCACATTCAGACTCCCACACACAAACTGTTAAATCACAGACCTGGAGCATATACAGACTGACACAGACACAGTGTTAGGTCAGAGACCAGGAGCTCATTCAGATAACCATTCACACTGTTAGATCAGACACCAGGAGCCAATTCAGAATACCACACAAACACAGTTAGATCAGAGACCAGGAGCTCATTCAGAATACCACACAAACACAGTTAGATCAGAGACCAGGAGCTCATTCAGTCTCCGACACACACACTGTTAGATCATAGACCAGGAGATCCTTCAAAATGCCACAAAACACTGTTAATTCAGAGATCAGAAGCTCATTCAGACTCCCACGCACATACTCTTATGTCATACACCAAGAGCTCACTCAGACTCCCACACACACACTGCAAGATCAGAGGCCAGGAGCTCAGTCAGACTCCCACACACACACTGTTAGTTCAGAGATGAGGAGTTCATGCAGACTCCCACAAAAATAATGGTAGGTCAGAGACCAGGTGCTCATTCAGACTCCCACCCACACACTGTTAGATCAGAGACCGGAGCTCATTCAGACTCCCACACACTCAATGTTAGGTCAGACACCAGGAGCCAATTCAGACTCCCACACACACACTGTTAGATCACAGACCAGGAGTTCATTCAGACTCCCACACACATACTGTTAGATCAGAGACCAGGAGTTCATTCCGACTCCCACACACACACTGTTAGATCAGAGACCAGGAGTTCATTCAGACTCCCACACACACACTGTTAGATCAGAGACCAGGAGTTCATTCAGACTCCCACACACATACTTTTAGATCAGAGACCAGGAGCTCATTCAGACTCCCACACACACACTGTTAGATCAGAGTCCAGGAGTTCATTCAGACTCCCACACACATACTGTTAGATCAGAGACCAGGAGTTCATTCAGACTCCCACACACACACAGTAAGATCAGAGACCAGGAGCTCATTTGTACTCCCTCAAAAACACAGTCAGATTAAAGACCAGGAGATTATTCAGACTCACAGATACACACACTGTTTGGTCAGAGACAAGGAGCCCATTCAGACTCACACACGCACTGTTAAATCAGACACCAGGTGCCCATTTAGACTCCCACAAACAAATTGTTAGATCACAGACCAGGAGCCCAGTCTGACTCGCCCACACATGCTGTTAGATCAGAGACCTGGAGCCCATTCAGACTCCCTCACGCACACTGTTAAATCAGACACAAGTAGCCCGTTCAGACTAACACACACACATTGTCAGATCAGACACCAGTCGCCCATTCAGACTCCCACACACACACTGTTTGATCAGATACCAGGTGCTCATACAGACTCCCACACACACACTGTTTGATCAGAGGCCAGGAGCACATTCAGACTCCCACACACAAACGGTTATATGACAGACCTGGAGCATATACAGACTAACACAGACACACTGTTACGTCAGAGACCAGGAGCTCATTCAGACTCCGACACACACACTGTTAGATCAGAGTCCAGGAGCTCCTTCAGAAAGCCACAAGAAGACTGTTAGGTCAGAGACCAGGACCTCATTCAGACTCCCACACACACACACTACAAGATCAGAGACCAGGAGCTCATTCAGACTCCCACACACAAACTGTTAAATCACAGGCCTGGAACCTATACAGGCTAACACAGACACACTTTTAATTCAGAGACCAGGAGCTTATTCAGACTACCATTCACACTGTTAGATCAGAAACCAGGAGCCAATTCAGACTTCTACACACATAATGTAACAGCAGAGGCCAGGAGTCCATTCAGACTCCCACAAACACCCTGTTAGATCAGGGTCCAGGAGCTCATTCAGAATAGCACACATACAGTAAGATCAGAGACTAGGTGCTCATTCAGACTCCGACACACACACTGTTAGATCAGAGACCAGGAGCTCCTTCAGAATGCCACACACACACTGTTAGATGAGAGACCAGGAGCACATTCAGACTCCCACACACACACTGTTCGATCAGAGACCAGGAGCACATTCAAACACCCACACACACATGTTCGATCAGAGACCAGGAGCTCATTCAGACTCCCACACACACACTGTTAGATCAGAGACCAGGAGCTGATTCAGATTCCCACACACACACTGTTAGATCAGAGACAAGGAGCTCATTCAGATTCCCACACACACACTGTAAGATCAGACACCAGGAGCACATTCAGACTCCCACACAACTTGTTACATTAGACACCAGGAGACAATTCAGTCTCACCCACACATACACGTTGATCAGACAAGTGCCCATTCAGACTCATACACACACTGTCAGATCAGAGATTAGGAGCACATTCAGACTCCCACACACGCTGTTAGATCAGACACCAGGAGCCCATTCAGACTCCTACACACACAATGTTTGATCACAGACCAGGAACCCATTCAGACTTGCCCACACACTCTGTGTGATCAGAGACCAGGAGCTCATTCTGACTCCCACAAACACACAGGTAGATCAGAGACCAGGAGCACATTAAGACTCCCAAACACCCACTGTAGGTTCAGAGACCAGGAGCTCATTCAGAGAACCACACACACAATGTTAGATCAAAGAACAGCAGACCATTCAGACTCCCACACGCAAAATATTAAATCAGAGACCAGGAGCCCATGCAGACTCCCACACACACTCTGTTAGATCAGAGACCACGAGTAAATTCAGAATCCCACACACACTGTTAGATCAGAGACCAGGAGCATATTCAGACTCCCACATACACACTGTTAAATCAGAGACCAGGAGTCCATCAGACTCACACACACACACTGTTAGATCAGAGACATGGAGCTCATTCTGACTCCCACAAACACACAGTTAGATCAGAGACCAGTATCCCATTCGGACTCCCAAACACCCTCTGTAAGGTCAGAGACCAGGAGCACATTCGGACTCCCACAAAAACACTGTAAGATCAGAGGGCAGGAGGTCATTCAGACTCCCACACACACACGCTGTTTGATCAGAGACCAGGAGCACATTCAGACTCCCACACACACGCTGTTTGATCAGAGACCAGCAGCACATTCAGACTCCCACACACAAACTGTTAAATCACAGACCTGGAGCATATACAGACTGACACAGACACAGTGTTAGGTCAGAGACCAGGAGCTCATTCAGATAACCATTCACACTGTTAGATCAGACACCAGGAGCCAATTCAGAATACCACACAAACACAGTTAGATCAGAGACCAGGAGCTCATTCAGAATACCACACAAACACAGTTAGATCAGAGACCAGGAGCTCATTCAGTCTCCGACACACACACTGTTAGATCATAGACCAGGAGATCCTTCAAAATGCCACAAAACACTGTTAATTCAGAGATCAGAAGCTCATTCAGACTCCCACGCACATACTCTTATGTCATACACCAAGAGCTCACTCAGACTCCCACACACACACTGCAAGATCAGAGGCCAGGAGCTCAGTCAGACTCCCACACACACACTGTTAGTTCAGAGATGAGGAGTTCATGCAGACTCCCACAAAAATAATGGTAGGTCAGAGACCAGGTGCTCATTCAGACTCCCACCCACACACTGTTAGATCAGAGACCGGAGCTCATTCAGACTCCCACACACTCAATGTTAGGTCAGACACCAGGAGCCAATTCAGACTCCCACACACACACTGTTAGATCACAGACCAGGAGTTCATTCAGACTCCCACACACATACTGTTAGATCAGAGACCAGGAGTTCATTCCGACTCCCACACACACACTGTTAGATCAGAGACCAGGAGTTCATTCAGACTCCCACACACACACTGTTAGATCAGAGACCAGGAGTTCATTCAGACTCCCACACACATACTTTTAGATCAGAGACCAGGAGCTCATTCAGACTCCCACACACACACTGTTAGATCAGAGTCCAGGAGTTCATTCAGACTCCCACACACATACTGTTAGATCAGAGACCAGGAGTTCATTCAGACTCCCACACACACACAGTAAGATCAGAGACCAGGAGCTCATTTGTACTCCCTCAAAAACACAGTCAGATTAAAGACCAGGAGATTATTCAGACTCACAGATACACACACTGTTTGGTCAGAGACAAGGAGCCCATTCAGACTCACACACGCACTGTTAAATCAGACACCAGGTGCCCATTTAGACTCCCACAAACAAATTGTTAGATCACAGACCAGGAGCCCAGTCTGACTCGCCCACACATGCTGTTAGATCAGAGACCTGGAGCCCATTCAGACTCCCTCACGCACACTGTTAAATCAGACACAAGTAGCCCGTTCAGACTAACACACACACATTGTCAGATCAGACACCAGTCGCCCATTCAGACTCCCACACACACACTGTTTGATCAGATACCAGGTGCTCATACAGACTCCCACACACACACTGTTTGATCAGAGGCCAGGAGCACATTCAGACTCCCACACACAAACGGTTATATGACAGACCTGGAGCATATACAGACTAACACAGACACACTGTTACGTCAGAGACCAGGAGCTCATTCAGACTCCGACACACACACTGTTAGATCAGAGTCCAGGAGCTCCTTCAGAAAGCCACAAGAAGACTGTTAGGTCAGAGACCAGGACCTCATTCAGACTCCCACACACACACACTACAAGATCAGAGACCAGGAGCTCATTCAGACTCCCACACACACACTGTTAGTTCAGAGACCAGAAGTTCATGCAGACTCCCACAAAAACACTGTCATATCAGAGAGCAGGAGCTCATTCAGACTCTCACACACACACACTGTTAGATCAGAGAACAGGAGCTCATTCAGACTCCCACACTCACACTGTTTGATCAGAGACCAGGAGTACATTCAGACTCCCACAGACAAACTGTTAAACCACAGACATGGAGGCTATACAGACTAACACAGACACACAGTTAGGTCAGAGACCAGGAGCTCAATCAGACTACCATACACACTGTTAGTTCAGACACCAGGAGCAAATTCAGACTCCCACACAAACCCTGTTAGACATGGGACCAGGTGCGCATTCAGACTCCCACCCACACACTGTTAGATCAGAGACCAGGAGCTCATTCAGACTCCCACAAACACAATGTTAGTTCAGAGACCAGGTGCCCACTCCGACTCCCACACACTCACTGTTATATCAGACACCAGGAGCCCATTCAGACTCCCACACATCCACTGTTAGATCAGAGACCAGGAGCCCATTCTACATTCCACACACACACTGTTAGTTCAGAGAGCAGGAGCCCATTCAGACTCCCACACACCCACTGTTAGATCAGAGACCAGGAGCCCATTCAGCATTCCACACACACACTGTTAGATCGCAGACAAGGAGCCCATTCAGACTCCCACACACATACTGTTAGATCAGAGACCAGGTGTTCATTTAGACTCCGACACACACACTGTTAGATCAGAAACCAGGAGCCAATTCAGACACACACACAAACACTGTTAGATCAGGAACCTGGAGAGGATTCAGACTCCCACAAACACACTGTTAAATCAGAGACCAGGAGCCAATTCAGACTGCAGCACACCAACTGTTATATCAGAAAACAAGGAGCCCATTCCGACCACCGCACACACACTATTCGATCAGAGACCAGCAGCCCGTTCAGACTCCCACACCAACACTGATAGATCTGGGAACGGGACATCATTCAGACTCCCACACACACACTGTTTGATCAGAGACCAGGAGCTCATTCAGACTCCCACACACACACTGTAAGATCATAGACCAGGAGTTCATTCAGTCTCCCACACACACTGTTAGATGAGAGACCAGTAGCTCACTCAGACTCCCTCACACACACTGTTAGATCAGAGACTAGGAGCCAATTCAGAATCCTGCACACCAACTGTTATATCTGAAGACAAAGAGCCCATTTAGACTCGCGCACAGCAACAGTTAATTCGGAGACCAGGATACCATTCAGTCTCCCACACACACACTAATAGATCAAAGACCAGGAGCTCATTCAGACTCATTAACACACTGTTAGATCAGAGACCAGCAGCCCAATCTGACTCGCACACACACACTGTTACTTCATAGACCTGGAGTTCATGCAGACTCCTACAAAAATACTGGTAGATCAGAGACCAGGACCTCATTGAGCCTCACACACACACTGTTAGATCAGAGACCAGGAGCTCATTCAGACTCACACATATACTGTTAGCACAGATACCAGGGGCCCATTCAGACTCCCACACACAAACTGTCAGATCAGAGGCCAGGAGTTCATTCAGACTCACACTCACACACTGTTAGCTCAGACACCAGGAACTCAATCAGACTCCTACACACACATAATATTAGATCAGAGTCAAGGAGCTCATTCAGACTCCCACACACACACTGTTGGATCACAGACCAGGAGCACATTCAGACTCCAACACACACACTGTTAGAACAGAGACCAGGAGCTCATTCAGACTCAAACAGACACACTGTTAGTTCAGAGACCAGGAGCCCATTCAGACTCCCCCACACACACTGTTAGATCAGAGACTAGGAGCCAATTCTGACTCCTGCACACCAACTCTTATATCTGAAGACCAGGAGCCCACGCCGACTCCCGCACACACACTTTTTGATCAAAGACCAGGAGCCCATTCAGCATTCCGTTCACAAACTGTTAGATCAGACACCAGAGCTCATTCAGATTCCAACACACCCACTGTTAGATCAGGGAACAGGAGCCCATTCAGACTCCCGCACACCAACTGTTCAATTAGAATAACAGGAGCCCATTCAGACTCCCACACACACACTGTTAGATGACAGACCAGGAGCTCATTCAGACTCCCACATGCACACTGTTGATCAGACACCAGGAGCTCTTTTAGACTCCCACATACACACTGTTGGATAACAGACCAGGAGCCCATTTAGACTCCCACACACAAACAGATAGATCAGAGATCAGGAGCTCCTTCAGAATCCCACAAGAACACTGTTAGATCAGAGACCAGGAGCTCATTCAGACGCCCACACACACACTGTTAGATCAGAGACAAGGAACTCTGTAACGGCTGCAGCAGCACTTCCCTCTGCTCGCCACCTGAGGGTGGTTTTTAAGGCCTCGGTTGATCAGACACCAGGAGCTCTTTCAGACTCCCACATACACACTGTTAGATCACAGGCCAGGAGCCCATTTAAACTCCCACACACACACTGATAGATCAGAGACCAGGAGCTCTTTCAGACTCCCACATACACACTGTTAGATCACAGACCAGGAGCCCATTTAGACTCCCACACACACACTGATAGATCAGAGACCAGGAACTCCTTCAGAATCCCACAGGAACACTGTTATATCAGAGACCAGGAGCCCTTTCAGACTCCCACACACTGATAGATCAGACATCAGGAACATTGGCCTAGAAATTCAGTTGCGTTCGCCAGCCGTTAGCACCATAAGAGGAGTAGATTTCGAGCGCTAGGCACTTAGAGACCGGGCGCAGGCCGATCTGCGCCTACGCCCAGCTTCAGTTGACATTTAGCGCCGGCGCAAAGTGTTTGCGCCTGCTCAGCTGCGCGCGCAGCTTATGACGTCATTTCGTCGTGCAACGCTGTTTGTGCGCCCCAAACCGGAACTTCAGTGGCGCCTGCCCAATGTGGGCGTGGCGCTGTTAAGAACTGTGATGTAGAATGCAGCAGAGGCCCTGCGGGCCTCGGGGAGCGCTAATTAAAGGGCACTCAGACTGGACTATAAAGGCCAGCCATTTTGCTGCAATGACTTTAGTGCTTTGGATTTCTGGACAGAGACCAAGGAACAGACCTTACAGATTTGGGACAACATAGGAGAGGTATTTTTGGCTTCTGGCCAGAGCTTGGAAATTTGACTCATTGTGATTTCACTGTTTGCAAGTATATTATGGGGGCTGCATGGGGTTCCAACCCTCAGTTCCAGCATTATGTGCGAAGGGCTCGCAGACGCTGTGTGAGAGGGGTAGCCATGCCTAGACGCAGAGGGGCCATCAGGCGTCGGCAACGTAGGCCTTACCCACTCAGGGATTACCGGCAGCAGGTGTCCTATCTCACCATGACTGCAGCGCATTGTGTGAAGAGGCTGCGCTTCAGAAGGGAGGTGGTTGCAGAGATCTGCCAGCTGGTTCACAGAGATCTGCATCCACAGCTGATGTGCAGGACGTCTCTGTCGGTGGAAGTGAAGGTCACGGTGGCTCTGAACTTTTATGCAAGCGGCTCCTTCCAAGCCGCTGCTGGGGACATAGTGAACATCTCCCAGTTCGCCATGCATCGCTGCATCTGGCAGGTCACCGATGCCCTTTTCACAAGGAGACACCAATTCATCTCCTTCCCCATGACCCTAGAGAGGCAGGAGCAGCGTGCAGTCGGATTTGCGAGGATCGCCGACTTCCCCATGGTGCAGGGCGCCATTGACTGCACGCATGTGGCTTTGTGGGCACCTATCGACAATGCTGAGGATTACCGCAACCGGAAGGGCTACCATTCCCTCAATGTACAGCTGGTGTGTGACCACAGGCAGCGCATCCTAGCTGTCAATGCCCGCTTTCCAGGAAGCATCCACAATGCATTTATCCTGCGCCAGACTACTGTGGCGGACATGTTCAAGGCACAGCCTCCCCCAAGGGGAAGCCTTATCGGGGACAAGGGCTACCCTTTGTGTGCATGGCTCATGACCCCGCTCCGCGTGCCCAGGACCCCTGCTGAGGAGGCATAAAACGAAAGCCATCAAGCCACAAGGAACATCATAGAGCAAACGATTGGCGTCCTCAAGCAACGGTTCTGCTGCCTGGATTGTTCCGGCGGATCTCTACAGTATTCGGCGGATAGAGTCTCCCAGTTCGTCGTCGTTTGCTGCATGCTGCACAACCTGGCTATCCGCAGGACTCAGGCACTGCCACCTCACGTTGGACCACCACGTCAGGAGGACGAGCAGGAGGACCATGAGGAGGAGGAGGAGGAGGAGGAGGAGTACCAGCCCAGGAGGGAGCCACAAGGCCCAAGGGCCGTCCGCCGGCGGCTTATTGAACGACACTTCTATGCCCCCTCTCAGGGAAAGGCTTGTGGCAATGAACGCACCTGAATGCAACCGCTCCGCAAGCCCTCAGCCGGTTAACGCAACAACCACTTGAAACATGACACATGAACAAGCTGAATAAATAAAAAGCTTTATTTAACAAGCTCAGGGCCCTTCCCACATGAAACACAAATACAGACAACACCCCCAAAAAACAGTCAAAAACATATCTCACTCCCACAACCTGGGGAGGAATAACAAAACTTATCCATCCAATTGGCCTTCATCCTCGGCCTTACCAAGACAATCCCCCCCATACAGAACACAAACACCCCCATCTAAAAAAACATTTGCCATCATCTTCGGCCTTACCAAAATAAACCCCCCCCATACAGAACACAAACACCCCCATCTAAAGAAACATTTGGCAACACACTCTACTTGGTGTGCCGAGAGGGCGAGTCCTTGTGCAGGCTTCTCTGGCCCCTGCCCGACCTGCTGCTCCGCCTCAACCTGGGCCAAGTGGGTGTTGCAAGGCTGGGGGAAGGCTCCTGAGGGGCACAAAGCGTGACGGCAGATGACCTTGGGGGTCGGCCTAGACGAGGTCCGGCCCTGGAGGGGCCGGCTGCTGACTGCTGCAGCTGTGGCTGGGCAGCATCAGTCTCTCCAGCAGCTCGTCGCAGCTTTGCTGGGGGAGTGGCAGTGGCGGCTGCAGCAATGGGGGCAAGCTGGCTGATGCCAGGCGCTCGCTGGTCGCCAGAGACACTGGCACTCGGCCGGGCTGGCACTGCAGCAAGCGCAGCAATCTGGTGAAGGCCAGACCGCTTTGCTGCAGCAGCGCGGCGGGTGCCCTGGCGATGCGTCCGTGACACAGCGAGTGTGGCAGCAGTCAGTGCCCGCACTGCCCTGGTCTGTGCCCGCATCAGACCAGCCAGTGTCTGCACGGCACCACTCATGAACTCTTGACTCGCGTCCTGTGCTGCCGCGAGTTGTTCGACACTCCTGGCCTGTGAGTCCCCGAAATCGGCCGAACTGTGAGCCAGGGACTCAATGGCCTGAGGCAACTGTCCCACAACCCTCATGAACTCGGTGTGGCGCCGCTCCGAATCTGCGGACATTTGATCAAGGAGGCGCACCTCCTGGGCGAGGACCGTCTCTGGACTGGAGGCCGGACTCTCCCTCTGGGGAGAAGGCCGCCGAGCTGGCCGACCCTTCCCGCGTGGCTGGACGCCACTGGGCCCAGCAACTGCCCTCCCCTGCAAAACTTGCCCCCTCTGGGGAGAAGGCAGCCGTGCTGCCCGACCCTTCCAGCGTGGCTGCACGCCACTGGGCACAGGAGCTACACCCCCCTGCAACACTTCCCCCTGCCTCTCCTCCAGGCAAGATGTGTCCCCTCCATTGCCATCCCCTGGCGCGGATGAGGGTTCACCCGATGTGCCGCCTTCCTCTTGGTCCTCGTCGTCCTCCTCTTCCGAGGGACTGACACTCGCGGCTTCAGGGACCTCCTCCTCACCAGCTGAAAGCAGGAAGGTGCAAGAGTAGCTTTAGAGTGAGGACTGGGCGTCAGCGAGGTAGGCATGAGTGGTGGCATTATGCGCATTGGTGGGACAGTGGCAAAGGATGTAGATCTGAAGCGCAAGGGGAACGAGAGAGGTCCAAACGGTCATGTCCTTACCATTGGGGCCCAGCACAGGGTCGGCATCTCCAATAGCAACGGGGCCAATCACCCGGGCACGCATGAGTCGAGCCACGCGCTCCTCCAGGTCACTGAGCTCCTGGAACTGGACACGGCCTCCCCCAGTGACAGTCCGGCTCTTCAGATTCTGCGCCAGCTTGGCCTGCAAGAGAATGGACGGCCTCTAAGTAAAGTGTGGTGCCCTGTTGTTGTGTGCAGTGCCTCCCATGGTCGAATAGCTTGGCCAGTGTGTCAAGTGCAGAAAGTGCTACTGATGATCATGCCAGTGCCATAGCTGCTGGAGGAGGGCTGGCCATTAGGCCTTTGAGGTCCCTTTGCCCATAATGTGAGGTGCACATGCAAGGATGAGGAGGACACTGTAAAGGGTACTCACCCTAACCAACCGAGTGAGGTCATTGAACTTCTTGCGGCATTGTTCACCAGTCCTGGGGACATCGCTGTTGGCTGTGACCCTCTGGGCGATTTCCCTCCAGGCTCTCCTGTACAGCCTCTTGGGAGCCTTCTTGCCACTGTCCGGGCACAAGGTATCTCTTCTCTTCTCCAAAACCCTAAGCAGCACCCTCAAAGCATGCTCTGAGAAGCGCTGCGCTCGTTCACGGGCCTTCTGCATGGCTTCAGGCGCTATTTGGGTCCAGCAGCAGTGTTCAAGCCCAGCTGGAGGGCTGCAGTATCCAGGGCGTGGCAGCAGACCAAGTCGACCCTTCCCCCTTTAAGAGCTGGCCAGCGTCAGGGTGTCTGCTGTCAATCAAAACATGACCGCACCTGCGCTGCGCCCGACCTCGGCGTTATCAGTCCGCACCACCGGCTTAGCGCCTAAAGATAGGGGTGCAATGCCAGTTTCAGCGCTCGCCCAAACTCCTTGGCCAAAGCTACTGAATATCGGCGACGTGGCCTCCACTTTCCGGCGGGCGCTAACTTTAGCGCCCGCCCGAATTTACCGCCCCAAAAGTGGCTATACTGAATTTCTAGGCCATTCAGTCTCCCACACACAAACCATTAGATCAAAGACGAGGAGTTAATTCAGACTCATCGACATACTGTTAGATCAGAGACCAGGAGCTCAGTCAGACTCCCACACACACACTGTTAGATCAGAGACCAGGAGCTCAGTCAGAATCCCACACACACACTGTTAGATCAGAGACCAGGAGCTCAGTCAGAATCCCACACACACATTGTTAGATCAGAGACCAGGAGCTCAGTCAGAATCCCACACACACATTGTTAGATCAGAGACCAGGAGCTCAGTCAGACTCCCACACACACATTGTTAGATCAGAGACCAGGAGCTCAGTCAGATTCCCACAAATACTCTTAGCCCAGACACCAGAAGACTATTCAGACTCACACACGCACACTGTTACATCAGGGACCAGGAGCTCATTGAGACTCCCACACACACACTGTCTGATCAGAGACCAGGAGTACATTCAGACACACACAAACACACTGATAGATCAGAGACCATGAGTTCATTCAGAATCACACACGCACTGTTTGATCAGGGACCAGGAACCGATTCAGACTCCCACACACACACTTTTAGCTCAGAGACCAGGAGCCCATTCGAACTCCCACACACACATTGTTAGATCACAGACCAGGAGCCCATTCGGCCTCCCAAACACACACAGTTACATCAGACAGCAGGAGTCAATTCAGACTGCCGCACACCAACTATTAGATCAGAAGAACAGGAACCCATTCAGAATCCCACACACACACACTTTTTTTTCAGAGACAAGGAGCTCATTCAGACTACCACACACACAACGTTAGATTAGAGAGGCCAGGTGCTCATTCAGACTACCACACACACAACGTTAGATTAGAGAGGCCAGGTGCTCATTCAGACTACCACACACACTCTGTTAGATCAGAGACCAGGAGCCCATTCAGACTCCCACACACACACACTGTTAGATCAGAGACCAGGAGCCCATTCAGAGTCAAACACAAACTGTTAGATCAGAGACCAGGAGCCCATTAAGCATTCCGCACACACACTGTTACATCAAACACCAGGATATCATTCAGAGTCCCACACACACACACTGTTAAGTCAGAGACCAGAAGCCCATTGAGACTACCATACACTGATATATCAGACACCAGGAGCTTATTCAGACTCCCACACTCACACACTGTTAGTTCAGAGACCAGGGTTCAAGCAGACTCGCGCACACACACTGTTAGATCAGAGACCAGGAGCTCATTCAGAATCCCACACAAACACTGTCAGATCAGAGACCAGGAGTTCATTGAGACTCACACACAGATACTGATAGATCAGAGACCAGGAGCTCATTCAGACTCACACACACACACTGTTAGATCAGAGACCAGTAGCACATTCAGACTCCATCACAAACATTGTTAGATCAGAGACCAAGAGCTCATTCAGACTCCCACACAAGCACTTTCAGATCAGAGACCAGGAGATCATTCATACTCCCACAGTCGCACTGTTAGATCAGTGACCAATAGCCCATTCAGACTCCCACACAGACATTGAAAGATCAGAGACCAAGAGATCATTCAGACTCCCACACACACACTGTATGATCCTAGCCCAGGAGCACATTCAGACTCCCACACACGCACTGATAGATCACAGACCAGGAGATCATTCAGACTCCCACAGACAGACTGTTAGATTAGACACCAGGTGCCCATTCGGACTCCCGCACCCACACAGTTAGGTCAAAGACCAGGAGATCATTCGGAATCCCACACACACTGTTAGATCAGACACCAGGTGCCCATTCAAACTCCCACACACACACACACAGTTAGATTAGAGACCAGGAGCCCATTCTGCACTCCGCACACACTATTAGATCAGACACCAGGAGCCTATTCAGTCTCCCACACACGCACTGTTTTATCAGAGACCAGGAGTTCATTCAGACTCACACACACAAACTGATAGATCAAAGACCAGGAGCGCATTCAGACTCCCACACACACACTGTTAAATCAGAGACCAGGAGCTCATTCAGACTCCCAAACACACATTGTTAGATCAGAGACAAGGAGCTCATTCAGACTGCCACACACACACTGTTAGATCAAAGACCAGGAGCCCATTCAGACTCCCACACACACACTGTTAGATCAGAGACAAGGAGTTCATTCAGACTCCCCCACACACACTGTTTTATCAGAGACCAGGAGTCCATTCAGACTGCCACACACTGATAGATCAGACACCAGGAGTAAATTCAGACTCCCCCACAACAACGTTTAATTCAGAGACCTGGAGACCATTCAGTCTCCCACACACACACTATTAGATCAAAGACCAGGAGCTCATTCAGACACATCAGCGCACTGTTAGTTCAGAGACGGAGCTCATTCAGACTCCCACACACACACACTGTTATTTCAGAGACCTGGGCTTCATGCAGACTCCTACAAAAATACTGGTAGATCAGAGACAAGGAGCTCATTCAGATTCCCACACACACACTGTTAGGTCAGAGTCCAGGAGCGCATTCAGATTCCCATACACACACGGCTAGTTCAGAGTCCAGGAGTTCATGCAGACTCCTACAAAATACTGGTAGATCAGAGTCCAGGAGCTCATTCAGACTCCCACACACAAACACTGTTAGATCAGAGAAAAGGAGCTCATTCAATCTCCCACACACACTGTTACCCCGGACACCAGGAGCCCATTGAGACTCACACACAATGTCAGATCAGAGACCAGGAGTTCATTCAGACTCACACACACACACTAATAGATCAGAGACCAGGAGTTCATTCAGACTCAAACACACACACTGTTTGATCAGGGACCAGGAGTCGATTCAGACAACCACACACACACTGTTAGATCAGACACCAGGAGCCTAGTCAGACACATGCACACACACTGTTAGATCATAGACCAGGAGCCCATTCAGTCTCCCACAGACACACTGTTTGATCAGAGACTAGGAGCTCATTCCGACTCCCGCACACACACTGTTAGATCAGAGACCAGGAGTTCAATCAGACTCACACACTCACACAGTTAGGTCAGGGAGCAGGAAACGATTCAGCCTCCCACACACACATTGTTAGATCAGAGACAAGGAGCTCATTCAAGCTCCAACACTCACGCTGTTAGATCAGAGACTAGGAGTTCAATCAGACTCACACACTCACACTCTTAGGTCAGGGAGCAGGAAACGATTCAGCCTCCCACACACACATTGTTAGATCAGAGACAAGGAGCTCATTCAAACTCCGACACTCACACTGTTAGATCAGAGACCAGGAGCTCATTCAGACTCCCACACACACATTGTCAGATCAGAGACCAGGAGACCATTCAGACTCCCACACACACACTGTTGGTCAGAGAACAGGAACTCCTTCAGAATCCCACAGGAACACTGTTATATCAGAAGCCAGGACCCATTTCAGAACCACACACACTGATAGTTCAGACACGAGGTATAAATTCAGACTCTCGCACAGCAACTGTTAATTCGGAGACCAGGAGCCCATTCTGACTTCCACACACACACCATTAGATCAATGACTAGGAGCACATTCAGGCTCATCCACACACTGTTAGCTCAGAGACCAGGAGCTCATTCAAACTCCCATACACACACAGCTAGTTCAGAGTCCAGGATATCATGCAGACACCTGCAAAAATACTGGTAGATCAGAGACCAGTAGCACATTCAGACTCCCACACACACACTGTTAGATCAGAGACAAGGAGCTCATTCAAACTCCCAAACATACTGTTAGCCCAGACACCAGGAGCCCATTGAGACTCACACACTCACACTCTCATATCAGAGACCAGGTGTCATTCAGAATCACACACACACACTGATAGATCAGAGAACAGGAGTTCATCCAGACTCAAACACACACACTGTTTGATCAGGGACCAGGAGCTCTTTCAGACTCCCACAGACACACTGTTTGATCAGAGACTAGGAGCTCATTCCGACTCCCGCACACACACTGTTAGATCAGAGACCAGGAGCCCATTCAGACTCCCACACACATACTGTTAGATCGGAGACCCGGACCCCATTCAGATTCCACACACCAACTGTTATTCAGAGACCAGAGCACAGTGAGACTCCCACACACATGTTGTTATATTAGACACCAGCAGTTCATTCAGCATTCCGCACACACACTGTTAGAGCAGAGACCAGGAGCCAATTCTGACTCCCACACACACACAGTTAGATCAGAGACCAGGAGCCCATTCAGACTCCAACACACACAGATAGATCAGACACCAGATATAAATTCAGACCCCCGCACACAAACTGTTAAATCAGAGACCAGGAGCTCATTCAGACTCCCACACACACAAAGTTACATCAGACACCAGGTGCCCATTCAGACACCCACACACATATTGTTAGATCTGAGACCAGCAGCCCATTCAGACACCCACAAAAACACTGTTAGATCAGAGACAAGGAGCTTATTCAGACACCCACACAAACACTGTTAGATCAGAGACCAGGAGTAATTTCAGACTCGCACACACTCACTGTTAGATCAGAGACCACGAGCCCATTCAGACTCACACACACACATTGTTTTATCAGAGACAAGGAGCTCATTCAAACTCCCATTCACACTGTTAGCCCAGACACCATAGCCATTTGAAACTCACACACACACACTGATAGATCAGAGACCAGGAATTCATTCAGACTCAAACACACGCACTGTTTGATCAGAGACCATGAACCCATTCAGACACACACACACACCCACAGTGTTTGACATGACACCCGGAGCCCATTCAGACTCCCACACACATATTGTTAGATCAGAGACAAGGAGCTCATTCAGACTCCCCCAAACACACTACTTTATCAGAGATCAGGAGTCCATTCAGACTCCCAAACACTGAAAGATCAGACACCAGGAGTAAATTCAGACACCCGCACAACAACTTTTATTTCAGAGACCTGGAGACCAATCAGTCTCCCACACACGCACTATTAGATTAAAGACCAGGAGCTCATTCAGAATCATCCGCACACTGTTAGATGAGAGACCAGGAGCTCATTCAGCCTCCCACACACACACTGTTAGATGAGAGACCAGGAGCTCATTCAGACTCCCACACACACACTGTTAGATCAGAGACCAGTAGCTCATTCAGACTCCCACACATACTGTTAGCCCAGATACCAGGAGCCCATTCAGACTCCCACACACACACTGTCAGATCAGAGACCAGGAGTTCATTCAGACTCACACACACACTTTTAGATCAGGGAGCAGGAAACGATTCAGCCTCCCACACACACACTGTTAGATCAGAGCCAAGGAGCTCATTCAGACTCCCACACACACTGTTGGTCACAGAACGGGAACTCCTTCAGAATCCCACAGGAACATTGTTATATCAGAAGCCAGGAGGCCTTTCAGAATCCCACACACTGATAGATCAGACACGAGGAGTAAATTCAAACTCTCGCACAGCAACTGTTAATTTGGAGACCAGGAGCCCATTCAGACTCCCACTCACACACCATTAGATCAAAGACCAGGAGCGCATTCAGACTCATCCACACACTGTTAGCTCAGAGACCAGGAGCTCATTCAGACTCCCATACATGCACGGCTAGTTCAGAATCCAGGAGTTCATGCAGACTCCTACAAAAATACTGGTAGATCAGAGACGAGGAGCTCATTCAGACTCCCACACACACACAGTTAGATCAGAGACCAGGAGCCCATTCAAACTCCAACACTCACAGATAGATCAGACACCAGGAATAAATTCAGACCCCCGCACACACACTGTTAAATCAGAGACCAGGAGCTCATTCAGACTCCCACACACATATTGTTAGATCTGAGACCAGCAGTCCATTCAGACACCGACAAAAACACTGTTAGATCAGAGACAAGGAGCTTATTCAGACACCCACACAAACACTGTTAGATCAGAGACCAGGAGTAATTTCAGACTCGCACACACTCACTGTTAGATCAGAGACCACGAGCCCATTCAGACTCACACACACACACTGTTTTATCAGAGACAAGGAGCTCATTCAAACTCCCACACACACTGTTAGCCCAGACACCAGGAGCCCATTGAGACTGACACACACACACTGTCAGATTAGAGACCAGGTGTTCATTCAGACTCACACACCCACACTGATAGATCAGAGACCAGGAGTTCATTCAGACTCAAACACAAACATTGTTTGATCAGGAAACAGTAGCCCATTCAGACTTCCACACACACACTGTTAGATCAGACACCAGGAGCCTAGTCAGACTCACGCACACACACTGTTAGATCATAGTCCAGGAGTCCATTCAGACTCCCACAGACACACTGTTTGATCAGAGACTTGGAGCTCATTCCGACTCCCGCACACACACTGTTAGATTAGAGACCAGGCGTTCATTCAGACTCACACACACACACTGTTAGATCAGGGAGCAGGAAACGATTCAGCCTCCCACACTCACACTGTTAGATCAGAGCCCAGGAGCTCATTCAGACTCCCACACACACACTGTTAGATCAGAGACCAGGAGTCCATTCAGACGCCCACACACACACTGTTGGTCAGGGAACAGGAACTCCTTCAGAATCCCACAGGAACACTGCTTTATCAGAAGCCAGGAGCCCATTCAGTATCCCACACACTGATAGATCAAACACGAGGAGTAAATTCAGACTCTCGCACAGCAACTGTTAATTCGGAGACCAGGAGCCCATTCTGACTCCCACACACACACTGTTATATCAGAGACCAGGAGCTCATTCAAACTCCCAACATATACTGTTAGCCCAGACACCAGGAGCAAAATGCAGACTCACACGCAGACACTGTCAGGTCAGAGACCAGGTGATCATTCAGACTCACACACACACACTGAAAGATCAGAGACCAGGATTTCATTCAGACTCAAACACACACACTGTTTGATCGGAGACCAGGAGCCCATTCAGACTACCACACACACACTGTTAGATCAGAGTCAGGAGCACATTTGGAATCCCACACACAAATTGTTAGATCACAGACCAGGAGCCCATTCAGACTCCAACACACACACAGATTGATCAGAAACCAGGAGTAAATTCAGACTCCCACACACACACTTTTAGATCAGAGACCAGGAGCTCATTCAGACTCCCACACACACACTGTTAGATCAGAGACCAGGAGCCCATTCAGACTCCCACACACACTGTTACATAAGAGACCAGGAGCTCATTCAGACTCCCACACACACACTGTTAGATCAGAGAACAGGAGCCCATTCAGACTCCCACACACACACTGTTAGATCAGAGACCAGGAGCCCATTCAGACTCCTACACACACACTGTTAGATCAGAGACCAGGAGCCCATTCAGACTCCCACACACACACTGTTAGATCAGAGACCAGGAGCCAATTCAGACTCCCACACGCACTGTTAGATCAGAGACCAGGAGCTCATTCAGACTCCCACACACACACTGTTAGATCAGAGACCAGGAGCTCATTCAGACTACCACACACACACTGTTAGATCAGAGACCAGGAGCTCATTCAGACTCCCACACACATAAAGTTACATCAGACACCAGGTGGCCATTCAGACACCCACATTAACATTGTTAGATCAGAGACCAGGAGTAATTGCAGCCTCGCACACACACACAGTTAGATCAGAGACCAGGAACCCATTCAGACTCCCACACACACTGTTAGATCATAGTCCAGGAGCCCATTCAGACTCCCACAGACACACTGTTTGATCAGAGACTTGGAGCTCATTCCGACTCCCGCACACACACTGTTAGATTAGAGACCAGGTGTTCATTCAGACTCACACACACACACTGTTAGATCAGGGAGCAGGAAACGATTCAGCCTCCCACACTCACACTGTTAGATCAGAGACCAGGAGCTCATTCAGACTCATACACAAACACTAATAGATCAGAGACCAGGAGTTCATTCAGACTCAAACACAAACACTGTTTGATCAGGGACCAGGAGTCGATTCAGACAACCACACACACACTGTTAGATCAGACACCAGGAGCCTAGTCAGACACATGCACACACACACTGTTAGATCATAGACCAGGAGACCATTCAGTCTCCCACAGACACACTGTTTGATCAGAGACTAGGAGCTCATTCCGACTCCCGCACACACACTGTTAGATCAGAGACCAGGAGTTCAATCAGACTCACACACTCACACAGTTAGGTCAGGGAGCAGGAAACGATTCAGCCTCCCACACACACATTGTTAGATCAGAGACAAGGAGCTCATTCAAGCTCCGACACTCACACTGTTAGATCAGAGACTAGGAGTTCAATCAGACTCACACACTCACACTCTTAGGTCAGGGAGCAGGAAACGATTCAGCCTCCCACACACACATTGTTAGATCAGAGACAAGGAGCTCATTCAAACTCCGACACTCACACTGTTAGATCAGAGACCAGGAGCTCATTCAGACTCCCACACACACATTGTTAGATCAGAGACCAGGAGACCATTCAGACTCCCACACACACACTGTTTGTCAGAGAACAGGAACTCCTTCAGAATCCCACAGGAACACTGTTATATCAGAAGCCAGGACCCATTTCAGAACCACACACACTGATAGTTCAGACACGAGGTATAAATTCAGACTCTCGCACAGCAACTGTTAATTCGGAGACCAGGAGCCCATTCTGACTTCCACACACACACCATTAGATCAATGACTAGGAGCACATTCAGACTCATCCACACACTGTTAGCTCAGAGACCAGGAGCTCATTCAAACTCCCATACACACACAGCTAGTTCAGAGTCCAGGATATCATGCAGACACCTGCAAAAATACTGGTAGATCAGAGACCAGTAGCACATTCAGACTCCCACACACACACTGTTAGATCAGAGACAAGGAGCTCATTCAAACTCCCACACACACTGTTAGCCCAGACACCAGGAGCCCATTGAGACTCACACACTCACACTCTCAGATCAGAGACCAGGTGTCATTCAGAATCACACACACACACTGATAGATCAGAGAACAGGAGTTCATCCAGACTCAAACACACACACTGTTTGATCAGGGACCAGGAGCCTTTCAGACTCCCACAGACACACTGTTTGATCAGAGACTAGGAGCTCATTCCGACTCCCGCACACACACTGTTAGATCAGAGACCAGGAGCCCATTCAGACTCCCACACACATACTGTTAGATCGGAGACCCGGACCCCATTCAGATTCCACACACCAACTGTTAATTCAGAGACCAGGAGCCCAGTGAAACTCCCACACACATGTTGTTATATTAGACACCAGCAGTTCATTCACCTTTCCGCACACACACTGTTAGAGCAGAGACCAAGAGCCAATTCTGACTCCCACACACACACAGTTAGATCAGGGACCAGGAGCCCATTCAGACTCCAACACACACAGATAGATCAGACACCAGGAATAAATTCAGACCCCCGCACACAAACTGTTAAATCAGAGACCAGGAGCTCATTCAGACTCCCACACACACAAAGTTACATCAGACACCAGGTGCCCATTCAGACACCCACACACATATTGTTAGATCTGAGACCAGCAGCCCATTCAGACACCCACAGAAAAACTGTTAGATCAGAGACAAGGAGCTTATTCAGACACCCACACAAACACTGTTAGATCAGAGACCAGGAGTAATTTCAGACTCGCACACACTCACTGTTAGATCAGAGACCACGAGCCCATTCAGACTCACACACACACATTGTTTTATCAGAGACAAGGAGCTCATTCAAACTCCCACTCACACTGTTAGCCCAGACACCAGGAGCCCATTGACACTCACACACACACACTGATAGATCAGAGACCAGGAATTCATTCAGACTCAAACACATGCACTGTTTGATCAGAGACCATGACCCCATTCAGACACACACACACACCCACAGTGTTTGACATGACACCCGGAGCCCATTCAGACTCCCACACACATATTGTTAGATCAGAGACAAGGAGCTCATTCAGACTCCCCCAAACACACTACTTTATCAGAGACCAGGAGTCCATTCAGACTCCCAAACACTGAAAGATCAGACACCAGGAGTAAATTCAGACACCCGCACAACAACTTTTATTTCAGAGACCTGGAGACCAATCAGTCTCCCACACACGCACTATTAGATCAAAGACCAGGAGCTCATTCATAAATATCCGCACACTGTTAGATGAGAGACCAGGAGCTCATTCAGCCTCCCACACACACACTGTTAGATGAGAGACCAGGAGCTCATTCAGACTCCCACACACACACTGTTAGATCAGAGACCAGTAGCTCATTCAGACTCCCACACATACTGTTAGCCCAGATACCAGAAGCCCATTCAGACTCCCACACACACACTGTCAGATCAGAGACCAGGAGTTCATTCAGGCTCACACACACACTTTTAGATCAGGGAGCAGGAAACGATTCAGCCTCCCACACACACACTGTTAGATCAGAGCCAAGGAGCTCATTCAGACTCCCACACACACTGTTGGTCACAGAACGGGAACTCCTTCAGAATCCCACAGGAACATTGTTATATCAGAAGCCAGGAGGCCTTTCAGAATCCCACACACTGATAGATCAGACACGAGGAGTAAATTCAAACTCTCGCACAGCAACTGTTAATTTGGAGACCAGGAGCCCATTCAGACTCCCACTCACACACCATTAGATCAAAGACCAGGAGCGCATTCAGACTCATCCACACACTGTTAGCTCAGAGACCAGGAGCTCATTCAGACTCCCATACACGCACGGCTAGTTCAGAATCCAGGAGTTCATGCAGACTCCTACAAAAATATTGGTAGATCAGAGACCAGGAGTTCATTCAGACTCCCACACACACACATTTAGATCAGAGACCAGGAGCCCATTCAAACTCCAACACACACAGATAGATCAGACACCAGGAATAAATTCAGACCCCCGCACACACACTGTTAAATCAGAGACCAGGAGCTCATTCAGACTCCCACACACATATTGTTAGATCTGAGACCAGCAGCCCATTCAGACACCGACAAAAACACTGTTAGATCAGAGACAAGGAGCTTATTCAGACACCCACACAAACACTGTTAGATCAGAGACCAGGAGTAATTTCAGACTCGTACACACTCACTGTTAGATCAGAGACCACGAGCCCATTCAGACTCACACACACACACTGTTTTATCAGAGACAAGGAGCTCATTCAAACTCCCACACACACTGTTAGCCCAGACACCAGGAGCCCATTGAGACTGACACACACACACTGTCAGATTAGAGACCAGGTGTTCATTCAGACTCACACACCCACACTGATAGATCAGAGACCAGGAGTTCATTCAGACTCAAACACAAACACTGTTTGATCAGGAAACAGTAGCCCATTCAGACTTCCACACACACACTGTTAGATCAGACACCAGGAGCCTAGTCAGACTCACGCACACACACTGTTAGATCATAGTCCAGGAGTCCATTCAGACTCCCACAGACACGCTGTTTGATCAGAGACTTGGAGCTCATTCCGACTCCCGCACACACACTGTTAGATTAGAGACCAGGCGTTCATTCAGACTCACACACACAGACTGTTAGATCAGGGAGCAGGAAACGATTCAGCCTCCCACACTCACACTGTTAGATCAGAGACCAGGAGCTCATTCAGACTCCCACACACACACTGTTAGATCAGAGACCAGGAGTCCATTCAGATGCCCACACACACACTGTTGGTCAGGGAACAGGAACTCCTTCAGAATCCCACAGGAACACTGTTATATCAGAAGCCAGAAGACCATTCAGTATCCCACACACTGATAGATCAGACACGAGGAGTAAATTCAGACTCTCGCACAGCAACTGTTAATTCGGAGACCAGGAGCCCATTCTGACTCCCACACACACACTGTTATATCAGAGACCAGGAGCTCATTCAAACTCCCAACATACACTGTTAGCCCAGACACCAGGAGCAAAATTGAGACTCACACGCAGACACTGTCAGGTCAGAGACCAGGTGATCATTCAGACTCACACACACACACTGAAAGATCAGAGACCAGGATTTCATTCAGACTCAAACACACACACTGTTTGATCGGAGACCAGGAGCCCATTCAGACTACCACACACACACTGTTAGATCAGAGTCAGGAGCACATTAGGAATCCCACACACAAATTGTTAGATCACAGACCAGGAGCCCATTCAGACTCCAACACACACACAGATTGATCAGACACCAGGAGTAAATTCAGACTCCCACACACACACTTTTAGATCAGAGACCAGGAGCTCATTCAGACTCCCACACACACACTGTTAGATCAGAGACCAGGAGCCCATTCAGACTCCCACATACACTGTTAGATAAGAGACCAGGAGCTCATTCAGACTCCCACACACACACTGTTAGATCAGAGAACAGGAGCCCATTCAGACTCCCACACACACACTGTTTGATCAGAGACCAGGAGCTCATTCAAACTCCCAACATATACTGTTAGCCCAGACACCAGGAGCCCATTGAGACTCACACACAGACACTGTCAGGTCAGAGACCAGGTGATCATTCAAACTCACACACACGCACTGAAAGATCAGAGGCCAGGAGCCCATTCAGACTCCCACACACACACTGTTAGATCAGACAGCAGGAGCCTGGTCAGGCTCACGCACAAACACTGTTAGATCATAGACCAGGAGCCCATTCAGACTCCCACACACACACTGTTAGATCAGACACCAGGAGCCTGGTCAGGCTCACGCACCAACAATGTTAGATCATAGCCCAGGAGCCCATTCAGACTCCCACAGACACACTGTTTGATCAGAAACTAGGAGCTCATTCCGACTCCCGCACACACACTGTTAGATCAAAGACCAGGATCCCATTCAGACTCCGACACACAAACTGTTAGATCAGAGAACAAGACCCCATTCAGACACACACAAGCACCCACAGTGTTTGATCAGACACCAGGAGCCCATTCAGACTCCCACAAACATACTGTTGGATCAGAGACCAGGAGCCCATTCAGATTCCACACACCAACTGTTAATTCAGAGACCAGGAGCCCATTGAGACTCCCACACACATGTTGTTATATTTGACACTAGCAGTTCATTCAGCATTCCGCACACACACTGTTAGATCAGAGACCAGGAGCCAATTCTGACTCCCGCACACACACTGTTAGATCAGACAGCAGGAGCCAATTCCCACTCCCGCACACATACTGTTAGATCACAGACCAGGAGCTCATTCAGAATCCCACACACACATTGTTAGATCACAGACCATGCGCCCATTCAGAGTCCCAGACACACAGTGTTAGATCAGAGACCAGCAGCCCATTCAGACTCCAACACACATACAGATAGATCAGACACCAGGAGTAAATTCAGACTCCCACACACACACTTTTAGATCAGAGACCAGGAGCTCATTCAGACTCCCACACACACACTGTTAGATCAGAGACCAGGAGCCCATTCAGACTCCCACACACACTGTTAGATCAGAGACCAGGAGCTCATTCAGAATCCCACACACGCATTGTTAGATCACAGACCAGGCGCCCATTCAGACTCCCAGACACACAGTGTTAGAACAGAGACCAGGAGCCCATTCAGACTACCACACACACACTGTTAGATCAGAGTCAGGAGCACATTCGGAATCTCACACACAAATTGTTAGATCACAGACCAGGAGCCCATTCGGACTCCAACACACACACAGATAGATCAGACACCATGAGTAAATTCAGACTCCCACACACACATTTTTAGATCAGAGACCAGGAGCTCATTCAGACTCCCACACACACACTGTTTGATCAGAGACCAGGAGCCCATTCAGACTCCCACACACACTGTTAGATCAGAGACCAGGAGCTCATTCAGACTCCCACACACACACTCTTAGATCAGAGACCAGGAGTCCAAACAGACGCCCACACACACACTGTTGGTCAGGGAACAGGAACTCCTTCAGAATCCCACAGGAACACTGTTATATCAGAAGCCAGGAGCCCATTCAGTATCCCACACACTGATAGGTCAGACACGAGGACTAAATTCAGACTCTCGCACAGCAACTGTTAATTCGGAGACCAGGAGACCATTCTGACTCCCACACACACACTGTTATATCAGAGACCAGGAGCTCATTCAAACTCCCAACATATACTGTTAGCACAGACACCAGGAGCAAAATTGAGACTCACACGCAGACACTGTCAGGTCAGAGACCAGGTGATCATTCAGACTCACACACACACAATGAAAGATCAGAGACCAGGATTTCATTCAGACTCAAACACACACACTGTTTGATCGGAGACCAGGAGCCCATTCAAACTACCACACACACACTGTTAGATCAGAGTCAGGAGCACATTCGGAATACCACACACAAATTGTTAGATCACAGACCAGGAGCCCATTCAGACTCCAAGACACACACAGATTGATCAGACACCAGGAGTAAATTCAGACTCCCACACACACACTTTTAGATCAGAGACCAGGAGCTCATTCAGACTCCCACACACACACTGTTAGATCAGAGACCAGGAGCCCATTCAGACTCCCACACACACTGTTAGATAAGAGACCAGGAGCTCATTCAGACTCCCACACACACACTGTTAGATCAGAGAACAGGAGCCAATTCAGACTCTCACACACACACTGTTTGATCAGAGACCAGGAGCCCATTCAGACTCCTACACACACACTGTTAGATCAGAGACCAGGAGCCCATTCAGACTCCCACACACACACTGTTAGATCAGAGACCAGGAGCCAATTCAGACTCCCACACGCACTGTTAGATCAGAGACCAGGAGCTCATTCAGACTCCCACACACACACTGTTAGATCAGAGACCAGGAGCTCATTCAGACTCCCACACACACACTGTTAGATCAGAGACCAGGAGCTCATTCAGACTCCCACACACACAAAGTTACATCAAACACCAGGTGGCCATTCAGACACCCACATTAACATTTTTAGATCAGAGACCAGGAGTAATTTCAGACTCCCACACACACACACTGTTAGATCAGAGACAAGGAGCTCATTCAGACAAACACAATAACACTGTTAGATCAGAGACCAGGAGTAATTGCAGCCTCGCACACACACACAGTTAGATCAGAGGCCAGGAACCCATTCAGACTCCCACACACACAAAGTTACATCAGACACCAGGTGGCCATTCAGACACCCACAATAACATTGTTAGATCAGAGACCAGGAGTGATTTCAGACTCCCACACACACACATTGTTAGATCAGAGACAAGGAGCTCATTCAGACAAACACAATAACACTGTTAGATCAGAGACCAGGAGTAATTGCAGCCTCCCACACACACACAGTTAGATCAGACACCAGGAGCCTAGTCAGACTCACGCACACACACTGTTAGATCATAGTCCAGGAGCCCATTCAGACTCCCACAGACACACTGTTTGATCAGAGACTTGGAGCTCATTCCGACTCCTGCACACACACTGTTAGATTAGAGACCAGGTGTTCATTCAGAATCACACACACACACTGTTAGATCAGGGAGCAGGAAACGATTCAGCCTCCCACACTCACACTGTTAGATCAGAGACCAGCAGCTCATTCAGACTCCCACACACGCACTGTTAGATCAGAGACCAGGAGTCCATTCAAACGCCCACACACACACTGTTTGTCAGAGAACAGGAACTCCTTCAGAATCCCACAGGAACACTGTTATATCAGAAGCCAGGAGCCCATTCAGTATCACACACACTGATAGATCAGACATGCGGAGTTAATTCAGACTCTCGCACAGCAACTGTTAATTCGGAGACCAAGAGCACATTCTGACTCCCACACACATACTGTTATATCAGAGACCAGGAGCTCATTCAAACTCCCAACATATACTGTTAGCCCAGACACCAGGAGCCCATTGAGACTCACACACAGGCACTGTCAGGTGAGAGACCAGGTGATCATTCAAACTCACACACACGCACTGAAAGATCAGAGACCAGGAGTTCATTCAGACTCAAACACACACACTGTTTGATCAGGGACCAGGAGCCCATTCAGACTCCCACACACACACTGTTAGATCAGACACCAGGAGCCTGGTCAGGCTCACGCACAAACAATGTTAGATCATAGACCAGGAGCGCATTCAGACTCCCACAGACACACTGTTTGATCAGAGACTAGGAGCTCATTCCAACTCCCGCACACACACTGTTAGATCAAAGACCAGGATCCCATTCAGACTCCGACACACAAACTGTTAGATCAGAGAACAAGACCCCATTCAGAAACACACAAGCACCCACAGTGTTTGATCAGACACCAGGAGCCCATTCAGACTCCCACACACATAATGTTGGATCAGAGACCAGGAGCCCATTCAGATTCCACACAACAATTGTTAATTCAGAGACCAGGAGATTATTGAGACTCCCACACACATGTTGTTATATTTGACACTAGCAGTTCATTCAGCATTCCGCACACACACTGTTAGATCAGAGACCAGGAGCCAATTCTGATTCCCGCACACACACTGTTAGATCAGACAGCAGGAGCCAATTCCCACTCCCGCACACACACTGTTAGATCACAGACCAGGAGCTCATTCAGAATCCCACACACACATTGTTAGATCACAGACCAGGCGCCCATTCAGAGTCCCAGACACACAGTGTTAGATCAGAGACCAGCAGCCCATTCAGACTCCAACACACATACAGATA
This sequence comes from Somniosus microcephalus, assembly GCF_052327205.1. Taxonomy (NCBI): domain Eukaryota; kingdom Metazoa; phylum Chordata; class Chondrichthyes; order Squaliformes; family Somniosidae; genus Somniosus; species Somniosus microcephalus. Next base: position 25,002,165 of record NW_028225181.1, on the reverse strand, counting down.
GATCAGACACCAGGAGTAAATTCAGACTCCCACACACACACTTTTAGATCAGAGACCAGGAGCTCATTCAGACTCCCACACACACACTGTTAGATCAGAGACCAGGAGCCCATTCAGATTCCCACACACACTGTTAGATCAGAGACCAGGAGCTCATTCAGAATCCCACACACGCATTGTTAGATCACAGACCAGGCGCCCATTCAGACTCCCAGACACACAATGTTAGATCAGTGACCAGGAGCCCATTCAAACTACCACACACACACTGTTAGATCAGAGTCAGGAGCACATTCGGAATCTCACACACAAATTGTTAGATCACAGACCAGGAGCCCATTCAGACTCCAACACACACACAGATTGATCAGACACCAGGAGGAAATTCAGACTCCCACACACACACTTTTAGATCAGAGAACAGGAGCTCATTCAGACTCACACACACACACTGTTAGATCAGAGACCAGGAGCCCATTCAGACTCCCACACACACTGTTAGATCAGAGACCAGGAGCTCACTCAGACTCCCACACACACACTGTTAGATCAGAGAACAGGAGCCCATTCAGACTCCCACACACACACTGTTAGATCAGAGACCAGGAGCCCATTCAGACTCCTACACACACACTGTTAGATCAGAGACCAGGAGCCCATTCAGACTCCCACACACACACTGTTAGATCAGAGACCAGGAGCCCATTCAGACTCCCACACGCACTGTTAGATCAGAGACCAGGAGCTCATTCAGACTCCCGCACACACACTGTTAGATCAGAGACCAGGAGCTCATTCAGACTCACACACACACTGTTAGATCAGAGACCAGGAGCTCATTCAGACTCCCACACACACAAAGTTACATCAGACACCAGGTGGCCATTCAGACACCCACAATAACATTGTTAGATCAGAGACCAGGAGTAATTTCAGACACCCACACACACACACTGTTAGATCAGAGACAAGGAGCTCATTCAGACAAACACAATAACACTGTTAGGTCAGAGACCAGGAGTAATTGCAGCCTCGCACACACACACAGTTAGATCAGAGACCAGGAGCCCATTCAGACTCCCACACACACAAAGTTACATCAGACACCAGGTGGCCATTCAGACACCCACAATAACATTGTTAGATCAGAGACCAGGAGTAATTTCAGACTCCCACACACACACATTGTTAGATCAGAGACAAGGAGCTCATTCAGACAAACACAATAACACTGTTAGATCAGAGACCAGGAGTAATTGCAGCCTCCCAAACACACACAGTTAGATCAGACACCAGGAGCCTAGTCAGACTCACGCACACACACTGTTAGATCATAGTCCAGGAGCCCATTCAGACTCCCAAAGACACACTGTTTGATCAGAGACTTGGAGCTCATTCCGACTCCCGCACACACACTGTTAGATTAGAGACCAGGTGTTTATTCAGACTCACACACACACACTGTTAGATCAAGGAGCACGAAACGATTCAGCCTCCCACACTCACACTGTTAGATCAGAGACCAGAAGCTCATTCAGACTCCCACACACGCACTGTTAGATCAGAGACCAGGAGTCAATTCAGACGCCCACACACACACTGTTTGTCAGAGAACAGGAACTCCTTCAGAATCCCACAGGAACACTGTTATATCAGAAGCCAGGAGCCCATTCTGTATCACACACACTGATAGATCAGACACGCGGAGTTAATTCAGACTCTCGCACAGCAACTGTTAATTCGGAGACCAGGAGCCCATTCTGACTCCCACACACACACTGTTATATCAGAGACCAGGAGCTCATTCAAACTCCCAACATATACTGTTAGCCCAGACACCAGGAGCCCATTGAGACTCACACACAGACACTGTCAGGTCAGAGACCAGGTGATCATTCAAACTCACACACACGCACTGAAAGATCAGAGACCAGGAGTTCATTCAGACTCAAACACACACACTGTTTGATCAGGGACCAGGAGCCCATTCAGACTCCCACACACACACTGTTAGATCAGACAGCAGGAGCCTGGTCAGGCTCACGCACAAACACTGTTAGATCATAGACCAGGAGCCCATTCAGACTCCCACACACACACTGTTAGATCAGACACCAGGAGCCTGGTCAGGCTCACGCACCAACAATGTTAGATCATAGCCCAGGAGCCCATTCAGACTCCCACAGACACACTGTTTGATCAGAAACTAGGAGCTCATTCCGACTCCCGCACACACACTGTTAGATCAAAGACCAGGATCCCATTCAGACTCCGACACACAAACTGTTAGATCAGAGAACAAGACCCCATTCAGACACACACAAGCACCCACAGTGTTTGATCAGACACCAGGAGCCCATTCAGACTCCCACAAACATACTGTTGGATCAGAGACCAGGAGCCCATTCAGATTCCACACACCAACTGTTAATTCAGAGACCAGGAGCCCATTGAGACTCCCACACACATGTTGTTATATTTGACACTAGCAGTTCATTCAGCATTCCGCACACACACTGTTAGATCAGAGACCAGGAGCCAATTCTGACTCCCGCACACACACTGTTAGATCAGACAGCAGGAGCCAATTCCCACTCCCGCACACATACTGTTAGATCACAGACTAGGAGCTCATTCAGAATCCCACACACACATTGTTAGATCACAGACCATGTGCCCATTCAGAGTCCCAGACACACAGTGTTAGATCAGAGACGAGCAGCCCATTCAGACTCCAACACACATACAGATAGATCAGACACCAGGAGTAAATTCAGACTCCCACACACACACTTTTAGATCAGAGACCAGGAGCTCATTCAGACTCCCGCACACACACTGTTAGATCAGAGACCAGGAGCCCATTCAGACTCCCACACACACTGTTAGATCAGAGACCAGGAGCTCATTCAGAATCCCACACACGCATTGTTAGATCACAGACCAGGCGCCCATTCAGACTCCCAGACACACAGTGTTAGATCAGAGACCAGGAGCCCATTCAGACTACCACACACACACTGTTAGATCAGAGTCAGGAGCACATTCGGAATCTCACACACAAATTGTTAGATCACAGACCAGGAGCCCATTCGGACTCCAACACACACACAGATAGATCAGACACCATGAGTAAATTCAGAATCCCACACACACACTTTTAGATCAGAGACCAGGAGCTCATTCAGACTCCCACACACACACTGTTTGATCAGAGACCAGGAGCCCATTCAGACTCCCACACACACTGTTAGATCAGAGACCAGGAGCTCATTCAGACTCCCACACACACACTCTTAGATCAGAGACCAGGAGTCCAAACAGACGCCCACACACACACTGTTGGTCAGGGAACAGGAACTCCTTCAGAATCCCACAGGAACACTGTTATATCAGAAGCCAGGAGCCCATTCAGTATCCCACACACTGATAGGTCAGACACGAGGACTAAATTCAGACTCTCGCACAGCAACTGTTAATTCGGAGACCAGGAGCCCATTCTGACTCCCACACACACACTGTTATATCAGAGACCAGGAGCTCATTCAAACTCCCAACATATACTGTTAGCACAGACACCAGGAGCAAAATTGAGACTCACACGGAAACACTGTCAGGTCAGAGACCAGGTGATCATTCAGACTCACACACACACAATGAAAGATCAGAGACCAGGATTTCATTCAGACTCAAACACACACACTGTTTGATCGGAGACCAGGAGCCCATTCAAACTACCACACACACACTGTTAGATCAGAGTCAGGAGCACATTCGGAATACCACACACAAATTGTTAGATCACAGACCAGGAGCCCATTCAGACTCCAACACACACACAGATTGATCAGACACCAGGAGTAAATTCAGACTCCCACACACACACTTTTAGATCAGAGACCAGGAGCTCATTCAGACTCCCACACACACACTGTTAGATCAGAGACCAGGAGCCCATTCAGACTCCCACACACACTGTTAGATAAGAGACCAGGAGCTCATTCAGAATCCCACACACACACTGTTAGATCAGAGAACAGGAGCCCATTCAGACTCTCACACACACACTGTTAGATCAGAGACCAGGAGCCCATTCAGACTCCTACACACACACTGTTAGATCAGAGACCAGGAGCCCATTCAGACTCCCACACACACACTGTTAGATCAGAGACCAGGAGCCAATTCAGACTCCCACACGCACTGTTAGATCAGAGACCAGGAGCTCATTCAGACTCCCACACACACACTGTTAGATCAGAGACCAGGAGCTCATTCAGACTCCCACACACACACTGTTAGATCAGAGACCAGGAGCTCATTCAGACTCCCACACACACAAAGTTACATCAAACACCAGGTGGCCATTCGGACACCCACATTAACATTTTTAGATCAGAGACCAGGAGTAATTTCAGACTCCCACACACACACACTGTTAGATCAGAGACAAGGAGCTCATTCAGACAAACACAATAACACTGTTAGATCAGAGACCAGGAGTAATTGCAGCCTCGCACACACACACAGTTAGATCAGAGGCCAGGAACCCATTCAGACTCCCACACACACAAAGTTACATCAGACACCAGGTGGCCATTCAGACACCCACAATAACATTGTTAGATCAGAGACCAGGAGTGATTTCAGACTCCCACACACACACATTGTTAGATCAGAGACAAGGAGCTCATTCAGACAAACACAATAACACTGTTAGATCAGAGACCAGGAGTAATTGCAGCCTCCCACACACACACTGTTAGATCAGACACCAGGAGCCTGGTCAGGCTCACGCACCAACAATGTTAGATCATAGCCCAGGAGCCCATTCAGACTCCCACAGACACACTGTTTGATCAGAAACTAGGAGCTCATTCCGACTCCCGCACACACACTGTTAGATCAAAGACCAGGATCCCATTCAGACTCCGACACACAAACTGTTAGATCAGAGAACAAGACCCCATTCAGACACACACAAGCACCCACAGTGTTTGATCAGACACCAGGAGCCCATTCAGACTCCCACAAACATACTGTTGGATCAGAGACCAGGAGCCCATTCAGATTCCACACACCAACTGTTAATTCAGAGACCAGGAGCCCATTGAGACTCCCACACACATGTTGTTATATTTGACACTAGCAGTTCATTCAGCATTCCGCACACACACTGTTAGATCAGAGACCAGGAGCCAATTCTGACTCCCGCACACACACTGTTAGATCAGACAGCAGGAGCCAATTCCCACTCCCGCACACATACTGTTAGATCACAGACTAGGAGCTCATTCAGAATCCCACACACACATTGTTAGATCACAGACCATGTGCCCATTCAGAGTCCCAGACACACAGTGTTAGATCAGAGACGAGCAGCCCATTCAGACTCCAACACACATACAGATAGATCAGACACCAGGAGTAAATTCAGACTCCCACACACACACTTTTAGATCAGAGACCAGGAGCTCATTCAGACTCCCGCACACACACTGTTAGATCAGAGACCAGGAGCCCATTCAGACTCCCACACACACTGTTAGATCAGAGACCAGGAGCTCATTCAGAATCCCACACACGCATTGTTAGATCACAGACCAGGCGCCCATTCAGACTCCCAGACACACAGTGTTAGATCAGAGACCAGGAGCCCATTCAGACTACCACACACACACTGTTAGATCAGAGTCAGGAGCACATTCGGAATCTCACACACAAATTGTTAGATCACAGACCAGGAGCCCATTCGGACTCCAACACACACACAGATAGATCAGACACCATGAGTAAATTCAGAATCCCACACACACACTTTTAGATCAGAGACCAGGAGCTCATTCAGACTCCCACACACACACTGTTTGATCAGAGACCAGGAGCCCATTCAGACTCCCACACACACTGTTAGATCAGAGACCAGGAGCTCATTCAGACTCCCACACACACACTCTTAGATCAGAGACCAGGAGTCCAAACAGACGCCCACACACACACTGTTGGTCAGGGAACAGGAACTCCTTCAGAATCCCACAGGAACACTGTTATATCAGAAGCCAGGAGCCCATTCAGTATCCCACACACTGATAGGTCAGACACGAGGACTAAATTCAGACTCTCGCACAGCAACTGTTAATTCGGAGACCAGGAGCCCATTCTGACTCCCACACACACACTGTTATATCAGAGACCAGGAGCTCATTCAAACTCCCAACATATACTGTTAGCACAGACACCAGGAGCAAAATTGAGACTCACACGGAAACACTGTCAGGTCAGAGACCAGGTGATCATTCAGACTCACACACACACAATGAAAGATCAGAGACCAGGATTTCATTCAGACTCAAACACACACACTGTTTGATCGGAGACCAGGAGCCCATTCAAACTACCACACACACACTGTTAGATCAGAGTCAGGAGCACATTCGGAATACCACACACAAATTGTTAGATCACAGACCAGGAGCCCATTCAGACTCCAACACACACACAGATTGATCAGACACCAGGAGTAAATTCAGACTCCCACACACACACTTTTAGATCAGAGACCAGGAGCTCATTCAGACTCCCACACACACACTGTTAGATCAGAGACCAGGAGCCCATTCAGACTCCCACACACACTGTTAGATAAGAGACCAGGAGCTCATTCAGAATCCCACACACACACTGTTAGATCAGAGAACAGGAGCCCATTCAGACTCTCACACACACACTGTTAGATCAGAGACCAGGAGCCCATTCAGACTCCTACACACACACTGTTAGATCAGAGACCAGGAGCCCATTCAGACTCCCACACACACACTGTTAGATCAGAGACCAGGAGCCAATTCAGACTCCCACACGCACTGTTAGATCAGAGACCAGGAGCTCATTCAGACTCCCACACACACACTGTTAGATCAGAGACCAGGAGCTCATTCAGACTCCCACACACACACTGTTAGATCAGAGACCAGGAGCTCATTCAGACTCCCACACACACAAAGTTACATCAAACACCAGGTGGCCATTCAGACACCCACATTAACATTTTTAGATCAGAGACCAGGAGTAATTTCAGACTCCCACACACACACACTGTTAGATCAGAGACAAGGAGCTCATTCAGACAAACACAATAACACTGTTAGATCAGAGACCAGGAGTAATTGCAGCCTCGCACACACACACAGTTAGATCAGAGGCCAGGAACCCATTCAGACTCCCACACACACAAAGTTACATCAGACACCAGGTGGCCATTCAGACACCCACAATAACATTGTTAGATCAGAGACCAGGAGTGATTTCAGACTCCCACACACACACATTGTTAGATCAGAGACAAGGAGCTCATTCAGACAAACACAATAACACTGTTAGATCAGAGACCAGGAGTAATTGCAGCCTCCCACACACACACAGTTAGATCAGACACCAGGAGCCTAGTCAGACTCACGCACACACACTGTTAGATCATAGTCCAGGAGCCCATTCAGACTCCCACAGACACACTGTTTGATCAGAGACTTGGAGCTCATTCCGACTCCTGCACACACACTGTTAGATTAGAGACCAGGTGTTCATTCAGAATCACACACACACACTGTTAGATCAGGGAGCAGGAAACGATTCAGCCTCCCACACTCACACTGTTAGATCAGAGACCAGCAGCTCATTCAGACTCCCACACACGCACTGTTAGATCAGAGACCAGGAGTCCATTCAGACGCCCACACACACACTGTTTGTCAGAGAACAGGAACTCCTTCAGAATCCCACAGGAACACTGTTATATCAGAAGCCAGGAGCCCATTCAGTATCACACACACTGATAGATCAGACATGCGGAGTTAATTCAGACTCTCGCACAGCAACTGTTAATTCGGAGACCAAGAGCCCATTCTGACTCCCACACACATACTGTTATATCAGAGACCAGGAGCTCATTCAAACTCCCAACATATACTGTTAGCCCAGACACCAGGAGCCCATTGAGACTCACACACAGGCACTGTCAGGTCAGAGACCAGGTGATCATTCAAACTCACACACACGCACTGAAAGATCAGAGACCAGGAGTTCATTCAGACTCAAACACACACACTGTTTGATCAGGGACCAGGAGCCCATTCAGACTCCCACACACACACTGTTAGATCAGACACCAGGAGCCTGGTCAGGCTCACGCACAAACAATGTTAGATCATAGACCAGGAGCCCATTCAGACTCCCACAGACACACTGTTTGATCAGAGACTAGGAGCTCATTCCGACTCCCGCACACACACTGTTAGATCAAAGACCAGGATCCCCTTCAGACTCCGACACACAAACTGTTAGATCAGAGAACAAGACCCCATTCAGAAACACACAAGCACCCACAGTGTTTGATCAGACACCAGGAGCCCATTCAGACTCCCACACACATACTGTTGGATCAGAGACCAGGAGCCCATTCAGATTCCACACAACAATTGTTAATTCAGAGACCAGGAGATTATTGAGACTCCCACACACATGTTGTTATATTTGACACTAGCAGTTCATTCAGCATTCCGCACACACACTGTTAGATCAGAGACCAGGAGCCAATTCTGATTCCCGCACACATACTGTTAGATCAGACAGCAGGAGCCAATTCCCACTCCCGCACACACACTGTTAGATCACAGACCAGGAGCTCATTCAGAATCCCACACACACATTGTTAGATCACAGACCAGGCGCCCATTCAGAGTCCCAGACACACAGTGTTAGATCAGAGACCAGCAGCCCATTCAGACTCCAACACACATACAGATAGATCAGACACCAGGAGTAAATTCAGACTCCCACACACACACTTTTAGATCAGAGACCAGGAGCTCATTCAGACTCCCACACACACACTGTTAGATCAGAGACCAGGAGCCCATTCAGATTCCCACACATACTGTTAGATCAGAGACCAGGAGCTCATTCAGAATCCCACACACGCATTGTTAGACCACAGACCAGGCGCCCATTCAGACTCCCAGACACACAATGTTAGATCAGTGACCAGGAGCCCATTCAAACTACCACACACACACTGTTAGATCAGAGTCAGGAGCACATTCGGAATCTCACACACAAATTGTTAGATCACAGACCAGGAGCCCATTCAGACTCCCACACACACTGTTAGATCAGAGACCAGGAGCTCATTCAGACTCCCACACACACACTGTTAGATCAGAGAACAGGAGCCCATTCAGACTCCCACACACACACTGTTAGATCAGAGACCAGGAGCCCATTCAGACTCCTACACACACACTGTTAGATCAGAGACCAGGAGCCCATTCAGACTCCCACACACACACTGTTAGATCAGAAACCAGGAGCCCATTCAGACTCCCACACGCACTGTTAGATCAGAGACCAGGTGCTCATTCAGACTCCCACACACACACTGTTAGATCAGAGACCAGGAGCTCATTCAGACTCACACACACACTGTTAGATCAGAGACCAGGAGCTCATTCAGACTCCCACACACACAAAGTTACATCAGACACCAGGTGGCCATTCAGACACCCACAATAACATTGTTAGATCAGAGACCAGGAGTAATTTCAGACACCCACACACACACACTGTTAGATCAGAGACAAGGAGCTCATTCAGACAAACACAATAACACTGTTAGGTCAGAGACCAGGAGTAATTGCAGCCTCGCACACACACACAGTTAGATCAGAGACCAGGAGCCCATTCAGACTCCCACACACACAAAGTTACATCAGACACCAGGTGGCCATTCAGACACCCACAATAACATTGTTAGATCAGAGACCAGGAGTAATTTCAGACTCCCACACACACACATTGTTAGATCAGAGACAAGGAGCTCATTCAGACAAACACAATAACACTGTTAGATCAGAGACCAGGAGTAATTGCAGCCTCCCAAACACACACAGTTAGATCAGACACCAGGAGCCTAATCAGACTCACGCACACACACTGTTAGATCATAGTCCAGGAGCCCATTCAGACTCCCACAGACACATTGTTTGATCAGAGACTTGGAGCTCATTCCGACTCCCGCACACACACTGTTAGATTAGAGACTAGGTGTTCATTCAGACTCACACACACACACTGTTAGATCAGGGAGCAGGAAACGATTCAGCCTCCCACACCCACACTGTTAGATCAGAGACCAGGAGCTCATTCAGACTCCCACACACACACCGTTAGATCAGAGACCAGGAGTCCATTCAGACGCCCACACACACACTGTTGGTCAGAGAACAGGAACTCCTTCAGAATCCCACTGGAACACTGTTATATCAGAAGCCAGGAGCCCATTCAGTATCCCACAGACTGATAGATCAGACACGAGGAGTAAATTCAGACTCTCGCACAGCAACTGTTAATTCGGAGACTAGGAGCCCATTCCGACTCCCACACACACACTGTTATATCAGAGACCAGGAGCTCATTCAAACTCCCAACATATACTGTTAGACCAGACACGAGGAGCCCATTGAGACTCACACACAGACACTGTCAGGTCAGAGACCAGGTGATCATTCAGACTCACACACACACACACACTGTAAGATCAGAGACCAGGAGTTCATTCAGACTCAAACACACACACTGTTTGATCAGGGACCAGGAGCCCATTCAGACTCCCACACACACACTGTTAGATCAGACACCAGGAGCCTGGTCAGGCTCACGCACAAACACTGTTAGATCATAGACCAGGAGCCCATTCAGACTCGCACAGACACAATGTTTGATCAGAGATTGGAGCTCATTCCGAATCCCGCACACACACTGTTCGATCAAAGACCAGGATCCCATTCAGACTCCGACACACAAACTGTTAGATCAGAGACCAAGACCCCATTCAGACACACACATGCACCCACAGTGTTTGATCAGACACCAGGAGCCCATTCAGACTCCCACACACATACTGTTGGATCAGAGACCAGGAGCCCATTCAGATTCCACACATCAACTGTTAATTCAGAGACCAGGAGCCCATTGAGACTCCCACACACATGTTGTTATATTTGACACTAGCAGTTCATTCAGCATTCCGCACACACACTGTTAGATCAGAGACCAGGAGCCAATTCTGACTCCCGCACACACACTGTTAGATCAGACAGCAGGAGCCAATTCCCACTCCCGCACACACACTGTTAGATCACAGACCAGGAGCTCATTCAGAATCCCACACACACATTGTTAGATCACAGACCAGGCGCCCATTCAGAGTCCCAGACACACAGTGTTAGATCAGAGACCAGCAGCCCATTCAGACACCAACACACATACAGATAGATCAGACACCAGGAGTAAATTCAGACTCCCACACACACACTTTTAGATCAGAGACCAGGAGCTCATTCAGGCTCCCACACACACTGTTAGATCAGAGACCAGGAGCTCATTCAGAATCCCACACATGCATTGTTAGATCACAGGCCAGGCGCTCATTCAGACTCCCAGACACACAGTGTTAGATCAGAGACCAGGAGCCCATTCAGACTACCACACACACACTGTTAGATCAGAGTCAGGAGCACATTCGGAATCCCACACACAAATTGTTAGATCACAGACCAGGAGCCCATTCAGACTCCAACACACACACAGATTGATCAGACACCAGGAGTAAATTCAGACTCCCACACACACACTTTTAGATCAGAGACCAGGAGCTCATTCAGACTCCCACACACACACTGTTAGATCAGAGACCAGGAGCCCATTCAGACTCCCACACACACTGTTCGATCAGAGACCAGGAGCTCATTCAGACTCCCACACACACACTGTTAGATCAGAGAACAGGAGCCCATTCAGACTCCCACACACACACTGTTAGATCAGAGACCAGGAGCCCATTCAGACTCCTACACACACACTGTTAGATCAGAGACCAGGAGCCCATTCAGACACCCACACACACACTGTTAGATAAGAGACCAGGAGCCCATTCAGACTCCCACACGCACTGTTAGATCAGAGACCAGGAGCTCATTCAGACTCCCACACACACACACTTTTAGATCAGAGACAAGGAGCTCATTTTGACAAACACAATAACACTGTTAGATCAGAGACCAGGAGTAATTGCAGCCTGTCACACACACACAGTTAGGTCAGAGACCAGGAGCCCATTCAGACTCACACAGACACACAGTTAGATCAGAGACCAGGAGCCCATTCAGACTCACACACACACACTGTTTTATCAGAGACAAGGTGTTCATTCAAACTCCCGCACACACTGTTAGATCAGAGACCAGGAGTTATTGCAGACTCCCACACACACACACTGTTAGATGAGAGACCAGGAGCTCATTCAGACTCAAACACACTCTGTTAGATCAGAGACCAGGAGCCCATTCAGCATTCCGCACATGCTCTGTTAGATCAGACACCAGGATCACATTCAGACTCGCACACACACACTGTTAAATCAGACACCAGGAGCAAATTTAGACTTCCACACACCAACTGTTATCTCAGAGACAAGGAGCTCATTCAGACTGCCACACAAACACTGTTAGCTCACAGACCAGGAGCCCATTCAAAATCCCACACAAACACTGTTAGATCAGAGACCAGGAGATCCTTCAGAATCCCACAGGAACACTGTTAGATCAGAGACCAGGAGCTCATTCAGACTCCCACACACACTACGATAGCAAAATACTGCAAATGCTGGAAATCCGATAAAGCAACAGAAAATGCTAAGTACACACACACTGTTGGTCAGAGACCAGGAGCTCCTTCGGAATCCTACAAGAACACTGTTATATCAGAGACCAGGAGCGCATTCAGACTCCCACACATTGATAGATCAGACACCAGGAGTAAATTCAGACTCCCGCGCAGCAACTGTTAATTAGGAGACCAGTAGCCCATTCAGACTCCGTTCACACACACTGTTAGATCAGAGGCAAGGAGCTCATTCAGACCCCAACACACACACACTGTCAGTCCAGAGACCAGGGTTCATGCAGACTCGCAGACACACAGGCCTAGAAATTCAGTATAGCCACTTTTGGGGCGGTAAAGTCGGGCGGTCGCTAAAGTTAGCGCCCGCCGGAAACTGCAGGTCACTTCGCCGAAATTCAGTAGATCTGGCCAAGAGTTTGGGCGAGCGCTGAAACTGGCGTTGCACTCCTATCTTCAGGCGCTAAGCCAGCGGTGCGGGCTGATAAAGCCGAGGCCGGGTGCAGCGCAGGTGCGGTCATATTTTGATTGACAGCAGACACCCTGACGCCGCCCAGCTCTTAAAGGGGGAAGGGTCGACTTTGTCTGCAGACACGCCCTGGATAGTGGAGCCCTGCAGCTAGGCCTGAACACTCCTGGTGGACCCAAATAGCGCCTAAAGCCATGGAGAAGGCCCGTGAACGAGCGCAGCGTTTCTCCCAGCATGCTTTGAGGGTGCTGGTTAGGGGTTTGGAAAGGTACAAAGAGACCTTGTGCCCGGACAGTGGCAAGAAGGCTCCCAGGAGGCAGTACAGGAGAGCCTGGAGGAAAATCGCCCACAGGTTGTCAGTCAACAGCGATGTCCCCAAGACTGGTGACCAATGCCGCAAGAAGTACAACGACCTCACTCGGATGGTCAAGGTGAGTACCCTTTCCAGTGTCCTCCTCATCCTTGCATGTGCACCTCACATTAAGGGGAAAGGGACCTCAAAGGCCTAATGACCAGCCCTCCTCTCGCAGCTATGGCACTGGCATGATCCTCAATAGCACTTTCTGCACTTAATACACTGGCCAAGCTATTCGACCATGGGAGGCAGTGCACACAACAACAGGCCACCACACTGGCCAAGCTATTCCACCATGGGAGGCAGTGCACACAACAACAGGCCACCACAATGTACTTAGAGGCCGTCCTTTCTCTTGCAGGCCAAGATGGCCCGGAATTTGAAGAGCCAGAATGTCACCGGGGGAGGTGGTGCACAGTTCCAGGAGCTCAGTGAGCTGGAGGAGAGCATGGCTCGACTCATGCGTGGCTGGGTGGTTGGCCCTGTTGCCATTGGAGATGCGACCCTGTGCTGCGACCCAATGGTAAGGACATGACCGTTTGGACCTCTCTCGTTCCCCTAGCGCATCAGATCTACATCCTTTGCCACCGTCCGACCAATGTGCTGAATGCCACCACTCATGCCTCCCTCGCTGACGCCCTGTCCTCACTGTAAAGCTACTCTTGTGCCTTCCTGCTTTCAGCTGGTGAGGAGGAGGTCCCTGAAGCAGAGAGTGCCAGACCCTCGGAAGAGGAGCACGACGAGGACCAACAGGAAGGCGGAACATCGGGGGAAGCATCATCTGCGCCAGGGGATGGCAATGGAGGGGACACGTCTTGCCTGGAGGAGAGCCAGGGGGAAGTGTTGCAGGGGGGTGTAGCTCCTGGGCCCAGTGCCGTCCAGGCACGCGGGAAGGGTCGGGCAGAATGGCGGCCTTCTCCCCAGAGGGGGGAAGTGTTGCAGGGGAGGGCAGTTGCTGGGCCCAGTGGCGTCCAGGCACGCGGGAAGGGTCGGCCAGCTCGGCGGCCTTCTCCCCAGACGGAGAGTCCGGCCTCCAGTCAGGAGACGGACCTCGCCCAGGAGGTGCGCCTCCTTGATCAAATGTCGGCGGATTCGGAGTGGCGCCACAAGGAGTTCATGGGGGTTGTGGGACAGTTGCCTCAGGCCATGGAATCCCTGGCTCATAGTGTGGCTGCTTTCGGGGAATCACAGGCCAGGGGTGTTGAGCAACTCGTGGCAGCACACGCCAGGGGTGTTGACCAACTCACGGCAGCCCAGGACAGGGTTGTCGAGCAACTCGCGGCAGCACAGGACAGGGGTGTCCACCAACTCGCGGCAGCGCAGGACAGGGGTGTCCACCAACTCGCGGCAGTGCAGGACGCGAGTCGCGATTTCATGAGTGGTGCCGTGCAGACACTCACTGATCTGATGCGGGCACAGACCAGGGCAGTTCGGGCACTCACTTCTGCCACACTCGCTGTGTCGCAGAAGCATCGCCAGGGCACCCGCCGCCCTGCTGCAGCACAGCGGTCTGGCCTCCACCAGATTGCTGCGCTTGCTGCACTGCCAGCCCGGCCGAGTGCCAGTGTCTCTGGCGAACAGCGAGCGCGTGCCATCAGCCAGCTTGCCCCTATTGCTGCAGCTGCCACTGCAACTCCCCCAGCCAAGGTGCGACGAGCTGCTGCAGAGACTGATGCTGCGCAGCCACAGCTGCAGCAGTCAGCAGCCGGCCCCTCCAGGGCCGGACCTCGTCTAGGCCGACTCCCAAGGGCATCTGCCGTCACGCATTCTGCCCCTCAGGAGCCTTCCCCCAGCCTTGCAGCACCCACAGGGCCCAGGTTGAGGCGGAGCAACAGGTTGGGCAGGGGCCGCACAAGGCTGCACAAGGACTCGCCCTCTCGGCACACACAGTAGATTATGGTGGCAACGGTGCTTTTTATATGGGGGTGTTTGTGCTGTGGGTGGGCCTTCTTTTGGTAAGGCCGAGGATGAAGGCCAATGGTTTTTTATATGGGGGTGTTTGTGTTCTGTTGTGGGGGGGGGGCTTCTTTTGGTAAGGCCGAGGATGAAGGCCAATTGGATGGGCAAGTTTTGTTATTCCTCCCCAGGTTGTGGGAGTGAAATATTCGGCCAGAAATTCCAGGCCAGAAGCGTGAGTACGGTCGGCTTACACACGCTTCTGGCTGTTGGAAATGCCGGCGTTCAGCATGAACAGCGCATGCAGGGAACACCGGCATTTCCAGGCCTCGAGCGCGTGCGACTGCACAGGCAGCGCTTGCGCAGTGAACTACGTGGATTTCATTCATGAAATCCGTGAGGTTAAGTCCTTAGAAGTTACACTTGAAAACAGCAAGTGTAAAGTTGTTCATTGGCTGCGGAGGAAGATATATTTTATCGTGGAGCTTTTGAAATGCAATATTTTTGTTTGGGAAAGGGAGGGAAGTTATTTTAAGAAATTTTAAGTAAGTTTAAAAGTTTATATTTTTTTTTGAAAAGGGTTTTCAGAACGGTAGGTAGAAGGAGCAATTGAGGCTGTGTGAATGGAATGTGAGAATGTGTTATGTATGTATGTCCACATATACTCCTTTACGTATATGTATGTATGTTTTATATTCCTTTACTAATGTGTATGAATGTATGTTTATAATTATGATTTTCCAGTAAGTTACTTTCTCTGAAAGTCATAATTAAATAATACATTCATACACATAAGTAAAGGAATATATACATAACACGCAAAGGAATATATACAGACATACATACTTTCAGAAGCTCCACGATAAGAAATATCTTCCTCCGCAGCGTCTGTAGCAACTGTACCCATGCTTTTTTCATGTGTAAGTTGTAATGACTGGACCTCACTGAAAGCATTAATGAAAGCGGCGAATTATACTGCGCACGCGCTGCCTGTGCAGTCGCACGCTTTCTGCCTCTGAACCCCTTCGTTCAGAGGACAGGAAATGCCGGTTTTCCCCACATGCACTGTGCATGCTGAAAGTCGGCATTTCATCCGGCCAGATGCGTAAGTACCCCGACCGTACTAGCACATTTGGAAGGGAATTATTGGGCCAACATTTTACATGTCAATAAAATAAAGAATTTAACAATTGCACGACTTGCCCCCTCGCACCTGCGACTGAGGGTCCAAGGAGGTGCATTGCGCAAGAGGTCATCATCGGACGTATCCTCACACTGTTCCCTTTGGGGAACTGTATGAAGTGGTGGAAGGATTTATGGCCGTGATTAACGCTCATTCCGTTACCGTAACCATCTTTGAACCATCCATTAGGGTGGTTAGTCCTATGGAGGGAGGGTTTTACGGGCTCCCACAAACCATCTGAGGGGGGGGCCACCAACACTAACGGACGCAAGTATCCCGCTGGATGTCCACCCAGAATTTAAAGTTGGAGCTCCGATTCCACTTGCCGGGACTGTCTGGAATGGGGTTCAAAACCCTACTCCTTCTAGCCCAGCGGCGGGGATGCTTACTGCTACGCAAAAGGCCCACTCCGCACAAAAGGTGACACCCATACATTTCCTGCGCCTTTTCCCTCCCCGTGACTGGAGCCCTATGCTGCCATTTCACGTTGCTAATCGGATTGGGCCTTTGTCATAGCGGTAGGATACCCGCCGCTGGGCCAGATCAGGGTAGGGTTTCGAACCCCGCTCCAGACAGTCCCGGCAAGCGGAGTCGGAGCTCCGGCTCTAAATTCTGGGTTGGCATCTAGTGGGATATTTGCGTCCGTGGGTGTGGGTGGCCCCCCTCCTTGTATAGCTTGTGGGAGCCCGTAAAACCCTCCCGCCATAGGACTAACCGCCCTAATGGCTGGTTCAAAGATGGTTACGGTCACGGAATGAGCGTTAATCATGGCCATAAATCCTTCCACCACTTCATACAGTTCCCCAAAGGGAACAGTGTGAAGACACGTATGACGACGACATTGCTAAATAAATAAATGGAATTTAAAAAATTCTTTTAGGGCTTTTAAAAGTCTTTAAATTGCTTTAATTCTCTTTAAAACTACTTCAGATTACTCAGAATAATGTAAACATTTTAAAAAGTTTATAAAAGTTACCAAAATCTTCAAAAAACTTCCAAAAACCTATTTAAACTGCTGCTTTGCATGTAAAAAAGCAAAGCAGCTTGACAGCAACATTGGGGGCGTGTCCAGTGAAACTGAGACCTCAAGGGGCGTGTCTCACTTACACTGCACGCTCCTGGCTCCGCGCTGGCTGCACTCCTGGGCGGCGTGATGTCATATGCTGCCCGGGATTCTTCTTTCAGTTTCTGCAAGTGCAGGCGTCCCTGGAGCTGATCGGCAGGAGCGCGGGGTAAGTGCAAATATGGGGCTTGCACGCACTGCAAGCCCCGTTCTGGAATTTCTGGCCCATCCTTTTCACAGTTTTTTGGGGGGTGTTGTCTGTTTTTCTGTTTCATGTGGGAAGGGCCCTGAGTTTGTTAAATAAAGCTTTTTATTTATTCAGCTTGTCCAGGTGTCATGTTTCCAGTGGTTGTTGCGTTAAGCGGCTGAGGGCTTGCGGAGCTGCTGCATTCAGGTGTGTTCATTGCCACAAGCCATTCCCCGACAGGGGACCTAGAAGTGTCATTCAATAAGCCGCCGGCGGACGGCCCTTGGACCTTGTGGCTCCCTCCTGGCCTGGTACTCCTCCTCCTCCTCCTCCTCCTCATGGTCCTCCTGCACGTCCTCCTGAGGTGGTGGTGCTACATCAGGTGGCAGTGCCTGAGCCCTGCGGATAGCCAGGTTGTGCAGCATGAAGCAAACGATGAGGAACTGGGAGACTCTATCCGGCGAATACTGTAGAGATCCGCTGGAGCGATCCAGGCAGCGCAACCGTTGCTTGAGGAAGCCAATCGTTTGCTCTGTGATGTTCCTTGTGGCTTGATGGCTTTCGTTGTATGCCTCCTCCGCAGGGGTCCTGGGTGCGTGGAGCGGGGTCATGAGCCATGTACACAAAGGGTAGCCCTTGTCCCCAATAAGCCATCCCCTTGGTGGAGGCTGTGCCTCAAACATGTCAGCCACAGTAGTCTGGCGCAGGATAAATGCATCGTGGCTGCTTCCTGGAAAGCGGGCATTGACAGCTAGGATGCGCTGCCTGTGGTCACACACCAGCTGTACATTGAGGGAATGGTAGCCCTTCCGTTTGTGGTAATCCTCAGCATTGTCGATAGCTGCCCGCATAGCCACATGCGTGCAGTCAATGGCGCCCTGCACCATGGGGAAGTCCGCGATCCTGCCAAATCCGATTGCACGCTGCTCCTGCCTCTCTAGGGTCATGGGGAAGGAGATGAATTGGTGTCTCCTCGCGAAAAGGGCATCGTTGATCTGCCGGATGCAGCGATGTGCGGCGAACTGGGAGATGTTCGCTATGTCCCCAGCAGCGGCTTGGAAGGAGCCGCTTGCATAAAAGTTCAGAGCCACCGTGACCTTCACTTCCACCGAGAGAGATGTCCTGCACATCAGCGGCGGACGCAGATCTTGGTGGAGGAGCTGGCAGATCTCTGCAATCACCTCCCTTCTGAAGCGCAGCCTCTTAACACACTGCGCGGCAGTCATGGTGAGATAGGACACCTGCTGCCGGTATTCCCTGAGTGGGTAAGGACTACTTTGCCGACGCCTGATGGCCCCTCTGCGTCTAGGCATGGCTGGCCCTCTCACACAGCGTCTGCGAGCCCTTCGCACATAATCCTGCAACTGAGGGTTGCCACCCCATACAGCCCCAATAATAAACTTGCAAACAGTGAAATCACAATGAATCAAATTTCCAAGCTCTGGCCAGAAGCCAAAAATACCTCTCCTATGTTGTCCCAAATCAGTAAGCTCTGCTCCTTGGTCTCTGTCCAGAAATCCAAAGCACTAAAGTCATTGCAGCAAAATGGCTGGGCTTTATAGGTCAGTGTAAGTGCCGTTTAATTAACGCTCCCCGAGGCCTGCAGGGCCTCTGTTGCGTTCCACTTCACAGTTCATAACAGCGCCACACCCACATTTTGCGGGCGCCACTGAATTTCCGGTTTGTGGCGCACAAACAGCGTTGCACGACGAAATGACGTCATAAGCTGCATGCGCAGCTGAGCGGGCGCAAACACTTTGCGCCGGCGCTAAATGATAACTGAAGTTGGGCGTAGGCGCAGTTCGTTCTGCGCCCGGGCGCTAAGTGCCTAGCACTGGAAATCTACCCCTCTTATGGCGTTGACGGCTGGCGAACGCAACTGAATTTTTAGGCCACACTGTTAGATCAGAGACCAGGAGCTCATTCAGACACTCACACACACAGTTAGCTCAGACACCAGGAGCCCATTCAGGCTCAAACACACACACTCTGTCAAATCAGAGACCAGGAGTTCATTCAGACTCACACACACACACTCTTAGCTCCGGGAGCAGGAAATCATTCAGACTCCCACACACTCACAGTTAGATCAGAGACCAGGAGCCCCTTCTGCACTCCGCACACACACTGCTATAACAGACACCAGGAGCCTATTCAGACGCCCGCACACACACTGTTAGATCAGAGACCAGGAGCCCATTCAGACTCCCACACACACTCAGTTAGATCAGAGACCAGGAGCCAATTCTGCACTCCGCACACACACTGCTAGATCAGACACCAGGAGCCTATTCAGACTCCCGCACCCACACTGTTAGATCAGAGACCAGGTGCCCATTCAAAATCCCACACGCACACTGTTACATCAGAGACCAGGAGCCCATTCAAACTCCCGCACACACACTGTTAGGTCAGAGACAAGGAGCTCATTTAGACTCCCACACACACACTGTTAGATCAGAGACGAGGAGCCCATTCAGACTCCCACACACACACTGTTTGATCAGACACCAGGAGCCAATTCAGATTCCCGCACTCCAAATGTTAGATCTGCAGAACAGGAGACCATTCAGTCTCCCACACACACGCTGTTTTCTCAGGGACAAGGAGTCCTTTCAGACTCCCACACAAACACTGCTAGATCAGAGACCAGTAGCTCATTCAAACTCCCGCAAACATACTGTTAGATCAGACACCAAGAGCTCTTTCAGACTCCCACACACACACACGGTTAGATCAGACACCAGAAGCCCAGTCAGACTCCCGCACACACACTGTAAGATCAGAGACCAGGAGTTATTTCAGACTCCCACACACACACTGTAGATCAGACACCAAGAGCTCATTCAGTCTCCCACACACACACTGTTAGAGCAGATACCAGGAGCCCATTCAACCTCCCACACACACACTGTTAGATCAGAGACAAGGAACTCTGTAACGGCTGCAGCAGCACTTCCCTCTGCTCGCCGCCTGAGGGTGGTTTTTGAGGCCTCGGTGCACTGCTGCCGTGCCTTTTGGGCCCCTCTCCTCGCCTGTTTCTCGAGTAATTGATCTCATCAGAGTAATCAGGCTAGTTAATAAAGTTGTTCAGTTTTGTCCTCTTTTGATTAACCCAAGTAAATTAAACAAATAGACAGTCATTAAAACTGTAAAATTTTAAATAAACCTTAGCAAATCAACTTAAAATTTGGTTGTCCAAATCAATTATGCACTCCAGTCCCCGCGGCACCCACCGGTCATGGAAGTGCTCGAGTGCGCCGGCGGACAGCGCGTGCTCCATCTCCAGGGCCACCCGGGCGCGAACATGTCCGCGGAACAGAGGGAGGCCATCTGGCTGGACGACCCCCTTGACCGCCCGCTGCCTGGACCAATTGATGGCTTTTTTAGCCAGGCCCACGAGCAGACCCAGGAGGAGGTCCTCCAACCTGTCCGCTCCCCTCCGCACCGGGTGACCGTAGATCAAGAGCGTGGGACTGAAGTGCAACCAAAAATCGAGGAGCAGCCCCTTCAAATAATGGAAGAGGGGCTGCAACCTCTGACATTCTGCATAGATATGAAAAACGGACTCCTCCAGGCCGCAGAAAAAACAGGCGGCCTGGGAGTCCGTGAACCTGCTTAAAAATACATTGCACCAAGTCCCGAATAGAACAGGGGAGGACTCCCACATAGAGAGCACTCCATTGGGGACCTCCACCTCTGCCGGAAGGCAAGAAGGCATGCCAAGGCGTGTCCGGACGGCAGGCGAAGATGGCAAATTGGAGAGTGTGCAGGAGCAGCCCATACAGGAAACCCCTCCGCGTGTAATGAAAAGGCACGGAGGGTATTTCCTCAAGATGGCTCATGTTGTGAGGCGCCGGTTCCTGAGGGGAGTTTCGGGGCTGGGCGCCGAACGGGGGAAAGCTCGGACGGGATAGCCTCACACGCTTGAGCTGCCTCGATACACCTTGTGGTGCCGGGCGCAGCGTCGCTTTCATCGACTCGATGGCATTGACCGCGAGCTGGACGTTGGCCCAAGACATGCGCCGCGCCAAGTCCTCCGGCGCCATCCAGCCCGCTCCTCCACCATCGAGCAGGTCCCCAACTCTAGTCACCTTGCCAGGCACAGCCCTGCACTCCACCACCCACCCGAACCCGTGGACGTGGAGGTGCGGATTCCTGAACAGCGGCTCCCGAAGGACAGCCGCCATTCCTGACGGGGGAGAGCTCCGCCTGGAAGCGACGTAGTTCCAAACCCATAGCAGTTCCCTGTAGAAGACAAGCAGCTCCCACAGGCTGGCATGCATGTCACCCACTTCGAAAAACAGGAGCTGCATTATATAATTGAGGCCGTGTAGCTGGCGGAAAAGATACGTTGCCAGCGGAAACATTCTCGGAGGATACTCGACGTACAGATATCTCTGCAGCGTCTGAAGATGGAAAGTTGCAGCCTGGGTGCGGACGCACACCAGAGCTTGACCGCCCTCCCAAAGCGGGAGACACAGAACCGCGGCAGAGACCCAGTGCTTCCTTTTGTCCCAGAAGAAGTCGATGAGCACCTTCTGTATCTTGGCGAAAAACGCATGGGGAGGGATCAAAGTGACGAACCGTTACCACAACATGGCGGCCACCAGTTGGTTTATGACCATCGCTCGACCCCTGTAGGACAACACTCGGAGCAGTCCTGTCCAGCGTCCTAAGCGAGTGGTGACTTTGGCCTCCAAATCTTGCCAGTTCGCCGGCCAGGCACCCTCGGCAGGGCTAAGGTAGACTCCCAAGTAGGGGAGTTGCATGGTGCTCCAGGTGAAGGGCCTGAACTCCTCCGGCAGGGAGTCCACCCGCCACTGACCCACCAGGAGTCTGGAACATTTCTCCCAGTTGATCTTGTCGGAGGATGCGTCCGAGTAAATCTGCTGGCATTCCCGCATCCTCCGCAAGCCAGCGGGATCCATGACCATGAGGAGCACGTCATTGGCGTAAGCCGAGAGGAGCACCTCCACGCCCGGCCCTTGCACAGCCAGTCCCATCAACCTCTTCCGCAAGAGGCGCAGGAAAGGCTCTACACAAATGGCGTATCACTGGCCGGACATGGGGCATCCCTGATGCACCCCCCTCCCGAAGCGAAGGGGCGCCATCAAGGACCCGATAACTTTAATCAGAAACTCTTGGGCAGCGCACATAAGTCGGATCCAGGAGACAAAATGCGTCCTGAACACGAA
Source organism: Somniosus microcephalus (assembly GCF_052327205.1). Classification (NCBI taxonomy): domain Eukaryota; kingdom Metazoa; phylum Chordata; class Chondrichthyes; order Squaliformes; family Somniosidae; genus Somniosus; species Somniosus microcephalus. Next base: position 24,979,082 of record NW_028225181.1, on the reverse strand, counting down.
TGCACGCAGAGACACGAAGAGATACTCGTGATCTACCCTGTCGAATGCCTTCTCCTGATCAAGGGAAAAGATGGCGACCGACAGACCAGCCCTCTGGGAATGGTGGACCAGGTCCCGGACCAGATGGATGTTATCGTGGATGGTCCGGCCCGGGACCGTGTAGGACTGGTCGGGGTGCATCATGTGGGCCAACACGGCGGCAAGGCGGGCAGACATGGCCCTGGCAAAAATTTTGTAATCCGTGCTGAGGAGCAAGACCGGGCGCCAGTTCTTAAGGAGGCGGAGATCACCCTTCTTAGGTAGCAGGACAATAACCACCCTGCACCAAGAGAGGGGCATCTCCCCGGTCGCCAAACTTTCCCCCAGGACCCGCACATAGTTGCCACCCAAGACGTCCCAGAATGCCCTGTAGAACTCCACGGTCAGCGCGTCCAGCCCCGGGGACTGTCCCCTGGAAAGCTGGCGGAGGGCGCCGGTCAGCTCCTCCAGACTCAGAGGAGCGTTCAATTTTTCGCTGCCCTCCAGGCCGACCTTCGGCAGGTCCTCCCACAAAACCCTGCACGCATCCTCGCTGGATGGATCCCGAGAGAACAGAGCCCCATAATAGGCACGGGCCACCGCGCTGATTTCCTCCAGATCCGAGACCAGAGATCCGTCGTTGACCAGCAGCCCCAAGAGTTGCTTAAGGATCCCCCGTCATTTTTCCAGCGAGTAGAAGAAGGGAGAGCCACGGTCCAGGTCCCGCAGGAACTGGATCCGCAACCTCACGTACGCGCCTCGGGACCCGATGAGCTGCAGGTCCTTCAGCGTGCCCTTCTTCTCTTCGTACACCTTCCGCAGGGCTGCTTCCTCGACGACTTGACCGAGACGAGAGTCCAGGTTGAGCACTTCCTTCTCCAACCGCCCAACTCGGGCCTCCCGCCTCTTGGTCGACCCCTTTGCGTACTCCTGACAGAAGAGATGGACGTGAGCCTTGCCCACATCCCCCCATAGCCTCAAGGAGGGGAAGCCCCCCCGCTTCCTTCTCCAGTCGGCCCAGAAAGGACGAAACGAATCCTGGAACCGCGCGTCCTCCAGCAGCAGGTTGTTAAAATGCCAGTACGCAGAACCCACCGCATGTGCAGCGGAACGAGCTCCGCCAACACCAGGTGGTGGTCCGTGCATGGCACCGGCTGCATGGAAGATGCCGGCGCACAGGAGATGTACGCCCAGGAAATATAAAGGCGGTCGATTCTGGAACATCCTCCTCCAGACCTCACGCTAGTGAAGGCGCTGGAATCGGGGTGGTGATGTCGCCAGACGTCCACTAAATCAACGGACCCGACCAGGTCCCTCAACTTCTCCATCACCGCTGGGCATCGCTGGTGGGCCGAACGGTCCCTCGCCTCGAGGATGCAGTCAAAATCCCCCCCGAGGATGACGCACTCGCCCGCGTCGATGGAGCCCAGAAGAGTGGACACTTCTTCAAAGAAGTGCTCTTGCTGCGCACCGGCCTGAGGGGTGTACACGTTCACTTGATGGAGCGGCACACCCCCCAGTGAACAGTGACTTGGGGCAAGCGGCCCGGCACGTGTTCCTTGACCCCCAAGATCTCCGGCTGAAAATGCAGGGCCAGCAAGATAGCCACCCCGCTGGAAACGTTGGAGAGGTGACTCATGCTGACCCCTCCTTGCCACTCCAGGAGACACATGGCCTCGTCTCCCGGAACAGTGTGGGTTTCTTCCAGGAAGCACACCGCATACTTCCCATCCCGAAGGAATGAAAGGTTATTAAATCTGCGGCGAGCCTCCCTGCTGCCGTTGATGTTGAGGCTGGCTATGGTTATCTTCATATCAGAAGCATAGTGCAACCTGTACCTACAACTAACGGGGGGAGGGAGCGCAGCCGCTAGTCGAACGCCACTCCCTCAGCAGCCCAGTGAGGAATGACCTGAGCCGAAGCAGTTCGAGCGGGCTCACGTCCTGGTCCATGCCCATAATTTTGATGGTGGCGCAGACCGACCCGATGAGCAGCGGCAGCTCCGACCACCTGTCGAGGGCAAGCCGGTTCTTATTTTGACGACCCTGGCACACAGCCATAAAATCCCAGAATTCCCTGACGAGTTTGAGGGGAGACTCGACGAGGGGCACGAGGTCATCCATCACCTCATCGTCGATGGAGTCCGAATCATCCTCCACGCCCATCACCGAGTCCCCATCCTCCTCCGGGGGGTCGCCACCAGCTGCCGACCCATCCGTCGCGCATTGCGCAGCGAACGGCTCGGCCGCACCGGCCAGCCCTGCCTCTGCCCGGATCCCACCCCCAGGATTGGTGGCAGATGATTCCTCCCTGGGCTCCTCCGGGAGTGCGGGGCCAGGAGACGGCAGCGGTCCAGAGTCCCCCTCTGCCCCAGTCGCCAGAACGACCGGAGAAATCGGAGAGAAAACAAATCCGAATTCCTCCAGGCCGTCCGGCGCCGGAGACACAATCAGAGTGCCGCCCCCTTCCCCGCCACCGGCCTCCGACCCAGCAGATGGGGTGTTTTCAACTAAAACCTCGACCAGGTCGAGCAGCAACGGGGAAAAGACCGGGTCATATTGGGCGAGCTCATTTTCCCCGAACTCGCCTGACCCAGACCCCAGGCCGCCCGAACCGGCGAGGGGACATGGCACAGAATGTATATCTATTTCCACCGCGGGTTGTTCTGTGACCCCCCCACGGGCAAGGTCTCGTCACAATCCCCAGGAGGCACTTGCTGGACAGACACATCTGCCTCAGCCTCCCGAGGGACAGGTGACCCCTGCCGATCGCTGTTGATGATGACAGCGGGGGGGGCGCAGTACCCGCGGTGGGCTACGACTCCCCCTCCTCGGAGGCACCATCCTCCTCCCGGTCCTCCTCCTCTTCCAGGGGGTCACGCCTTCTTTTTAGCACAGAGGGAGCGAGGGAGACCTCCATGTCTGCAGGGGCCTCCTCCTCTGCTCCCTCCGGTGGAGCAGATTTGTCGGGTTCCTCGGGCCCGAGCCCAGCCGCAGGTATTGGCGTTTCTGCTAAGGCATTTGCGGCCACAGCCTCGGACACGAGGCCCCTCCCGCACTCGTCAGCCCCGATCAACTCCGTGAGGAGCGCGGGTGTCAGGGGCTCCAAGTTTAAGGGCCGGCCCTCCGCGGGGGGCCCCACCCTGAGGTGTTTTGTCTTTTGCCATGACTTCCTTCCTTGGTGGCAACGGCCTCCGGCGTCTACCGCACATCAGTGGCTCCCGACGTGTGGACAGATCTCGGGGGATGAGCGGTGGCAGCGCCAGCCTCGGCCACACTAGATGACCTGGTGGCCTTGGAGGCGGGGCAGTTTTTCCTAATGTGCTGCACCTCCTTACAGGCGTGGCACCACACACCGTCCGATGTCCAGAAGATGCGATATGCGGTCCCCTCATGGAGGACGACGAAAGCCCCATCGGTGTCCTCCTCCCGCGCCAGCTGGATAAAAAGCTGGCGCCGGAAGGAGAAAACGTGGCAAAGGCAGGACTCTCGGAAGCCGAGCGGGATGGGCGTAATCCCCGACCTCACCTCCAAGAGTTGGCATAAGTGGAGGAGGAGGAGCTCACCAGGAATCAAAGGGCGGGAGGTTGGAAATAACCACCCTCTGCAAGGTGGCCTCGAGGGGGTCCACCGGCAGAAAGGTCCCGCCCATGGTGAGCCCCTTGGTGACGGCCAGGGACACCACCCGCTCCGACCTCATATAGAACAAAGCATTCCTGTACATTTTTGAGGTGGCGAGGATGGCTGAAGGGCCAACAACCCCAGCCATGGCCTTTACACACGCCTCAATTGTCATTGTGGGTTGGGTGTAGCTCTTCACCCCAAGCTTTTTCGTTATTAAACAGAAAAGTGATGGGGTGACAGAAGCAACGGGAGCAGCCGTGGCTGTAGCTGCCACCGCCGCATAAGACTTAGCTGGCCCCACCACCGGTGAAGAAATAGATGCCATTATCGGATGATTTTTTAAAAAGGGCTACACTCAACCCAAGTCACAGGCCTTAAGGTGTTAATGGCCTCTGTTTTTTTTTTAAAGTCCTCCCTTGAGCAGATGGAGCTGTTAAATTTAAGGCACACCTCTCCCCTTATTGATTGGAATTGGGAGATTAGTCTTCTCCCCTCTGCTCAAGTGGCAATTAATAAAATGATTAATGGAGGTGCCTCTTGAGAGAGAGAGCAGAGAGAGACCAAGAGAGAGAGAGGGGGGGTGGGAAGAAGTGAGGCCGCAAGGGCAGGGTTGCCACTCAGGATGGTGGGTGGGTGGGTGTCGGCAGGGGTGCACTCTCCGATGGAAAAATAAAGTCTCTGAAGGTGCTCTTCTGGCAGGGGGAGAAGATGTCTTCACCTGGGAAAGCTGGAGAATGCCAAGGCTCAGTCCTACACCAGGTCTTAACGATGTATTAATTGATTTAAATACTTCACCTTGGCAGCTCCAGCTGCCCCAGGCCAGGCAATAGAAAGGGTGCTTATTAGTGGTGTGTGTGGCCTAGTATTCTACAAGAGTCACACACACACACAGACAGCCCTTGGTGTTCCGGCCAGTCATCTTTCCTCCCCCCACCTACAATATAAATCTTTTGGAGAATGCACCAAATGACACCCACCTGCAGATGTTCAGAAGAGGATGTGATCCTTCCCTCCTTGAAAGCAGTTGATGGTGGGTGTTGATTGCTGCTTCTCTCCCCTCTCTCCCTCTCCTGGAATGGAGGCCAATTTGAGGAGGCAGTGGTGGAAATGCCTCTCCTCTGGTAGGTGTTGGCCTCCTTTTCCGCTCTCCTCTCCTCTGTCCTCTCGCTCCAGGCACCTCAGTTCTGGTTGATGATGAAGGTGGTAGTGGTGGTCTGTTGTTTCTCCTTCTCCTCCAATCCCTGGTCAAGGAGACCACCACTTTCCACTGTCCTTTGGGTGAACCAGCAGCGCAGATAGCAGAGAATGAATAAAGCTGTGCCTCTTTTGGTAGGACCAATCAAAAATAAACAAATAAACTGTAACTAATAGAACTTTAAATAAATGTTAACAAAACAAATTAGAATTTGATTATCCAAATCAATTATGCACTCCAGTCCCCGCAGCGGCCAGCGGTCATGGAAGTCCTCGAGCGTGCCGGCAGACACCGCGTGCTCCATCTACAGGGCCACCCGGGCACGAACATGGCCACGGAAGAGAAGGAGGCAATCTGGCTGGATGACCCCCTCGACCGCCCACTGCCTGGACCAATTGATGGCTTTCTTAGCCAGGCCCACGAGCAGACCCACGAGCAGGCCCTCCAAACTGCCCGCTCCCCTCCGCACCGGGTGACCATAGATCAAGAGCGTGGGACTGAAGTGCAACCAAAAATCGAGGAGCAGCCCCTTCAAATAATGGAAGAGGGGCTGCAACCTCTCACACTCCGTGTAAATGTGAAAAACGGACTCCTCCAGGCCGCAGAACAAACAGGCGGCCTGGGAGTCCGTGATCATACTTAAAAATATATTGCACGGGACTGCACCGTGCAACACCCTCCAGGCCAAGTCCCCAATAGAACAAGGGAGGACTCCCACATAGAGTGCCCTCCATTGGGGACCACCGCCTCCGCCGGCAGGCAAGACGGCATGCCACGGTGTGTACAGACTGCAGGCGAAGATGACAAAGTGGAAACTGTGCAGGAGCAGCCCGTACAGGAAACACCTCCGTGTGGAATGAAAAGGCACGGAGGGTATTTCCTCGAGACGGTTCAAGTTGTGAGGCGTCGGTTCCCGAGGTGATTTTCGGGGCTGGACGCCGATAAGGAATTCCGTCCGAATGGGGGAAAACTCGGACGGGATCGCGCCACGCGCTTGATCCACCTCGATTCACCTTGTGGCGCAGATTTGCATTCATCGACCCGATGCCTTTGACCGCGAGCCGGACGTTGACCCAAGACATGCACCGCGCCAACTCCTCCAGCACCATCCAGCCTGTTCCTCCGCCATCGAGCAGGTCCCCGACTCTAGTCACCTTGCCAGGCACAGCCCTGCATTCTGCCAGCCACCCGAACCCGCGAACGTTGAGGTGCGGATTCCTGAACAGCGGCTCCCAAAGGACAGCCGCCATTCCTGATGGGGGAGAGCTCCACCTTGTAGGGGGTTTCTCTTGCTTGCTCTGGTCTCCTGCCAGGCTTCTTGCAATAATTACCGGTGAGTGGTTCGACCCCCTCGCCCCTACGGTTCTCGACCTTGGACTTAGGTGCAGGAAGCTGTAGCGCAGAAAAACTCAACAGACCAGGTCGAATAGCACGAAATGGATGCCTTTATTGAACAGTTTGCAGCATTATAAAATACATTTCATATGCACAGATTAAAGCAACTACAAGCATGCACACATCTGTAAACTTAACTCTATAGAAATGGGGAACACACGGCACATCGTAAAAGGGGTAACACATTACAACTACCCTTAACCCCCTCCCCAAGACCTAACTACGTTTCGATTTGAGGAACTCGGGATCATGCTCACCAGTTTAAGAATTGCGAATAAGGGGTTCACAGCCTTTCGACACCGCTTTCCGTTGTCACGTGGGTTTGGAAGCTTCTGGCTCAGCTTGTTTTCCTGTTGGTTCTCCTGCGATGAGGCAGCCAATACAGCCTTGGTGAGCGCTCGCCACGGATGAACCCGTTACTGAGGTGATGTTAAGAACTGGATGCACATGGATGAATCCGTTACCGATGTAATGTTGAGACACTGGAGTGCCGGGCCCTGGGTGTCTTCTTCTCCGAACTGGGCCGTCAATCTCTCGATGATCTTCCCCGGGGCGGGACGCTGGTCCCAAAAAGCTTTCTTTATATAGTCATAATTGTCCTTCTGATTTGAAGCAGAGCTGGAGTACAGGGTGTCTTCTTCTTCGCCCTGGGTCGTCGATGATCTCCCAACAAAAGTACCCGGGCCACCCTCGTCGTCTTCCCGTCGTGGCCGGGCCTTGCCTGCCCGAACACTGAACACGTTCCGAACTGAAGTGCTGGGTGAAGGTCTCAACTGAAGAGTCTGTCCCAAAGCGTTTCACTGAAGAAGCTTTAAGAAGTGCAGCTCCTGATGGACTTTTTCAATCCACAGTTATACCTTTTTGGAACATTCTTATCTCCCGCCAAATCATAGTCCTGTCTTTGTAATGATTTTTGGCGGGCAGAACTCTCTGCAGGGGTGTTTTGTCTTCATAATGGGAGTCGGTGATAGCTTAGCTGGCCATCCTGGGACGATAATGTCTTTGCTTTGTCACCGTAACTTGGTTTGTATATTGATCGGTCTGGAGATTGCCCTGGATGGCTGTTAAACGGCTTCTCTTTGTACAGTAAATGGGTTAAAGTTTTCGTTCAATTGTTCGCCCATTTCTTGATGGGTCTCATCCTGCTACCCAAATCTGTCCTGTACTTATAATCTAATCAATATGTATACTCAGTTCCATGAGTTTCGGCTTCCCGAAACTGATTTTCGCGGGCTTTAATGTCCTCAATCCACAAGCCTGTCTGGCTTGCAGTAACAGAAATTCAAATGTTCCCAGAAGCTGATCAGGAGGTCTGGCGGCCATTTTGTGTGCCCTTTCTTCAAAGGTTTCTCTGTACAAGCTTCTTTTGGCCAATAAAGCTGTTTTATTAACCCTAATTTCATGCGTGATTATTTATGAAAATTTCGCGAATCTTACAGTCCCTCCTGTGATGCTGATAGCTTGCTTAAAGTATCAATAACTCTTGGTGAGCAAATTTTCCCTGATTCCCCACATCCAAACATTCCTGGTAATTAACGATCTATGACCCCCACTGTAGTGTATGTACCCGTCTACCTTTAAGGGAACTATTGAATGTAACCGTTCACCTTTAAGGGAACTACTTTAGGTGTGGCACTATTTGTTTGGCTTCTGTATACTGTAATACCGATAGTGACCACACCAGTATATAAGTTTTGTAGCAGGATTTCTGGGGCAGATTCGCCCGGACCTTCGAATAGTAAAGACCTGTTTGTTTGTTACTTCTGAAGTCTGTGTATTTATTAACTGCACAACCCACAGACTTTACAGTGGTGACGAGTCCGATCGTACCCTGCAGCAAGATTACCATATGCAACGAAGAGCGTCGAAGAGAGACAACCGCCCTCGTCGTGCTACCAAAAGAAAACACGAGGCTACAACAACAGAAAGCAGGAAGACTAACAACAAAAGCTTTATCAGCAACAGGCACTGACTACCCTTCTGCCACGGTGCGGAGTGAGCCGACCAGCAAGAAACAAGGCGGCCGAAGAGATTGTGAGTAGGGGAAGGTGTAGAAGCATCCGGAGGATAAGGGCAGAGCACTGGATCTCGGTCGAGGGGGAGCTGAGCCGGCCAAAAGTCGGGTCCAACGGCGTCGGGTGACAGTCGGGCCGCGATCGCCGGGACAATCGGGGCAGCGACCACAGCCACGAAGTGCTGAGCCTGCGAGTTGGCGCGGGAAGAGAAACCCAGCCGCAGCTGGGGAGGGAAACACCGGTCTGCGAGATGGCTGGGGAGGCGAACGGGAACCGTGCGGGTGAGAGCCGGGTGCGGAGGGAGAGACTGCGAGGAGCCGGTCCAGCGGCTGAGCTGTTCTCCCCCAACGGGGTACTCAGAGCTGGCAAAACCGAACGTGCGGGAGTGGGTGAGAGACACAGCCGAAAACGGGGTGAGAGACTGCGCGAGAGCCAGTCCAGCGGTGAGCTGTTCTCCACCAACGGGGTACCCAGGGCCGGTAGCATCGAACGTGCGGGTGAGAGAGACAGAGCCGGGTATGGAGAGAGAGACTGCGCGAGAGCCAGTGCAGCGGCTGAACTGTCCTCCGCTAATGGTATGTACCCAGCGCCAGTAGAGCCGTGCGGGCGGGAGGAAAAGACATAGCCGAGTAAGGGGAGCTGTGCGGTAGCCAGCCAGCGGCTGAACCTGTCCGCTGAGGGGGAAGCATACCCCTTCCACCGGGAAGAAACGCGGGAAGCCGCCATTAGGCGGAGAAGACGCCAGAAGCGGGAAACCGCCATTGAAGTGGGCGGGGCGAGAAAGGAAGAGCGGGAAACTGCCATTTTCGCTGGAAAACCGCCATCTTGATTGACATACCGCCATTGAAGTGGGCGGGGAGAGAAGGAAAGAGCGGGAAACCGCCGATTTCGCGGGAAAACCGCCATCTTAGAAACAAATAAATAAATAAGAAATACTGGTGCTGCTCCCAAGGGAAGAAAGATGCCTAAGCGAGGGAATATTAACGACTTTAATTCTGAAATAGAAGACTGGGACACGTACGTGGAACGCATAGAGATCTATTGCGAAGCCAACAAAATAGAGGAAGACGACAAGGCGATAACATTGCTAAACTCGATGGGGGCAAAAATATACGGGCTCTTGAAGCATCTAATAGCACCAAATAAACCAGTGGATCAGACCTTCGAAGAGATTGTGGCTGTGCTAAAGGACCACTTGAACCCCACACCGCTGATGCTGGCTGAACGATTCAAATTCTACGCAAGAACACAGAAGAAAGACGAAAGTAATGCGGAATACTTGGTCGAACTGCGTAGGCTAGCGAAATACTGCCAGTTCGGAGGGAATCTGACAGAAGCGCTGCGGGACAAGTTCGTATGCGGATTGTCCAAAGAAGGGACGCAGAAGCGACTACTGGAAGAGAACGACCTCACACTGGACAGGGCTGTCCTTATAGCTGCATTGCACGAAGCCGCAGCGAAAGGAACGGCGGAAATGCAACTAAAGGCGGCGGCACTCGGGGTGGACCAAATTACTTCAAGCACAACAAAATGCTACCGTTGTGGGAAGACAACGCATGACCAGAATCAATGCTGGTTTAAGAACCAAGAGTGTAGGAAATGTGGCAAACTGGGTCACATCGCGCAGGTATGCCGGTCCGGGAAAAAGATCCATAATCAAAGGAAGCCACCACCAGAAAAGTACAACAAGGTACACAAGGTGGCTGAGAAGAGTTCAGACGAACAGAATTCAGACTCAGACCCAAACAACCAACAGCTGGGTTGTCTGAGAATCCACAATGTGGGTAAAGAAACGGATCCACAGGCCATCTGGGTCATACTAAAAATAGCTGGAGTCCAAATATGAATGGAGCTGGACACTGGATCAGCTCTATCAGTCATCAACCGAAGGGGCTACCACCGGCTATTCTCTCACATACCTTTAAGAAATACCAAGTTCGTATTACAGACATATACGGGGCATAACGTATACCCCGTGGGGAAAATAAGAGTCAAGGTGAGAGATAGGGGTAAAGAACACCCAAGAATGAGCTTGTACGTATTACCTGAGGGAGGACCACCACTTCTAGGACGGGAGTGGATTAAGAAAATAGACATGGAATGGCATTACCTAAAAGCCATAATGAGGGAGGACTCGGTGCAAGCTATTAGCTCAGATACTGAAATGGATGATGATAAGACCAAGTCGAAAACGAAGACAGGCAGAAGGACTTATGGTACCAAGAAGAATAAAGCTGCAGAGTAGAACTCCAGGTTGACAGAGAATTCTGAGCCTGTTCAAGCAAAGGATTCATCCATGATGGAAGAACACCGAGCTCGGACGCAAACTTATGTCAAAGTACGACAACAATTAGAACAGTTGAGTGATCGTCTCGTACAGGAGATGAAAAATATGGAAAAGTTCTGGGACACCAAATGGGGGAACCTGGAAAGACTACAGAGACAGCTAGCTCAAGCAGAGAGCGACCATAGAGCCATCATGGTCAAATACCAATCACATTCCCCTGATACTGTTCAGGAACTAGAATATTTACAGAATGAATCAAAGGAAGAGGAATCTTCAGGGAGCCAGGATTTTATTCCAGTTCTTCTTTACGACTCCTTACAAGCAGAGTGTGAGAAGTTGAAAGAACAGTATGAACAGGCCCAGGCTACAATTCTGGAGGGGGTTAACTCGGCAGCCTCCGAAAAGCTAGTTTCAGTAGAAGCATATGAACAACTAAAGGTTGAACATGAGCAAGAAGTCCAAAGGCTGCAGGAAATTCTTGATGAGCTCAAGGCCAAGACAGACTCATCGATAGAAGCTTCATCCATAGATGAGCAATTAGAGGTGAAAATCATGGCAGAGCATGAAAGACAGGATGTCCAAGAACTTATAAAAACATTGAAGGAAACCCAAGACAAATATGAGGCGGCAATGTCTGAGGTTCAACAACTTGAAGAACAGATTCAACTGGGAATCCTTGCAGTGGAAGAACAGGACACTGTAAGAATGGTCCCTGAACATGAACTAGAGAGCATCAGGGCGCAACTTTTCCGAGTGCTGAAAGCCAAAGTTCAAGAGGAACGTAAGGTGGAAGTATTGGAGAAAGAGGTGGATGAAATGGAGAAGACTCTGATCCACCGTGTTCCCAAGGAAGAGTTAACGGTCGGCCAACTCCTTCATATGCTGAAGGACAAGACTCTACAAGGGGAACAATCTGAACACGAGCTTCAATCTTCAGGGGGAACGAGTTCGGAGCTCTCAAAAGTCACGGAGATAGCTGAGGTGGCAACACAAATTTTACAAGGATGCCAAAAGTACGTTGAATCACGTCAAGGTGAACAGAAGAAGGTGGAAACTGTTACTTCAGTAGAAGGGTTAAATAGCCTGATAACGCAATTACCGGTGGAAAGGAAGGTATTGAACTCACAAATGAGGTCCGTCGTGAAGGAATGGCAGATAACCCAGAAAGAGCGGGATGAATATGAATGCATGAAGAAGGCTTTTCAAGAAAGATGTTTAGGGAAGGAACCACCGTCAGCTAACGTCCAGACGGGTGAGGAGGAAGAAGAAGTCTCTCTCGCTGGCCTAACTCAGGACGAACCTGAATATTACCATGACCTGTTGAGTGACACTGAATATTATAAGGATGTGGTCTGCCCAGCTTGTGATGAAAACTCTCAAAGTGCTGACATCCGGATGAAGCACTTAAGGTCTAAGGAACATAGAGAGTTGGTGGCGCTACAGCTGGCAGCCAAGAAAGGAGCTCCGAGAATTAAAAAAAGGCAGAAAAGAAAAAGAAGAAGCAGAAGATAATAACTGTCTAAAATATTAGCACTTCTACCATTCCAGGCGGGACATTACGAAAGGAGCTAAATTAGTAGAAAAACTGGTAAATGTCAAGACAGCCAGTTGGTTGTCAAAGTTCGCACTGCTGGTTCAACAGGACGAAAGTTCAAGCTGCTACGTCAAGAAAAAGGCTATGGAGGAGTCACGCTAGCCAGGTGAACCGGCTACCCCAAAGAAATGTTGTCCGGAACGAGTCAAGATCAGAGACTGAATCTATGAACTGTTTCCGCAGAGACGGAACCTGTGAACTGTTTCCACCGTGATTATGTTTGTAAATTGTTTTATATGACATTGACTCCACCGAGATTATAGCTGTAATTTGTTTTATAGGAAGTTGAAGATATGTATGTTTAACGGGGACTCTGTAAGTAATAAGCTAAAAAGGGAGGATTGTAGTGTATGTACCCGTCTACCTTTAAGGGAACTATTGAATGTAACCGTTCACCTTTAAGGGAACTACTTTAGGTGTGGCACTATTTGTTTGGCTTCTGTATACTGTAATACCGATAGTGACCACACCAGTATATAAGTGTTGTAGCAGGATTTCTGGGGCAGATTCGCCCGGACCTTCGAATAGTAAAGACCTGTCTGTTTGTTACTTCTGATGTCTGTGTATTTATTAACTGCACAACCCACAGACTTTACACCCACGACACATGCAGTTCCCATTTCAGAAAATTACATTGTGTACAGTTGGACAATCATAGGCAGTACTACCTCAAACTATAACACATTCATCTTTCAGATGTGAAGGGGTCGATACCCCTTACATCACCTGTATACACATTTTATTAATCAAAAATAGAAAACCTGATCAACGGCTATAACACAACAGTAATCATTCACTTAAATCATATAGTAACCAAAACCAAGAGTGGAGGAACGCTTTAACTTTAATACTTAGCAGCTTAAGCGGGGGTCCCTTCAGCCACTTGTACATAGCGTTCTCTCTATTCTCCTGTGTTCTCATGCCTCTGGAGGCATTTGCCTCTCTTCTAATGCACGAACAGTAAAAACATTACAATCAAAACCTGACACACTACTAGGATGTGGGATGCTATTCTAATCCAGGGTGGGATCTCTATAATAGTGAACAGGTCCCACCAGGGTGGGGTGACTATGTCTAATATGTCTTTCCCTATCTCCAATGTCTTCTGCTCTAGTGTGTAAAAATGCTTCTGTGAGACTATTACACCTTTTAAAATCTTGGTGAGGTGTTTGGGGAGAGGGGGAATGACATACCCAAAATGCGCAACGAATCACTACAAATCCGTGAAATTCTCTTTTACAGTGAGGTGAACGGTGGAAGGTACAGGAATGGGGACAATTCGCTGTTGTGCCACTTGAACTTCTGCCCTGGGTTTCAAACAGAAACTGCTGTCACTGGCCGGACACCACCCATGCTGTCCGTGGTGGTAGTGAGGCGCTGCAGTGGTAACACAGTATGTTCCACCTCCGATATATGCCACCTGCGGGGGCACATGGTCTTTTGCCATTGCCTCCATGGTGCAATTTACCGGCTTCGTGCTAGCGGCTCTGAACCCGCACTGTGGTTTTAAAAAGGCATTCAAGTGCTCGGGACACAGGATGATGTGTGCTCCCCGCCTTCGACACCCCGAGAGGTGGGTGCCTGTCATCGTACGCTCCCATCTGATGACATAAGGCAGGACCACTGTGTAACGAATGTGCGCACCCCCCTGAATGACTCCAATGTTCTCCACCCTGTATACCGGGGCGGGTTTTGCTGTGGGACCCAACACCGGCATCCTCACCACTATTCCCAGGATAGTGTGGTTCGAGCGTCCGCTGTCCACTGGGACTGGGTATGCCTCTGCAGCTAGTCTGAGCTGTCACGGACTTAATGCGCTCTCAAAAGGGTGGAGCGCTTGCAAGTGCTTGTTGCTGATCCAGGACGGGACCAAACCTTGTTTTAAGTCCTCCAGATTACTGCCGCCCTCGCCCAGTAACCACGCCCCGTATAGCACACAAGCCTCGTTCTGTGCAGCCTGATCGGACGCATTCCGATCCTCCCAAATGAGTGCATTTATCGTTCTAGCGTGTTTCTCCAGATCAGCGATTATTTCTTTTAAGTGTAGTGTCATGGCCTGGTCCTCATGTAGCTCAGAACCCACTACCTTATTTTCGTTTGTCAGTATGTTCCTTAACTGGGCCTTTAGACCGTTAACCTGTGTCTGCAGCTCCATGTTGTCTAGAGCATTGACAGCAGATGTCCCGGTACTAAAAGCCGTGAAGATGTCATTTACAGTACCCCTTCTTTGCCTCCCTACCCGATCCACAACTTCCTGTGCTGTGGTGTACAATTTGGCTTTGTCGATGTTGGCAAAGTCAAATTCATAAAATTGTCTGAACATCCTGGTTAACAGGACCTGGTACAATTGCTCCGTTTCCTTGGGACACCACTCCGGCAATCGTACCTCAGTGAGGTTTAAAATCACTGAGGCCAAAACGTAGTGTACCCCTTGGTACATCATCTGACCGGTGGGTACCAATACTAAACATTTCCCGGGTCCCTTTGTGGTGGTGGGGCACCCTTCCTTCTGGGCTAGTGCTACCGGAATCGTGGGCAGGGGCTTGCGTGGGTGGGTGATGAGTTCAGTTGCGTTTACCGGAATCGGGGAGAATGGGGCTCCGCACGCCCGGGTGCTGACGTCCCACCTCATCCGTTTTCCTTCATCCTGCCACTGCCTCTGGAAAAAGATGGATATGCCTTTGGGGCAAACGTGCTTCGAACCCCACATGCAGACATATATCCCTTAATCTGGTTCCCACCACTTGTCCCAACACACACGTAATTGTCCGTGAGTCCCCGTAATTGTCCGATGGGTATTGTTACCCAGTCGCTCCCACTCGATTGTAGAGTTCTTCATATTCTTTCCCAGCTTTCGGAGCCACCACCATCTACTTGGCGGTACGTTCCCATTACACACCAAACAGATCCTCTTTCCCACGGTAACGCTGACTCTGGGAGCAATGATCCTCACCCGAGGGGACAGTACCGAAGTCTCTTGGTAGGCAAACCCGGATTTGCTGGAGTATTCTGTAGAATTCGAACCAAGCCATCCTGGCCATCTCCCTTGGTGGAAGTAGGTGGTGGTTTCCTCAACCTCTCGCTTCCCCGTCCCATCCGTCGCGATGGGGGCTGTGACCCCATAGCATCCGAACACGATGATGTCCTTGGTGCGGCCTCGGTAGGCCAGCCCGCACCAGATCGCCGCGAGCACCACGAGAATCCTCTCCATTGTATTCCTGGTTTCTGTAACCGATAAGATGATGTAGCCAGGCTCCCAATAGGCGCTGGCCTAATTAAACATACGCTTGGGTCCCCTGACCCTGCTTCCAAACAAACACACATACTGGGCAGACTTCGAAAACTACCTTTTAAAACATCCCCATCATCTTAAACTTTACCTGCCTTAAACTATCATTATAATTACTTAACTTAACTTATCATTACCTAAACTTATGTACAGCGCCGCCCTCCTTCGGGCGGCCTACATAATTCCTGTGAAAGCTGCAGTGTGCCGCTCCCTGTGGTGGGGCTGCACTGATCTTCGGCTTTGATCCCCCGCAGCCTTTCGTTGCTGAACGGGTATCGTGTCTTTCCTGGGCTACCCTGGACCGATGTTGGGGGGAGTAAGGAGCATCTGGCCAAAACTTTCTCGGCTGAGGCGTCCGAGTTGACCTACGAGGGGGCACCTTGGGCGAGGCTCCCAATGCTAACAGACCGGGGATTGGGACCTTCACTGTCGCAGCCTGTGGTCCCACCACAGCTGCCGGCTCCGGCTCCCTACCCTCAGGCTCCGCCCCCCTGGGGCCGGGATCCGTGGCATCCGACTCCACACCACCTGTCCCCACAGGTGGTGAGTCTCCGCCCCCAATCCCTACCCCCCCTATGCTTGAGTCGGGGTCGGGACCTTCGTCCTCCTCCTCCTCCTCCTCCTCCGTGATCGGGTCGGGGGCGGGGTCGAGCTGTTCGGGCTCTTCCTCGTCCGAATCCCAAACTAACGGGCAGACCTCCCACTCCGTTGGGATGACTCCTCCCCTCACGCAGGCTACAGTTCCAGCCTGTGTGGTCTGTGACCCTGTCTCAGGCTGAGGATTTTTGTCCTCAGACCTGGCCCCTGTTGTTGGCCCTTGTGCACCCTGCTTAAACAGTTTACACTGGTTAATTTGAAACCATTTAGTACGTCGGGGCACCTTCACTGCGTAGACCATGGGGCTGGCCTTGTCTACAATGCTGTAGGGCCCCATGTACAGTGGTTCTAGGCTCCCTACTCGGGCATAGTTCCTAACCATGACCTGGTCTCCGACTTCCCACTCTTGCTTCTTATGGGGTTCCAGCAACAGTCGATTGCCCTGATGCTGTCTCCCCATGTTCCCAGCCGCTTGCTCATAAACCTGTTTCAGGCGCTCCAAAAGGGTTTGGATGAACTTGTCCCGATTCACCTCTTGGAGCTGGCCCTCAGTGAGCACCGGGGCTAGTACATGGGTGGGTGTTCACATGATCCTCCCAGTCATTAACTCGTGCGGGGAGTACCCCGTACATTTGGACTGGCTGGCCCGGATCCCCATGAGGACGAGAGGCAGGATCTCCACGCATTTCTTGGGCGAGCCCATTGCCTCTTTCCTCAGCTTTTCCTTGAGGGTCCAGTTCATGCGTTCAACAATCCTGGATGATTGGGGGTTGTGCGCTACGTGCCACTTCCCTTCAATGCCCAAGAGCATAAAGGTGTTCTGCATCACTTGGCCGGTGAAATGACTCCCTCGGTCGGACTCCACAAACCGGGGGAGACCCCACCGTGAGAACACTTCCCAGACCAAGATCTTGGCAGTACCCAGTGCCGTAGCTGTTCTACACCGGAAGGCTTCTACCCACTTGGTAAACACATCCACCAGGACAAGGCAGTACTTATAGCCTCCCTGGGCGGTGGGCAGGGGCCCTATGTAGTCGACCTGTATCGACTGCCTTGGTCCCTCTACCCTCCTGATGTGCCCCATGGGCACCTTCCTTTTCTGGGGGTCTGGGTTGTTTGCAGCGCACACAAGACAGCTTGCACAGAACTCACGGACATCATCTCGAAGTCCCGGCCAGCATCCCGCCTGCTCTACCCATTGCCAGATAACTTTCAGGCCCGGGTTGTCCTGCCCCTGGACGCTCATGGGTCAGTTGAAGGAATTCCCTCCAGTGCTGCTGTGGCACAACCCACTGCTCCTCCCGGAACAACATGCCTACCTTGACGGAGAGGGCTGCCGTACTGTACGGACCCTCTACCGGCTTGCCCTCAGCTATAGCATTGAGGACTGTTTTCAGGGCTGGATCCCGTGTTTGGACGGTCTTTAGATCTAGGGGCGGTGTCACCCCTGTGCTCCCTGGAGTCCCCTCCCTGCCTCGGATCGCTGCCACGGGTCCGGGTCCATAGGGGTCCCAGAAAATGCCGTTGTGGGCACCCTCCCTGGCTAGCGCATCCGCCTGCTGGTTGCACTGACTGCGGGGTTCTGTGGTGGAATGAGCCTTCACCTTGTGGATGAACACCTCCTCTTCCTCCCCCACTGCTGCCAGGATCTTTTCCAGCAAGGGCTTAACTGTTAAACGTTGTCCGTCCGTGGAGGTATATCCATGACGAGGCCAAATCGCCAGGTATTCCGTACACGAATTGCATGTGAACATGCTGTCTGAGCAGGTCGTGTGTGGGGTTGGGAAGATCTCGGGGTGGGTAACCACATACGCCACCGTGGACAGTTCAGCCTGCTGTGCGCTCATAGTGCTGGGGAGCCTAATCGCCAGGGCAATGTTTGCCGCGGGGTCGTAAACTCCGCACCCTGTGGGTCGTTCGCCAGCAGATACCGTGCTGGAACCATCTACGTAGATCTCGCGGCCTGTGGGGTGTATCCCGGCCCGTAAACCTATGTTGACCTCGCATACCCCTTTGACGGAACACCGATGGGCAGTTCCGGGATATACCAGGTTGGCCACGAGCTTCGGCTCGCAAAGACCTTTAACCTTGAGATCCATCTGGGAAAGAAGGAGGGTCCAGCGTACAATCCGAGCGCTGCTTACAGTCCCATCCTTAATCCTTCCATCCAGAAGCATCTTTGTAGGTGTGTGGTTGGTGAGGAGAGTGATGGGAAAGGTTCCTGTGAAGATCGCTGATCTGTTCACAGCCCAATGCGTGGCCAGGAGATGCCATTCGCAATTGTAAAAACTCCTCTCCACATCCGTAAGCACCCTGGAGGAGTAGACCACCGGCCTCAGCTTGCCGTGTCACTCCTGGAGCAGCACGGCACTCAGACTGTCTCCACTAGCGGCTACTTCCAGGAAAAACTCCTCCCCCCCCATCTATGGCCCCTAGGGCTGGCGCGGTCTGCAGGTCCCTTTTCAACTTCTCGAATGCTGCCTGACAACCCTCGTCCCAAGACCACTCGACTCCCTTGTGTAAGAGTCGGAGTAGCGGGGCTGCTGTGGCTGCATAGTCCTCGATGAAGTCTCTGCAGTACCCGGTCAGTCCCAAAAAGGACCTCACAGCCTTACTGTGTTAGGAATCGGCAAATCTTGCACCGATTCCCGCCTAGCCTTATCTATGGCTCTTTCCCCAGCGCGGATGGTCAGACCCAGGAATTTCACCTCCTGCTGGCCGATCCGTGCTTTCTTTGGGTTTACTTTAAAACCCTTCCTTTCCAGTAGCTCCAATAACTCGGCTAATAGTGGGCCGTGCTCCTCCCTTGAATCCATGAACAGGAGCAAGTCGTCCACATACTGCACTATCGGATTGGGCTGGCTAAATTCCTTTAAACTTCCAGCCATGCACTGATGGAAAATGCTGGGGCTGTTGTGGAAACCCTGTGGCAAGCAGTTCCAAGTGTACTGTTGCCCTTTAAAAGTAAAGGCAAACTTGTAGTCATCCTCCCGCCGCAACGGAATGGACCAAAAACCGTTCGAGATATTCAGCACCGTGAACGTCATCGCGGATGCTGGAATACTCCCTATTAGGTCGGCAACTGCTGCTACCGTGAGCGCGCAGGCTGGGATGTTACTGTTGAGGACTCTGTAGTCCACCGTGGCCCTCCATGAATTGTTCGGCTTCCTTACCGGCCATAATGGGTAGTTCACGTGAGTGGCTATCGGCCTCAACACGCCCTGCTGCACCAATGAAGATATTGCTGTCTCCATGTCGGGTTCTGCTTCCTTGGGGAAGTTATACTGCTTTTGGTTTCGGATCATGGGGTCCCCATCTACGCTGACCTCAAACCCGGTGACCCTCCCACAGTCGTGCTTGTGGGTGGCAAATGCGGTCAGATTGTCCGACACAAACGCTTGCAAGTCCGTTGGGACGTCCGCGACCATAAGCTCGAGGTCGTAACCTCCTGACGGCTTCATGGTGCACAGGCTCCCCTTCCCTCCCTTCCCTGGGATCACGACTACCTTGCCTAACCCATTCTCGGCTCCCCAGGGACAGTGATTTCTAACGTCAACGAGGATCCCGTGTTCCACCAAGAAATCAGACCCGAGGATGCCTTTACCACCCCCCTCGTTCCACTTCATCAGGATACACGTCCATGTGGTGTGGAGTGCTCCCAAATGAATGGAGAGCGGGATGGAGAACGCGCCAGCCTGTTCTTTGCCTGTGAAGCCCGCTAATGAGAAATGAGCCTGGGTAGACAGAGGTGAGCCAAAAGGTTTAGCTGTGTGGATCACGGTACATGTTGCCCCCGTATCCAACAGGTAACTACCTTTTTCCTTCTCTACCTCCATCTCCACAAGGGGTCTTCTCCACGTGTCATATCGGAGCGGACACAGGTAGACGGGCTGCGCGGGCTTTAGTCATTGGGGCACTGCGGTTGGGGCTGGGGGAGCGACAGGGCCGTTGGCGACTGCCACCTTCCCCTGCGAGGTCATTAGAGACCGCATTGCCTCTAAAACTGACTCGATCGCAGCGGGATGGATCGACACATCGGCTCCTTTCTCCCGGATGGGCGTTTGGGCTGGGGCTGAGGGAGCTTTTCTCTTTAAATCCTTCCAGGGATTTTTGCAGTCCCGGCGCCAGTGACCTTCCTTCCCACACCCGTAACAACTACTCTTGACTTGGGGAGGGCGATTCCCCTCCTGATGCCACTCTCTTTTAACAGGAGCTGCAGGCCTCACCTCATGCACCTTTCCCTTCGGGGGAGGCACTTCCCTACTCCTGCTGTTCCTGTAACCTATCGTGAGCTGATCAAGAACTAACTCTTCCGTGGAGCGGGTGTTATTGGGGTCAAACCATGTTTTGGCCTGCTCCCTCACCTGTGGCAAGCAATTGGTGACCAGGCACCGGAGCCAATGAGCCCTTTAACCAGCGTCCAGCCTGTCCCGGGCCGGCCCATCCGGGCAGCTGCGCCGATACACTGGCCACAACCTTCCGGCGAAAACCCGTGGGGGCTCTCCTCCTAGCTGTACCGTCCTACCCAATCGGAGGAACGGACTCTGTTAGCTTCCCCCATAATCTCCAGGACCTCGTCCCGTAAATCCTCATGCTCCCTGTGCCCTCTCTTGCTCTCGTCAGAGAGACACTGGAGGATCGAGCTGTCCAGGGAGAACAGCAGCATTCTGGACTGCTCTCCCCCGTCGCAGTCATTAACTGCTGCGGTCTGCTCCACATCCCTAAAATGGACGGAGGGATCTCCTGACTCGGAGAGTTTTGGGATGTGGCTTATCATTATCCTTAGCTGTTGTGTGCTGTGGGGCATTACGATCTGATTCATGAGGGGTCTGTCATTGCCATTCGCTTCGTCCGGACCGAGCCTCCGGTGTCAAGTGGGACACATCGGTGCCGGCTTCGACCCTACTACCTGGGGTTGCTCTACCTCAGGAGTCTCTTCGTCTAACTCCACCATTTCCCCCCCCATAACCCAAGACTCATTATTGCTGGGAGGTGCCGAGGGCTCGGTGGTTGGTACCCCAACTGCCTCTCGCGGAATCGGTCTTTTTGAATCCCTGGCTAACTGTAGATGGCTCGCTGGTGGGTTTATGAGACACACCAAGCCGTTTTCCTTCGCTAGGGCCGTTCTCAGGTCCTCTAGCTCCCTTTGGCAAGCGCTATGGTCGGCGTTCTCAGGCCTATCCTCGATGGCCATCTTGTACGCTACTCTAGCTCCCAGGATACTTTCCTCTTATGCCTTTACCTGCTGAGCTAGGCGGACACACCTGTCTCTTATTCTTCCTTCACTGGACTTGGCCTCAGTGACCTGACACTCCAAGAAATCTATCTTGGCCTCATGGCGATTGGTTACGGAGTGGCGTTCCTCATTCAGCGCGTTGAGCGATGCAATCAGTCTCTTTCCCCCCACAACCTTTTCCTCTACTTCTGCTCGTAACCCTCTGATCTGGGCCATCTGTGCTACAACGACTTGGTCCAAAAGCTGGACTTGCTTCTTGTAGCACATCAGCCAGACCGCTTTTTCTACAGATCTTTTGTGCTCTTTGCTTTCTGTCCACTTGATGGCTGCGTCTAGCGGGCGCCTATCTCTTAATAGGTTGGATATCCACTGTTTTGTAAGGTTTACATTCCCAAAAATATAATCCGCTATTCTCTCATCCATCACATCAAAACTCTGATGAGCCCCACACCCCTCACTGTAACATTCTGATGAACCCCACACCCTTCACTGTAACACTCTGATGTACCCCACACCCCTCACGGTAATACACTGATGAACCTCACACCCTTCACTGTAATATTCTGATGAACCCCACAACCCTCACTGTAATACTCTGATGAAACCGACACCCCTCACTGTAATACTCTGATGAACCCCGCATCGCTCACTGTAACGCTCTGATGAACCTCACACCCCTCATTGTAATACTCTGATGAACATCACGCCCCTCACAGTATCACTTTGATGTACCCCACTACCTCACTGTAACACTCTCATGATACCCACAACCCTCACTGTAATACTCTGATGAACCCCACACCCCTCACTGTAACACTCTGATGAACCCCACAACGCTCACTGTAACACTCTGATGTACCCCACACCCATCACTGTAATACTCTGATGAACCCCACAACCCTCACTGTAACTCTCTGATGAACCCCACAACCCTCACCGTAATACTCTGATGAACCTCACACCCCTCACTGTAATACTCTGATATACCCCACAC
This sequence comes from Somniosus microcephalus, assembly GCF_052327205.1. Taxonomy (NCBI): domain Eukaryota; kingdom Metazoa; phylum Chordata; class Chondrichthyes; order Squaliformes; family Somniosidae; genus Somniosus; species Somniosus microcephalus. The sequence continues at coordinate 24,956,839 of NW_028225181.1, read as the reverse complement.
CCCTCACTGTAACACTCTCATGAACCCCACACCGCTCACTGTAATACTCTGATGAACCCCACACCCCTCACTGTAATACGCTGATGAACCCCACACCCCTCACTGTAACACTCTGATGAACCCCACACCCCTCACTGTAACACTCTGATGAACCTCACACCTCTCACTGTAACACTCTGATGAACCCCACATCCCTCACTGTAACACTCTGATGAACCACACACCCCTCACTGTAACACTCTGATAAACCCCCCACCCCTCACTGTAACACTCTGATGAACCCCACACCCCTCACTGTAACACTCTGATTAACCTCACACCCCTCACTGTAAAACTCTGATGAACCCCACACCCCTCACAGTAATAACCTGATGAACCCCACAACCCTCACTGTAATACTCTGATGAACACCACACCCCTCACTGTAATATGCTGATGAACCCCACACAGCTCACTGTAACACGCTGATGAACTCCACACCCCTCACCGTAATACTCTGATGAACCTCACACCCCTCACTTTAACACTCTGATGAACCCCACACCCCTCACTGTAATACTCTGATGAACCCCACAACCCTCACTGTAATACTCTGATGAACCCCACACCCCTCACTGTAATACTCTGATGAGCCCCACACACCCGACTGTAACACTCTGATGTACCCCACACCCCTCAGAGTAATACACTGATGAACTTCACACCCCTCACTGTAACATTCTGATGAACCCCACACACCTCACTGTAACACTCTGATGAACCCCACACCGCTCACTGTAACACTCTGATGAAACCCACACCCCTCACTGTCACACTCTGATGAAACCCACACCCCTCACTGTAAAACTCTGATGAACCCCACACCCCTCACTGTAATACTCTGATATACCCCACGCCCCTCACTGTAACACTCTGATGAACCACACACCCCTCACTGTAACACTCTGATGAACCTCACACCCCTCACTGTACTACTCTGATGAACCCCACGCCCCTCACTGTAACACTCTGATGAACCCCACACCCCTCACTGTAACACTCTGATGAACCCCACACCGCTCACTGTAACACTCTGATGAAACCCACACCCCTCACTGTCACACTCTGATGAAACCCACACCCCTCACTGCAAAACTCTGATGAACCCCACACCCCTCACTGTAATACTCTGATATACCCCACGCCCCTCACTGTAACACTCTGATGAACCCCACACCCCTCACTGTAACACTCTGATGAACCTCACACCCCTCACTGTACTACTCTGATGAACCCCACACCTCTCACTGTAATACTCTGATGAACCCCACAATCCTCACTGTAATACTCTGATGAACCCCACACCCCTCACTGTAACAATCTGATGAACCCCACACCCCTCACTGTAACACTCTGATGAACCCCACACCCCTCACTGTAATACTCTGATGAATACCACACCCCTCACTGTAATACTCTGATGAACCTCACACCCTTCACTGTAATAATCTGATGAACCACACAACCCTCACTGTAATACTCTGATGAAACCCACACCCCTCACTGTAATACTCTGATGTACCCCGCATCCTTCACTGTGACGCTCTGATGAACCTCACACCCCTCATTGTAATACTCTGATGAACCTCACACCCCTCACTGTAATACTCTGATGTACCCCACACCCCTCACTGTAAAACTCTCATGATCCCCACACCCCTCACTGTAGTACTCTGATGTACCCCACACCCCTCACTGCAATACTCTGATGAAACCCACACCCGTCACTGTAACACTCTGATGAACCTCACACCCCTCACTTTAATACTCTGATGAACCCCACAGCCCTCACTGTAACACTCTGATATACCCCACAATCCTCACTGTAACACTCTGACATACCCCACACCCCACAGTGTAACACTCCGATATACCCCACACCCCTCAATGTAATACTCTGATGAACCCCACACCCCTCACTGTAATACTCTGATGAACCCCACACCCCTCACTGTAATACGCTGATGAACCCCACACCCCTCACTGTAACACTCTGATGAACCCCACACCCCTCAATGTAACACTGTGATGAACCTCACACCTCTCACTGTAACACTCTGATGAAACCCACATCCCTCACTGTAACACTCTGATGAACCACACACACCTCACAGTAATACTCTGATGAACACCACACCCCTCATTGTAATACTCTGATGAATCTCACACTCCTCACTGTAAAACTCTGATAAACCCCCCACCTCTCACTGTAACACTCTGATGAACCCCACACCCCTCACTGTAACACTCTGATTAACCTCACACCCCTCACTGTAAAACTCTGATGAACCCCACACCTCTCACTGTAATATGCTGATGAACCCCACACAGCTCACTGTAACACTCTGATGAACCCCACACCCCTCACTGTAATACTCTGATGAACCTCACCCCCCTCACTTTAGCACTCTGATGAACCCCACACCCCTCACTGTAATACTCTGATGAACCCCACAACCCTCACTGTAATACTCTGATGAACCCCACACCCCTCACTGTAACACTCTGATGAAACCCACACCCCTCACTGTACAACTTTGATGAACCCCACACCCCTCACTGTAATACTCTGATGAACCCCACACCCCTCCCTGTAACACTCTGATGAACCACACAACCCTCACTGTAATACTCTGATGCACCTCACACCCCTCACTGTAATACTCTGATAAACCCCCCACCCCTCACTGTAACACTCTGATGAACCCCACACCCCTCACTGTAACACTCTGATGAACCTCACACCCCTCACTGTACTACTCTGATGAACCCCACACCTCTCACTGTAAAAATCTGATGAACCCCACAATCCTCACTGTAATACTCTGATGAACCCCACACCCGTCACTGCAACACTCTGATGAACCCCACACGCCTCACTGTAATAATCTGATGAACCCCACACCCCTCACTGTAATACTCTGATGAACCCCACTCCCCTCACTGTAATACTCTGATGAACCACACTCCCCTCACTGTAACACTCTGATAAACCCCACACCCCTCATTGAAACACTCTGATGAACCCCACACCCCTCACTTTAATACTCTGATGAACCCCACACCCCTCACTGTAACACTCTGATATACCCCACAACCCTCACTGTAACACTCTGACATACCCCACACCCCACAGTGTAACACTCCGATATACCCCACACCCCTCAATGTAATACTCTGATGTACCCCACACCCCTCACTGTAATACACTGATGAACCCCACACCCCTCACTGTAATACGCTGATGAACCCCACACCCCTCACTGTAATACGCTGATGAACCCCACACCCCTCACTGTAACACTCTGATGAACCCCACACCCCTCACTGTAACACTGTGATGAACCTCACACCTCTCACTGTAACACTCTGATGAAACCCACATCCCTCACTGTAACACTCTGATGAACCACACACCCCTCACTGTAATACTCTGATGAATCTCACACCCCTCACTGTAACACTCTGATAAACCCCCCACCCCTCACTGTAACACTCTGATGAACCCCACACCCCTCACTGTAACACTCTGATTAACCTCACACCCCTCACTGTAAAACTCTGATGAACCCCACACCTCTCACTGTAATATGCTGATGAACCCCACACAGCTCACTGTAACACTCTGATGAACCCCACACCCCTCACTGTAATACTCTGATGAACCTCACACCCCTCACTTTAACACTCTGATGAACCCCACACCCCTCACTGTAATACTCTGATGAACCCCACAACCCTCACTGTAATACTCTGATGAACCCCACACCCCTCACAGTAACACTCTCATGAAACCCACACCCCTCACTGTACAACTTTGATGAACCCCACACCCCTCACTGTAATACTCTGATGAAACCCACACCCCTCCCTGTAACACTCTGATGAACCACACAACCCTCACTGTAATACTCTGATGAACCTCACACCCCTCACTGTAATACTCTGATAAACCCCCCACCCCTCACTGTAACACTCTGATGAACCCCACACCCCTCACTGTAAAACTCTGATGAACCCCACAATCCTCACTGTAATACTCTGATGAACCCCACACCCGTCACTGTAACACTCTGATGAACCCCACACTCCTCACTGTAATAATCTGATGAACCACACACCCCTCACTGTAATACTCTGATGAACCCCACTCCCCTCACTGTAATACTCTGATGAACCCCACTCCCCTCACTGTAACACTCTGATAAACTCCACACCCCTCACTGAAACACTCTGATGAAACCCACACCCCTCACTTTAATACTCTGATGAACCCCACACCCCTCACTGTAACACTCTGATATACCCCACAACCCTCACTGTAACAATCTGACATACCCCACACCCCACAGTGTAACACTCCGATATACCCCACACCCCTCAATGTAATACTCTGATGAACCCCACACCTCTCACTGTAATACACTGATGAACCCCACACCCCTCACTGTAATACGCTGATGAACCCCACACCCCTCACTGTAACACTCTGATGAACCCCACACCCCTCACTGAAACACTCTGATGAACCTCACACCTCTCACTGTAACACTCTGATGAACCCCACATCCCTCACTGTAACACTCTGATGAACCACACACACCTCACTGTAATACTCTGATGAACACCACACCCATTACTGTAATACTCTGATGAATCTCACACCCCTCACTGTAACACTCTGATAAACCCCCCACCCCTCACTGTAACAGTCTGATGAACCCCACACCCCTCACTGTAACACTCTGATTAACCTCAAACCCCTCACTGTAAAACTCTGATGAACCCCACACCCCTCACAGTAATAACCTGATGAACCCCACAACCCTCACTGTAATACTCTGATGAACACCACACCCCTCACTGTAATATGCTGATGAACCCCACACAGCTCACTGTAACACTCTGATGAACTCCACACCCCTCACCGTAATACCCTGATGAACCTCACACCCCTCACTTTATCACTCTGATGAACCCCACACCCCTCACTGTAATACTCTGATGAACCCCACAACCCTCACTGTAATACACTGATGAAACCCACACCCCTCACTGTAATACTCTGTTGAAACCCACACCCCTCACTGTAATACTCTGATGAAACCCACACCCCTCACTGTAAATTTTTGATGAACCCCACACCCCTCACTGTAATACTCTGATGAACCCCACACCCCTCCCTGTAACACTCTGATGAACCCCACAACCCTCACAGTAATACTCTGATGAACCTCACACCCCTCACTGTAATACTCTGATAAACCCCCCACCCCTCACTGTAACACTCTGATGAACCCCACACCCCTCATTGTAACAATCTGATGAACCTCACACCCCTCACTCCAACACTCTGATGTACCCCACACCCCTCACTGTAACACTCTCATGATCCCCACACCCCTCACTGTAATACTCTGATGAACCCCACACTCCTCACTGTAACACTCTGATGAACCACCAACCCTCACTGTAACACTTTGATATACCTCACACCCCTCACTGTAATGCTCTGATGATCCCCACAACCCTCACAGTAACACTCTGATGAACCCCACACCCCTCACTGTAACACTCTGATGTACCCCACACCCCTCACTGAAATACTCTGATGAACCCCACACCCCTCACTGTAACACTCTGATGAACCCCACATCCCTCACTGTAACACTCTGATGAACCCCACACCCCTCACTGTAACACTCTGATGAAACCCACACCCCTCACTGTAATAATCTGATGAACCCCACAACCCTCACTGTAACACTCTGATATACCCCACACCCCTCACTGTAACACTCTGATGAGCACCACACCCCTCAGTGTAACACTCTGATGAACCCCGCACCCCTCACTGTAACACTCTGATGTACCCCACACCCCTCACGGTAATACTCTGATGAACCCCACACCCCTCACTGTAACATCTGATGTACCCCACACCCCTCATTGTAACACTCTGATGAACCCCACGCCCCTCACTGTAACACTATGATGAACCCCACACACCTCACTGTAACAATCTGATGAGCCCCACACCCCTCACCGTAACACTCAGATGTACCCCACACCCCTCACTGTAATAATCTGATATTCCCCACACCCCTCACTTTAACACTCTGATGAACCCCACACCCCTCACTGTAACACTCTGATGTACCCCACACCCCTCACTTTAACTCTCTGATATACCCCACACCCCTCACTGTAACACTCTGGTGAACCCCACACCCCTCAATGTAATACTCTGATGAACCCCACACCCCTCACAGTAATACTCTGATGTACCCCACATCCCTCACTGTTACACTCTGATGAACCCCACACCCCTCACTGTAACACTCTGATGAACCCCACACCCCTCAATGTAATACTCTGATGAACCCCACACCCCTCACAGTAATACTCTGATGTACCCCACATCCCTCACTGTTGCACTCTGATGAACCCCACACCCCTCAATGTAATACTCTGATGAACCCCACACCCCTCACTGTAATTCTGTGATGTACCCCACACCCCTCACTGTAACACTCTGATGAATCCCACACCTGTCACTGTAATACTCTGATGAACCCCACACCCCTCACTTTAATATTCTGATGAACCCCACACCCCTCACTGTAGCTCTCTGATATACCCCACACCCCTCACTGTAATACTCTGAAGAACCCCACACCCCTCACTGTAACACTCTGATGAATCCCACACCTGTCACTGTAATACTCTGATGAACCCCACACCCCTCACTTTAATATTCTGATGAACCCCACACCCCTCACTGTAGCACTCTGATATACACCACACCCCTCACTGTAACACTCTGATGAACCTCACACCCCTCACTGTACTACTCTGATGAACCCCACACCTCTCACTGTAAAACTCTGATGAACCCACAATCCTCACTGTAATACTCTGATGAACCCCACACCCCTCACTGTAACAATCTGATGAACCCCACACCCCTCACTGTAACACTCTGATGAACCCCAAACCCCTCACTGTAATACTCTGATGAATACCACACCCCTCACTGTAATACTCTGATGAACCTCACACCCTTCACTGTAATAATCTGATGAACCACACAACCCTCACTGTAATACTCTGATGAAACCCACACCCCTCACTGTAATACTCTGATGAACCCCGCATCCCTCACTGTGACGCTCTGATGAGCCTCACACCCCTCATTGTAATACGCTGATGAACCTCACACTCCTCACTCTAACACTCTGATGTACCCCACACCCCTCACTGTAACACTCTCATGATCCCCACACCCCTCACTGCAATACTCTGATGAACCCCACACCCCTCACTGTAACACTCTGATGAACCCCCAACCCTCACTGTAACACTCTGATATACCTCACACCCCTCACTGTAATGCTCTGATGAACCCCACAACCCTCACAGTAACACTCTGATGAACCCCACACCCCTCACTGTAACACTCTGATGTACCCCACACCCCTCACAGAAATACTCTGATGAACCCCACACCCCTCACTGTAACACTCTGATGAACCCCACATCCCTCACTGTAACACTCTGATGAACCCCACACCCCTCACTGTAACACTCTGATGAAACCCACACCCCTCACTGTAATAATCTGATGAACCCCACAACCCTCACGGTAACACTCTGATATACCCCACACCCCTCACTGTAACACTCTGATGAGCACCACACCCCTCAGTGTAACACTCTGATGAACCCCAAACCCCTCACTGTAACACTCTGATGTACCCCACACCCCTCACGGTAATACTCTGATGAACCCCACACCCCTCACTGTAACATCTGATGTACCCCACACCCCTCATTGTAACACTCTGATGAACCCCACGCCCCTCACTGTAACACTCTGATGAACCCCACACACCTCACTGTAACAATCTGATGAGCCCCACACCCCTCACCGTAACACTCAGATGTACCCCACACCCCTCACTGTAATACTCTGATATGCCCCACACCACTCACTTTAACACTCTGATGAACCCCACACCCCTCACTGTAACACTCTGATGTACCCCACACCCCTCACTTTAACTCTCTGATATACCCCACACCCCTCACTGTAACACTCTGATGAACCCCACACCCCTCAATGTAATACTCTGATGAACCCCACACCCCTCACAGTAATACTCTGATGTTCCCCACATCCCTCACTGTTACACTCTGATGAACCCCACACCCCTCACTGTAACACTCTGATGAACCCCACACCCCTCAATGTAATACTCTGATGAACCCCACACCCCTCACAGTAATACTCTGATGTACCCCACATCCCTCACTGTTACACTCTGATGAACCCCACACCCCTCAATGTAATACTCTGATGAACCCCACTCCCCTCACTGTAATACTGTGATGTACCCCACACCCCTCACTGTAACACTCTGATGAATCCCACACCTGTCACTGTAATACTCTGATGAACCCCACACCCCTCACTTTAATATTCTGATGAACCCCACACCCCTCACTGTAGCACTCTGATATACTCCACACCCCTCACTGTCATACTCTGAAGAACCCCACACCCCTCACTGTAACACTCTGATATAACCCACATCCCTCACTGTAACACTCTGACATACCCCACACCCCACAGTGTAACACTCCGATATACCCCACACCCCTCACTGTAATGCTCTGATGAACACCACACCCCTCACTGTCACATTCTGATGAACCCCACGCCCCTCACTGTAATACTCTGATGTATTCCACAACCCTCACTGTAATACTCTGATGTACCCCACACCCCTCACTGTAACACTCTGATAATCACCTCACTTTAATCCTCTCTTACTTATCCCAAAACTCTCACTGTGATGCTCTGATATACCCCAATCACCACATTTTAACACTCTGAAATACCACTCACCCCTAAATGTAACATGCTGTTATACCCTACACCGCTCACTGTAACACTCTGATATACTCCACACCCCTCACATTGGCACTCTGATATACTCCACACCCCTCACATTGGCACTCTGATATACCCCACACCCCTCACCTTGGCACACTGATATACTCCACACCCCTCATATTGGCACACTGATACACCACAAACCCCTCACATTGGCACTCTGATATACTCCACACCCCTCACATTGGCTCTCTGATATACTCCACACCCCTCACATTGGCACTCTGATATACTACACACCCCTCACATTGGCACTCTGATATACTCCACACCCCTCACATTGGCACTCTGATACAATCCACACCCCTCACATTGGCACTCTGTTATACTCCACAACCCTCACGTTGGCACGCTGATATATTCCACGCCCCTCACATTGGCACTCTGATATACTCCACACCCCTCTCATTGGCAATCTGATATACTCCACACCCCTCACATTGGCACTCTGATATACTCCACACCCCTCACAGTGGCACTCTGATATACTCCACACCCCTCACATTGGCACTCTGATATACTCCTCACCCCTCACATTGGCACTCTGATATACTCCACACCCCTCACATTGGCACTCTGATATACTCCACACCCCTTACATTGGCACTCTGATATACTCCGCACCCCTCACATTGGCACTCTGATAGACTCCACACTCCTCACATTGGCACTCTGATACACCACAAACCCCTCACTGTAACACATTGATATATTCCACACCCCTCACTGGAGCACCCCGACATGTCCCACACCATTCACTGTAATACTATGATATACCCCACACCACTCAGTGTAAGACTTTCATATACCCCACACAACTCAATGTAAGATACTGATATACACCACAACCCTCACTGTAAGAGTGATATATCCCACACCCCTCAATTTTACAGTGATATAGCCCACACCTCTTGCTGTAACACTGTGATTTATCCCACACTTCTCGCTGCAACACTGTGATTTATCCCACACCTCTCCCTTTAGCACTGATATACCCCTCACCCCTCGCTGTAACACTGTGATATATCCAACATTCCTCACTGTAACACTCTGATATACCCCACACACCTCTCTGTAACACTGATATACCCCACACCCCTCACTGTAACACTCTGATATGCACCACAATCCTCACTGTAAGACTCTGATATACCCCAAAACCCTCACTTTAACACGCTAATATACCCCACATCCCACACTGTAACAGACTGATATACTCCACTTCCCTCACCCCTCACTGTAACATTCTGATGCATACCACACCCCTCACTTTTACACTCTGATATACCCCACACCCCTCACTCTAACTCTCTTATATCCCACGTGACTCACTGTAACACTCTGATATACCCCACACACCGCACTGTAACACACTGATATACTCCACATCCCTCACCCCTCACTGTAACATTCTGATACATACCACACCCCTCACTTTTACACTCTGATATACCCCACATCCCTCACTCTAACTCTCTTATATCCCACGTGACTCACTGTAACACTTTGATATGCCCCACACATGCACTGTAACAGTCTGATGAACCTCACCGCCCCCCACTGTTACACTCTCTGATATATTCCTTACCCCTCTCTGTAATCCTGATATACCCCACACCATTCACTGTTGTCTGCCACTTCGATCCCATGGGCTTAAATTTTGGTAACATGTGATACCTTGTCAAGCACCTTTTCAAATATAGGTAAATTGGGATAGTGTGAGCAGTATCAATCATACAACCTTATAATTGGTGAGCCAAGTGTTGTTCTCAATTTGTTTAGCGTACTTGATGCCCCACTCTGATCACAGTCCTCTTCTGGTTTCAATCAATGAATTACAAAATCATTGATTTTAATCCTATTTTATTTTTTCTATGTATTTGTTGTCAGGATATGGGTGATGCTGTCAGGGCCGGTTCACTTGCCCTTCCCTAGTTACCCATGAGAAAATGTTTGGACTTCATCTTGAGCCGCTGCAGGCCCTGTGGTGAAGGTGCTCCCACAATACTGTTATGGAAGGAATTTCAGACTTTTGCGCCAGTGCTGATGAAGGAACGGTGATATATTTGAAGGGTACAGTAGCATAGTGGTTATGTTGCTGGTCTAGTAAACCAGAAGACTGGACAAATGAATCAGAATTCAAATCACACCAGCTGCAGAATTTAAATTCAATTAATTAAACAAATCTGAAAAAAAAAGCTAGTGTCAGTAATGTTGGCTAAGAAAGTACCAGCTTGTCATAAAAATACATCTGGTTCACTAATGACCTTGTATAGGGCAGGAAATCTGCTATCCTTACCTGGTCTGGCTGAAGTGTGAATGCAGATTCACTGCAATGTGATTGACTCTCAACTGGCCACTGAAATGGCTCAGCATGACACTCGCTTGTCACAGGCGGCTCACCACCACATTCTCCATGGCAATTAGGGATGGGCAATAAATGCTGGCTTTGCCAGCGAAGCCCACCTCCCAAGAATGAATTATAAAAATGATTTATTAAGCGTCATCATGATTTTAAAAGCTTCAAAATGTTTTATTGATGGTCATTATCATTTACAAAGGGTTAGAAAGATCTGTAAAGTGCTGTAATGATGGAAAGCATTACAAAGGATTATAATGATTAATAAAGTCCTGGTGGCGGGCCTTCTCCTCCCCGGGCTTGCCTGTTCGAGCTCCTGTGGGCTGGGCCAAGTCGGTCTGCTCCAACTCGCCGCCCGCTCTCATGGAAACTGGAGCTCCAGCTGCTGCTGCCCTCAGGAAGCCCGCCGGCCTCCCGCCACCAGGAAAAGGTCCCGAGAGACAGCTGCAAATTTTGTGCGGCGTCCGAGAGCCGCAATCTTTGTGCGGGGCCCCAGAGCCACCATCATTGTTCTGAGACCCCAGAGCCGCAATTTTTGCGTGGGGCCCCAGAGCTGCCAACATTGTGCGGGGACCCCAGTGCCGCCATCTTTGTGCTGGGCCCCAGAGCCACTATTTTTGCACTGGGCCCCAGAGCCACCATCTTTGTGCGGGACCCCAGTGCCGCCATCTTTGTGCTGGGCCACAGAGCCGCCATCTTTGTGCGGGTCCCCAGTGCCGCCATCTTTGTGCTGGGCCCCAGAGCCGCCATTTTTGTGCGGGGACCCCAGTGCTGCCATCTTTGTGCTGGGCCCCAGAGCCGCCATCTTTGTATCGGGCCCCAGAGCCGCCATATTTGTGCGGGACGCCAGTGCCGCCATCTTTGTGCTCGGCCCCAGAGCCGCCACATTTGTGCGGGACCGCGGAGCCGCCATCTTTGAACTGGGCCCCAGCGCTGCCAACTTTGTGCATGGCACCAGAGCTGCCATATTTGTGCAGGGCCCCACAATATCAGGCCCAGGGAAATTTCAACTCTGAGGCTGCAAATTCTCGGATTCTTCTCACCCTTTAATGAATTTTGGAATCAGAGTAAAGGGATATTTCTCCAGATTCTTCAACTGCTCTCTGAACTTAGTCTGGGTCATGGCGTAAATTCCAGTGTTTGTGCAGCAACTCAGCAGCTGCAGCATGAATCCCAGATCCTCTACACAATCAGGTAGAACTACAGACCGATACCCCAAATACCACATCCGGCTCCATATAGAATACACCATAAACACTGCCCATAACAGGATGAAGTTGCCGGAGATAACAAGCAGTAAAATGATGGATTTCCTGCGGCTCTCTATCTCTGGGTCTCTGGGACTCTCCCCACTGCTGGGACCCCGGAGTCTCCTGCGGACTCTGCTGGACACTAAAATGTGTCTGACGGTGACAGCATTGAGCAGCAGAATCACCACAAATGGGACCCCTGGGGTGAGAATATAATGAAGGAGCTCGATTGGACCCCAGACCGGTGAATTCAGAAAATCCATTGTGACCTCACAAAACCAGGGGGTGTTCACAAGCCCATACCAACCTGTGAACATAAAATACCAGCAAATGTTCTTTAAACCGGTCAGCACAGTCACTATTCCCAGAACCACAGCCGCCGTTTTCTCGGTGCAATATTTAGTTTTCAGCTTCTGGCAACAAATGGCCACAAAACGATCAAAGGTGAAAGTGACGGTGAACCAGACAGAACAGTCTGTGGCTGCGAACAGCGGAACAGCGTGGATATTGCACACGGGGATGTACCACACGATATCAAACTGTTCCCAATAAACAATCGGAATCTGCCTCAATATCAGGTCGAGGATAACGACCAGTCGATCCGCCGTTGCCATGGCCACCAGGTAGCGAGTGACACATTTGGAGAGACCGCACTTTCCCCGAGGCAGGATCACAGTCGTCACTAAGTTCACTGTGAGGAAGGGAAATAAACAGAGAATTTATACATCAGGCTGGGAGCAAGAGCAGCAGTTTGATGGAATTCGGGGAGGAATCTGCAACTCATCTAATTCTATTACCTGTGGAGCTGAATACAGGATTTATTGTGTGGTTAGCCGGAAATACATTGTGGAATCAATAAATTAAATTAGAATGACTACCACATGAAAATAACAGATGTTTGATCAATGAGGGATTAAATGATCAATCTACCTTTAGCCCAACAGACAAAAGCACCGCCCGAGGTACCAGGGACACAAACGGCCAGAACCTCTCAGGAAGATTTCGTGTCTCGGGATCTGTCAGCATTTGGAGCGGAGATGTTCACTTCCATGCCCCTGTGTTAGGGAGAGGGAAATCCCACTTGGATTCCTGTTCCTGTTGAGAATATCCATTCTATTTAGAATTGAAAACGAATACAACAGCAACCTTGGCATGCAATAATTACAGGCAATTGCATGTAAAATGTACTGATGTAATATGACAATGCTGAGATAATAAATAGAAGTGCATTGCAGTTATAAAGATAGCTGTGCTCTCAGAAGTATTTTGAAGATTGAGTTTTCCACATTTCTGTTGAAATACTCAAAACGTCGCTCAATGAAAGGAAGATTTTCCAAAAAACATTGCAAATTTCATCAATAAGAATGGACTCTGAATTAAAGTCAATAGTGATGATTGACCAGGTAATGTCCCAATAATTGCATTCATCAGCATCGAAATCAGACGATTTATCCCACAGGCAAAATGTCGCCGACTGCTGTGTAAATACCTGAACACAAATAGAAGAGATTTATTCTTGTACTTTTTCACCTGTTGTTTCCAACTTGTGTGGAGAATATTAGACGAGAAGATATCAAAGGGTTTTCTTAACATCATTACTTCAGTTACAATCAGAGGGGATTGTTTATCCTGAAGTATAGCAGGAGGCAATAGAGAATCACTCTGGGTCTCTCTGACAGACACACTGAACTGTGACAGACGGGCAAGGGAGCTAATTGTGAATTCAAAACAAAGATTGGAAATAAATGCATTCAAATCTGGCTGAATGAACGTCGTGTGAGAATGTAAATTATCCTTGTAATCCTAGTTTAACCATCAGAAGCAGTGCCACTAATGCAGAACTGGAGAGGGTGGGAAAGGAGACACTGACTGGAACTGAATGATTAGCGGATATTTCAGGCATTTGAAAATGTGGATGTGATCTGCCAGGGTTTGTTCCTGTGACTCTAAGTAGCCATACCGAGCATCAGGTGAAAACCAAAGCAAAATAATGCTGATACTGAAAATTTCAAATGAGAGCAGAAAATGGTGGAAATACTCAGCGTGTTAAGCAGTATCTGTGGTGAGAGAGAGAAACAAAGTTAACGTTTCAGGTCGATGGCCTTTCGCCGTTCGGTGAAAAGTCCCCCAAACCAAGACAGCATTCTTCTGATCAGATACTAATGTTCAGTGTAGATAGCAAACTGAAATTCGTAAAATAAAGAGTCACCGCCAATAAATTTGCTGGAGTTCAATACAGAACTATTTGAATCTTGGTAACACGATATCTCCTTCAGAATCAATGGCTGACAGCAGCGTAGATGGGATGGGGAACAACAAAGAGACAAACACAGTGAAACATGCGGTGAAAAAATCATTTGGTTAGCGCCTTCAGGGGACGTTAGATGCTTAGCGCCTGTGCACGGCTATTATAGCGCCGCTCGCGAAATTGATCAGTCATTTTGCACGATCTCATGCCCCCACAGATCATGAGATCAAGCAAGCATGCAACGCCCTGGACCAGATATTGAGTCACGTCCCCTGCCTTAGCGCCTGCTAGAGTGGTAGAGTGGATCGTTTTCAAGTCGGGAACGGGCTGAGAAAGCGTTATTTAATGGCGGCCGTTTTTCCCTTTTATTGTCTGCAAAATATTTGCTACATGCAGGTTGAGTGGGAGAGAGACGTCTGGAGGGATTCGGCGCTGACCAAAGGAGTTTCGGGTCCTCAGCACCACTTTCCAGGTTCATTATTATTTCACCTTCCTTCTAACGATGTTTAGAATCTTCGATGGGGACTGCAGTAAATCGGGCGTCGTCATCATCCAGCTTCACCTTCGGAGGCAGCAGATGTGGAGACAGAGTGGCAAACATGGCCAGTAGGAGGAAGGCTTTCAGGCCTCTACACAGGAGACCTCACTCTCCCAGGGTATTCAGGGAGTAATTCTCCTCCTGTATCCATTTGTCTGAGAAGCAGTGTTTCCAAAGGCTGTGCTTCAGCGAGGAGCTGGTCACTGAGCTCTGTCGCCTCCTGCAACGAGATCTGCAGCCTCAGCTCAGGACCAGGACATCTCTGTCGGTGGCTGTGTAGGTGACAGTGGCTCTGAATTTCTCAGACAGCGATTCCTTTCAGGCTTCTACTGGGGACATAGCAAATATCTCCCAGTTCGCTTTTCATTGTTGCATCCAGGAGGTGACAAAGTATTTGTAGAAGAGGAGACGCCAGTACCTCTCTGCACATGAACCAGGACAAAGAGCGTGAATGTGGCTTTGCGAAGATAGTGGGCTTCCCCATGGTTCAGGATGCCATTGAATGCAGGCATGTGGCATTGTGAGCTCCTCATAAGAATGCAGAAGTCTTCTGAAACCACAAGGGCTGCCACTCTCTGAATTACCAGTTGGTCTGTGACCACAGACAGCTCATACTCGCCGTCAATGCCCGCTATCCTGGCAGCAGCCATGATACTTATATCCTGCGCCAGTCTGGTGTCCCAGATTTCTTCCAAGCACCGTGTCAACCTAGTGGATGGCTCTTCGGGGACACGGGTTATCCACTCTGCACCTGGCTGATGACACCGCTCTGTAACCCCAACACCCCTGTCGAGCTGCAATGCAATGAGAGCCGCAGCGCCACCAGGAACCTCATAGAGCAGACGGTCAGCGTCTTGAAACAATGGTTCCGGTGTCTGGACCACTCAGGAGGAGCCCTGCAGTACTCGCCCGACCGAATCTCCCTCTTCATTGTTGTGTGCTGCATGCTTCATAACAATGCAATCATGAGGGCCCAGCTATTGCCACCAGGGATTGGTGTACCACCTGAGGAGGAGGAGGAAGAGGGAGAGGAGGAGGAGGAGGATGAAGAGGAAGATCAGCAGCACCAACGTGGGAGGAAGGCGAACAATTTTGCCGCTGCAAGGGCCGTCCCTGAACAGCTCATAAGACACCGATTCAACGCATTACTGAGAAGATGGCTTCTGGGATGAAGAAGCGCATCAATGAAAGCATCCCGCAACCCCTGTTTCCGGGCAAAGCCGCAATGAGTCAATTCATAAAAGATGTAAAGTAACAATAAAAAAAAATAATTACGTTATAAAATCTGTGTCATTTATTCAGGACAAAACAATTAGAAACAAACCCAACAAATCAAGAACTAACAAAACTCGTTCTCACAACATGGAGGTAAACAGCAAAACAATCAACAGATATAATAACAATAACCTCGAACTTTGCTACGATTTATATACAGATTGCACTGTTGGGCCTTCGAGGGTGATTTCCATCCCCTGTGCACTTCCCCACTGCTCACCCGACTGCTCCTCTTAATGTGGCCACAGTGGCTGCTGCAAGGCTGGTGGAAGGCTGCTGAATGCTGGATCCAGACATTGCCTGGAAGGACGCTCTCGATTA
This sequence comes from Somniosus microcephalus, assembly GCF_052327205.1. Classification (NCBI taxonomy): domain Eukaryota; kingdom Metazoa; phylum Chordata; class Chondrichthyes; order Squaliformes; family Somniosidae; genus Somniosus; species Somniosus microcephalus. The sequence goes on along the minus strand of NW_028225181.1, from coordinate 24,939,850 downwards.
CATCTGTGCCTGGAGGTCCCGGCTGTAGACTGCACCAGCACTGCATGGGCGGCAGCAGTCTGGGCTGGCTGTTTTGCATGTCATGCCAAGTGCAATGTGGAAGTGACAGTGCTGCGAGCAGGAATGCTGTAATCCTGAGAGAGGACAGCATCTTCCTGCTCGACCGACACGCTGCCACTCCCCTGGGGTAGAACCTTAGCATCTGGAGCAATCTGCTCGAGCAAAGATTGCAAGCCTGCTGTGGTACTGAGAGATTCCCGAGGGACTGAGGGTGACCCAGCGAAGATGGCAGCAGTCACTGCTTGCGTGTCATCAATCTGAGATTGCATTAGAGCAGTCTGAGACTGGATGGCACCAGCCAATGACGCAATTGCATCAGTAAGAGATTGTGTTGCTTCGGCCTGTGCTGCAATTAATCCTCCCTCCGCACGCATTACACATGGCTCTGGTTCACCAGAGTCCGCTGCCATTGAACCATTCACTCCAGTGAGGCAAGGATGGGTTTGAGGGTTTGCGCACGGATGACAGCTGTATTAGCGGCAGACAACTCCACGCTCCTAGAAAATGAATCCATGCAGTGGGGCACCCTTGCCATTGCACCCACTAACTCAGTGTGCATACACAAGACCTGGGTATTCATGGCCGCAATGTCGAGGTCCTCATCCGAGTCCTGTGCAGCAGAACTCGGGTGCCTATTCACCCTCTGGGCAGATGGCCCCTGAGCTTCCCACCCCTATGGCATTGCTGCAGCCCACTGGGTCCAGGAGCTTCTCTTTCATCAGACACTAACATCCTGCTCCCCTCCAGGGAAGGCGTGGCCCCAGTGTCTGGTTTGTCACCCTCGGGAGACACAGGCGGTGAGTCTCCAGCTTACTCTTCCTCCTCATCTGGCGCGTCGCTGCCACTGGCAGGCTGAGGGACAGACTGGTCAGCTGATGTGCCGTCCTGTTTTCACATAGCGAACAAAGTGTGGCTTTAGCGTGAGGTGGGGGGCAGGAAGGGAGCAAGCACTGGAGACAGTTAGTTGGATTGAAAGTGTAAAAGGCTTGTGCTGTGAGGGGGATGTGGTATGAGAGAGGAGAGAAAGCTGAAGAACATACCATTGCTTTCCCAAGGGGGTCGACCACTCCAGCGGCCACGGCACCTCGGAACTGGCTGACAACGATCCTGTGCATTCTGTCCTCCAACTCAGTCAGGGGGTGTAAGTCCGCCTCTTCTCCTCCAGTGCGTTGCTGCTCCTGTCTGTTATGAGCGAGCTCGGCCTCCAAGAAAATGAACAGCGTATGAGGGAGTCCACAGGCATGTGTTTGGCAGATCTGTCTGCCATAGTTGAATAGCCGTTATTGTGTGCAGCCATGTGTTTGGCAGATGTGCCTGCCATAGTTGACTAGCGATTATTTTGTGCAGGCATTTGTTCATCAGATGTGCCTACCATAGTTGAATAGCAGTTATTGTGTGCAGCCATGCATTTGGGAAATGTGGGTAGCATAGTTAAATAGCCGTTATTATTTGCAGCCAGGTGTTTCGCAGATGTGCCTAGCACTATTGAATAGGCATAAGAACATAATAAGAAGTAGGAGCAGGAGTAGGCAATACGGCCCCTCGGGCCTGCTCCGCCATTCAATAGGATCATGGCTGATCCGAACCTAGACGCACGTCCACTTCCCTGCCCGCTCCCCGTGACACATAATCAGCTAGGAAACTGTCTATCTCTGCTTTAAATTTATTTAATGTCACAGCTTCCACAGCTCTCTGAGGTAGCAAATTCCATACATTTACTACCCTCTGAGTGAAGAAGTTTCTCCTCATCTGAGTTTTGAAAGGGCAGCCCCTTATTCTAAGATTAAGCCCACTAATACTAGTCTCACCCATCAGTGGAAACATCCTCCCAGCATCCACCCGATCAAGCCCCCTCACAATCTTATATGTTTCGATAAGATCGCCTCTCATTCTTCTGAATTCCAATGAGTAGAGGCCCAACCTACTCAACCTTTTCTCATAAGTGAACACCCTCATCTCCAGAATCAACCGAGTGAACATTGTCTGAACTGCCTCGAGAGCAATTATATCTTTTCTTAAATATGGAAATCAAAATTGCATGTGTGGCCTCACCAGTACCCTGTATAACTGTAGCAAGATTCCTTGTTTTTATACTCCATCCCCCTTGCAATAAAAGCCAAGATTCCATTGGCCTTCCTGATCACCTGCTGCACCTGCATACTAACCTTCTGTGTTTCATGCACCAGGACCCCCAGATCCCTTTGTACTGTAGCACTTTGCAGTTTCTCTCCATTTAGAAAGTAACTTGCTCTTTGATTTTTTCTGCCAAAGTGCATAACCTCACACTTTCCAACATTATATTCCATCTGCCAAATTTCTGCCCACTCACTTAGCCTGTCATTATTGTGGGCAGCCATGTGTTTGGCAGATGTGCCTTCCATAGTTGAATAACCGTTGCTGTGTGCAGACTTGTGTTTGGCAGATGTGCCTGCCACAGTTGAATAGCCGTTATGTTGTGCAAGGTGTGGGATATGCATGTGTGTTTTATGGGATGGCCATAGGTCATGAATGAATGTTGGGCATTTGTGTTTGTAAACCCTTTGGGCACAGAGTGAAGTTGAGATGGAGGGATGTAGAGGTACTGAAAAGCAGGTACTCACCCTGAGTGAGTTGAAATTCTTCCGACATTGGGTGTGGGTCCTTGGCATCAGGCTCCCCGTGGTGACATGCTGACCCACCTTCCTCCACACCCTTCTAAACTCCCGGGGCAATAGCGTCCTGCCACTCTCAGGGAAAAGCACTGCCCATCGCTGTTCAACAGCGCCAACCAGAGCCACCAATGCCTCGTCACTGCAGTGCCCAGCTCTTTCTCTGGTCCTCTCCATTATTTAGAATTAAGAACTGGACATAAATCCTTACTATGAGCACCAACAGCAGTGAGGAAGTAATAGTACATATTTTGTATATCATAACATATTCCTAATATCCAACACACCATCCCAATCCATGTCTTCCCTTCTGTGAGTGTCTGGTGGTCTTTGTGCTGGAGGCAGCGCGCTGACAGTGAAGGGAGCTCCTTATTTAGAGCAGAGGGAAATCCCGGAGTGACATCACTAGGCCTCACTGTAACTGGCATTAATTACAGTCGTTGAACAAACAGACTCATTAAGCCATTGTCATCACAACGCTTTACTGCAACACAACCTAGCTCACCTTATTGTACAGTTTTAAATTAAATTTGAGCGAATACACAATATTTCACCCGCCCTTAAACATCAAAACATAAGAATTCGGAGAAGGAGCCCTTCATGAATTATATCATGGCTAATCTTCGACCTCAAATCCACATTCCCCCCACACCCACCCCATCCTCATATTCCTTGATTCCTGTAGAGTCCAAAACAGCTGAGGACAGAACAGAGAGAAGTAAGTTTCTCTTCCTGTATTGATCTAAAGCTGAGAGCAAAAGACGAGAAAAGGACAGAAATAGGAAGGAATAATGTGTCAGCTGTGGCTCAGTGGGTCGCACTCTCTAGGTGAGAGGGGCTAGGAGTGAGCCAGGTGTGACTGGTTGCCTAATTGCAGCTGGGTGTTGGAGGAAGTTTTGTAAAAAGTTGGTGGAGGGTTTTGGGGCGTTGTTTTCAGGTTTTAGGGCCTTTTTGGTCCACAAAAAACAACCAGATGGCAGCTGAGGGGTCCGGAGTGCCGGGCCCCTCAGAGGACAATATTCCCGAGAGGAAATTTATTAGGGAAGAAACTGTGGTGGTAAGGGGAAAAAAAAGACCCAAAGATTTGGGTCGGGTCCTCAGGAGGTTTGGTAAAAAAAATACGGTGGCGGTGCAATGTGAAGATAAGAAGATTCGAGCCTGAGATATAATCCATGCGGTTCATGAGGACTGTGGTGATGGAAGCAAATGTGGGATTTGAGGTGACGGTCAGTGGCCATGAGGAGGTGGAAAAACTGCTGCTCAGTCTGAAAGTTGGGGAGAAATTTTTGGAGGTGACTCTGTTATATTCAGAGGAGGTGGTGGTTTCATTTTTGAACTTGCCTGTGTACATCGAGGAAGAAGTGCTGAGCAAAAAGTTGGAGTCGTCGGACATTAAAATCTGTTCCGAAATAAAGAGGAGGTACTATCCGGGAACACGTGAAGCAGACGGAACCCGGTATGTAAAGGTGCGGTTCCGAGAGGGGGTGAGGTGTTTGCCTTACAGTATGAAGTTCGAGAAACTGGAAGGAGTACAGTACTTTCGTGTGCTGCACGATAACCAAGTAAAGGTGTGTTACTATTGTCTGGGACATGACCATCTCGTAAGAAACTGTCCTGATTTGTATTGTTACTATTGCAGTGAGTCGGGACATATCACACGGAGCTATAAGGCGGAGAGCTGTGGGGTGTGTCATAAAGGCCCCGCCCGCTGTGAGTGTGTGGCAGAAGGGAGCGAAATGAGGGAGGAGGAGATGGGAGAAGGAGCAGGAGAGGAGTGTGGAACGGCCGGAGGTGCGGTGCAGTCGGAGGACACAGCCGGTAAAATGAAGGAAAAAGGAGCACAGGAAGAGGCAGAGGTTGGTGGAGCAGAGATCGAGATGGAGATGGCGGAAAACATGGCGAGTGCTATGAAGGGGAATAAAGACAGCAGCTGGCAGCAAGGGTCGAGTGCAGACTCGAGCCTTAGTGCAGGTCGGCTCCCCCTGGGGAGTCTGGTGTCTGCGGGGGGAGAGGAGGCAGGAGCGGGGTGTGTGGTGGAAGTGAGTGCTCCAGGGAGAGGTGGGGAGTTCGATATTTTGGTGAGCGTGAGGGGGCAGGGCGGGGAGAGGGTGCAAGAGGCAGGAGACTTAAAGGGACAGCAGAATGGGATTGGCGAGATCGAGACGTCAGAAGGGAACAATTTAGATGCGCCATTGTCCTATGGAGTGAGGGAACAAGGTGCAAGGGTCAGAGGTTGAGACGTTGTCGAAGGGGGCGGCACAGTGGGAGAAACTGCGATAGCAGGAAGACTCTTTATGGGAGATGAAGTATCTGACAGGGAGCAGGATTATGTATCTGACGGGAAGCAGGCACAGGGAGTTGCAGAAGAGCTTGAGTGTGAGGAATTAGAGGGGGACAGAGACATGGAAGTCGGGGATGGGGTGGCATCATGTGGAAAGCGAAAGGTTAGTGAGGGGCAGAAGGAGGGAGAAAGGGCAGCTCCTGGGTCCAAACTTAAGGCAAGGAAGAGGCTGAAACAGCAGGGAGAGGTCAAACAGGAGGGGAAAAAAAGCTGGAGGCTGCAGGAATAAAGCAACAGCTGCCCAGAAAGTTGAGAAGGAGCATGAGAGGAGGGAGGAGCCAGGGATTAAATGATGGGGAGATTATTGGCCATACTTCCCTTCTTTGGAGCCATGATTGCATTAGTCTCGATCAATGTGAACGGACTGAGGGGTGAGAAGAAATTGCAGCAGTTGTTGCAGGGTTTTAAAGGCACGGACTTGTTATGTCTGCAAGAAACCTTTTGGGATGAGGATATTCTAGAAAGAGTTCAGAAGGTTTGGAAGGGAGAGGTGTTTGCAAGTTGTGCAAATAATAACCGTAGAGGGGTGGCTGTTTTGGTGAGTCCGCCCATAGAAGAGAATGTTGCCTTGGTGGACAAGGACACTGAGGGGAGAATTTTACGGCTAAGGGTAAAATTGGAGGGTTTTAGTTGTGATCTTTTTAATATCTATGCACCGAACGACCATTGCAAGCATCGCAAGTTTTTTCGGGGGTTATTCAGTGAAGTGGCAGAGCTGAAAATTCCTTGTATAGTGGGGGATTTTAAGTATTTTTATCTTGGATGTACATTGCAGCCCAGATGATCTTTAAAGAGGATAACTCCAGAGGGATGATTATAAAAATGATGGCAAATTTAAATTTGAGAGACTTATCGAGGGACCGGAACCCCATAAAAAGGGAGTTCTCCAGAGCAGGTTGGGTGGGTGATGTTTTAAAACAGAGCCGAATAAATTTGGTATTAATGAGGGAAGGGTTAAGTTCAGAGGTGATGGAGATTTATTATAAAAAAGTATTTTTGGGTGATCACTCGACTTTAGTTCTTAGAATTAGGAACAGCATAGTTAAGATCGGTTCAGGGTGTGGATTTTAAACAATCAATACCTGAAGGAATGTGCTTATAAAGAATGGATTATAAATATGATAAAGAATGCTCGGAAGGAACTTTTGTTCTTGAAAGAAAGAAGAGTTTGGTGGGACAATTTCAAATATGAGGTAAAAGTTTTTTGGTACGTTATGGGAAAAAGTGGGCGGCAGCTAACCGGCATCGAGAAGAGAAAATAAACAAAAGGTTTATGGATGTCTGTAAAGCAGTTGACGGAGGGGATAAGGGAGCTGAGACTATATTCCGGGTGCTAAAGGAAGAGTGGGAATTATTGCAAGCTGGAAAATGCAAGGGGCCATTCTCCGTGCAAAGGCTAGAGATGCATTGGAGGGCGAAAGATGCACTAGATATTTTCTAGAGCAAGAGAAGCTGCGACAGAGATTATCGGTAATTGAGGAGTTGAAGGTTGGGGAGAAGATCATTCATGAAAGTGAGGAGATTTTGGAGGCGGCTAGCAGCTTTTATCAAGAGCTATATACAAAAGAAAACATTTCCAATTTGGAGATGGAGAAGGTTACTGCTTTTATTGAAAAGTGTTTAAAGGAGGATGAGAGAAGAATGTGTGATAAAGAAGTAGGATAAGCGGAAATAAAAATAGCAATAAGTGGAATGAAGGGTGGGGGTAAAGCCCAGGGTCTGATGGACTAAGTGCATAATTTTATAAGAAATTTTTCGAGATTTTAAGTCCATTGCTCTTAGAAGTTTTTAAGGAAATTAAAATTGAGGGAAGCCTAACCCCATCTATGAGGGGAGGTATCATAAGCTTAGCTTATAAAAATAAAGGGGATAGACGGGATCTGAAGAATTGGAGGCCCATTACACTATTAAATGTGGATTATAAGATCGTGTCGAGGGTTATGGCAAACCGTTTGAAGGAGGTGTTACCGGAGATCGTTTGGCCCTCTCAGTCCTATGGAGTCCTTGGCCGGGACATCGCAGACTCTGTGGTCTCAATCCGAGATGCGATAGAGCTCATGGAAGAGAGTGGGAGGGAGGCTTATGTGTTAAAGATAGATCAAGAGAAAGCCTTTCATAGGGTCTCTCATGAGTTTTTATTGAAGGTTTTGGAATCATTTGGTTTCAAGGAAAATTTCATTCAGTGGATAAGGATTTTTTATTCAAACATATTTAGCTGTGTTAAATGTAATGGTTTTTTATCTAAGTATTTTCCGATACATGATCACTGAGACAGGGTTGTCCCCTGTCCCCACTGATGTATACATTGGTAGCAGAACCATTAGGTTAAATGACGCGAAAGAAACAAGGTGTAGTTAGGATTGTGGTACCCAGTTCCGGGCTGGTGTCGGTGATACAAATATATGCAGATGACACAACCTTAACATTGAGAAATGGGGAGTCAGTGAGGAAAGCTATGCAGGAAGTGCAGGAATATTGTAGAGCTTCAGGTGCCAGAGTGTATTATAGTAAGTCCCAATGCCAGGTTGCAGGGAGGGGTAGGGGGGAATGGTTGGGGGAACGTCCCTTTAAGGTGGTGGAGGTTTTGGAAGTTCTGGGGGTGCATATGGGTTGCAAGAAAGACAGGGAAGAAGTGGATCAATAAAATTGGGAACCGAAGGTATTGAAAATTAAAAAGATTTTGGGAAGATGGGAAAGAAGGTGGTTGAAAGTGCAAGGAAGAGCGACTGTGCTGTCTGCTCTCCTGCTATCTAAGCTATGGTACTTATTGACAGTGGAGGATATTCCTGAGTGGGCAGAAAAGTCCATCCGAGAGGCTTGTGTGAGGTTTTTATAGGAAGGGAAACCAGCCTTGGTGGCTTACAATACCATCATTGGACGGAGAAATCAGGGAGGACTCAACTTCCCAGATATTGATTTGAAGAAATAATCCTTTAGAATCAAATGGGTGAAGAGATTTCTTCAGAAGTCAAATTCAAGTTTTTGGAGGAGTTGTTTTGAGCATTTTTTAAAACGAATTGGGATAGGAGGGCAGGGGATATTGTATAAAGAATACAATAACATGTTTTTGAAATCGATTAAGCTTCTCCCTAGGTTTTATAAGGGGGTAGTAGAGACTTTGGCTCAATTTTTAAAAAGTGTGCAGTTTATGCCCAAGGGGGCTGAGGAATTTTTAGAACAGCCTTTATTTTTGAACAGGTGGGTCAACATCGAAGGAGAGGTTTTATTTAATCAAGCTTTTATAAAAGCTGGGATTATATCGGTGAAAGATATATTATACGAGGTGTTTCCAGGTTGGTTGCCGGAAAAGCAATAGAAATCATGTATCAGAAGATTGTGAGGGCAATGCCACAGGATTGGATGGAAGAAATAAATGCGGAAATCTCCAAAGGAAGTAAAATGCGTCCTGCTTTTCCAAGCTTTGTACTGGATAAAGTGGAGAGTTAGTCCAATTTGACAACTGTAATACTCGAGATTTCTATGAGGTATTCAGAGAATGGAGATTCAAGACACCTGCTGGTCAGGAGTTTTGGCAGAGTATGTACCCACAGCTGGACTTCAACAGGATTTGGAAGGGAGTGTGGGCGAATTTTAAATGCCCAGAATTGATTGAACTGGATTTCAAATTGGTTCATAACCGGATTTTTACCATGACGGTCTTGTGCAAGATTGGACGAGTGGAGGCGGCAACTTGCCCAATGTGTGGGACACAGGATGAGACTCTGTCCCATTTACTGGTATTATGTCCGCAGTTAAATGACTTTAAGTACAATGTTCGACAGTTGTGTGAAGCTTTTTTGCTGGGTGGGGACCGAACAGCGAGAATGAGAATCCCGTGGGACTCAATTTTGAGATGGGGATTGCAGGAGAGTCTGCCAGAGTCTAGTGGAGCGGCAATTAATTTAATGCTCAGTTTGGCTAGATTCGTGATTGTGCAAAGAAGGAATGCTCTGTTTTTTAAGCGGAGGAGAATCAATCTAAAAGAGTATTTTAAATATAAGCTAAAAGACCATTATAAGGCTCTGTGGATGTTTTATTCAGAAAGGAATTTAAGGACAGTATTTTACAACCAATTTTTAAAGTACAATCGATTAATATATGTTACAGGTGACTAATTAAACTTCAGGTTTTGATGTTAAAATGTGGTGGCGGAATGGCTGTGCAGGGCGGTGGAATTGATTTGTATCATACAATGTAATGATCACGATGTTGTAAATGTTCTTAATGTTCAATAAAGTAATATAAAAAAAAGTGGGGAGCACACACGTTTCTGACTCAGAAGGTTGTGAGTTCAAGTTCCACTCCCGAGAGTAGTAGCACATAAATCTAGGCTGACTCTCTAGTGGAGTGCTGCACTGTCAGAGGTGCCGTCTTTTGAATCAGACGTTATACAGAGGCCCTGTCTGCGCTCTCAGTGGACGTAAAAGGTCCCATGGCCATTTTTCGAAGAAGAGCAGGGGAGTTATTCCCGGTGTCATGGACAATATTAATCCCGCAATCAACATAACAGAAACTGATTATCTTGTCATTGTCACATTGCCGTTTGTGGGAGCTTGCTGTGCACAAATTGGCTGCCGCATTTCCCACATTACAACAGTGACTACACTTCTAAAGTAATTCATTGGCTGTAAAGCGCTTTGAGAAGTCCGGTGGTCGTGAAAGGTTTTATATCAATGCAAGTCTTTCTTTCTTAAAAGGTAGAATGGTTACAACGCAGAAGGAGGCCATTCGGCCCGTCAAGGCCGTGCCGGCTCTCTGCAAGAGCACTTCAGCAAGTCAAACTTTCACCTATAGTCCTTCGATTGATTTTCCTTCAAGTCCTTATCCAATTCCCTTTTGAAAGACACGATTGATTCTGCCTCCACCACCCTGTATGGCAGCACTCGCTGCACATAAAAAGTTTTTTCCTATGTGTCCTTTGGATATTCTGCCAATCACCTTAAATCTGTGTCCTCTGATTCGTGAGCTTTCCAACAATGGGAACAGTTTATCTCTCTCTACTCTGTCCAGACCCCTCATGATTTTGAACTCCTCTATCACATCTCCTCTCAACCTTCTCTGCTCCAAAGATAACAACCCCAGTTTCTCCAGTCTATCCTCGTAACTGAAGTCCCTCATTCCTGGAATCATTCTCGTAAATAATTTCTGCACCTGCTCTAACGACTTCAAATCCTACCTAATCTGCAGTGCCCAGAGTTGGACACAATACTCCAATTGAGGCCGATACTCCAGTGTTTTACATAGATTCATCATATCTTCCTTGTTTCTGTACTCTATGTCTCTATTTATGAACGCAGGATCCCATATGCTTTTTTAACCACTTTCGCAAACTGCCTTGCAATCTTCAGTGATTTGTGCACATATACGCCCAGGTCTCTCTGCTCATGCACTCCTTTTAGAAATGTACCCTTTAGTATATATTGTCTCTCCTCATTCTTCCTACCAAATTCTATCATTAAATTTCATCTGCCACGTGTCCGCCCATTCCACAAGCATGTCTATTTCCTCTTCAAGTCTATCAGTATATGCCTCACGGTTCACTATACCTCCAACTTTTGTTTCATCTGCAAATTTTGAAATTGTTTGCTCTACAGCCAGGTACAAGTCTTTAATATATATCAAGAGAAGCTGTGGATCTAGTACCATCCCCTGGCGAACACCACTGTATACCTTCCTCCATTCCGAAAAACAACTGTTCTCCAGTACTCTCTGTTTCCTGTCACTTAGCCAATTCCTTATCCCTGCTGCCACCCTCCGTTTTATTCCATGGGCTTTAGCTTTGCTTGCAAGGCTATTATGTGGCACTTTAGCCACGTCATTTGGAAATCCATGTACACCACATCAACCGTATTGAGCTAATCAACCCTCTCTGTCATCTCATGAAGTAACTCGATCAAGTTAGTTAAACACGATTTGCCTTTGACAAACCCGTGCTGGCTTTCCTTAATTAATCCGCACTTGTCCAAGTCACTGCTCATTTTGTTCCAGATTATCATTTCTAAAAGCTTCCCAAACACCAAGGTTAAACTAACTGCTCTGTAATTGCTGGGTTTGCCCTTGAACAAGGGTGCAACATTTGCAATTCTCCAGTCATCTGGCACCACACCGTATCTAAGGAGGTTTGGAAGATTATGGCCAGTACCAGCGAAATTTGCACCCTTACTTCCCTCAGCATCCGAGGATGCATCCCATCCGCTCCTGGTGACCTATCTACTTTAGGTACTGCCAGACTTTCTATTACCTCATCTTTATCAAATTTTAGCCCATCCAGTATCTCAACTACCTCCTCTTTCAGTTGCCTTTGGCAGCAGCTTCTTCCTTGGTAAAGACAGATGCAAAGTATTCATTTAGTATCTCAGCCATGCCCTCTGCCTCCATTCGTATGTTTCCTTGTTGGCCCTTAATCAGCCCCACCCCTCCTCTTACAGCTCGTTTACTATTTATATGCTGATAGAAGACTTTTGGATTCCATTTTATGTTTGCTGCCAATCTATTCCAATCCTCTCTCTTTGCCCCTCTTATTTCCGTTTTCACTTCCTCTATGATCCTTCTATATTCAGCCAGGTCCTCACCTGTATTCTGAAGTTGACATGTCAAACGCCCCATTTATCTGTTTCCTCTTACTCTATCACTTTCATCATCCAGGGAGCTCTGGCTTTGGTTGTCCTACCTAATCGCCTCTTGCGAATTTACCTCAATTGTACCTGAATCAACTCTTCCTTAAAGGCAGCCCATTGCTCGATGACACTTTTGCCTGCCAATCTTTGATTGCAATTTATCCAAGCCAGCTCCGTTCTCAACCCGCTCAAACTGTCCCTCCCTCAATTAAGTATTTTTATTCCAGATTGCTCCCTGTCCTTTTCCATAGCTAATCTATTCATTATGATACAATGATCACCATTCCCTAAATGTTCCCTTACTGACACTTGTTCCACTTCACGTACATAATTTCCCAGAACGAGATCCAGCAATACCTCCTTCCTTTTTGGGACTGAAATGTACCAATCAAGAAAGTTCTCTTGAACTCATTTCAAAAATGTGTCCCCCTCTCTGCCCTTTATACTATTATTATCCCAGTCTATATTAGGATAACTGAAGTCCTCCATTGTTGCAACACGATAGAAATTGGGTTGGTAGCACCGGCGCTGAGCACCTAAAGAGACCTAGGCCTAGAAATTCAGTTGCGTTCGCCAGCCGTTAACGCCATAAGAGGGGTATATTTCCAGCGCTAGGCACTTAGCGCCCGGGCGCAGACCGATCTGCGCCTACGCCCAAATTCAGTTGACATTTAGCGCCGGCGCAAAGTGTTTGTGCCCGCTCAGCTGCGCGTGCAGCTTATGACGTCATTTCATCGTGCAACACTGTTTGTGCACCCCAAACCGGAAATTCAGTGGCGCCCGCCCATTGTGGGCATGGCGCTGTTAAGAACTGTGAAGTGGAATGCAACAGAGGCCCTGTGGGCCTCGGGGAGTGCTAATTAAAGGGCACTTACACTGACCTATAAAGCCCAGCCATTTTGCTGCAATGACTTTACTGCTTTGGATTTCTGGACAGAGACCAAGGAACAGAGCTTACTGATTTGGGACAACATACGAGAGGTATTTTTGGCTTCTGGCCAGTGCTTTGACATTTGATTCATTGTGATTTATCTGTTCTCAACTTTATTATGGGGGCTGTATGGGGGGCCAACCCTCAGTTGCAGCATTATGTTCGAAGGGCTCGGAGACGCTGTGAGAGAGGGCCAGCCATGCCTAGACGCAGAGGGGCCACCAGGCATCGGCAACGTAGGCCATACCCACTCAGGCAATACCGGCAGCAGGTGTCCTATCTCACCATGACTGCGGCGCATTGTGTGAAGAGGCTGCGCTTCAGAAGGGAGGTTGCAGAGATCTGCCAGCTGCTTCACACAGATCTGCATCCACAGCTGATGTGCAGGACGTCTCTCTCGGTGGAAGTGAAGGTCATGGTGGCTCTGAACTTTTATGCAAGCGGCTCCTTCCAAGCCGCTGCTGTGGACATAGCGAACATCTCCCAGTTCGCCGTGCATCGCTGCATCCGGCAGGTCACCGATGCACTTTACGCGAGGAGACACCAATTCATCTCCTTCCCCATGACCCGATAGAGGCAGGAGCAGTGTGCAGTCGGATTTGGCAGGATCGCGGGCTTCCCCATGGTGCAGGGCGCCATTGACTGCACGCATGTGGCAATGCCGGCACCTATCCACAGTGCCGAGAATTACCGCAACTGGAAGGGCTACCATTCCCTAAATGTACAGCTGGTGTGTGACCACAGGCAGCGCATCCTAGCTATCAATGCCCGCTTCCCAGGAAGCAGCCAAGATGCATTTATCCTGCGCCAGGCTACTGTGGCTGACATGTTCGAGGCACAGCCTCCACCAAGGGGATGGCTTATCGGGGACAAGGGCTACCCTTTGTGTACATGGCTCATGACCCCGCTCCGCGCGCCCAGGACCCCAGCGGAGGAGGCATTCAACGAAAGCCATCAAGCCACAAGGAACATCATCGAGCAAACGATAGGCATCCTCAAGCAACGGTTCCGCATCCTGGATCATTCCGGAGGATCTCTTCAGTATTCGCCGGACAGAGTCTCCCAGTTCGTCGTCGTGTGCTGCATGCTGCACAACCTGGCTATCTGCAGGACTCAGGCACTGACACCTGGCATTGCACCACCACCTCAGGAGGACGAGCAGGAGGAGGAGGAGGAGGAGGACCAGCCCAGGAGGGAGCGACAAGGGCCAAGGGCCGTCCGCCGGGGGCGTATTGATCGACACTTCTAGGCCCCCTGTCAGGGAATGGCCTGTGGCAATGAACGCACCTGAGGCAGCCGCTCCGCAAGCCCTCAGCTGGTTAACGCAACAACCACTTCAAACATGACACCTGGACATGCTGAATAAATAAAAAGCTTTATTTCACAAACTCAGGGCCCTTCCCACATGAAACAGAAAAACAGACGAGACCCCCAAAAAACAGTCAAAAACTTCGGTCACTCCCAAAACCTGGGGAGGACTAACAAAACTTGCCCATCCAAAAGGCCATCAACAGCGGCCTTATAAAAATAAGCCCCCCCCCACAACAGAGACACCCCCATGAAAACAAAAAATGCCTTGATCCTCGGCCTTAAAAAAATAATGCCCCCCACAACACAAGCCCCCAATATAAAAGAAACCGCTCTCACAACACTCTAATGGGTGTGCCGAGAGGGCGAGTCCTTAGACAGGCTTCTCCGGCCCCTGGCCGACCTGCTGCTCCACCTCAACCTGGGCCCTGCGGGTGTGGCGAGGCTGGGGGAAGGCTCATGAGGGCCACAAAGCGTGTCGGCAGATGCCCTTGGGGGTCGGCCTAGACGAGGCCTGGCCCGGGAGGGGCCGGCTGCTGACTGCTGTGGCTGGGCAGCATCAGTCTTAGCAGCAGCTCGTCGCACCTTGGCTGGGGGAGTGGCAGTATCGGCAGCACCATTGGGGGCAAGCTGGCTGATGGCAGGTGCGCGCTGCTCGCCAGAGACACTGGCACTCGGCCGGGCTGGCAGTGTAGCAAGCGCAGCAATCTGGGGGAGGCCAGACCGCTGTGCTGCAGCAGGGCGGCGGGTGCCATGGCGATGCCTCCGTGCCACAGCGAGTGTGGCAGACGTGAGTGCCCGAACTGCCCTGGTATGTGCCCGCATCAGCTGTGCCAGTGTCTGGACAGCACCACTCATCTCGCGAGCCGCGTCCTGCGCTGCAGCCAGTTGCTGCACACCCATGTCCTGCGCTGCCGCGAGTTGCTGCACACCCCTGTCGTGCGCTGCGGCCAGTTGCTGGACACCCCTGTCGTGCGCTGCCGTGAGTTGTTCGAACCCCCTGGCCTGTGATTCCCAGAAAGCCACCACACTCTGAGCCAGGGACTCAATGGCGTGAGGCGTCTGTTCGACCACCCCCATGAACTCCTGGTGGCACCGCTCAGACGCCGCCGACATCTCATCGAGGACGCGCACCTCCTCGGCGAGGACCGTGTCCGGACTGGAGGGCAGACTCTCCCTCTGGGGAGAAGGCCGCCCAGCTGGCCGACCCTTCCCGTGTGCGTCGACCCCACTTGGGCCAGGTTCTGCCCTCCCCACCAACAACTCCCCCCTCTGGGCAGAAGGCCGGCGTGCTGCCGGAGCCTTCCCGCGTGCGTCCACCCTACTGGGACCAGCTTCGGCCCTCCCCTCCAGCACCTCCCCCTGGCTCTCCTGCAGGCCAGACGTCTCCCCTCCATTGCCATCCCCTGGCGCGAGGAGGGTTCCCCCGATGTGCCACCTTCCTACTGGTCCTCGGCGTCCTCCTCCTCCAAGGGCCTGGCTCGCTGCGCTTCAGGGACCACCTCCTCCTCACCAGCTGAAAGCAGGAAGGCACAAGAGTAGCTTTAGAGTGAGGACAGGCCGTCAGCGAGGGCGGCCTGAGAGGTGCATTATGCGCATTTGTCGGTCAGTGGGAAAGGATGTAGATCTGAAGCGCGAGGGCAACGAGAGAGGTGCAACCGGTCATGTCCTTACCAGTGAGTCCCAGTACAGGGTCCGCCTCGCCGATCGCGACAGGGCCAGTCACCCGGCCACGCATGAGCCGTGCCACGCTCTCCTCCAGATCAGTGAGCGCCTGGTACTCAGGACGGCCTCCACCAGTGACAGCCTGGCTTCTTACATTGCTCGCCAGCTTGGCCTGCAAGAGAAAGGACGGCATCTAAGTACAGTGTGGTGCCCTGCCGCTGTGTGCACTGCCTCCCATGGTCGAATAGCTTGGCCAGTGTGGTGCCCTGTTGCTGGGTGCACTGCCTCCCATGGTCGAATAGCTTGGCCAGTGTGGTGCCCTGTTGCTGGGTGCACTGCCTCCCATGGTCGAATAGCTTGGCCAGTGCGTTAAGTGCAGAAAGTTCTATTGATGAACATGCAAGTGCCATTGCTGCGGGAGGAGGGCTGCCCATTAGGCCTTTGAGGTCCCTTTGCCCATAATGTGAGGTGCGCATGCAAGGATGAGGGGGACACTGGAAAGGGTACTCACCTTCACCATCCGAGTGAGGTCGTTGTACTTCTTGCGGCATTGGTCCGCACTCCTGGGGACATCACAGGTGGATGACACCCTGCGGGCGATTTTGCCCCAGGCTCTCCTGTACTGGCTCCTGGGAGCCTTCCTGCCACTGTCCGGGCACAGGATCTCTCTTCTCTTCTCCACACCATGAATGAGCACACTCAGAGCATGCTCTGAAAAGCGCTGCGCTCGCTCACGGGCCCTTTCCATTGCTCCAGGTGCTATTTTGACACACCAGTAGTGCTGAGGCCTAGCTGCAGGGCTCCAGTATGCAGGGCGTGGCAGCAGTCAAAGTTGACCCTTCCCCCTTTAAGAGCTGGCCGGCGTCAGGGTGTCTGCTGTCAATCAAAACATGACCGCACCTGCGCTGCGCCCGGCTTCGGCGTTATTAGGCCGATCGCCGGCTTAGCGCCGGAACACAGCATTTCAACGCCAGTTTCAGCGCTCGGCGAAACTTAGGGCCAACTCTACTGAATTTCGGCGATGTGGCCTACACTTTCCGGCGGGCGCTAACTTTAGCGAGCGCCCGACTTTAGCGCCCCAAAAGTGTCCAAACTGAATTTCTAGGCCCTAGAATTGGGGCGAAGCCCTATGTTGGGGCGAACGCTATGAAGATAGCGCCAACTCAGATATTGACTATGCATTTAGCACCTGCGCTAAGTGTTTACGCGCGCCCGCGAGCGCAAGCAGCTCATGACGTTATTTCAGTGTGCAACGCCTTTTACGAGCGCTTGAGCGCATATTGGGTGGCGCCCAGAGCCTTAGCGCCCAGCGCTTTTAGTGACAGTTCAAGGGAGGGCTAACAGGCCCTTCTCGGTGTAGGACGGCGCTATTTAAAGGGGACAGCTCTAGTGCAGAATCTTCTGCCACTTGGCCTGCTCATTGCGATCGCTGTTAGAGAGAGTTGGCGAGCTAATGTGGAGTGGAGTTCTGGGAATTTAGCGTTACAGCAATTGGGACCTTCAACCCTGTCCGAAGCATATGCAGCATTACACCTGAAAGCCTTTTGACCAACTGGCATTGGAAAGAGAGCTTGTTTGGAGGGCGACGGCCTCATCGCCCAACACTGTGAATGGGCAGAGAGACGGCGGGAGAGAGGGCCGGGATTGGCCAGAAGGAGGAGGGGCAATGGAGGTTGGCCAATCCGACGGGATGCTGCGAGGGTCTTTAGTCAGCAGTTGACAAGCCTTGACATGTCGGAGGAGCAGTGTTTGGGAAGGCTCCGAATCTGGAGGGACATTGTTACTGATCTGTGCCACCTGCTTGGTCAGGATCTGCAGCCGCGTGAATGCTGCAGAACCTCTCTGTCTGTGATGGCTACACTGACTGATGGCCTCCATATTTATGCCAACGGATCCTTTCATTCAGCCACTGGGAACAATGTGACTGTCGCTCAGGCTGCAGTCCGCCGTTGCATCCGGCAAGTTACAGATGCCCTTTATAGGCAAACGCGTCAATTCATGACCTTCCCTCGGACCCTGCACAAGCAGGCGGAGGAGGAGGAGTATGAGGAGGAGGAGGAGGAGGAGGAGGACGAGCAGGCGGAGCAGGAGGAGGAGGAGGAAGATGGAAGGGCTGCTGAAAGTGTAAGGTCCATACGTCAGAGGCTCATCTGGACTCCTGTCGACACCCCTGTGGTGGAATGATGAGAGTCTTAACTCATGCGCACTTTGGATGTTTGATGGCCTCTGAATGACAGCATCACTGAAAGTAGTCACATGCACCATGCAAGATTGAAACTTCTGTTTATTGATACAAAAGTCTTTCATTACAGCTAAACAACGTAATGTGAGCAGAAACCATTACTTTCAAAATAACTGTGAACTGTTCGGCAAAGCCGCAAAACTCAACAAACCTTCTGCAAATATAACAGCAGGTGAGGGTGTCCTTGAATTTGGACAAACAAACGTCTCAGCACTTCCCTCTACAAACGGCCCCTTGAGGGAGAACGACTTCTCTTTCGCGCCCGGCCCCTTCCCTCCCTGCTGCTCCTAAGTAATTGTACCCCAGTGGCGGGCTCAACGTTGGGGGATGCTTGCTTACTGTCTGGAAGTGCAGAAGCCTCTGAGGGGCGGCCTGGCCGACCTCTGGGCTTGGAGGGTGTGGGCGCAGGATGCTTGCTGTGACCATGGCTGGAATCAGTGTGGCCTGCAGGTGGTGGCAGCTGCAATGCAGGCGACCCAGCGCTGGCATGTGCAATGGTCTCCTGCCGAGAGAGGACACCTGCACCATGGTCGGACGACACACTGGCTTTCTGAGGGGAGCGGCTCGGCTCATCTGCCACAATCGCATGCTCCACTGATTCCTGGCCTTGTACGGGATTGGAAGGGCCCGGGGTGATCCTATCTGATGCAGAGATGGTGGCTGCAGTGAGTGATCGCGTGGCGTCAATCTGGCTATGGAGGAGCCCAGCAAGTGACTGCGTGGCAACAGTGAGGACCTGTGTGCCAGGTGCCAGTGCTTCGGAGAAGGCCTGGACAGTTCTTCCCATGGCTTCGGACAAGGCAGGTGCCAACCGCTCCACTGCCTCGGACAAGCCCTGCACAGACCTTTCCAGGGATTGTCCGAAGCCCTGAACAGTCCTTTCCATTGCCGACTCAAAGCCGTGGACAGTTCTCTCCATTGTTGGGCCGAAGCCCGAATAGTCCTGTCCATTGTGGCCCCGAACCCTGGATAGACCTGTCCATTGTTTCCCCGAGCAACTGGAGAGTCCTGTCCATTGTTGCCCCAAAGCCCTGCAGAGTCCTCTCCATTGTTGCCCCGAAGTCCAACATACACCTAGCTAATGAATCTATTGACTCAGTCATCTTCTCCACTGCAGTCATCAGCTCCGTGTGTCTGACCCAGGCCTGTTTGCTCATCTCAGTCAGGAGACGGACCTCATCTGCACTCTGTGCAGCAGACATGACGACCTGCCCTGCCCTGCGGGGGGATGGTGGCCGAACTTGCCTATCCCCCGTGCGTTGCTGCATGCCGCTTGCATGCCGCAACTGGTTCATCCTCAGAGCCACCCTCCCTCCCCTCCAGGGGACTACTATCCCCAGTCTGCAGATGTCTCAGCTCCCCGGATTCTGCAACGGCTGGTCCGGATTCCTCCTGGTCCTCGCCTCCGGTGGCACTGGCACTGGCGCTTCAGCGCATTGAGCCCGAGTTGGTGCTGCTTCATCTGAAAGTGGGAGGTGGAAGAGTGGCTTTAGGAAAAGGACAGCTTTGCTGAAAGGCATGCCAGATTGCGGCAAGGCTCTGACATGGCTGCACACTGAGTATGCATGCTGGCCAGTGGACCAAGTGGAAGGCAACAGGTGAAAAAGTTGAGAGTCGTACTCTCGCTGTCGGTAATGGGGTCGGCAGATGCAGTGGTCACAGGACCAGACAGACGTCCTCCAAGTATCTGGTGAACTCTCTCCTCCAGATCCATGAGAGTGACCACTTATGCAGGCCCGCCACCGGTTCGACGCTGCTCCTTTCGAATCATCGGCAGCTTGGACTGCAGGGGAAAGAAGGGGAGGTTCTGTTACACGATGCCTTGAGACCTCATCGCATGCCTCCCATGGTGGAAGAGCCCTTACATGAGACCTTGAGACCTCATCGCATGTCCCCCATGGTGCAAGAGCCCTTACATGAGGCCTTGAGACATCATCGCATGCTCCCCATGGTGCAAGAGCCCTTACATGAGGCCTTGAGACATCTGTCCATGTGTGTGCCCAGAAAGGTCCATGGGTGCATACTGACAGATCGCCATTGGCGCATCATTGCAGCAGGGTGCACGAAGTCAGCTGCAGATGGAGGGAAGCACAAGTTTGGCAAACCATCACTCACCCTAACGATCCGTGTGAGGTCGTTGAATTTCTTCCTGCACTGAACAGGGGTCCTGGTAGCCATGCTGCTGGAGTTCACCCTCACAGCAACCTCCCTCCACGATCGTCGATAAGCCTTCTGATTAGGCCTCTTGCCATTATCCGGATACAGGACCTCTCGACGGTGTTCAACTGCTACCACCAAGTGGTCCAGAGCCTCAGTGCAGAAGCGCTCTGCTCTCTGCCTAACCTTCTCCATGATGAACAAGTTTGTACTGCCAGACAAGGGCGAGCGCCGAACCTGAGGGTGTTGAAGCTCAGGCTGACTGACCCACCCCTTTAAGAGGCGGCCGGCGCCTGGAGGTCTCGTGATTTCACGTAATTGAGTTCACCTGCGCTGCGCCCGTCCGCGTCGAAATTGAGTAGCGCCTGACCTTTTTGCCTTATGAGCACCATGCAACAGCTGATTTAGCGCCTCAATCCCCTTTGGGGGTGATGCAACCCAATATCGCGCTAGGCGGCGATAAGTTTCATCTGGCTATAAACTTTGCACATCGCCAGTTCTAATGCCTCAAGCGGGGCTATACCCAATTTCTAGGCCTATATTTCTTCCACCTCTCAGTTATTTCCCTGCAAATTTGCTCCTTTTTATCCTTCCCACTAGTTGGTGGACTATAGAATAAACCTAGTACTGTGATAATACCTCCATTGTTTCTTAAATCTAATCAAATATATTCAGTCCTTGATCCCTCCAGGGGCATCCTCTCTCTCAAGCATTGTAATATTCTCCTTAATCAATATCATTACCCCACCTCATTTCTTTCCCTATCATTCCGAAACATCTTATATCCAGGAAAATTTGGACCCACTCCTGCCCTCTTTAGAGCCAGGTCTCTATTATCGCAATGACATCACTTTCCTACGTGGCTATTTGCGCCTGCAGCTCACCAAGCTTTTTACCACACTTAGTGTGTTTACACACATGCACTCTAAACCTATCTCACAGTGTCAGCTGTGGCTAAGTTAGTAGCACACTAGCCTCTCAGTCATAAGGTTGTGGGTTCAAGTCCCTCACCAGAGACCTAAGCCCATAATTCCAGGCTGACACTCCAGTGTAGTATTGAGGGTGTACTGCACTGTCGGAGGTGCTGTAATTCCAATGAGAGGTTAAACCGAGGCCCAGTCTGCTCTCTCAGGTGGATGTAAAAAATCCCATTACACTAGTTCGAGGAATAGCAGAGGGAGTTATCCCTGATGTCCTGGCCAATGTTTAACCCTCAATCAACAGAACAAAAACAGATTACCTGATCATTATCAGAGTGCTGTTTGTGGGAACTTGCTGTGCACAAATTGCCTGCCGTGTTTCTCACATTACAAAAGTGACTACACTCTAAAAGTATTCCTTGGTTGTAAAGCGCTTTGAGACTATGGATCGTCGTGAAAGGCGTGATATAAATGTAAGCCTTTATTTTAGTCCTTAAAAGAGCAAAATACTGCGGATGCTGGAAATCTGAAATAACAACAGAAAATGCTGTAAGCACTCATGTCAGGCAACATTGTGGAAAGAGAAACAGAGTTAACGTTTCAGGTCGATGACTCTTCGTCAGAACTGGAAAAAGTTAGAGACATAACAGGTTATAATCAGGTGCAGAGGCAGGGGACAGGGGGCAGGGGAGGAAAGAACAAAAGGGACGGCCTGTGATAGGCTGGGAGTCAGTACTGGGTAAATGTTGCAAATGGGGAAGGCAAAACCATCAACAGCTGCCCCCTGAAAAAAGAGGGGCGGAGGATATGATCTGAAATTCTTGAAATCAGTGTTGAGTCCAGAAGGCTGTAAAGTTCCTAATTGAAAGATGAGGTGCTGTTGTAAGAGGCAGAGGACAGAGAGGTCAGAGTGGAGATTGTCAGCTGGTCATATTAATTCTCCACTACACTCCCACTCTGACAGCAGTTCATTTCTCTATTGCCTGAAACTAGAACAAGAACAACATGTTTGTAAAGATTGAACTTACCCAGAGAGCCAGGTCATGGTGTTTGTCGAGGGGAAGAATAATTAAATGTAGCAAAGGTTTGATACCAAGGAATGAAAGGGAAATATTAAAAAAATTAAACAATGTAAATAAATTTTAAAGAAATGTTGATTTCTCGCATATTCATACTCACAGAAGCAGAACTATCAGTCAATATCCCGAATTCTCCATCACCATCCCAGACTGTGTCATGTTCCACTGGCAGCACAGGCCCACCAGAGGTGGGGGCACAGTGTTATCCAGTCACGTGGGCAAGATCCTGCGTGTTCTCACCATTGCATAAGGATATAATGAAGTCTCATGGCTTCCAGTCAGACATGAGCAAGGTAACTTCCTGTTGTTTACCACCTAGCGCCCTCCCTCAGCTGATGAATCGACACATCTTCATGCTGCACAGCAGTTGATGGGAGCAACCAGAGCAGAAAGGGTACAAATTATACTCTAGGGTGGGAGGGGGTGAAACTTCAATGTCCATCACCAAGAGTTGCTCGGAAGTACCAGCATTAACCGAGCGCTGAAGAACACAGCTGCCAGACTGGGATTGCAGCAGGTAGTAGGAGAACCAACATGGGAGAATAGACTGCTTGACATCGTCCTCCCCAACCGAGCTATCACATATGTATCTGTCCATGACGACATTTGTAGAACTGAACACTGCACAATATTTGTGGAGAATAAGTCTCGCCTTCACCCTGAGACCATACGCCAGCTATCATAAGTACATAAGAAATAGGAGCAGGAGTAGGCCATTTGGCCCCTCGAGCCTGCTCCGCCATTAAATTGGATCATGGCTGTTCTGCTCCTGGGCTCAGTTCCATATCCCTGCCTGCTCCCCATAACGTTTCACTACCTTATTGTTCAAATATCTCTCTATCTCCACCTTAAATATATTCAATGACTCAGCCTCCACAACTTTCTGGGGCAGAAATTTCCAGAGATTTATGACCTGCAATGAAGAAATTTCTCCTCATCTCGGTTTTAAATGGGTGACCCCTTAATCTGAAACTTTGCCCCCTAGTTATATATGCCTCCAAGAGGGGAAGCATATTCTCTGCATATAACTTGTCGAGCCTACTCACTGACTTATATGTTTCAATAAGTTCACCTCTCATTCTTCTAAACTCCAACTGTATGCAGTACTCCAGGTGTGGTTTCACCAACACCCTGTAAAGTTGTAGCAGGACTTCCTGCTTTTATACACCAGCACCCTGGCAGTAAAGGCAAACATTCCATTTGCATTCCGGATTACTTTACGTACCTGCATGTTAACGTTTTGGACAAAAAAGGTCTATCCAGCCTAATCCCACTTTCCAGCTCTTGGTCCGTAGCCCTGTAGGTTACAGCACTTCAAGTGCATATCCAAGTACTTTTTTAATATAAAGCGGGCTTCTGGCTCTACCACACTTTCAGGCAGTCAGTTCCCGACCCCCACCGCCCTCTCTTTGAAAACAGTTCTCTTCATCTCCACTCTAATCCTTCTACCAATTACATTAAATCTATGCCCCTGGTTATTGATTTCTCTGCTAAGGGAAATTGATGCTTCCTATCCACTCAATTTAGGCTCATCATAATTTTATACACCTGAATTAAATCTTCCCTCAGCCTCCTCTGTTCTAATGTTAACAACCCCAGCCTATCCTATCTTTCCTCATAGCTAAAATTCCCCAGCCCACACAACATCCTCGTAAATCTCCACTGAAATGTCACTAGTACAATCACATATTTTCTGTAATGTGGTGAGCAGAACTGTACACAGTACTCCAGCTGTGGCCTAACTAGTGTTTAATACAGTTCAAGTATAACCTCCCTGCTCTTATGTTCTATGCCTAGGCTAATAAAGCAAAGTATTGCATAGGCCTTCTCAACCATCTTATCAACATGTCCTCTACGTTCAGGGAGCTGCAGACATGCAGTCCAAAGTCCATTTGTTCCTCTACATCTCAGTATCCTGCCATTTATTGTGAAATCCCTTTTGTTTTAAGCCCTCCCCAAATGCATTACCTCACACTTCAATGGATTGAAGTCCATGCCACATTTCTGCCCACCTGACCACATCATTGATATCTTCCTGCAATTTACAGCTTTCTTCCTAACTATCAAACACAAGGCCAATTCATGTATCATCAGCAAACTTCTTAATCATGGCCTCAGCATTGAAGTCTAAGTGATTGATATATACCACAAAGAGCAGGGGACCAGTTACTGAGCCCTGTGGAACCCAGCTGGAAACAGACTTCCAGTCACAGAAACACCCATCGACCATTAATTTTTGCTTCCTGCCACTGAGACAACTTTGGATCCAACTTGCCACTTCCCCTTGGATCCCATGGGCTTTTACTTTTTGACCAACCTGTAATGTTGGTCCTTCTCAAAGGCCTTGCTAATATCTATGTGGACGACGTCAAATACAATACCCTCATCAACGCACCTAAAAAAATTCAATCAAGTTAGTCAGACACAACCATCCCTTCACAAATCAATGCTGACTGTCTTTGATTAATCTGTGCCTTTCTAAATGCCGATTTATAATATCCCTCAGAACTTTTTTAATACTTTTTCCACCAACGAGGTTAGGCTGACTGGCCTGTAATTGTTTGGTCTAACCCTTTTTCCCTTTTTAAACAGAGATACAACTTTCGGAGTCCTCTGGCGCCACACCATTAGCCAGAGTCTGTCGAAACATGATGGTCTGAGCCTCTGCTATTGCCTCCCTTAGCTTTCTTATCAGCCTGGGATACATTACGTCCGGGCCTCGTGATTTAACTAATTTCAAAGAAGCTAATCCCCTTAATAATTCCTCTCTCGCTATGTTGATCACATCTAAAATGTCACACTCCTCCTTAACTACAATGCCTGCATTGTCCCTCTATCCCCTGAAGACAGTCGCAAAGTATACATTAAGAACCTTACAAAACATCTTCTGCCTCTACACTGTGGTTAACTTTTTGTTCACCAATAGGCGCAACAGTTTCCTTAGTAATCCTCTTGTGATTTATGCATTTATAAAGCCTCTTTGTGTTTTCCTTGATTTTACTTGCCAATATATTTTCGTGCCCTTTCTTTGCCTTCGTAATTTCTTTCCTAACTTCAATCCTGCACTTTCTATACCCCTCTCGGCTTTCTGTAATACTGAGCTCTGGGTATCTGTCAAAAGATTACAATTTACTGCTCATACTACCCTATATGTTAATGATATCCAGGGGAATCTAGAATTGGGGGTCACATCCTATTTCTTTGTGACAACATATTTGCACTGAACACTCATTATCTCCTCCTTGAATGCTTCCCACGGCACTGAAACTGATACCCCGTCAAGTAGCTGTTTTCAGTCCACTTTTGCTAAATCTCATGTCTGCTGAATACAAATTAGCCTTTCCGCAATTGAGAACTTTTACACCTGGTCTATCTTTCTCCTGTCCCGTAAGGGGAGATTTAATATAGATGTTCAAAATCATGATGGGTTTTGATAGAGTAACTAAGCCGAAACTGTCTCCAGTGGCAGAATGGTGGGTAACCAGAGGGCACAGATTTAAGGTAATTGGCAAAATAACCGGGGGAGAGATGAGGAGAATTTTCTTTACACAGTGAGTTGTTGTGATCTGGAATACACTGACTGAGAACGTGGTGGAAACAGGTTCAATAGTAACTTTTGAAAGGGAATTGGATAATTAGTTGAAGGCGCAATCTTTACAGGGCTCTGGCTAAACAGTAGGACTCATTAGATATCTCTTTCAAAGAGATGGCATGGACATGATAGGCCGAATGGTCTCCTTCTGTGCTGTGCCATTCTATGATTCTATGAGCAGTAGGCACAGAGAGAGAGAAAAGGGGGACAATGAGAAAGAGCGAATGAGATAAATAAAAATAGAGACAGAAAGACTGGGAGTGGTACAGAGGGAAAAAAATAATTTAAATGAGGAATTGGATAAGTACATGAAGGGGAAAAATTTGCAGCACTATGGGAAAAGAGCTGGGGAATGGGAGGGGTGAGGTCATGGTGGGATTTGAACAAAAAGAGTACAATAATAAGCTTAAGGCTTTGCCGGATTGGGAGCAAATGTTGTTCAGCGAGCACCGGGGTGATGAATGAATGTGACATGATGTGTGTAGGATAAGGGCAGCAGAATTGTAGATGAGCTCTAGTTTATGGAGGCTTCTAACTGGGAGGCCAGTCAGGGGAGCATTGGAATAGTTGAGTCTGGATTTAACAAAGGCACCAAGGATGAGGGTTTATGCAGCGGAAGGGTTAGGGCGGTGCAGAGACAAGCGATATTGTGGAGGTGGCGGTCGGCAGGACTGCTAATTCCGAGAATTACAGATCTATTTTCTCGATATAACAGTGACACTAACAGCAGCAAAGAGGGGAGAGTACATTACCAGAACAGTAATACAGTTAGCAAAGGTTAGCAGAGTTAATAGTTGGATACAGTGACTTACCCGGAACAACAACAGCAGCGAGGAGGGGAGAGTGAATGACAAGAACAGTAATGCAGTTAAACGTGGTCTATAGGATTAACAGCTGGAGAGAGAGACTTACCAGGAACACCAACAGCAGCGAGGAGGGGATAGCAAAAGTGTTGAATAATCACAAGTGCGAAATAGATTCGATCTTCTAATGATATTCTATCATAATAATTTGAAAGATAGTAAAACTCCCAGATTTTAATCCTGCCCATTGTTGTAACATTCCAATCTACTGTTCTCAGATTCCGACCCATTGTTTTAACATTCCATTCTACTGTTCTCAGATTCTGACTCTCTCCCTATGGAGCAGCGCGCTGATCCCTGTTAGTGCCAGAGGAGATGCTCTCACTGACACAATGGGATAACACATTGAAAGGCGTCCCTTATTAATAGAAGAGGGAAACCCTACACTGATACAAATAGGGCCCATGGAGACTGACATTAATTACAGTCACTGAACAAACAGCTTCAGTTAACCTGTGGAGGCTGACATTAATTACAGTCACTGAACAAACAGCTTCAGTTAACCCGTGGAGACTGACATTAATTACAATCACTGAACAAACAGCTTCAGTTAACCCGTGGAGACTGACATTAATTACAGTCACTGAACAAACAGCTTCAGTTAACCCGTGGAGACTGACATTAATTACAGTCACTGAACAAACAGCTTCAGTTAAACGGTGGAGGCTGACATTAATTACAGTCACTGAACAAACAGCTTCAGTTAACCCGTGGAGACTGACATTAATTACAATCACTGAATAAACAGCTTCAGTTATCCCGTGGAGACTGACATTAATTACAATCACTGAACAAACAGATTCAGTTAAACGGTGGAGGCTGACATTAATTACAGTCACTGAACAAACAGCTTCAGTTAACCTGTGGAGACTGACATTAATTACAGTCACTGAACAAACAGCTTCAGTTAACCTGTGGAGACTGACATTAATTACAGTCACTGAACAAACAGCTTCAGTTAACCTGTGGAGACTGACATTAATTACAGTCACTGAACAAACAGCTTCAGTTAACCTGTGGAGACTGACATTAATTACAGTCACTGAACAAACAGCTTCAGTTAACCTGTGGAGACTGACATTAATTACAGTCACTGAACAAACAACTTCAGTTAAACGGTGGAGGCTGACATTAATTACCGTCACTGAACAAACAGCTTCAGTTAAACGGTGGAGGCTGACATTAATTACAGTCACTGAACAAACAGCTTCAGTTAACCCGTGGAGACTGACATTAATTACAATCACTGAACAAACAGCTTCAGTTAAACGGTGGAGGCTGACATTAATTACCGTCACTGAACAAACAGCTTCAGTTAACCCGTGGAGACTGACATTAATTACCGTCACTGAACAAACAGCTTCAGTTATCCCGTGGAGACTGACATTAATTACCGTCACTGAACAAACAGCTTCAGTTAAACGGTGGAGGCTGACATTAATTACAGTCACTGAACAAACAGTTTCAGTTAACCCGTGGAGACTGACATTAATTACCGTCACTGAACAAACAGCTTCAGTTAAACGGTGGAGGCTGACATTAATTACAGTCACTGAACAAACAGCTTCAGTTAAACGGTGGAGGCTGACATTAATTACAGTCACTGAACAAACAGCTTCAGTTAAACGGTGGAGGCTGACATTAATTAAAATCACTGAACAAACAGCTTCAGTTAAACGGTGGAGACTGACATTAATTACAGTCACTGAACAAACAGCTTCAGTTAAACGGTGGAGGCTGACATTAATTAAAATCACTGAACAAACAGCTTCAGTTAAACGGTGGAGACTGACATTAATTACCGTCACTGAACAAACAGCTTCAGTTAAACGGTGGAGACTGACATTAATTACAGTCACTGAACAAACAGCTTCAGTTAAACGGTGGAGCCTGACATTAATTACAGTCACTGAACAAACAACTTCAGTTAACCTGTGGAAATTGACATTAATTACAGTCACTGAACAAACAGCTTCAGTTAACCCGTGGAGGCTGACATTAATTACGGTCACTGAAGAAACAGCTTCAGTTAAACGGTGGAGGCTGACATTAATTACAGTCACTTACCAAACAGCTTCAGTTAAACGGTGGAGACTGACATTAATTACAGTCACTTACCAAACAGCTTCTGTTAAACGGTGGAGGCTGACATTAATTACAGTCACTGAACAAACAGCTTCAGTTAAACGGTGGAGACTGACATTAACTACAGTCACTGAACAAACAACTTCCATTAAACGGTGGAGGCTGACATTAATTACAATCACTGAACAAACAGATTCAGTTAACCCCTTCCAATCCAACACTTGTTTTACCACCGTAAAGTAGAACATTCACCCATTCCGGATGGGATATATAAGGGTTGCTGAGCGAAGAATGGTGGAAGTAGCAGAGGCTCTGATCAGAATATTTCAATCCTCCTTGGACTTGTGAGTGGTGCCAGAGAGCTGGAGGGTTGAAAATGTTGCAACCTGTTTAAAAAGGAGAGAGCAATAAATCCTGTAACTGCAGGCTAGTCAGTCTAATGTCGGTGGTGGGGTAAGTTCTGGAGGCCATATTCCAGGGCAAAATGATCTGTCATTTGGAAAAACATGGATTAAAAAATGACGGTCAGCGCAGACTGTTTAAAGTCCAGTCTGTCTGACAAACATGATTGATTTTCTGATCAAGTAACGGGGAGGATTGATGAGGGTAGTGCGGTTGATGTTGAGTATATGGACTTTCAAAAGGTGACTGATTAAGTGCCACTTAATAGACTTGATAGGGAAACGGAAACCCCCAAGATTAAAGAGGCAGTGGTTGCGTGGATACCACATTGGCTGAGGGACAGATAACAGAGAGTAGAATTGAACGGTTGCTTTTTCAGACAGAAGGGAAGTGTAGAGTTGTGTCATCCACAGATCGATATTAGGGCAATTGCTCCTTTGATAGACATTAATGGCCTGGACTCAAGTCTAAGGACATAATTTCAAAGGTTGGCGATGACATGGAACTCAGAAATGTAGTAAACAGAGAGGAAAGTTGCAGACTCCAGGAGCACATAGACAGGCTGGAGAAATGGGCAGCAACATAAAAATAACATTTATATAGCGCATTTCATGACCAGTGGATGTCTCAAAGTGCTTTACAGCCAATGAAGTACTTTTAGAATGCCGTCACTGTCATAATGTGGGAAGCGCGGCAGCCAATTTGCAAACAACCAGCTCTCACAAACAGCAATGTGATAATGACCAGATAATCTGGTTTTATTGTTATGTTGATTGTGCAATAATTATTGGCCAGGACACCGGGTAAAACTCCCCTACTCTTCTTCGAAATAGTGCCATGGAATCTTTTACGTCCACCTGAGAGAGTGGACAAGGCCTCGGTTTAATATCTCATTCAAAAGACAGCACCTCCGACAGTGCAGCACTCCCTCTGCACTGCAGTGTCAGCCTAGAATTATGTGCTCAAGTCCCTGGTCCCTGTAGGGGGATTTGACCACATAACATTCTGACTCAGGCGAGTGTGCCACCCACTTAATCACAGCTGACACACGGCAGATAACACTTAACACAGGGAAATGTGAAGTGATAGACTTTGGGAGGAAAAATGGGGTGAAGTAATATAAACAGAATGGTAAATTTTATTAAATGGAGTGCAGGTACAGAGAGGCCTGGGAGTTTCTGTACACACATTTTTGATGGTGGCAGGACAGCTTGATAAGACTGTTATAATCACTTGCAGGATTTTTGGCTTTATAAAGAGAGGCATAGAGTAAAAAAGCAAGCACGTTATGCTAAACATTTAATAATGTTACGCCTGAGCGGGATTATTATGTTCAATTCTTGGCATCGCACTTGCTGAAGCACGTCAAGGCATTGGAGAAGGCGCAGAGGAGATTTACAAGAATGGCACCAGGGATGAGATGTTTCAGTTAAATGGAGAAATGGGAGAAGCTGAGATTTTCCCCCTTCCAGCAAAGCATGTGAAGTGGGGGAATTAATAGAGGTTTTCAAGGGTTTGGAGGGAGTAAATAATGAGATACTGTTCCAATGGTGGAAGGGTTGGTAACCAAACGACAGAGATTTAAGATAATTGGCAAAAGATCCAGAGGGAAGATGTTGAGAATATGTTTTACACAGCGAGTTGTTGCGATCTGAAATTCATTGCCTGGAAAGGTGATAGAAGCAGATTCAATGAAAACCTTGAAAAGGGAATGGAATCCTGGAAGTGACGGATTTGCAGGGATTGGGAAAAGAACAGGGGATTGGGACTAATTGAGTCGCTCTTTCAAAGGGCCGGCACAGGCTCCATGGACCGAATGGCCTCCTTCTGTGCTGTATAATTGTATGATTCTGTGATAAAATAAGGCATTGAGTCATTATCTGATGTGTAAAATCGAACTTCTGCAGTTTTAGAGCCAGATTCTAATTGTTACTTGTAATCTGATAGGGGGAAGTAAGGACTGATTTCCCACTTACCCTCAGTAACAATCCCAGCACGTGAGTGCCAAAGACAAGGCCGAAGCGATTTCAAACATCATCATTCAGAACTGCCACGTGGTTGATCCATATCGGCCTACTCCTGAGGTCTCCACCATCACAGAGGCCAGTCTTCAGCCAATTCGATTCACGCCACCTGACAACAAGACACGGCTGAGTGCACTGGATAAAACAAAGGCTGTGGGCCTCAACAACATCCCGGCTGTCATGGTGAAGACTTGTGCTCCAGAACTAGCTGCGCCTCTAGCAAAGCTGTTCCAGTACAGCTACAGCTCTGGCATCTATCCGGCAATGTGCAAAACTGCCCAGGTATGCTCTGTCCACAAAAAGTAGGACAAATCCAACCCGGCCAATTACCGCCACATCGGTCTACTCTCAATCACCAGCAAAATGGTGGAAGGCATCATCGATAGTGACAGCGGCACGTACTCACCAATAACCTGCTCACTGATGCCCAGTTTGGGATCTGCAAATACCACTCTGCACCCGACCTCATTACAGCCTTGATCCAAACATGGACAAAGGAGCTGAATTCCAGAGGTGAGGCGAGAGTGACTGCCCTTCACATCAAGGCAGCATTTGACCGAATGTGGCATCATGGAGCACTAGTAAAACTGAAGTCAATGGGAATCGGGGGAAAACACTTCACTGGCTGGAGTCAAACCTACCAGAAATGAAGATGATGGTGGTGGCTGAAGGTCAATCAACAAAGCCTCAGGGAATCGTTGTAGTAGTTCCTCAGGGCAGTGTCCTCGGTGCAATCATCTTCAGCTGCTTCATCAATGAAAGCCCCTTCAACATAAGGTCAGAAATGGGAGTGTTCGCTGATGACTGTACAGTGTTCTGCGCCATTCACAAATCTACAGATAATGAAGCAGTCCATGCCCGCATGCAACAAGACCTGGACGACATTCAGGCGTGTGCTTACAAGTGGCAGGTATCATTCGCGCCACAGGCCTACCAGGCAATGACTATCTCGAAAAAGCGAGAGTCCAACCACCGCCCATTGACATTCAACGATATTACAATCGTCAAATCCTCCACCATCAAAATCCTGTGGTTCACCATTGGTCAGAAACATAACTGGACCAGCCACCTAAACACTGTGGCAAAATGAGCAGATCAGAGGCTGGGTATTCTGCGGCGAGGGCCTCATCTCCTCACTCAACAAATGCTTTCCACCATCTACAAGGCACAAGTAACGATGTGATGGAATAGTCTCCGCTTGCATCGATGAGTGCAGCTCCAAGAACGCTCAAGAAACTCGACAGCATCCAGGACAAAGCAGCCTGTTTGATTGGCACCCGAACCACCACCTTAAACAGTCACTCACTCCACCACCAGCGTACCGTGGCAGCAGTGTGTAAGATTTACAAGATGCACTAAAGCAATTCATCAAGTCTTCTTTGGCAGCACCTCCGAAACCCACGAACTCTTCCACCTAGAAGGACAAGGGAAGCAGGCTCATGGGAACACCACCAACTGCAAGTTCCCCCCAAGTCACACACGCTGCTGACTTAGAAATATATCGCTGTTCCTTCATTGTCGTTGGGTAAAAATCCTGGAATTCCCTACCTACTAGCACTGCGGAAGGACCTTCACCACACGGATTGCAGCGGTTCAAGAAAGCGGCTCACCATTAACTTCTCAAGGCCAGCGAAGCCCACATCCCATAAACGTATAAAATAAAAAATTATGCTGTTGGCTTTTCCCGATGTGCTGAGCCACGAACTCGTTTCTATCCTGAATGTGTTCTATCATTGACCGTGACCATTTCTGGCTAGCCACCTCCTGGAGAAGTGGGGTGAGGGATGGAATGAATAGGTGGGCAGGCCTTCTCATTAACCACCCCGTCATAGCCTGGTAAGCTGAAATACCTGTGGTGCTATACTATGTGGGTTTGCTCTCATGGCCATCATACAATTGAGCATCATGTTAACCCATTGTGTGGGGTGGTCCATACAATAATTTCCCAGCATGGTTTTAAGGGTTCGATTTCCCCACTCCATTACCCCTGATGTTTGTGGGTGGTGCACCACTTACAATTTGTGGGAGATTTTCATGAGTCTCTGGAGTTCTGAGAAGATTGTGCTGGAAAAGTCTGTCCCTTGGTTACTATCCACCTGGATTGGTATTCCCCACCTGCGGACCACCACACACAATAGCAGTTGCTGTGAGGCTGTGTTCATTCTACAGGGGAAAGTCTCAATCCATTTGATGAATTTGTCTAGTAGGACCAGACACTATTTGAAGCCGGAGGGCACCGTGACAAGTGGGCCTATGAAGTTTATCTGGATGTGTGTCCAGGGTCTGTCCAGGGTAGGCGGCCGTTGTAAGAGTGCCCGATTGGAATGAATGCCCGGGCTATGCTGGAGGCATGAAAGGCACTGCTGTGCCCAGGATTCAAAGTCGCATTCGCAGCCCGGTTACCAGGGCATGGCGGATAATTTCTCCTGAGTGGTCTATGCAAAGTAATGTCACTCTGCGACGTGGGCATGTAGTAAATATAATAATTCGTCTCACATAGCTGCGGGTGACGCAGGTGATGCAGTCATCCGGGGTACTGTCCTACATGAGGATGGATAGCAGTGTGCCGGGAACATCCTGGTGAAGGTTGGTGAGCGGCGCCCACGGGGTTGGGGCCAATAAAGGCTGGCCCTGCTGGTGCCATGCGATAACGACAGAGTATGGCTCATACATGGCTTCCAAGGAGACTAGTTCATTGACCGGGCTTACAGCTGACAGGGATAGCGGGCCTGGATTCTGGGCTTTTTCTTCCCACAAACTGGCGTCTATGGCGGCCTGCTTTGCTGCCTAGTCTGACATGCAGTTACCCCTAGCTAGTGGTTCTTTGGAGAGGAAATGAGACCTTATAAAGACCGCTTGTAGCAAGGGTTTAACCGTCGCTCGTACAATAGTTATTCCGGGCGTACAGGGTTAAAGACAGCCGGTTTTAAATAGAATAGGCACTGTGGGACCAAATGTTCCTACTTTGAGAACTGGTAGTCTGAATGGCATTGATGAGGGCAGCCACCTCAGCGTACTGTGCCGAATGAGGGGTACATTTGTTCTGAATGACCTAATTTGGCAAGATAATGGTGAACCTGGTGCACAGTTTACAGTCCTTGAGAAATGACGGTCACTCGATAAAGTCAGCTGCTCTGCCTGGACTGGAGGGGTGCGGAAGTCCAGCGGAGGAAGGGGCCATCCGTGCAGCGGTCCATCGTACAGGAGATGCTGAGAGGGTAAGGTAGTTGGTTTGGGAGTGACCTGCAGGTCGCCCTAAGTCAGTTCCAATGTCCAATGGCTCAGCTGCGCTGATGACACCAGCGTGTCTCCGGGCCGGAGAAACATGTTCAGAGGTGTGTGTGGACATGGGCAGTTCAGCGCCCCTTAAGATGCTAGAGGCCGGGGCAATTTGTAGTAGTCCGCCTTGGTTATCTTGGAATAGGGTGGCGGTGGGCTTTTCTCCATGGCTCCGACCTCCATGTGGAAGGGTTTGCTGGGATTGGTTGAATCCAGACATGTGGCCTTTGCGACAGCTTGCTTCAATGGTGCCAGCGTGTCCGTGCAGCCCTCAGCCCAGCCGGGTTGGACATGATGGTCATGTCCGTTAAGTATTTGGTATAGTGGTGCAGCATTCTCTGCGAACCGTGGTATGAAGTTTCGCTGTTATCCTACCAGTGCGGTCTTTGAGTTGGGCAGGATAGACACTGGGTGGTTTCGACCTTGTGCTGGTCCAGGCTGATTCCGGATGCTCCGATTGGGATGCCTGAAAATGTAACACAGCCCTGCGCCAATAGGGCCTTACATTGGTTAACTTTTATTGTGGCTCCCCTACATTTGCCACAATAGTTCTTGTAGGAGGGTTCGGGACTGTGCGCGGTCTGTGGTCACAAGCAGGATATCATCAACCTGTTGAAGCAAACAGAAAGTTTGTGGAAAACTCTGCAGAACCCTGGCCATACTGTTGCGGACAGACTCTCGGACCGCCTGCATCTGCGGGTCATCATAGGTGGCTGGCTCGTACTCCACTGTCTTTTTTAATCATGAATTTCGATTGCACACTAAATACCGGAGTATGAGGTCCGTTTTAAAGTTTCCACCAGATACAATTGTTGGCATAATCAATCACCACTTGGTGTCTATTTAGCACATCGCTAACCAATAGTCTCTGACCATTTTGCATAGACATACAGATGGGAGAGAGGAGAGTGACCTGAACCCCATCCACATCTAATACCAAAGGAAGGAACCCCTGTATTGTCGTCGGTGTCGAACTGTTGATGTCCGACAGAACTTGGGGCACACCCTTTGTAAGGTCAGGGTGCAGGTTCAGAATGATGGTGGCAGAGGGGCCGGAGTATACCAACATGAATTATCTATGGCCTCCAGAGTCAACAGTGCAGACTACCGGTCTCCCAATACCATCGTATCGGAGAGGGGAAGTTGCCTCCCCCTGAGGGGCCTGCGGGAAACACAGTGGAGGTGGAAATGACGCCGTTGTCTCGGGTTGCTGATGCACCACAGTGACCGGTCGGGCTCCCTGGCCGATGGTCAAAGACACGAATGCTGCCTTAAACTTTTCTAGTCGTCGCTCGAGTGGGTCGGGGCCTGCCTGACTCGGGGGGTTGTGGCCGTTGTTGCATTGAAGTGTATAGTGGCCTAGACGGTCACAGAGATAGCACCATACCGAAGCACTTTCCATGGAGTTCTAGATGGCCCTGACATTTGGTTAGGCAGAGGGCCCTTAACGGCCATCCCTGCAGCATTGGCAGGTTTCCTAGGGATATGGGCAAGCGCCTGATGCCAAGCATTCCTGGCATGGTTGCGTACTTGTTCCCATGGTTGTCCTTGGAGATGGAAACTCCCAGCGCGTTACGGACTAATGGTTGGAGGCCGTTCAAAAAGAGGTTTTTGAAGATTGGGTGGTTGAATTAATTTCACCACCATCCCTGGCACGCTGGAAAATGTCTTGGAGTTTATGCACAAAGTCAGTCGGGTTTTCAGTAGTGCCCTGTTTGGTGTTAGCTTTGACCTGGTGAAAATCAATTGCTCCCACCCTAGTGTTTGGCCCAGATCTACTTGAATCTCATATATTGTGCCCTGTCAGTATGTCCAGGTCCATTTCTTGTTTTAATCCTGAGGAACATGCATCCAGGAGGACCTGTGTGAGGTCGTCCCCTTCTAGTTCTGGGTTGGTGATTATAAAAATTCCCCACCGCTGCCTGAGGTTGGAGTGGCTGCTGTCCATAGTCCATGCCACCAGGTTAGATTTAACCACGATAAGGGACCAATGCGTGGTTGTGGCAGTGGATTCTGCCTCGCTACTAATAGTGGTCGAGAAGGCTGCCTCGCCATTCGAAGTCTTGGCCAGCCTGGCGCTTGGGCTCGCGTGGTGCCTTAGCTCGGGTGACCATACACACTGGTATCTTCACCCTCGCCTCCCCTTCCTTGTAAGGGTGCAGTAGATCAGATGGAACAGAAGAAGTAGGTTTCTCAACTATGTTGTCCCAGCAAATGCCGGAATCCTTTGGTTTGATTTTGCAGACAGCAGCCACCACTGTCCGTTGTTGGCCGATTTGAGCGTGAAGCTGTTGGATTGTCTCTCAGCATGGGGTATGTTCTGCTTCGGGGGAGGCAGTGGTTTTGGCGCGAGTTTAATTCCCTTAACGCTCCTCTTGCATCCTCCAACACCTCATATAATCTGATGTTTATTCTTTTGCTCCCAGCGCAACTGGTTGTGGAGGGCAGAAATGTTCTCTCACCATTCACTTATTTCTTCACACTTCTGGCTTAATAATCCTTTAACTCTTTAGTCTCCCTATTTAATTGGACAGCGTACAACTGTGCCACATAAGATAACCTGTCTCGGCCTCTCTTTATTTTAACTTTATTTTTCTGAACATCCTTAGAGAGTTTATCAATGATATAGTCATAGTCCACGTTACCATCTTCTGAGATTTTTTAGGAGGTCCTCTACTGTGGACGTTTCATCTTATTCTGTCAGGCTGTCTACTAGCTGTTCTCGATGATATCCCAACGCCTTTGTACCTCTGTTTTACCTTCACCCCAGGCTCTCCCCTTCCTTTCTTTCAGGGTGTCTTCTACTTAGTCAAAACTGACAATCACTTGCGGTCGACCAAGTCCCTCCGGTTCCCATAACCGGAACCTTCTAACTTCCAACTGTGTGATCCCACTTCTGACTCCAATCTAAGAAATGGATCAAAGGTCACAGACAGATTAGCCAGAGGGTCTTAGGAGTTGTAAGGCTTTTTATTAGAGAGCTGCAGTTTAAGCATAATCAGATACTATAAGCGATTGAAACAGTTAAACGATATTTGTATAAAACGGGATGACGTCGTAAAAGCTGAATATAGGGAGTTAGGAGCTAAATTAAAAAGTAGGACCTCAAAGGTAGTAACCTCAGTATTGCTACCAGTGCCACGTGCTAGTCAGAGCAGAGATAGAAGGATATTTCAGATGAATATGTGGCTACAGGAAAGGAGGAAGGTCGAGGGATTCAATTTCCTGGGACATTGGAGCCGGTTCCAAGGGAGGTGGGACCATTACAAACTGGATGGTTTGCACCTGCGCAGGGCCGGGACTCATCTCCTCGGGGGAGTGTTTGCTAGTGCTGTTGGGGAGGTTTTAAACTAAAATGGCAGCGGGTTGGGAACCTCTGCAGGGTGACATAGGAAAGGGAAGCAAGGATAGAAACAAAAGACAGGGAGTAGAAACGCAAAAGTGGGAGGCAGGGAAATCAAGGGTGTAAATCAAACAGGACTACAGTAAATAATAATTCTAAAAGGACTACTTGTGTTAAAAAAAACAAGCCTGAAGGCTTTGTGTCTTAATGCGAGGAACATTCATAATAAGGTGGATGAATTAGCTGTGCAAATAGATGTAAACGGATATGATATGATTGGGATTATGGAGACATGGCTCCAGGGTGACCAGGCTAGGAATTCAACATCCAAGGGTATTCAATATTCAGGATGGACAGGCAAAAAGGAAAAGGATGAGGGGTAGCATTGCTGGTTAAAGAGGAGCTTAACACAATGGTAAGGAAGGATATTAGCTCTGATGATGTGGAATCTGTAAGGGTAGTTCTGAGAAATACCCAGGGGCAGAAAATGTTAATGGGAGTTGTATACAGGCCCCCAAACAGTAATGCTGATGTTGGGGATGGCCTTAAACAAGAAATTAGAGACGCCTGCAAAAAGGGCACAGCAGTTATCATGGGTGACATTAATCAACATATAGATTGGGATAACCAACTTAGTAACAATACTGTGGAGCAGGAATTCCTAGAGTGTATACGGGATGGTTTCCTGGACCAATATGTTAGGAAACCTACTAGAGATGATGCCATCTGAGACTGGGTATTATGTAATGAGAAATAATTAATTAGCAATCTTGTGCGAGGCCCCGTGGGGAGGAGCGAACATAATATGTTAGATTTCTTCATTAAAATGGAGAGTGAATTAGTTGAATCAGAGAGTAGTGTCCTGAAATTAAATAAAGGATACTACGATGGTGTGAGGCTCGAGTTGGCTAGGATGGATTGGGGAAAGTTACTTAAAGGGTTAATGGCGGATTGGCAATGGCAATCATTTAAAGATCGCATGGATGAACTACAGTGTTTGTTCATCCCTGCTTGGCATAAAAAGAAAACAAAAAATTGAGTCAACCGTGACTAACAAGGGAAGTTAGGGATACCATAAAGTCCAAGGGGAGGACATATACATTCGCCAGTAAAAGCAGCAAACCTGCGGATTGGGAGCAGTTCAGGTTTCAGCAATCAGGACAAATGGATTAATTAAGAGGGGGAGAATAGAATATGAGAGTCAGCTTACAGGGAACATAAAAACTTACTGTGAAATCTTCTATAGATATGTGAAGAGAAAAGTATTGGTGAAGTGAAGCGTAGGTCCCTTGCAGTCAGAATCAGTGGATTTTTAAATGGGGAACAAAGAAATGGCGACCAATTAAATATATACTCTTTCTCTGCCTTCACAAAGGAGGATACAAATATCCTCCCAGAGATGTCCGGGATATAGGGCCTAATGAAAGGGAGGAACTGAATGGAATCAGTATTTGTAGTGAAATGATGTTAGGGAATTTGACGGGATTGAAGGCCGATAAATCTCCAGCACCTGATAATCTACATCCTAGGGTACTTAAGGAAGAGGCCCTAGAAATAATAGATGCATTGCTGGTTATCTTCCAAAATTCTATAGAATCTGGAACAGTTCCCATGGATTGGAGGGTAGTTAATGTAACCCCACTATTTATAAAATGTGGTAGAGACAAAACGGGAAATTATAGACTGTTAAGCCTGACATCAGTAGTGGGGAAAATGCTAGAGTCCATTATAAAAGAAGTAACAGTAGAACACTTGGAAAGCAGTAACAGGATCGACAAATTCAACATGGACTTACAAAAGGAAAATCATGCTTGACTAATCTACTGGAATTTTTTGAGCATGTACGTGGTAGAATAGATAAGGGAGAACCAGTGGATGTGGTGTTTTTGAACTTTCAGAAGGCTTTTGATAAGGTCCTGCGTAAGATAGTAGTGTGTAAATGTAATGCACATGGGTTTGGGGGTAAGGTACTGACTTGGATAGAGAACTGGTTGGCAGGAAGCAAACAAAGAACCGGAAAAAACATGTTTTTTTCCGAGTGGCAGGCAGTGACAATTGGGGTACCGCAGGGATCTGTGCTAGGACCCCAGTTATTCATAATATATATTAACGATCTAGCCAAGGGAACTAGATGAAATATCTTCAAGTTTACAGATGACACAAAGCTGGGTGGGCGTGTGTGCTGTGAGGAGGATGCAGAAAAACTCCAGTGTGATTTGGACAGGTTGGGAGATTGGGCAGATACATTGCATATACAGTATAATGTGGATAAATGCGAGATTATCCAGTTAGGTGGCAAAAACAGGATGACAAATTATTAGCTGAACTGCAATAAATTGTGAAAGGAGAAGTGGAACGAGATTTGCGTGCCTTTGTGCACCAGTTGCTGAAGGTAAGCATGCAGTTGCAGCAGGCGGTTAAGAAGCAAGTGGCATGTAAAATATTAAATAGTGAGGATAGTAGTAATCGGCTTCAGGAGGACAAAGACAGACTGGTGAAATGGGCAGACACAGGCCAAATGACATTTAACAGAGAGAAGTGTGAAGTGATTCATTTTGGTAGGAAGAATAAGGAAAGGCAATATAATTTAAATGGTATAATTTTAAAGGGGGTGCAGCAACAGAGAGACCTGGGGGTGTACATACACAACTGTTTGAAGGTGGCAGGACAAGTTCAGAAGCTGTTAAATAGACACACCGGATCCTTCGCTTTATAAATGGAGGCAGAATACAAAGCAAGGAAGATATGCTAAACGTTTATAAATAACTGGTCAGGCCACAGCTGGAGTATTATTTCCAATTCTCGACACCACTTTAGGAAGGATGTTACTGCCTTGGTGAGGGTTCAGAGGAGATTCACTGGAATGATACCAGCGATGAGCGACTTCAATTACATGGAGAGTCTTGAGAAACTGGTTTTCTTGGAGCAAAGATTTGAGGGGAGACTTGATAGAGTTGTTCAAAATCCTGAAGAGATTTGATAGAGTAGATAAGGAGAAATTGTTTCAAGTGTCAGAAGGGTCGGTAACCAGAGGACACAGACTTAAGATAATTGGCAAACGAGGCGACATGAGGAAAACATTATTTACACAGCGAGTTGTTGAGATTTGGAATGCACTGCCTGAAAGGGCA
The DNA here is from genome assembly GCF_052327205.1 of Somniosus microcephalus. Taxonomy (NCBI): domain Eukaryota; kingdom Metazoa; phylum Chordata; class Chondrichthyes; order Squaliformes; family Somniosidae; genus Somniosus; species Somniosus microcephalus. Next base: position 24,899,163 of record NW_028225181.1, on the reverse strand, counting down.
ACGGAAGCAGATTCAACAGTAACTTTCAAAAGGGGTTTGGATAAATATTTGAAGCTGGTGAAGTTGCAGGGCTGTGGGGAAAGAGCAGGGGCGTGGGACTAATAGGATGGCTCTTTAAAAGAGCCAGCAGAATCACGATGTGCCGAATGGGCTCGTCCTGGGTTGTATCAATCTATGATACTTTGAGGGGAGCGGGGTCGGAGATAGGGCTGATTGTTCACCCAGGAGCAGAGCCTGGTCAATGTGAGCCTGTGACACCTCGAGTGGGAGGCTGCTTTGTGACATCGTTCTTGACTGCTGTGTGTTTGGCTCCTGGCTCCTGTGTGATGTCACCTGCAGACTGGGCCCTGCCAGTGGTTACGGTCCATCAGTGGGATGTCAGTGTGGGATGAGCTGGAATGACAGCTGACACTGGGAGTGAGTTTAGTCCCAATAAACAGGGCAAAGGGCAGAAACGAACAATGTAACATTAAAGTAAGTAATAAAATAGACTCCTTAATCGCAAACATATTCAATTTAAATATAATCACAGTCACAAAAACAGCACCATTGCATGACAGTTACAGATTCTGGGATAAATATGCATTCTTTTTCTACTGACAGTTTCTGGGAGTGAGCAATATCAGAGGAAGGAGGAGAGAGAGAGCAGTAGAACAATCGTCTCACTAACTGGGCTGGAGGGATGTTGCTGGGTTCATGGAACAGCTTTGGTGGAACACAGAACCCCCCCAGTATCAGAGAAGGATAAAACGGGAAGCTTCAATAAAGATTATAAAAGTGAGGAACTTTACTGCGAATTCAATTAATGCAGGATTTTGCTGAGGTGGAAGTATAAAACCAGACATTTGGAGCTGCTCTACATCTGCAGTCAGGTGCGGATGTTGATCCGACAAGTTCAGCAGAGCTTAACTCGTAGATAAACTTTGCCCATACTTAGAAACGTAGAAACATAGAAACATAGAAGATAGGAGCAGGAGTAGGCCATTCGGCCCCTCGAGCCTGCTCCGCCATACAATGCAATCAAGGCTGATCATCCAAATTTAGTACCCTGTTCCTGCTTTCTCCCCATAACCCTTGATCCCGTTAGCCTTAAGAAATATATCCAACACCTTCTTGAATATATTTAATGAATTGGCCTCAATTGCCTTCTGTAGTAGAGAATTCCACAGGTTCACCACTTTCTGGGTGAAGAAATTCCTCATTTCTGTCCTAAATGGCTTCCCTTTTATCCTTAGACAGTGACCCCTGCTTCTGGACTCCCCGACCATCGGGAACATCCTTTTATGCAACTAGCCTGCCAAGTTCTGTCAGAATTTGATAAGTTTCAATGAGATCCCTTCTCATTCTTCTAAACTCCAGCGAGTATAAGCCCAATCGACCAATCTCTCCTCATACGTCATTCCTGCCATCCCTTTAACCTTCATTGCAAGAGGATTTGAGTACAGGAGCTAACATGACTTACTGCAGTTATACAGGGCCTTGGTGAGACCATAACTGGATTACTGTATGCAGTTTTGGTCTCCTTTCCTAAGAAAGGATACACTTTCCATAGAGGGATTGCAGCTAAGGTTCAACAGATTGATTCCTGGGATGGCAGGACTGTCGTATGAGGAGAGATTCGATCGATTAGGCCTGCATTCACTAGAGTTTAGAACAATGAGAGTGTAAAATTCTGACCAGGGCTAGACAGAATGGATGCAGGGAGGGTGTTTTCCCTTGTTGGGGGGTCAAGAACGATGGGTCACAGTCTCAGAATATGGGGTAGGACATATAGGTCTGAGTCGAGGAGAAATGTTTTCACTTAGAAGTTGGTGAACATGTGAAATTCTCTACCACAGAAAGCTGTAGGGGGCGCGTCACTGAATATATTTAAGAAGGTGATAGATAGATTAGATGTCAGCCTGGTGAATCTTTGCTGAACTCCTTCCATGGCAAGAACATCCTTCCTCAGATAAGGCGACCAAAACTGCACACAATAATCAAGATGGGGTCTCACGAAGGCCCTGTACAACTGCAGCAAGTCATCCTTGTTCCTGTACTCAAACCCACTCACTACGAAGGCCATAGAAAATAGGGTCAGGATTAGGCCATTCAGCCCTTCGAGCCTGCTCCGCCATTCAATATGATCATGGCTGATCCTCTTTCACAATACCATATTCCCCCCTTTTCCCCATGCACCTTGATGCCTTTTGTGAATAAAAATCTATCGATCTCCTTCTTAAATATATTCAGTGATGTGCCCCCCACAGCTTTCTGTGGTAGAGAATTTCACATGTTCACCACCTTCTAAGTGAAAACATTTCTCCTCGTCTCAGTCCAAAATGTCCCACCCCATATTCTGAGACTGTGACCCATCGTTCTTGACCCTCCAATCGGGGAAAACATCCTCCCTGCATCCAGTCTGTCTCGCCCTTGTCAGAATTTTACACTCTTGTTGTTCTAAACTCCAGTGAATACAGGCCTAGTCGATCCAATCTCTCCTCATACGACAGTCCTGCCATCCCAGGAATCAGTCTGTTGAACCTTGGCTGCACTCCCTCTATGGAAAGTGTATCCTTTCTTATGAAAGGAGACCAAAACTGCATACAGTAATCCAGGTTTGGTCTCACCAATGCCCTGTATAACTGTAGCAAGTTATGTTTGCTCCTGTACTCAAATCCTCTTGCAATGAAGGTTAAAGGGATCAAGAGATATGAGGAGAAAGCAGGGACAGCGTAATGAATTTGGATAACAAAGAAAATAATGGAAAAACTCAGCAGGCCAGGCAACATCCGTGGAGAGAAATCAGAGTCGACGTTTCGGGTGAACCCTTTTTCAAAATTGGAAAGGAAGTGAAATACTTCGAAGGCAGGGCTGCGCTAGAACAAAGGAAGTAAAGAGACATTAAGAGGTATTCAAAACCAGACGATATGGTAATAGTAAGTGGAGACAAAAGACAGCTCAGATTAGGTGTGAAGTGCACTGGCAGAAAGAGAGACAGCTGCCATGTGGGAGGGAGAAAAAAAAGGAAAGGGGGGAGGGAAAACCCAAAACATATGTAAAAATGTAATATGGGCCGAGGTTATGATCTGAAATTGTTGAACTCGATATTGAGTCCAGAAGGCTGCAAAGTGCCTAATCGGAAGATGAGGTGCTGTTCCTCGAGTTTATGTTGAGCTTCCGTGGTATTGTGTATGTCCCTTTAAGGGAATAACTGGTCTCAGATTGCAGTACCGGCAGTGACCACCCCTGTATAAAAGGCACTAGCAGGCTTCTGTAGTTCCAGTTTCCAGGTTGTCTCCATTCAGTAAAGACTTGTTAAACCAACTCCTGCATTCCGTGTCTCCATTAACACACGGATCTAATACTGGCGACGAGTAAGAAACTAACTTACCTGCAACTCGGCAGCACCTCAGACGACGTTGTTGAAGGTCGTGGCCAGAGAAAAGAAAAAAAAATCCAGAGAGACTCGAGAAACGGGCGTCGACCGTGGGCAACTGCTCTCCAAATCAAAAATATTGTGGGGTGCAGGAGAGACTGTCGTGAGCCAGGCTTGGTTCTTCAGTCTGTGGTTTCCCAGCTAATCGGCCTGGTGGCAGGTAGTGCACTGATCCTTCCTGGGCTGTGGCGGGCTAGAGCTCGATCGGGTGGCTCTGCAACGGGGCCGGGCAGCGAGTCGGGAAGCAAAGAGAGAGGGAGAGTGTGGAGCACACCGGGCGCGGCCGGTGCTTCGCAGCCGGACAGTGGTCGGACTTAAGAAAAGGGAGGGAAGTGTCCCAGAGGGTGTGCTCCATGACGGGAACGGTTAAAAATAAAAATACCGCAGAGAGCAGCGTTGGCAGCAGCGGCAGCAGGGGAAAGCGCGGGAGGCGCTATCTTAACTCGGCGGGAAAGAAGGAAATGTGCGGTAGGCGCCATTTTGATCCATCGGGGACAAAGGCAAAGCGCGGGAGGTGCCATTTTAGATTTTTAAGATGCCAAAGACTGGCGATATCACTGCCTTCGATAATGCAATAGAAGACTGGACCACGTATGTGGAATGAGTCGAGGTATATTGCGAGGCAAACGATATAGCCGATGACAAAAAGGCATCGGTATTGCTAAATTTAATGGGTGCAAGAACGTACGGCCTATTGCGTGACATGATAACTCCAGCCAAACCGAAGGCGAAGAGTTTTAACGAAATTGTTGCTATCCTACAGGAACACTTAAATCCTACACCGCTGCTGATAGCAGAACGATTTCAATACCACAGGAGAAATCAGCATAAAAATGAGAGCAATGCTGATTACCTAACGGAACTACGCAAGCTATCAAAGCACTGCCAGTTCGGAGCAGGACTGGCAGATACCTTACGGGACAAATTTGTCTGTGGACTCCTGAGTGAAGGAACCCAGAAGAAGCTACTCTCAGAGAAAGAGCTGACGATAGATAAAGCTTTCAGCGTGGCAGTATCTTACGAAGCAGCAGCAAGGGGAGCTGCAGAAATACAACAAAAGCCACAGGAATATGGCACCCACGAAATGACACGGGGATTTGCAAAATGTTATCGCTGCGGCAGAACAAACCATGACCAGAAGTACTGCTGGTCCAAGGACAAAATATGCAGGCAATGCGGAAAGATGGGACACATTTCACGAATTTGCAGGTCTGGGAAGAAGACCAACGAGAACAAAAAGGCTACTAAGGAACCGTAAGGAAAGTACAAAAGATGATGGACAGTAGTTCCGAAGACCAGATGAGCGATAGTGAATCCGGGAACAAGAGAGTAAGCTGTCTCAAACTTCACAACGTAATCACAAAAGAGGATCACTGAACCATTTGGATCACCCTCATTATAGCAGGGTGCCAAGTCAAAATGGAATTGGATACAGGATCAGCTGTAACCGTCATGAATCGACAAGACTACGAGCGGCTATTCTCACACATACCCTTGAGAGAGACATCCTTTATCTTGAGGATGTATACGGGGCAAAAAGTATACCCCAGAGGAAAAATAAGGGTGCCTGTCGAATACAACGGCAAGAAAATACGGAAATTGTATCTCTACATTCTGCAAGATGGTGGACCACAGTTATTGCGACGCGAATGGATCAGAAAGATAAGTTTAGACTGACACTCTATTCAGGCACTGACGATGGATGGTAAAAAGGATGACGACGTCACTCCTGGACGATTGTCAACAATCTTAGCTGACGCCAAAGAGGTATTTCAACAAGAACTGGGCAATCTTAAAGTCGTAGCCGCCTCGATAAAAATAGAGGAGAATGCAATTCCCAAGTTTTTCAAAGCAAGACCGGTACCATATGCAATTCGCCCAGCCGTCGAGGCAGAGCTGGAGAATCTGGAGAATGCAGGCGTGTTATCTAAGGTAGACTGGAGCGAGTGGGCGACACCCATCGTTCCTGTCATGAAGAAAACGTTAAACAATAAGTCTGAGGAGCCAAGGAAGGTTCGCATCTGTGGGGACTTCAAGGTGATGGTGAACCCAGTCCTTCACACAGTACAATCTCCTCTTCCAAGGATAGAAGATATGTTCACCTCACTATCTGGAGGGAAGCGTTTTACAAAAACTGACCTAGCACAAGCATATTTGCAGATGGAGGTTGAAGAATCCTCTAAGAAGTATCTCACGATAAACACTCACAAAGGTCTTCACCAGTATAATCGACTGGTATTCGGAGTAGCATCAGCTCCAGCGATATGGCAAAGAGCGATGGAACAAGTACTGCAAGGGATTCCAGGGACTCAGTGTTACTTGGACGACATCCTCGTGACAGGTGAAGATGACAGTGAGCAGCTTGCCAACCTAGAGCAGGTGCTCATTGGAATACATGAACATGGGCTACGACACAATCGCCCCAAGTGCGAGTTTTTTAAGAAACAGATATCATATTGTGCCCACGTGATTGATGAAGAGGGGTTGCATAAGTCCCCTGACAAAATTGAAGCGGTAGTTAAGGCTCCAGCGCCTGAAAATGTTTCGCAACTGAGGTCATTCCTCGGATTGGTGAATTACTGCCATAAGTTTTTGCCAAATTTGTCCACAATTCTGCATCCACTGAATGCCCTATTACGAACGGGAGTAGCATGGAAATGGAGCGATGAATGTAAGCTGGCCTTTCAGAAGAGTAAATACCTAATCACTTCAAGAGAAGTATTGGCTCACTACATTCCATCACTACCGATAAGACTGGCATGTGATGCGTCACCCTACGGCATTGGGGCGGTATTGTCACATAAATTCCTTGATGGTTCTTAGAGGCCGATAGCTTTTGTATCACGCTCGTTAACTTCAGCCGAGTGTAACTACGCCCAGATTGACAGAGAGGCCCTCAGACTAGTGTGGGGTGTGAAGAAGTTCAATCACTACCTGCACGGTCAGAAATTTACTCTACTAACTGATCATCAACCTCTCGTCTCCATTTTCAACCCTCAGAAGGGCGGACCGATAATGACGGCACAATGGCTGCAGAGGTGATCCCTTTTCCTAGGGGCACACCAATATGACATCGAGTACAAAGGAACTAAACAGCATAGGTATGCTGATGGATTGTCGCGCCTACCGTTGCCGATGATGGAAGAAGAACTGGCAGTGGATCCAGTGGAGTTATTCCACTCGACTATAGTCGAATGTCTCCCTGTGACGAATGCATACATAGAAAAGAAAATACGAAATGACCCGACACTCTCCTGAGTCTATGATTTAACGGTGAAGGGATGGCCAGCACATGGGGAACCACTGCTGCCAGCATTCTCGCCGAGAAGAGAACAGCTGTAAGTGTGCAGAGGACCCTTGATGTGTGGATCCAGAGAAGTAACTCCACCCAAATTGAAGGATAGAGTGCTCAATGAGCTTCATGAGGGTCATCTGGGAGGGGTAAAAATGAAAAACTTAGCCAGAGCGTTTGTGTGGTGGCCGGGAATCGATAGAGAAATCGAAGAGATGACCAAGAGCTGTACAGGATGCCAGAAGGTCCAAAACGCCCCACCACAAGCCCCTCTACATCCATGGGAGTGGCCCTCATCTCCATGGCAAAGGGTGCACATTGATTTTGGGGGTCCCTTTATGGACTCGATGTTTTTAATTGCGGTGGATGCACATTCAAACTGGCCAGAGGTAATAAAAATGTCCTCAACCACCACAGAAAAAAACTATCACAGTCTTACGAACCATATTCGCCAGGAATGGGCTGCCTGAACAGATTTGCTCCGACAATGGACCACAGTTTGTGTCTGAAGAGTTCCGGGGGTTCTTAAAGAACAATGGTGTTAAGCATTACACATCTGCCCCATATTATCCAGACACTAATGGATTGGCCAAGAGCTTAGTTCAAACATTCAAGAAGGCTATCAAGGCAATGTGTAATGAAGATATACCCTTCAACACAAGGTGGATAACTTCTTGTTTGCCTACCGGAATGCGACACATGCGGTTACCAACCAAACTCCACCCATGATGTTCTTCAATCGAAGACTACGATGCCTCTTGGGTTTGGTTAAGCCAAACGTCAGAAGAGATGTGGAGAACAGGCAGTTTCAGAATATGAATGAAAGGCCGACCAGGAGTTTTAAGATAGGTCAACCAGTTTTGGCCCGGGACTATCGCACAGAGAAGTGGCAGCCAGGAACGGTCTGTACAAAGCAAGGACCTCTAATGTATACCGTGGACGTTGGAGAGAGCATTGTAAGACGCCATGCTGACCAGATTCTAGAGTCACTGGAAAATTTCAACTCCACACCACGATCTGATACACCTGGTGATGAAACCGAAATACCAATTGCATCTACCGCCGAATCGGTGATATTGGAAGCAGACAAACCAAACAACGACATTGATCCCGACTCAACCTTGCCAGAAGAACCTGATATCCCAAAGAGGCGTTATCCAGACAGAATCAGGAAGCCTCCTCAAAGACTGAACTTATAATTGCTTAACTTCAACCAATGTATCTAGCAACCGTAATTGTAATTGTAATTCGTTATTATTTAGTTGTTAAATGAATGTTATGTACTGTTTATCTAAAAGGGGAGGAATTGTTGTGTTTGTCCCTTTAAGGGAATAACTGGTCTCAGACTGCAGTACCGGCAATGGCCACCCCTATATGAAAGGCCCTAGCAGGCTTCTGTAGTTTCAGTTCCAGGTTGCTTCCATTCAGTAAAGACTTGTTAAACCAACTCCTGCATTCCGTGTCTCCATTAAAACACGGATCTAATATGTGGAACAATGCAAGAGGCCAACGATGGTGAGATCTGAGTGGGAATGGAGCGGTGAATTAAAATGACAGACGGCCAGAAGCTCGGGGTCACCCTTATGGACTTAATGGCGGTATTCCTCAAAGCGTTCATTCAATCTGCATTTGGTCTCCCCAATGTAGAGGAGACCGCATCCTGAGCAGCGAATACAGTATACTAGATTGCACGAAGTACAAGTAAATCGCTGTTTCACCTGGAAGGGGTGTTTGAGGCCCTGGACAGTGGGATGGGGGAGGTATAGTGGCAGGTGTTACATCTCCTGCCCTTGCACGGGAAGGTGCCAGGTGAAGGGGAAGGGCTGTTGGGGGTGATAGAGGAGTGGACTAGGGTGTCTCGGAGGGAGTGGACCCTATGGAATGCTGAAAGGGAATGGGAGGGGAAGACGCATTTGGTGGTGGGATCACTTTGCAGGTAGCGGAAATGGCGGAGGATGATCCGTTGAATGTGGAGGCTGGTGGGGTGAAAGTTGAGGACAAGGGGAAACCTATTGTGGTCCCGGGAGGGAAGGCAGGGGTGAGGGCAGAAGTGCAGGAGATAGAATGGACACAGTCGAGGGCCGTTTCAACCATGGTAGAGGGGAATCCTCGGTTGAGGATAAAGGAAGACATGTCAGAAGAACTGGTGGGGAAGGTGGCATCGTTGGAGCAGATACGGCAGACACAGTGAAACTGGGAGAATGGAATAGAGTCCTGACAGGAGGCGGGGGGGAGGAAGTGTAGTCCACGTAGCTGTGGGAGTCAGTGGGCTTGTAGTGAATATTGGTCGATAACCTATCCCCAGAGATGGAGACGGAGAAGTCGAGGAAGGGAAGGGAAGAGTCGGAGATGGAACATGTGAAGATGTGGGAAGGGTGGAAATTGGAGGCAAAGTGAATTAAATTTTCTAGTTCAGGCAAGAGCAGGAAGCAGCACTGATACAGTCATCAATGTATTGGAAAAGGAGGTGAGGGAGGGGACCTGAGTAGAACTGGAACAAAGAGTGTTCCACATATCCCACGAAAAGGCAGGCATAGCTAAGACACATGCGGGTACTCATGCGGCTATCGTACTGAATTTGGATGATCAGCCATGATCTCATTAAATGGCGGAACAGGCTCGAGGGGCCGAATGGCCTACTCCTGCTCCTATCTTCTATGTTTCTATGTACAAGGACACACCGGTCACTTTGTACCTCATATTTCCGAGTCTATCTCCATTTAAATAATAATCTGCCTTTCTGTTTTTCCTACCGAAGTGGATAACTTCACATTTATCCACGTTATACTGCATCTGCCATGTAGTTGCCCGCTCACTGAACTTGTCTAAATTGCCTTGAAGCCTCTTTACAACCTTTACACAATTTACAATCGCACCTAGTTAGAAAAAGACCAATTTATTCCTACTCTCTGCTTCCTGTCTGTTAACCAATTGTCAATCCATGCCAGTACATTTCACTCAATCCCATGTGTTATAATTTGCACACTAACCTCTTATGTGCGACTTTATCAATGGTCTTCTGAAAATCCAAATACACCACATCCACTGGTTCTCCCATATCTATTCTACCAGTTACATTTGCCAAAATCTCCTTTAGATTTGTCAAACACCATTTCCCTTTCATAAATCCATGTTGACATTGTCTAATCCCGTTGATTTTTTATAAGTATCCTGTTATCACATCCTTTATAATAGTCTCCAGCATTTTCCCTACTACAGATGTTGGGCTAACCGGCCTGTAGTTCCCTGTTTTCTCTCTCCCTAATTTTTATACCGTGGGTTCCATTTGCCACTGTCGAATCTGCAGGAACTGTACCAGAATCTGTAGAATTTTGGAAGATTACAACCAATGCATCCATTATTTCCATGGCTACCTCTTTTAGTACTCTGTGATGCAGATTATCAGGCCCTGGGGATTTATCAGCTTTCAGTCCCATTAATTTCTCCACCACTATTTTATTATTATTACTAATTTCCTTTAATTCCTCCTTCTCACTAGAGCCTTGGTTCCCTAGCAGTTCTGGGAAGTTATTTGTGTCCTCTCCCGTGAAGACAGAGCTAAAGTATTTGTTTAATTGCCCTGCCATTTCCCTGTTCCTCGTTATACATTCTCCCGTTTCTGACTGTAAGGGATTTACCTTTGTTTTCACTAACCTTTTTCTTTTTTACACACTTGTAGAAGTTTTTACAATCCGCTTTTATGTTCCTTGCAAGTTTATTCTCATATATTATTTTCTCCCTCTTAATCAATCTCTTGGCACTTTTTTGCTGAAGTCTGAACTGCTTCCAATCCTCCGGCTTGCTACTATATCTGACAACTTTATATGACTCCTCTTTGTATCTAATGCTATCCTTAATTGATTTTGTTGTCCATGATTGGGCCACTTTGCCGTTTTTTTTGCACCAGAAAGGAATGTATAACTGTTGCAATTCATGCATTCATTCCTTAAATGTTAGCCATTGCCAATCCACAGTCAAGCCTTTTAATCAACCTCCCCAATCTATCATTGCCAGCTCACTCCTCATAACTTCGTAGTTTCCTTTGCTTAGATTTAGGATTCTGGTTTGCTTTGGACTTCTTCACTTTCCATTTGAATGAAGAATTCTATCATGTTATGGTCACACTTCCCTAAAGGAAACCGCACAAGAAGATTATTAATTAACCCCTGCTCATTGCACAATACCCAATCTAGAATAGCCTGTTGCTAGTTGGCTCCTCAAGGTGCTGGTCTACAAACACATCTCGTACACACTCCAGGAATTCACCCTCCACAATATTATTGCTAATTTTGTTTTGGCCAGTCTATATGTAGATTAAAGTCACCCATGATTACTGTAGTACCCTTGTTACATGCATCTCTAATTTCCTCTTTGATGCCATCCCCTAAATTACTTTTACTCATTGGAGGGCTATAGGCAACTCCCACCAATATTTACTGCCCTTTGGTGCTTCTTAGCTCCACCCAGACTGATTCAACATCTTGATTTTCTGAGCCAATATCCTTTCTCATTATTGCTCCGATTTCATCCATTACTAACAAGGCCACACCAACAAATTTTCCTTTAGGCCGGTCCGTCCTACATATCGAATATTCTTGGATATTCAGGTCCCAGCCTTGGTCACGCTGCAGCCATTTCTCCATGTACCTCACCCAGGATTATTTGACACTTAAATGTAGAGGGATGTTTATTCTCTATTCAGCCCATGCTGTAACTGAGCTGGTTGTGCTTCATTGCATAGTGTCAAGGGAGATGTACAGGGCAGTGTAGAGAGAGTTTTATTCTGTATCTAAACCCTGCCGTATCTGCTCTGGGAGTGTTTGATGGGACAGTGTAGAAGTAGCTTTTCTCTCTATCTAACCCGTGCTGCTACTGCCTGGGAGTGTTTGATGTGAAAGTGTAATATCAATTCATCTCACTTTATACTCCTGTTCTGTAACACTATTTATTCCCTGGCCTGTTTGAAACGGCAACCAATACACAGGGCAATATAGATTCAGTTAACTGTTAATTTGGACACGGTAACCAATACACAGCGAATGAACAGAAATTTCCTGCAACTAAATATTGAGAATGCTGATTCCATTGTCTTCAGTTCCGGCCACAAACTCCATTCCTTAATCAGCGAATCCATTCCTGTCCCTGGTGAATGTCCGAGGCTGAATCAGACTGTTCATAGGGGCATAGGAACAAGGGAAGGTCATTGCGACCCTCGAGCCTGTTGCGCCTTTCTGAGGGCTTTGATGATCTGCGAACTAACTCCATATGCACAGCTTTGCCCTATATTCTTTAATTCCTTTGGTTAACAACGATCTATCAAGCTCAGGTTTAAAATTAAGATTTGTTCCAGCATCAATTGCCGTTTGAGAAAGAGAGTTCCAAATTTCCAGCACCCTTTGTGTGTAGACGCATTTCCACATATCTCTCCTGAAAGATCTGGCTCTAATTTTTAATTAGGCTCTCTATTCATAGATTCCACAACCAGCGGAAATAGATTCACTCTACCTACCTATCAGTTCCCCCTAATATCTTCAAACATTGATCAAATTACCCCTTAACCCTTTAAATTCCAGCGAATACAACCCTAGTTTCTGTAATCTCCTCTCGTAAGTTAATCCTTGGTGTCCTGGTATCATTCTGGTAAATCTACGCTGCACTCCCTCCAATGCCGATATATCCTTCATAATGTGCAGTGCCCGGACCTGTTCACAGTACCCCAGATGTGATCTAACTAGGGCTTTGTATTGCTGCAAAATAACTTCTACCCACTTGTTTTACAATCCATTAGATATAACAGCCAACATTGAATGAGCCTTTTTGATTATTTTCTGTGTCTGTCCATGACAGCTTATGATATATATAAATAGATTTCAATTCTCTTTGGACCTCCACTCTATTTAGCTTTTCACCATTTCGAAAGTACTCTGTTCTATCCTTTTTATGTCTAAAGTGGAGGCAGCCCCCAGCATTGAATCCTGGGGAACTCCACTGTATATATCCCGACAGCCCCCAGTACTGAACCCTGGGGAAATCCAGTGTATACCTCCCTCCAGCCCCAATATTAAAACCTGGGGAACTCTACTGTATACCTGGCTTCAGCCACCAGTACTGCACCCTGGGGAACTCTACTGTATACCTCCCTATAGCCCCAGTAATGAAACCTGCGGAACAGCACTGTATACCTCACTCCAGCCACCAGTACTGACCCTTGGGGAACTCCACTATATATATCCTTGCAGCCCCAGTACTGAACACTGGGGAACAGCACTGTTTAAATCCCTCCAGCCCCCAGTACTGAACCCTGATGAACTCCACTGGATACCTCCCTCAAGCCCCTAGTACTGAACCCTGGGGAAATCCACTGTATATATCCCCCCAGCCCCCAGTACTGAATGCTGGGGAAAGCCACTGTATCCCTCCCTCTAGACCACAGTCCTTTAAACCAGGGGATCTCCACTGTATAAATCCCTCTAGCGCCAGTACTGAATCTTACGGAACAGCACTGCTTACATCCCTTTAGCCCCCAATACACAAGCCTGGGGATCTCCACTATATACCTCCCTTCTGCACCCAGTACTGAATCATGGGGAACAGATCTATATACATCCCACCAGCCCCCAATACTAGACCCTAGGGATTAGCAGTGCATACCTCCCTCCAGTCTCCATTACTCATCCTTGGGAAACAGCAATGTGCATCTCCCTCCAGCCCCCAGTACTAATCCCTGGGGAAAAGCACTGTATACATACCTCCAGCCCCCAGTACTGACCCCTGGGGAACTCGACTGTATACTTCCCTCCAGCCCCCAGTGCTGAACCCGGGGGAACTCCACTGTATACCTTTCTCAAGCCCCCAGCACTGAACACTGGGGAAGACCACTGTATACCTCCCTCCCGCCCCAGTACTGAATCCTGGGGAAATACACTGCATCCCTCCCTCCAGACCACAGTCCTGAATCCTGGGGATCTCCACTGTATACTTCCCTCCAGCACCAGAAATGAATCTTGCGGAACAGCGCTGTTTACATACCTTTAGCCCCAGTACACAACCCTGGGGATCTCCACTATATTCCTCCCTTCAGCCCCAGTACTGAATCCTGGAGAACAGAACTATATACCTCCCAGCAGCCCCCAGTACAAAATCCTAGGGATCAGCATTGTATGCCTCCCTCCAGTCCCCATTACTGATCCCTGGGAAACAGCATTGTGCACCTCCCTCCAGCCCCCAGTACTAATCCCTGTGGAACTCCAATGTATACCTCCCTCCAGCCCCCAGTAATTTTCCCTGGGGAACTCCACTGTATACCTCCCTCCAGCCCCCAGTACTGATCCCAGGGGTACTCCACTGTATAACTCCCTCCAGCCCCAGTACTGATCCCTGGGGAACAGCATTGTAATCCTCCCTGCCGCCCCCAGTACTGAACCTTGGGAACAGCACTGTACACCTCTCTCCAGCCCCCAGTACTAATCACTGGAGAACAGCACTGTATACATCCCTCGAGCCCCCAGTGCTGAACCCTGGGGAAATCCAATGTATAATTCTCTACAGCCCCCAGTACTGAACCCTGGGGAACTCCACTGTAAACCTCCCTCCAAACACCAGTACTGACCCCTTGGGAACAGCACTGTATACCTTCCAACAGCCCGAAAATAGCCATTCACCACATCTGATTTCTGTCCCTGAACCAGTTATATATTCATGCTGCTCCTACCTCTTATATCCCAGGGGCTTCAATTTTGCTAACTGGACTACCATACGGTACCTTATTAATCGTCTTTTGACAGACCTCATCCACCCTCTCTGGTGCCTCATCAAAAAACATAATCATATTAGTCAAACACGATTTTCCATTACTTAAACTGTGCTGGGTCTCCATGATGACTAATACACAGTGGAATAACGATTCAGTTAATTGTTAAATTGTCCTGGATGACCAGTACACAGCGGAATAAATTTACCGTTCGTTGTTAATTTGGACATGACAACAAACAAAGAGGGGAATAGAGCTAGAGATAGTGTTCAATTGGAACTTGTAACCAACACAGTGAGGAAAAAGGTTACAGCTAATTGTTAACTTGGACATGACAACCAGCAAGGAGGGGAATAGAGCTAGTGTTGTGTTTCAAGTGGTTTTATACCCTTACCTATATAACAATTAAGAAGGACTCCGGGGTGGAGAGCTTAGTTAACGGCCATTTTATTTACAATGTGCTTCTTCACTCAATGCACATTTCCCATAGTGCATTGAAAATCACCACTATGGTATCCCATGTGGGACAACTCTAATACACATTCAAAATACACAACATATTCCCTCCCCCTTAAAATGGAATGTCCACAAAACAGAATAACTGAAAATGACTATAACTTTGGAAGAGAGGGGAGACTGCCTTTACATTCCGCTAACCCTGGGGATTATTCTTCCCCATACACACAGGTTAGCACTAACTGTAACTATGGCGCTCTGGAGGCTGCCTTTTTCTTTGAGGGTAACGCCTAATCTCAGGAGCAGGCTCTGGCTGGCTCTCCCGTGACCTTGCAGGCGTGGATTCCTCCCGCGATGGCACAAGAGTGGATGGTGCCACCGTCTCAGGGTCGGACGACCAGTCACTGCTGGAGCCCCCAGCAGGTCCTTGATCCTCTTTTTCTTGGGTTACCTGTGGCGACTGTCTTGGCAGTAACTGGTCTACATGCCATCTCCATGTTTGGTCATCTCCGATGCGGACTCGGTATGAAACGGCGCCTGTCGTTTGAATGACCGTAACCGGGTCCCCCTGCTCTGGAGTGGTGTAGTTACACGCGAGGACTTTGCCCCCCACAACTAAGTGTCGTTCTTTGGACCTCTGAGCTCGTCTGCTGACTTGATCCTGCTGATTGGCATGCACCACTGCTTCTGTGGATGTTGGCCTCAGCAGGTCAAGGCTTGTCCGTAGCTGCCTTCCCATGAGTAGGTAAGCAGGAGATGCTCCAGTCGTAGCATGAGGCGTGTTTCATTATTTCAGCAATAAAGCATTCGGGCTCTGCTTTAGAGGAGCATCACTTCTTGCCGCTTTCAACGCGCATTTCAGATTGAGACAAATCTCTCTGCCAATCCATTCATGGATAAGGCACGGAGAATGTGTGCTGGATTCCACTGCTCTTGAGGTAATCCTCCATCTCCTGGGATGTGAGCTGTGTTCCATTGTCGGTTACGATCTGCTCCGGGAGACCAAATCGCCCGACCATCTCTCTCAGAGTCTCGATGGTTTTCTCCGTAGTGGTAGTGGACATTACTGCAACCTCCGGCCATTTGGAATGGGAGTCCACAGCGACCAGGAATATCACTCCTTCCACTGGTCCCGCGAAGTCCAGATTGATCCGTTGCCACGGTGTCGCCGAACATTCCTATGGATGCACTGGCACTGCTCTTGGCCTATCACTGGTTGTCTTGAAAGATGGGCATGATTTCGCTTCAACATCAATTTGATGATCCAGACCGGGCCACCAGAAGTAACTTCGTGCCAGCTCCTTCATCCGAACAATATCACAATGTCCTGAGTGCAGCTCGTTGAGGACATGTTTCCACAGTTTTGGTTGTATGATCACTCGCATGCCCCAAAGGAGGCATCCTGACGTGACAGACAACTCCTTCCCTCTTGACAGGTAAGGTAGGAGCTCAGTTGGTGCGTCTGACAGCCGTGATCCATCTCCTCGCATCACCAGATCCAGCACCTTGGATAGCGTAGGGTCGACTCTGGTCTCTTTCTTGACCTGCCGGGCAATGACAGGGGCATTGCTCACCATGTCAATGTAGAAAATCTTCTGCTCACAGCCTTCGGAGTGCACAGGCAGTGGAAGTCTTGACAATCCGTCCGCATTGCCATGTGCTGCTGACCTCCGGTATTTGATGTTGTAATTGTGAGCGCTTAACATCAGCACCCAGCGCTGCATCCTGCACGCTGCCAGGGAGGGTATTCCTGTGTGTGGACCAAAGATCGATGTCAGAGGCTGATGATCCGTCAGCAATGTGAATTTCCTTCCGAACAAGTAGTGATGGAATTTTGATTCCAAAGATGATACCCAAAGCCTCTTTTTCGATCTGCGGGTATTTCACCTCCGCTTTGCTCAGGGGCCATGACGCGAATGCAATAGGCTTCTCTTCACCTGAGGGAAAGATGTGGGACACGACCGTACCGACGCCATAAGCGGCGTGTCACAGGACAGCTGAATCTGCAACGACGGGTCAAAGTGCGTCAACACTCTGGGATCAGTCAAAGCTGCTTTGGCTTTCTTGAATGCAGCTTCGCACTCCTTCATCCACGCCCGGGCCTTGCCCTGACACAGCAACTCATGTAATGGCTTCAACAGTGATGCCAGCTGTGGACTAAACATTCCGTAATACTTCAGGAGACCTTAGAATGACCGCAGCTGGGCGACATTTGTAGGTGCAGGAGCGTCGTCAATGGCTTTCACTTTCGACGTTGCAGTGTGTAGGCCATCCGTATCGATGACATGGCCTAGGTACGCGACTGATGGCTTGAAAAATTCGCATTTGTCCTTGCAAAAGCGTAAGCCATATTCTTCATGTCTTCCCAATGTCTTTGTCAGGTTCTGCACATGCTCGTTGTTATCCTTTCCTGTGACAAGGATATGGTCGAGATAACATTGTACCCCTGGAATGCTGCTTAAGATCTGATCCATAGCCCGCTGAAACAATGCTGGTGCTGACGTTATACCAAAGTGTAGGTGGCAGTACCTGTAGAGGCCCTTGTGGGCGGTGATGGTCAGGTACTTCTGTGTGTCGTCTTCTACATGCATCTGCAAGTAG
The DNA here is from genome assembly GCF_052327205.1 of Somniosus microcephalus. Taxonomy (NCBI): domain Eukaryota; kingdom Metazoa; phylum Chordata; class Chondrichthyes; order Squaliformes; family Somniosidae; genus Somniosus; species Somniosus microcephalus. The sequence continues at coordinate 24,881,646 of NW_028225181.1, read as the reverse complement.
GCTTGGCTTAGATCAATCTTGCTAAACTTCTGACCTCCTGCTAGACCCACGAAAAGATCTTCAATGATGGGGAGGGGGTACTGTTCAGCTGAGAGCACAGGATTCACTGTTACTTTGAAATCTCCACATAAGCAAACCGCGCCGTCACTCGTCATCACTGGTACCATGGGCGTGGCCCACTCACTGTGCGAAACCGGCACCAGGACCCCTATCTTTACCAGACGCTCCAGGTCAGCCTCCACCTTTGTTCAGAGGGCGTAGAGAACGTTCCTGGCCTTCAGGAATTGTGGCTGGCTCTCCGGCTTCACCTTGAGTTTGACCATAATCCCCTTCATACTCCACAATTCTCCATCAAAGACAGCCGCATGCTTCGTCAACACTGCCGCTAGCCCCGCCTCTTCGATTGACACTGCATTCAGTTATTTCTAATCCAGATGAATTTTCTCCATCCATGGCCTGCCCATCAGGGATGGATAGTCACCCATGACCACATAAAATGGCAGCATCACGGTTTGTCCATTAAGCTCCACCTTGACCACCGTCTTACCCAGCACTGGGACTGTTTCCCCAGTGTAGTTCTTTACGATGAGCGTGGCCGGCCTCAGTGATAGGTGGTTCCGTTTTTCTTTGAATAGCTTCCCTGAGATCAAGGAGACAGCGGCCCCCATATACAGCTCCATTTTGACCGGTATTGCCTCTAGTAGTTGAGTGACTCCATAGCCTGATGAGCCTCCATTCACCGTTATAAACATGGAGATTCAGCTCCCCATCAGAGTCTGTGTCACTGTCTTCCTGTTCCTGTTTCACCATGTGTAGGTTTTTCTTTTAAGAACGCCAGTTGGATGTGTTTCCTTGTTTGTTTTTGTGTGTCTCTGTTTAGCATTGTTTGCATTGCCCTTTACACACACGTTCAATGTGTCCCTTCTTTTAACATTTCCGACAGGTCAGGTTTGCACACCAGCATTCAGATGGCTGATGACCTGACCTTCCTCATCTGTAACACTCTCTGGCGCCCCTTGCATGCTTATCCATTCTAGCTGCTAACCTGTGCACTCTTGTTGAAGCCCCCAACAGCTGTGCATCTTTAGCTGCTAACGCCACAGTCACAGCGAGCTCCACTGCTGATTTAAGCATCAGTTTTTCAGTCATGAGCAAGCGCTTCTGTGTTGCATCACATTTTAATCCACACACAAACCTATCACGGAGAGTGTCTTTTAGTGTTTCACCAAACTCACAATGCTAAGTTAGCTTCTTTAGCACTGCAACATATTCGGCTATGGACTCACCCTCCCCTTAGTTTCGTTTGTGAAACCTGAATCTCTCGGCAATCAGCAGCGGCTTGGGTGCGAAATGTCTTTCCAAAACTTGCACAATCTGATCATATGTCTTAGCGCCGGGCTTATCCGGGTGCATCAAACTCCGTAACAAGCCAAATGTTTTTGCTCCGATCACACTGAGGAACATCGCCACTTTCACGTCATCTTTAATGCCATTTGCAGTAACGAAAAATCCGAAACGCTCTGAATAAGCACTCCATTGCTCCGCTGTTTCATCAAATGGTCCAAACGCTCTGGTTAGCATAGCCATTTTGTTTTCTTTTTTTTCTTTACAGTCCTTTTCCTCCACTTTTTTTTAATGTTACTGTCATTTTCCTCCACTTCGTTTCACTGTATCGTTACTCTCCCCCATCTTAATTGTGTAATACAAGAACTACGACCTTTATGAGGCGATTGCATCAGCACTAAACTGCGGGTGCGCCATTAAGAAAAGACAGGAACTTTTTACTTTAAACATCACTGATTCCAGTGCAAAGTGGTGCGCAAGTCCGTCATCCTCGTCGCCAGTTTTGTTGTGTCTCAAGGGGTTTTATACCCTTACCTATATAACAATTAAGAAGGACTCCGGGGTGGAGAGTTTAGTTAACGGCCATTTTATTTACAATGTGCTTCTTCACTCAATGCACTACATTTCCCATAGTGCATTGTAAATCATCACTATGGTATCCCATGTGGGACAATTCTAATACACATTCAAAATACACAACAGCTAGGCATGGTTTTTAAATTGCACATTGAAAACCAATGCACTGAGGAACAAAGTTACAAGTGATTGATAAATTGGACATAAAAACTGATACACAGTTTGCAGAGCAGGATCGAAAGGCCGTATGTCCGACTCCTGGCCCTCTTTATAATTTTATTCAGAGCATTGCAATTAATTGTAAAATTGGACATAATAAGCAACAGATGGAGAGAAAGCTACAGTTATTAAATTTGCTATGTTAATTAATACACTATTGCATAAAGTTAAATTAAATATAACGAACACAGTGGCTAATACAATTAGTTCATCGTTAAATTGGTCTTGATAACGAATGCACAGGGTAAAACTGTTAGTTAATTGTTAAATTGTGCGTGATAACCAATACATAGGGGATTAAAATTAGTTAATTATTTAATTGGAGGGGATTGCCAATATACAGGGAATAAAGTTACTGTTAATTGTTATATTGGGCATGATATCCAATACACAGGGAATAAAATGACATTTAATTGTTATAATTGGCATGATATCAAATACACAGGGAAAAAGGTACAGTTAATTGTTATATTAGGCATGATATCCATTACACAGGGAATAAACTTAATTATTCTATTGGGCATGATATCTAATACACAGGGAATAAAATTACAATGAATTTGACTCCAAGCTAGTTAAGGACGTGTTCGGGTCAATGACACAATGGTTGGCCAAAGAGGTGGGTTTTGAGTAGCGCCTTAAAGGAGGAAAGAGAGGTAGAGAGGCAGAGAGCTTTCGGAATGGAATTCAGGTGCTTAGGGCTTGAACAGCTGAAGGCCCGGCCACCAATGGATGAGTGATTATAATCAGGGATGCTCAAGAGTGTAGAATTAGAGGAGCACAGACATCTCAATAGCGGGTGGGAGAGTTGTGGGGCTGGAGGGGATTACATAGATAGGGAACTGCGAGGCTATGGGTTGATTTGAAAATAACGATGAGAATTACGAAATCGGAGTGTTGCTTAACCTGGAGCCTATGTAGATCAGCGAGCACAGGGATGAACGGGTGAACGGGACTTGGTGCGTGTTAGGACACGGGCAGCCGAGTTTTGGATGACCTGAAGCTTATATAGGATAGAATGAGGGAGACCAGCCAATAGTACGTTGGAATAGTCAAGTCCAGGGGTAACAAAGGCATGGTGGAGGGTTTCAGCAGCAGATGTGCTGAGGCAGAGGTGGAGTCGAGTGATGTTACAAAGGTGGAAATAGGCGGCATTTGTTATGGTGCCGATATGTGGTCAGAAGCTCAATTCAAGGACAAATATGACACAAAGGTTACGAACAGTCTGGTGCAGCCTCAGACAGATGCTAGGAAAAAACGTTACATCTAATTGTTCAATTGAATATAACAAATACACAGGCTAATACAATGAGTTGCTTAAGTGATAGCTGTGGATCATTTGGTAACACACTCGCTTCTGAACTAGGAGGTTGTGGGTTCAAGCACATAAATCTAGGCTGGCACTCTAGTGCAGTGCGGAGGGAGTGCTGCACTGTTGGAGGTGCTATCTTTCAGATGATTGTTAAACCTGCTCTCTAAGGTGGACGTAAAATATCCACATGGCACTATTTCGAAGAAGAGCCAGGGAGTTATCCGCAGTGTCCTGACAAATACTTATCCCTCAACTAACATACCAAAAACAGAAAATTTGGTAATTATCACATTGCTGTTTGTGGGAGCTTGCTGTGCAGAAATTGACTGCCATGTTTCCCACATTGCAAGAGTGACTACACTTCAAAAAGTACTTAACTGACTGTAAAGCGTTTTCAGAAGTCTGATGCTCGTGAAAGGCACTATATAAATGCAAGTCTTTCTTTTACTTGTCAAATTGGTATTAGTAAGGAGTGCACAGGGGTCGAATGATACGGTTAGTTGATAAACTGGAAAAGGAACAAATGAACAGAGGAATATGGTTACAGATAATTGTTAAAATGGACATGGTAACTCATACACAAGGGTTAAATAAATCTCCAGTGAATTGTTAAACTGGACATGATAACTAATACATCTGTTTTAAAGTTACAGTTGATTTTTCAATTGGGTTTGTTAACCATTACTGAGGGGAATAAAGTTACAGTTAATTGTAAAATTGGGCATGATATCTAACAAAATTCGTATAAGGTTACAGTTAATTCTGTAATTGAGCTTGATAACAATATATTGTGCAATAAAATTACTGTTAATTGTTAAATTGGGCTTGATAACTAATGCACCAGGGATAAAGTCACAGTTAATAGTGAATTTCAGATAATAAGCAATAAGCAGAGGAAAAGTGTCACAGTTAATTTTTCAGTTGAATATAACAAATACACTGGCTAATAAAAATGAATTTTTTGTTAAATTGGTCGTGATAACAAATACAGAGGGTACTAAAGTTAAAGTTAATCTTGAAATTGGAATTGATAACTGATGCACAGGGTGGAGCGTTGCAGCTGATTTTTAAATTGGTTTGATCAAAATTGTTGTGTGGAATAAAGCTACAGGTAATCGGTAAATTAGACCTGATAACTAATACAAACAGCATAAAGTTACAGCTAATTGTTATATTGGGCTGGACAACAATAGCCAGGGGGATAAAATTTACTCTTAATTGTTAACTTCGACAAGATAAGCAAGACACAGAGGAAAAATGCTACGGTTAATTGTTCAATTGAATGTAACGAATACACTGGCTAATTAATTAGCAAATTGTTACATTGGACTTGATAACTAATTCACAGTGGGGAAAATTTAGTTAAAATTTAAACTGATGCAGACAACACAGATTGAGACAGAGAGAAAGATAGAGAGTGAGGGAGGCAGAGAGAGAGGTAACGCAAGTGAGTGACAGTGAGATATTGAGAGAAAGAGGGAGAGAGGGGGAGGCAGACAGAGAGACAGAGCAGAAGAAAGAGTGAGATAGACAGACGTTGAGATGGTAGAGGGACTGAGAGAGATAGAGAGGGCAAAGAGAGAGATACAGATAAGGACAGAGAGATAGAGAGAGGCAAACAACGGGAGTGGGCTGACAGAGAGATAGAAACAGAGAGAAACACAGAAAGATAGGGAAAGAGCCAGCGAGAGAGCGAGAGGTGAGCGTGAGGCGAGAGAGGTTTAGGCATACAATGGAAAGCGAGAGAAACAGAGAGATTGATACATACAGAGATAGACATAGACATAGAGAGAAATACCAGTAGGAGTGAGAGAGACACGCAGAATATAGCTGGGGACAGAAAAACAAAGGAGGAGAGAATGGGGCAGTGGAGACAAAGATGAGAGAGACAGAGAGACATTGACACAGAAAGGCAAAGAAAGGCAGTGAGAGAGACAGAAACATTAGAACATAAGAATTATGAGCAGGAGTCGGCCATACAACCCCATGAACCTGCTCCACCATTCAATATGATCATGGCTGATCATCCACCTCAACTCCAGTTTCCTGCCTGATCTCCATATCCCTAGAGTCCAAAAATATATCTATCTCAACCTTGAATATATTCAAAGACTCAGCATTCACAACCCTTCGGGGCAGAGGATTCCAAGGATTCACAAATATCTGAGTGAAGAAATTGCTCCTCATCTCAATCTTAAATGCCGCCCTAATACTGAGACTATGCCCGCTAGTTCGAGACACTCCAGCCAGGGGAAACAAGCTCTCAGCTTTCACCTTGTCCATCCCCTTCAGAATCTTGTATGTTTCAATGAGATCACCTCTCATTCTTCTAAACTCCAGAGCGTATAAGCCCGTTCTACACAATCTCTCACCATACGACAGCCCTCTCATCACAGGAATCAATCTAGTGAACCTTTGTTGCACTGCCTCCAAGGGAAGTATATGCTTCCATTGATAAGGAGACCAGAACTGTGCACAGTACTCCAGATGTGATCTCAGCAAGGCCCTGTATAATTATAGCAAGACTTCCTTACTCTTATACTCCAACTCCCTTGCAATAAAGGCCAACATGCAATTTGCCTTCCATATTACTTGCTGTACCTGCACGCTTGCTTTCTGTGTTTTTTACACGAGGACACCCAGATCTCTCTGAGCACCAACAATTGAAAGCTTCTCAACATTTAAAAAAATATCCTGATTTTTTATTCTTCCTACCAAAGTGAATAACCTCACATGTCCCTACATTATATTCCATCTGCCACCTTACTGCCCACTCACTTAGTATATCTACATCCCTTTACAGATTATTTGTGTTCTCCTCACAGCTTAGTGACCCACCGAGCTTTGTATCATCAGCAAATTTAGATATATTACAATCGATCCCTTCATTTAGGTCATTAATATAGATTGTAAATAGCTGAGGCACAACACTGAACTTTGCGGCACCCCACTAGCAACTTATTGAATGCTTTTTGGAAATCCAAATATACTGAATCCACTGGTGCCCCTTTATCTACCCTGCTAGTTACATCCTCAAAACACTCTAATAAATTTGTCAAACATGATTTCCCTTTCTTAAAACTATGTTGCCTCTGCCTAATCATGTGATCATTTTCTAAGTGACTTGATAGCACTTCTTTAACAATGGATTCCAGCGTGTTCATGGATTCCAGCATTTTTCCGATGACTATGTCCGGCTAACTGGCCTGTAGTATCTTGTTTTAAGCAGGCTCGAGGGGCCAACTGGCCTATTATGCTCCTATTACTTATGTTTTTATGTTTTTTTCTCTTCCCCCATTTCTTGAATAGCGGTGTTACATTTGCGACCTTCCAATCCACTAGAACCTCTCCAGAATCTAGGAAATTTTGGAGGATCAAAACCAATGCATCCACTATCTCTTCAGCCACCTCTTTTAGTGGAACCCTAGTATTTAGGCCGTCAGTTCCAAGGGATTTGTCGGCTTTTGTTCCAATTTGTTTCTCTAGTAATTTTTCTCTACTTATATTCGTTACTTTAAGTTTCTCACCCTCATTAGACCCTTCGTTCTCCACCATATGCATATGCTTTTGTTGCCTTCTACTCTGAAGACAGATACAAAATATTTAGTTAACGTTTCTGTCATTTCCTTAATCCACATAATGATTTCCCCTGTCTCAGCATCTAAGGGACCAACATTTACTTTTGCTACTCTTTTCCTTTTTACATACTTGTTGAAACTCTTTTAATCTGCTTTTTTATTTCTTGCTCTTTTTCTCTCATTCCATTTTTTCGCTTTGTATCAATTTTATGGTCAACATTTGCTGGTTTCTGAAACTCTCCCAATGCTCATGATTACTATTATTCTTTGCAACATTTTAAGCTTCTTCTTTCAATCTAATTTTATCCTTCACTTCTTTAGTTAGCCACGGTTGGATCACTTTTGCCGTGGTGTTATTGTTTCTCAATGGAATGTATTTTTGTTGACAATTATGAAATATTTCTTTAAATTCTAGCCACTGCTTATCTACTGCAATACCTTTTAAATTAATTTTTCCAATCAAGTTTAGCCAACTCGCCCCTCATGCCTAATTAATTGGCTTCATTTAAGCTTAAGACTCTAGCTTCGGACTCAGCTAATTCGCACTCAAATTAAATGTAAAATTCTTTCATATTACGACCACTTCTGGTATTACTTGATGTAGAAGGGGATTTTTTTTGGTATGGGCTTTGTGTCTGGCCAGTCAGGCGTATCTGAGCTGCTCCAGGCCCCGTGCGAATTCGAATCACTCCACTTTCTGGTTCTGACCGCTGGACTTATTTCAGTAGCGATGTAGACAAAACGAGACTCGTGGTTGGGTGCAAAGAAGACCAGTATTTATTGAAATAAAGAATAAATTGCTATACATTGAAAATAATAATGAATACATCACATTTTACTTAATACAGCACAACTTTACTTAATACAGCACACTTTTACCTAACGGGGATGAACGAAGAAGGACACATCAAGGGAAAATTGACTAAAATAACAATTTAACGGAATTCCCCTTTACTTACCACCCCTTATACCAATCTAGGTTGCCTTGTAATGGGCCAGAAAGTTTATGCTCCCCAGTAAACACCTGCCCCGTGCCCCTGCGGTCTGTTTTGGATTATTCACTGCCCGAAGTAGAGATACCCCAGTAATTCAAAAGTAACTGCAGGTATTCCACTTCTTTGGGTGGGCTGCTGAACTGTTCCTCTTTAGGCAGGGCACAGAGGCGAGGCGGTAGAGAGAGAGAATGGCTTCCTGAGGGGCTATCTTTATACATCATTAGGAGCCCTTATCTTCGCGCCCAAATCTGGACGTAATTGAGTCACACAAATGGTGCCAATCTGTCCCCATTGACTGTAATGGGTTATAATGCGTTTCCCATTCATTTGACTGGTTTGTGACTAGAGCTGTTCAGTAATGAAGGATATTAGCTCTGATGATGTGGAATCTGTATGGGTAGAATTGAGAAATACTAAGAGGAAAAAAGCATTCGTGGGAGTGGTATATAGACCTCCAAAGAGTAAGGAGGAGGTTGGGGATGGCATTAAAAGGGAAATTAAAGAATCGTGCAATAAGGGCACAGCAGTTATCATGGGTGACTTTAATCTACATATAGATTGGGCCAACTAAATTAGTAACTATACTGTGGAGGAGGAAATCCTGGAGAGTTTACGGGATGGTTTCCTGGACCAATATGTCGAGGAACCAACCAGAGACCAGGCCATCTTAGACTGGGTATTATGTAACGAGAAAGGATTAATTAGCAATCTTGTTGTACGATGCCCCTTGGGTCGGAGCGATCATAATATGATCGAAATCTTCATTAAGATGGAGAATGAAGTAATTGACTCAGAGACAAGGGTCCTCAATTTAAATAAAGGAAACTATGATGGTCTGAGGAGCGAGTTGGGTAGGATTGATTGGGGAATGCCACTCAAAGGGTTGATGGTGGATAGGCAATGGCAAATATTCAAAGACCGAATGGATGAGCTTCAGAATTTGTTCATCCCAGTTTGGCATAAAAGTAAAACAAGAAATTTGACTCAACCGTGGCTAACAAGGGAAAATAGGGATAGCATAAGATCCAAGGAGAGGACATATAAATTGGCTACAAAAAGCAATAATCCTGAGGATTGGGAGCAGTTTAGGAGTCAACAAAGGAGGACAAAGGGATTAATTAAGAAAGGGAAAATAGAATATGAGAGTAAACTTGCAGGGAACATAAAAACTGACTGTCAAAGCTTTGATATATATGTGAAGAGAAAAAGATTGGTGAAGTCAAGCGTAGGTCCCTTACAGTCAGAATCAGGGGATTTTATAATTGGAAACAAGGAAATGGCCGACCAACTAAATACATACTTTGGTTCTGTCTTCACAAAGGAGGACACAAATAACCTCCCAGAGATGCCAGGGAACATTGGGTCTAATGAGAGGGAGGAACTGAAAGAAATCAGTATTTGTAGGGAAATGGTGTTCGGAAAATTGTTGGTACTGAAGGCCGATAAATCCCCATGGCCTGATGCTCTAAATCCCAGAGTAGTTAAGGAAGTGGCCCTAGAGATACTAGATGCATTGCTGGTCATCTTCCAGGACTCGATAGACTCTGGAACAGTACCCATGGATTGCAGGGTAGCTAATGTTACCCCACTATTCAAAAAAGGTAGTAGAGAAAAAGCCTGACATCGGTAGTGGGGAAAATGCTAGAGTCTATTATTAAAGATGTACTAGCAGAGCACTTGGAAAGCAGTGACAGGATCGGACAAAGTAAACATGGATTTACAAAAGGTAAATCATGCTTGACTAATCTACTGGAATTTTTTGAGGATGTAACTAATAAAATAGATAAGGGAGAACCAGTGGATGTGGTGTATTTGGACTTTCAGAAGGCTTTCGATAAGGTCCCACATAAGAGATTAGCGTGCAAAATTAAGGCACATGGGATTGGGGGCAAGGTTTTGACTTGGATAGAGAACTGGTTGGCGGAAAGAAAGCAAAGAGTTGGAATAAACGGGTCGTTTTCTGAGTGGCAGGCAGTGACTAGTGGGGTACCGCAAGGATCGGTCCTAGGACCCCAGCTGTTCATAATATATATTAATGATCTGGACGAGAGATTTGGATGTAATATCTCCAAATTTGCAGACGTCACAAAGCTGGGAGGGAGGGTAAGCTGTGAGGAGGATGTCGTGAAACTCCAGTACGATTTGGACAGGTTGGATGATTGGGCAGAAACATGGCAAATGCACTATAATGTGGATAAATGTGAGCTTATCCACTTTGGTGGCAAAAACAGGAAGGCAGATTATTATTTGAATGACAATAGATTGGGAGAATGGGAAGTGCAAAGAGACCTGGGTGTTATTGTGCACCAGTGGCTGAAGGTAAGCATGCAGGTGCAGCAGGCGATTAAGAAGGCAAATGGTATGTTGGCCTTCGTAGCAAGTGGGTTCGAGTACAAGAACAAGGATGTCTTGCTGCAGTTGTACAGGGCCTTGGTGAGACTGCACCTTGAGTATTGTGTGTAGTTTTGTTCACCTTACCTTAGGGAGCACTTTCTTGCCATGGAGGGAGTGCAGCGCAGATTCACCAGGCTGATACCTGGGATGGCAGGAATGACGTACGAGGAGAGATTGTGTCGATTGGGCTTATACTCACTGGAGTTTAGAAGATTGAGAGGGGATCTCATCGAAACCTATAAAATTTGTCAGGTCTGGACAGACCAGATGCAGAAAGGATGTTTCTGATGGCCGGGGAGTCCAGAACCAGGGGTCATAGTCTAAGCATAAGGGGAAGCCATTTAGGACTGAAATGAGGAGGAATTTCTTCACCCAGATTGTGGTGAACCTGTGGAATTCTCTGCCACAGAGGGCCGTGGAGACCAGTTCATTAAATATATTCAAGAACGAGTTGGATATATTTCTTGAGGCTAATGGGATCAAGGGATATGGGGAGAAGGCAGGGACAGGGTACCGAATTTGGATGATCAGCCATGATCTCATTGAACGGCTGAGCAGGCTCGAAGGGCCGAATGGCCCACTCCTGCTCCTATTTTCTATGTTTCTATGTTTGAAATGTCCCACTGATTTCTCAAGTGCTAGGCAAACAAACCTTACGTGTTCGGTAAACAGTACTCAAGTGTTTCGTAAACAATCCATTGTCCTGTGGTCACCGCCCAACCGCAATTCCTATCGTATCAGGCAATGGAACCCTGTGTGAGAACCTCTCTGGATAAGTCGAGGGCATCCTGAAACCCATCGTACAAGGAACCCCCAGCTTCTGTCACGAAACTACAGACTTCTTACAGAAACTCAGCACCGACGGACAAGTTGAACCAGGAACACTCCTCGCCACAATGGACATCTCGGCACTCTACACCAGTACCCCCCACGATGACAGCATCGCTGCGACAGCCTCAGTACTGAACACCAACAAAAGCCAATCTCCAGAGGCCATCCTACAACTCATCCGCTTCATCCTTGATGACAATAATAATAATAATAATAATAATCATCAACTTTATTGTCATTGTTAGTGCACAAGTGCAGTACAACGAAATGTAGGCTTGCGGCTCCCGAGAGTGTATATTTAGTTTAAGACATTTCAGCATTCAATATTCATTTGGCTTGTAATACATTAACATAAACATAATAAAGTGCATTGGCAGATGTGCAGGCTTTAGAGTTTATTTGTGGAGTTCAGTAGGATGACAATCAGTTCTTTACCCAAACACATGGAACAGCCATGGGGACTTAATGCGCACCCTAATACGCCAACATCTTCATGCACAAGTTCGAGCAAGACGTCTTCGCTGCACAGGAGCTCCAACCAACGCTATACACCAGATACATCGACGACATTTTCTTACTATGGACCCACGGCAAAGAATCACTGAAAAGACTACACGATAACATCAACAAGTTCCATTCCACCATCAAACTCACCATGGACTACTCCTCAGAATCGGCTTCATTCTAGGACACACGAATCTCCATCATAGATGGACACCTCAGCACTTCACTCTACTGCAAGCCCACGGACAACCTCACGATGCTCCACTTCTCCAGCTTCCACCCTAACCACGTTAAAGAATCCATCCCCTATGGATAAGCCCTGTGAATACACCGGATCTGCTCAGTAGAGGAGGAATGCAATGGACACCTACAGACGCTGAAAGATGCCCTCGTAAGAACGGGATATGACGCTCGACTCGTCGATCGACAGCTCCGACGAGCCACAGCGAAAAATCGCATAGACCTCCTCAGAAGACAAACACAGGACACAACCAACAGAGTACCCTTCGTCGTCCAGTACTTCCCTGGAGCGGAGAAACTACGCCATGTTCTTCGCCACCTTCAACATGTCATCGATGATGATGAACACTTAACTAAGGCCATCCCCACGCCTCCACTATGCACCTTCAAACAGCCGCCTAACCACAAACAGACCATCGTTTGCAGTAAATTACCCAGCTTTCAGGAGAAGAGCGACCACGACACCACACAACCCTGCCATGGCAACCTCTGCAAGACATGCCAGTTCCTCAACACAGATGCCATCATCACACGTGAGGGCACCACCCACCAGGTACATGGTACATACTCATGTGACTCGGCCAACGTTGCCTACCTCATACGCTGCAGGAAAGAATGCCTGGGAGCATGGTACATTGGCCAAACCATGCAGACACTGCGACAACGGATGCACGGACACCACACAACAATCGCCAGGCAGGAGTGTTCCCTCCCAGTCGGGGAACACTTCAGCAGTCAAGGACATTCAGCCACCGATCTTCGGGTAAGCATTCTCCAAGGCGGCCTTTGAGAAAAACGACAACGCAAAATCGTCAAGCAGAAACTAATAGCCAAGTCCCGCACTCATGAGGACGGTCTCAACCGGGATCTTGGGTTCATGTCACGCTACATGTAACCCCACCTGACATAGAGTCATCAAGATACAAGTCGTCCTTTCCTTGTTCCCTCTACACAGATGCGGCCGGACCTGCTGTGATTTCCAACAAAAAAATAGTTTTTTGTTTGTTTTTTCTTTTCATGCAAACCCCAGCATCTGCAAAATTTGACCCCTTGTGACCCCACCTCATTGTTATTTAATGTAATGTTTTCCTGACTGACCTGTTTGGACATCATTCACACCTTTGATTGCTGTGATTAGCTCTCTGCCGAGGTGTGATAAAGGGCAGTTAGAAAGATTACCTGTAATCATCTGGCAGTATTCTCTGACTAGAAATGCTGTGCCTATATGCAACTCTTTATTCACTTGACGAAGGAGCTGCGCTTCGAAAGCTTGTGATTTCAAATAAAGCTGTTGGACTATATAACCTGGTGTTGTGTGACTTCTTGCAATTGATTGAAAGCTTTAATACTAAAGCGCTTGAGACAACACTGTAGAGAGCGCATGTAAACAAGTACTTTGTTCCATATTAAAAACTTCCTAAACCGCAGTTGATTGACAGTTTCAAGTACTTCAACATATTCACAAAGGCTGGTATTTTTTTCCAATCCTATTGTCAGCCAGTGATGGGAGATATTCAGACAGGCTGCCTTTATCTATTGCCACGAGGCCTGACAGCCATCTTTGATGCTCTAGGTTTTTAATGTACATTCCAAGCAGGTTTTCTTTAATCAAATAATCTTCGGGGACTGCCGAAAATTTCCAAAATTTTGCAAACCTTACAGTCTTCCCTTGGATACTAAAACTTGCTCGCAGTATCCTGTTTAAGGGCGAGCAAGAAGTTCTGAACCCCCACAGATAACCTTCCCTTATCCTCATCTATATCTATCTCTGATCCCTCGACACCTCCATTCCCATTACCCAGAGAGAATCGCCGTGCACGGTAGGCATCTATCAAGAGAAAAACATGATTAAGACCATAAGAACATAACAAATAGAAGCAAGAGTAGGCCATACGGTCCCTCGGGCCTGCTCCGCCATTTAATAGGATCATGGCAGATCTGAATCTAGGCTCACGTCCACTTCCCTGCCCTCTCCCCATAACCCCTAATTCCCTTATCTGCTAGGAAAATGTCTATCTCCATTTTAAACTGATTTAATGATACAGCATCCACAGCTCTCTGGGGTAGCAAATTCCATAGATTTACTACCCTCTGAGTGAAGAAGTTTCTCCTCATCTCAGTTTTGAAAGGACAGCCCCTTATTCTAAGATTATGCCCCCTAGTACTAGTCTCACCCATCAGCATCCACCCGATCAAGCCCCCTCACAATCTTATATGTTTCGATAAGATCGCCTCTCATTCTTCTGAATTCCAATGAGTAGAGTCCCAACCTACTCAACCTTTCCTCATACGCCAACCCCCTCATCTCTGGAATCAACCGAATGAACATTCTCTGAACCGCCTCGAGAGCAAGTATATCTTTTCATAAATATGGAAACCAAAACTGCACGCAGTTTTCCAGGTGTGTCCTCAGCAATACCCTGTATAACTGCAGCAAGACTTCCCTGTTTTTATCCTCCATCCCCCTGGTAATAAAAGCCAAGATTCCATTGGCCTTCCTGATCACCTGCTGCACCTGCATACTAACTTTTTGTGTTTCATGCACCAGGACCCCCAGATCCCTTTGTACTGTAGCACTTTGCAGTTTCTTTCCATTTAGATAATAACTTGCTCTTTGATTTTTTTCTGCCAAAGTGCATAACCTCACACTTTCCAACGTTATATTGCATCTGCCAAATCTCTGCCCACTCACTTAACCTGTCTATGTCATTTTGCAGGTTTTTTATGTCCTCCTCACTCACTGCTTTCCCTCCCATCTTTGTATCGTCGGCAAACTTGGATATTTGCACTCGGTCCCTTCCTCCAAATCGTTAACATAGATTGTAAACAGTTGGGAAACCAGCACTGACCCCTGCGCAACACCACTAGTTACTGACTGCCAGCCCGAAAACGAACCATTTATCCCAACTCTTTGTTTGTTGTTAGATAGCCAATCTTCCACGCATGCCAGTATATTACACCCAATCCCGTGATTTTTTATCTTGACCAGTAATCTTTTGTGTGGAACCTTGTCAAATGCCTTTTGGATGTCCAAATACACTATATCCACTAGTTCCCCTTTATCCCCTGTATGTTACATCCTCAAAGAATTCGAGCAAATTTGTAACACATGAATTCCCCTTCGTAAATCCATGCTGACTCTGTCCTATTAAATTATGTTTATCCAAATGCTCTGTTACTGTTTCCTTAATAATGGACTCCAACATTTTGCCAACCACAGATGTTAGGCTAACTGGTCTATAGTTTCCAGCTTTTTGTCTACTTCCCTTCTTAAATAAGGGTGTTACATTAGCAGTTTTCCAAATCTGCCAGGACATTTCCTGAGTCCAGGGAGTTCTGGAAAATGATCACCAATGCATCCAATTATCTTTACCGCCACTTCTCTCAAGACCCTAGAATGTAGGCCATCTGGTCCAGGGGATTTATCTGCTATAAGTCACATTATTTTACTGAGTACCATCTCCTTAGTGATTTTAATCGTGTTTAGTTCCTCCCCCCCATTGCCCCCTGTTTGTCCAGTGTTGTTTATTTTTAGTGTCCTCTACTGTAAAAACTGATACAAAGTATTTGTTCAGCGTCTTTGCCATCTCCATGTTCCCCAACATTAGTTTCCCGGTCCCATCCTCTAAGGGACCAACGTTCACTTTAGCCACCCTATTTCTTTTTATATAGCTGTAGAAACTCTTGCTATCTGTTTTCATATTTTTGCTTGTTTAGTTTCTTAATCTATCTTCCCTTTCTTAATTAATCTTTTAATTATTGTTTGCTGGCTTTTAAATGCTTCCCAATCTTCAATCCTCCCACTAGAATTGGCTACTTTATATGCCCTTGTTTTCAGTCGAACACTATCCTTAATTACTTTACTAAGCCACGGAAGGCTTTCTTTTCTTTTACTCCCCTTTTTTCTCAGTGGATTATATTTATCTTGAAAGATGTGAAATATCTCCTTGAATGCAGACCACTGCTATTGTACCGTCTTACACTTTAATCTGTTTTCCCAGTGCACTTTAGTCAATTCTACTCTCATACTTTCATAGTCTCCTTTATTTAAGCTTAGTACGCTGGTTTGACATCCAACTCTCTCACCCTCAAACTGAATTTGGAATTCAACCATATTATGGTCAATCATTCCAAGGGGATCCTTTACTAGGACATTGTTTATTAATTCTGTCTCATTACACACGATCAGATCTAAGATTGCCTGGCCCCTGGTTGGTTCAATTACATGCTGCTCAAGGAACCGATCAATAATTCAAGCACGGAAGGGGTCCAATGCCCCTGCACCACTGATTATTTACAGTAATTCAAGCACGGAGGGGCCCAATGCCCCTGCGCCACTTGTGACATAGTTTTAACACGATACAATGGCCTAGAAATTCAGTTGCCTTAGCGCCGCTTTTGAGGTGCTAGAGGGACTAGCGCCAGAGTTATGGCCAGTTTAAAAATTCCCTGGGGCCCTAAATCGGCGTTGCACCGGTAGCGCTGCACCGGCACCAATGACGTCATCGGTGTGCGCAGCGTCCCGGTTGCCGTGGTAACCCGCCCGAACTCCGAAATTGAGTTGCGGCCGCCTCGCCCGTGGCAGCCGCAAGCAACGTTCTGTCAGAGGTGCCTTACTCCAGTTTGCGCCGGCGCATTAAAGGCCCCGCGGCGGCCGGCCACTTTCCCGCCGGCCGCCTGCCCGCAGCTCCCTCCCCGGACTTCTCCCCCCACCCCCTGGAACAGATGCAAGCCCGGCACTTGTCCGAGGTGCCGGGCTCATTTTTAAGCTGATTTGCGCGGGCCGCGGCCGGGTGCAGGCAGCTCCTCCTTAATGGGAGGAGGAGGCCTGCATGTCCCCAGCCTGCCGCACCGCATCGGGTGCCGCAGCGCCGGAATTGTGGCGCGAAACGGCAGTTAGCGCCGATGTACCGCCGCAAAAACCCTTCAGTAGCGCCGGCAGCCGTTTGGGCGCGGCACTACTGAATTTTTGGCGCGCGCAGGGGACTTAGCGCCGGCACTAACCTCCGGCGCTAAAGCACTGGCTGCGCCAAAACACAATTTCTAGGCCAACATCTTTAATGAGATTAACACCAAGCCAAAACAAATCTGTTAAAAATACAAACGGAAGAAAACGAGTTTCCGTCCTTTTTTTAATGCAATTGCCTGACCCTTTAATAAAAGGCACCACTCTTCAGCCATGAATGTGTTTGAAACTTCCACAATCTGCAAACACAACAATTCACAGGCATATGCAATTTGTTCAATTGACTCCAGACAAATAGTACAATCTCGCAGTTAGGAACTAAATTCACACATTATTTGCTTTGGAGTTTGGACCAGTACACAATACAAAAGATACAATTAACAATCTTTTTGGCCAATTATTGTTACATGTTCTACACGTCAATCAATGTGCTCAAGTGTGAGAAACTGAATAGAAAATTTAAATTACTTCTTACGGATAGCGTCTGCCATCACCCAGGATTAGTTACAATTCGGTCTTATTGACCTCCAAAAAGTCAATTTCACAGAATTCCCGAAACATCTTTTCCTTGGGGTGATGATTTGTATACTCGGGCACTGGAGGGAGGCCTCCTCATACGTGAAGCCAGTCCCACTAGAATACTGGGTTGAATTGGATCCCAGTCATCCTGGCCAGCTCCCCTCATGGGCATCTGCCTTCTGCAGACCCCTCCCTTCGTGGGCTAGGGGTGCTCCCTTCCCTGAGCTACCAAAGACACGATGTTCCTCCGCACTTTTCGAAACTCTGAAAACGACTAAATAAAAATCTAGCCAGGTCCCCTGGCTCGGGGGAGTGTGATCGGGTCCCGCACCCTTCGCTCACATAGACAACACTCTGGAACGGTTTCATACTTAAAACTTATACTCTAATACTTAAGACTACCAATTGCAATATAAAATTCAAATTAACACAGTCTAATTTACTTATACACATTACTTAAAATTTCACTACTTAAACTATATGCATTCACCGCCCGTTCTGGGCGGCCAGCCTAATCCCTGTTAGGACTGTGGCAGGCTACTGCCTGCAGCAAAGCTGGACTGATCCCAACTTCTGGTCCCTCGCAGCTTATGGCTGCTTTTTGGGGACCTCCATCTTTTGGCTTCTCCCTGACTCGGGTAACCACCCTTTTCCACTGGAAAGCTGGGGACTATACTTTCCTGGGCTGGGGTACACGAAGAGACCTCCTAGGGATTGTCGCTGGTGGGGCTACCATTGCGAGCGGACCCTTATCTCGGGTCACAGCCCTTGCTTGCTGGGGACCTTCTCCCTCGGGTCCCTCCCTACCCAAACCTGGGCTGGGGACAGGTAACCTTTCGCCGCCTGTTGCAGCAGGCTGTGAGTTTCCGCCCCCAGGTTCCAAATCTGACTCAGGGGTGGAATTCTCGTGCTCGGACTCCTCCCCATCTGAATCCAAGAGGATTGAGGGAGTGTTCTGAACGGTGGGAGAAATGGCCCCTCCCCTGGCACAAGGCACAGCGCCTGCCTGTTCTGCCTGTGAGCTTGTACCCGCTGTGGGCTAAGGATTTCTAACCTCAGACCTGGGCCCGACTGGCTGCTCTTTCTTTTTAGGTTTAAACAACTTACTTTGTTTAATATAACTAGCAGCCTGCCAGTAACCCTGTTCTAAATCCTTTCTCCTTACCAGGGCGGCCTTAAAGGTGGGATCTTGAGCTTGGACCTGCATTTGGTCCAGGGCCAAAGCTATCCCCTGTGTGCCTCCCTTGTCCCGGATTGCTGCTACCGGGCCTGCTCTACAGGAGTCCCAGAACTCTCCTTCTCAGCCCCCCTGCTTGGCCACCTCGTAGGTCTTGTGGTTACCCTCCCACGTGGTATGGAGGGATCCTAAACCTATGGCCAAAGGTTTTGACTTTTCCCCTGCCTGCTCATTCCCTGTGGATCCCATTAAGCTAAATGGGACCTTTTTAAACCGGGGTGAATTGGTCAGGTCTCCCGAATGGACCACCGTGCTGGAAGCTCCAGTGCCCACCGAATATCTCCCCTGCACCGTCTTCACCCCCATCCTAACATAGGGCCTGCTCCCCTCAGCATTTCCCGGGGACACAGGTCGACAGACTGCGCTGGCTCTAGTCATTGCTGGGAGTGGGATGGGGCAGACGGGGTCAAAGCACCGGTGGTGGCTGCTACTCTCCCCTGGCCAGTCAGAAGAGAACACATTGCCTCCAATAGTGACTCGCCCGAGGCGGGTAGAATTGCCGTCTCTACCTTTTGGACTGGGGCTGTGGGATTCTTTCCCTTGTTACCTTTCCAGGGATTCTTGCAGTCTTTACTCCAGTGACCATCTTTCCCACACCCATAAATATTTAACTTAGCCTGGGAGAGGCCGTTCCCCTCCTGGTGCCACTCTTTCTTATTTGGGACCCCAGGTTTAACCTCATGGACTTTTCCTTTGGGTTGGTGCGTCCTGGTACCCTTCATGTTTCTACATGCTACTGTGAGCCGGCGGATCACCGCCTCTTCGGTGATCTGGGGGTTTCGGGGGTCAAACGAAGCCATGACCTGGGCTTGGAACTGTGGTAGGCTGTTTTTCATAAGACAACGGAGCCAGTGATTCAATTGGACTGGGTTCAGTGCTGCCCGCCCTGGCGTTCCCGGGCATGCACTCCGGTAGACTGGCCACAGCCTGTCTGCGAATGCCTGCGGGGACTCCCCTGGGAGCTGCACCGTTCTTTCTACCCTGGCGAACGGACTACCAGCATTGAGTCCCATGGCCTCCAATATCTCATTCTTCAGACCCTCATAATCCCTCTGCCTCCTTTTGCATTCGCCAGATAGGTTCTGGAGGAGATCATCTCCCAGGGAAAACAGCAGCATTTTAGATTGCTCTGCGCCATCACAGTCATTAACACAAGCTGCTTGTTCTATCTCCCTGAAGTGCAGAGAGAGGTCTCCCTTTTTATTGAGCTTGGGGATGTGGCTAACCATGGCCCTGAGCTGGTGGGTGCCATAAGGCATCACAAACTGATTCTAGATGGCCCCTGGGTCAACGTCATCAACAGGCGGACCGTACCTCCATTGTCGGAGGGGGTACACTGGCCCTGGTCCCGGCCTATCTACCGGGGCCTGCTGTGCTTCCCCTACCACGTCATCCTCCAGCCCCCTTGCTTCCAGAACACCTAAAAACTCAGAGCTTTGGGTGGCGGTCGTGGGACCTCTAATTCCCTGACCAACCTTTTCCTGGGTTTTGCCTGTGGGACAGTTCTATTTGGGTTGCTGGTACAGTCCGACTGCCCTATCTTCGGGCTGATAAGACATATCATTCCCTTTGCCCTCTTTAAAGCCATATTTATGCTTTCTATCTCTTCCCTGCAGGGGCCATGATCTACTTCCTCAAACCCTAGGTCTCAGGCCTGCTTATACGCTGCCTTTACCTCCCTAACATTTTCCTCCTGCTCTCTTACTTCTTGTATGAGGTGGGCGTTCTCCTCCCACACCCTCACCTCATTACTCTTGGCCTCTGCAGCTAGGCAATTCAGGTATTCTAACTCGTACCTTGTGTGGCTTTTGCCCTCACTAAACTGGTCCACCTGGCCCTCTATCTTGGCCTGTTATTCTTCAATCTCCATTTCCTTATCCCAACTCTCTGTTTTAACTTCCCTAAGCTTGCGGGAACCTAACCACAAACAGATCAGTGGGGTGATAAAAAGAAAACCAATAACTGCTTCTTTCTCCAGACCCAGACCACCGTCTGCTACATCGCATACTGTTGCCGATGGTCCTGCCACTGTCGCCATTTTTATAAGGGTTTTTTTTTTGGTGTGGTGATTGTATCTGGCCAGTCAGGCGTATCTGAGCTGCCCAGGCCCCGTGCGGTTTTGAATTGCTCCCCTTTCTGGTTCTGACAGCTGGACTTATTTCAGTAGCGATGTAGACAAAATAAAACTCGTGGTTGGGTGCAAAGACCAGTATTTATTGAAATAAAGAATAAATTGCTATAAAGTAAAAATAATAATGAATACTGCACAGTTTTACTTAATACAGCACACTTTTACCTAACGGGGAGGAGCGAAGATGGACACATCGAGGGATAATTGACTAATATAACAATTTAACAAAATTCCACTTTAATTACCACCCCTTATACCTATCTAGGTTGCATTGTAATGGACAAGAAAATTGATGCTCACCAGTAAATGCCTGCTCCATGCCCCTGCGATCTGTCTTGGATTCTTCACCGCCCGAAGTGGAGATACCCCAGTAATTCAAAAGTAACTGCTGGTATTCCACTTCTTTGGGCAGCCTGCTGAGCTGTTCCTCTTGTAGGCAGGCATGGAGGCGAGGCAGTAGACAGAGAGAATGGCTTCCTGAGGGGCTATGTTTGTACCCCATTAGGAGCCCTTATCTGCGTGCCTAAATCTGGTCATAATTGAGTCACACAAAATGGATCAATCTGTCCCCATTGACTGTAATGGGTTTGAATGCGTTTCCCATTCGTTTGACTGGTTTGTGAATAGAGCTGTTCAGTTTGAAATGTCCCACTGATTTCTCAAGTTCTAGGCAAACAAACCTTATGTTTTCGGTATACAGTACTCAAGTGTTTTGTAACCAATCCATTGTCCTGTGGTCACCGTGCAACCTCAATTGATTGACAGCTTTAAGTACTTAAGCCTTTGAGTCAACACTGTAGAGAGCTCGTGTAAACAATGTCCTTTGTTCCGTATTGAAAACTTCCTAAACCGCAGTTGATTGACAGTTTCAAGTACTTCAACATATTCACACAGGCTGGTAATTTTTTCCAATCCTATTGTCAGCCAGTGATGGGAGATATTCAGACAGGCTGTCTTTCTCTTTTGCCACGAGGCCTGACAGCCATCTTTGATTCTGTGGGTTTTTAAGGTGGATTCCGACCAGGTTTTCTTTAATCAAATAATCTTCGGGGGCTGCTGAAAGTTTCCAAAATTTTGCAAACCTTACATTGATGATATACTGCTTTATAGGTGGGTATAATTACAAGCCATTCCCAGCTCCTGGTGTTAGTTGGGAACATTGTTCCTCGGCTACACCATCTCGTGTTTCTAAATGACTTGCTTACTCATAGGGTGTAAGCTTAACACTATAGAGATTCCCATCGTCCCTTACACATCCAGTTATTGCATTATTGAATTATATTGTACTGTTATCTTTATTCTCAAAATCCCTATAATTTCCCCAATGTTTAAAAGTCATCATAAGGGGTTTATGTTCTGCCACGGTGATTTCTATATCATCTCTGGGAATCTCATATCCTGCTGAGATAATCTTTACATCATATTCGGGTATTGCAGGCCAATCATCATCCTGATTTTTAAAGCCCATTATAATATTCGACCCAATACAAGAATACTGGCCGGTATGTTTCTTCCACCACCGAGGACAGCATAACTGTATATATCCTTACTTTCCTAAGCTAATGGTCCCTGATTTGATTCTTGTACCAGTTCCCAGATTTCATTCTTTTGTGTCAGGAATTTCCACACATTTGGGCCTTTGCGTTCCTTATCTCACACCTGATACACACACCATATCCTTATATTATTTCCCAATTATACACCCTTCTTGTAATGTACCACAACCCATTATGTACGGTGTTGTTATATTAGCTTTTGTAGTATTCCTGATCCAAACTAGAACATCCCAGTGATATGCCTCTGATGATCTGTTATAGTTATTTAATTGTTTATGTGCACCAACAATTAATCCGAGGTTCCGTTACATAGATGTGGAGTAGGGTGCATTTGCCTCCTTCGTCCAGTGTACAGATGATAATGGTAATGTCAAAAGTTTTTTTTTTTACCTCTGGAGAGCTCACTGCATATCCAATTATCAGTATCAGCATAGAGAGCCACATCTTTAACCTGTGGGTAAACCAAAATGTAACATCTTAATTCTTAACAGTTAACATCTGATTTATATGAAACCATTTCAGTTTAGCTTCTCCCTTGGGACCATATTGGACATTCAGTAGATATACAGCTCGATTTAATTTATCTACTAAGGTATGAGGGCCCGTCCATTTTATATCGAATGAGTGTTTTTTTGGAGAGAAATGTTGTAACATTACTCTGTCTCCAGCATCATACTCAATGGTTTACCCTCTTACCATAATATGGCTTCATTTGTTCACGAAATTTGCCTATATTAATGGTGACCAATTTGTTCTCCTTGTCAATATGATCTATCAATGTTTGCAAGCATTTTTGGCTCCATCGTTGTAGATATAATGGTATGTTATTTCCCAATGTTACATGTCTTAGTATCCTTATTTGTCTCCCAGTCAGAGCCTCATTTGGACTCACCCTCATAGTCCCATGTGGGGCAGAGCGTATTGCCATTAGTCAAAAAGGCAACATGTTAATCCACTGAGTGGTGTGTTCTGTACACAACTTCTGTAACATTGTCTTTAAAGTTCGATTTCCACTCCCCAAATCCCTGATGATTGTCGATGGTGCACAACGTGCAATTTATGTTTTAACTGTAACAGTTCTTGCAGAATTGTGAAATCCGCCCCTGTAAAGTGTGAACCCTGATCACTATCCACTTGTAGTGGCAATCCCCACCTGCAGAAGTATTCACTCCAGAGAAATCGAGCGGTGGTGCGTGCTGTGTTATTTCTCGTGGGAAAAGCCTCTATCCATTTTGTGAACTGATCGACTCTCGCAAGTGGGTACTGATAGTTCACCTTGGATTTGGTTAGTTTACCAATAAAGTCAATCTGTTAGTGTGTCCATGGTCCATCGGGAGGGGGCTGTGACCTAAGAAAAGCGCAATTTGAACTTGAACGAGGGGTTTTCTGTAGGCATGGCAGGCACAGATTAATATACTGTTCCACATACTGATCCATTCCAGGCCACCAGCAAACAGGTAATAACTTTTGTGGTGTAGAGGTCGCTGAGTAACGTCCCGCCATCGGGTGAGAATGAAAGAGAGCTAGAATTTCTTCCTTTAACTGAGGAGGAATACAAACTACTAGCTCTCCCTCTTTATTCCTGATCATTGGTAGGGGAGGGTATTTATCTACACCTTGTTGCATTACAGTGCAGTCTGCCCATAGGGTGGGTGCTGGTAGCGGGCATCCCTGTTGATGCCAGGCTATTACCTGTGCATAAGGAGCATATGAAACCTGTGGGGCCAAAAGATCAATGGTTTTAGTCTCAGTCACTGTCCCCACTACGGGTGTCTGAGTATCATTCATCACCCACCAAGTTAGTAGCTTTCCATTCTCGGCCGCCTCCTTAGCAAAGCAATCGGACATTTGGTTACCTCGGAAATGGGGGGATGAATCTTTCTGATGGCCTGCTACCTGATCCACGTGACAAGGAGCGACTCTTACCTGGAGCACTTTCCATAGATTACGGAGGAGAACAGAATGTACTATAGAGGGGAAGAGCCATAACTGTGTTACAAACGTAACTGCTGCAGGAACAGATATTTGTTTCACCCATAGTCATGTAATGTACGGCTAGAATTACAGCAATCAGTTCTGCCTGTTGTGAGGAGTGGACGGGAACTTGAAATCCCTCTGACCAATCCTGAGCGTCGATATCAGCTGATCTAGGAGTTCTAGGTGTTCTTCCACTGTTTCAGTAGACAAAAGTAGATCATCAACATACTGTAGAAGGGCTGAAGTTTTAGAAAAGTCTTTAACTTCTCGTGCCATATACTGATGAAAGATCGATGGCGAGTTATGAAACCCTTGCAATAGACAGCTAAATGTGTAGCCCTGCCCTTCAAACGTGAAAAAAAATTGTACTGGTCCTCCTGAGCAACTGGAATACTCCAGAAACCATTCGCTATGTCTAATGTGGAGACGACAGTGGCCTTGGGGGATATGGATATCCGTAGTGAAGTGGCTTGAATAACAGTCGGGCTTTGACGTGGGGAAGCTTTATTTAAGGCATGGTACTCAATAGTCAGCCTCCAAGATTCATCCGGCTTTGTAACTGGCCCGCCAGGAGAATTGGTAGTGAACAGAAACTTGCGCAGTACTCCCTGTTCTTCCAATGAGACAATTACGGTTCGCAAATATGGAATACTTTCTCCGGGAATCGGATATTGTTTACATGCACGATGGGGTGGCACATTAACTCGCGTCTCCCATTCCATCCTCCCACAGTCGTGTTTAGATTTAGCAAAGGCTGATGTATATTTGCTCACTAAGGAGTTAACAGCAGGCAGAGAATGTGCCGGCAGTGCTACCTGCTCAGGCTTCTTTATAGCAAACACCGAGTGAGCGTCTGAGATTTGAACTATATCTCCCGGTTTAGACTCCACCCATAAAAAATTCTGAATGTAATCTATAATGACTGTCATTCCCCTTCGGGCATCATTGCCAAGTTTCCCCATTCTGTTGCTGTTTTCTCTCGACTGAAACTCGCTTCTCTGGTTTCTTGCTGTGTTCTGTCGACTGAAACTTCTTCAACTCTGGTTCGCGCTGCCTTCAGTATCTTTATACACCTTTTTTCCCTCTTCCTACGTGACTGCAAACAGCTATCCGACACCAATACATGTTTTATGACCTTGTTGCTCCCACTCGGACTTGCTTTGTGCATATCAAAGGGCGTTTTTAACTTCAGATATTCTCTTTCCAAAAACCATTACCCAAGATGTTATTGAAACTATTTGTCCATTTTATGGTAGTTATCACTGAGGATAGCATCTCTTATCTCTCTCTCTTCTCCAACTCTTATCTCTTTTCTATCACATTACTGAATACCACCTCGCTGCTACTCTCTATAAACTTAGCATTACATTCCATTACTTCAGTAATTGCTAACAGAGCGAGTTTCAGTCAGGTTAGCTCAATTTCCCATCCTGCTTTTCTCTCAGCCATTCGCCATTTTATACAGGCTTCTAGGCATTTAACATACAATTTCATATATTATAGTTATACAAAATGCTCCCTAAACCATACAAATACACCCTAACCTACAATAGAGGGACAGAGCAGAAGAATGCGTGGCTGGAGAGATAGTGCAGGAGGGAGGGCTTTAGATGTTTGGGACATTGTGACCGGGTCTGTGGGAGGTGGGACCTGTACAGGCCGGATGTGTTACACCTCAACAGACCCGGAACCAATGTACTCACGGGGCGGTGGGGTCCGCTCGTGCTGTTGGGGAGAAACATAGAGACATAGAAATATAGAAGATAGGAGCAGGAGTAGGCCATTCGGCCCCTCGAGCCTGCTCCGCCATTCAACGCGATCATGGCTGATCATCCAAATTCAGTACCCTGTCCCTGCCTTCTCCCCATATCCCTTGATCCCTTTTGCCTTGAGAAATATATCCAACTCCTTCTTGAATATATTTAATGTATTCGCCTCTACTGCATTTGTGGTAGAGAATTCCACCGGTTCACCACTCTCTGGGAGAAGACATTCCTCCTCATCTCTGTCCGAAATGGCCTACCCCTTATCCTTAGACTGTGATCCCTGGTTCTGGACACCCCGCCCATCGGGAACATCCTTCCTGCATCTAGTCTGTCCAGTCCTGTCAGAATTTTATAGGTTTCAATGAGATCCCCTCATTCTTCTAAACTCCAGCGAGTACAAGCGCAATCGACCCAATCTCTCCTCATTCATCATTCCTGCCATCCCAGGTATCAGCCTGGTGAATCTTCGCTGAACTCCTTCCATGGCAAGAACATCCTTCCTCAGATAAGGCGACCAAAACTGCACACAAGGGAGGTTTTATAATAATCTTCCAGGGGGATGGTAACCAGGATGTGGCATTAGAAAGGAGAAACAAGGTGCTCAAAGGATTGGGAGAGACAGATAGCAGTAGAGCATGAAAGAGTACGGCATTAGGTGGGGTCAGACTAAAAGAGAATCCAAAATGGTCTCAGATAGAAGCAGAAACTGCTGGAAACACTCAGCAGGTCAGGCAGCATCCGTGGGGAGGGAAACAGAGTTAAATTTCAGGTCCGTGACCGTTCGTCAGAGCTGGAAAAAGTTAGAGATGAAACAGATTGTAAGCAGATGCAGGGGCAGGAAAGGTTGGATGGGAGGAAATAAAAAAAGGGGCGGTCTGTGATAGAGTGGGAGGCAGGAGTGGTTAAATGTTGCCAATGGGGATGGCAGAATCATCAACAGCTGCCGCCTGAGCTGCAGTCAGAGTGGGAGTGGGAGTGGAGCGGAGAATTAAAGTGACAAGCGCGCCTCTCTCACTCTGACCTCTCTGTCCTCGGCCTCTTACAACGTAAGCTTGAAAAGGCACTTTCCAGCATTCTGGACTCAAAACTGAGTTTAACAATTTCAAACCATAACCTCGGCCCCTGTTTTTTCAGGTGGCAGCTGCTGATGATTCTGCAATCCCCATTTACAACATTTATCAACTCCTGCCTCCCATCCGATGACAGACCGTCCCTTTTGTTCATTCCTCCCCTCCCCCCTTTCCCTGCCCCTGCACCTGCTTAAAACCTGATACATCTCTAAATGATTCCAGTTCTGATGAAGGGTCCCAGACCTGAAACGTTAACTCTGTTTCTCTCTCCACGGATGCTGCCTGACCTGCTGACTGTTCCAACATTTTCTGTTGTTAATTCAGATTTGCAGCATCCACAGTAGTTTACTAGTGTAAGGTCTAAGATAAAATAATGTCTTCCATTTACTTAGCACCTTTCCCGGCCACCAGACGTCTCGAAGCGCTTTACAGCCAATGAATTGTTTAGAAGTGTCGTCACTGTTGAAATCTGAGAAATGCAGCAGCCAATTTCTGCAAAGTAAGCTCCCACAAACAGCAGTGTGATAATGATCAGTAACAGCTATTCAACTATGGCAGGCACATCTGCCAAACACATGCCTGCACACAATAACGTCTATTCAACTATGGTAGGCACATCTGCCAAACACATGCCTGCACACAATAACGTCTATTCAACTATGGTAGGCACGTCTGATAAACACATGCCTGCACACAATAACGTCTATTCAACTATGGTAGGCACATTGCTAAACACATGATTGCACACAACAATGGCTCTTCAACTATGGTAGGCACATCTACCAAGCACATTTCTGCACACTCACACACACGCTGACCTTTTCCTTGCTGGCCAAGCTCTCCCATAACAGAAGGGAGCAGTAACGCACAGGAGGAGGACATGTAGACCTACAGCCTTTGACTGAGTTGGAGGATAGAGTGCACAGGATCATTGCCAGCCCGGCGATAGGAGTCGTGGCCGCTGGAGAGGTCGCAACCCTTGGGACAGCAATGGTATGTTGATCAGCTTTCTCTCATCTCTCATATCACTACCGCCACACAACACCAGCCTTTTACACTTTCAATCCAAATAATTGTCTCGAGTCCTTGCTCCCTTCCTGCCCCCCTGCCCTCAAACTAAATCCAATCTATTACCTTCCTGCTTGCAGGTGGTGAACCACCAGCTGACCAACCTGTCCCTCAGCCTGCCAGTGGAAGAGGAGGGAGGTGAACTCTGAGCCTTACCACCTGCATCTCCCGAGGGTGACACATCAGACACTGGGGCCACGCCTTCCCTGGAGGTTAGCAGGGGGTTCAGGTCTGATGAGAGTGACGCTCCAGGACCCAGCGAGCTGCAGCAAAGCCAAGGGGTAGGGAAGCTCGGGAACCATCTATCCTTGTGGGTGAGTAGACTCGCCGATTCTTCTGCACAGGACTATGATGGTGACCTTGATAACGCAGCCATGAATACCCAGGCCTTGTGCATGCACACTGAGCTGATGGGTGCAATGGCAATGGTTCCCGATAGCACGGATGCACTGACAAGGTGCATGGAGTATTCTGCCACCAGCAGAGCTGTCATCTGTGCGGAAACCATTGAACCAATCCTTGCCTCGATGCAGAGGATGCCTGAATTGCAGGGAGAACATGGGGAACCAAAGGTGCGTGTAATAGATGAGGAGGCACAATACATTGCAACACAGGCTGACGCAATGCAATGCCTTAGTGCTGCAATTGAGTCATTGGCTGATTCCATCCAGTCTCAGACTGCTCTGTTGCAGTCTCAGGTTTAAGACACGCAAGCATTGACTGCTGCCATCCTCACTGGATCGTCCACATTCCCCCTGGAATCTAGCAGTGCTGCAGCAGGCCAGCAATATGTGCTCGAGCAGATTGCTCAGGATGCTAAGGTTCTGCCCGGGCGTGAGGCAGTGTGGCGGTCAAGCAGGAAGCTGCTGTCCTCTCTCAGGAGGACAGCTATCCTGCTCCCACCACTGCCACTTCCCCATTGCACTTGGCACAGCCTGCAACACAGCCAGCCCAGACTGCTGCCGCCCATGCAGAGTTGGTGCAGTCTGCAGCCGAGCCCTCCAGGCCTAGACCTGGTCGAGGCCGTCCTTCAAGGCAATCTCTGGATCTAGCATTCAGCAGCCTTTCGCCAGCTTTGCTGCAGCCACTGGGGCCTCATTAGGAGGAGCAGTAAGGTGGGAAGCAGGGAACTGCGCAGGGGATGGAATTGAACCTCGAAGGCCCAAAAGTAGAATCTGTAACTAAATCGTGGGAATGTTTGTGGGGAAAGTTCGAGGCTGTTGTTATTATATTTGTTGACTGTTTTGCCGTTTATCTCCATGTTGTGAGAACGAGTTTTGTTAGTTCATGATTTGTTGTGTTGTTTTCTAATTGTTTGTCCTGAATAAATGACAGATTTTGTAATATCAATATTTTTTTTAATTCTAAATTTTCATCTTTGGTCATTTGACTAATTTCAGCTTTGCCCAGCAATAGCGGGTGTGGGATACTTTTAACGTTGTGCATCTTCATCCCAGACGCCATCTTCTCTGTAAAGTGTAAGAATCCGTGTCTTATGAGTCATTCACAGACGACCGTTGCATTGGCAATATTTTACGCCTCCCTCCCACGTTGGTGCTACTGATCCTCCTCTTCATCATCTTCCCCCTCCGCCACTCCCTCTTCCTCCTCTTCCTCCTCTCCCTCTTCTTCCTCCTCCTCCTCCTCCCCCTCTTCTTCCTCCTCCTCCTCCTCAGGTGGTGCACCAATCCCTGGTGGCAATGGCTGGGTCCTCATCATTGCAATATTATGAAGCATGCAGCACACAACAATGAAGAGGGAAACGCGCTTGGGAGAGTACTGCATGGCTCCCGAGTCGTCCAGACA
This sequence comes from Somniosus microcephalus, assembly GCF_052327205.1. Lineage (NCBI taxonomy): Eukaryota > Metazoa > Chordata > Chondrichthyes > Squaliformes > Somniosidae > Somniosus > Somniosus microcephalus. The sequence continues at coordinate 24,851,557 of NW_028225181.1, read as the reverse complement.
CCGGAACAGTTGTTTCAAGGCACCGATCGTCTGCTCTGTGAGTTTTCTGGTGGCGCTATGGCTCTCATTGTATTGCAGCGCGGCAGGCGTTTGTGGGTTACAGAGCAATATCATCAGCCAGTTGCAGAGTGGATAACCCTTGTCCCCGAAGAGCCATCCAATAGGTTGATATGGTGGTTGGAAGAGGTCTGCGACACTGGTCTGGCGCAGGATAAATGTATCATGGTTGCTGCCAGGAGAGTGGGCATTGAAGGCGAGTATGAGCTGTCTGTTATCACAGACCAACTGGACATTCAGAGATTGGAAGCCCTTATGGTTTTGGAACACCTCTGCATTCTCATGTGGTGCCCACAATGCCACATGCGTGCATTCAATGTTGCCCTGAACCATGGGGAAGCCCACTATCCTCGCAAAACCACATGCATGTTCGCACTGTTTGTCCCGAGTCATGGGGAGACATGTACTGATGTCTCTTATACAAAGCTTTTGTCAGTTCCCGGATGCAGCAATGAACAGCGAACTGGAAGATATTCACTGTGTCCCAAGTAGAAGCCTGAAAGGCACCGCTGAATTAGAAATTCAGAGCCACTGTCACATTCACTGTCACCAAAAGAGAAGTCCTGTTCCTCAGCTGAGGCTGCAGAATTGGTTGCAGGAGGCGGCAGAGCTCAGTGATACAGAAGGAGAATTGCTCGCTGAATACCCTGGGAGGGCAAGGACTCCTGTGCAGAGACCTGTTGGCCTTCCTCCTTCTGGCCACGTGTGCCACTCTTTCTCTGCACCTCTGCTGTCTCCGAAGGTGAAGCTGGACGACAACGCCCCGAGGTAGTGCAGCCCCCATCGAAGCTTCTAAATATCGTTATAAGGAAGGTGATGTAAAAATGAATCTCCAAAGTGGTGCTCAGGACCCAAAACTCCTTCGGTCAGCGTTGAATCTCTCCAGACATCTCTCTCCCTCTCAGGCTGCATGTACCAAAAATGTTGCTGGGAACAAAAGGCAGGAAGCATCCGCATTTAAATAGCGCTTCCCCAGCCCATTCCCCACTTGAAAACGTATCCCTTTACCTCTTGTTCCTAGGGGCAGGTGGAAAGCCAGTGACGCGACTCGATATCCCATTCTGGGGCGCTACCAATGCATTGCATGCTCAAATGACATCATGATCTCTGGGCGTAGGAGATTCTGGCCGTAGTGTTTAGCGCCAGCACAAAACGACTGGTCAATTTTGCCAGTTGTGTTAAAATAGCCGCACTCAGGTGCTAAGTATCTAGTGCCACATTAGCACTCCCTGAAGGCGCTAAGGGGAGCCGAATTTCTCCCCACATGTTTAACTGTGTTTCACTCTTTGTTATTCCCCATCCCATCCGCGCTGCTGTCAGCTATTGATTCTGAAGGTGATATTGTGTTACCAAGATTCAAATGTTCTGTATTCAATTGCAGCAAATTTATTGGAGGTGACACTTTATTTAAGGAATTTCAGTCTGCTATCGATACTGAACTTTTGTATCAGATGTAAGTTTCGCAAAATTCAGAGAGTTCCACCCTGAGGATTATTTAATTAAAAGAGTCCATGGTTGAACTGAGTTTTAACATCCAGGGCACAACAAAATGGCTGCGGTCAGACCTCGTGACCGAAAGCCTGTCAGTTTCAATTCGGACCCTGGCAAGCTAACAGCTTGTGCAGTTCAATGTCTGCAGCAAGGAGATCACAAAACCAGACAGGGCTTTTGCATATGCATTGGGGACAAACCCAATTACAATCAGACCTACGCATGAAGGCCATCAAGGTGTTTGCTCAAACAATCAAAATAATCATCAAGACAGGGCTGGCCCCCATCAAAGAAATTGTTGGACAAAGGAGAGCAGTTGCAGAACCAGCAGGAACTGATTACCGGCCATCCAAGTCAATGGGCCAATATTGATACTTTTGTTTTAAACGAGCTCACCCAAATCATACAAAGAATGATCTGATTGAATGTAGACATAAGGGCTACTGAGGTGGGTATAACTAGCCACTCGAGCAGCCATTCTCTCTCTCTCCCTCGCCTCCTTTGGTTTCCTTGTACCAAACCACCGGTCTGCTCGTTTGTCTATTTCGCTATCTGCCAATAAGTCTGGGGATCAGAACTAAGGTGCGAGCGATTTGAACTGCTCAGAGATAAGGCAGCCAGAGACATAAACGACTGGCCAAGCAAGTAGCAAAAGCCCCTACAGAATGGCGACCGGCGGCAGGACCCTGGCAGAAGTGTGCGATATAGCAGACAGTGGTGCGGACGAAGGAGCCGTAAAGGAAGAGAGGTTGTCCGATTATGTGTTTAGAAAGGTGAATATCACAAGAAGTGGATACTCACCCTATTGCAGGCTGAGCATCCCATAGCTGTAGCTGCCCCAGTGGACGGCCAGTAAACAACATAAGGGGTCAATAGAGAAAGCAGTGTGGCTTATGTGCTGCAAGAAACAGGTCCTGATGTTGGACGGAGTTGTAACAGCACAGGCTGCCAAGCTTAAGAAAGCGGCCGTAGAAATCCAGGACAAGGAGATAGAGATACAGGATAAGGCTTTAGCAGAGGAGAATTTGATAGTGGCGCTTCAGGCGCTAAACCAAGAAAGAGTGCAGACGGCAAAAGCACACCAGGCAAAAATAGAGCACCTGGAGAGTCGGGTCGCTGAAGTTAAGAATAATACAAGAGCAAAAATAGAGCGCCTGGAATGCCAGACCACCGAAATCAAAGGTAGCGCAAGGTACAAGGTGGAGAGTTTGGAGTTCCAGGTCAGAGAGGCAAGAGGTAGTGAGATAAGGTTACAGGACACAATTGCCCACCTAACCCAAGAGATAAGAGAACAGGAGGAGAAGGTTAAAGAAGTAAAGGCAGCATATAGGCTGGCTTGCGACCGAGGGTTCGAGGAAGAAGATCATGGCTCCTGTAGGGAAGAGATAGAAACCTTGAGTATGGCTTTAGCGAGGGCTAAGGGGATGATATGCCTTATCAGCCCAAAGGCAGGCCAGTCGGACTTTACCGGCAACCCAAGCAGAACGGTCCCACAGGCAGCGCAAAGGGATGAGCCAGCAAGGGAACCAGAGGTTTCACGTCCACCACCCATATCTCTGAGCTTTCAGGAGGTCTGGCAGCATAGTGGGGTGGACGTTGAAGTGGTAGCGTAGGTACAGCAACCCCGCTAGATAGGCCAGGTCCGGGACCGGTGTACCCCCTCCGACAATGGAGATACGGCCCGCCCGGCGATGACAACGAAAAATGAGCCGCCCAAAACCAGTTTGTAGTACTGCATGGCACCCAGCAACTCAGAGCCATGGCTAGTCACATCCCCAAGCTCGCTGAAAAGGGAAACCCCTCACTGTATTTGAGAGAGACAGAACAGGCAGCTTGCGTTAATGGCACGATGACAAAGAGCAAGCCAAGATGCTGCTGTTTTCTCTGGAGGATAAACTCCTCCAGACCCTATCAGATGAATGTAAGAAGGGGCAGAATTGATACAATGACTTAAGGGATGAGAGATTGGAGGCCATGGGTATGAATGACGGCAGCCGGTTCACCCATGTAGAAAGAATGGTACAGCTCCCAGGGGAGTCCCCACAGGCATTCGCAGACAGGCTGTGGTCAGTCTGCTGGAGGGCGTGCCCGGGAACGCCAGCATGAACGTTGATGGACCAAGACCAATTGGCCCACTGGCTCCGTTGTCTAATGACAAACTGCCTGCCCCAAATCCGAGCCCAGGCTGCGGCCTGGTTTAACCCCCGTAGCCCCCAGACCACTGAGGAAACGGTGGTCCGCCAGCTCATGATAGCATTAAAAAAAATAAGGGGTATCGAGACGCCCCATGAGGTTAAACCTGGGGGCCAGAATAAGAAAGAATGGCACCAGGAGGGAAACCATCCTTCCCAGAATAAGCTGAACTGTTACGGGTGCGGGAAGGACGGCCACTGGTGAAAGGATTGTAAGAATCCCGGGAAGGAGAATAAGGGGAGGAATTCACCAGCCACAGCCCAAAAGGCAGGGCCAGGTATCCCTCCCGCTGCAATCGAGCCACTCCTGGAGTCGATACAGTCCCTACGATCTCTCCTCCAGGCCAGCCAGGGGAAAATAGTTGCCACCATCGGTGTTGTACTTCCCTCAGGCCCATCTGACTCCCCAGAATGATGGGAGCCCGCGCAGCCTGTCCACCTGTGTGATCTCCGGTATGACAGATGGAAGAGACCGCTCATGCAGATGGAGGTAGAGAAGGTTAAAGGGACTTATCTATCAGGGTTGGTGTCACGGGGGCGTGTAGATATGGGGCCGTGCTGTCCGGACGAAGCTGGTTCTGGACCCAAGTGCAGACAGACGAGGCGAGAAGCAGGTTTACAGTCTTAAATAACAGTACTTTACTAGATTCACACAAGGAAAACAGTAACAAACATAAGAGCTCAAGACAAGCTACCAAACGGCTAGTCAAGATAGGAACTCAGGACAAGCTTCGATGAGGCAACCCACTTGTCCAGACTGAGCTCGAGACAAGCTAAACATAGGCAACCGGCTTGCCGAGATAAGACTCAAGACAAGCAACCACAGGGGTAATCGGCTTATCAATACAGAGCTCAAGACAAGCTATCACAGGGCAACATGCTTGTCCAAACTGAGCTCTTTATCAAGGCTGAGCAACTTGTCAGCACCTTGTCAAGACCGAGATCAAAAGGAAGAACCACAGACTTAAATACAAGCAACAACCATGGCAACCAGCTTGTCAAGGCAAGCTGCCACAGAGCAAAAGGCTAGTCGAGACTGAGCACCTAGTCAAGACAGAGAACGTTGTCAAGACTATATCCCTTGTCAGGACTGAGCACAGAGGGAAGAAACCACAGAACTTATATACCAACAAAACCAGGTACAACCAATGAACCAGATAAAAGGCAGTTAACTAATAAACACAAGAGACTAGAAACAATTAAAAAAGGGAAACAAACAAGTGAAGTGCCATCTAGAGGTTGCTGAAGGAACTGACCGGCACCCTCACACTTATCTGCTGGATACGGGAGCATCGTCCACCATGATCCACACAGCTAACCCCACCACCTCATCTCTGTCTAGCGGGGTTCCATACATCCTACCGGGATTCACAGGCAAGGAACAGGCGGAAGCACACTCCAAGCCGCTCTCAATCAGGCTGGGCATGCTCCAGACCAAGTGGACGTGCATCCTGGCGAGGTGGGAAGCAGAGGGAGGCAAAGGGATCCTAGGGGCCGACTTTATCGTGGGGCACGTGATCATTGTGGATCTCCGCAATCATTGCCTCTGGGGAGCCAACACGGGTAAGGAGGGCGGTGTGGTAGTCATCCCAGGAAAGGAAGGAAAGGGGACCCTGTGTACTGTGAAGCCGAAAGAGGGTTACAACCTCGGGCGCATGGTCGATGGTGTCCCGAGGGAATTCCAGGTATTCCTGCAAGCCCACCTGGCCGTGTTTGCCACGCACAAACATGACTGCGGGAGGGTCACCGGGTTTGAGGTCAGAGTAGACGGGGACCCCATGGCACGGCCCCAGAAGCAGTATAGCTTCCCGCGAGAAGCAGAGGCTGACATGGAAGCAGCCATGTCCTCTTTCGTACAGCAGGGAGTGTTGAGTCCCATAGCCAACCATGTTAATTCTCCGCTTTGGCTGGTTAAGACACCGGACAACTCACGGAGAGCCACAGTGGACTATCGGGTGCCCAACAGCAATAACCCTGCGTGTGCCCCCACAGTGGCAGCAGTTGCCAACATCAACAGAATTATTCCAGCATCTGCGACCACATTCACGGTGCTGGATATTTCAAATGGGTTTTGGTCCATCCCCTTAAGGCAGGAGGACCAGTACAAATTTGCCTTTACTTTTAAAGTGCAACAGTACACTTGGAAATGCTTGCCACAAGGGTTTCATAACAGCCGCAGCATCTACCACCAGTGTATGGCGGATAGTTTAAAAGAATTTAGTCAGCCCACCCAGTTAGTGCAGTATGTTGATGACCTGCTCTTGTTTACCGACTCAGTCGGGGAGCACGGCCCGCTGCTGGCCGAACTGCTGGAGCCGCTACAGTGTAAGGGGTTCAAAGTAACCCAAGAAAGGCGCAGATCAGCCAGTGGGGAGGTAAATTCCTGGGCCTAACCATCCGCGCAGGGGAGAAAGAGCCATAGACAAGTTTAGGGGGGAAGCGGTACAAGAATTGCCGGTCCCCAACACAGTGCGAGGTTTGAGGTCGTTCCTAGGGTTAACGGGGCACTGCAGAGCCTTCATTGAAGACTATGCAGCCACAGCAGCCCCTCTGCTCCGAATCCTACACAAGGGAGTGGAGTGGAGTGGAGTTGGGATGAGGGGTGCCAGGCAGCATTTGTCCAGCTCAAGTGGGACCTGCAGACCGCACCAGCTCTGGGAGCCATCGATGGGGGGAAGGAGTTCTTCTTGAAGGTAGTGGCCAGCGGAGATAGTCTCAGTGCTGTGCTGCTCCAGGAGCGGCAAGGCAGGCTAAGTCCCGTGGTCTACTCCGCCAGAATACTCACTGATGTGGAGAGGAGTTACTCAATTTGCGAACGGCACCTTTAGGCCAAGTATTTGGCTGTGAAAAGATCCTCGATCTTCACAGGCACCTCTCCCATCACCCTACTCACACATCATACACCCACCCAGATGCTTCTGGACGGGAGGATTAATGATGGGAGAGTCAGCAGTGCCTGCATTGCGCGCTGGATCCTCCTCTCACAGATGGATCTGAAGGTGAGGGGCCTTTTCGAGCCAAAGCTCGCGGCCAATATGGTATATCCTGGAACAGCCCATCGGTGTTCCAGAGCAGTGGTATGGGAGGGGAACATAGGTTTACGGGCTGGGATACATCCCTCAGGCCGCGATATCTATGTAGACGGTTCCAGCATGGTATCTACTGGTGAACGACTCACTGGGTGTGGAGTTTATGACCCAATGGCAAACATTGCCCTGGCGATCAAGCTCCCCAGTACCATGAGCGCCCAACATTCTGAACTGTCCGCGGTGGTGTAAGTGGTTACCCACCCTGAAATCTTCCCCACCCCATACACGATTTGCTCAGACAGCATGTTCACTTGCAACTCCTGTACGGAATAACTGGCCATCTGGTCCCTTTGCAGGTATACCTCCGCCGACAGGAGGCCCTTAACAGTAAAGCCCCTGCTGCATAAAATCCTGGTAGCTGTGGGGGAGGAAGGTGAGGTCTTCATCCACAAAGTGAAGGCCCATTCCTCCACAAAGCCCCGCAGCCAGGGTAACCAGCAAGCCGACATGATGGCCAAGGAGGGTGCAGACGCAGGCACTTTCTGAGATTCGTATGAGTCTGAGCCCGTGGCAGCAGTTAGAGGCAGGGATGGGACCCAAGGGAGCTTAGGGGTAGTGTTAGCCCTGGACCTTAAAACGGTCCAAGCCCAGGACCCTGTCCTGAAAGTCGTCATTAGTGCAGTAGTGGAGGGCAGGAAGGTAGAAGGCACTTACGGCACAGTGGCCCTCTCCATAAGGGAAGGCATGCTGTTCAAAGCAGAACAGTGGGTAGAGCACCAGCAACACCGGAGGGAGTTCCTTCAACTGGCCCATGTGGGTCCGGGAGCGGGACACCCCGGGTCTGAGACCACCTGGCAATGGGTGGAACAGGCGGGATGGTGGCCAGGACTCCGGGAAGACGTCCGCGAGTTCTTTGCTAGCTATCTTGTGGGCGCTGCAAACAACCCCGACCCCCACAGAAGGAAGGTGCCAATGGGACACGTTAGGAGGGTAGAGGGACCATGGCAGCCGATCCAGATCGAGTACATCAGGCCACTGCCCACCGTCCAGGGAGGCTACAAATACTGCCTTGTCCTGGTAGACGTGTTTTCCAAGTGGGTGGAAGCCTTCCCCTGCAGAATGGCCACAGCATTAGGGAGTGCAAGGATCTTGGTGCAAGAGGTGTTCTCGTGGTAGTGACTACTCCAGTTCGTGGACTCCGATGAGGGAAGCCACTTCACCGGCCAAGTCATGCAGAACATCCTTATGCTGCTCGGCATCAAGGGGAAGTGGCACATAGCTCACAATCCACAGTCCTCAGGGATTGTGGAGCGCATGAACCGTACCGTTAAAAAAAAGTTGAGGAAGGAGACAGTGGGCTCGCCCCAAAAATGGGCAGAGGTCCTGCCTCTAGTCCTCATGGGGATCCGGGCCAGCCAGTCCAAGGGTACAGGATATTCCCCACATGAACTCATGACCGGTAGTGTTATGAGGACCCCCACCCATGTCTTATCCCCAGTTCTCACTGAAGGGCAGTTTCGGGATATAAATCGGGATAAATTCGCTCGAAGAGTCCTCGAGCGCCTGAAACAGATTTATGAACAGGCAGCAAGTAGCATGGGGAAGCAGCATAGGAATAATCAGTTGCTGCTCGATCCTAGCAAGAGTCACCAATGTGAGATAGGGGACCAAGTGATGGTTAGTAACTACGCCCGAGTGGGGAGTTTAGAGCCACTGTACATGTGACCCTATAGCATAGTCGATAAAGGCAGCCCCATGGTTTATGCAGTAAAAATGCCCCGGCGCACAAAATGGTTCCATGTGAATCAATGTAAGTTGTTTAAGCCGGAGGCAGGGAAACAGGCAGCTGGGATTCAACCCGAGGTTAGGAATCCTCACCCCGCAGTGGGTACACACACGCAGGCTGCACATGCAGGCGCAGTCGCGTGCATCAAGGGAGAAGTTCCCCAGCAATTTGTCCAGACCACTACCCCTCTCCTATGGGATTCCGAGGAGAAGGAGCCCGAATCAGATGGCCCCGAGATTGAACCAGGTTTTGAACCTGGAGGGGTAGACCCTCAGCTGCCGGCAGCCGGTGGCGAGGGATTGCCCATCCCCAGTTCAGGTTTGGGAGGGGAGGGACCCGAGGGAGAAGGCCCCTAGCCAGCGAGGACTGTGGCCCGAGCCAAAGGTCCATTCGCCAGGGTGGCCCCACCGGTAGCAATCCCTAGAAGGTCTCCTCGGCCACCCCAGCACAGAAAAGTATGGTCACTGGCTCTTCAGTTAAAAAGGGCGGCCTCCCGTGTCAGGGAGAAGCCGAAAGACAGAGGTCCCCAGTCAGCAGCCATAATCTGCGAGGGGAAGAAGTGGAGATCAGTGCAGCCACGCCATAGAGTCATAGAGTTTTACAGCACAGAAAGAGGCCCTTCATCCCATCGCATTCGCGCCAGCCATCAAGCCCTGTCTGATCGAATCCCATTTTCCAGCATTTGGTCCGTAGCCTTGTATTCTATGGCATTTCAAGTGCTCATCCAAATGATTCTTGAATGTTGTGAGGGTTCCTGCCTCTACCACCGTTTCAGGCAGTGAGTTCCAGATTTCAACCACCCTCTGGGTGTAAAAGTTCTTCCTCAAATCCCCTCTAAACCTCCTGCCCCTTACCTTGAATCTATGCCTCCGTGTTATTGACCCCTCTACTGAGGGGCAAAGTTCCCTTCTATCTATCCTATCTATGCCCCTCATAATTGTGTACACCTCAATCAGGTCCCCCTCAGCCTTCTCTGCTCCAAGGAAAACAATCCCAACCTGTCCTGTCTTTCTTCATAGCTGAAGCGCTCCAGCCCAGGTAACATCCTGGTCAATCTCCTCTGCACCCTCTCCAAAGCAATCACATCCTTCCTATAGTGTGGCGACCAGAACTGCACACAGTACTCCAGCTGTGGCCTTACCAACGTTTTGTACAGCTCCATCATAACCTCCCTGCTCTTATATTCTAAGCCTCGGCTAATGAATGCAAGTATCCCATATGCCTTTTTAACCACCTTATCCACCTGTTCTGCTGCCTTCAGGGATCTATGTAGATGCACACCAAGGTCCCTCTAATCCTCTGTCTTTCCTAGGGTCCTTGTTAGTCCGTCCGAAATGCATCACCTCACACGTTTCAGGGTTAAATTCCATTTGCCACTGCTCCGCCCATCTGACCAACCCATCTATTTCGTCCTGTAGCCTGTGGCTTCCCTCCTCGCTATTTAACAAACCCACCAATTTTCGTGTCATCTGCGAACTTACTGATAATACCTTTTACATTCACATCCAAGTAATTAATGTAGACCACAAACAGCAAGGGACCCAGCACCGATCCCTGTGGTACCCCACTGGACACAGGCTTCCAATCACAAAAACAACCTTCCACCATCACCCTCTGCCTTCTGCCACTAAGACAATTTTGGATCCAATGTGCCAAGGCACCTTTCATCGCATGGGCTCTTACCTTCCTGACCAGTCTCCTATGCGGGACTTTATCAAAAGCCTTACTGAAGTCCATGTAAACCACATCCACTGCACTAACCTCATCCACACACCTCGTCACGCCCTGCAAAAATTCAATCAAAATGGTCAGACATGATCTTCCCTTGACAAAGCCATGCTGGCTATCCCTAATTAATCCTTGCCTCTCCAAGTGGAGACTAATTCTGTCCCTCAGAATTTTTCGCAATAATTTTCACTGATGTTAGGCTCACTGGCCTGTAATTCCCTGGTTTATCCCTGCTACCCTTCTTGAATAATGGTACTACGTTTGCTGTTCTTCAGTCCTCTTGCACATCCCTTGTGGCCAGAGAGGTTCTGAAAATTTGTGTCAGAACTCCTGCAATCTCCTCCTTTGCCTCACATAGTAGCCTGGGATACATCTCGTCCGGTCCTGGGGATTTATCCACTTTTAAGCCTGGTAAAACTGCTAGTACTTCCTCCCTCTCGATGCCAATATGTTCAAGTATATCACAGTCCCCCTGCCCGATTTCTATGCCCACATCGTCCTTCTCCATAGTGAACACAGATGCAAAAAATTCATTTAAAATCCCACCGACATCATCTGCCTCGACACACAGCTTGCCACTCTGGTCCCTAATGGGCCCTACTCTTTCCCTAGTTTTCCTCTTACCCTTAACCTATATCTATATATATAAACCGGTATGTCTCTCTGTCTGTCACTCTGTCTGTCTCTATGTCAGTCTCTCTGTCTGTCTGTCCGGCTATAAATTCAAAGGTATAGAGTATACCTACACATAAGTTATATCAAAAGAAAGCTTATCATTAGGGGACCCTCATAGGTGTATTAACTTTTTCGTCACACAAAAATTGTTTGGACGGTATACAAAAATTTTCAAAATTCTGCTCATTATCCACTCATTAGCATTGAGTGACGTGAAGGTTGACCAATTGTACAGTCGAGCGACCCGACGTTCGACCAATCGCTGCGTCACGGGGGCGGGTTCATTGCATGTGCGGGCGGGCCATCCGAGAGTTGAGTGACGTGACGATTGACCAATCCTACACTTCAGTGAACTGAGGGTTGACCAATCGGTGCATGTGTGGGCGGGCCTAATCATTCTGAACTGAGGTGAGTGTCAGCCATCTTGATTTTTAACTGTTCATTTCTTTTTCCCATCGGGGTTTTATCTTTTTTAAAAAAAATACAAACATTTCGGCCATTTCCTCCGCACTTGCATTGGAAATCAACATTTTACATTTTTTTTAAAAACCCAGGGCACGCTTTTCGACAAACACGTGGCCTATTTCATTCGGAGGCAGACGGAGGGGGGGGAGAACTTTTATTGGATTTTTCCCTTATTTAATTACCGACTTTAAAAATTTTACTTCAGTTTTTCCCTAAAAATATAAATAAACTCTCTGTTCATAGCTCCTTATTTCTCTCGGGGTTTTATCTTTATAAAAAAATCATTTCGGTTCATTCTCCTCACGTCACCTAGCAACAGTAACCAGGGAAGCCTCAGTCCAACGTGACAAGGAACGATTACAACTACAAGCATGCTGTGTGCGTGCTGCACATGCGTATTCAGGGTGTAACTGGGCGTGCTCCGACTCACTCGCTCCCTCCCTCCAGTCCCGGGCGGCGTCTCAAGCCCAAGACACAGAGCGCGGTAGCACAGGCCCAGCCGTAATTGGCGGTCTTCAACCGGCTTGGGAGGGCGCCGGGGCTCGAGAAGGCGGGGGTCGGGGCTCGGGAGCGGGTGAAGGTTTACCCCGGCAACCGGGCACGGCCGTCTCTCACAGCCTCAAGCCGACTCACGCCCGTTCCCGGGGCTTGGCTCCATTTGCGGCCGCAGGCCACTCGCCCTCGCTCTCTCCTTTCCTCTGTCACTCTCTCCTCCTCCCCTTCCCACGCCACCCTCCCCTCCTCCACCTACACCCCTCTCCCCTCCCCCCCCACCCCCTCCCCCCCTCCCCCTGCCTCTCCCCCTCTCCCTCCTCCTCTCCCCTCTCCCCTCTACCCCATACCCCTCTCTCTTTCCCCCCTCTCTTTCCCCCCTCTCTTTCCCCCCTCTCTCTACCCCCTCTCTCTACCCCCTCTCTCTCTCCCCTGCCTCACCCTCTCTCTGTCCCCTGCCTCACGCTCTATCTCTCCCCCTCTCTCTCTGCCCCCTCCCTCCCCCTCTCTCTCTGCCCCCTCCCTCCCCCTCTCCCCCCTCCCTCCCCCTCTCCCCCCTCCCTCCCCCTCTCCCCCCTCCCTCCCCCTCTCCCTCTCCCTCTCCCTCTGCCCCCTCCCTCCCCCTCTCCCTCTGCCCCCTCCCTCCCCCTCTCCCTCTGCCCCCTCCCTCCCCCTCTCCCTCTGCCCCCTCCCTCCCCCTCTCCCTCTGCCCCCTCCCTCCCCCTCTCTCTCTGTCCCCTCCCTCCCACTCTCTCTCTCCTCCCTCCATCCCACTCTCTATCACCCCCTCCCTCCCAGCTCTCTCCTCCTCCCTCCCCTCTCTCTCTCCCCCCCTCCCCTCCCCCTCTCTCTCTCCCCCCTCCCTCCCCCTCTCTCTCTCCCCCCTCCCTCCCCCTCTCTCTCTCCCCCCTCCCTCCCCCTCTCTCTCTCCCCCCCCTCCCTCCCCCTCTCTCTCTCCCCCCCCTCCCTCCCCCTCTCTCTCTCCCCCCTCCCTCCCCCTCTCTCTCCCCCCTCTCTCTCTCCCCCCCCTCCCTCTCTCTCCCCCCTCCCCTCCCCCTCCCTCTCCTCTCCCTCCCCCCCCCTCCTCCCCTCTCTCTCTCCCCCCCCTCCCTCCCCCTCTCTCTCTCCCCCCTCCCTCCCCCTCTCTCTCTCCCCCCTCCCTCCCCCTCTCTCTCTCCCCCCTCCCTCCCCCTCTCTCTCTCCCCCCTCCCTCCCCCTCTCTCTCTCCCCCCTCCCTCCCCCTCTCTCTCTCCCCCCTCCCTCCCCCTCTCTCTCTCCCCCCTCCCTCCCCCTCTCTCTCTCCCCCCTCCCTCCCCCTCTCTCTCTCCCCCCTCCCTCCCCCTCTCTCTCTCCCCCCTCCCTCCCCCTCTCTCTCTCCCCCCTCCCTCCCCCTCTCTCTCTCCCCCCTCCCTCCCCCTCTCTCTCTCCCCCCTCCCTCCCCCTCTCTCTCTCCCCCCTCCCTCCCCCTCTCTCTCTCCCCCCTCCCTCCCCCTCTCTCTCTCCCCCCTCCCTCCCCCCTCTCTCTCTCCCCCCTCCCTCCCCCTCTCTCTCTCCCCCCTCCCTCCCCCTCTCTCTCTCCCCCCTCCCTCCCCCTCTCTCTCTCCCCCCTCCCTCCCCCTCTCTCTCTCCCCCCTCCCTCCCCCTCTCTCTCTCCCCCCTCCCTCCCCCTCTCTCTCTCCCCCCTCCCTCCCCCTCTCTCTCTCCCCCCTCCCTCCCCCTCTCTCTCTCCCCCCCTCCCTCCCCCTCTCTCTCTCCCCCCCTCTCTCTCCCCCCTCCCTCCCCCTCTCTCTCTCCCCCCTCCCTCCCCCTCTCTCTCTCCCCCCTCCCTCCCCCTCTCTCTCTCCCCCCTCCCTCCCCCTCTCTCTCTCCCCCCTCCCTCCCCCTCTCTCTCTCCCCCCTCCCTCCCCCTCTCTCTCTCCCCCCTCCCTCCCCCTCTCTCTCTCCCCCCTCCCTCCCCCTCTCTCTCTCCCCCCTCCCTCCCCCTCTCCCCTCTCCCCCCTCCCTCCCTCTCTCTCTCTCCCCCCTCCCTCCCCCTCTCTCTCATACCCTCCCTCCCCCTCCCTGCCCCCCTCTCTCTCTCCCCTCCCTCCCCCTCCCTCCCCCTCCCTGCCCCCTCCCTCCCCCTCCCTGCCCCCCTCTCTCTCTCCCCTCTCTCTCCCCTCTCTCTCCCCTCTCTCTCCCCTCTCTCTCCCCTCTCTCTCTGCCCCCTCCCTCCCCCTCTTTCTCTGCCCCCTCCGTCCCCCTCTTTCTCTGCCCCCTCCGTCCCCCTCTTTCTCTGCCCCCTCCGTCCCCCTCTTTCTCTGCCCCCTCCCTCCCCCTCCTTCTCTGCCCCCTCCCTCCCCCTCTTTTTCTGCACCTCCCTCCCCCTCTTTCCCTGCCCCCTACCTCCCCCTCTTTCTCTGCCCCCTCCCTTCCCCCTCTCTCTCTGCCCCCTCCCTTCCCCCTCTCTCTCTCCCCCTCTCTCTCTCCCCCCTCTCTCTCTCCCCCCTCTCTCTCTGCCCCCTCCCTCCCTGCCCCCTCCCTCCCCCTCTCTCTCTGCCCCTCTCTCTCTGCCCCCTCCCTCCCCCTCTCTCTCTGCCCCCTCCCTCCCCCTCTCTCTCTGCCCCCTCCCTCCCCCTCTCTCTCTGCCCCCTCCCTCCCCCTCTCTCTCTGCCCCCTCCCTCCCCCTCTCTCTCTGCCCCCTCCCTCCCCCTCTCTCTCTGCCCCTTCCCTCCCCCTCTCTCTCTGCCCCTTCCCTCCCCCTCTCTCTCTGCCCCTTCCCTCCCCCTCTCTCTCTGCCCCTGCCTCCCCCTCTCTCTCTCTGCCCCTGCCTCCCCCTCTCTCTCTCTGCCCCCTCCATCCCCCTCCGTCTCTCCCCCCCCGTCTCTCGCCCTCCCTCTCTCCCCCTCTCTCTCTCCCCCCTCTCTCACTCTCCCCCTCTCTCTCTCTCCCACTCTTTCTCTCTCCCCCAGTCTCTCTCTTTTGCCGAGTCGCTCTCTATCTTCCATCCAGTCGCTCTCTCTCTTCCCCAGTCGCTCATTCTCTTCCCCCCAGTCGCTCTCTCTCTTCCCCCAGTTGCTCTCTCTCTTCCCCCCAGTTGCTCTCTCTCTTCCCCCCAGTCGCTCTCTCTTCCCCCCCCCATTCACTGTCCCTCTTCCCCCCAGTTGCTCTCTCTCTCTCTGTTCCAACAACAACATGCCCTCCAAAACATCCTAGACTGGTGAGCATCAACTTTGTGGCCCATCACAAGACAATCTAGATAGGTGTAAAGGGCGGGAGTTAAGGAGAATTGCTAAAGTGTCATTTTAGTCATTTTTGCTCGATGTGTCCTTTTCTCCTCCCCCTGTTAAGTGTAATTGTGCTGCATCCACAGTGATATTCTCTGTATAGTAATTGTTTCTCTATTTTAATGAAACATTGGTTTTCTTAGCACCGAACTATTGGTCTCGTTTGTCTATATCGCTACTTGTAAATAAGTCCGGCGGTCAGAAAAAAAGGGGAATTGTAGGGGGGCATCTTATAACTGGTTTAATGTAATTCACCTGGTCTGCAGCCTTTGCCTGCACTCTTACCAATTCCAATCTTTTACCTGGTTTATGCTAATTCACCTGGTCAGGCAGCCTGCTGCTACACTGTAAACCAATTTCCAATAAACCAATTTTCAAACAGCGGTTTCGAATCACTACCCCACCTTCCAGTTCTGACTGAAGGACTTATAATTAATAATATTAAAACGGAAAAATGGTCTAGATGAGAGAAAAATCAAGCTTTATTAACGAAAAGAAACTATAGTCAAATTATAAACTGTACCACACGAAGACAGTAATTACAGTAAAATTGCTTAATTGGGGGAATGCAGACGGTAAAAACGAGGGATTAAATGGCTACAATGTTATTTAAACAATCTTCGCAATTTCCCTTAAATCACCACCCCCCGATCCCTAACTACCTTGCCTTGCTGAGGTGTCAGAAACTCTGCTCACATGTGATCCAGCGAAGTGAGAGAGAGAGGGAAAAGCTCACCTGTGGTCCCAGGAAGTAAAAACAGAGCGATAGCTTCTCAGAAACTATCATATATACCTGCTGAGCACCCCCTGCTGTTCGCCTGTCTGGAAAATTCGCGCCCAAAAAGTTCCAATACACAAATGAAACGCTGTGATTGGCTAAATCAAAGTGGTTGGAATGGGTTAATATGTCTGCGCTGTGGGGCCAAAATGTTCCCGCCCACATCCGGAGCCCACCTCGGCTAAAACAAAAGGGATTCCAACTGCCCTATTGTCCAGAATGATGGGTGATTTAAACCCATTCAGTTCTGGAACTGTTGCAGATCAAAATCCGTTCCATGGTTTCAGTCTATCATTGTCTGTGAGTGCTTTGATTAGCTGTGTAACCATAGCCGATTGTTTTGCGGTTTCTACTCTCAAGTGGGTAATTGTTTATGTCAATAAACAGACCTTGCCTCTGAAGAGAAGGGGAACCTCCAAGTTTTGATTGTCGGGTCTGACTGCACTGCTGTATCCTCCCACTTTTATACACAGACATCCTATCTGCCAGCTGCTGTGAGGCTTTGTCCTGCTTTGTGACAGCCATGTTAAAACCTTTTGTGATTTACCAGGCTCCAGGGAACGACTTTGTTAATAAAGTACTGTCTTAAGGTGTGTGAATATTTTCCACAGAGCTCCTCGACTCCCGTGTTGTCCACGTTCTTTCCATCTCAGGGCAGTATTTTGCGGTTCTAGGCACATTTTAAAATGTTTTAGGCAAGTCACATCACCCAATACTTCGTCCACGATGTGGACCAATCCTTTTTATGTTCAGGGAAAAATAGGGGAATTTTGTAAAACCCCTACAGAAGTGATTCGAACCACATGGGGCTGGTGCAGATCAGATACGACTGACTGGCCAGTCACAAAACCCCAAACCAAAACGCAATACACTGTGATAAAACGCAACACTGGGACCAGTCAAACACCCAGTCTGTGATCAGACCCACCCCCGGGACCAGTCAGACACCCAGTCTGTGATCCGACACAACCCGGGACCAGTCAAACACCCAGTCTGTGATCAGAAACGCCCCCCGGAACTAGTCAAACACCCAGTCCGTGAACAGTCACACACACGGGACCAGTCAAACACACAGTCTGTGATCAGACACATCCCCGGGACCAGTCAAACACCCAGTTTTTGATCAGACCCACACCTGGGACCAGTCAAACACCCAGTCTGTGATCAAACCCACCCCTGGGACCAGTCAAACAAACAGTCTGTGATCAGACACACCCAGGGACAAGTCAAACACCCAGTCTGTGATCAGACACACAACCAGGACCAGTCAAACACCCAGTCTGTGACCAGTCACACACCCGGGACCAGTCAAACAACGAGTCTGTGATCAGACACATCACTGGGACCAGTCAAACACGCAGTCTGTGATAAGACACCGCCCCCGGGACCAGGCAAACAGCAGTCTGTGACCAATCACACACCCGGGAGCAGTCAAACACCCAGTCTGTGATCAGAAACATCCCCAGGACCAGTCAAACACCCAGTCACTGATCAGTCCCACCCCCGGGACCAGTCAAACACCCTGTCTGTGATCAGACACACCCCCAGGACCAGTCAAACACCCAATTTTTGATCATATCCACATCTGGGACCAGTCAAACACCCAGTCTGTGATCAGACGCACCCCTGGAACAGTGAAACACACAATCTGTGATTAGACACACCCCGGCACCAGTCAAACACCCAGTCTTTGATTAGGCCCAGGCCCGGGACCAGTCAAACACCCAGTCTGTGATCAGACTCGCCCCTGGGACCAGTCAAACAACTAGTCTGTGATCAGACTGAACCCCGGGACCAGTCAAACACCCATTCTTTGAACAGATCCACCACGGGGACCAATCAAACACCCAGTCTGTGATCAGATTCAACCCTGGGACCAATCAAACACCCAGTCTGTGATCAGACCGAACCCCGGGACCACTCAAACACCCATTCTTTGATCAGATCCACCACGGCGACCAATCAAACACCCAGTCTGTGATCAGACCCACTCCCGGGACCAGTCAAACACCCAGTCTTTGATCAGACACACTCCCAGGACCAGTCAAACACCCAGCCTGTGATAAGAACCACCCCAGGACCAGCTACGCACCCACTATGTGATCAGACCCACCCCCGGGACCAGTCAAGCAGCCAGTCTCTGATCAGACACATCCCTGGGACCAGTCAAACACCCAGTCTGTGATCAGACACACCCCCAGGACCAGCCAAATACCCAGTCTGTGATCAGACCCACGCCCGGGACCAGTCAAACACCCAGTCTGTGATCAGACATCACCCCGGGACAAGAAAAACACCCAGTCTTTGATCAGACACACCGCCAGGACCAGTCAAATAATCAGTCTGTGATCAGACACACAGCCACGAAGAGTGAAACTCCCAGTCTGTGATCGGACACTCCCCTGGGACCAGTCAAACACCCAGTCTGTGATCAGACCCACCTCTGAGACCAGTCAAACACGCAGTCTGTGATCAGAAACACCACCGGGACCAGTCAGACTCCCCAGTTTTTGATCAGACCCACACCTGGCACCAGTCAATCACCCAGTCTCTGATCAGACACACCACGGTGACCAGTCAAACACCCAGTCTGTGATCAGACGCACCCCCGGGACTAGTCAAAAACACAATCTGTGATTGGACACGGACCTGGGATCAGTCAAACACCCAGTCTATGATAAGCCCCACCCCCGGGGCCAGTCAAACACCCGAGTCTGTGATCAGACACACCACTTGGACCAGTCATTCAACCAGTCTGTTATAAGGCCCACCCTCGGGACCAGTCAAACACCCAGTCTATGATCAGACCCACTACCGGGCCCAGTCAAACACCCAGTCTGTGACCAGACCCACCCCTGGGACCAGTCAAACACTCAGTCTCCGATCAGACCTACCACCTGGACCAGTCAAACATCCAGTCTGTGATCAGACCAACCCCCGGGACAAGTCAAACACCCAGTCTTTGATCAGACCCACCCCCGGGACCAGTCAAACACACAGTCTGTGATCAGACCCACCCCGGGACCAGCCAGACACCCAATCTGTCATCAGACACTCCCACGGGACCAGTCAAACACCCAGTCTGTGATCAGACACAATCTCGGGACCAGTCAAACGTCCAGTCTTTCATCTGACCCACACGCGGGGACTTCAAATACACAATCTATGATCAGGACCACCCCCGGGCCAGTCAAACACCCAGTCTGTGATTAGATCCAGCCCCGGGACCAGTCAAACACCCAGTCTGTGATCAGACCCACCCCCGGGACCAGTCAAACACCCAGTCTTTGATCAGACACACCACCAGGACCAGTCAAATACCAAAGTCTGTGATCAGACACACACCCCCGAACAGGGAAACTCACAGTCTGTGATTGGACACACGCCTGGGACCAGTCAAACTCCCAGTCTGTGATCAGGCCCACCCCGGGACAAGCCAGACACCCAGTCTGTGATCAGACACACCCCCGGGACATGTCAAACACCTGTCTGTGATCAAATATACCTCCGGGACCTGTCAAACACCCAGTCTTTGATCAGACGCATTCTGAGACCAGTCAAACTCCCAGTCTGTGATCAGTCACACCCCCGGGACCAGTCAAACAGACAGTCTGTGATCAGACACATCCCCACGACTAGTCAAACACCCAGTCTGTGATAAAAGACACCCCCGGGACTAGACAAACACCCAGTCTCTGATCAGACACACCCCGGGGACCAGTCAAACACCCAGTCTGTGATCAGACGCACGCCCGGGACCAGTCAAACACACAATCTAGGATTAGAAACACCACCGGGACCAGTCAAACACCCAGTCTGTGATCAGACCCTTACCCGGGTCTAGTGAATCAACCAGTCTCTGATCAGACCCACCCCCGGGACCAGTCAAACACCCAGTCTACTATCAAACCCACCACCGGGCCCAATCAAACACCCAGGCTCTGATCAGGCCCACCCCCGGGACCAGTCAAGCAACCAGTCTCTGATCAGACCCAACCCCTGGACCAGTCAAACACCAGTGTGTGATCAGACCGAACCCTGGGACCAGTCAAGCACCCAGTCTGTGATCAGACACACACCCACGAGCAGTCAAACACCGAGTCTGTGATCAAACACACCCCCGGTACCAGTCAAACACCCAGTCTGTGACCAGACCCACCCCCGGGAACATCAAACACCCAGTCTGTCATCAGACACACCCCCGGGACCAGACAAACACCCAGGCTGTGATCAGACATGATCCAAGGCTAGTCAAACACCCAGTCTGTGAACCGACTCACTCCTCGGCCCAGTGAAACACCCAGTCTGTGACTAGACCCACCCCCGGAAACATCAAACACCCAGTCTGTGATCAGACACATCCCCGGGACCAGACAAATACCCAGTCTGTGATCAGACATGATCCCAGGCTAGTCAAAAACCCAGTCTGTAATCAGACCCACTCCTCGGACCAGTCAAACACCCATTCTGTGATCAGACCCATCACCGGGACCAATCAAACACCCACTCTGTGATAAGATACTCACCCGGGACCAGTCAGACACCCAGTCTGTTATCAGATACTCACCTGGGACCAGTTAAACACCCAGTCTGTGAACAGACACACCTCCGGGACCAGTCAGACACACAGTCTGTCATCAGACACACACGCGCGAAGAGTGAAACTCACAGTTTGTGATCGGACAGACCCCCGGGACCAGTAAAACACCAATCTTTGACCACACCCACCCCCGGGACCAGTCAAACACCGAGTCTGTAAAGAGACCCACCCTGCGACCAGCCAGACACCCAGTCTTTGATCAGACACACCCCGGGACCAGTCAAATACCCAGTCTGTGATCAGACACACCCCTGGGACCAGACAAACACCCAGTCTGTGATCAGTCACAAACCCGGGACCAGTCAAACACCCAGTCTGTGATCAGACCCACCCCCGGGACCAGTCAAACACCCAGTCTATGATCAGACCCAGCCTCGGGACCAGTCAAACACCCAGTCTGTGATCAGACATCACCCCGGGACCAGAAAAACACCCAGTCTTTGATCAGACACACCGCCAGGACCAGTCAAATAATCAGTCTGTGATCAGACACACAGCCGCGAAAAGTGAAACTCACAGTCTGTGATCGGACACACCCCCAGGACCAGTCAAACACCCAGTCTGTGATCAGACCCACCTCCGGGACCAGTCAAACACGCAGTCTGTGATCAGAAACACCCCCGGGACCAGTCAAACACCCAGTTTTTGATCAGACCCACACCTGGTACCAGTCAATCACCCAGTCTCTGATCAGACACACCACGGTGACCAGTCAAACACCCAGTCTGTGATCAGACGCAACCCCGGGTCCAGTCAAACACACAATCTGTGATTAGACTCAGACCTGGGACCAGTCTAACTCCCACTCTGTGATCAGACGCACCCCCAGGACTAGTCAAAAATAAAATCTGTGATTGGACACACCCCCGGGACCAGTCAAACACCCAGTCTATGATCAGACCCACCCCCGGGACCAGTCAAACACCCGAGTCTGTGATCAGACACACCAATTTGACCAGTCATTCAACCAGTCTGTTATAAGGCCCACCCTCGGGACCAGTCAAACCCCCAGTCTATCATCAGACCCACCACAAGGCCCAGTCAAACACCCAGTCTGTGATCAGACACACCCCTGGGACCAGTCAAACACTCAGTCTACGATCAGTCCTACCACCTGGACCAGTCAAACATCCAGTCTGTGATCAGACCCAAGCCCGGGACAAGTCAAACATCCAGTCTTTGATCAGACCCACCCCCGGGGCCAGTCAAACACACAGTCTGTGATCAGACACAACCTCGGGGCGAGTCAAACGTCCAGTCTGTCATCTTACCCAACCCCGGGGACTTCAAATACACAGTCTTTGATCAGACCCATCCCCGGACCAGTCAAACACCCAGTCTATGATCAGATCCAGCCCCGGGACAAATCAAACACCCAGTCTGTGATCAGACCCACCCCCGGGACCAGTCAAACACCCAGTCTTTGATCAGACACACCGCCAGGACCAGTCAAATACCAAAGTCTGTGATCAGACACACACCCCCGAACAGGGAAACTCACAGTCTGTGATCGGACACACCCGCGGGACCAGTCAAACAGACAGTCTGTGATCAGGCCCACCCCGGGACAAGCCAGACACTCAGTCTGTGATCACACACACCCCCGGGACCAGACAAACACCCAGTCTGTGATCAGACATGATCACAGGCTATTCAATAACCCAGTCTGTAATCAGACCCACTCCTCGGACCAGTCAAGCACCCACTCTGTGATCAGACACAACTCCGGGACTGGTCATACACCCAGTCTGTGATCAGATGCACCCCCGGGACCTGTCAAACACCCAGTCTTTGATCAGACACATTCCGAGACCAGTCAAACTCCCAGTCTGTGATCAGTCACACCCCCAGGACCTTCAAACAGACAGTCTGTGATCAGACACATCCCCGCGACTAGTGAATCAACCAGTCTCTGATCAGACCCACGCTCGGGACCAGTCAAACACCCAGTCTACGATCAGACCCACCACCAGGCGCAGTCAAACACTCAGTCTGTGATCAGGCCCACCCCCGGGACCAGTCAAACAACCAGTCTCTGTTCATACCCAACCCCCGGACCAGTCAAACACCGATTCTATGAGCAGACACCCCCCCGAGACCAGTCAAACACCAGTGTGTGATCAGACCGACCCCTGGGACCAGTCAAGCACCCAGTCTGTGACCAGACACACACCCACGAACAGTCAAACACCGAGTCTGTGATCAGACACACCCCCGGAACAAGTCAAACACCCAGTCTGTGACCAGACCCACCCACGGGAACATCAAACACCCAGTCTGTCATCAGACACACCCCCGGGACCAGACAAACCCCCAGGCTGTGATCAGACATGATCCCAGGCTAGTCAAACACCCAGTCTGTGATCCGACCCACTCCTCGGACCAGTCAAGCACCCACTCTGTGATCAGACACAACTCCGGGACCGGTCATACACCCAGTCTGTGAACAGATACTCACCCGGGACCAATCGAACACCCAGTCTGTGATCAGATACTCACCTGGGACCAGTTAAGCACCCAGTCTGTTATCAGACACACCCCCGGGAACATCAAACACCGAGTCTGTGAAAAGACCCACACCGATACTAGCCAGACACCAAGTCTGTGATCAGACACAACCCCGTGACCAGGCAAACACCCAGTCTGTGATCTGACCCACCCCCGGGAACATCAAACACCGAGTCTGTGAAAAGACCCACCCCGATACTAGCCAGACACCAAGTCTGTGATCAGACACATCCCCGGGACTAGTCAAACACCCAATCTGTGATCAGGCACACACCCAGGACCAGTAAAACAGCCAGTCTGTGATCTGACCCACCCCCGGGACCATCAAACACCCAGCCTGTGACCAGACCCACTCCCGGGACCAGTAAAACACCCAGTCTGTGATCAAACCCACCCACGGGAACAGTCAAACACCCAATCTCTGATCAGACACACCCCCGGGACCAGTCAGACATCCAGTCTGTGATCAGACACACCCCCAGGACCAGTCAAACACCCAGTCTGTGTTCAGACACACACCCATGAACAGTCAAACTCACAGTCTATGACTGGACACACCCCCGGGACCAGACAAACACCCAGTCTGTGATCAGACCGACACCCGGGAACAGTCAAACACCCAATCTGCGATCAGACATAAACCTGCGAACAATCAAACACCCAGTCTGTGATCAGACCCACCCCCGGGAATACCAAACACCCAGTCTGTGATCAGACACCCCCCCGGGACCAGACCAGAACCCAGTCTGTGATCAGACATGATCCCATGCAAGTCAAACACGCAGTCCGTGATCAGACCCAACCCCGGGACCGGTCAAACACCCAGTCTCTGATCAGACACCCGCCGGGACCAGTCAAACATATAGTCTATGATCAGACACACACCCGCGAACAGTCAAACTCACAATATGTAGTCGGACATACACCCGGGATCAGTCAAACACCCAGTCTGTGACCAGACCGACACCTGGAGCAGTCAAACACCCAGTCTGTGATCAGAAACAAACCTGCGAACAGTCAAACACCGATTTGTGATCTGACCCACCCCCGGGACCAGTCAAACACACATTCTGTGATCAGACACCCACCCGGGACCAGACAAACACCCAGTCTGTAATCATACACATTCCTGGGCCAGTCATACACCCAGTCTGTGATCAGACCCACCCACAGGACCAGTCAAGCACCCAGTCTACGATCAGAAGCACCACCGGGACAAGTCAAACACCCAGTCTGAAGTCAAACACCCAGTCTGTGATCAGACGCACCCCCGGGACCAGTCAAACACCCAGTCTTTGATTAGACCTGTTAGATCCGTGTTTCTTAATGTTGTGTCCTTCAATAATCAGACAACATGCTGCAGGGAGCGATTTCACAGGTGTTTACTGAATGAGGGTTAATCTAGAACTAATTTTACAGATCACTACTCAGGGTTTATAAACAGGTGTGATCACTGAAGGTACTACAGTATACAGGAGCTGTAAAAAGTAGTTCTCCCCTTAAAGGCAAATACATTACAATTCCTCCCCTTTTAGATTAACAGTACCATAACACTCATTTAACAATTAAATATCAAACTAATTAAAATTAACACTTTTAACATGCAACATTAGCTAAAAATAGTATATTTATAAATTCAGTCTTTGTGGAGGCTTCCTGATCCTTTCCGCATAGCGCCTTTCCCGAGTGTCCTGCTCTTGGTGCGGAGGCAATTCTGGCCCCCTGTCGTCGGTTGGTTCATCAGCTTCCGATGCTACTGTTTCTGGGGTAGATGCTACCTGTACGTCAGGTTCACCACCAGGTGCGTATGGGCGAGGCATGGGTTGACTTGTTTCTGTGACTCTAGGATCTGGTCAGCATGGCATCTCACGATGCTCTCCCCAACGTCCACTGTGTACATTAATGGGCCCTGCCGTGTGCATATCGTTCCTGGCTGCCATTTTTCTGTTCGGTAGTAGCGGGCAAGACTGGTTGCCCTACATTGAAGCTCCATGTTGGCTTCTCATGGATGTGCTGGAATTGCTTACTCTCAACATCCCTTCATACGTTTGGTCTGAGCAAATCCAGGCGAGATCTTAACCTTCGGTTAAAGAACATTATGGCTGGGGCCTGGTTGGTGACTGCATGTGTCGCATTCCGGTAGGAGAACAGGAAATTGTCCACCTTGTGCTGCAGCGGAATGTTGTCATTGTACATAGCCTTTATTGCCTTCTTAAAGATTTGTCCGAACGTCTCAGCCAATCCATTTGTGGCTGGATGATACGGGGCAGATGTGTAATGCTTTATCCCATTCCTTTTAATAAATCATCGAAACTCTTCGGACACAAACTGTGGTCCGTTATCAGAGCAAATCTGCTCTGGCAAAAATGGCCCATAGGACTGCAATAGTTTTCTCCGTGGTGGTGGAGGACATTTTGATCACCTCAGGCCATTTCGAGTGCGCATCCACGGCTATTAACAACATTGAGTCCATGAATGGACCAGCAAAATCAATATGCACCCGTTGCCATGGAGATGAGGGCCACTCCCATGGGTGTAGAGGGGCATGTGGTAGTGCATTTTGGGCCTTCTGGCATCCTGAGCAGCTTTTTGTCAGGTCCTCGATTTGCTGATCGATTCCCGGCCACCACACATAAGCCCTAGCAAGGCTTTTCATTTTCACCCCTCTCGGATGACCTTGGTGAAGCTCATTGAGCACTCTCTCCCTTAACTTGGGTGGAATTACCACTCGGGTTCCACACATCAAGGTCCCCTGGCATACTGACAGCTGTTCTCTTCTGGATGAGAATGCTGGCAACAGTGAGTCGCCATGTGCTGGCCATCCCTTCACCGTCAATTCATATACCCGAGACAGTGTCGGGTCATTTCTGGTCTCCTTCTCTATACCAGCGTTATTTACTGACAAGCATTCAATTATAGTCGAATGAAATATTTCGACAGGATCCACTGCTGGTGCTTCCTCCACAGTAGGCAGTGGCAGGCTTGATAGCACATCAGCCTTTCCATGCTTTATCGTGCCCTTATTCTCGATTTCATATTGGTGCGCCACTAGAAAAAGGGACCATCTTTGTAGCCGTTGCACAGTCATCACCGGACCGCCCTTCTTTGGATAAAGATGGAGACAAGTGGTTGGTGGTCAGTCAGCAAGGTGAACTTCTGCCCGTGCAGATAGTGATTGAACTTTTTCACTCCACACACTAGGCTGAGGGCCTCCCTTTCAATCTGGGCGTAGTTACGCTCGGCTGAGGTTAGTGATCGTGACGTAAAGGATATTGGCCTCTCTGAGTCGTCCGAGAAGTTGTGCGACAGCACCGCTCCAACCCCGATACTAGACAGACATCAAGTCTGTGATCAGACACATCCTCGGGACCAGTCAAACACCCAATCTGAGATCTGACCCACCCCCGGGAACATGAAACACCCAGTCTGTGACCAGACCCACCCCCAGAACCAGTCAAACACCCAATCTCTGATCAGACACACCCCCGGGACCAGTCAGACATCCAGTCTGTGATCAGACACACCCACAGGACCAGTCCAACACCCAGTCTGTGGTGAGACTCACTACCGTGAACAGTCAAACTCACAGTCTGTGATTGGACACACCCCCAGGACCAGACAAACACCCAGTCTGTGTTCAGACCGACACCCGGGAACAGTCAAACACCCAGTCTGCGATCAGACATAAACCTGCGATCAATCAAACACCCAGTCTGTGATCAGGCCCACCCCCGGGAATATCAAACACCCAGTCTGTGATCAGACACACCCCCGGGACCAGACAAAAACCCAGTCTGTGATCAGACATGATCCCATGCAAGTCAAACACCCAGTCCGTGATCAGACCCAACCCCGGGACCGGTCAAACACCCAGTCTCTGATCAGACACCCGCCGGGACCAGTCAACCATATAATATATGATCAGACACACACCCGCGAACAGTCAAACTCACAATATGTGGTCGGACATACACCCGGGATCAGTCAAACTCCCAGTCTGTGATCAGACCGACACCTGGAACAGTCAAACACCCAGTCTGTGATCAGAAACAAACCCGCGAACAGTCAAACACCGATTTGTGATCAGACCCACCCCCGGGACCAGTCAAACACACAGTCTGTGATCAGACACACACCCGGGACCAGACAAACACCCAGTCTGTGAACATACACATTCCCGGGCAAGTCATACACCCAGTCTGTGATCAGACCCACCCCCGGGACCAGTCAAACAACCAGTCTATGATCAGAAACAACACCGGGCCCAGTCAAGCACCCAGTCTGTGATCAGACCCACCTCCGGGACCAGTCAAACAACCAGTCTGTGATCAGACCCACCCCCAGGACCAGTCAAGCACCCAGTCTACGATCAGAAACACCTCCAAGACAAGTCAAACAACCAGTCTGAAGTCAAACACCCAGTCTGTGATCAGACACCTCCCCGTTACCAGTCGAACACCCAGTCTGTGATCAGTATCACCCCCAGGACGAGTCAAACACACATTCTTTGATCAGGCCAAACCCCGTGACCAATCAAACACCCAGTCTCTGATCAGACCCACCCCGGTACCAGCCAGAAACCCAGTCAGTGATCAGACACACCCCCGGGACAAGTCAAACACCCAGCCTGTGATCAGACACATCCCCGGGACCAGTCAATCACCCAGTCTGTGATCAGACACAACCCTGTGACCAGTCAAACACCCAGTCTGTGATCAGTCCCTCCCAGGTACCAGGCGGACACCCAGTCTGTGATCAGTCACACCCCCGGGACCAGTCAAACACTCAGTCTGTGATCAGACATGCCCCCGGGATCAGTCAAACAACCAGGCTGTGATCAGACACATACCCGGGACCAGTCAAACACCCAATCTGTGATCTGACCCCCCCCGGGAACATCAAACACCCAGTCTGTGATCAGACCCACCCCCGGGACCAGTCAAACACCCAGTCTGAGATCAGACCCACCCCCGGGACCAGCCAAACATGCAGTTTCTGATCAGACACCCCCCCGGGACCAGTCAAACACCCAGTCTGTAATCAGACACACCCCAGGACCAGTCAAACAACCAGTCTGTGATCAGACCCTCCCCCGGGACCAGTCAAACACCCAGTCTGTGATCAGACACACACCCGCAAACAGTCAAACTCGCAGTCTGTGTTCGGACACACCCCTGAGACCAGTCAAACATCCAGTCTGTGATCAGACCGAACCCCGGGACCAGTCATACACCCAATCTGTGATCAGACCCTCCCCCGGGACCAGTCAAACACCCAGTCTGTGATCAGACACAATCACGGGAACATCAAACACCCAGTCTGTGATCAGACACACCCCCGGGACCAGACATACTCAAGTCTGTGATCAGACATGATCCCGGGCTAGTCAAACACCCGTTCTGTGATCACGCACATCCCCGGGGCCAGTCAAACACCCAGTCTGTGATCAGATACCCTCCTGGGACCAGACAAACACCCAGTATGTGATCAGACACAATCCCGTGTCAGTCATACACCCAGGCTGTGATCATAGCCACCCCCGGGACCAGTCAAACACCCAGTCTGTGATCAGACGCCTCCCCAGGACCAGTCAAACACACAATCTGTGATTAGACACACCACCGGGACCAGTCAAACACACAGTATGTGATCAGTCCCACCCCCAGGACCACTCAATCACCCAGTCTGTGATCAGACCCACCTCTGGGCCCAGTCAAACACCAATTCTGTGATCAGACCCACCCCTGGGAACAATCAAACAACCAGTCTGTGATCAGATCAACCCCCGGGACCAGTCAAACAACCAGTCTATGGTCAGAAACACCACCGGGACAAGTCAAACACCCACTCTGTGATCAGACACACCCCCGGGACCAGTCAAACGCACAGTCTTAGATCAGACCCACACCCATGACCAGTCAAACATACAGGCTGTTATCAGACCCACCCCGGCACCAGCCAGACACCCAGTCTGTGATCAGACAAGCCCCGGGACCAGTCAAACACCCAGTCTGTGATCAGACACACCCCCGGGACCAGGCAAACACCCAGTCCGTGATCAGACCCAACCCCGGGTCCAGTCAAACACCTAGTCTATGATCAGACCCTCCACCGGGACCAGTCAAACACCCAGTCTGTGATCAGACTCATCCCCGGGAACAGTCAAACACACAGTCTTTGAACAGACACACCCCTGGGACCAGTCAAAACACCCAGTCTGTGATCAGACACACCCCGGGACCAGCCAGACACCCAGTCTGTGATTAGACACAGCCCCGGGAGCAGTCAATCACACAGTCTATGATCAGACACGCCCCCGGGACAAGTCAAACACACAGTCTGTGATCAGACACACACCCGGTATCATCAAACACCCAGTCTGTGTTCAGACCCACTCCCGGGACCAGTCAAACACCCAGTCTGTGATCAGACCAACTCCTGGGACCAGTCAAACACCCAGTCCCTGATCAGACACACCCCCGGGACCAGTCAAACATGCAGTCTGTGATCAGACCCACCTCTGTGACCAGTCCAACACCCGGGCCTTTGATCAGACACACAACTGGGCCCAGTCAAACACCCAGTCTGTGATCAGACCCACCCCCGGGACCAGTCAAACACCCAGTCTATGATCAGATCCACCACAGGGACCAGTCAAACACACAGTCTTTGATCAGACCCACCCCCAGGACCAGTCAATCACCCAGTCTGTGATCAGACGCTCCCCCAGGACCAGTCAAACAGACAGTCTGCGATCAGACACACCCCCGGGACCAGTCAAACATCTAGACTATGATCAGACCCTCCACCAGAACCAGTCAAACACCCAGTCTGTGGTCAGACCCACCCCCGGGACCAGTCAAAGATCTAGTCTATGATCAGACCCTCCACCGGAACCAGTCAAACACCCAGTCTATGGTCAGACTCATCCCCGGGACGAGTCTATCACCCAGTCTATGATCAGACGCACCCCGGGGACCAGTCAACCACCCAGTCTGTGATCAGACACAACCCCGGGGCCAGTCAAACACCCAGTCTGTGATCAGATCCACCCCCGGGACCAGTCAAACACCCAGTCTCTGATCAGACCCACCACCGGGACCAATCAAACACCCAGCCTTTGATCAGACCCACCCCTGGGACCAGTCAAACAACCAGTCTCTGATCAGATCCACCCCCGGGATCAGTCAAACACCCAGTCTTTGATCAGATCCACCCCCGGGGCCAGTCATACACCCAGTCTGTGATCAGAACCACCCCGGGACCAGCCAGACACCTAGTCTGTGATCAAACACACCACCGGTACCAGTCAAACACCCAGTCTGTGATCAGATTCACCCCTGGGATCAGTCAAGCACCCAGTCTTTGATCAGACCCACATCCGGGATCAGTTAAACACCCAGTCTGTGATCAGACCCACCCCGACACCAGCCAGACACCCAGTCTGTGATCAGACACACCCCGGGAACAGTCAAACACTCAGTCTGTGATCAGACACACCCCCGGGACCAGTCAAACACACAGTCTGTGATCAGACACAACCCCGTGACCAGTCAAAAACCCAGTCTGTGATCAGACCCACCCTGGTACCAGCCAGACACACAATCTGTGATCAGACACACCCCCGGGACCAGTCAAACTCCCAGTTTGTGATCAGACACACCCCCGCGACCAATCAAACACACAGTCTCTGACCTGACCCACCCCCAGGAACACCAAACACCCAGTCTGTGATCAGACCCACCACCGGGACCAGTCAAACACCCAGTCTGTGATCAGAGCCACCCCCGGGACCAGTCAGTCATCCAGTCTCTGATCAGTCACCCCCCCGGGACCAGTCAAACACCCAGTCTGTAATCAGACACCCCCCCAGGACCAGTGAAACATCCAGTCTGTGATCAGACCCACCCCCAGGACCAGTCAAACACCCAGTCTGTGATCAGACCCACCCCCGGGACCAGGCAAACACCAAGTCTGTGATCAGACACACACCAGCCAACAGTCAAACTCACAGTCTGTGACTGGACACACCCCCGGGACCAGTCAAACACCCAGTCTGTGATCAGAACCAAACCCGGGACCAGTCAAACACCCAGTCTGTGAGCAGACCCAACCCCGGGGCCATTGAAACACCCAGTCTCTGATCAGACACCCCCTGGGACCAGTCAAACACCAAGTCTGTGATCAGACATACCCCCAGGACCAGTCAAACACCCAGTCTGTGATCAGACACACACCCGCGAACAAGCAAACTCACAATCTGTGGTCAGACCGAACCCCGGGACCAGTCAAACACCCATTCTGTGATCAGACACACACCCACGAATAGTCAAACACCGAGTCTGTGATCAGACACACCCCCGGGACCGGTCAAAGACCCAGCCTGTGATCAGACCCACCCCCGGGAACATCAAACACCCATTATGTGATCAGATGTAGGATTCGCAAAAATGGACTTTTTATTAATAAGGTTCAAATGGCAGAAGAGGCCATGATTTCAAAGACTGTTATAAAAAGAAGCCCAGAAAAAGGGGCATACAAAATGGCTGCCATACCCTGTGACCAGCTTATTGGGACATTTAAAATGGTTCCTGCGCAACCTCAGACAGCTTTGTGCATTCAACCTACAGCAAGTTCTGGAAGCCATTTCTGAGAGAACGAAAGCAGACCCACACGTATGCATATGGATTAGATGCAGATCCAGTCAAGATCGCCCTAGAGACAGAGGCCATCAAAATGTTGACCCAGACAAAAGGGAACAATTTCATATTCATGAGAACAGCACCCAGGACTAGATAACGAGATTAGCAGGACATTAAAAACAATGAAGGTAATTCCAGACCAGAGATGGGCTTTTACCGGCCGTTTACGATATTTTAAAATATAATAACTACCCCACTGTGCTCCCAGCCTGCCAAAAGTAAAACAAAGACTAACCTGATTTTGTGCGGGAGACGGAAGTTTCTGGGAGAAAGGTGTATCTGGAGAGAATTTTCGGCATTTGGGGCAAGCTTGGAGAGTTACTGAGTTGAAAAGAAGCTTGGAGCCAGAGAGAGCTGGTGTGTGGAGAGTTTGAATCACAGCCAGAAGAAGCAGGCACTCGCAGGAGGAAAAAGAAAGCCAACATCGAGAATTGCATCTCGAAGCCGGCGTCCCACCCCGGGGAAACACATCGGGGGATCATCGAACATCCCCGGGCCGGTGCCGGAACGAGAGGCCATCGACCCAACTTGGGAGAAGAGACAAAAAAATAATAACCACAAGAGGAGAAAACTTGCAGTCACCCCGGCTCGGGAGAAGAGAGAAAAGGAAACTGAGGAAGCGATGGGAGCCAAACCAAGGCTCCTCTAACCAGGATCGAGCCGACAATCCTCGACCCCGCCGACATCCAGGCCCACCGGTGTCCAGCCACCCCCGACCCCCACCTCAGGAGAGAGGGGTGGCGCAGCTCGCAGGGGCTCCACGATCCACCTGGAGACGAAACACCTGATAGGACCAAACACAGACTCGATTTCAAAACCGTGCACTTCCTAGTTGGATTGGTGAGCATGTTTCTGGCCCTTCAGAATCAGATCTAGGCAGGTTTAATAAGGGGGTGGATTTAAGGGTACAATTAACATGAGTTGTTGTCCCTCGATGTTCCGTGTGTTTCCTTATTTCATGATGATCTTTGTAGTGTATAAGATGCCTGTATTTGATTTCGTTAGTACTGTGTCATTATGATTTGATTGTGTGTTTTTCCCTCCCATCTACTCCCTTATCTGCTTGCATTTGATTTGATATTTTTCCTTATGCAATAAAATTTCAATTTGTTTCATCAAATTTGGTCGACAGGAGTTTTCTCTACATTGTAGTTCCTGCCCCTAAGGCCAGAGTATAGAATCTAAGGGTTGAGTGGGTCCAACCACTCAAGGTTTACTGTGCAAGAGACAGAGGCCTCTGGAGAGAGAAAGCTCAGGGAAATCTCTCAAGGAAAACCCTTTAAACAGACCCACCCCCAGGACCAGTCAAACACCTGGTCTGTGATCAGATACTCACCCGGGACCAGTCAAACACCCAGTCTGTGATCAGATACTCACCAGGGACCACGCAAATACCCAGTCTGTGATCAGACACACCCCCGGGACCAGTCAAACACACAGTCTGTGATCAGACACACACCCACAAAAAGTGAAACTCACAGTCTTTGATCGGACACACACCCGGGACTAGTCAAACACCTGGTCTGTGATCAGATACTCACCCGGGACCAGTCAAACACCCAGTCTGTGATCAGATACTCACCCGGGACCAGTCAAACACCCAGTCTGTGATCCGATACTCACCCGGGACCAGTCAAACACCCAGTCTGTGATCAGACCCACACCCGGGACCAGTCAAACACCCAGTCTGTGATCAGACCCACACCCGGGACCAGTCAAACACCTAGTCTGTGATCAGACCCACACCCGGGACCAGTCAAACACCCAGTCTGTGATCAGACCCACACCCGGGACCAGTCAAACACCCAGTCTGTCATCAGACATACACCCGGGACCTGTCAACAACCCAGCTTTTGATCAGACCCGCACCTGGGACCAGTCAAACATCCAGTCTCTGATATGATACATCCCGGGGACTAGTCAAACACCCAGTCTGTGATCAGATGCACTCCCCGGACCAGTCAAACAAACAGTCTGCGGTCAGACACACAACCGGAACCTGTCAAACTCCCGTGTCTGTGATCAGACACACCACCGGTCACAGTCAAACACCCAGTCTATGATCAGACCCACCACCGGGACCAGTCAAACAACCAATCTGTGACCAGACCCACCACCAGGACCGGTCAATCACCCAGTCTGTGTTCAGAGACACACCCGGGACAAGTCAAACCCCCAGTCTGTGATCAGACCCACCCCCGAGACCATTCAAACAACCAGTCTTTGATCAGACCCAACCCCGGGACCAGTCAAACACCTAGTCTATGATCAGATCCTCCACCAGGACCAGTCAAACACCCAGTCTGTGATCAGACTCATCCCCGGGAACAGTCAAATACCCAGTCTTTGAACAGATGCACCCCCAGGACCAGTCAAACACCCAGTCTGTGATCAGACACAACCCCATGACCAGTCAAAAACCCAGTCTGTGATCAGACCCACCCCGGTACCAGCCAGAGACACAATCTGTGATCAATCACACCCCCGGGACCAGTCAAACTCCCAGTTTGTGATCAGACACACCCCCGGGACGCATCAAACACCCAGTCTCTGATCTGACCCACCCCCGGGAGCACCAAATACCCAGTCTGTGATCAGACCAACCACCGGGACCAGTCAAACACCCAGTCTGTGATCAGAGCCACCCCCGGGACCAGTCAATCATCCAGACTCTGATCAGTCGCCCCCCCGGGACCAGTTAAACACCCAGTCTGTAATCAGACACAACCCCAGGACCAGTGAAACACCCAGTCTGCGGTCAGACCCACCCCCGGGACCAGGCAAACACCCAGTCTGTGATCAGACACACACCAGCCAACAGTCAAACTCACAGTCTGTGACTGGACACACCCCCGGGACCAGTCAAACACCCAGTCTGTGATCAGACCCGAACCCGGGACCAGTCAAACACCCAGTCTGTGATCAGACCCGAACCCGGGACCAGTCAAACACCCAGTCTGTGATCAGACCCAACCCCGGGACCATTGAAATATCCAGTCTCTGATCAGACACCCCCTGGGACCAGTCAAACACCCATTCTGTGTTCAGACACACACCCACGAACAATCAAACACCGAGTCTGTGATCAGACACACCCTCGGGACCAGTCAAACACCCAGTCTGTGATCAGACCCACCACCGGGACCAGTCAAACACCCAGTCTGTGATCAGAGCCACCCCCGGGTCCAGTCAGTCATCCAGTCTCTGATCAGTCACCCCCCGGGAGCAGTCAAACACCCAGTCTGTAATCAGACACACCCCCAGGACCAGTGAAACACCCAGTCTGTGATCAGACCCTCCCCCGGGACCAGGCAAACACCAAGTCTGTGATCAGACACACACCAGCCAACAGTCAAACTCACAGTCTGTGACTGGACACACCCCCGGGGCCAGTCAAACATCCAGTCTGTGATCAGAACCAAACCCGGGACCAGTCAAACACCCAGTCTGTTTAAGATATTTTAAAATATAATAACTACCCCACTGTGCTCCCAGCCTGCCAAAAGTAAAACAAAGACGAACCTGATTTTGTGCGGGAGACGGAAGTTTCTGGGAGAAATGTATATTTGGAGAGAATTTTCGGCATTTGGGGCAAGCTTGGAGAGTTACTGAGTTGAAAAGAAGCTTGGAGCCAGAGAGAGCTGGAATGTGGAGAGTTTGAATCACAGCCAGAGGAAGCAGGCACTCGCAGGAGGAAAAAGAAAGCCAACATCGAGAAGGGCATCTCGAAGCCAGCCTCCCGAAACACATCGGGAGATCATCGACCATCCCCGGGCCGTTGCCGGAACGAGAGGCCATTGACTCAACTTGGAAGAAGAGACAAAAAAATAAAAACCACAAGAGGAGGAAACTTGCAGTCACCCCGGCTCGGGAGAAGAGAGAAAAGGAAACTGAGGAAGCAATGGGAGCTAGCCCAAGGCTCCTCTAACCAGGATCGAGCCGACAATCCTCGACCCCGCCGACATCCAGGCCCACCGGTGTCCAGCCACCCCCGACCCCCACCTCAGGAGAGAGGGGTGGCGCAGCTCGCAGGGGCTCCACGATCCACCTGGAGACGAAACACCTGATAGGACCAAACACAGACTCGATTTCAAAACCGTGCACTTCCTAGTGGGATTGGTGAGCATGTTTCTGGCCCTTCAGAATCAGATCTAGGCAGGTTTAATAAGGGGGTGGATTTAATGGTACAATTAACATGAGTTGTTGTCCCTCGATGTTCCGTGTGTTTCCTTATTTCATGATGATCGTTGTAGTGTATAAGATGCCTGTATTTGATTTCGTTAGTACTGTGTCATTATGATTTGTTTGTGTGTTTTTCCCTCCCATGTACTCCCTTATCTGCTTGCATTTGATTTGATATTTTTCCTTATGCAATAAAATTTCAATTTGTTTCATCAAATTTGGTCGACAGGAGTTTTCTCTACATTGTAGTTCCTGCCCCTAAGGCCAGAGTACAGAATCTAAGGGTCGAGTGGGTCCAACCACTCAAGGTTTACTGTGCAAGGGAAGAGGCCTCTAGAGAGAGAAACCTCAGGGAAATCTCTCAAGGAAAACACTTTAAACAGACCCACCCCCAGGACCAGTCAAACACCTGGTCTGTGATCAGATACTGACCCGGGACCAGTCAAACACCCAGTCTGTGATCAGATACTCACCAGGGACCACGCAAACACCTAGTCTGTGATCAGACACACCCCCGGGACCAGTCAAACACACAGTCTGTGATCAGACACATACCCACGAAAAGTGAAACTCACAATCTGTGATCGGACACACACCTGGGACTAGTCAAACACCTGGTCTGTGATCAGATACTCACCCGGGACCAGTCAAATACCCAGTCTGTGATCAGATACTCACCAGGGACCAGGCAAACACCCAGTCTGTGATCAGACACACCCCCGGGACCAGTCAAACACACAGTCTGTGATCAGATATTCACCCGGGACCAGTCAAACACCCAGTCTGTGATCAGATACTCACCCGGGACCAGTCAAACACCCAGTCTGTGATCAGACAAACCCCCGGGACCAGTCAAACACCCAGTCTGTGATCAGATATTCACCCGGGACCAGTCAAACACCCAGTCTGTGATCAGATACTCACCCGGGACCAGTCAAACACCCAGTCTGTGATCAGATACTCACCCGGGACCAGTCAAACACCCAGTCTGTGATCAGATACTCACCCGGGACCAGTCAAACACCGAGTGTGTGATCAGATATTCACCCGGGACAACGCAAACACCCAGTCTGTGATCAGATATTCACCCGGGACAACGCAAACACCCAGTCTGTGATCAGACAAACCCCCGGGACCAGTCAAACACAATGTCTGTGATCAGACCCACACCCGCGAACAGTGAAACTCACAGTCTGTGATCGGACACACCCCCGCGACTAGTCAAACACCTGGCCTGTGATCAGATACTCACCCGGGACCAGCGAAGCACCCAGTCTGTGATCAGATACTCACCCGGGGCCAGTCAAACACCCAGTCTGTGATCAGATATTCACCTGGGACCACGCACACACCCAGTCTGTGATCAGATCCAGAACCAGGACCAGTCAAACACCGAGTCTGTTAACAGACATACACCCTGGACCTGTCAACAACCCAGTTTTTGATCATACCCGCACCTGGGAACAGTCAAACATCCAGTCTCTGATATGATACACCCCGGGGACTAGTCAAACACCCAGTCTGTGATCAGATGCACTCCCCGGACCAGTCAAACAAACAGTCTGCGATCAGACACACAACCGGAACCTGTCAAACTCCCGTGTCTGTGATCAGACACACCACCGGGCACAGTCAAACACCCAGCCTTTGAACAGATGCACCCCCAGGACCAGTCAAGCACCCAGTCTGTGATCAGACACACCCCGGGACCAGCCAGACACACAGTCTGTGATCAGACACAGCCCCGGGACCAGTCAAATATACAGTCTATGATCAGACACACCCCCGAAACCAGTCAAACACACAGTCAGTGATCAGACACACACCCGGTAACATCAAACACCCAGTCTGTGATCAGACCCACTCCAGGGACCAGTCAAACACCCAGTCTCTGATCAGACCAACTCCCGGGACCAGTCAAGCACCCAGTGTCTGATCAGACACACCCCCGGGACCAGTCAAACACGCAGTCTGTGATCAGACCCACCCCTGGGACCAGTCCACCACCCGGGTCTGTGATCAGACACACAACTGGGCCCAGTCAAACACCCAGTCTGCGATCAGACCCACACCCGGGACCAGTCAAACAACCAGTCTGTGATCAGACCCACCCCTGCGACCAGTCAAACACCCAGTCTATGATCAGATCCACCACCGGGACCAGTCACACACCCAGTCTTTGATCAGACCCACTCCCGGGACCAGCCAAACACCCAGTCTGTCACCAGAAGCTCCACCAGGACCAGTCAAACAGACAGTCTGCGATCAGACACACCCCTGGGACCAGTCAAACATCTAGACTATGATCAGACCCTCCACCAGAACCAGTCAAACACCCAGTCTGTGGTCAGACTCATCCCCGGGACCAGTCAAACACCCTGTCTGTGATCAAACCCACCCCCGGGACCAGTCAAACACCCAGTCTGTGATCAGACCCAACACCGGGAACAGTCAAACACCCAGTCTGTGATCAGACCCACCCCTGGGACCAGTCAAACACCCAGTCTTTGATCAGATCCACCCCAGGGATCAGTCAAACACCCAGTCTTTGTTCAGACCCAACCCCGGGACCAGTCAAACACCCAGTCTGTGATCAGACCCACCCCGGGACCAGCCAGACACCCAGTCTGTGATCAGACACACCCCCGGGACCAGTCAAACACACACACTGTGATCAGATCTCCCCCCCCACCCACAGCACCAGTCAAGCAAAAAGTCTGTGATTAGACCGACCCCCAGGACCAGTCTAACACCCGGTCTGTGATCAGGCACACACTCAGGACCAGTCAAACTCCCAGTCTGTGATCAGACCGACCCCTGGGACCAGCCAAACTCACAGTCTGTTGTTGGACACACCCCCGGGTCCAGACAAACACCCAGTCTGAGACCAGACCGACCCCCCGGGGGTCAGTCAATCGCACAGTCTGTGATCGGACACACACACGCGAACAGTCGAACAGTGAGTCTGTGGTCAGACACTCCCCCAGGACCAGTCAAACACCCAGTCTGTGATCAGACTCACACCCGGGAATATCAAACACCCAATCTGTGATCAGACCCACCCTCGGGACCAGACAATCACCCAGTCTGTGATCAGACATGATCCCGGGCTAGTCAAACAACCAGTTTGTGATCAGACCCACCCCCGGGACCAGTCAAACAACCATTCTGTGATCAGAGCCACCCCTGGGACCAGTCAAACTCCCAGTCTGAGATCAGACATCCCCCCAGGACCAGTCAGACACCCAGTCTGTGATCAGACTCACGCCCGTGAACAGTCATACACCGAGTCTGTGATGAGACACACCCCCGGGACCTGTTGAAAACCCAGTCTCTGATCAGACCCACACCTGGGACCAGTCAAACACCCAGTCTCTGATCAGACGCAACCCCGGGACCAGTCAACCATCCAGTCTGTGATCAGACACACCCTCGGGACCAGTCAAACACCCAGTCTGTGATCAGACCCACCCCCGAGACCAGTCAAGCAACCAGTCTGTGATCAGAACCACCTCTGGGACCAGTCAAACATCCAGTCTGTGATCAGACCCAACCCCGGCACCAGTCAAGCAACCAGTCTGTGATCAGAACCACCCCCGGGACGAGTCAAACATCCAGTCTGTGATCAGACCCAGCCCCGGGACCAGTCAAACACCCAGTCTTTGATCAGACCCACTGCCGGGACCAATCAAGCAAACAGTCTGTGATCAGACCCTCCCCGGGACCAGCCAAACACCCAGTCTGTGATCAGACACTCCCCCGGGACCAGTCAAATACCCAGTCTCTGATCAGACACACCCCCGGGACCAGACAAGCAACCAGCCTGTGATCAGCCACAACCCCGAGAGCAGTGAAACACCCAGTCTGTGATCAGACTGACTCCCGGGACCAGTCAGGCACCCAGTCTGTGATCAGACACTACCCCGGGACCAGTCAAATAACCAGTCTGTGCTCAGACACACCCCCAGGACCGGACAAACAACCAGCCTGTGATCAGCCACAATCCCGGGAGCAGTGAAACATCCAGTCTGTGATCAGACACAGCCCCGGGACCAGTCAAACACACAGTCAGTGATCAGACACACACCCGGTAACATCAAACACCCAGTCTGTGATCAGACCCACTCCAGGGACCAGTCAAACACCCAGTCTCTGATCAGACCAACTCCCGGGACCAGTCAAGCACCCAGTGTCTGATCAGACACACCCCCGGGACCAGTCAAACACGCAGTCTGTGATCAGACCCACCCCTGGGACCAGTCCACCACCCAGGTCTGTGATCAGACACACAACTGGGCCCAGTCAAACACCCAGTCTGCGATCAGACCCACACCCGGGACCAGTCAAACAACCAGTCTGTGATCAGACCCACCCCTGCGACCAGTCAAACACCCAGTCTATGATCAGATCCACCACCGGGACCAGTCACACACCCAGTCTTTGATCAGACCCACTCCCGGGACCAGCCAAACACCCAGTCTGTCACCAGAAGCTCCACCAGGACCAGTCAAACAGACAGTCTGCGATCAGACACACCCCCGGGACCAGTCAAACATCTAGACTATGATCAGACCCTCCACCAGAACCAGTCAAACACCCAGTCTGTGGTCAGACTCATCCCCGGGACCAGTCAAACACCCTGTCTGTGATCAAACCCACCCCCGGGACCAGTCAAACACCCAGTCTGTGATCAGACCCAACACCGGGAACAGTCAAACACCCAGTCTGTGATCAGACCCACCCCTGGGACCAGTCAAACACCCAGTCTTTGATCAGATCCACCCCAGGGATCAGTCAAACACCCAGTCTTTGTTCAGACCCACCCCCGGGACCAGTCAAACACCCAGTCTGTGATCAGACCCACCCCGGGACCAGCCAGACACCCAGTCTGTGATCAGACACACCCCCGGGACCAGTCAAACACACACACTGTGATCAGATCTCCCCCCCCACCCACAGCACCAGTCAAGCAAAAAGTCTGTGATCAGACCGACCCCCAGGACCAGTCTAACACCCGGTCTGTGATCAGGCACACACTCAGGACCAGTCAAACTCCCAGTCTGTGATCAGACCGACCCCTGGGACCAGCCAAACTCACAGTCTGTTGTTGGACACATCCCCGGGTCCAGTCAAACACCCAGTCTGAGACCAGACTGACCCCCCGGGGATCAGTCAATCACACAGTCTGTGATCGGACACACACACGGGAACAGTCGAACAGTGAGTCTGTGATCAGACACTCCCCCAGGACCAGTCAAACACCCAGTCTGTGATCAGACTCACACCCGGGAATATCAAACACCCAATCTGTGATCAGACCCACCCTCGGGACCAGACAATCACCCAATCTGTGATCAGACATGATCCCGGGCTAGTCAAACAACCAGTTTGTGATCAGACCC
Source organism: Somniosus microcephalus (assembly GCF_052327205.1). NCBI lineage: Eukaryota > Metazoa > Chordata > Chondrichthyes > Squaliformes > Somniosidae > Somniosus > Somniosus microcephalus. Next base: position 24,810,204 of record NW_028225181.1, on the reverse strand, counting down.
ACCCCCGGGACCAGTCAAACAACCATTCTGTGATCAGAGCCACCCCTGGGACCAGTCAAACTCCCAGTCTGAGATCAGACATCCCCCCAGGACCAGTCAGACACCCAGTCTGTGATCAGACTCACGCCCGTGAACAGTCATACACCGAGTCTGTGATGAGACACACCCCCGGGACCTGTTGAAAACCCAGTCTCTGATCAGACCCACACCTGGGACCAGTCAAACACCCAGTCTCTGATCAGACGCAACCCCGGGACCAGTCAACCATCCAGTCTGTGATCAGACACACCCTCGGGACCAGTCAAACACCCAGTCTGTGATCAGACCCACCCCCGAGACCAGTCAAGCAACCAGTCTGTGATCAGAACCACCTCTGGGACCAGTCAAACATCCAGTCTGTGATCAGACCCAACCCCGGCACCAGTCAAGCAACCAGTCTGTGATCAGAACCACCCCCGGGACGAGTCAAACATCCAGTCTGTGATCAGACCCAGCCCCGGGACCAGTCAAACACCCAGTCTTTGATCAGACCCACTGCCGGGACCAGTCAAGCAACCAGTCTGTGATCAGACCCTCCCCGGGACCAGCCAAACACCCAGTCTGTGATCAGACACTCCCCCGGGACCAGTCAAATACCCAGTCTCTGATCAGACACACCCCCGGGACCAGACAAGCAACCAGCCTGTGATCAGCCACAACCCCGAGAGCAGTGAAACACCCAGTCTGTGATCAGACTGACTCCCGGGACCAGTCAAGCACCCAGCCTGTGATCAGACACTCCCCCGGGACCAGTCAAATAACCAGTCTGTGCTCAGACACACCCCCAGGACCGGACAAACAACCAGCCTGTGATCAGCCACAATCCCGGGAGCAGTGAAACATCCAGTCTGTGATCAGACACACCCCCGGGACCAGTCAAACACGCAGTCTGTGATCAGACCCACCCCTGGGACCAGTCCACCACCCAGGTCTGTGATCAGACACACAACTGGGCCCAGTCAAACACCCAGTCTGCGATCAGACCCACACCCGGGACCAGTCAAACAACCAGTCTGTGATCAGACCCACCCCTGCGACCAGTCAAACACCCAGTCTATGATCAGATCCACCACCGGGACCAGTCACACACCCAGTCTTTGATCAGACCCACTCCCGGGACCAGCCAAACACCCAGTCTGTCACCAGAAGCTCCACCAGGACCAGTCAAACAGACAGTCTGCGATCAGACACACCCCCGGGACCAGTCAAACATCTAGACTATGATCAGACCCTCCACCAGAACCAGTCAAACACCCAGTCTGTGGTCAGACTCATCCCCGGGACCAGTCAAACACCCTGTCTGTGATCAAACCCACCCCCGGGACCAGTCAAACACCCAGTCTGTGATCAGACCCAACACCGGGAACAGTCAAACACCCAGTCTGTGATCAGACCCACCCCTGGGACCAGTCAAACACCCAGTCTTTGATCAGATCCACCCCAGGGATCAGTCAAACACCCAGTCTTTGTTCAGACCCACCCCCGGGACCAGTCAAACACCCAGTCTGTGATCAGACCCACCCCGGGACCAGCCAGACACCCAGTCTGTGATCAGACACACCCCCGGGACCAGTCAAACACACACACTGTGATCAGATCTCCCCCCCCACCCACAGCACCAGTCAAGCAAAAAGTCTGTGATCAGACCGACCCCCAGGACCAGTCTAACACCCGGTCTGTGATCAGGCACACACTCAGGACCAGTCAAACTCCCAGTCTGTGATCAGACCGACCCCTGGGACCAGCCAAACTCACAGTCTGTTGTTGGACACATCCCCGGGTCCAGTCAAACACCCAGTCTGAGACCAGACTGACCCCCCGGGGATCAGTCAATCACACAGTCTGTGATCGGACACACACACGGGAACAGTCGAACAGTGAGTCTGTGATCAGACACTCCCCCAGGACCAGTCAAACACCCAGTCTGTGATCAGACTCACACCCGGGAATATCAAACACCCAATCTGTGATCAGACCCACCCTCGGGACCAGACAATCACCCAATCTGTGATCAGACATGATCCCGGGCTAGTCAAACAACCAGTTTGTGATCAGACCCACCCCCGGGACCAGTCAAACAACCATTCTGTGATCAGAGCCACCCCTGGGACCAGTCAAACTCCCAGTCTGAGATCAGACATCCCCCCAGGACCAGTCAGACACCCAGTCTGTGATCAGACTCACGCCCGTGAACAGTCATACACCGAGTCTGTGATGAGACACACCCCCGGGACCTGTTGAAAACCCAGTCTCTGATCAGACCCACACCTGGGACCAGTCAAACACCCAGTCTCTGATCAGACGCAACCCCGGGACCAGTCAACCATCCAGTCTGTGATCAGACACATCCTCGGGACCAGTCAAACACCCAGTCTGTGATCAGACCCACCCCCGAGACCAGTCAAGCAACCAGTCTGTGATCAGAACCACCTCTGGGACCAGTCAAACATCCAGTCTGTGATCAGACCCAACCCCGGCACCAGTCAAGCAACCAGTCTGTGATCAGAACCACCCCCGGGACGAGTCAAACATCCAGTCTGTGATCAGACCCAGCCCCGGGACCAGTCAAACACCCAGTCTTTGATCAGACCCACTGCCGGGACCAGTCAAGCAACCAGTCTGTGATCAGACCCTCCCCGGGACCAGCCAAACACCCAGTCTGTGATCAGACACTCCCCCGGGACCAGTCAAATACCCAGTCTCTGATCAGACACACCCCCGGGACCAGACAAGCAACCAGCCTGTGATCAGCCACAACCCCGAGAGCAGTGAAACACCCAGTCTGTGATCAGACTGACTCCCGGGACCAGTCAAGCACCCAGTCTGTGATCAGACACTCCCCCGGGACCAGTCAAATAACCAGTCTGTGCTCAGACACACCCCCAGGACCGGACAAACAACCAGCCTGTGATCAGCCACAATCCCGGGAGCAGTGAAACATCCAGTCTGTGATCAGACACAGCCCCGGGACCAGTCAAACACACAGTCTGTGATCAGACACACCCCCGGGACATGTCAAAGCCCCAGTGTGTGATCTGACCCACCCCCAGGAACATCAGACACCCAGTCTGTGATCAGACCCACCCCCAGGACCAGTCAAACACCCAGTATGTGATCAGACGCACCCCCCAGGACCAGTCAAACACCCAGTCTCTGATCAGACACACACCCGGGACCAGTCAAACACCCAGTCTGTGATCAGACACACCCCCAGGAGCAGTCGTACACCCAGTCTCTGATCAGACACACGCCCGGGACCAGTCAAACACCCAGTCTGTGATCAGACCTGTTGTGTATTTTGATTGTGTATTAGAATTGTCCACAGGGGATACCGTAGTTGTGATTTACATGACTGTACAAAACATGGCCATTAACTAAATACACCACCCTGAAGTTCTTCTTAATCGTTATATAGATAAGGGCATGAACCCTCTTGAGATACAATATAAAACCCCTTGAGACACAACAAAGAACTGGCGATGAGGACGACGGGCTTGTGCATAATTTTGCACTGGAATCGGCGATGTTTAAAGTAAGAAGTTCCTGCCTTTTCTTAATGGCAGCTTAGGGCTGATGCAATCGCCTCGTAAAGGTGGAGGTTCGGGTGTTACACAAATCAGAAGGGGGAGAGTAATGATACAATGAAACGAAGGGGAGGAAAAGGGCTGTGAAAAACAAACGAAGTGGAGGAAAAAGTACTAAAAAAAAAAATGGCTATGTTAACCAGAGCATTTGGACCATTCGATGAAACGGCAGAGCAATGGAGGGCTTATACAGAGCGTTTCCGATTTTTCGTGACTGCAAATGGCATTAAAGATGACGTGAATGTAGCGACGTTCCTAAGTGTGATCGGAGCAAAAACATTTGGCTTGTTACGGAGTTTGATGCACCCGGATAAGCCCGGTACTAAGACATATGATCAGATTGTGGAAGTTTTGGAAACACATTTCGCACCCAAGCCGCTGCTGATTGCCGAGAGGTTCAGGTTTCCCCAACGAAACCAAGGGGAGGGTGAGTCCACAGCCGAATATTTTGCAGTGCTAAAGAAGCTAACTGAGCATTGTGAGTTTGGTGAAACTCTAAATGACATTGTCCATGTAGGTGTGTGTGTGGATTAAGATGTGAAGCAACAGAGAAGCGCTTGCTCACGACTGACAAACTGATGCTTAAATCAGCAGAGGCGCTCTCTGTGTCTATGGAGTGAGCAACTAAAGATGCACAGCTGTTGGGGATGCTACGAGAGTGCACAGGGTAGAAGCTACACCGGATAAGCATATAAGGGGCGCCAGAGAGTGTTACAGATGTGGGGGGGCAGGTCATCAGCAGTCTGACTGCTGGTGTAAAGACCTGAACTGTTGGCAATGCGAAAAGCAAGGTCACATTGAACGTGTGTGTAAAGGGCAAAGCAAACAATCCTACACAGAGACACACAAAAACAAAAAAGGAAACAAATCCAACAGGCGATCCAAAAAGAAAAACCTACGCATGGTGAAACAAGAACAGGAAGACAGTGACACAGACTCTGATGGGGAGTTGAATCTCCATGTGTTAACAGTGAATGGAGGCTCATCAGGCTATGGAGTCACTCCACAACTAGAGGGAATACCGGTCAAAATGGAGCTGGATATGGGGGCCGCTGTCTCCTTGATCTCAGGGAAGCTATTCAAAGAAAAACTGAACCACCTATCACTGACGCCGGCTAAGCTCATCTTAAAGACCTACACTGGGGAAACAGTCCCAATGCTGGGTAAGACGGAGGCCAAGGTGGAGCTTAATGGACAAACCGTGATGCTGCCTTGTTACGCGGTCAAGGGTGACTATCCATCCCTGATGGGCAGGCAATGGTTGGAGAAAATCCAACCGAATTGGGTAAAAGTGAATGCGGTGTCAGTCGAAGAGGTGGGGCTAGCGGCAGTGTTGACAAAGCATACGGCTGTCTTTGACGGAGAATTGCGGAGTATGAATGGGATTACAGTCAAACTCAAGGTGAAGCCTGACAGCCAGCCACGATTCCTGAAGGCCAGGAACGTTCCCCTACGCCCTCAGACCAAAGGTGGAGGCTGACCTGGAGCGTCTGGTCAAGTTAGGGGTCCTAGTGCCGGTTTCGCACAGTGAGTGGGCCACGCCCGTGGTACCAGTGATGAAGAGTGACGGCGCGGTTCGCTGATGTGGAGATTTCAAAGTAACAGTGAACCCTGTGTTCTCAGCTGAACATTACCCCCTCCACATCATTGAAGATCTTTTCGTGGGTCTAGCAGGTGGTTAGAAGTTTAGCAAGATTGATATATGCCAAGCGTACTTGCAGATGCATGTAGAAGAGGACTCACAGAAGTACCTCACCATCACCACCCACAAGGGCCTCTACAGGCACTGCCGCCTACCCTTAGGCATAACGTCAGCACCAGCTTTGTTTCTGCGGGCTATGGGCCAGATTTTAAGCGGCATTCCAGGGGTACAATGTTATTTCGACGATATCCTTGTCACAGGAAAGGACGACAACGAGCATTTGCGGAACCTGGCAAAGACACTGTGAAGACTTGAAGAATATGGCTTACACGTTCGCAAGGACAAATGCGAATTTTTCAAGCCATCAGTGGAGTATCTAGGCAATGTCATCCGCGCAGACGGCCTACACACAGCACCATCGAAAGTGAAAGCCATTGCCGACGCTCCTGCACCTACAAATGTCGGCCAGCTGCGGTCATTCTTAGGTCTCCTGAACTGTTACAGAAAGTTTAATCCACAGTTGGCATCACTGTTGAAGCCATTACATGAGTTGCTGTGTCAGTGCAAGGCCTGGGCGTGGATGAAGGAGTGCAAAGCTGCATTCAAGAAAGCCAAAGCAGCTTTGACTGACCCCAGAGTGTTGGCGCACATTGTCCCGTTGTTGCAAATTCAGCTGGCCTGTGACGCATCGCCTTATGGCGTCGGCACGGTCATGTCCCACATCTTTCCTTCAGGTGAAGAGAAGCCGATTGCATTCGCATCAAGGTCCCTGAGCAAGGCGGAGGTGAAATGCTCGCAGATCGAAAAAGAGGCTTTGGGCATCATCTTTGGAATCAAAAAGTTCCATCACAACTTGTTCGGAAGGAAATTCACCTTGCTGTCGGATCATCGTCCTCTGACATCAATCTTTTGTCCACACACAGGAATACCCTCCCTGGCAGCGTGCAGGATGCAGCACTGGGCGCTGATGTTAAGTGCTCACAATGACAACATCAAATACCGGAGGTCAGCAGCACATGGCAATGCAGACGGATTGTCAAGACTTCCACTGCCTGTGCCCTCTGAAGGCTGTGCTCAGAAGATTTTCTACTTTGACCTGGTGAGCAATGCCCCTGTCATGGCCCGGCAGGTCAAGAAAGAGACCAGAGTGGACCCTATGCTATCCAAGGTGCTGGATCGGGTGATGCGAGGAGATGGATCACGGGTGTCAGACGCACCAACTGAGCTCCTACCTTTCCTGTCAAGAGGGAAGTAGTTGTCTGTCACGTCAGAATGCCTCCTTTGGGGCATGCGAGTGATCATACCACCAAAGCTGCGGAAACATGTCCCCAACGAGCTGCACTCGGGACATTGTGGCATTGTCCGGAAGAAGGAGCTGGCACGAAGCTACTTCTGGTGGCCCGGTCTGGATCATAAAATTGAAGTTGAAGCGAAATCATGCCCATCATGCAAGACAACCAGGGATATGCCAAGAGCAGCGCCACTGAATCCATGGGAATGGCCAGCGACACCGTGGCAATGGATCCATCTGGACTTCGCGGGACCAGTGGAAGGAGCGATGTTCCTGGTCGTGGTGGACTCCTATTCCAAATGTCCGGAGGTTGCAGTAATGTCCACTACCACGACGGAGAAAACCATCGAGGCTCTGAGAGAGATGTTCGGGTGATTTGGTCCGACAATGGAACACAGTTCACATCCCAGGAGATGGAGGAGTTGCTCAAGAGCAATGGAATCCAGCACACATTCTCCGCGCCTTATCATCCATCCACGAATGGATTGGCGGAGAGATTTGTCAGAACGCTGAAACGCGTGTTGAAAGCTGCAAGAAGTGATGCTCCTCTAAAGCAGCGCCTAAATGCGTTCTTGCTGAAATACCGAAACATGCCTCATGCTACGACGGGAGCAGCTCCTGCTTACCTACTCATGGGAAGGCAGCTACGGACACGCCTTGACCTGCTGAGGGCAACGTCCACAGAAGCAGTGGTGCACGCCAATCAGCAGGATCAAGTCAGCAGACGAGCTCAGAGGTCCAAAGAACGGCACTTTGTGGTGAGGGGCAAAGTCCTCGCGCGTAATACACCACCCCGGAGTGGTGGGTCCCCGCTACAGTCATTCAAAAGACGGGCCCCGTTTCATACCGAGTCCGCACTGGAGACGACCGAACATGGAGCTGGCATGTAGACTAGTTACTGCCAAGACAGTCGCCACAGGTTTCCCAAGAAACAGAGGATCAAGGACCTGCTGGGGGCCCCAGCAGGGACTGGTTGTCTGAACCTGAGACGGTGACACCATCCACTCTTGAGCCATCGAGGGAGGAAGCCACGCCTGCAGGGTCATGGGAGAGCCGGCCAGAGCCTGATCCTGAGAATAGGCATTACCCGCAAAGAGAAAGGCAGCCTCCAGAGCACCTTAGTTACAGTTAGTGCTAACCTGTGTGCATGGGGCAGAATAATCCCCAGGGTTAGCGGAAGGTAGAGCAGTCTACCCTCTCTTCCAAATTATCGTCATTTTCAGTTATTCTGTTTTGTGGACATTCTTTTTTAAGGGGGAGGAAATATGTTGTGCATTTTCAATGTGTATAAGAATTGTCCCATATGGGAGACCATAGTGGTGATATGCAATGCACTATGGGAAATGTCATGCATTGAGTGAAGAAGCATATTGTAAATAAAATGGCCGTTAACTAAACCCTCCACACCAGATTCCTTCTTAATTGTTATATAGATAAGGATATAAAACCCCTTGAGACACTACAGTAAGTTTATTTTTAGCCCCGTTAGAATATAACATTATTTTTTTCAAAAATTTTAATTATTGTTTACAATATTTATTTAATGTAATTTATATTTTATTTAAAAAGTGTGAATTAAAAAAAAAAATTATTTGAAGGTTTACTGCTATTTTGGGGCCCGTAGTATTTATAAGTTTTGACAGGTCTTTCTGTCAATCTTATGAATGGGGTTTTCCCTCCTCCGTTTGGCTGCCCATGGCTCACGTGATCCCAGGGGACGCATCGCACTAACTATGCCTCTGGGACATGCAAGCACAGCGCGCAGGCAGCTGGGCCAGGCCCCGGATCGGAATTCCACGGGAGCCCTAAAGCTCAACTGCCAGCGCAAGGTAAGTGCAGCTCGAGGGCTTACACCCGCGAAAGCCCCCGACCTGAATTCTGGGCCATTATGTCCCTCACAATCGAAGTGTTCATATATTGCATCCGGAGTGATTCCTTTAAGCATCTTACCTATTACTGATGTTAAACTAATGGGCCTATAGATATCCGGGTCTGTCTTGTCACCTTTTTTAAAGAAGTAGACTACATTAGCCTCCCTCCAGACTACAGGAACCATTCCAGAGTGCAGTGAGTTATTAAAAATACAGGCTAGGGGCTGGCACAGCACATGCCTGATCTCCCTGAGGACTCTCGAGTGGTAATCATCTGGCCCGGCTGCTCCATCTATTTTCAAGTTCTTAATTCTTTCTAAAACAATCTGTTCATTTATATTGATACTGGTTTTGTTAGTATCATTATGAAATCCTAATAGTCGAGCATCATCTTCAAGTATGAACACTTTAGTAATTCTCCAATTCTTCACAACTGAAAAAGCTTTTCACGTTATTTCCACATTTGTCAACAATCCTTTTTTCCATTATCAGTCAGTCACCTTGGATATTTCTTACCATATTTCCTTCTTTTGAATAGGGTACATATTTGTTTTCCATATTTTTTACCTTGTTCTTCAAAACTTTCCATTTATATTGTATATCGGTCTCATTAGCCAATTTGCCCATTCCAAATGTTAGGCAATGAGCATCTCCAACAACGAGACTCTAACCATCTCCCCTTGACATTCAATGGCATTACCATCGCTGAATCCCCCACTATCCACATCCTGGGGGTTACCATTGATCAGAAACTGAGCTGGACCTGCCGCATAAATGCTGTGGCTACAAGAGCAGGCCAGAGGCAGGGAATTCTGCGGTGAGTGTCTCACCTCCTGTCTCCCCAAAGCCTTTCCACCATCTACAAGGCACAAGTCAGGAGTGTGATGGAATACTCTCCACTTGTCTGGATGAGTGCAGCTCCAACAACACTCAAGAAGCTCGAAACCATTCAGGATAAAGCAGCCCGCTTGATTGGCACTCCAGCCACCACCTTCAACATTCACTCCCTCCACCACTGGCGCACTGTGGCTGCAGTGAGTACCATCTACAAGATGCACTGCAGCAACTCGCCAAAGCTCCTTCAACAGCACCTTCCAAACCCCCGACCTCTACCACATGGAAGGACAAGGGCAGCAGACGCATGGGAACATCACCACCTACAAGTTCCCCTCCAAGCCACACACCATCCTGACTTGCACCTGTATCGCCGTTCCTTCACTGTCGCTGGGCCAAAATCCTGGAACACTCTTCCTAACAGCATTGTGGGTGTACCGACACCATATGGACTGCAGCGGTTCAAGAAGGTGGCTCACCACCATCTTCTCAAGGGCAATTAGGGATGGGCACTCAATGCAGGCCTAGCTAGCGACGCCCACATCCCATCAATGAATAAAACAAAAAAATCATCTGCCATTTTGGTGAGGTTTCCTCTTCCGAAATCTGGAACGAGTTGCAGATTCTCAGTGCCTTTAGTAACACGTTCCAATTGGAACCATAGAATGTTGTGGTCACTGTTGATCAGAGGTTCCCCACATGGAGGCCCGATACGAGGTCAGGCTCACTACTAAACATTAGTTCCAATATACGATTATCCCTAGTTACCTCATTACAGATACAGAGTGAGGTTTGCTCTACGTTGTCCCCATCAAACATCCCAAGGCAGGTACAGCATTGTTAGATAAAGAGTAAAGCTCCATCTACATTGCCCCATCATATGGAGCACTGGTTAGAAACTGAGTCATGTTCCTGCTACACTGTCCCATCAAACACTTCAAGGGCAGGTACAAGATTATGATTATTTAATGGCCATCAATATAAGATAGTCACTAATAAATCAAACAAGGAATTCAGGAGAAACATCTTTTCCCAGAGAGTGGTGAGAATGTGGAACTCGCTAACACATGGAATAGTTAAGGCAAATAACATACATGCTTTTTAGGGGAAGCTGGATAAGTACATGAGGGGGGAAAGGAATAGAAGGATGTGCGATGAAGCAGGGTGGGAGGAGGCTCGTGTGGAACATAAACATCGGCATGGCCCTGTTGGGCCGAATGGCCTGTGTCTGTGCAGTAAATCCTATGTAATGTAATAGATTAAAGCTACTTCTACACTGCCTCATCAAACATTTCCACGGCAAGTGCAGCACCTGTCAGGTATCGGGTAAATCTCCCTCTGCACTGTGCCCTCAAATTCTCCCAACGCAAGTACAGCACGGGTAAATCTCCCGCTACCCAATCCCACCAAACATACCCAGGACAGATACAGCATAGACTTTCCGTTAAGTACTTTCCTCCCACCCCACTCCATCTCCCTGCCTCTGTACTTGCTTAAAACCTGTTACATCTGTAACATTTTCCAGTTCTGATGAACGGTCATCGACCTGAAACATTAATTCTGTTTCTCTCTCCACAGATGCTGCCTGACCTGCTGAGCAATGTTCCCTGTAAGGTGCGTGGGTGCCTGGCGATCTGTAAGGTCCCGTGCACGGAAAGTCACAGCCGGCGCAGTTAGCTTGTACGGTCGAGGGGCCCAACACCCAATTACCCGCGAATCCTCACAGAGCCGTGTGTGAACTCACAGGGCCGATCTGAATTGGAACAACATTTGCTGAGATGCGGCACCCTGGATCCCGGCGAGCGTTGTCTCGGGATCCTTTCAGTACTTATTCAGCCGGAGACGCCTGTTGTCCATTCACAGAGACTGAGCGACAGCCGTAATTTGTAACAACACAGATGGAGTCGCAGCGCGTATACAATGGTGCAATGGCCGCTGGAAGGAGGCGAAAGCAACTCTTTTTTAGCCACTCTGTGAAACATAACTATGAGTATTTGCTTTTATTTAATTCAGAAAATGTTATAAAGCCAGAAAAAGATATGGGAAAGTGATGTTGAAAGTTTCTTGGTAAGTTCCATATCAATTTTGCCAGGCATCGTTCCCTTTTTGAAATCGTTTATCAGGGTTATTTAAATCATTTTGCGAGAGAGGGGAAAACGTTTTTGCCACCGTTTGTACCTCAGAGTCTGAGAGACGGAGGGAACGGCAGCAGAAAAACAGGAAACAACATCTCCTAAAACTGATACCAACTCATCGCCAAGGCTGGGGATAGAGAGCCTCACTGCTTTCTTAGGAAGTTTAACCACTTTATTTACTTTCTGATTTGAGCTCTGTTTGGAATTAAACTTTATTTTATTATATTTTGTCGGATTTCTAATGACAGCTTGGAAGGGTGAAGGAGAAACTTGGAACAATTTCTTCTGTCAAAACTGCAATGAGACTTGAAAGAAATTAAAGATTTGTAATGAAATTTTCACAAAAAATGAGTATTAAAAACACTTTCCCCCCCTAAATTTCTAATGTGATTTTGGAAGAGACGGAAGCAAAAGCCAATTCCCCCCTCACCTGAACAAGTTTCAACCAGGTCTTGACGTCCAAACGCTTTTAAAGAGGCTCTGAAATGCTTAAAATGTTGTAAAATAAAATGTCTCCAAGATCTGATTTTGAATGATCGGTGAAGTGAGTAGCTTTACACAAACATGCATCCATGGTGTGAGGAGGGGTAGGTCAGGGGAGGATTTTTAGGATTTACATATTACTTTTTAATGACGTTTTAAAAATATACCATTAATAAATTTAGGAAGAGAACCAAAAAAGGGGAAACCATTTTATTTTTGTCTGTCGTTCTTTAGTCCTAACAGGTCTCAGGAATAATGCAAATATAGATTTCTTCTTAAGCGTTTAGTGGAGTGTTAATAGAAACACGATTTATGTAATAATGTAGAAAAGTTGCAGGAAGCTACTTTAGAAGAAATCACTCTTTTTTATTGAGAAAGACACAGAAAACGATTTGATTAAACTGATAATGTACAATTCGATTTGGTTTGAATGTTTGAAATAGAGGATGAAAAATTGAGAGTACAATGAAGTTTGTTTCCTGCGTTTAATTGCGAGGTACTTCAAATAATTCAACACTTTTCGTGATAAGAGCAGGGATTAATATTGTGGAGAATGTTTGAGAGGAAATCCTTCGATGTGAAATTCGTAAATTATAAATCTTTACGTCCACATTTGAGTAAACATTTCCAAGTCAGTCTGACCGGTTCTCCTGTCCAGGAAGAAAGACAAATGTGTATTTCTGTTAAAGCACAGCTTTTCCTGCTTTTTGTTTTTAATTCAGTGACGCAAATTGTGCATGTTTTTTCCTACACTTGTGAATAAGTGCTGCATTTACATAGATACATAGATACATAGAAGATAGGAGCAGGAGTAGGCCATTCGGCCCTTCGTGCCTGCTCCGCCATTCGATGAGATCATGGCTGATCCTTTAATTCAGTATCCCGTCCCCGCCTTCTCTCCGTAACCCTTAACCCCTTTTGCCCGTAGAAATATATCTAATTCCCTCTTAAATATATTTAATGAGCTGGCGTACACTGCCCTCTGTGGCAATGAGTTCCACAGGTTCACCACTCTCTGAGTGAAGAAATTCCCCCTCATCTCTGTCCTAAATGGTTTAGCCCTTATCCTTAAATTATGTCCTCTAGTTCTGTTCTCACCCGCCAAGGGAAACATTCCTTCTGCATCCAGTCTGTCTAGACCTGTCAGAATTTTATACACTTCTATGAGGTCCCCTCTCAATCTTCTAAACTCCAGTGTGTACATCCCTAAACTACATAGTCTCTCCTCATAGGTCATTCCCGCCATTCCTGGTATCAGCCTGGTGAATCGCCGCTGCACCCCCTCCATGGCAAGAACATCCTTCCTCAGATGAGGCGACCAAAACTGTACACAGTACTCGAGGTGTGGTCTCACCAGTGCCCTGTACAGCTGCAGCAAGGTATCCCTGTTCCTGTATTCTAACCCTTTTGCTATGAAGGCCAGCATACCGTTTGCCTTCTTGACCGCCTGTTGCACCTGCATGCTCGCCTTCAGTGACTGGTGTACAAGAACACCCAGGTCTCTCTGTACTTCCCCCTCTCCCAATCTATTGCCATTTAAATAATAATTTGCCCTCCCGTTCCTGCACCCAAGGTGGATAACTTCGCACTTGTCCACATTATAGTGCATCTGCCATTTATCCGCCCAATCGCCCAGTCTGTCCAAATCGCTCTGGAGCTTCCTGGTCTCTTCCTCTGAGCCCACCCCCCCTCCTAGTTTAGTGTCGTCTGCAAATTTGGAAATGCTGCATCCGACTCCCTGATCCAGGTCATTAATGTAAATTGTGAACAGCTGGGGGCCCAGGACAGATCCCTGTGGTACCCCACTTGTTACTGCCTGCCATTCAGAAAATGAGCCGTTTATTCCAACTCTCTGTTTTCTATCTGACAGCCAGTTCCCTATCCACGCCAAAACTTTCCCCTTTATCCCATGAGCCTCAATTTTCCATGCTAATCTTTTATGTGGGACCTTATCGAAGGCCTTTTGGAAGTCCAGGTACACCACATCTACTGGCTCTCCCCCATCTATTCTACCAGTTACTCCCTCAAAAAATTCCAATAGATTAGTCAAGCACGATTTACCCTTTGTAAATCCATGTTGACTCTGTCCTATCCTGTCCCCATTTGCTAAGTGCTCCGCTATTTCATCCTTAATGATGGACTCCAGCATTTTGCCCACAACTGATGTAAGGCTTACAGGTCTGTAATTACCTGCTTTTTCCCTACCCCCCTTTTTGAATAGTGGGGTAACGTTAGCTACCCTCCAATCCATCGGCACTGTTCCCGAGTCTAATGAATTCTGAAAAATCATCCTTAGTGCATCCGCTATCTCTAGGGCCACCTCCTTCAGTACCCTAGGATGCATGTTATCAGGCCCTGGGGATTTGTCCACCTTCAATCCCTTTAGCTTCCTTAACACCATATCCTTAGAGATATTGATTTGCGTCAGTTCCTCCTTTGCCAATGTCCCTATTTTTCTGACATGTTACATGGGGGGGGGTGCTGGTTCAAGAAGACAACGTTTATGAACGTAATTGATTGAAGTTGAAAATATGGATACCCATTTTATTCAGTTCTTTTTAACACTACGAATTAAAGTACTACAGCACTTTATATTTGTGGATTGTCTGGTTGCATTGTGATTAATATTCTAATAACTTACGTGGACTTAGTTTGTGGAAGGAATATAATGCGGAGAAATGTGAAGAATCCACTTTGGTTGGAAAAATAGAAAAGCAGAGTATTTTTTAAATGGTGATAGATTGGGAAATGTTGGTGTTCAGAGGGACCTGGGTGTCCTTCTACAAGAATCACTGAACGTTAACCTGCAGGTACAGCAAGCAATAAGGAAAGCAAGTGATATGTTGGCCTGTATTACAAGATAATTTGATTCTAAAAGTAAAGAGGTCTTACTGCAATTATATAGGGCCGTGGTGAGATCACACCTGGAGTATTGCGTACAGTTTTGGTCTCCTACCTAAGGAACGATATACTTATCAAAGTGGGAGTGCAATGAATGGTCACTGGACTGGTTCCTGGGATGGGGAATTGTCCTATGAGGAGAAATTGAGTAGACAAGGTCTATATTGTCAAGAGTTTAGAAGAATGCGAGGTGATCTCATTGAAACATACAAAATTCTTACAGTTCTGGACAGGGTAGATGCAGGGGGGATTTTCCCCCTGGCTGTGGAGTCTAGCACCAGGGGTCATGTATCAGAATAAGGTTTCGGCCATATAGGACGGAGATAAGGGGAAATGTATTCACTCAGAGGTTGGTGAATCTTTGGAAAGCTCTAGACCAGAGGACTGTGGGGACTCAGCCGTTGAGTATATTCACGACAGAGATCGATAGATTTTTGAATATTGAGGGAATCAAGGGATATAGGGATAGTGCAGGGAATTGGAGTTGAGGTAGAAGACCAGTCATGGTCATATTGAATGGCGGAGCAGGCTCGAAGGGCCAAATGACCTACTCCTGCTCCTATTTATAATGTTCTTAAAGCTCGATCAATAATGTCCCATCAAACAATTCCAGGCAGGTGCTCAAAAGCAAAATACTGCGGATGCTGTAAATCTGAAGGAAAAACAGAGAATGCTGGAAATACTCAGCAGGTCAGGCAGCATCCGTGGAGAGAGCAACAGAGTTAAAGTTTCAGGTCCTTGACCTTTCATTGTAAAATGGGTTAGATACAGAATATTGCCACACTCACCTCACTTTAACAATCTGATAAACCCCACACCCCTCACTGTAACACTCGGGTATACCTTACTACACACTGATATAAAAAGCACCCATTACTGCAACACTCTGATACACACCACTCTAATCAATACCACAAAACACATGGGTTAGATACAGAGTATTGCTGCACTCACCTCACTTTAACAATCTTATAAACCCCACACCCCTCACTCTCACAATCTGGTATACCTCACGACACTCTGATATAACAAGCACCCATTACTGCAACACTCTGATACACACCACTCTATTAAATACCGCAAAACACATGGGTTAGATATAGGGTATTGCTGCACTCACCTCACTGTAACACTCTGATAAACCCCACACCCTCTGTTGTATCTGTGTGTTAATGGAGACACGGTATGCAGGAGCTGGCTTAACAGGTGTTTGCTGAACAAAGTCTAGAGATGAACTAAAAGATACAAGACGCTATACAGGCTTATATACCCGAGTGGTCACTACCGGTATTACAGTACACAGGGACTCTTAAAGGTACATACACTACAATTCCTCCCCTTTTAGATAATTAGTACATAACATTTAAAGTAATCATTAATTAACATGTTTACAAGAACAATAATGTACACATTTGCTGCAGTTAATCAATTATAAGTCAGTCTCTCTGGAGGCTTCCTGACTCGGTCCGGATAACGCCTCGGCTGTGTAGTAGTTTTCGGTGGTGTAGTAGGTTCTTTTGGCAAGGTCGATTCGGCTTGAATGCCAGTGTCGGGTTCATCTGGTTCCAGTATCATCGGATCGGTGGTAGATACTATGGGTATCTCTGCTTCATCATTAGGCGTATAGAGTTGTGGTGTAGGTTGTCCCTTTTCGGATGGCACTATGATCTGGTTAGCATGGCGCCTTATTATGCTTTCTCCAATGTCCACGGTATACATCAGCGGTCCTGTCACGGGGCCGTGCATTCACGTGCCATTTTGCTAGGGTTTCGGTAGTGGACCCAAGCGCAGGAAACCTATCCGAGGACTCGAGACCAGGTAGGACTCGAAAGATGCTTCCTTGAGACTCGAGAACATAGAAACAGGGTAACACTCGAAAGGAGATTCACTTGAGACTCAAAAACACAGAGACATGGTAACACTCGAAAGGAGATTCAGTAGAGACTCGAGAACGCCAGAGACACAGCAAGAGCTGTTACTTGCAGGCAGGCGAACCCAGGACTGAGCCAAGAGGACAGGAAACAGGAAGCTTAAATACAGGCCAGAGTGGTCACGTGACATAATTAATCAAATGAGACAGGAGACATATAAATTAACAACACACAGGTGAGGCCAGAGGCAAAGAGGACCATCCAAGGACAAGTATCACAACTTTATTCATTCTCTGCTTTGCTCTCTGTGCTGCTGGTTCACCCGGAAGGAGAGTGGAAAGTGATGGTCTCCTTGACCAGGGAGTGGAGGAGAAGGAGAAACCCCAGACCACCACTAACAACTACCAGCAACAGCAACTACAACTGAGGTGCCTGGAGAGAGAGGATAGAGGGAAAGAGGAGGCCAACACCTACAAGAGGAGAGGCCTTTCCACCACTGCCTCCCCAAATTGGCCTCCATTTTGGGAGAGGGAGAGAGGGGAGAGGAGCAGCATCGACACCAACCATCACCTGTCTGGAACGAGGGAAAGCTAACATCTTCCACTGAAACATCGACAGGTGGGTGTCATTTGGTGCATTCCCCAAAAGACTTTGTATTGTAGGTGGGGGGAGCAAAGAAGAACGTCCGGAACACCAAGGGGTGTCTGTGTGTGTGTGTGTCTCTTGTAGAATACTAAACCGCACACACCACTAATAAGCACCCCTTCTATTGCCTGGCCTGGGAGAGATGGAGCTGCCTAGTTGAAGCCTTTAAATCATTAATACATCGTTAAGACCTGTGTAGGGCTGAGCCTGGGCATTCTCCTGCTTTCCAAGGCGAAGACATCTTCTCCCCCTGCCAGAAGAACACCTTTCAGAGACTTTATTTTTCCATCGGGGAGTGCACCCCTGCCGACACCCACCCACCCACCACCCTGAGTGGCAACCTGCGCTTGCGGCCTCCCTCCTTCCCACCACCCCCCCTCTCTCTCACTTTGTCTCTCTCTGCTCTCTCTCTCAAGAGGCATCTCTTTTTCCACCTTTTTATTAATTGCCACTTGAGCAGAGGGAGAAGACCCCTCTCCCAATTCTAATCCATAAGGGGAGAGGTGGGCCTTTAATTTAACAGCTCCCTCTACTGTAAAAAAACCGGAGGCCATCTTGAACATCTCAAGGCCTGTGACTTGGGGTGGGTGTAGCCCTTTATAAAAACCACCCCATAATGGCGTCTACTTCTTCGCCGGTGGCGGGGCCGGCTAGGTCATTTGCGATGGTGGCAGCCACAGTCACGGCTGCTCCCGCTCCTTCTGCTGCCACGCCACCTTTCTCCTTAATATCTAAAAATCTTGGGGTGAAGAGCTACACCCACCCCAAAATGACAATTGAGGCGTGCGTAAAGACCATGGCTGGGGTTGTCTGCCCTTCAGCCATCCTCGCCGCCTTAAAAATGTACGGGAAGGCTGTGTTCTTCCTGGGGTCAGAGCGGGCGGTGTCCCTGGCCGACACCAAGGGGCTCACCATGGGTGGGTCCTTCCTGCCGGTGGATACTCTTGAGGCCACCGCACGGAGGATCGTTATTTCCAACGTCCCGCCCTATATTCCTGGTGAGCTCCTCCTCCCCCACTTGCGCCAACTTGGGGAGGTGAGGTCGGGGATCGCACCTATCCCGCTCGGCTGCTGGGAAGCCAGCCTTCGGCACGTCTTCTCCTTCGGTGCCAGGTCTTTATTCAGCTGGCGCGGGAGGAGGACACCGACGGGGCATTTGTCATCCTCCATGAGGGGACCGCCTATCGCGTCCTTTTGGACGGTGGATGGTGGCAAGTGCCACGCCTGCAAGGAGGTGGGGCACATCCGGAAAAACTGCCCTGCCTCCAAGGCCACCGGATCGTCTGGTGCAGCCAAGGTGGGCGCCGCCGCTGCTCCTCTCCCCGGGTCTGGCCGTGCCCCCCAAACAACCGATGCGCGGTCGTCGTCGGAGGCCGATGCCATCAAGGCCTCCGGCGGGGGGAAGGGAGTGTGTCCGGGTGGAAGGAAGGCGCGGGGGAAAGCCAAACACCTTCGGGTGGGTCACCCCGGGGAGGGCGAGCCCTTGAACCTGGAGCCCCTGACACCTGCGCTCATCACGGAGTTGGTCGGAGCAGACGAGGGTGGGAGGGACCTCATGCCCGAGCTTGTGGTCACGATCGCCGAAGCGGAAACGCCAATAGCTACGGCCGGGCTCGGGCCTGAGGAACCCGAAAAACCTGCTCCGCCGGAGGGAGCAGAGGAGGGGGCCCCTGCAGACATGGAGGTCTCCCTCGCTCCCTCCTTCTTAAAAAGAAGGTGCAACCCCCTTGAAGAGGAGGAGGACCGGGAGGAGGAAGGTCCCTCTGAGAAGGGGGAGTCGTCGCCCCCCGCTGTCAACATCACCAGCGATCGGCAGGGGTCGCCTGCCCCTCGGGAGGCGGAGGCAGATGTGTCTGTCCAGCACGTGCCTCCCAGGGATGGGGACGAGACCCTGCCAGTGAGGGGGGTCGCGGAACATCCCGCGGCATAAATTGATATTCATTCGGTGCTGTTACCCCTTGCCGGGTTGGGCGGCCTGGGGTCTTGGTCAGCCGAGCTGGAAGAAACTGAGCTCGCCCAATGCGACACGGACATTTCCCAGGGGCTGCTCGACCTGGCTGAAATTTTAGTCCAGGAAACCCCATCCGCTGTGTCAGAGACTGGTGGTGAGGAGGAGGAAGGCCCCCTGACTGTGCCTCTGGCGCCGGACGTCCTGCAGGAATTTCAATTTGTTTTGTCCCCGATTTCTCTGGGCGTTCTGGCGTCTGGGGCGGATGGGGACTCCAAACCGCCGCCATCTTCTGGCGCCCCGGAGGAGCCCAGGGAGGAATCCTCCGCCACTGATCCTGCGGGTGGGATCCAGGCGGAGGCATGGCCAGCCGATGCAGCTGAGCTGTTCGCTGCCCACTGCGCAACGAACGGGACGGCCGCTGGTGGCGACCCCCCAGAGGAGGACGGGGACTCGGTGATGGGCGCGGAGGATGAGTTGGATTCCATCACCGACGAGGTGATGGATGGACTCATGCCCCTCGCCGAGTCTCCCCTAATTCCCGTCAGGGAACTCCGGCATTTTGTGGCCTTGTGCCAGGGTCATCAAAACAAGACCCGGCTGGCCCTCGCCAGGTGGTCGGAGCTGGCGCTGCTCATCGGATCGGTCCGTGCCGCCGTCAAGACCATGGGCGCAGATGTGAGCCCGCTCAAGCTGCGTCAGCTCAGGTCATTCCTCACTGGGCTGCTGAGGGAGTGGTGGTCTACTAGTGGCTGCGGTTCCTCCCCCCGTTAGGTGTAGGTAGAGGTTGCACTATGCTTCTGAGATGAAGATAAACATAGCCAGCCTCAACATCAACGGAAGCAGGGAGGCTCGCCGCAGATTTAATAACCTTTCGGTCCTTCAGGACAGGAAATATGTGGTGTGCTTCCTGCAAGAAACCCACACCGTTCCGGGAGACGAGGCCACATGGCTCCTGGAGTGGCAAGGAGGGGTCAGCATAAGTCACCTCTCCAGCGTTTCCAGCAGGGTGGCTATCTTGCTGGCCCCGCATTTTCTGCCGGAGATCTTTGGGGTCAAGGAGCACGTGCCGGGCCGCTTGCTCCAGGTCACTTTTCAACTGGGGGGTGTGCAGCTCCATCTAGTGAATGTGTACGCCCCTCAGGCCAGTGCGCAGCAAGTGCGCTTCTTTGAAGAAGTGTCCGCTCTTCTGGGCTCCATCGACGCGGTTGAGTGCGTCATCCTCGGGGGGGAATTTAACTGCACGCTCGAGGCGAGGGACCGTTCGGCCCCCCAGCGATGCCCCGTGGTGTTGGAGAAGTTGAGGGACATGGTTGGGTCTTTCGACTTGGTGGACGTCTGGCGACATCTCTACCCCGACTCCAGCGCCTTCACTAGCGTGAGGTCTGGAGGATGATGGCCCAGAATCGACCGCCTTTATATTTCCCGGGCGTACGTCTCCTGCATTCCGACGGCTTCCATGCAGCCAGAGCCGTGCGCGGTCCACCACCTGGTGTGGGCGGAGCTCATTCCGCTGTGCGCGGGGGGGGTTCCGCGTACTATCATTTTAACAACCTGCTGCTGGAGGACGCGCGGTTCCAGGATACGTTTCGTCGGTTCTGTGCTGACTGGAGAAGGAAGCGGGGGGGCTTCCCCTCATTGAGGCTATGGTGGGACATGGGCAAGGCTCACGTCCATCTCTTCTGTCAGGAGTACGTGAAGGGGCCGACCATAGGCGGGAGGCCCAGGTCGGGCGG
Organism: Somniosus microcephalus; assembly: GCF_052327205.1. NCBI lineage: Eukaryota > Metazoa > Chordata > Chondrichthyes > Squaliformes > Somniosidae > Somniosus > Somniosus microcephalus. The sequence continues at coordinate 24,789,224 of NW_028225181.1, read as the reverse complement.
TTGGAGAAGGAGTTGCTCGATCTGGATCTCCGCCTCCTTAAGAACTGGCGCCCGGCCTCCCTCCTCAGCACGGACTACAACATTTTTGCCAGGGCCATGTCTGCTCGCCTAGGCGCCGTGCTGGCCCACATGATCCACCCCGACCAGTCCTACACGGTCCCGGGCCGGACCATCCATGAAAGCATCCATCTGGTTCGGGACCTGGTCCACCATTCCCAGAGGGCTGGTCTGTCGGTCGCCTTTCTTTCCCTGGATCAGGAGAAGGCGTTTGACAGGGTAGATCATGAGTATGTCTTCGGGACTCTGCGCGCATTCGGGTTCGGGACTCATTTTGTCGCCCGGATCTGACTTCTGAACGCTGCTGCAGAGTGTCTGATTAAAGTTAATGGGTCGTTGACGGCGCCCCTTTGCTTCGGGAGGGGGCTGCATCAGCGATGCCCCATGTCCGGCCAGTTATATGCCATTTCCGTAGAGCCTTTCCTGCGCCTCTTGTGGAAGAGGTTGATGGGACTCGCTCTGCAAGGGCCGGGTGTGGAGGTGGTCCTCTCAGCTTACGCCGATGATGTGCTCCTCACGGTCACGGATCCCGCTGACTTGCGAAGGATGCGGGAATGCCAGCAGATTTACTCGGACGCATCCTCCGCCAAGATCAACTGGGAGAAATGTTCTGGACTCCTGGACTGTCAGTGGCGGGTGGACTCCCTGCCGGAGGAGTTCAGGCCCTTCGCCTGGAGCACCACTCACCTCCTCTACTTGGGAGTCTACCTTAGCCCTGCCGAGGATGCCTGGCCGGCGAACTGGCAAGAGTTGGAGGCCAAAGTCACCGCTCACTTAGGACGCTGGACAGGATTACTCCAAGTGTTGTCCTACAGGGGTCGAGCGATGGTCATAAACCAACTGGTGGCCGCCATGTTGTGGTACCGGTTCGTCACTTTGATCCCTCCCCCTGCGTTTGTCGGCAAGATACAGAAGAAGCTCGTCGACTTCTTCTGGGATAAAAGGAAGCACTGGGTCACTGCCGTGGTTCTGAGTCTCCCGCTTAGGGAGGGCGGTCAGGCGCTGGTGTGCCTCTGCACCCAGGCTGCGACTTTCCATCTTCAGACGCTGCAGAGATATCTGTACATCGAGAATCCTCCGAGATGGTGTCTGCTGGTAACTTATTTTTCCGCCAGCTGTAAGGCCTCAATTACGACATGCAGCTCCTGTTTTTGGAAGTGGGCGGCATGCGTGCCAGCCTGCGGCAGCTGCCTGTCTTCTACCAGGAACTGCTATGGGTTTGGAATTATGTCGCTTCCAGGCGGAGCTCTCCTCCGTCAGGAATGGCGGCTGTCCTTCGGGAGCCGCTGTTTAGGAATCCGCACCTCCACGTCCATGGGTTCGGGTGGCTGGCGGAGGGCAGGGCTGTGCCTGGCAAGGTGACTAGAGTCGGGGACCTGCTCGATGGTGGAGGAGCGGGCTGGATGGTGCTGGAGGAGTTGGCGCGGTGCATGACTTGGGCCAACGACCAGCTCACGGTCAATGCCATCGCGTCGATGAAAGCGATGCTGCGCCCCAGCACCACGAAGTGTATCGATGCAGCTCGAGCACGTGGGGCGATCCCGTCCGAGCTTTCCCCCGTTCGGACAGAATTCCTTATCGGCGCCCAGCCCCGAAACCCCCCTCGGGAACCGGCGCCTCACAACTTGAACCATCTCGAGGAAATACCCTCCGTGCCTTTTCACTCCGCATGGAGGTGTTTCCTGTACGGGCTGCTCCTGCACACTTTCCACTTTGTCATCTTTGCCTACAGTCCGGACATGCAGTGGCGTGCTGTCTTGCCTTCCGGCAGAGGCGGAGCTCTCCAATGGAGGGCTCTCTCTGCGAGAGTCCTCCCTTGTTGTATTGGGGACTTTGCCTGGAGGGTGTTGCACGGAGCAGTCCTGTGCAATATATATTTACGTCGGGTCACGGACTTCCAGTCCGCCTGTTTGTTCTGCGGCCTGGAGGAGTCCGTTTTTCACATTTACATGGAGTGTGAGCGGTTGCAGCCCCTCTTCCATTATTTGAAGGGGCTGCTCCACGATTTTTAGTTGCACTTCAGTCCCACGCTCTTGATCTACGGTCACCCAGTGTGGAGGGGAGCGGGCAGTTTGGAGGACCTCCTCGTGGGTCTGCTCCTGGGCCTGGCTAAGAAAGCCATCAATTGGTCCAGGCAGCAGGCGGTCGGGGGGGTCGTCCAGCCAGATTGCCTCCCTCTCTTCCGTTGGCATGTTCGCGCCCGGGTGGCCCTGGAGATGGAGCACGCGGTGTCCGCCGGCACGCTCGAGCACTTCCATGACCGGTGGGCGCTGTGGGGACTGGAGTGCATAATTAATTTGGATAACCAAATTCTAATTTGATTTATTAACGGTTATGTAAAGTTCTATTAGTTACAGTTTATTTGTTTATTTTTGGTCCTAACAAAAGAGGGACAAGATAAGGACAAACCTCACAACTTTATTCATTCTCTGCCTTGCTCTCTGTGCTGCTGGTTCACCCAGTAGGAGAGAAAAAAGTGGTTGTCTCCTTGACCAGGGAGTGGAGGAGAAGGAGAGACCCCAGACACCACTAACATCTACCAACAACAGCTACAACTGAGGTGCCTGGAGAGAGAAGGGGAGGGGGAAAAAGGAGGCCAACATCTAGAAGAGGAGAGGCATTTCCACCACTGCCTCCCCAAATTGGCCTCCATTCCGGGAGAGGGGAGAGAAACAGCATCGACACCAACTGCTTGGAAGGAGGGAAGGAGCATCGTCTTCTGCTGAACATCTGCAGGTGGGTGTCATTTGGTGCATTCTCCAAAAGACTTTGTATTGTAGGTGGGGGGAGAAAAGAAGACCGGCCAGAACACGAAGGGGTGTCTGTGTGTGTGTGTGGCTCTTGTAGATTACTAGGCCACACACACCACTAATAAGCACCCCTTCTATTGCCAGGCCTGGGACAGCTGGAGCTGCCCAGGTGAAGTCTTTAAATTTATTAATACATCATTAAGACCTGGTGTAGGACTGAGACTGGGCTTCTCCAGCTTTCCCAGGCGAAGACATCTTCTCCCCCTGCCTGAAGACCACCAAAAGAGACTTTGTTTTTCCATCAGAGAGTGCACCCCTGCCGACACCCGCCCACCTACCATCCTGAGTGGCGACCCTGCCTTTGCGGCCTCCCTCCATCCCACCCACCCCTCTCTCTCTCTCTTTGTCTCCCTCTTTGTCCCTCGCTCAAGAGGCACCTCTTTTTTCCACCTTTTAATTAATTGCCACTTGAGCAGAGGGGAGAAGTCCCCTCTCCAATCCCAATCAACAGGGGGAGAGGTGGGCCTTTAATTTAACAGCTCCCTCTGCTCAAGGGAGGTCTTTAAAAAACCGAAGGCCATTAACATCTTCAGGCCTGTGACTTGGGGTGAGTGTAGCTCTTTATAAAAACCGCCCCATAATGCCGAATGCATCTTCGCCGGTGGTGGGGCCAGCCAGGACTTATGCGGGAGTGGCAGCCACAGCCACAGCTGCTCCCGCTTCTTCTGCTGCCCCGTCACCTTTTAGGCTGATAACAAAAAAGCTTGGGGTGAAGAGCTACACCCACCCAACAATGACCATTGAGGCGTGTGTTAAGGCCATGGCTGGGGTTGTCAGCCCTTCAGCCATCCTTGCCGCCTCAAAAATGTACGGGAAGGCTGTGTTCTTCCTGGGGTCAGAGCGGGCAGTGTCCCTGGCCGTTGCCAAGGGTCTCACCGCGTGGAGGATCCTTATTTCCAACGTCCCGCCCTTTGTTCCGGATGAGCTCCTCCTCCCCCACTTATTTCAAATTGGGGAGGTGAGATCGGGGATTACACCCATCCCGCTCGGCATCTGGGAAGCCAGCCTTCAGCACGTCTTCCCCTTCCGCCGCCAGGTCTTTATTCAGCTGGCGCGGGAGGAGAACACCGACGGGGCTTTTTTTGTCCTCCATGAGGGGACCGCCTACCGCATCTTCTGGACATCGGACGGTGTGCGGTGCCACACCTGCAAGGAGGTGGGGCACATCAGAAAAAACAGCCCCGCCTCCAATGCCACCAGATCATCTGGCATGGCCGAGGCTGGCGCCGCCGTCGCTCCCCCCCGGATCAGTCCGCGGGTCGGGTGCCACTGATGCGGGGTCGACGTCGGAGGCCGATGCCACTGGGGCCTCCGGCGGGGGGGAGGGAGCCCGTCCGGGCAGAAGGATGTCGCGGCGTAAGTCAAAACACCTCAGGGCGTGTCCCCCGGTGTAGGCCCGACCCCTAAATTAAGAGCCCCGGACACCCGCCCTCCTCGCGGAGTTGGTCGGGGCAGACAAGGGCGGGAGGGGCCTCGTGCCCCAGCTTGTGGTTGCAACTGCCGTAGCGGAAACGCCGATAGCTGCGGCTGGGCTCGGGCCCGAGGAAACCGACAAACCTGCTCCGCCGGAGGGAGCAGAGGAGGAGGCCCCTGCAGACATGGAGGTCTCCCTCACTCCCTCTGCACTAAAAAGAAGGCACGAACCTCTGGAAGAGGAGGAGGACTGGGAGGAGGAAATTCCCTCCGAGCAGGGGGAGTCGTCGCCCGCCGCGGATACTGCGCCCCCACCCCGCTGTCACCATCTCCAGCGATCGGCAGGGGTCACCTGTCCCTCGGGAGGCAGAGGCAGATGTGTCTGTCCAGCACGTGCCTCCCGGGGATGGGGACGAGACCCTGCCCATGGCGGGGGGGGGGGGTCGCGGAACAACCCATGGCAGAAATAGATATACTTTCGGTTCCGTTACCCCTCGCCGGGTCGGGCGGCCTGGGGTCTGGATCGGGCGAGTTCGGGGAGAATGAGCTCGCCCAATACGACCCGCACATTTCCCAGGGGCTGCTCGACCTGGTCGAGGTTTCAGTTGAACACACCCCATCTGCTGGGTTGGAGGCCGGTGGCGGGCAAGGGGGAGGCCCTCTGATTGTGTCCCTGGTGCTGGACGACCTGGAGGAATTCGGATTTGTTTTCTCTCCGATTTCTATGGTCGTTCTGGCGTCTGGGGCAGAGGGGGACTCCGGACTGCCGCCGTCTCCTGGCCCAGTGCCCCCGGAGAAGCCCAGGGAGGAATCCTCTGCCACCAATCCTGGGGGTTGGATCCGGGCGGAGGCAGGGCCGGCCGGTGCGGCCGAGCCGTTCGCTGCACACTGCATGATTAACCGGTCGGCCGCTGGTGGCATTCCCACAGAGGAGGACGGGGAGTCGGTGATGGGCACGGAGGACGATTCGGACTCCATCACCGACGAGGTGATGGATGACCTCGTGCCCCTCGTCAAGTCTCCACTCAATCCTGTAAGGGAACTCCGGGATTTTGTGGCCATGTGCCAGTGTCTTCAAAACAAGACCCGGCTGGCCCTCGCCAGGTGGTCGGAGCTGGCGCTGCTCATTGGGTGGGTCCACGCCGCCGTCAAGACCATGGGCGCGGACGCGGATGTGAGCCCGCTCGAGCTGCGTCGGCTCAGGTCATTCCTCACTGGGCTGCTGAGGGAGTGGCGGTCGACTAGCGGCCGCACTCCCTCCCCCCACTAGGTGTAGGTAGAGGTTGCACTATGCTTCTGATATGAAGATAACCATAGTCAGCCTCAACATCAACGGCAGCAGGGAGGCTCGCCCCAGATTTAATAACCTTTCGGTCCTTCTGGACGGGAAGTATGCGGTGTGCTTCCTGCAAGAAACCGACACCGTTCCGGGAGACGAGGCCACTTGGCTCCTGGAGTGGCAAGGAGGGGTCAGCATGAGTCACCTCTCCAGCGTTTCCAGCGGGGTGGCTATCTTGCTGGCCCCGCATTTTCTGGCGGAGATCTTGGGATCAAGGAGCAAGTGCCGGGCCGCTTGCTCCAGGTCACTGTTCACCTGGGGGGCGTGCCACTCCATCTAGTGAACGTCTACGCCCCTCAGGCCGGTGCGCAGCAAGTGCGCTTCTTTGAAGAAGTGTCCGCTCTTCTGGGCACCATCGACGCGGGCGAGTGTGTCATCCTCGCGGGGGATTTTAACTGCACCCTCGAGGCGTGGGACCGTTCGACCCCCCGACGATGCCCGGCAGCGATGGAGAAGTTGAGGGACCTGGTCGGGTTCTTTGACTTGGTGGACGTCTGGCAACATCTCCAGCCCGACTCCACCGCCTTCACTAGCATGAGGTCTGGAGGAGGATGGTCCAGAATCGACCACCTTCATATGACCCGGGCGTACGTCTCCTGCATTCCGGCGGATTCCATGCGGCCAGTGCCATGCACGAACCACCACCTGGTGTGGGCGGAGCTCGTTCTGCTGCGCATGCATGGGGGGTCCGCGTACTGGCATTTTAACAACCTGCTGCTGGAGGACGCGCAGTTCCAGGATTCGTTTCGTCGGTTCTGGGCCGGAAGAGTGATAGCGACTCCGGAAACAAGAGACTAAGCTGTCTCAAATTACATAATGTAATTGCCAAAAAAGATTACCAGATCATTTGGGTTACCCTCATGATAGCAGGGTCCACAGTTAAAATGGAGCTAGATACAGCATAAGCTCTGACTGTCATAAGTCGACGGGATTATGAGCGGCTATTTCTGCATATACCTTTGAAAGACACATCCATTATCTTGAAGACATATACGGGGCAGAAAGTATACTGCAGATGGAAAATAAGGGTACCTGTTGTATATAACGGCAAGGAAATACAGAAGTTGTATTTATACGTTCTGCAAGATGGTGGTCCACCGCTGTTGGGACGTGAATGGATCAGGAAGATACATTTAGACTGGCACTCCATTCAGGCACTGACGGTGACCAGTAAGAAAAAAAATGATGATGACGTCATACCTGAATGATTAACAACATCTTGGCCAACGCCAAAGAAGTGGTTCAACAGGAACTCGGAACCTTGAAAGGCGTCACCGCCTCAATAAAAGTAGAAGATGCAGCAATTCCCAAGTTTTTAAGGCAAGGCTGGTGCCATATGCAATTCGTCCAGCAGTTGAGGCAGAACTGGAGAATTTGGAAAAGGCAGGCGTGTTATCCAAGGTAGATTGGAGCGAGTGGGTAACACCCATCATCCCGGTCATGAAGAAAACATTGAATAATGAAAAATCTGAAGAACAGAGAAAAATTCGCATCTGTGGGGACTTCAAGGTGACTGTAAACCCGGTCCTTCACATGGTACAGTATCCTCTTCCGAGGATTGAAGATATTTTCGCCTCACTATCCGGAGGGAAACGTTTCACCAAAATTGACTTAGCACAGGCATATCTACAGATGGAGGTTGAGGAGGCCTCTAAAAATTCTCACAATAAACACACACAAAGGCCTGTACTAGTACAATCGACTGGTTTTCGGAGTAGCATCAGCTCCAGCTATCTGGCAAAGAGCTATGGAGCAAGTCCTGCAATGGATTCCGGGGACTCAATGCTAGCTAGACGACATCATTGTAACAGGAGAAAACGACAACGAGCACCTTGCCAATTTGGAGCAGGTGCTCACCAGGCTGAGAGAGCGGGGCCTACGAGCAAATCGCCCCAAGTGTGAATTTTTCCAGAGCTACTGTCCGTCATCATTTGTACCTTTCTGTACGTTTCCTTATTGATTTTTTTTCTGTCAGTGGATTTTTTTGTTTCCAGATCAGCATACACGTGCAATGTGTCCCATCTTTCCGCATTGCCTGCATGCTTTGTCCTTGAACCAGCAGTCCCTTTGGTCATGGGTGGATCTGCTGCAGCGATGACCTCTCTCGAAACCCCGTGTCATTTCATGGGTGCCGAAGTCCTTTGGCTTTTGCTGTATCTCTGCAGTTCCTCTTGCTGCTGCTTCGTATGATACAGCCACACTGAAAGCCTTGTCCAGTGTCAAATCAGAAAGTAGCATTTTCTGTGTTCCTTCACTTAGGAGATTGCAGCCGAATTTGTCTCGTAGAGAATCTGCCAGTGCTGCCCCGAATTGGCTGTGCTTTGACAGCTTTCGTAATTCGGTGAGGTAATCAGCGTTACTTTCATTCTTGTGCTGATTCCTCCTGAAGAATTTGAATCGTTCTGCTATCAGCAGCGGTGTTGGGTTTAAGTGCTCCTGTAGGGTATCAACAATCTCATTAAAATTCTTGTCCATCGATTTGGCTGGAGTGATTAAGTTTCATAACAGCCCGTATGTCCTTGCGCCCATCAGATTTAGAAGGACCGATGCCTTTTTATCATCCTCTACTTCATTCGCTGGTTGCTGAGAGTTGGGTGAGTCAGGGAGTCTTAACTGGTTGCTGAAATCAAACTTTTGTTTGTTCCACATTTACTGTGTACTGTTTACTGTTTAAAATCAAAATTTCCCAGCTTTAAGTAGGGTTAAAAAGGGATAAACAAGTCCTACAACTCAGAGCATCTGAAGGCAGTTACCAAAGGAAACTGGAGTAATCTGGTTGACCGGGTTCTCCTGTAGCTGGGCTCAGCTAAGCAAGTCTTTGTTTCAGGGCCTATAAAAATAGGCTTTGAAGGGCGATTTTCAACAGAGTGCTGAGAGTTGGGTGAGTCAGGGAGTTAGATGAGGCAAGGCCTCAGAGCTTCGGCGGGTGCTTCAGTGGCAGAGCGGGCCTACAAAGGGCTCCAGAGACCAGGTAGGCTTACTTTACTGGTGGTATTGAACTAAGTTAATTTAAATTGATTAAATTGGTAGGTCATGCCAGGGGAGCCCAGCCCCGTGCTGTGCTCCTCTTGCTCTATGTGGGAATTCAGGGACGCTGCCAGTGTCCCTGACCAACACGTGTGCCAGAAATGCATCCAGCTGCAGCTACTAACGGGCCGTCTTGCGGCGCTGGAGCTGCGGGTGGATGGGTTTTGGAGCATTCACGATGCTGAGAGGGCCGCGAATTACTCGTACATTGAGTAGGTCACACCGCAGGGTAGGGCTGCACAGGCAGAAGGGAAATGGGTGACCACCAGGCAGAACAATAGAAGCAGGCAGGTAGTGCAGGAGACCCCTGTGGCCATCCCCCTTTCAACCAGGTATACCGCTTTGGATAATGTTGAGGGGGATGACTTACCAGAGGAAGGCAGCAGCAGCCAAGTTCCTGGCACTGCGGGTGCTCCTGCTGCCCAGGAAGGGAGGAAAAAGAGTGGGAGAGCAATAGTGGTAGGGGATTCTATAGGAAGGGGAACAGATAGGCGTTTCTGTGGCCATAGACGTAAATCCAGGATGGTTTGTTGCCTCCCTGGTGCCAGGGTCAAGGATGTCACTGAGCGGCTGCAGGGCGTTCTGGAGGGGGAGGGCGAACAGCCAGAGGTCGTGGTCCACATTGGTACCAACGACATAGGTATAAAGAGGGATGAGGTCCTGCAGCAAGAATTTAGGCAGCTTGGTAGAAGATTAAAGAGCAGGACCTCAAAGGTTGTAATCTGTGGATTACTCCCGGTGCCACGTGCCAGTGAGTATAGGAATAGGAATATAGAACAGATGAATGCGTGGCTAAAGAGTTGGTGCAGGAGGGAGGGCTTTAGTTTCCTGGATCACTGGGTCTGCTTCTGGGAAATGTGGGACTTGTGCAAGTCGGACGGTTTACACCTGAACCAGAGGGGGACCAATATCCTTGCGGGGAGGTTTGCTAGCACTGTTGGGGGGGGGTATTTAAACTAACTTGGCAGGGGGATGGGATACAGAGTGGAGCTATAGTAGGGGGTGAATTACAGCCAAAAACGGAGGAGAAAACAAGTCAGCTGGGAAGGCAGAGCAAACATGTGAAGGCAACAGGGAATATGGCAAGGCTGGAAGGCATTTATTTTAATGCAAGGAGTCTTGCAAATAAGGTGGATGAACTGAAGTTGTTGTTGAACACATGGGAGTACGATATTGTTGCTATCACGGAGACATGGTTGAGGGAGGGTCAGGAATGGCAGCTCAATATTCCGGGGTATAGAATCTTCAGGCGAGACAGAGGGGGGTGTAAAAGGGGAGGGGTGTTGCAATATTAATAAAGAGTCAATTACTGCTGTAAGGAGGGATGATATATTAGCGGGTTCCTCTAATGAGGCCATATGGGGAGAACTTAAAAACAAAAAGGGGGCAAGCACTTTGCTGGGAGTGTACTATAGGCCCCCAAACAGTCAGGGGGAGATAGAGGAACAGATATGTAGGCAAATCTCAGAGAAGTGCGAAAATAATAGTGCAATAATAGTGGGGGATTTCAACTTCCCCAATATTAAATGGGATAGTCAGAGTGTGAAAGACTTAGAGGGTGCTGAATTCTTAAAGTGCATCCAGGAGAGCTTTTTGAGCCAGCGTGTCGAAAGTCCTACAAGAGAGGGGGCGGTACTGGACCTAATTCTAGGGAATGTAGCCGGGCAAGTGGTGGAAGTGTCAGTAGGAGAGCATTTTGGCGACAGTGACCATAATTCGGTGAGATTTAAGGTGGTCATGGAAAAAGACAAAGACGGCCCGGAAATAAGGGTTCTAAATTGGGGGAAGGCCGATTTTAATATGATAAGGCAGGATCTGGCCAAAGTGGACTGGGAGCAGCTCCTTATAGGAAAATCCACATCAAAGCAGTGGGAGACTTTCAGAAGGGAAATAGAGAGAGTACAAAGCCAACATGTTCCCGTAAAGGCCAAGGGTGGTACCAACAAGCAAAGTGAACCTTGGATGACAAGGGATATACAAAAATGCATTAGGAAAATAAGGGGGGCTTTTGGCAGTTACAAAAGGCTAAAGACGAAGGAAGCCCTAGAGGAGTATAAAAAGTGCAGGGGCATACTTAAAAAAGAAATTAGGAGAGCGAGGAGGGCCATGAAATAACACTGGCGAGCAAAATAAAGGAAAATCCTAAAATGTTTTATAAGTATATTAAGGGCAAGAGGATAACGAGGGAAAGGGTAGGGCCCATTAGGGACCAAAGTGGCAATCTGTGTGTAGAGCCAGACGATGTAGGCGTGGTTTTAAATGAATTTTTTGCATCTGTGTTCACTATGGAGGAAGACGATGTAGACATAGAAATCGGGCAAGGGAACTGTGATATACTTGAACATATTAGCATCGAGAGGGAGGAGGTACTAGCGGTTTTAGCAGGCCAAAAAGTGGATAAATCCCCAGGCCCGGACGAGATGTATCCCAGGCTGCTGTGGGAGGCAAAGGAGGAGATTGCAGGGGCTCTGACACAAATTTTCAGAACCTCTCTGGCCACAGGGGATGTACCAGAGGACTGGAGAACAGCTAACGTAGTACCATTATTCAAGAAGGGTAGCAGGGATAAACCAGGGAATTACAGGCCAGTGAGCCTAACATCTGTGGTAGGGAAAATTTTGGAAAAAATTCTGAGGGACAAAATGAGTCTCCACTTGGAGAGGCAAGGATTAATCGGGAATAGTCAGCAAGGCTTTGTCAAGGGTAAATCATGTCTGACCAATCTGATTGAATTTTTCGAGGGGGTGACAAGGTGTGTGGATGAGGAAAATGCTGTGGATGCGGTATACATGGACTTCAGTAAGGCTTTTGACAAAGTCCCGCATAGGAGACTGGTCAAGAAGGTAAGAGCCCATGGGATCCAGGGTGCCTTGGCACGTTGGATCCTAAACTGGCTGAGTGGCAGGAGGCAGAGGGTGATGGTCGAAGGTTGCTTTTGTGACTGGAAGCCTGTGTCCAGTGGGCTACCTCAGCGATTGGTGCTGGGTCCCTTGCTGTTTGTGATCTACATAAATGATTTGGATGAGAATGTAAAAGGTATGATCAGTAAGTTCGCAGATGACACGAAAATTGGTGGGGTGCTAAATTGCGAGGAGGAAAGCCTCAGGCTACAGAAGGATATAAACGGGTTGGTCAGATCGGCGGAAAAGTGGCAAATGGAATTTAACCCTGAAAAGTGCGAGGTGATGCATTTTGGACGGATAAATAAGGCAAGGGAATACACAATGAGTGGTAGTGCCCTAGGAAGCACAGAGGGTCAGCGGGACCTTTGTGTACATGTACATAGATCCCTGAAGGCAGCGGATCAGGTAGATAACGTGGTTAAAAAGGCATATGGGATACTTGCCTTCATTAGCCGAGGCATAGAATATAAGAGCAGGGAGGTTATGATGGAGCTGTACAAAACGCTGGTAAGGCCACAGCTGGAGTACTGTGTGCATTTCTGTTCGCCTCACTATAGGAATGATGTGATTTCTTTGGAGAGGGTGCAGAGAAGATTCACCAGGATGTTACCTGGGATGGAGTGCCTCAGCTATGAAGAAAGATTAAACAGGCTGGGGTTGTTTTCCTTGGAGCAAAGAAGGCTGAGGGGGGACCTGCTTGAGGTGTACAAAATGATGAGGGGCATAGATAGGGTAGATAAAGAGGAACTTTTCCCCTTAGTAGGGGGGTCAATAACAAGGGGGCATAGATTCAAGGTAAGGGGCAGGAGGTTTAGAGGGGATTTGAGGAGGAACCTTTTCACCCAGAGGGTGGTTGGAGTCTGGAGCTCACTGCCTGAAAGGATGGTAGAGGCAGGAACCCTCACAACATTCAAGAAGCATTTGGATGAGCACTTGAAATGCCATTGCATACAAGGCTATGGACCAAATGCTGGAAAATGGGATTAGATTGAACAGAGCTTGATGGACGGCGCAGATACGATAGGCCGAAGGGCCTCTTTTTGTGCTGTATAACTCTATGACTCTATGACTATGACACTCGTTCCACATATGTGGTCCAATCCTCTATATCACTATCGAAAGCAGTAATATTGCCAGTCTTAGGCATCCTGAAAATTAAAAATGGCTCCTCCCGCGCTTTCCTTTCTTCCCTGCCGAGAAAAAAATGGCACCTCCCGCGCTTTCCTGCCGCTGCCGCTGCTGACAACGCTGTTCTCCGTGGTTTTTATTTAAACAGATATTTTTAATAGTCGGAGACTCGTTCCCACCGGACTCTCTGGGAATTTTCCCTCCCTCTGCTTGGTCCGACCGCCGACTTGCTTTGCAGCGCCGGCCGTCTACCGAGTGCTCCACCCTCCATCGCTGTTTGCCTCCGCCTACAGACTCGCTGCTCGGCCCCGCTGCAGAGCCACCCGATCGAGCCCCAGCCCGCCGCCCAGGAAGGATTAGTGCAGTACCTGCCACCAGCCCGTTTAGCTGGTGAACTCACAGATTTTTTTTTTTTTTTTCTTCAACCTTCGTCTGAGGAATCGATCTCCTTGAGGTGCTGCTGAATTGCAGCTAAGTCCGTTTCCAATTCGTCGCCACTGTTGTATCCGTGTGTTAATGGAGACACGGAATGCAGGAGTTGGTTTAACAGGTGTTTACTGAACAAAGTCTGGAGGTGAACTAAAAGATACAAGACGCTATACAGGCTTATATACCCGAGTGGTCACTACCGTTATTACAGTACACAGGGGCTCTTAAATATACATACACTACACCCTCACTCTCACACTCTGGTATACCTCACTGCACTCTGATATAACAAGCACCCATTACTGCAACACTCTGATACACACCACTCTATTAAATACCAAAAAACACATGGGTTAGATACAGAGTAATGCTCCACTCACCTCACTGTAATACTCTGATATACCCCACACCATTCAATTTAACAATCTGATATACCCCTCACTTCAATCCTCTCTTACATATCCCGAACCTTTCACTGCAACGGGCCGACATATCCCAATCACCTCACTTTATCACGCTGATACACCGAACACCCCTCCATGTAACACTCTGATATATCCCACTTCCCTCACTGTAACATTCTGATATAACCCACACCCATCACTAAAATAAGCTGACTTACTCCACACCCCTCACTATTACACTTTGATACACGCCAAACCTCTCACTGTAACACTCTGATGTACCTCACACTGTAATATTCTGAAATAAACCAAACTCCTCACTGTAACACACTGATATATCCCACACTCCTGACTGTAACACTCTCTTACATACACCAGATCTCTCACTATAACAAACCATTATACTCCACACTCCTTACTGTAAAACTTTCTGACATACCCCATATCACTTGCTGTAACACTCTGATATATTAAACACCCTGGACTATATCACTGATATACCCCACACCCCTCACTGTAAGAATTTGATGCACTGCATAGCACTCGCTGTAACACTCTGATATATTCGACACCCCTCAATGTAACACACCAATATGCCCTACACCCCTCACGGTAACACACTGATATATGCCACTCCCATAACTGTAACACTCTGATATATCCCACACCCCTCACTGCAACACTCTGAAATACTCCATAACTCTCACTATAACACTCTAATATACCACACAGCTCTTGTAGTAAGACTCTGATACTCCCCTCACTTAAATTCTCTCTCACATATTCCAAAGCTATCACTGTAACAGACTGAGACACCACACTGACCACCCTTTAACACTCTGATATACCCCACATAATTTACTTAAATCCTCTTATGTGCACCAAAACTCTCACTGTTACAGTTAGATAAACTTTACTCACATCACGGTAACACTCTGGTATACCCAACACCCCTCACTGTAAAACTCTGATATACCCCACACCCCTCATGGTAATACCCTGATATATCACACACACCCCACTGTAACACTCTGATATATCCCACAGCTCTCACTAACATTCAGTTAACCCGACACCCCTCAATATAACACCCCAATATACCCTGCAACCCTCATGGTAACACATTGATATATGTCACTGCCCTCACTGTAAAACTCTGATATAACCCACACCCCTCACTTTAACACTCTGATATAAACCACAGCATTCATTTAACACTCTTAAATACCCTCACTTAAATCCTCTTACGTACTCCAAACCTATCACTCTAAAGGGCCGGTACACATCAGTCATCTCACTTTAACACTTTGATCCACCCCACATACCTCACTGTAACAATCTAAAATACCCCACACCCCTCACTGTAACAAACTGATATACCCCACACACCTCACAGCAACACTCTGATATACCCCACACCCCTGTCTGTAACACTCTGATATACACCACACCTTTCACTGTAACACTCTGATATACCCAACACCCCTCACTGTAACACTCTGATATACCCCACACCCCTCACTTTAAAACACTGATATACACCACACCCCTCGCTGTAACACTCTGATATCCCCCACACCCCCCGCTGTAACATGCTGATATACCTCACACCCCTCACTGCAACACTGATATACTCAACACACCTCACTGTACAACTGACATATCCCATGCTGCTCACAGTAACAATCTCATATACCCTTCACTTTAACACTCTGATATACCCCACACCCCTCACTGTCACACTGATATACTCAACAAACCTCACTGTAACACTGATATACCCCATGCCGCTCACAGTAAAAATCTGATATACACCACACCCATCACTGTTACACTGATATAACCCACACCCATCACTGTAACAATCTGATGCACCCTACACACTTCACAGTAACACCCTGATATATCCCATACAGCGCACTGTAACACGCTGTTAAACTCCACAACCTTCACTGTAACACTCTGATATACCCCACACCCTTCACTGTAACACGCTGATATAGCCCACACCCCTCACTGTAACACTGTGATATACCACACACACCTTACTGCAGCACTGTGATATACTCAAATGAATCAAAGTAACTCTCTGATATACACCACACACCTCACTACAACACGCTGAGAATCCCCACAGCCCTCACTGTAATACTCTGATACACATCACACCCGTCACTGTAACACTCTGATATACCTCACACCCCGCACTGTAAAACTGATATTCCGCACAGCCGTCACTGTAAGACTCTGATATACCCCACACCCCTCACTGTAACTCTATGATATACCTCACACGCCTCACTGTAACACTGATATTCACCACACTCCTCACAGTAACACTCTGATATACCGCACACCCCTCACTGTAACACTCTGATAAATCCCACACCCCTCACTGTAACATGCTGACAAACCCCACACTCTTCACTGTAGCTCTCTCATACACCCCACACTCCTCACTGTAAGAGCTTGATATACACCGCACACTTCACTCTTATGCGCTGACATACACCCCCAACCTTCACTGCAAAACACTGATAAGCCCCACACCCTTCACAGTAACACACTGATAGACCCCACACACCTCAGTATAATACGTTGATAAAACCCACACCCTTCACTGTAACTATCTGATATATACTACATATACATCACTGTAAAACTCTGATATACCACATACCCCTCAACGTAGCACACTGTAATACCCAACACCCTTCACTGCAACTATCTGATATAGCCTACAAACATCACTATAATTCTCTGACATACCACATAACCCTCACTGTAGCACACTGTAACACCCAACACCCCTCACTGTAACACTCTGTTATACCCCACACACCTCTCTGTAAAATACCACGCACCCCTCACTGAAACAACATGATAAACCCCACAGCCCTCACAGTAACACTGCGATATACACCACATGTCTAACTGTAACTCTCTGATAAACCCCAAACCCATCACTGTAACTCTTTGATATACCCCACACCCCCACTGTAATACTCTGGTATACCCCACACCCCTCACTGTAACACTCTGGTATACCCCGCACTCCTCACTGTAACTCTCTGATATAAACAACACACCTCACTGTAACACTCTGATATACCTCACACACCTCACTGTAATATACGCCACAACACTCATTGAAACACCCTGATAAACCCCACACCCCTCACTGTAATACGCTGATAAAATCCATACCCTTCATGGCAACACCGTGATATCACCCACACACCCCGCTGTAACACTGTGACTTACCCAAAACCTCTCAGGGTAACACGCTGCTATACCTCACACCCCTCACTGCAACACTGATATACTCAATACACCTCAGTGTAAAACTGATAAACCACATACCGCTCACAGTAACAATCTGATATACCCCTCATTGTAATAATCTGATATACCTGTAAAATGGTGTAATGCTTTAAAAGTATTATAAAGGGTTATAATGATTTATAACGTCCTGGTGCCGAGTCTCCTCCACACCGGGCTGGGCTGCTTGGGCTCCTGTGGGTCGGGCCATGCTGCTCCGCATCACTGCCCACTCTCACAGAAACCAGGCCTCCAGCTGCTACCGCCCTCTGGTCGCATCGCCTCCCACCGCCAGGGAAAGGCCGTAACTGACAGTCGCTATCTTTGTATGGGGCCCAGAGCCGCCATCATTTTGCTGGAAGCCAGCGCTGCCATATTTGTGCAGGGTGCCGGAGCCCCATGTTTGTGCTGGGCGGGAGGACCAGAGTTGCCATTTTTCTGCAGGTCTCCGGAACCAACATCTTTATTCGTGGCCCCAGAGCCACCAGCTTTGTGCTGGGCACGAGCCGCCATTTTGGGGGTGTCCCAGAGCCACCATCTTTGTGTGGGGCACTGAGCGCCAACATCTTTGTGCAGTGCCCCAGAGCCGGCATTTTTTACGGGGCGCACATGTTGACATTTTTGTGCCGGGCAGCAGACCCGCCATCATTGTGCGGAGCGCCAGACTCGCAATCTTTGTGCCGGGTCACAGAGCCGCCAACTTTGAGCGGGGCGCTAGGGCCGCCATTTTTGTGCGGAGAGCCAGAGCCGCCATCTTTAAGTGGGCCCCCAGTGCCACCATGTTAGTACGGGTCCCCGGTGCCACCATCTACTTGCAGTGGGTGGTGCAGCCATGTTTGTGCGGGTTCACAGAGCCAGCATCTTTGTGCCGGTCGCGCCTACCACAATCTTTGTGCGGGGCCGCAATCCGCCATCATTGTGGTGGGCCCGCAGAGCCACCATTTTTGTGCCGGCCCACAGAGCTGCCATCTTTGTGGCGGGCGCCCAGATCCACTATCTTTGTGAGGGGACCCAGAGACTCCGTCTTTGTGCTGGGCCACAGAGCCGCCATCTTTGTGCGGGGTGCGGGTGCCGCCACCTTTGGGCGGGGCCGCAGAGCCGCCATTATTGTGCTCGATTCCAGAGCCGCCATAATTTTCCGGTGTCCCAGTGATGCCTTCTTTGTTCTGAGCCGCATAGCCGACATCTTTGAGCGACGTCCAAGAGGCGCTATCATTGTGCGGGGCCCCAGATCTGCCATCTTTGTGCGGGGCCCCGAGACCGCCATCTTTGTGCGGGGCCTGGCAGCCGCCATCTTTGTGATGGGCCCCAGAGCCGCCAGCTTTTTGCTGGAACCCAAGCCGTCATCTTTGCACCGGGCCGCAGAGCCGCCATCTTTGCGCGGGGCCACACAGCCGCCATCATTGTCCGGGGTCCCAGAGCCGCTAACTTTATGCGGGCACCACAATATCAGTCCCAGTGAACTCTCAACTCTCAGGTGATAAATTGTCCGCTAATTCTCAACCTTTAATGAATTTTACAATCAGAGTAAACGGATATTTCCCCAAGTTCTTCAACTGCTCTCTGAACTTTTTCTGGGTCACGACGTAAATCCCAGTGTTTGTGCAGCAACTCAGCAGCTGCAGCATGAATCCCAGTTCCTGTACATAATACGGTAGAATTACAGACTCATACCCCAAATACCACATCCGGCTCCATATAGAATATACCATAAACACTGCCCATAACAGGATGAAATTGCCAGAGATAACAAGCAGTAAAATGATGGATTTCCTGCGGCTCTCCATCTCGGGGTCTCTGGGACTCTCCCCACTGCTGGGACCCCGGAGTCTCCTGCGGGCTCTGCTGGACACTAAAATGTGTCTGACGGTGACAGCATTGAGCAGCAGAATCACAATAAATGGGACACATGGGGTGAGAATATAATGAAGGAACTCGATTGTTCCCCAGACCCGTGACTCCACAACATCGATTGTGACATCACAAAACCAGGGGTCGTTCACAAGCGCATAACGATCCATGTACATAAAATACCAGAAAATGTTTTTTAAATCGCTCAGCACAGTCACTGTTCCCAGAACAACAGCTGCCGTTTTCTCAGTGCAATATTTAGTTTTCAGCTTCTGGCAACAAATCGCCACAAATCGATCAAAGGTGAACGTGACAGTGAACCAGACAGAACAGTCTGTGGCAGCGAACAGCAGGATGGCGTGGATATTACACACGGGGAAGGACTCCACGAAATCAAACTGTTGACTATAAACAATCAGAATGTGCCTCAATATCAGGTCGAGGATAACGACCAGTAGATCCGCTGCTGCCATGGCCATTAGGTAGCGAGTGATACATTTGGAGAGACCGCAATTTCCCCGGGACAGGATCACAATCGTCACTAAGTTAACTGTGAGGAAGGGCAATAAACAGATAAATTATACATCAGGCTGCGTGCAAAATCAGCAGTTTGATGGAATTCGGAGTAAAATCTGCAACTTATTACCAACAATCAATGATATAATCTAATTCTATTACCTGTGGAGCTGAAAATAGGGTTTATTGTAAGAATAATCGGGAATACATTGTGGAATCAATAAATGAAATGGGAATAAATACAATATGAAAGTAACAGATGTTTGATCAAGGAGAGATTAAATGATCGATCTACATGTTGCCCAGCAGACAAAAGCACCAGCCGAGGTAACAGGGACACAAAGGAGCAGAACCTCTCAGGAAACCTTCGTGTCCTGGGATCAGTCAGCATTTGGAGCGGTGCAATTCACTTCCCTGCCCCTGTGTTCGGGAGCAGCAAATCCCGCTTGGATTCCTGCTCCTGGTTAGAAAATCCATTCCATTTAGAACAGAAAATGAATGTAACAGCAAAATACAGAAACTGCAACCTTGGCAGCCAATAAATACAGGCAATTGTATATGTAAAATGTACGGATGTAATATAGAGTCATAGAGTTATACATCACATAAAGCGGCAATTCGGCCTATCGTCTCCACGCCGGCCATCAAGCCCTGTCTATTCTAATCACATTTTCCAGCACTTGCTCCGTAGCTTCGTTTGCTATGGCGTTTCAAGAGCTCATCTAACTCCTGCTTGAATGTTGTGAGGGTTCCTGCCTCTACCACCCTTTCAGGCAGTGAGTTCCAGATTCCACCCACCCTCAGGGTGAAAAAGTTCTTCCACAAATCGCCTCTAACCTCCTGCCCCTTACCTTGAATCTATGCCATTGGTTATTCAGCCCTCTACTGAGGGGAAGTGTTGCTTTCTATCTACCCTGTGTATGACCATTATTACTTGTACACCTCAATCAGGTCCCCCCTCAGCTTTCTCTGCTCTAAGGAAAATAACCCCAGCCTGTCCAGTCTCTCGTCATAGCTGAGGCGCTCCAGCCAGGTTAACATCCTAGTGAATCTCCTCTGCACCCTCTCCAATGCAATCACATTCTTCCTATAGTGTGGCGACCAGAAATGCACAGAGTATTCCAGCTGTGGCTGAACTAGTGTTTTGTACAGCTCCATCATAACCTCCTTGCTCTTATATTCTATGCCTCAGCAAATGAAGGCAAGTATCCCATGTGCCTTTTCAACAACCTTATCTATCTGTCCTGCTACCGTTAGCGAACTAAGTACATGCACACCATGCACACTCTGATGCTCTGTCCTTCCTAGGTTCCTACCATTCATTGTGTATTCCCTTGCATTGTCGCAAAATGTATCACCTCACACTTTTCAGGGTTAAAATTCATTTGACACGGTTCTGCCCATCTAATCATCACGTCTATATCCTCCTGTAGCCTGAGGCTTTCCTTCCTCGCTATTTACCACTCCACCAATTTTCTTGCCATCTGCGAACTTACTGATCATAACTCCTACATTCATATCTAAATCATTAATGTACACGACAAACAGCAACGGACCCAACACCGATCCCTGTGTTATACCACTGGACACAGTCTTCAAGTCACAAAAACAACCATCGACCATCACCTTCTGCCTCCTGCCAATCAGCCAATTTTAGATCCAATGTGCCAAATTGCCCTGGAACCCATGGCCGCTTACGTTGTTGACCTTTCTCCAATGTGGGACATTGTCAAATGCCTTAATAAAGTCCATGTAGACTACACCAACTGCAGTACCCTCATCCATACACCTAGTAACCAACTCGAAAAATTCAATCATAGAATCATAGAAGATAGGAGCAGGATTAGGCCATTCAGCCCCACGAGCCGGTTCTGCCATTTAATGTGATCATGGCTGATCATCCAAATTCAGTACACTATCCATGCATTCTCCCCATATCCCTTGATCCCTTTAGCCTTAAGAAATATATCTAACACCTTCTTGAATATATTTCATGAATTGCCATCAACTTCCTTGTGTGGTAGAGAATTCCACAGGTTCAGCACTCTCTTGGTGAAGAAATTCCTACTCATCTTATTCCGAAATCGCTTACCCCTTATCCTTAGTCTGTGACCCCTGGGTCTGGACACCCCTGCCATCCGGAACATCCTTTCTGCATCTAGTCTGTCTAGTCCTGTTAGAATTTAATACGTTTCAATGAGATCCCCTCTCATTCTTCTAAACACTAGCGAATATAAGCCAAATCGACCCAATCACTCCTCATGCTTCATCCCTGCCATCCCAGGTATCAGTCTGGTGAATCTGCACTGCCATCTCCCCATGGCAAAAACATCCTTCCACAGCTAAGGCGGTCAAAACTGCACACAATACTCAAATGTTGGTCTCACCAAGGCCCGGTACAACTGCAGCAAGAAATCCTTGCTCCTGTACTCGCATCCTCTCGCTATGAAGGCCAACATAACATTTGCCTTCTTAAACGCCTGCTGCACCTGCATGCTTACCTTCAACGACTGGGGCACAAGAACACACAGGCCTCCTTGCACTTCTCCTTTTCCCAATCTACTGCCGTTCAGTTAATAATATGTCTTCCTGTTTTTGCCACTGAAGTGGATAACCTCGCATTTATCCACATTGCGCAGCCAACCTGTCCAAACCATACTGGATTTTCTCTGCATCATGCTCACAGCACACATGCCCATCCAGCTTTTTGTCGTCTGCAAACTTGGAGATATTACATCTAGTTCCCTCGGCTAGATCATTTGTATATATTGTGAATAGCTGGGGTCCTAGCACCAATCCCTGCGGTACCACACTAGTCACTGCCTGCCACTCAGAAAAAGACCAGTTTATTCCAACTCTTTGCTTCCTGTCTGCCAACCAGTTCTCTATCCAAGACAGTACCTTACCCTCAATCGCATGTACTTTAACTTTGCATGCTAACATGTGGGATGTTATCGAAAGACTTCTGAAAGACCAAATACGCAACATTCACTGGTCAGACATGATCTCCCCCTGACAATGCCATGCTGACTATCCCTGATTAATCCCTGCCTCTCCAAGTGGAGACCATTTCTGTCGCTCAGAAGTTTTCCAATAACTTCCCTACCATTGATGTAAGGCTCACTGGCCTGTAATTCCCTGGTTTATCCCTAATGACCTTCTTGAATAATGGTACAACGTTAGCTGATCTCCAGTCCTCTGGCACCTCCCCTGTGGCCAGAGAGATTCTGCAAATTTGTGTCAGAGTCCATTGCCTCGCACAGCAGCCTGGGATACATCCCGTCAGGGCCTGGGAATTTATCCAATATGAAACCACTATACCTCTTTCCTCTCAATGCTTATTTGTACAGGCATATCGCAATCTCCCTGCTTGATTTATATGCCTACATCGTCCTTCTCCATTGTGAACTGAGCTGCAAAATATTCATTTAAAAACTCAATAACATTCCAGCTCTACACACACATTGCCACTTTGGTCGCTAATAGGCCATTCTCTTTCCCTGGTTATCCTCTTGCCCTTATTATTCTTATTAAACACCTTGGGATTTCCTTTAATTTGCCCGCCAGTGTTTTTCCATGCCCCCTCTTCACTCTCCTGAAGGCTTTTTTAATTACTGCCCTGCACTTTCTATACTCCTCTGGGGCATCCACTGTTTTTAGTCCTTTGTGTCTGCCAAAATCCTCCCTTATTTACGTGATACATTCTTTTATATCCCTTGACATCCAGGGTTCCTAGGTTTGTTCGTCCCATCCTTGACCTTTATGGGAACATGTTTGCGCTGTACTCTCACTATTTCGTTTCCGAAAGACTCTCACTGCTCTGATGTGGATTTTCCTTTAAGTAGCTGATCCAAGTCCACTTTGGCCAGATCCTGCCTTATCATATTAAAATCGGTCTTCCTCCAATTTAGAACATTTATTTCAGGTCCAAATTTGTCCTTTTCCATGACTACCTTAAATCTCACCGAATTATTGTCACTGTCACAAATATGCAAGTGCTAAGATAATAAATACAAGTGCACTGCAGTTATTACAATAACTCGGCTTTCAGATGTGTTTAGATGATTGAACTGTAACGTATCTGTTGAAATACACACATTGTAGCTGATTGAATTTAAGATTTTACAAATAACAGTAATAAGAATGGGCTCTGACATAAAATAGTGATATTGACCAGGTAATGTCCCACTAAATGCATTTATCAGTAGCGAAATGAAACGGTTTATCCCACAGTCAAAGTGCCGCTGAATGCTTTTCTAATGTATCTGAACAAAAATTGAAGAGATTTATCCTTGTACTTTTTGCCCTGTTGTTTTCCAACTTGTGCAGGGAATATTGAATGAGAAGATATCAAATGATTTTCTTAACCTCAGGGCTTCAGTTACAATCAGCTGGGATTGTTTATCCTGAAGTACAGTAGGAGGCAAAAGAGAATCACTCTGGGTCTCACTGACAGATCCACTGAACTGTGTCAGATGGGCATGGGATCCAATTTTAAATTCAAAACAATGATTGAAAATAAATGTATTGACATCTGGTTCAATGAACATTTTGTGAGAATGTAAATTATCCTTGTAATCCTTCTTTAACCATCAGAAGCAGTGCCACTAATGCAGAACTGGAGATGATGGGGAAGGACACACTGACTGGAACTGAATAATTAGCGGATATTTCAGGCATGTAAAAATGTGGATGTGATCTGCCTGGATTTGTTCCTGTGACTCTGTGTAAGTAACCATACCGAGCATTAGGTGAAGAAAAAAGCAAAATGCTGCAGATACTGGAAATCTGAAACGAAAACAGAAAATGGTGGAAATACTCAGCGGGTCAGGCAGTATCTGTGGAGAGAGAGAGAGAGAGAAACAGATTTAACTTTTCAGGTCGAAGACCTTTCGCCATTAGGTGAAAAGTCTCCTAAACCAAGACACTATTCTTCTGACCTGATATTAATGTTCAGTGAAGGTAGCAGACTGAAATTCGTTATATAAAGAGTCACCTCCAATAAATTTGCTTGAGTTGAATACAGAACATTTGAAATTTGGTAACACGATATCACCTTCAGAATCAGTAGCTGACAGAAGCGCGGGTGGGATGGGGAAGGACAATGAAAAAAACAGTTAAACTTGGGAGAAAAAGTCGGTTGGTTAGCACCTCCCCTGAGCGCCTTGGACTATTTTAGCGCCTCTCACGGAATTGACAAGTCGTTTTGTGCTGGCACTAAACACTACCACCACGACCTCCTGCGCCCACAGATCGTGACACCTGGGAATGCCATGGATCTTGAGTTGCGCCCTCTCCCTTAACGCCTAGCGCTAGGACTGACATATTGAGGGAATTGTTATCAAGTCAGGAAGATGCTGGGTGCTTCCAGCCTTTTCTTGTTCGTGACATTTTTGGTACATGCAGGTTGAGAGTGAGACAGACGTCTGTAGAGATTCGATGCTGACCGAAGGAGTTTGGTGACCTGAGCACCACATTTGAGGTTAGTGTTTATTTGACCTTCATGGTTACCATATTTAGAAACTTGTATTTGGGCTGCACTAACTTGGGGCGTCATCTTCCAGCTTCACTGTCGGAAGCAGCAGAGACACAGAGAAAGAGTGGCAAACATTGCCAGAGGGTGCAGTGCCAACAGGCCTCTGCACAGGAGACTTTACTCTCCCCGGAATTCCGGGAGCAATTCTCCTCCTATATCCATTTTTAGGAGGAGCAGTGTTTCCAATGGTTGTGCCTCAGCAATGGGCTGGTCACAGAGGTCTGCCGTCTCCTGCAACCAGACCTGCAGCCTCAGCTCAGGACCAGGATGTCTCTGTCTGTGGCAGTGAATGTGACAGTGGCTCAGAATTTCTCAGTCAGCGGTTCCTTTCAGGCTTCTACTGGGGAGATAGCGAATATCTCCCAGTTCGCTGTTCATTGTTGCATCCGGGAGGTGACAAAAGCTTTGTATAAGAGGAGACGGCAGTGCATCTCTCCCTATGACCCAGGACAAACAGCATCAATGCGCAAGTGGCTTAGCGAGGATAGTGGCTTTCCCCATAGTTCAGGGCGCCATGGGCTGCACGCATGTGGCATTGTGGGCACCTCATTAGAATGCAGAGGCGTTCTGGAACCACAAGGATATCTACTCTCTGAATGTCCATTTGGCCTGTGACCACAGACAGCTCATACTCGCCGTCAATGCCCGCTATCCTGGCAGCAGCCACGATACATTTATCCCACGCACGACCAGTGTTGCAGACCTTTTCCAAACACCCTGTCAACCTAGTGGATGGCTCCTCGGGGACAAGGGTTAACCACACTGCACGTGGCTTATGACACCGCTCCATAACACTAATACCCCTGCCAATCTGCAATACAATGAGAGCAGTAGCGCCACCAGGAAACTCATAGAGCAGACGAGCGTTTCTGGTTTCTGGACCACTGAGGGGGAGCCCTGAAGTACTCTCCTGAGCGAGTCTCCCTCTTCATTGTTGTGTGCTGCATGCTTCATAACATTGCAATCATGAGGACCCAGCCATTGCCACCAGGGATTGGTGCAGCCCCTGAGGTGGAGGAGGAAGAGGGAAAGGAGGAGGAGAAGGCAGAAGTACCCTACAATTCATGAACTCACAAAGCACGTTCTCACAACATAGAGATAAACGGCAAAGCAGTAGACAAATATAATAATAACAACCTTGAAACTTCCTACAAACATTCCCCCGATGTATTTACAGATTCTACTGTTGGACCTTCGAGGGTGACCTCCATCCCCTGCGCACTTCCCCCCTTCCCACCCTATGGCGCCTCCTAATATGACCCCAGTGGCAACAGCAAGGCTGGCGGAAGGCTGCTGAACGCTGCATCAGAGATTCCCTTGAAGGATGCCCTCGATCAGCTCTGGGCCTGGAGGGCCCGGCTGCAGGCTTCAGTGCCTCTGCATGGGTGGCAGCATTCTGGGCTGGCTGTGTTGCAGGCTGGCCAAGTGCAATGGGGAAGTGGCAGTGGTGGGTGCAGGAATGATATCATCCTGAGAGAGGACAGCACCCTTCTGCTCGACTGACACTCTGCCACTCCCCCGGGGCAGAACCTCAGCATAAGGAGCAATCTGCTCGATCACAGATTGCTGGCCTGTTGTAGTACGTGGTACTGTGTGCAACCCAGCGAGGATGGCAGCAGTCAGTGCTTGCGTGACATCAATCTGAGACTGCATGAGAGCAGTCTGAGACTGTATGGCACCAGCCAATGTCTGAATTGCAGCACTTTGTCATAGTGGGTTGCATTGGCCTGTGCCGCAATGGATCGTGCCACCTCACCCATTACACACGGCTATGGTTCACCACAGTCTCCCTGGAACTCAGCCATCCTCTGAAACGAGGCAAGGATCAGTTCAAGGGTTTGAGCACAGATGAAAGCTTTGCGAGCGGCAGACACCTCCACGGACCTAGCCAGTCCAGCCAAGCTGTCCAGCACCCTTGCCATTGCTCCCATTAGCTCAGTGTGCATGATAAAGGCCTGTGTGTTTATGGCCGCAATGTCGAGGTCCTCATCCCAATCCTGTGCAGCAGAACCAGCATGCCTACTCAGCCACCGGGGAGATGGCCGCTGAGAGTCCCTACCCACATGGCATTGCTGCAGCCTGCTGGGTCCAGGAGCCTCGACTTCATCAGACCCTAACACCCTGCTCATAGAAACATAGAAACATAGAAGATAGGAGTAGGAGTAGGCCATTCGGCCCATCGAGCCCCTCAATGAGATCACGGCAGATCATCCAAACTGAGTACCCTGCCCCTGCCTTCTCTCCATATCCCTTGATCCATTTAGCCTTAAGAAATATATCTAACTCATTCTTGAATATATTTAATGAATTGGACTCAACTGCCTTCTGTGGTAGAGAATTCCACAGGTTCACCACTCTCTGGGTGAAGAAATTCCTCCTCATCTCGGTCCTAAATGGCTTACCCCTCATCCTTAGACTGTGACCCCTCGTTCTGGACTAATCTGCTATCGGGAACATCGTTCCTGCATCTAGTCTGTCTAGTCCTGTTAGAATTTTATAAATTTCAATGAGATCCATTCTCATTCCTCTAAACTCCCGCGAGGATAAGCCCAATCGACCCACTCTCTCCTCATACGCCATTCCTGCCAACCCAGGTATCAGCCTGGTGAATCTTCGCTGCACTCCCTCCATAGCAAGAACATTCTTCCTCAGATAAGGAGACCAAAACGGAACACAATACTCAAGGTGTGGTCTCAGCAAGGCCCTGTACAACTGTAGCAAGATGTCCTTGTTCCTGTACTCGAACCCTCTCGCTACGAAGGCCAAAATACCATTTGCCTTCCTGCTCCCCATACCATGCTGCACCTGCATGCTTACCTTCAGCAACTGGTGCACAAGGACACCCAGGTCTCCTTGCACTTCCCCTTCTCCAAATCTATTGCCTTTCAGATATAAATCTGCCTTCCTGTTTTTGCAACCAAAGTGGATAACCTCGCATTTATCCACATTATGCTGCATCTGCCATGCACCTGCAAAATCACCCATCTGCCAAACACATGGCTGCACAGGGAAGGCATGGCCCCAGTGTCTGATGTGTCACACTCGGGGGACGCAGGCGGTGAGGCTCCGGCTTCCTCTTTCTCTTCTTCTGGGGCTTCGCTGCCACTGGCAGGCTGAGGGACAGGCTGGTCTGCTGGTGGTTCTCTATCTGAAACCAGGGAGGTACAATAGCGGCTTTAGCTTGTAGGCAGGGGGGCAGGAAGGAAACAAGGACTGGAGACAGTTATTTGGATTGAAAGTGTAAAAGGTTGGTGTTGTGAGGGTGAAGTGGTATGAGATGGAGAGAAAGATGATGAACATACCATTGCTGTCCCAGGGGGTTGACCTATCCAGTGGCCGTGGCACCTCTCACCTGGCTGGCAAAGATCCTGTGAACTCTCTCCTCCAACACAGTCAGGGAGTGTAGGTCCGCCGGCCCTCCATCGTGCATTGCTGCTCCCGCCTGTTATGAGAGAGCTTGGCCTGCCAGAAAATGAACAACATATGAATGAGTCTGCAGGCATGTGTTTGGCAGATGAGCATACCATATTTGAATAGCAGTTATTGTGTGCAACCATGTCTTTAGCAGATGTGCCTACCAAAGCTAATTAGCCGTTATTGTGTGTAGCCATGTGTCTAGCAGATGTGTCTACCTTATTTGAATAGCCATTATTTTGTGCATGCATTTGTTCGTCAGATGTGCCTTCAATAGTTCAATAGCTGTTATTGTCTGCAGCCATGTGTTTGGCAGATGTGCCTATCTCTATTGATTAGCCGTTATTGTGTGCAGCCATGTGTTTGGCAGATGTGCCTACCTCTATTGAATACACGTTATTGTTTGCAGGCATGTGTTTGGCAGATTTGCCTACCTTAGTTGAATAGACGTTAATATGTGCAAGGTGTGGAATGTGCATGTGTGTTTTATGAGATGGCCATAAATCTTGGATGAGTGTTGGGCATTTGTGTTTGTAAACACTCTGTACACAGAGTGAAGTTGAGATGGAGGGATGTAGAGGTATTGAAAAGCAGGTAATCACCTTGACCACACAAGTGATGTCGTTGAACTTCTTCCAACATTGGGTGTGAGTCCAAGGCATAAGGCTCCTCGATGAGATCTGCTGAGCCACCTCCCTCCACACCCTTATGAACTCCCGGGGCAATGGCCTTCTGCCACTCTGAGGGAATAGCACTGCCCGTCGCTGCTCAACTGCGCCAACAAGAGCCACCAATGCCTCGTCACAGAACCGCCCAGCTCTTTCTCTGGGCCGCTTCATTACTTAGAATTAATAACTGGACATAGATCATTAGGAACACCAACAGCAGTGAGGAGGGGATATTACATATTTTATATATCATAACATATTCCTTATAACCTAAACACTTCACCCCAATCCATGCTTTCCCTTCTGTGAGTGTCTGGTGGTCTTTGTGCTGGGGGCAGCGCGCTGACTGTGTGAGGTGACACAGTGAAGTGAACTCCTTATTTAGAGCAGAGGGAAATCCCGAGTGACATCATTAGGCATCACTGTAACTGACATTAATTACAGTCATTGAACAAACAGACTCATTGAACCATTGTCACCACAACACTTTACTGCAACACCATCAAGCTCACCTTATTGTACACACAGTTTTAAATTAAAAGTGAGCGAATACGCAACATTTCAACGGCCATTAAACATAAGAATATAAGAATTAGGAGCAGGAGCAGGCAATACTGCCCTTCGAGCCCTTCATTGAATGAGATCATGGCTGGTCTTCGACCTCAAATCCACATTCCCCCCACAACCACCCCATCCTCATATCCCTTTATTCGTGTAGAGTCCAAAAGAACAGAGGACAGAACAGTGAGAAGGGCGATTCTCTTCCTGTATTGACATAAAACTGACAACAAAAGTCGAGAAAGTGACAGAAAAATGAAGGAATAATGTGTTAGCTGTGGCTCTGACTCATAAGATTGTGGGTTGAAGTTCCAATCCAGGGATTTGAAACACATAGATCTAGGCCGACACTCCAGTGCAATGCTGAGGGAATGCTGCACTGTCGGAGGTGCCGTCTTTCAGATGAGAAGTTAAACCGAGGCCCTGTCTGTGCTCTCAGTGGAGGTAAAAGGTCCGATGGCCACATTTCGAAGAAGAGCAGGGGAGTTATTCCCGGTGTCAGGGCCAATATTTATCCCGCAATCAACATAACAGAAACAGGTGATCATATTGCTTGCTGTGAGCAAATTGGCTGCCGCGTTTCCCACATTACAACAGTGACTACACTTTCAAAAGTACTTCACTGGCTGTAAAATAATTTAAATGTCCGGTTGTCGTGAAAGGTGCCATATAAATGCAAGCCTTCCTTTCTTAAAAGATAGAACCATAGAATGGTTACAATGCAGAAGGAGGCTACTCGGCCCGTCAAGGCCGTGCAGGCTCTCTGCAAGAGCACTTCAGCAAGTCCCTCTCTCACGCACTTTCATACAGAGTCCTGCATTTTATTTCCTTCAAGTACTTATCCAATTATCTTTTGAAAACCACGATTGAATCTGCCTCGACCACCCTTTATGACAGACATTGCATTCCAGATCCTAACAACTCGCTGCAGAAAAAAGTGTTTTCCTATGTGTCCTTTGGTTATTCTGCCAATCACCTTAAATCTGTGTCCTCTGATTAGTGACCTTTCCACCAATGGGAACAGTTTCTCTCTATCTACTCTGTCCAGGCCCCTCATGATTTTGAAAAGCTCTATCATATCTCCTCTCAAACTTCTCTTCTCTAAGGATAACAACCTCAGCTTCTCCAGTCTATCCACGTAACTGAAGTCCCTTATTCCAGGAATCATTCTTGTAAATCATTTCCGCAGCTGCTCTAAGACATTCAAATTCTTCCTAAAGTGCAGTGCCCAGATTGGACACAACATTCCAGTTGAGCTCGATGCTACTGTGTTTTATATAGGATTATCATATCTTCCTTTTTCTGTACTCTATGCCTCTATTTATGAAGCCCAGGATCCCATATTCTTTTTCAACCGCTTTCTCCACCTCCCCTGCAAACTTAGCGATTTGTGCACATATGCCCCAGGTCTCTTTGTTGATGCACCCATTTTAGAATTGTACCCTTTAGTTAATATTGTCTCTCCTCATTCTGCCTACCAAATGCTATCATTAAATTTCAACTACCACGTGTCCGCCCATTCCATCAGCATGTCTATGTCCTCTTCAAGTCTATCAGTATATACCTGACTGGTCACTATACTTCCAACTTTTGTTTTATCTGCTAATTTTAAAATTGAGCCCTGTACACCAAAGTACAAGTCTTTAACATATATCAAGAAAAGCAATGGTCCTAGTACCGTGCCCTGGGGAACACCACTGTATTCCTTTCTCCAGTCCAAAAAATAACCGTTCACCACTACTCTCTGTTTCCTGCCATTTAGCCAATTCCGTATCCGTGCTGCCACTCTCCCTTTTATTCCATGGATTTCAACTTTGCTGGCAAGCCTATTATGTGGCAGTTTATCCACGCCTTTTGAAAATCCATGTACACCACATCAACCGTATTGAGCTCATCAACCCTCTCTGTCACCTCATCAAAAAACTGGATCAAGTTAGTTAAATACGATTTGCCTTTGACAAACTCGTGCTGGCTTTCGTTAATTAATCCACACTTGTCCAAGTCACTGTTAAATTTGTTCCAGATTATCGTTCGTAAAGCTTTCCAAACACCAAGGTTAAACTAACTGCTCTGTAATTGCTCGGTTTACCCTTGAACAAGGGTGTAACATTTGCAATTCTCCAGTCCTCTGGCACCACACCGTATCTAAGGAGGATTGGAAGATTATGGCCAGTACCTCCGTAATTTGTACCCTAAAAAGTCCAGTGTTAGTGCAAGCAGCACGGAGTGCAAGCAGCAGAGAGTGCCTTTTGAGAGTTTGGGTAAATGAGAGAGTTAGGGTAAGTGGGGTGTGAAGTACTGTTTTTGTCCTCTTTTTCCAGCCAGTCTCAGGATTAGCAGACATCGCAGAGGCGGAGCAGCAAGGCGAGGCCCAGTCGAGGCAGCTGGGAGCAGCAGCGGGTGTCGAGTCGGAGCAGCGAGGCAAGGCAGCCTAAACAGGCTCCACAGGCAACATTGCAAAGGTAGGTCAGAATTCAAAAGTGACATCACAGCCAAGCTGGTAGGTGATTGGCTGGTTGGTGAGTACTTTTCCTTCCCTTTTAAACCTTTATAAGTTGGTAAGTTCAATTAAATAGAGGCGTGATATTCATCATCTAGAATAAGGGCACAGCCTATTTAACAATAATAATAATACATTTAATTAATTACATAGAATGGCAGAGCACGTGATGTATTACTGCTACAATATGTGGGAGCTAGTGGACACCATTGATGTTCACGGAGAACACATTTGCTGTAAGTGTTTGCTGCTTGAGGAACTCCGGCTCCGTGTTGATGAGCTGGCGTCTGAGCTTCAAACACTGTGACACATCAGGGAGTGGGAGAGTTACCTTGACTCTGTGTTCCAGGAAGTAGTCACACCAATTAGATTAACGAATTCAGATGTATTCCGTAGTGAGGGACAGGAGGGTGTGATTATGAGTGAGGCAGGTACAGGGACCCAATAGGTAGTATTGGAGGAGCCGCAGCCCTTGCTCTTGTCCAACACGTTCGAGGCATTTAAACCCTGTGAGGACAGGAACAGGGACTGCAGGGAGGATGAGCAACCTAGCCACAGCACCGTGGAACGAGGGGCCATTCAAGTGGGGGGAGTAAAAAGAAATGTTGTAGTGGTAGGTGACAGTATCATTAGGGGGATAGATAGGGTTCTGTGCAGCCGAGAGCGAGAGTCCCGAAGGCTGTGATGCCTGCCCGGTGCCAGGGTTAAGGACATCACTTCTGGGCTGGAGAGACATTTGGAGTGGGAGGGGAAGGATCCGGTTGTTGTGGTCCATGTTGGTACCAACGACATAGATAGGACAAGGAAAGAGATTCTGCTGAGGGAGTATGAGCAGCTAGGGGACAAATTAAACAGCAGAGCCAAAAGGGTAATAATCTCTGGATTACTACCTGAGCCACAAGCAAATTTGGCTAGGGTAAATAAAATCAGAGAGTTAAATGCGTAGCTCAAAGACTGGTGTGGGAGAAATAGGTTTTGCTTCTTGGGACACTGGCACCAGTACTGGAATGGGAGAGAGCTGTTCCATTGGGACGGACTTCACTTGGCCAGTGCTGGGACTAGAATCCTGGCGAATCGAATAACTAGGGCTGTAGAGAGGGCTTTAAACTAATTAGTGGGGGGGGGAGTTTTCAATAGAGCAAAAATTAAAAATATCAGCGGTGGAGGAAATTGAGCAAAAAGCAGTGGGGGAATTGAAAACCAGAGAGTGTCAGCAAGGGACAGAATGTATAAAGGTCGAGTAGTAAAGGGGGTAACAGCAGGAATAAATTGTCACAAAACATATTTAAAAGTACTTTATCTGACTGCACGCAGCATTCATAACAAAATAGACTAGTTCATGGTACAAATAACTACACATGAGTATGATCTGGTGGCCATCACAGAAACATGGCTGCAAGTTGACCATGACTGGGAACTAAACATCCAGGGGTATTCGACAATTAGGAAGGACAGACAGGAAGGAAAGGGAGGTGGGGTGGCTATGTTAATAAATGATGCACTCACTGCAATAGTGAGAAATGATATTGGGTCAAAGGATTAGGATAGTGTAACAGTTTGGATGGAGATAAGGAATAATAAGGGGAAAAAGTCACTAGTGGGCGTAGTCTATAGGCCTCCTAACAGTTGCAACTCTGTTGGTCGGAGTATAAATCAGGAAATAGTTGGGGCTTGTAATAAGGGAACAGCTATAATCATGGGGGATTTTAACTTTCATATTGACTGGACAAATCAAATTGGGCAGGGCAGCCTTGAGGAAGAGTTCATAGAGTGCATTAGGGACGGGTTCCTTGAGCAGTATGTAACTGAACCAACCAGGGGGCAGGCAATCTTAAATCTGGTCCTGTGTAATGAGACAGGATTAATAAAAAATGTCCTAGTAAAGGAACCCCTTGGAATGAATGACCATAACATGGTTGAATTCCGAATTCAGTTGGAGGGTGAGAGAGTTGGATCTCAAACCAGCGTACTAAGCTTAAATAAAGGAGGCTATGAAGGTATGAGAGCAGAGTGAACTAAAGTGGACTGGGAAAATCGATTAAAGTGTAAGACAGTACATGAGCAGTGGTGTACATTCAAGGAGATATTTCACAACTTTCAAGAAAAATATATTCCAGGTGAGGAAAAAGACAGCCATCCGTGGCTCAGTAAAGTAATAAAGGATAGTATCCGACTTAAAGCAAGGACATATAAAGTAGCCAAATCTAGTGGGAGGATAGAAGATTGGGAAGTATTTAAAAGCCAGCAAAGAATAACTAAAAGACTAATTAAGAAAGGGAAGATAGATTATGAAATTTAACTAGCAAAAAATATAAAAACTAATAGCAAGAGTTTCTACACTTATATAAAAAGAAAAAGTGTGGCTAAAGTAAGTGTTGGTCCATTAGAGGACGAAACTGGGAAATTAGTGGTGGGGAACATGGAGATGGTAATAACGCTGAACAAAAATTTTGTATCAGTCTTTACAATAGAAGACGCTAAAAATATCCCAACACTGGACAAGCAGGGGGCTATAGGGGGGAGGAGCTAAACACGATTATGATCACTAAGGAGGTGGTACTCGGTAAGACTAAAGGCGGATAAATCCCCTAGATCTGATGGCTTACATCCTAGGGTCTTGAGAGCAGTAGCGGTAGGGATTTTGGATGCATTTTTGGTAATTTTCCAAAACTCACTGGATTCAGGAAAGGTCCCAGCAGATTGGAAAACTGCTAATTTAACGACCTTATTTAAAAAGGGAGACAGACAAAAGGCTGGAAACTATAGATCAGTTAGCCTAAAATCTGTGGTTTGTAAAATGTTGGAGTCTATTATTAAGGAAGCAGTAACAGGACATTTGGATAAGCATAATTTAATCGGACAGTGTCAGTATGGTTTTATGAAGGGGAAGTCGTGTTTGACAAATTTGCTCGAATTCTTTGAGGACGTAATAAACAGGGTGGATTAAGGGGAACCTGTGGATGTGGTGTATTTGGGCTTCCAAAAGGCATTTGACAAGGTGCCACACAAAAGATTACTGCACAAGATAAAAAATAACGGGATTGGGGGCAATATACTGGCATGGGTGGAAGATTCGCTATCTAACAGAAAACAGAGATTTGGGATAAATGGTTCATTCTCGGGTTGGCAATCAGTAACTAGTGGTGTTCCGCAGGGGTCAGTGCTGGGACCCCAACTCTTTACTATCTATATTAACAATTTGGAGGAAGGGACCGAGTGCAACGTATCCAAGTTTGCTGTCAATACAAAAATGGGAGGGAAAGCAACGAGTGAGGAGGACATAAAAAACCTGCAAAAGGACTTAGACAGGCTAAGTGAGTGGGCAAAAATTTGGCAGATGGAATATAATGTTGGAAAGTGTGAGATATGCACCTTGGCAGAAAAAAACAAAGTGCAAGTTATTATCTAAATGGAGAGAAACTGCAAAGTGCTACAGTACAAAGGGCTCTGGGGGTCCTAATGCATGAAACACAGAAGGTTAGTATGCAGGTGCAGCAGGTGATCAGGAAGTTCAATGGAATCTTGGCTTTGTTGCAAGGGGGATGGAGTATAAAAACAGGGAAGTCTTGCTGCAGTTATACAGAGTACTGGTGAGGCCACACCTGGAATGCTGTGTACAGTATTGGTTTCCATATTTAAGAAAAGATATACTTGCGCTCGAGGCAGTTCAGAGAAGTTTCACTCGTTTGATTCCGAAGATGAGGGGGTTGACTTATGAGGAAAGGTTGAGTAGGTTGGGACTCTACTCATTGGAATTCAGAAGAATGTGAGGCGATCTTATCGAAACATATAAGATTGTTAGGGGGCTTGATTAGGTTGGTGCAGTGAGGATGTTTCCACTGATGGGTGAGACTAGAACTAGGGGACATAATCTTAGAATAAGGGGCTGCCCTTGCAAAACTGAGATGAGGAGAAACTTCTTCACTCAGAGGGGAGTAAATCTATGGAATTTGCTACCCAGAGAGCTGTGGAAGCTGCAACATTAAATAAATTTAAAACGGAGATAGACATTTTCCTAGCAGATAAGGGAATAAGGTGTTACGGGGCGAGGGCAGGGAAGTGGACGTGAATCTAGATTCAGATCAACCATGATCCTATTGAAAGGCGGAGCAGGCCCGATGGGCCATATGGCCTACTCCTGCTCCTACTTCTTATGTTTTTATATTCTTACTTCCCTCAGCATCCTAGGATGCATTCCATCCGCTCCTGGTGACTTATCTAACTTAAGTACAGCCAACCTTTCTAGTACCTCGTCTTTATCAATTTTAGCCCATTCAGTATCTCAACTACCTCCTCTTTCACTATGACTTTGGTCGCAGCTTCTTCCTTTGTAATGACAGATGCAAAGTATTCATTTAGTATCTCAGCCATGCCCTCTGTCTCCATTCGTATGTTTCCTTTTTGGCCCTTAATCAGCCACATTCCTCCTCTTACAGCTCGTTTACTACTTATATGCCTATAGAAGACTTTTGAATTCCATTTTATGTTTGGTGCCAATCTATTTTAATACTCTCTCTTTGCCCCTCTTATTTCCCTTTTCACTTCCTCTCTGAACTTTCTATATTCAGCCAGATACTCACTTGTATTCTGAACTTGAAATCTGTCATACACCCAATTCTTTTGCGTCCTCTTACTCTCTATCACTTTCGTCATTCAGGGAGCTCTGGCTTTGGTTGCACTACCTAACCCCCTCGTGTGAATGCACCACGATTTTACCTGAATCATCTCTTCTATAAAACAGGCTATTGTTCGATAACTGTTTTGCCTGCCAATCTTTGATTCCAATTTATCCAAGACAGCTCCGTTCACAACCCACTGAAATTGGCCCTCCCTCAATTAAGTATTTTTACTCTAGATTGCTCCCTGTCCTTTTCCATAGCTAATCTAAACATTATGATACAATGATCACCGTTCCATAAATGTTACGTTACAGACACTGGCTCCATTTCAGCTACCTCATTCCCCAGAACCAGATGCAGCAATGCCTCCTTCCTCTGTGGGCCAGAAATGCACCATTCAAAAAGTTCTCTTGAACTCACTTCAGAAATGTTTCCCCCTCTCTGCCCTTAATACTATTACTATCCCAGTCTATATTAGGATAACTGAAGTCCCCCATTATTACTGCTCTATATTTCTTCCACCTCTCTGTAATTTCACGGCGAATTTGCACCACGACATCCTTTTCACTAGTTGGTGGTCTATAGAACACACCTATCGGGCTGTTGCTGAGTTGGTAACACATTCGCCTTTCAGTCAGAAGTTTGTGGGTCCAAATCCCACACCAGGGACTTGAGCCCATGAATCTAGGCTGACACAACTTTGAGGCAGTGCTGCACTGTTGGAGGTGCCGTATTTTCGATGAGCGATTATCCCGAGGCCCCGTCTGCTCTATCAGGCGGGCGTCAGAGGTCCCATTGCACTAGTTCGAAGAAGCGTAGTGGAGTTATCCCCGGAGTCCTGGCCAATATTTATCCCTCCAACAACATAACACAAGCAGATTAACTGATCCTTATCACATTGCTGTTTGTGGGAATTTGCTGTGCACAAATTGGCTGCCATGTTTCTCACATTACAACAGTGACTACACTCCAAAACTATTCATTGGCTGTAAGGCGCTTTGAGATGTCCAAAGGTCGCGAAAGATGCTATAGAAATGTAAGTCTTCCATTTTCTTTTATCTTAGGCCTTACAATAGCAAAATACTGCGGATGCTGGAAATCTGAACTAACAATAGAAAATGCTGGAAACACTCAGCATGTCAAGCAGCATCCATTGAGAGAGATACAGAGTTAACGTTTCAGGTCGATGACCCTTCGTCAGAACTGGCAAAAGTTAGAGATGTAACTGGTTTTAAGCAGATGCAGGGGCTGGGGAAGGGGGCAGGGGAGGAATGAATCAAAGGGACGGTCTGTGATAGGGTGGGAGGCAGGAGTAGTTAAATGTTGCAAATGGGGATCGCAGAATCATCAACAGTTGCCACCTGAAAAAAGAGGGGCGGAGGTTATGGTCTGAAATTCTTGAACTCAGTGTTGAGTCCAGAAGGCTGCAAAGTGCCTAATAGAAAGATGAGGTGCTGTCTGTTTTAAGAGGCCAAGGACAGAGAGGTCAGAGTGGGATGGAACGCTTGTCAGTTTAATTCTCCACTCCACTCCCACTCTTACAGCACTTCATTTCTCTATTGCCTGAAACCAGATCAAGAACAATATGTTTCTAAAGATTGACCTCACCCAGACAAACAGGTCATGGTGTTTGACCGAGGGGAAGAATAATTAAAACGAGCACAGGATTGATACCAAGGAGTCAAAGGGAAATGTTAAAAATATTAACCAATGGGAATACATTTTAAAGAATCATTGAATTCTCGCATAGACATACTCACAGAACCATAACTATCAGTCAATATCCCGAATCCTCCATCACCATCCCAGGCTGTGTCCTGTTCCACTGGCAGCACAGGCCCCAGAGGTGGGGGCACAGCGTTATACAGTCACGTGGGCGAGACCCTGCTAGTCCTCAACATTGCCTAAGGATATAATGAAATGTCATGGCTCCCAGTCAGATATGGGCAAGGCAACTTCCTGCTACTTACCACCTGCCGCCCTCCCTCAGGTTATGAATCAGCACATATCACAGCAGTTGATGGGAGCACCGAGAGCAGAAAGGGCACAAATTATACTCTAGGTCGGGAGGGGGGAAACTTCAATGTTCATCACCAAGAGTGGCTCGGAAGTACCAGCATTAACCGAGCCCTGAAGAACACAGCTGCCAGACTGGGATTGCAGCATGTATTGGGAGAACCAACATTGGAGAATAGACTGCTTGACCGCATCCTCACCAAACTACCGATCGCATATGAATCTGTCCATGACGACATTTGTAGTACTGAACACTGCACAATATTTGTGGAGAATAAGTCTTCGCCCTGAGGCCACACTCCAGCATATCATAAGAACATAAGAAATAGGAGCAGGAGTAGGCCATTTGGCCCCTCGAGCCTGACTGCCATTTAATGAGATCATGGCTGATCTGTTCTTGGGCTCAGCTCCATATCACTGTCTGCACCCCATAACGTTTCGCTCCCTTATTGTTCAAATATCTGTCAACTCCACCTTAAATATATTCAACGACCCAGCCTCCACAACTCTCTGGGGCAGAAAATTCCACAGATTTACGACCCTCAGAGAAGAAATTCCTCCTCATCTCAGTTTTAAATGGGTGACCCCTTAATCTGAAACTATGCCCCCTAGTTATAGATTCCCCTATGAGGGGAAACACATTTTCTGCATCTATCATGTCGAGTCCCCTCACTGTCTTATATGTTTCAATAAGATCACCTCTCATTCTTCTAAGCTGCAATGAATTTCGGCCCAACCTGCTCAATCTTTCTTCATAAGTCAACCCCTTCATCTCAGGAATCAACTTCACGTACTTTCTCTGAACTGCCTAAAATGCAAATATATCCCTCCTTAATAAGGAGACCAAAACTGTACACAGTACTCCATGTGTAGTCTCACCAACACCCTGTAAAGTAGCAGGACATCCCTGCTTTTACACAACAACTCCCTTGCAATAAAGGCCAATATTGCATTTGCATTCCTGATTAATTTCCGCACCTGCATGCTAACGTTTTCTGTTTCCTGCACAAAGTCCAACAGGCCCCTCTGTACTGCAACATTTTTTAATCTGTCACCATTTAAATAATAATTTGTTCTTTTATTTTTCCTACAAATGTAGATAACCTCACACTTCCCCAAATTATACTCCATCTGCCAAATGATTGCCCACTCACTCAGCCTGTCTATATCCCTTTGCAGATTATTTGTGTCCTCTTCACAACTTGCTTTCCCACCTGCCTTTGTATCAGCAGCAAATTTGGCTCTGACAGTGCAGTGATCCCTCAGTACTGCCCCTCTGACAATGATGCGCTCCCTCAGTAATGTCCCTCTGACAGTGATGCGCTCCCTCAGTACTGAACCTCTGATAGTGCTGTGAGCCCTCAGTACTGCCCCTCTGACAGTGATGCGCACCCTCAGTTCTTCCGCTCTGACAGTGATGCGCTCCCTCAGTATTGCCCCTCTGACAGTGATGCGCTTCCTCAGTACTGCCCCTCTGACAGTGATGCACTCACTCAGTACTGTCTCTCTGACAGTGATGCGCTCCCTCAGTAATGCCACACTGACAGTGCAGCGATCCCTCAGTTCTGCACTTCCATGTTAGCCTAGATATTTGTACTCCAGCCAGCGGAGTGGGACTTGAACCCACAACGTTCTGACTCAGAGCTGAGAGTGCTACGACCTGAGCCTAGTAAATCTGCTTCCACCAGATTTTGAGTTCATTCAAGAACACAAAAACGTATGCGTTACCAAAGTTCTTCTCAGCTGCTCCCTGTTCCTTTGAACAATTATCTTCTTTTTGTGCCCTTTAGGTAATGAGAAGATTAGAATTTTTGAACGAACATTAATGGACTATTAATCTGTAAGGACAGATATGAGGGCTGAGAATTTCCAATCGGAATTTCCGATCTGATATATACATTGGTTCTGGCTTCACAAAGGAGGACAAAAATAACCTCCCAAAGATGATGGGGAACATAGGGTCTAATGAAAGTGAGGAACTGATATAAATCAGTAATTGTAGTGAAATGGTGTTAAGGAAATTGATGGGATTGAAGGCCGATAAATCCCCAGGGCCTGATAATCTACATCCTGGGTTACTTAAGGAAGTGGCCCTAGAAATAGTAGATGCATAGCTGGTCATCTTCCAAAATTCGATAGCCTCTGGAACAGTACCCATGGATTGGTGGGTAGCCAATGTTACCCCACTGTTCAGAAAGGGTGGTAGAGAGAAAACGGGGAATTACAGACCGGTAAGCCTGACATTGGTAGTGGGGAAAATGCTAGACTCCATTATAAAGGATGTAATAGCAGAGCACTAGCAAAAATGTGACCGGATCGGACAAAGTCAACATGGATTTACAAAAGGTAAATCGTGCTTGACTAATCTACTGGAATTTTTTGAGGATGTAACTGGTAGAATAGATAAGGCAGAACCAGTGGATGTGGTGTATTTGGATTTTCAAATGGCATTCAATAAGTTCCCACATAAGAGCTTAGCGCATAAAATTAAGGCACAATCGATTGGGGGCAAGGTATTGACTTGGATAGAGAACTGGTTGGCAGACAGAAAGCAAGGAGTTGGAATAAACGTCTGTTTTTCTGAGTGGCAGGCAGTGACTAGAGGGGTACCGCAGGGATCGGATCTTAGACCCCAGCTAATCACTATATATATTAATGATCTGGACGAGGGAACTAGATGTAATATCTCCAAGTTTGCAGACGACACAAAGCTGGGTGGCCGTGTGTGCTGTGAGGAGGGTGCCGACAAGCTCCCGTATGATTTGGACAGGTTGGGTGATTGGGCAGAAGCATGGCCGATGCAATATAACGTGGATAAATGCGAGGTTATCCACTTTGGTGCGAAAAACAGGAGGGCAGCTTATTATCTGAATGGCAATAGATTG
Organism: Somniosus microcephalus; assembly: GCF_052327205.1. Lineage (NCBI taxonomy): Eukaryota > Metazoa > Chordata > Chondrichthyes > Squaliformes > Somniosidae > Somniosus > Somniosus microcephalus. The sequence continues at coordinate 24,747,830 of NW_028225181.1, read as the reverse complement.
GGAGAAAGGGAAGTGCAACGAGACCTGGGCATCCTTGTGCACCAGTCGCTGAAAGTAAGCATGCAGGTGCAGCAGGTGGTTAAGAAAGCAAATGGTATCTCGGCCTTCGTAGCGAGAACGTTTGAGTACAGGAACAAGGAATTCTTGCTGCCGCTGTACAGGGCCTTGTTGAGACCACACCTTGAGTATTGTGTGCAGTTTTGGTCGCCTTATCTGAGGAAGCATGTTATTGCCATGGAAGGAGTGCAGCGAAGTTTCAGCAGGCTGATGCCTGGGATGGCAGGAATGACGTATGAGGAGAGATTGGGTCGCTGGAGTTTAGAAGAATGAGAGGGGTTCTCATCGAAACTTATAAAATTCTAACAGGACTAGACAGACTAGATGCAGGAAGGATGTTCCCGATGGTCGGGGAGTCTAGAACCAGGGGACACAGTGTAAGGATAAGGGTAAGCCAGTTAGGACAGAAATTAGGAGGAATTTCTTCACCCAGAGAGTGGTGAACCTGTGGAATTCTTTGCCAAAGAAGGCAGTAGAGGCCAATTCATGAAATATATTCAAGAAGGAGTTGGATATATTTCTTAAGGCTAAACGTGTCAACGAATATGCAGAGAAGGCAGGAACAGGGTATTAAATTTGGATGATCAGCCATGATCTTATTGAATGGCGGAGCAGGCTCGAGGGCCCGAATGTCCTACTCCTGCTCCTATCTTCTATGTTTCTATGTTTCTATAACACACTTTTAACACGATCGCCCGAGAGGAATTTCTAGGCAGTTTTGACTCTTTATAAAGCCTGTGTGACTGGTCCTGTCTCTTTAAAAAGCCTGTGTGACTGGTCCTGTCTCTTTACAAAGTCTGTGTGACCGGTCCTGTCTCTTTACAAAGCCTGTGTGACTGGTCCTGCCGCTTTAAAAAGCCTGTGTGATTGGTCCTGTCCCTTTAAAAAGCCTGTGTGACTGGTCCTATCTCTTTAAAAAGCCCGTGTGACTGGTCCTGGCTCTTTAAAAAGCCTGTGTGACTGGTCCTGTCCCTTTAAAAAGCCTGTGTGACTGGTCCTATCTCTTTAAAAAGCCCATGTGACTGGTCCTGTCTCTTTAAAAAGCCTGTGTGACTGATCCTGATTCTTTAAAAAGCCTGTGTGACTGGTACTTACTCTTTAAAAAGCCCGTGTGACTGGTCCTGTCTCCTTATAATGCCTGTGTGACTGGTCCAGTCTCTATATAAAGCCTGTGTGACTGATCCTGTCTCCTTATAAAGCCTGTGTGACTAGTCCTGTCTCCTTAAAAAGCCTGTGTGTCTGGTCCTGCCTCTTGAAAAAGCCTGTGTGACTGGTCCTGTCACTTTATAAAGCCTGTGTGATTGGTCCTGCCTCTTTAAAAAGCCTGTGTGACTGGTCCTGTCTCATCCAAAAGCCTGTGTGACTGGTCCTATCTCTTTAGAAAGCTTGTGTGATTGGTCCTGCCTCTTTAAAAAGCCTGTGTGACTTGTCCTGTCTCTTTAAAAAGCCTGTGTGACTGGTCCTGCCTCTTTGAAAACCTATGCTACTTGTCCTGTCTCTTTAAAAAGCCTGTGTGACTGGTCCTGTCTCTTTAAAAACCTGTGTGACTGGACATGTCTCTTTAGAAAGTCTGTGTGATTGGTCCTGTCTCTTTAAAAATCTGTGTGACTGGTCCTGTCTCTTTAAAAGCCTGTGTGGCTGGTCCTGTCTCTTTAAAAACCTGTGTGACTGGTCCTGTCTCTTTATAAAGCCTGTGTGACTGGTGCTGTCTCCTTAAAAACCTGTGTGACTGGTCCTGTCACTTTAAAAACCTATGTGACTGGTCCTGTCTCTTTAAAACCTGTGTGACTGGACATGTCTCTTTAGAAAGCCTGTGTTACTGGTCCTGTCACTTGAAAAACCTGTGTGGCTGGTCCTGTCTTTTTAAAAACCTGTGTGACTGGTCCTGCCTCTTTGAAAACCTGTGTGACTGGTCCTGCCTCTTTGAAAACCTGTGTGACTGGTCCTGTCCCTTTAGAAAGCCTGTGTGACAGGTCCTGTCTCTTTAGAAACCTGTGTGACTGGTCCTGTCACTTTAAAAACCTATGTGACTGGACATGTCTCTTTAGAAAGCCTGTGTGACTGGTCCTGTCTCTTTAAAAACCTGTGTGACTGGTCCTGCCTCTTTGAAATTTTGTGTGACTGGTCCTGTCTCTTTAAAATCTGTGTGAGTAGTCCTGCCTCTTTGAAAGCCTGTGTGACAGGTCCTGTCTCTTTAGAAAACTGTGTGACTGGTCCTGTCACTTTAAAAACCTGTGTGACTGGATATGTCTCTTTAGAAAGCCTGTGTGACTGGTCCTGTCTCTTTAAAAAACCGATGTGACTGGTCCTGTCTCTTTCGAAAGCCTGTGTGACTGGTCCTGTCTCTTTAAAAACCTGCGTGAAAAGTCCTGTCTCATTAAGAAGGCTGAGTGACTGGTCCTGTCTCTTTAAAAAGCTCCGTGAATCGTCCTGCCACTTTAGAATCCTGTGTGACTGGTCCTGTCTATTTAGAATCCTGTGTGACTGGTCCTGTCTATTTAGAAAGCCTGTGTGACTGGTCCTGTCTCTTTAAAAAACCTATGTGACTGGTCCTGCCTCTTTAGAAAGCCTGTGTGACTGGTCCTGTCTCTTTAAAAAGCCTGTTTGACTGGTCCTGTCTCTTTAGAAAGCCTTTACGGCTGGTCCTGTCTCTTTAGAAAGCCTTTCCGACTGGTCCTGCCTCTTTAAAATCCTGTGTCACTGGTCCTGCCTCTTTAGAAAGCCTGTGTGACTGGTCCTGCCTCTTTAAAAAGCCTTGTGACTGGTCCTGTCTCTTTTGAAAGCCTGTATGACTGGTCCTGCCTCTTTAAAAAGCCTTGTGACTTGTCCTGTCTATTTCAAAGGCCTGTGTGACCTTTCCTGTGTCTTTATAAAGCCGGTGTGACTGGCCCTGCCTCATTATAAAGCCTGTCTGATCAGTCCTGTATCTTTAATAAGCCTTTGTGTCTGGTCCTGTATCATTAAAAATCCTGTGTGACTGCTCCTGCCTCATTATAAAGCCTGTGTGAATGTTTCTGTGTTACTGGCTCTGGCTTCCGACCTCTTCTTTAGGGGTTCATTGCATGTTATACAATTAGGAAGAGCAGGAATGGAAAACAGGGGACCATGGATTTTGGATCCACAGGGTTGTTGATGGTGCAGGGTTACTGAGACGAGTACTTTGACACTGATGTACCTTCACTCAGTTACGGAGAATCCTTTGCTGGAAAAGCAGTGTTAAGAATTGAAGGCCGAGACATCCGCCATTGACTGCAGTGGAGCTGAATATCAGCCGCTGCGTGTAACGGGCGCCCGATCCGATACTGCCCATTTATCCCACCGCCCGAGACACATTGTTCGGCCCTTGTCTGCAGACATCAGCAGCTATCACATGTCACGGCGTGCTCACGAATTTGACTAAGACGTTGCCTCTCAAAGACTCAACTTGAACCCATTCAGAGCCATTTGTTATCATCCGAGACAGATTGATCCAGGGGTGGGGAGATATAAGAGTTGTATCTAAACTTAATTACAAGCATTTATTTCTCATCCAAAGCTCTGCTGTCTGTGTCCTAACTCGCACCAAGCCCCATTCACCCATCACCCCGGTGCTCACTGACCTACATTTGATCCCGGTCCGACTATACCTCGATTTTAAAATTCTCATCCTCGTGCAGTATTGTGGGAGCACCTTCACCACACGGAGTGCAGTGGCTCAAGATAAAGGCCAACCATTTCACATGGGTGACTCGGGATCGGCAATTAATACCGGCCTTGACAGCATCACACATAACCTGAGAACAAATGGGTAGAAATAATAATAGGAATTCAATCAAGGATTTTTTAATTCACTGGTTGTAACCAGGCGAGGCCTGTGATCAGAATGATGCTCCGCTACACAAATTGTCTCACAACTTGGCTCACCAATTCTATAATTGTATGATTGCTATGCCCGTACTTTCCCAATGTCCCATTCCTTTAAAAATGTGCAGGATAAAGTGCCACATAATAGATAAATTGAAGCCCATAGGATTAAAGTGGCAGTGGCAACATGGCTCGGAAATTGGCTAAGAGACAGAAATCAGAGAGTAGTGGTAAACGATTGTTTTACAGACTCTGCCTACACTGCTGTTCCCCAGGTGTCGGTGCTGGGGCCATTGCTCCTTTCTTGTATATCAATGCCGTGGGTATACAGCACTTAATTTTAAACTCGTAAAAATTAATTAACAGTGAGAAGGAAAGTATTAGACTTCAGGAGAACAGAGACAGACTGGTGAAAAGGGCAGACACATGGGAGATACAATTTAACACAGAGAAGGGTGAGGAGAGATATGTTGGTAGGAAGCAAGAGCAGGGGCAATATAAGCTCAGCGGTACAATTTATAGCGGGTGCACGATCAGAGAGGCCTGGGGCCTACTTACACACATCTTGGAAGGTGGCAGGACAAGTTGCAATGGCTGGTAATAAATCATACGGAGTCCTTGGCTTTACAGAGTCACACAGTAGCAAAATTCAGGAAGAAATGCTACCCTTTTGTAAATCATTGGCTAGGCCCCATCTGCAGTATTGTGACCAATTCTGAACACTTCTTAGGCAAGCATGTCAAGGACTAGAGAAGGTATAGAGGAGATTTACCAGAATAGTACCAGTGATCTGGGACTTCAGTTACGTGGAGCGACTGGAGAAGCTGGGATTGTTCTTTTAAGAGCAGCGAAGGTTAAGAATCATAGAATTATAGAATCATCGAAATTTATGACACAGAATGAGGACATTTGGCCCATCATATCTACGCCAGTCGAAAAAGATCTATCCAGCCTAATCCCACTTTTCAGCTCTTGGTCCGTAGCCCTGTAGGTTACAGCACTTCAAGTGCATATCCAAGTAGGCTTTAAATATAATGAGGGTTTCTGCCTCTACCAACCTTTCAGGCAGTCAGTTCTAGACCCCCAACGCCCTCTCTGTGAAAACAGTTCTCCTGATCTCCACTCTAATCCTTCTAACCAATTATTTTAAATCTAAGCCTCTGGTTACTGATTTCTCTGCTAAGGGAATTAGATGCTTCCAATCCACACTATCTAGGATCCTCATAATTTTATACTCTTGCAACAAGTCTTCCTTCAGCCTCCTCTGTTCTAAAGTAAACAACCCCAGCCTATCCAATATTTCCTCATAGCTAAAATTCCCCAGCCCACGCAACATTCTCGTAAATCTCCACTGAAATATCTCTAATACAATCACATATTTTCTGTAATGTGGTGACCAGAACTGTACACTGTACTCCAGCTGTGGCCTAACTAGTGTTTAATACAGTTCAAGTATAACCGCACTGCTCTTATGTTCTATGCCTAGGCTAATATAGCAAAATATGCCATAGGCCTTCTCAACCATCTTATCAACATGTCCTCTACTTTCAGGAACCTGCAGACATGCACTACAAAGTCCCTTTGTTCCTCTACATCTCAGTATCCTGCCATTTATTGTGTTTTCCCTTTTGTTTTTAGCCCTCCCCAAATGCATTAGCTCACACTTCACTGGATTGAATTCCATTGCCAGATTTCTGCCCACCTGACCAGATCATTGATATCATCCTGCAATGTACAGCTTTCTTCCTCATTATTAACCAAATGGCAAATTTGCGTATCATCAGCAAACATTGAAGTCTAAATCATTGATATATACAACAAAAAGAAGGGGACGAAGTACTGAGCCCTGTGGAACCCAACCGGAAACAGCCTTACAATCACAGAAAAACCAGTCGATCAATACCTTTTGCTTCCTGCCACTGAGACCATTTTGGATCCAGCTTGCTACTTACCCTTGGATCCCATGGGCTTTTACTTTTTGACCAACCTGTCAAGTGGGACCTTGTCAAAGGCCTTGCTAATATCTATGCGGACGACGTCAAATACGCTACCCTCATCGATCCACCTCAAAAAATTAAATCAGGTTAGTCAGACACGAGCATCCCTTTACAAATCCACGCTGACTCTCCTTGATTAATCCGTACCTTTCTAAATTCCGATTTAGAATATTCCTCAGAACTTTTCTAATACTTTTTCCACCAACGAGGTTAGGTGACTGGCCTGTAATTGTTTGGTCTAACACTTTCCCCCTTTTTAAACAGCGAGACACCATTTAGGAGTCCTCTGGCGCCACACCAGTAGCCAGAGATGGTCGAAACTTGATGGTCTGAGCCTTCGCTATTTCCTCCCTTAGCTCTCTTAACAGCCTGGGATACATTTCATCCGAGCCTCGTGATTTATCTACTTTCAAAGATGCTAAACCCCTTAACATTTCCTCTCTCGCTATGTTTATCTCATCTAACATTTCACATTCCTCCTTAACTACAATGTCTGCATTGTCCCTCTCTCCTGTGAAGACAGACGCAAAGTATTCATTAAGAACCATACAAAACGTCTTCTGCCTACACACTCTGGCTACCTTTTTGCTCTCTAATAGGCCCTGCTGTTTCCTTAGTTATCCTCTTGCGAGTTATGCATTTATAAAACCTCTTTGGGTTTTCCTTGATTTTACTTGCCAATATAATTTCGTACAGCTCTGCCTTTCTAATTTCTATTTTAACTTGACTCCTGGATTTTCTATACCGCTCTACGCTTTCTGTAGTATTGAACTCTTGGTACCTGTCAAAAGAGTCCCTTTTATTCCTCATACTACCCTGTATGTTGCTTGACATCCAGGGGACTCTAGAATTGGGGCTCACATCCTATTTGCTCTGAACCCTCATTATCTCCTCCTTGAATGCTTCCCACAGCTCTGACACTGATTTCCTTTCAGGTACCTGTTTTCAGTCCACTTTTGCTAAATGTCATCTTAGCTGAATACAATTAGCCTTTCTGCAATTGAGAAATTTTTAACCTGGTCTATCTTTGTCCTTTCCCATAAGGGGAGATTTAATATGGATGTTAGAGTCATAGAGTTTTCCAGCACAGAAAGAGGCCCTTCGGCCCATCGTGTCTGCGCCGCCCATCCATCCCTGTCCAGTCTAATCCCATTTTCCAGCATTTGGCCCATAGCCTTGTATGCAATGGCATTTCAAGTGCTCATCCAAATGCTTCTTGAATGTTGTGAGGGTTCCTGCCTCTACCACCCTTTTAGGCATTGAGTTCCACATTCCAACCAACCTCTGGGTGAAAAAGTTCCTCCTCAAATCCCCTCTAAATCTCCTGCCCCTTACCCTGAATCAATGCCCCCTTGTTATTGACCCCCCTACTAAGGGTAAAAGTTCCTCTTTGTCTACCCTATCTATGCCCCTCATCATTTTGTACACCTCAATCAGGTCCCCCCTCAGCCTTCTTTGCTCCAAGGAAAACAACCGCAGCCTGTTTAGTCTTTCTTCATAGCTGAGGCGCTCCATCCCAGGTAACATCCTGGTGAATCTTCTCTGCACCCTCTCCAATGCAATCACATCCTTCCTAAAGTGAGGCGACCAGAACTGCACACAGTACTCCAGCTGTGGCCTCACCAGCATTTTGTACAGCTCCATCATAACCTACCTGCTCTTATATTCTATGCCTCGGCTAATGAAGGCAAGTATCCTATATGCCTTTTTAACCAACTTATCTACCTGTTCCGCTGCCTTCAGGGATCTATGTACAGGGACACCAAGGTCCCTCTGACCCTCTGTACTTCCTAGGGTCCTACCACTCATTGTGTATTCCCTTGCCTTATTTGTCCGTCCAGAATGCATCACCTCGCACTTTTCAGGGTTAAATTCCATTTGCCACTTCTCCGCCCATCTGACCAACCCGTTTATATCGTCCTGTAGCCTGAGGCTTTCCTCCTCGCAATTTACCACCCCACCAATTTTCGTGTCATCTGCGAACTTACTGATCATACCTTTCACATTCTCATCCAAATCATTTATGTAGATCACAAACAACAAGGGACCCAGCACCGATCCCTGAGGTACCCCACTGGACACAGGCTTCCAGCCACAAAAGCAACCTTCGACCATCACCCTCTGCCTCCTGCCACTCAGCCAGTTTAGGATCCAACGTGCCAAGGCACCCTGGATCCCATGGGCTCTTACCTTCTTGACCAGTCTCCTATGCGGGACTTTGTCAAAAGCTTTACTGAAGTCCATGTAAAGCACATCCACAGCATTTCCCTCATCCAACCCCCTAGTCACCCCCTCGAAAAGTTCAATCAGATTTGTCAGACTTGATTTACCCTTGACAAAGCCATGCTGACTATCCCCGATTAATCCTTGCCTCTCCAAGTGGAGACTAATTTTGTCGCTCAGAATTTTTTCCAATAATTTCCCTATGACAGATATTAGGCTCACTGGCCTGTAATTCCCTGGTTTATCCCTGCTACCCTTCTTGTATAATGGTACTACATTAGCTGTTCTCCAGTCCTCTGGTACATCCCCTGTGGCCAGAGAGGTTCTGATAATTTGCGTCAGAGCCCCTGCAATCTCCTCCTTTGCCTCCCACAGCAGCCTGGGATACATCTCGTCCGGGCCTGGGGATTTATCCACTTTTTGGCCTGCTAAAACCGCTAGCACCTCCTCCCTCTCGATGCTAATATGTTCAAGTATGTCACAGTCCCCTTGCCCGATTTCTATGTCTGCATCGTCTCTCTCCATAGTGAACACAGATGCAAAAAATTCATTTAAAACCCCGCCTACATCATCTGGCTCTACACACAGATTGCCACTTTGCTCTCTAATCGGCCCCACCCTTTCCCTGGTTATCCTCTTGCCCTTAATATACTTATAAAACATCTTAGGATTTTCCTTTATTTTGCTCGCCAGTGTTATTTCATTGCCCCTCCTCACCCTCCTAATTTCTTTTTTAAGTATGCCCCTGCACTTTTTATACTCCTCTAGGGTTTCTTCCGTCTTTAGTCTATTGTAACTGCCAAAAGCCCCCCTTTTATTTCTAGTGCATTTTTGTATATCCCTTGTCATCCAAGGTTCCCTTTGTTTGTTGGTCCCACCCTTGACCTTTACAGGAACATGTTGGCGTTGTACTCTCTCTATTTCCCTTCTGAAAGTCTCCCAATGTTTTGGTGTGGATTTTCCTATAAGTAGCTGCTCCCAGTCCACTTTGGCCAGATCCTGCCTTATCATATTAAAATCGGCCTTCCCTCAATTTAGAACCCTTATTTCCGGGCCGTCTTTGTCTTTTTCCATGACCACCTTAAATCTCACCGAATTATGGTCACTGCCGCCAAAATGCTCTCCAACTGATACTTCCACCAATTGCCCGGCTACATTCCCCAGAATTAGGTCCAGTACCGCCCCCTCTCTTGTAGGACTTTCGACATGTTGGCTCAAAAAGCTCTCCTGGATGCACTTTAAGAATTCTGCACCCTCTAAGCCTTTCACCCTCTGACTATCCCAATTTATATTGGGGAAGTTGAAATCCCCCACTATTATTGCCCTATTATTTTCGCACTTCTCTGAGATTTGCCTCCATATCTGTTCCTCTATCTCCCCCTGACTGTTTGGGGGCCTATAGTACACTCCCAGCAAAGTGCTTGCCCCCTTTTTGTTTTTAAGTTCTACCCATATGGCCTCATTAGAGGAACCCGCTAATATATCGTCCCTCCTTACAGCAGTAATTGACTCCTTAATTAATATTGCAACACCCCCTCCCCTTTTACACCCCCCTCTGTCTCGCCTGAAGATTCTATACCCCGGAATATTGAGCTGCCAGTCCTGACCCTCCCTCAACCATGTCTCCGTGATAGCAACAATATCGTACTCCCATGTGTTCAACAACAACTTCAGTTCATCCACCTTATTTGCAAGACTCCTTGCATTAAAATATATGCCTTCCAGCCCTGCCATATTCCCTTTTGTCTTCACATATTTGCTCTGCCTTCCCAGCTGACTTGTTTTTTCCTCTGTATTTGGCTGTAAATCACCCCCTACTATAGCTCCACTCTGTACCCCATCCCCCTGCCAAGTTAGTTTAAACCCCCCCAGCAGTGCTAGCAAACCTCCCCGCAAGGATATTGGTTCCCCTCTGGTTCAGGTGTAAACCGTCCGACTTGTACAAGTCCCACCTTTCCCAGAAGCAGACCCAGTGATCCAGGAAACTAAAGCCCTCCCCCCTGCACCATCCCTTTAGCCACGCATTCATCTGTTCTATCTTCCTATTCCTATACCCACTAGCACGTGGCACCGGGAGTAATCCAGAGATTACAACCTTTGAGGTCCTGCTCTTTAATCCTTCACCTAGCTCCCTAAATTCTTGCTGCAGGACCTCATCCCTCTTTTTACCTATGTCGTTGGTACCAATGTGGACCACGACCTCTGGCTGTTCACCCTCCCCCTCCAGAATGTTCAAAATCATGATGGGTTTTGATAGAGTAACTAATTCGAAACTGTTTCCAGAGGCAGAATGGTGGGTAACCAGGGGGCACAGATTTAAGGTAATTGGCAACATAACCAGAGGAGAGATGAGGAGAATTTCTTTACACAGCGAGTTGCTGTGATCTGGAATGTACTGACTGAGAACGCGGTGGAAACAGATTCAATAGCAACTTCTAAAAGGTTATCGGATAATTAGCTGAAGGGGAAGATTTACATGGCTCTGGGTAAAGAGTGGGACTCATCAGACAGCTCTTTCAAAGAGACTGCATGGACACGATGGGCCGAATGGACTCTGTCTGTGCTGTACTGTTCTATGATTCTATGAGCAGGAGACCGAGAGGGAGAGTAGAGGGGGAGAGAGAGGAAGAGAGCAATACAAATAGTGACAGAAAGACTGGGAGTGGTACAGAGGGAAAAAATAACTGTAAAAGGGGAATTGGATAAGTACTTGAAGGGGAACACTTTGCTGCAATTTTGGAAAAGAGCCAGGGAATGGGAATAATTGGAGAGCTAAAGTCATGGTGGGACTTGAACACAAGGAGTAGAATATTAAGGTTAAGGCTTTGCTGGATTGGGAGCAAATGTTTGTCAGCGAACACAGGGGTGATGGATGAATGGGACATGATGTGGGTTACGATAAGGGCAGCAGAATTTTAGATGCGCTTCAGTTTATGGAGGCTTGTTACTGGAGGCCAGTAAGGGGAGCATTGGAATAGTCGAGTCTAGATTTAACAAAGGCATGGATGAGGGTTTATGCAGCGGAAGGGCTAAGGCGGTGTAGAGACGGGCGATATTGTGGAGGTGGTGGTAGGCAAGACTGGTGATTCTGAGAATTACAGATATTTTTTCTGGAAGTAACAGTGACACCAACAGCAGCAAAGTGTGGAGAGTAAATTAACAGAACAGTAATACAGTTAGCAAAGTTTTGCAGAGTTAATAGTTGGATACAGGGAGTTACCAGGAACAACAACAGCAACAAGGAGGGGAGAGTAAATGACAAGAACAGTAATGCAGATAATCGTGGTCGATAGCATAAACAGCTGGAGACAGATACTTACCAGGAACACCAACAGCAGCGAGGAGGGGATAGTAAAAGTGTTGAATAATCACAAGTGCGAAATAGATTCGATCCTCTAATAACATTCTATCATAATATTCTGAAAGATAGTCAATCTCCCAGATGAAACTCCTGCCCATTGTTGAAACATTCCAATCTACTGTTCTCAGATTCCGACCCATTGTTGTAACATTCCAATCTACTGTACTCAGATTCTGACTCCCTCTCTTTCGAGCAGTGTGCCGGTCCCTGTTAGTGCCGGAGTTGATTCTCTCACTGACACTAAGGGATAACACATTGAAATGAGTCCCGTTTTAATAGAGGAGGGAAACCCAGCACTGATTCCTTTAGGGTCCAAGGAGACTGACATTAATTAGTCACTGAAAAAACAGATTCAGTTAACCCGTGGAGACTGACATTAATTACAGTCACTGAACAAACAGCTTCAGTTAACCTGTGGAGACTGACTTCAATTACAGTCACTGAACAAACAGCTTCAGTTAACCCCTTTCAATCCATCACTTTTTGTATCACAGTAAAGTAGAACATTTCCCCATTCCGGTTGGGATATATGAGGGTTGCTGAGGGAAGGAATGTTGGAGATAGCGCAGGCTCTGGCCAGAATCTTTCAATCCTACTTGGATATGGGAGTGGTGCCAGAGGACTGGAGGGTTGCAAATGTTACACCCTGTTTAAAAATGGAGAGAAGGATAATCAATGTAACTGCAGGCCAGTCAGCCTAATGTCGGTGGTGGGAAACTTCTAGAAGCCACATTCCGGGACAATATTAACTGTCATTTGGAAAAACATGGATTAATACATGACAACCAGCACAGATTGTTTTGTGTCAAAGTCTGTCTGAAAAACTTGATTAAGTTATTTGGTGAAGTAATGGAGATGGTTGATGAGGGTAGTGCATTTGACGTTGTGTATATGGATTTTCTAAAGGTATTTTATAAAGTGCCATTTAATCGACTTGATAGGGAAACTGAAACCCATGGGAATAAAGGGGCAGTGGCTGCGTGGATACGACATTGGTTGATGGACAGATAACAGAGAATAGTGGTGAACGGTTGTTTTTCAGACAGAAGTGAAGTGTACAGTGGTGTCCCCCAGGGTCGATATTAGGGCCAGTGCTCTTTTTGATAGACATTAATGGACTGGACAAAAGTCTAAAGGCAACATTTCATAGTTTGCAGATGCCACGAAACTCGGAAGTGTAGTAAAGTGAGGAGAGTAGCAGACTTCAGGAGCACACAGATTGGCTGGTGAAATGGGCAGACACATGGCAGAAAACATTTTACTCAGTGAAGTGTGAAGTGATAGAATTTGGGAGGAAAATGTGGAGAAGCAATATAAATTAAATGGCACAATTTTAAATGGAGTGCAGGTACAGAGAGACCTGGGAGTTTATGTGAACTAATCTTTGAAGGTGGCAGGACAAGTAGCTAAGATTGTTAGAAATACATACAGGATCTTTGGCTTTATAAATAGAGGCAGAGAGTACAAAGGCAAGGAAGTTATGCTAAACCTTTATAAATGACCGGTTAGGCCTGAGCTGGAGTATTGTCTCCAATGCTGGGTATCGCAATTTAAGAAGGATGTCAGCACCTTGGAGAAGGCTCATGGAGATTTGCTGGAATGGTCCCAGAGATGAGAAGGTTCAGTTATATGGGGAGGCTCGAAAAGCTGAGATTTTTCCCCTTCGAGCAGAGAAGGTTAAGGGAAGATTTAATAAAGGTGTTCAAGGGTTTGGATAGAGTAAATAATGAGAAACTGTTTCCAGTGGCAGAATGGTTGTTAGCCAGAGGAGACAGATTTAAGATAATTGGCAAAAGAACCAGAGGGAAGATGAGGAGAATTTGTTCTACGCAGCGAGTTGTTGTGATCTGGAATGCACTGCCTGGAAAGGTGATAGAAGCAGATTCAAAAATAACTTTAAATAGGGAACGGGATCAATACTGGAAGTTAGGGTTTACAGGGCTACGGGAAAAGGACAGGGGAGTGGGATTAATTGAATAGCTCTTTGAAAGAGCCGGCACAGGCATAATGGACTGAATGGCCTCCTTCTGTGCTCTGTGATTCTGTGATCCTGTGATAACAGAAGCCATTGAGCCATTGTCTCATGTGTAGAATCGATGTTCTGCAGTTTTTGAGCCCGATTCTTATCGTTACTTGTACTCTGATGAAGGTGACAGCAGAATAACAAACACAACGGGCTGGTGAGACAAGGTGTGTTGACAATTATATAAATCGAGTTTAAAGAAACTGCAATCATGAAAGAATTATGACTCCAAAAGTAGGAGCCATGAATATAAGATAGTCACCAATAAACCCAACAGGGACTTTTGGAGCAAATTCTGCACCCAGAGTGTTGTGAGAACTCAGGCAGTAGTGGAGGCAAATAGCAAAGATGTATTGCAGGGGAAGCGATATAACCACATGGAGGAGAAAGGAATAGAGAGTTATGCTGATAGAGTTAGATGAAGAGAGGTGGGAGGAGACTCACGTGGAGCATAAAGACAGGCAGGCAGCAGTTCGGCTGAATGGCCAGTTTCTGTGCTGCACATTCGATGTAATTTGCTTGGAGGAGCACACGGCACTGCTCTGATCACAGGCCTCGCTGGGATTCAATCAGTGAATTCAAAATCATTGACTGTACTCCTATTTTGTTATATCTATCTATTTGTTCTCAGGATATGGATGACGTTATCAAGGCTAGTATCACTCGCCCCTCCCTAGTTACCCATGAGAAAATGGTGGGACTTCATCTGGAGCCGCTGCAGTCCCTGTGGTGAAGGTGCTCCCACAATACTGTTACTGAAGGAATTTCAGTCTTTTGATCCAGTGACGATGAAGGAATGGCGATATATATCCAGGTCTGGATGGGTCGTGGCTTGCAGTGGGGGTGGGGGACGTTGGAGGTGATCGTGATTTATGCTACAGTCCGAGCCGAATTCTACCCCCTGCCCTGTGCTTATTGTTTCCTTGATGCCAACAGTAGGAATCAAACTGTTACCCTGGGGTGAAACGTGCTTACGGAAAAATACTAAACACAAGTTAACGTTCGACATTTTGGGAAATCAATTCCTTTACTGGCCATATGGCAATGGGTTGGGGCTGGACAAGAGGATGGAAAATTTAAATCAAGGCTTAGAAACATAGAAAAATAGGAGCAGAAGTAGGCCATTCGGGCTTTCGAGCCTGCTCCGCCATTCAATAAGATCATGGCTGATCTTCTATCTCAATACCATATTCCCGCTCTCTCCTCATACCCCTTGATGCCTTTTGTGTCTAGAAATCTATCTCCTTCTTAAATAAATTCAGTGACTGAGCCTTCACAGCTTTCTGTGGTAGAGCATTCCACAGGTTCCCCACACTCAGGGAAGAAATTTCTCCTCATCTCAATCCTAAATGTCCTACCCCGTATCCTGGGTCAGTGACCCCTCGGTCTGGACGCCCCCCAGCCAGGGGAAACATCCTCCCTGCATCCAGTCTGTCCAGCCCTGTCAGAAGTTTGTACATTTCAATGAGACCCCCTCTCATTCTTCTAAACTCTAGTGAATACAGGCATGGTCAACCCAATTTCT
Organism: Somniosus microcephalus; assembly: GCF_052327205.1. Classification (NCBI taxonomy): domain Eukaryota; kingdom Metazoa; phylum Chordata; class Chondrichthyes; order Squaliformes; family Somniosidae; genus Somniosus; species Somniosus microcephalus. The sequence continues at coordinate 24,732,801 of NW_028225181.1, read as the reverse complement.
CCTCATACGGCAGTTCTGCCATCCCAGGAATCAGTCTGGAGAACATTTGCTGCACTACCTCTATGGCAAGTGTATCCTTTCTTAGGTAAGGAGATCAAAACTGCACAAAGTACTCCAGGTGTGGGCTCACCAAGACCCTCTATAACTGTAGTAAGACATCCTTGCTCCTGTACTCCAATCCCCCTGTAATGAAGGCCAACATACCATTTGTCTTCCGAAGTGCTTGCTGCACCTGCACGTTTGCTTTCAGTGACTGGTGTATAAGGACACCCAGGTCCCTCTGTACATCAACATTTGCCAATGTATCACTATTTAAATAATACTCTGCCTTTCTGTTTTTCCTACCGAATTGAACAACTTCACATTTATCCACATTATACTGCATCTGCCATGTATTTGCCCACTCACACAAATTGTCTAAATCGCCTTGAATCCTCTTTGCATCCTCCTCACAACTCACAAACCCGCCTAGTTTATTGTCATCAGCAAACTTAGAAATAATACATTTGTTTCCCTCATCCAAATCATTGATATATATTGTCAATAGCTGGGGCCCTAGCACTGATCCCTCCGGTTCCCCACTAGTCACCGCCTGCTACCACAAAAATGACCCATTTATTCCTACTCTCTGTTTCCTGCCTGTTAAGCAAATTTCAATCCAAGCCAGTATATTACCCCCTATTCCATGTGCTTTTATTTTGCACAATAACCTCTTATGTGGGACTTCACCAATGTCTTCTGAAATATAACACATCCAGTGGTTCTCCCTTACCTATTCTAACCATCATATCCCTAAAAAACCTCAGTATGTTTGTCAAAAACGATTTCCCTTTCATAAATCAATGTTGACTTTGTCTAATCCCGTTGATATTTTCTAAGTGTCCTGTTATCACATCCTTTCTAATAGACTCTAGTATTTTCCCTAGTACTGAAGTTAGGCTAACCGGTCGGTCGTTTGCTGCATTGCCTGACCGGGAGCCAATGTAGGTCAGCGATCACAGGCGTGATCCTCACTTGGTGCGAGTCAGGACATGGCAGCCGAGGTTCTGTTGACCTCAAGTTTAGACAGGCTGCAATGCGGGAGGTCGGCCAGGAAGGCTTTGGAATAGTCGTGTCTGGAGGTAACCAAGATTTGGATGACGGATTCAGCAGAAGATGAACTCAGGCAGGGGTGGAGACGGTCGATGAAATGGAGAGGAAATGGTGTCGGGAGCTCAGCTCAGGGTCAAGTACGAGCTCCAGGTTGTGAACAGTCGGGTTCAGCCTTAGACAGTGGCCGAGCAGCGGTTTAGAGTTAGTGGCTGGGACCTGTTGAGGGAGATCATGATGGGAACTGACCGTGACACATCCTGTGGTTCAATAGCAATGCTCAGCACTGATCCATGAAGGGACTACCTGAGGAACCTGAACTCAGCGAGAGTCAGAACCTTCTGGATGATCAGAAATATGTTTGTAATAACAGGGCTGACCAACATAGACACTGTCTCTGAGTTTAATGCTCAGGAATGTGAGGCGTGGGGAACGGAATCCATCTGTGTTGAAGCTGTTCCCCCGGTAGGTACAGCACTGGTTAGATACAGAGTAAAGCTCCCTCTACACTGTCCCATCAAACACTGCAAGGGCAGGTACAGCACGGGTTAGATACAGAGTAAAGCTCCCTCTACACTGTCCCATCAAACACTCCAAGGGCAGGCACAGCACAGGTTAGATACAGAGTAAAGTTCCCTCTACACTGTCCCATCAAACACTCCCAGTGCAGGTACAGCACAGGTTAGATACAGAGTAAAGCTCCCTCTACATTCTCCCATGAAACACTCCCAGGGCAGGTACAGCACGGGTTAGATACAGAGTAAAGCTCCCTCTACACTGTCCCATCAAACACTCCCAGGGCAGGTACAGCACGGGGTTAGATACAGAGTAATGCTCCCTCTACACTGTCCCATCAAACACTCCAAGGGCAGGTATAGCACGGGTTAGATACAGAGTAAAGTTCCCGCTACACTGTCCCATCAAACACTCCCAGGGCAGGTACAGCACGTGTTAGATACAGAAAAATGCTCCACCTACACAGTCCCATCAAACACTCCAAGGGCAGGCGCAGCATGGGTTAGATACAGAGTAAAGCTCCCTCTACACTGTCCCATCAAACACTCCCAGGGCAGGTACAGCACGGGTTAGATACAGAGTAAAGTTCCCGCTACACTGTCCCATCAAACACTCCCAGGGCAGGTACAGCACGTGTTAGATACACAGTAAAGCTCCCTCTACACTGTCCCATCAAACACTCCAAGGGCAGGTACAGCACGGGTTAGATACAGAGTAAAGTTCCCGCTACACTGTCCCATCAAACACTCCCAGGTCAGGTACAGCACAGGTTAGATACAGAGTAAAGCTCCCTCTGCACTGTCCCATCAAACACTCCCAGGGCGGCTACAGCACAGGTTAGATACAGAGTAAAGCTCCCTCTACACTGTCCCATCAAACACTCCCAGGGAAGGTACAGCACAGGTTAGATACAGAGTAAAACTCCCTCTACACAGTCCCATCAAACAATCCCAGGGCAGGTACAGCACGGGTTAGATACAGAGTAAAGCTCCCTCTACACTGTCCCATCAAACACTCCCAGGGCAGGTACAGCACGGGTTAGATACAGAGTAAAGCTCCCTCTACACAGTCCCATCAAACACTCCCTGGGCAGGTACAGCACGGGTTAGATACAGAGTAAAGCTCCCTCTACACTGTCCCATCAAACACTCCCAGGGCAGGTACTGCACAGGTTAGATACAGAGTAAAGCTCCCTCTACACTGTCCCATCAAACACTCCCAGGGCAGGTACAGCACGGGTTAGATACAGAGTAAAGCTCCCTCTACACTGTCCCATCAAACACTCCCAGGTCAGGTACAGCACAGGTTCGATACAGAGTAAAGCTCCCTCTACACTGTCCCATCAAACTCTCCCAGGGCAGGTACAGCACGGGTTAGATACAGAGTACAGCTCCCTCTGCACTGTCGCATCAAACACTCCCAGGGCGGCTACAGCACGGGTTAGATACAGAGTAAAGCTCCCTCTACACAGTCCCATCAAACAATCCCAAGCCAGGTACAGCACGTGTTAGATACAGAGTGAAGCTCCCACTACACTGTACCATCAAACACACCCAGAGCAGGTACAGCACGGTTTAGATACACAGTAAAGCTCCCACTATACTGTCCCATCAAACTCTCCCAGGGCAGGTACAGCACGGTTTAGATACACAGTAAAGCTCCCACTATACTGTCCCATCAAACTCTCCCAGGGCAGGTGCACCACGGGTAAGATACAGGGTGAAGCTCCCTCCACACTGTCCCATCAAACCCTCCCAGGGCAGGTACAGCACCAGTTCGGTACAGAATGAAGCTCCCTCTACACTGTCTCATCAATCACTCACAGGGCTGATCCAGCACAGGTAAGATACAGAGTAAAGCTCAATCTGCACTGTCCCATCTTACAATCCCAGGGCTGGTACAGCACGTGTTAGATACAGAGTAAAGCTCTCTCTGCACTGTCCCATCAAACACACCCAGGGCAGGTACCACATGGGTTAGATACAGAGTAAAGCTCCCTCTACACTGTCCCATCAAACACTCCCAATGCCGGTACAGCACGGGTTAGATACAGAGTAAGCGCCCTCTACACTGTCCCATCAAACACTCCCAATGCCGGTACAGCACAGGTTAGATACAGAGTAAGCTCCCTCTACACTTTCCCATCAATCACTCGCAGGGCAGGTACAGCACAGGTTAGATCCAGAGTAAAGCTCCCTCGACACTATCCCATCAAACACTCCCAATGCCAATACAGCACAGGTTAGATACAGAGTAAGCTCCCTCTACACTGTCCCATCAAACACACCCAATGCCGGTACAGCACAGGTTAGATACAGAGTAAGCTCCCTCTACACTTTCCCATCAATCACTCGCAGGAAAGGTACAGCACAGGTTAGATCCAGAGTAAAGCTCCCTCTACACTTTCCCATCAAACACTCCCAGGGCAGGTACAGCACAGGTTAGATACAGAGTAAGCTCCCTCTACACTGTCCCATCAATCACTCGCAGGGCAGGTACAGCACAGGTTAGATACATAGTTGTCTGTCTCCCCCTCTACCCTACTCGTCACCCCGTCTCCCGCTCTCTGCGTCTCCCTCTCTCTCTTTTTCTGGTTGGCTGTATGTATTGCTTTCTCTCTCTTTCTGACTGAATGTCTCTCTGACTATCAATCTCTGTTGGTCTCTTTCTCTGGCCATAAACTATGTTTATCTGTCTCTGTTGGTCTCTTTCTCTGGCCATAAACTATGTTTATCTCTGTGCCTCTTTGTCTGTCTCCCCCTCTCGCATATTTCCTCTTGTATTCCTCTCTGTCTCTCAGTATCCCCGTGTCCCTCCATTTTGTATGTCCCTGCCTCTCGAGCTCCGCCTCCCTCTAACACTTCCTATTTCTCTCTTTCGCAGTCTCTCTCTGCCTGTCTCTATTGTTCACTCTGAATATCCGCCTCTCACCCCTTCCCCTGCCTGCCTCTCCCTCTGCCTTCCCCTCCACCGACTCTCCTTCCCTGACTCTGTTTATCTCTCTCTGTCTCTCCCTATCTACCTCTCTGTCTCTCTCTCTCCCCAGTCTTTCCCCATATCACTGTATCTGTCTCCTGTCTGTCTCCTTCTTGCTCTCTGTCCCTCTCTCTGCCTCTCTCTCGTTCTCCCTCACTCTCTCCTGTCCTACTCTGTATCTCTCTCCCACTCTGTATCTATTACAATGCCTATCGCTCTCACACTGCATATTTCCTCTTCGCTCATTCCGTCTAACTCTCTCTCCATTATCTGTCACTCTCTCCATTCTCTGTCTACATCTCTATCTCCCATTTTCTCTTTATCTCTCTCCCTCACACTTACTGCCTCTCTCACTCTCTGTCACTCCTTCTTTCTCACGGTTTCTCACCCTCCCCCACTCTGTCTATCTTACTCTCATTTTTTAGCCTCTCTCTCTGTTTCTGCCCATCTCTCTGTATCTGTCCCTGTCTCACGCTCTGAATCCCTCTGAATTTATCAATCTGTTTGTTTTATCTTCTCTCTGTTTTATTCCCCCGCTTTCACTCTCTCTCATTCTGTCTCTCTCTCTCTCTCTGTCCCTCTCTGTCTCGTTGTCTCTTTTTTTTCACCCTCTTTCTGTCCTGTGCCCCTCTTTCTGTATCTCTCTCTGCCTTTCTATCTGTCTCTCGTTCTGTCTCAGTCCTTCTCGGTCTCTTTCTTTATCTCTCCTCCTCAGTCTCTGTCTCTTTGGCTCTCCCTTTCTGACTGTCAATCTTCTTGTCTGTTCCTGCCCATCTCTCTGCGTTTCTCTATATCTTTCTCTCATTGCCTCACTTTCTCTCACTCTATATTTCAATGTCATTGTCTCACTTCATCTCTGTATCTCTCCCACACTCTCTGCTCGTCTCTGTCTCTCTGCCTCTCCCTCGCTCTCTCCCTCTCTGTCTCTCAGTCTCCCTCTATCATTTGATCACTGTGTGTTTGTCTCTCTCTCTCCTCTTCTCCTCTTCTCTCTCTGCCTGCCTCTGTCTCTGTCAGCCTCTGTTTCCCTTTGGCTCCAATTTCCCTTTCTCCATCTGTCTCTCTCTTTCAGCCTCGATGAACCCTTCTATCTCTGTCTCTGTCTCTCTGCCATTCTTAATCATTCTGTCGTTCACTCTGTACATCTCTCCCGGTCACTGTATGTTTATTCTCTGTCTCTCTCTCTCACTCTCTCTCTCTCTGTCTACGCCTTCGTAGCTATAGCTTTCACTGTCACTGTATCTCTCTCCCTCTAACTCTCGGTCGCTCTGCCTTTCTCTCTCTCTCTCATACTGTCTCTCTATTTCTGTCTGTCTGACTCTCTATGCCTCCCTCTATCGCTCACCCTCTGATACTACTTATCTCGATCTCGCTGTCTGTCCCTCTGTCCGTGCCCTCTCTATCTCTCTCTTCCTGTCTCTCTCACTGCCCCCTCACTGCCACTCCACCTGTCTGCCCCTACTCCTGTCAGCCCCCTCCCACTGCCTGGCCACTCCCCATCTGCCCCTTCCCCTGCCTGTCCCGCCCCCTGCCGGACCCCTCCCATTGCCCGCCCCCTCCCGCTGCGTGCCCACTCCCCCTGTCTGCCCCCTCCTCCAGCCAGCAACCTCCCCAGTCTGCCCATCCCCTGCCTGCCCCTCCCCTGCCTGCACTTCCCCCTGCCAGCCCCCTCCCCCTGCCTGCCCACTCCCACTGTCTTCTCCTCCTGCTGCCTCCACTTCCCCTGCCAGCCCCTTCCCCTGCCAGACCCCTCCCCTTGCGTGCCCCTCCAGCTGCCAGCCCTCCCCACCTGCCTGCCCACTCCACTTGCGTTCTCTTCCCTCTGCCTGCCCCTCCAGCTGCCAGCACCCACCAGCTGCCTGCCAATCACCCTGCCTGCCCCTCCCGCTGCCTGCCCACTCAACGTCTGACCCTCCCCCAGCCAGCCCCCGCCCCTGCCTGTCGCTCCCCCTGCCTGCCCCTCCTGCTGCCTGCCCCTCCCCTGGCTGCCCACTCCCCTGCCTGCCCCCTCGTCTGCCTGCCCCCTCCTACCACCAACCCCCTCCCCCTGTCTGCCCCTCCCCCTGCCTGATTTTCCCCTGCCTGCCCCCTCCCCCTGCCTGTCCCTGCCTCCCACCAGCCCCCTACCCGTCTGATGCTCCCCCTACCTGCACCTCCCCCGGCCAGCCCCCTCCCCCTGCCTGCCGACTCACCCTGTCTAGCACTCCCCCTGCCTGCCTCCTCCTCCCACCAGCTGCCCCTCCCAGTGCCTGCACCTCCCCCTGCCAGGCCCTTCCCCGTGTCAGCCTCCTCCCCCTATCTACCCCTCCCCCTGTCTACCCCTCCCCTGACTGCTCCTCCCTCAGCCTGCCACTCTCGATGCCAGATCCCTTCCCCTGCCTGCCCCCACCGCTGCCTGCCCCCTCCCACTGCCTGCCCCTCGACCTGCCTGCACCTCCCCCGCCTGCCCCTCTCCTGCGTGCCCCTCTCCTGCCTGCCTCTCCCCCTGCCTGCCCCTCCCACTGCCAGCCCCCGCCCCCTGACTGCCCCTACCCCTGCCTGCCCCTCTCCTGCCTGCCCCTCCCCCTGCCAGCCCCCTCCCCCTGCCAGCCCCTCCCCCTGCCTGCCCCTCCCACTGCCAGCCCCCTCCCCCTGCATGCCCCTCCCCCTGCTTGCCCCTCTCCTGCCTGCCCCTACCCCTGCCAGGCCCCTCCCACTGCCTGCCCCCCCACTGCCTACTCCCCCCCTGCCTGCCCCTCTCACTACCTGCCATTCCCACTGCCTGCCCCTTCCCTTGCCTGCCCCTCCAACTGCCAACCCCCTCCCCCTGCCTGCATTTCCCACTGCCAGCCCCCTCCAACTACATTCTTTTCCCACTGCCAGCCCCCTCTCCTGCCAGCATTTCCGACTGCCAGCCCCCTCACCCTGCCTGCCCCTCCCCCTGCCTGCCCCTCCCACTGCCTGCTCCTCCCACTTCCTGCCCTTCCCACTGCCTGCTCCTTCCCTTGCCTGCCCCTCCCACTGCCAGCCCCCACCTCCTGCCTGCATTGCCCACTGCCAGGCCCCTCCCCCTGCCTGCCCCTCCCACTGCCAGCCCCTCCCCCTGCCTGCATTTCCCACTGGCAGCCCCCTCCCCTGCCTGCCCCTCCCACTGCCAGCCACCTACCACTGCGTGCTTTTCCCACTGCCAGGCAACTCCCCTGCCTGCCCCTCCCACTGCCAGCCCCCACCCCCTGCCCGCCCTTCCCACTGCCTGCACTTCCCCTGCCAGCCCCTCCCCCTGCCTGCCCCTCCCACTGCCAGCCCCCTCCCCCTGCATGCCCCTCCCCCTGCTTGTCCCTCTCCTGCCTGCCCCTACCCCTGCCAGGCCCCTCCCACTGCCTGCCCCTCCCCCAGCCTGCCCCTCCCAATGCCAGCTCCCTCCCCCTGCCTTTCCCTCCCACTGCCTACTCCTCCCCCTGCCTGCCCCTCCCACTACCTGCCATTCCCACTGCCTGCCACTTCCCTTGCCTGCCCCTCCAACTGCCATCCCCCTCCCCCTGCCTACATTTCCCACTGCCAGCCCCCTCCAACTGCATGCATTTCCCACTGCCAGCCAACTCCCCTGCCTGTCCCTCCCACTGGCAGCCCCCTCCCCTGCCTGCCCCTCCCACTGCCAGCCCCCTCCCACTGCGTGCATTTCCCACTGCCAGCCAACTCCCCTGCCTGCCCCTCCCGCTGCCAGCCCCCTTCCCCTGACTTCCCCCATCGCTGCCTGCCCCCTCCCCCTGCCTGCCCCTCCACCTGCCAGCCCCTCCCGCTACCTGCCCCTCTCCCTGCCTGCCCCTTTCCTGCCTGCCCCTCGCCCTGCCTGCCCCTCCCACTGCCAGCTCCCTCCCCCTGCCTGTCGCTCCTCCTGCCTGCCGCTTCCCTTACCTGCCCCTCCCACTTCCAGCCCCCTCCCCTGCCTGCATTTCCCACTGCCAACCCCCTCTGCCTGCCTGCCCCTCCCACTGCCAGCCCCCTCCCCTGCCTGCCTCTCTCACTGCCTGCCCCCTCCCCCTGCCTGCCCCTCCCATTGCCAGCTCCCTCCCACTGCCAGCTCCCTCCCCCTGCCTGCCACTCCCCCTGCCAGCTCCCTCCCCCTGCCTGCCCCTCTCACTGCCTGCCCCTTCCATGACTCTCTTCTCTGACTATCTTGCTCTGTCTGCCCCTGCCTGCCTCTCTGTCTCTCTCTGCCACCATTTTACTGTATCTGTCTCTTTCTCTGTCTCATTCTTGTTCTCTGTCACTCTCTCTCTCTGACTGTCCCACTTTGTCACTCTCTCTCTCTCTCTCTCTCCAACTGTCCCACTCTGTATCTCTCTCTCTCTCTATATCTATTATTCTGTTTATCGCTCTCTCACTGCATATTTCATCTTCTCTCACTCCGTCTACCACTCTCTCCCTTTCTCTGTCGCTCTCGCTATTCTCTTTCTACATATCTATCTCGCATTTTCTCTTTCTTTTTCTCTCTGCCTCTCTCCCTCTCTCTATCAATCACTGCTTCTTTCTCTCTCTGTTTCTCACCCTCCTCTACTTTGTCTATCTTACTGTCATTTTTTACTCTCTCACTCTCTCTGTTTCTGTCCCTGCCTCTCACTCTGAATCGCTGTCTCTCCAATTCTGTTTGTTTCTCCTTGCCTCTCTTTAATTCCCCGCTCTCGCTCTCTCCCTCATTCTTTCTCTCTCTCTCTATTTCACTGTCTATCCATCCTCGTTCTCTCCTGCATCCCTCTTTCTTATCTCTCACTGTATTTCTATCTGTTTCTCGTTCTGTATCGCTCCATTTCTTTCTATCCCCCCTCTGTCTGTCTGTCTCTCTCTCTCTGGCTCTCCCTATCTGAGTGGCAATCTTTTAGTCTGTTCCTGCCTATCTCTCTGTGTTTCTCTCTATCTTCCTCTCATTGTCTCACATTCTCTCTCTCTATCTTTCAATGTCATTTTATCTCCTCATCTGTCCCTCTCACTTGCTTTCTTCTCTTCTCTGTCTGTGTCTCCATCACTCTCTCCCTTTGTCTCTCAGTCTCCCTCTTTCATTTGATCACTGTGTGTTTGTCTCCCTCTCTGTTATTCTCCCCTTCTCTCTCTCTCTCTCTCTGCCACTATCTCTCTCAGAATCAGTTTCTCTCTGTCTCCCATTTCCCATTTTACCTCTTTCTTTCTGCCTCCCTCTGTCTCTGTTTCCAGCTTGGTCTCGCTTTCTGCATCTCTATATCAGTCTCTTCACCTTCTCTCTCTTTGTTTGTCTCTCTCCGGGTCTTCTCTTCTGTCTCTCTCTATATATCTGTCTCACTCTCTCACTCCATCCCTCTTAGTCCCTCTTTCTGGCTCTGTTTCTGTCTCTCAATCTCTGTCTGCCGCTCTCTCTCTTTCTCCCCCTCTGTCTCGCTATCTATCTCTGTCTCTCTCACTTTCTCTAGCTCTCTCCCTCCTGGTCTCTCTCACTCTGTGTTTCTCCCTCTGTCTCTTTGTTTCAGTCTCTCTGCCATTCTCAATCAGTCTGTGTCTCACTCTGTACATCTCTTCATATAGCTCTCTCCCCTCTTCCCATCACTGTATGTTCACTCCGTCTTTCTCGCTCTCCTTCTCTCTGTCACTGTATCTCTCTCACTCTAACTCTTAGTCACTCTGCCGTTCTCTCTCTCTCAGAATCTATCTCTCTATTGTAAGATTCACGAAATTTTCATTAAATAATCACGTAGGGTTAATAAAACAGATTTATTGACCAAAAGAAGCTTATACAGAGAAACCTTTGATAAAAGGGCACAGAAAATGGCCGCCAGACCTCGTGACCAGCTTCTGGGACCATTTGAATTTCTGTTACTGCAAGCCAGACAGGCTTGTGGATTGAGAACATTAAAAGCCCGCGAAAACCAGTTTCGGGAAGCCGAAACTCATGGAACTGAGTATACATATTGACTGGATTATAAGTACAGGATAGATTTGGGTGGCAGGATGAGACCCATCAAAAAATGGGCGGACATTTGAACGAACACTTTATCCCATTACACTGTACAAAGAAAAGCCGTTTAACAGCCATCCAGGGCAATCTCCAGACCGATCAATATTCAAACCAAGTTATGGTAACAAAGCAAAGACATTATCGGCCCAGGAAGGCCAGTTAAGCTATCACCGACTCCCGTTATGAAGATAAAACACCCGTGCAGAGAGTTCTGCCCGCCAAAATTATTACTAAGACAGGACTATGATTTGGCGGGAGATAAGAATGTTCCAAAAGTTATAACTGTGGATTGAAAAAAGTCCATCAGGGGCTTCAGAGACGTTCGCTTCGGTAAAACGCTTCAAGACCATCAGAGACCTTCACACAGCACTTCGGTTCAGAACGTGTGTTCGGTGTTCAGGCAGGCAAGGCCCGGCCACGACGAGAAGACGACGAGGGTGGCTTGGGTACTTTTGTCGGGAGATCATCGACAACCCAGGCCGAAGAAGAAGACACCCAGGTACTCCGGTGTTGCTCCACCGTTGGAGAACTCAGAAGGACATTATGACTGTATAAAGAATCATTTCGGGGCCCGGCACTCTAGTTCTTCAACATCACATCGGCGAGCGCTCATTGCAGGAGAACCAAGAGGAAAACAAGTTGCACCAGAACCTTCCAAACCCACGTGACGACGGAAAGTTGTGTCGAAAGGCTGCAAACACCTTTTCGCAAATCTTAAACTGGTGAGCATGATCCCGAGTTCCTCAAATCGAAACTTAGTTAGGTCTAGGGGAGGGGGTTAAGGGTAATTGTAATGTGTTACCCCTTTCACGATGTGCCGTGTGTTCCCCATTTCTATAGAGTTAAGTTTATAGATGTGTGCATGCTTGTAGTTGCTTTAATCTGTGCATATGACATATATTTTATAATGCTGCAAACTGTTCAATAAAGGCATCCATTTCGTGCTATTCGACCTGGTCTATTGAGTTTTCTCTGCACTACAACTCCCTGCACCTAAGTCCAAGGTCTAGAACCGTAGGGGCGAGTGGGTCGAACCACTCACGGGTAATTATTGCAAGAAGCCTGGCAGGAGACCAGAGCGAGCAAGAGAAGCCCCCTACAGAGATGGCGACCGCGGCAGGACCTTGGCAGCAGGAATGTAATGTTTTAGATCAAGGCCAGAATAAACTAAATATGATGGATGAGAGAATAGCGGTTTATGTTTTTGGGAAGGTAAACCTTACAAAACAGTGGATATCTGAACTATTAAGAGATAGGCGCCCGCTAGACGCAGCCATCAAATGGACAGAAAGCAAAGAGCACAAAAGATCTGTAGAAAAAGCGGTCTGGCTGATGTGCTACAAGAAGCAAGTCCAGCTTTTGGACCAAGCCGTTGTAGCACAGACGGCCCAGATCAAAGGGTTACTAGCAGAAGTAGAGGAAAAGGTTGCCGGAGGAAAGAGACTGATTGCATCGCTCAACATGCTGAATCAGGAACGCCACACCGCAACCAATCACCATGAGGCCAAGATAAATTAGTTGGAGTGTCAGGTCACTGAGGCCAAGTCCTGTGAAGGAAGAATAAGAGACAAGTGTGTCCGCCTAGCTCAGCAGGTAAAGGCACAGGAGGAGAGTATTCTGGGATTGAGAGCAGTGTACAAGATGGCCATCGAGGATAGGTCTGAGAACGCCGACCATAGCGCTTGCCACAGGGAGCTAGAGGTCCTGAGAACGGCCCTAGCAAAGACAAACGGCTTGGTGTGTCTCATAAAACCACCAGCGAGCCATCTACATTTAGCCAGGGAATCCAAAAGACCGATTCCACGAGAGGCAGTTGGGGTACCAACTCCCGAGCCCTCGGCACTTCGCAGCTATACTGAGTCTTGGACTCCGGGGAAGGAAACAGTAGAGTTAGACGAAGAGATTCCTGAGTTAGAGCAACCCCAGGTAGTAGAGTCGAGGCCGGCACCGATGTGTCCCGCTCGACAACGGAGGCTCGGTCTGGACCAAGCAGATGGCGAGGACGGACCCATCGTGAATCAGATCATAATGCCCCATAGCGCACAACAGCTAAGGGGAATGATAAGCCACATCCCCAAACTCTCCGAGTCAGGAGATCCCTCCGTCCATTTTAGGGATGTGGAGCAGACCGCAGCAGTCAATGAATGCGACGGGGTCGAGCAGTCCAGAATGCTGCTGTTATCCCTGGACAGCTCGATCCTCCAGTGTCTCTCTGACGAGAGCAAGAGGGGGCACAAGGTGTAAGAGGAGTTACGGGACGAGGTCCTGGAGATTATGGGGGAGGGTTTCACTAATTTCATGAGGCACCAGAGAGGGTGGATGAGGTCTGTCAAAAGATGTTTGATAAAGTACTGCATACTAGTCTTGTTGGCAAATTTGAAGCCCCGGGGATATAAGGTGTAGGAGCAGCATTGATGCATAATTTGTTAAGGGACAAAAAAGAGATGTGGCGAATGGCTGTGTTCGGGCTATTGGGAGGTATACAATGCTGTTCCCCAGGGATCAGTACTGGGAACTGGAGGGTGGTATTCAGAGGAGTTCCCCAGGGTTCAGTAATGGGGGCTGGAGGGAGGTATACAGTGGTGTTAACTAGGGTATAGAACAGGGGGCTGGAGGGAGGTATACAGTGGAGTTCACCAGGGTTCATTATTATGAGCTTGAGGGAAGTATGCAAACACGTTCCCAGGATTCAGTACTGGGGGCTGGAGGGAGGTAAATAGTGCTGTTCCCCAGGGATACAGTACTGGGGGCTAGAGGGAGGTATACAGTGGAATTCACCAGGGATCTGTACTGGGGGCTGGAGGGAGTTATATTGTACTGTTTCCCAGGGTTCAGTACTGGGTGATGTCGGGAGGTAAACAGTGGAGTTCCGCACGGTTCCGTACTGGGGTCGGGAGGGAGATATACAGTGGTGTTCCCGAGATACCAGTACTGGGGTTTGGAGGGAGTTATACAGTGGAGTCCCCCAGGGTTCAGTACTGGGGGCTGGATGTAGGTATACAGTGGAGTTCCCCAGTGTCTGTTTGGGGTGCTGGAGGGAAGTATACAGTGCTGTTCCCCAGGGATCAGTAAAGGGGATGGAGGGTGGTATAGAGTGGAGATCACCAAGGTTCAGTACTGGGGTCAGGAGGGAGTTATACAGTGGAGTTCCACAGGGTTCAGTACTGGGGGTTGGAGGGAGAAATACAGTGGAGTTCCACAGGGTTCAGTACTGGGGACTGGAGGGAGGTATACAGTTCAGTTCCCAGGGTTTGTACTGGTGCAACAGGGAGTTATACAGTTGAGTGCCCCACGTTTCAGTACTGGAATCTGGAGGGAGGTGTACAGGGGAGTTCCCAAGGATTCAGTTTGGGAGGAAGGAGGGAGGTATAAACTGCTATTCCCCGGTGTTCAGTACAGAGAGCTGGAGGGTGGTATACAGTGGAGTTCCCCAGGGTTCAGTACTGGTGTCTGGAGAGCCGTACACAGTGAAGTTCCCCAGGGCTCAGTACTGGGGCTACATGGCGGTATACAGTGCTGTTCCCCAGGGTTAAGAACTGGGATCTGGACTGAGGTATAGAGTGGCATTCCCCAGTGTTCAGTTCAGGGGGCTGGAGGGAGACGTACAGTGGAGTTCCCCGGGATCAGCACAGGGTGCTTGATTGGAATACACTGGCGCTCCCTAGGGTTCAGTACTGGGGTTGGAGCGAGCTAAACAGTGTAGTTCCCCAGGGTTCAATGCTGAGGGTGGGAGGGAGGTATACAGTGTTGTTCCTCAGAGTTAAGTTTGGGGGACTGGTCGGAAGTATACAGTGAAGTTCCCCAGGGTTCTGTGCAGGTGTCTGGAGGGGGGGATAAAGTGTTGATCCCCACGGTTCAGTACTGGGGTCTGGAGGGTAGATATTTGTGGAGATCGCCAGGGTACATTACTGGGATCTGAAGGAAGTTATACAGTGCAATTCCCCAAGGCTCAGTACTGGGGCTATAGGGAGGTATACACTGGCGTTCCCCAGGGATAAGAACTGGGATCTGGAGTGAGGTCTACCGTGGCATTCCCCAGGGTTTAGTACAGTGGACTGGAGGTAGACATGCAGTTGTGTTCCCCAGGGATTAACAAAGGGAGCTGCATTGGCATACACTGGCGTTCCCTAGGTTTCACTACTGGAGATGGATGGAGCTATACAGTGGAGATCACTAGAGTTCAGTACTGCGGGCTGGAGGGACGTATACAGTGGAGGACCAAAGGGTTCAGTACTGAGGGCTGGATGGAGGTATACATTGGAGTTCTGCAGTGTCCTGTTTGGTGGGCTGGAGGGAGGTATACAGTGACGTTCACCAGGGTTGAGTAATGGGATCCAGAGGGAGGTATACAGTGTTGATTCTCAGCGTTCAGTGCAGGAGGCTGGAGGGTGGTATGCAGTAGAGTTCCCCACGGTTCAGTACTGGGGTCTGTTGGGAGGTATACTGTGGAGGTCCCCAGGGTTCAGTACTGGGGGCTGGAGGGAGTTATATAGTGCTGTTCCCTAGGGCACAGTGCTGGGGTTGGAGGGAGATATAAGGTGAAGTTCCCCAGGGTTCAGTGCTGGGAGCTGGAGGGCGGTATACAGTGGAGTTCCCCAGTGTTCAGTTTGAGGGGCTGGATGGAGGTATACAATGCTGGTCCCCTGGGATCAGTACAGGGGGCTGGAGGGTGGTATACAGTGGATTTCCCCACGAATCAGTGCTGGGGTCTGGAGGGAGGTATAATATGGTGTTCCCCAGTGTTAAGTAATGGGGGCTGGAGGGATTTGTACCGAGGTGCTCACCAGGGTGCAGTACTGGGACTGCAGTTTGTATACAGTGGAGTGACTCAGGGTTCAGTACTTCAATCACGAGTGAGGTATACAGTGGAGTTTTCCAGGTTTTAGAACTGGGGTCAGAAAGGAGATACACTGTGCAGTTCCACAGGGTGCATTACTGTGGTCTGGTGGGTGGTATACAGTGCTGTTCCCCAGGACTCTTTATTATGCCTACAGGGAGTTGTACACAGGAGTTTCCCCGTGTTCAGTACTGGGGGCTGGAGGGAGGTATACAGTGTAGTTCCCCAGTGTTCAATACTGGGGGCTGGAGGCAAGTATACAGTGATGCTCCCCAGCATTCAGTACATGGGGCTGGAGCGTCGTATACAGTGGAGCTCTCCAGGGTTCAATACTGGGGTCTGGAGGGAGATATACAGTGGAGTTCACCAGTGTTCAGAACAGGGTGCTTGAGGGAATTACACAATGGAGTTCACCAGGGATCATTAACTCGAGCTGGAGTGAAGTATGCCGTTCCGTTCCCCGGGATTCAGTACTGGGGGCTGGAGGGAGGCACACGGAGCTGTTCCCCAGGGTACAATACTGGGGGCTGGAGGGTGGTATATAGTGGAGTTCCCCAGTGTTCTGTTTGACGTGCTGGAAGGATGTATACAGTGGAGTTCCCCAGGGTTCAGTACTGTGGTCTGGAGGGAGGTATACAGTGCTGTTCCCCAGGGTTCAGTACTGGGGGCTGGAGCGAGGTATACAGTGGAGTTCCCCAGTGTTCCGTTTGACGTGCAGGAGGGATGTATACAGTGGAGATACCCACGGTTCAGTACTGGGGTCTGGAGGGTGGTATTCCGTGGAGATCTCCAGGGCTTAGTGCTGAGGTCAGAAGGGAGATATACTGTGGAGTTCCCCAGGGTTCATTACTTTGGTCTGGTGTAAGGTATACAGTGCTGTTACCCAGGGCTTTGTACTGGGGCTACAGGGAGTTATATACTGGAGTTTCTCCGTGTTCTCTACTGGGGGCTGGAGGGAGTTATACAATGTAGTTCCCCAGGGTTCAGTACTGTGGTCTGGAGGGAAGATTACAGTGTAATTCCCCAGTGTTCAGTACTGGGGGCTGGAGGCAAGTATAGAGTGATGCTCCCCAGCGTCCAGTACATCGGCTGGAGGGTGGTATACAGTGGAGTTCCCCAGGGTTCAGTACTGGGGTCTAGAGGTAGGTATACAGTGTAATTCCCCAGTGTTCAGTACTGGGGACTGGAGGCAAGAATAGAGTGATGCTCCCCAGCGTTCAGTACATAGGCTGAAGGGTGGTATACAGTGGTGTTCTCCAGGGTTAAGTACTGGGGTCTGGAGGGAGGTATACAGTAGAGTTCACCAGTGTTCAGAACAGGGGGCTGGAGCTTGGTATACAGTGGAGTTCACCAGGGTTCATTTTTACGAGCTGGAGGGAAGCATGCAGTTCCGTTCCCCAGGGTTCAGTACTGGGGGCTGGAGGGAGGTAAATATTGTTGCTCCCTAGGGTTCAGTACAGGGGACTAGAGGGAGGTATACAGTGGAGTTCACCAGGGTTCAGTACTGGGGGCTGGATGAAAGTATACAGTGATGCTCCCCAGCGTTCAGTACATGGGGCTGGAGCGTCGTATACAGTGGAGCTATCCAGGGTTCAGTACTGGGGTCTGGAGGGAGGTATACAGTGGAGTTCACCAGTGTTCAGAACAGGGTGCTGGTGGGAAATTTACAATGGAGTTCACCAGGTTTCATTATTACGAGCTGGAGGGAAGTAGGCAGTTCCGTTCCCCAGGGTTCAGTACTGGGGGCTGGAGGGAGGCATACAGTGCTGTTCCCCAGGGATCAGTACTGGGAACTGGAGGGTGGTATTCAGAGGAGATCCCCAGGGTTCAGTAATGGGGGCTGGAGGGAGGTATACAGTGGAGTTAACTAGGGTATAGAACAGGGGGCTGGAGGGAGGTATAGAGTGGAGTTCACCAGGGTTCATTATTACGAGCTTGAGGGAAGTATGCAAACACGTTCCCAGGATTCAGTACTGGGGGCTGGAGGGAGGTAAATAGTGCTGTTTCCCAGGGATACAGTACTGGGGGCTAGAGGGAGGTATACAGTGGAATTCACCAGGGATCTGTACTGGGGGCTGGAGGGAGTTATATTGTACTGTTTCCCAGGGTTCAGTACTGGGTGATGTCGGGAGGTAAACAGTGGAGTTCCGCACGGTTCTGTACTGGGGTCGGGAGGGAGATATACAGTGGTGTTCCCGAGATACCAGTACTGGGGTTTGGAGGGAGTTATACAGTGGAGTCCCCCAGGGTTCAGTACTGGGGGCTGGATGTAGGTATACAGTGGAGTTTCCCAGTGTCTGTTTGGGGTGCTGGAGGGAAGTATACAGTGCTGTTCCCCAGGGATTAGTAGAGTGGATGGAGGGTGGTATAGAGTGGAGATCACCAAGGTTCAGTACTGGGGTCAGGAGGGAGTTATACAGTGGAGTTCCACAGGGTTCAGTACTGGGGGTTGGAGGGAGAAATACAGTGGAGTTCCACAGGGTTCAGTACTGGGGACTGGAGGGAGGTATACAGTTCAGTTCCCAGGGTTTGTACTGGTGCAACAGGGATTTATACAGTGGATTGCCCCACGTTTCAGTACTGGAATCTGGAGGGAGGTGTACAGGGGAGTTCCCAAGGATTCAGTTTGGGAGGAAGGAGGGAGGTATAAACTGCTATTCCCCGGTGTTCAGTACAGAGAGCTGGAGGGTGGTATACAGTGGAGTTCCCCAGGGTTCAGTACTGGTGTCTGGAGAGCCGTACACAGTGAAGTTCCCCAGGGCTCAGTACTGGGGCTACATGGCGGTATACAGTGCTGTTCCCCAGGGTTAAGAACTGGGATCTGGACTGAGGTATAGAGTGGCATTCCCCAGTGTTCAGTTCAGGGGGCTGGAGGGAGACGTACAGTGGAGTTCCCCGGGATCAGCACAGGGTGCTTGATTGGAATACACTGGCGCTCCCTAGGGTTCAGTACTGGGGTTGGAGCGAGCTAAACAGTGTAGTTCCCCAGGGTTCAATGCTGAGGGTGGGAGGGAGGTATACAGTGTTGTTCCTCAGAGTTAAGTTTGGGGGACTGGTCGGAAGTATACAGTGAAGTTCCCCAGGGTTCTGTGCAGGTGTCTGGAGGGGGGGATAAAGTGTTGATCCCCACGGTTCAGTACTGGGGTCTGGAGGGTAGATATTTGTGGAGATCGCCAGGGTACATTACTGGGATCTGAAGGAAGTTATACAGTGCAATTCCCCAAGGCTCAGTACTGGGGCTATAGGGAGGTATACACTGGCGTTCCCCAGGGATAAGAACTGGGATCTGGAGTGAGGTCTACCGTGGCATTCCCCAGGGTTTAGTACAGTGGACTGGAGGTAGACATGCAGTTGTGTTCCCCAGGGATTAACAAAGGGAGCTGCATTGGCATACACTGGCGTTCCCTAGGTTTCACTACTGGAGATGGATGGAGCTATACAGTGGAGATCACTAGAGTTCAGTACTGCGGGCTGGAGGGACGTATACAGTGGAGGACCAAAGGGTTCAGTACTGAGGGCTGGATGGAGGTATACATTGGAGTTCTGCAGTGTCCTGTTTGGTGGGCTGGAGGGAGGTATACAGTGACGTTCACCAGGGTTGAGTAATGGGATCCAGAGGGAGGTATACAGTGTTGATTCTCAGCGTTCAGTGCAGGAGGCTGGAGGGTGGTATGCAGTAGAGTTCCCCACGGTTCAGTACTGGGGTCTGTTGGGAGGTATACTGTGGAGGTCCCCAGGGTTCAGTACTGGGGGCTGGAGGGAGTTATATAGTGCTGTTCCCTAGGGCACAGTGCTGGGGTTGGAGGGAGATATAAGGTGAAGTTCCCCAGGGTTCAGTGCTGGGAGCTGGAGGGCGGTATACAGTGGAGTTCCCCAGTGTTCAGTTTGAGGGGCTGGATGGAGGTATACAATGCTGGTCCCCTGGGATCAGTACAGGGGGCTGGAGGGTGGTATACAGTGGATTTCCCCACGAATCAGTGCTGGGGTCTGGAGGGAGGTATAATATGGTGTTCCCCAGTGTTAAGTAATGGGGGCTGGAGGGATTTGTACCGAGGTGCTCACCAGGGTGCAGTACTGGGACTGCAGTTTGTATACAGTGGAGTGACTCAGGGTTCAGTACTTCAATCACGAGTGAGGTATACAGTGGAGTTTTCCAGGTTTTAGAACTGGGGTCAGAAAGGAGATACACTGTGCAGTTCCACACGGTGCATTACTGTGGTCTGGTGGGTGGTATACAGTGCTGTTCCCCAGGACTCTTTATTATGCCTACAGGGAGTTGTACACAGGAGTTTCCCCGTGTTCAGTACTGGGGGCTGGAGGGAGGTATACAGTGTAGTTCCCCAGTGTTCAATACTGGGGGCTGGAGGCAAGTATACAGTGATGCTCCCCAGCATTCAGTACATGGGGCTGGAGCGTCGTATACAGTGGAGCTCTCCAGGGTTCAATACTGGGGTCTGGAGGGAGATATACAGTGGAGTTCACCAGTGTTCAGAACAGGGTGCTTGAGGGAATTACACAATGGAGTTCACCAGGGATCATTAACTCGAGCTGGAGTGAAGTATGCCGTTCCGTTCCCCGGGATTCAGTACTGGGGGCTGGAGGGAGGCACACGGAGCTGTTCCCCAGGGTACAATACTGGGGGCTGGAGGGTGGTATATAGTGGAGTTCCCCAGTGTTCTGTTTGACGTGCTGGAAGGATGTATACAGTGGAGTTCCCCAGGGTTCAGTACTGTGGTCTGGAGGGAGGTATACAGTGCTGTTCCCCAGGGTTCAGTACTGGGGGCTGGAGCGAGGTATACAGTGGAGTTCCCCAGTGTTCCGTTTGACGTGCAGGAGGGATGTATACAGTGGAGATACCCACGGTTCAGTACTGGGGTCTGGAGGGTGGTATTCCGTGGAGATCTCCAGGGCTTAGTGCTGAGGTCAGAAGGGAGATATACTGTGGAGTTCCCCAGGGTTCATTACTTTGGTCTGGTGTAAGGTATACAGTGCTGTTACCCAGGGCTTTGTACTGGGGCTACAGGGAGTTATATACTGGAGTTTCTCCGTGTTCTCTACTGGGGGCTGGAGGGAGTTATACAATGTAGTTCCCCAGGGTTCAGTACTGTGGTCTGGAGGGAAGATTACAGTGTAATTCCCCAGTGTTCAGTACTGGGGGCTGGAGGCAAGTATAGAGTGATGCTCCCCAGCGTCCAGTACATCGGCTGGAGGGTGGTATACAGTGGAGTTCCCCAGGGTTCAGTACTGGGGTCTAGAGGTAGGTATACAGTGTAATTCCCCAGTGTTCAGTACTGGGGACTGGAGGCAAGAATAGAGTGATGCTCCCCAGCGTTCAGTACATAGGCTGAAGGGTGGTATACAGTGGTGTTCTCCAGGGTTAAGTACTGGGGTCTGGAGGGAGGTATACAGTAGAGTTCACCAGTGTTCAGAACAGGGGGCTGGAGCTTGGTATACAGTGGAGTTCACCAGGGTTCATTTTTACGAGCTGGAGGGAAGCATGCAGTTCCGTTCCCCAGGGTTCAGTACTGGGGGCTGGAGGGAGGTAAATATTGTTGCTCCCTAGGGTTCAGTACAGGGGACTAGAGGGAGGTATACAGTGGAGTTCACCAGGGTTCAGTACTGGGGGCTGGATGAAAGTATACAGTGATGCTCCCCAGCGTTCAGTACATGGGGCTGGAGCGTCGTATACAGTGGAGCTATCCAGGGTTCAGTACTGGGGTCTGGAGGGAGGTATACAGTGGAGTTCACCAGTGTTCAGAACAGGGTGCTGGTGGGAAATTTACAATGGAGTTCACCAGGTTTCATTATTACGAGCTGGAGGGAAGTAGGCAGTTCCGTTCCCCAGGGTTCAGTACTGGGGGCTGGAGGGAGGCATACAGTGCTGTTCCCCAGGGATCAGTACTGGGAACTGGAGGGTGGTATTCAGAGGAGATCCCCAGGGTTCAGTAATGGGGGCTGGAGGGAGGTATACAGTGGAGTTAACTAGGGTATAGAACAGGGGGCTGGAGGGAGGTATAGAGTGGAGTTCACCAGGGTTCATTATTACGAGCTTGAGGGAAGTATGCAAACACGTTCCCAGGATTCAGTACTGGGGGCTGGAGGGAGGTAAATAGTGCTGTTTCCCAGGGATACAGTACTGGGGGCTAGAGGGAGGTATACAGTGGAATTCACCAGGGATCTGTACTGGGGGCTGGAGGGAGTTATATTGTACTGTTTCCCAGGGTTCAGTACTGGGTGATGTCGGGAGGTAAACAGTGGAGTTCCGCACGGTTCTGTACTGGGGTCGGGAGGGAGATATACAGTGGTGTTCCCGAGATACCAGTACTGGGGTTTGGAGGGAGTTATACAGTGGAGTCCCCCAGGGTTCAGTACTGGGGGCTGGATGTAGGTATACAGTGGAGTTTCCCAGTGTCTGTTTGGGGTGCTGGAGGGAAGTATACAGTGCTGTTCCCCAGGGATTAGTAGAGTGGATGGAGGGTGGTATAGAGTGGAGATCACCAAGGTTCAGTACTGGGGTCAGGAGGGAGTTATACAGTGGAGTTCCACAGGGTTCAGTACTGGGGGTTGGAGGGAGAAATACAGTGGAGTTCCACAGGGTTCAGTACTGGGGACTGGAGGGAGGTATACAGTTCAGTTCCCAGGGTTTGTACTGGTGCAACAGGGATTTATACAGTGGATTGCCCCACGTTTCAGTACTGGAATCTGGAGGGAGGTGTACAGGGGAGTTCCCAAGGATTCAGTTTGGGAGGAAGGAGGGAGGTATAAACTGCTATTCCCCGGTGTTCAGTACAGAGAGCTGGAGGGTGGTATACAGTGGAGTTCCCCAGGGTTCAGTACTGGTGTCTGGAGAGCCGTACACAGTGAAGTTCCCCAGGGCTCAGTACTGGGGCTACATGGCGGTATACAGTGCTGTTCCCCAGGGTTAAGAACTGGGATCTGGACTGAGGTATAGAGTGGCATTCCCCAGTGTTCAGTTCAGGGGGCTGGAGGGAGACGTACAGTGGAGTTCCCCGGGATCAGCACAGGGTGCTTGATTGGAATACACTGGCGCTCCCTAGGGTTCAGTACTGGGGTTGGAGCGAGCTAAACAGTGTAGTTCCCCAGGGTTCAATGCTGAGGGTGGGAGGGAGGTATACAGTGTTGTTCCTCAGAGTTAAGTTTGGGGGACTGGTCGGAAGTATACAGTGAAGTTCCCCAGGGTTCTGTGCAGGTGTCTGGAGGGGGGGATAAAGTGTTGATCCCCACGGTTCAGTACTGGGGTCTGGAGGGTAGATATTTGTGGAGATCGCCAGGGTACATTACTGGGATCTGAAGGAAGTTATACAGTGCAATTCCCCAAGGCTCAGTACTGGGGCTATAGGGAGGTATACACTGGCGTTCCCCAGGGATAAGAACTGGGATCTGGAGTGAGGTCTACCGTGGCATTCCCCAGGGTTTAGTACAGTGGACTGGAGGTAGACATGCAGTTGTGTTCCCCAGGGATTAACAAAGGGAGCTGCATTGGCATACACTGGCGTTCCCTAGGTTTCACTACTGGAGATGGATGGAGCTATACAGTGGAGATCACTAGAGTTCAGTACTGCGGGCTGGAGGGACGTATACAGTGGAGGACCAAAGGGTTCAGTACTGAGGGCTGGATGGAGGTATACATTGGAGTTCTGCAGTGTCCTGTTTGGTGGGCTGGAGGGAGGTATACAGTGACGTTCACCAGGGTTGAGTAATGGGATCCAGAGGGAGGTATACAGTGTTGATTCTCAGCGTTCAGTGCAGGAGGCTGGAGGGTGGTATGCAGTAGAGTTCCCCACGGTTCAGTACTGGGGTCTGTTGGGAGGTATACTGTGGAGGTCCCCAGGGTTCAGTACTGGGGGCTGGAGGGAGTTATATAGTGCTGTTCCCTAGGGCACAGTGCTGGGGTTGGAGGGAGATATAAGGTGAAGTTCCCCAGGGTTCAGTGCTGGGAGCTGGAGGGCGGTATACAGTGGAGTTCCCCAGTGTTCAGTTTGAGGGGCTGGATGGAGGTATACAATGCTGGTCCCCTGGGATCAGTACAGGGGGCTGGAGGGTGGTATACAGTGGATTTCCCCACGAATCAGTGCTGGGGTCTGGAGGGAGGTATAATATGGTGTTCCCCAGTGTTAAGTAATGGGGGCTGGAGGGATTTGTACCGAGGTGCTCACCAGGGTGCAGTACTGGGACTGCAGTTTGTATACAGTGGAGTGACTCAGGGTTCAGTACTTCAATCACGAGTGAGGTATACAGTGGAGTTTTCCAGGTTTTAGAACTGGGGTCAGAAAGGAGATACACTGTGCAGTTCCACAGGGTGCATTACTGTGGTCTGGTGGGTGGTATACAGTGCTGTTCCCCAGGACTCTTTATTATGCCTACAGGGAGTTGTACACAGGAGTTTCCCCGTGTTCAGTACTGGGGGCTGGAGGGAGGTATACAGTGTAGTTCCCCAGTGTTCAATACTGGGGGCTGGAGGCAAGTATACAGTGATGCTCCCCAGCATTCAGTACATGGGGCTGGAGCGTCGTATACAGTGGAGCTCTCCAGGGTTCAATACTGGGGTCTGGAGGGAGATATACAGTGGAGTTCACCAGTGTTCAGAACAGGGTGCTTGAGGGAATTACACAATGGAGTTCACCAGGGATCATTAACTCGAGCTGGAGTGAAGTATGCCGTTCCGTTCCCCGGGATTCAGTACTGGGGGCTGGAGGGAGGCACACGGAGCTGTTCCCCAGGGTACAATACTGGGGGCTGGAGGGTGGTATATAGTGGAGTTCCCCAGTGTTCTGTTTGACGTGCTGGAAGGATGTATACAGTGGAGTTCCCCAGGGTTCAGTACTGTGGTCTGGAGGGAGGTATACAGTGCTGTTCCCCAGGGTTCAGTACTGGGGGCTGGAGCGAGGTATACAGTGGAGTTCCCCAGTGTTCCGTTTGACGTGCAGGAGGGATGTATACAGTGGAGATACCCACGGTTCAGTACTGGGGTCTGGAGGGTGGTATTCCGTGGAGATCTCCAGGGCTTAGTACTGAGGTCAGAAGGGAGATATACTGTGGAGTTCCCCAGGGTTCATTACTTTGGTCTGGTGTAAGGTATACAGTGCTGTTACCCAGGGCTTTGTACTGGGGCTACAGGGAGTTATATACTGGAGTTTCTCCGTGTTCTCTACTGGGGGCTGGAGGGAGTTATACAATGTAGTTCCCCAGGGTTCAGTACTGTGGTCTGGAGGGAAGATTACAGTGTAATTCCCCAGTGTTCAGTACTGGGGGCTGGAGGCAAGTATAGAGTGATGCTCCCCAGCGTCCAGTACATCGGCTGGAGGGTGGTATACAGTGGAGTTCCCCAGGGTTCAGTACTGGGGTCTAGAGGTAGGTATACAGTGTAATTCCCCAGTGTTCAGTACTGGGGACTGGAGGCAAGAATAGAGTGATGCTCCCCAGCGTTCAGTACATAGGCTGAAGGGTGGTATACAGTGGTGTTCTCCAGGGTTAAGTACTGGGGTCTGGAGGGAGGTATACAGTAGAGTTCACCAGTGTTCAGAACAGGGGGCTGGAGCTTGGTATACAGTGGAGTTCACCAGGGTTCATTTTTACGAGCTGGAGGGAAGCATGCAGTTCCGTTCCCCAGGGTTCAGTACTGGGGGCTGGAGGGAGGTAAATATTGTTGCTCCCTAGGGTTCAGTACAGGGGACTAGAGGGAGGTATACAGTGGAGTTCACCAGGGTTCAGTACTGGGGGCTGGATGAAAGTATACAGTGATGCTCCCCAGCGTTCAGTACATGGGGCTGGAGCGTCGTATACAGTGGAGCTATCCAGGGTTCAGTACTGGGGTCTGGAGGGAGGTATACAGTGGAGTTCACCAGTGTTCAGAACAGGGTGCTGGTGGGAAATTTACAATGGAGTTCACCAGGTTTCATTATTACGAGCTGGAGGGAAGTAGGCAGTTCCGTTCCCCAGGGTTCAGTACTGGGGGCTGGAGGGAGGCATACAGTGCTGTTCCCCAGGATACAGTACTTGGGGCTGGAGGGTGGTGTATAGTACTTTTCCCTAGAGCTCAGTACTAGTGGATGGAGGCAGACATACATTGGAGTTCCCCAGGGTTCTGTACTGGGAAATGTCGGGAGGTATACAGTGGAGTTCCCCAGTGTTCAGTACTGGGGGCTGGAGGGAGGTATACAGTGGTGTTCCCCAGGGTTTAGTACTGGGGGCTGGAGGGAGTTTTACAATGCTGTTCCCTAGGGATTAGTACTGGGGTTGAATGGAGTTATACAGTGCAGTTCCCCCGGGTTCAGTACTGGGGGCTGGAGCATCGTATACAGTGATGTTCCACAGGGTTCAGTACTGGGGCCTGGAGGGAGGTATACAGGAGTTCCCCAGGGTTCAGTACTTGGGACTGGAGGGAGGTATACGGTGGAGTTCACCAGGTTTCAGTACTGGGGGCTGGAGGGAGTTTTACAATGCTGTTCCCTAGGGATTAGTACTGGGGTTGAATGGAGTTATACAGTGCAGTTCCCCCGGGTTCAGTACTGGGGGCTGGAGCATCGTATACAGTGATGTTCCACAGGGTTCAGTACTGGGGCCTGGAGGGAGGTATGCAGGAGTTCCCCAGGGTTCAGTACTTGGGACTGGAGGGAGGTATACGGTGGAGTTCAACAGGGTTCAGTACTGGGGATAGGAGGGAGGTATACAGTGCTGTTCCCCAGGGTTCAGTACTGGGGGCTGGAGGGAGGTATACAGTGGAGTTCCCCAGTGTTCTCTTTGACGTGCAGGAGGGATGTATACAGTGGAGATACCCACGGTTCAGTACTGGGGTCTGGAGGATGGTATACAGTGGAGTTCTCCAGGGCTTAGTACTGGGGTCAGAAGGGAGATATACTGTGGAGTTCACCAGGGTTCATTACTTTGGCCTGGTGTGAAGTATACAGTGCTGTTACCCAGGGCTCTTTTCTGGGGCTACAGGGGGTTATACACTGGAGTTTCTCCGTGTTCTCTACTGGGTGCTGGATGGAGTTATACAGGGTAGTTCCCCAGGGTTCAGTACTGAGGTCTGGAGGGAAGAATACAGTGTAATTCCCCAGTGTTCAGTTCTGGGGACTGGAGGCAAGTATAGAGTGATGCTCCCCAGCGTTCAGTACATAGGCTGGAGGGTGGTATACAGTGGCGTTCTCCAGGGTTCAGCACTGGGGTCTGGAGGGAGGTATACAGTGGAGTTCACCAGGGTTCATTTTTACGAGCTGGAGGGAAGTATGCAGTTCCGTTCCCCAGGGTTCAGTACTGGGTGCTGGAGGGAGGTAAATAGTTTTGTACCGTAGGGTTCAGTACTGGGGGCTAGAGGGAGGTATACATTGGAGTTCACCAGGGATCAGTACTTGGGGCTGGAGGGAGGTATACATTGCTGTTACCCAGTGTACAGTACTGAGGGTTGGAGGGTGGTATATAGTACTGTTCCCCAGGGCTCAGTACTGGGGTCTGGAGGAAGGTATACAGTGGAGTTCACCAGTGTTCAGAACAGGGAGCTGGAGGGTGGTATACAGTGGAGTTCCCCAGGGTTCAGTTTGAGGGGATGGATGGAGGTATACAGTGCTGGTCCCCTGGGATCAGTACAGTGGGCTGGAGGGTGGTATACAGTGTTCCCCAGGGCTCAGTACTGGGGGATGAATGGAGACATACTTTGGAGCTCCCCAGCGTTCAGTACTGGGGTATGTCGGGAGGTTTACAGTGGAGTTCCCCACGGTTCTGTACTGGGATCTGGAGGGAGGTTTACAGTGGTGTTTCCCAGGGTTCAGTACTGCACTGGAGGGAGTTTTACAGTCCTGTTCCCTAGGGATCGTTACTGAGGTAGGATGGATTTATACAGTGGAGTCCCCCAGCGTCCAGTACTGGGTGTTTGAGGGAGGTATACAGTGGAGTTCCCATTGTTCTGTTTGGGGTGGTGGAGGGATGTATACAGTGGAGTTCCCCATGGTTAAGTCCTGGGGACTGGAGGGAGGTATACGTGCTGTTCCCCAGGCTTCAGTACTGGGGGCTGGAGGGTGGTATGCATTGGAGTTCCCCAGGGTTCAGTACTGTGTCTGGAGGGAGGTATACAATGGAGTTCTCCAGGTTTCAGTACTGGGGTCTGGAAGGTAGTATACAGTGGAGTTCACCAGTGTTCAGTGCTGGGGTCTGGAGGAAGATATACAGTGCTATTCCCCAGGGTTCAGTACTGCAGCTACAGGGAGGTATACAGTGCTGTTTCCCAGGGTTACGAACTGGGATATGTACTGAGGTACAGAGTGGCATTCCCCAGTGTCCAGTACAGAGGGCAGGAGGGAGACATACAGTGGAGTTCCACAGGGATCAGTACAGGGTGCTTGATTGGAATACATTGGCGCTCCCCAGGGTTCAGTACTCGGGTTGGAGGGAGCTAAACAGTGTAGTTCCCCAGGATCCAATACTGAGGGCTAGAGGAAGGTATACAGTGTAGTTAACCAGAGTTCATTTTGGTGGGCTGGTGGGATGTATACAGTGAAGTTCCCCAGGGTACATTGCTGGGGTCTGAAGGAAGTTATACAGTGCAATTCCCCAAGGCTCAGTACTGGGGCTACAGGGAGGTATGCAGTGGCGTTCCCCAGGGATAAAAACTGGTATCTGGAGCGACGTACACCGTGGCATTCCCCAGGGTTTGGTACAGGGGACTGGAGGGAGACATACATTTGACTTCCCCAAGGATCAACACAGGGAGCTGGATTGGCATGCACTGGCGTTCCCTAGGGTTCACAACTGGAGTTCGATGGAGCTATACAGTGGAGTTCGCTAGGGTTCAGTACTGAGGGCTGCAGGGAGGTATACAGTGGATGATCACAGGGTTCAGTACTGTGGGCTGGAGGGAGGGATGCAGTTGAGTTCCCCAGGGTTCAGTACAGGAGGCTGGAAGGTGGTATACAGTGGAGTTCCCCACGGTTCAGTACTGGGATCTGTTGGGAGGTATACAGTGGAGATACCCAGGGTTCAGTACTGGGGGCTGGAGGGAGTTATATATTGCTGCGCCCTAGCGCTCAGTACTGGGATTGGAGGTTGCAATACGGTGGAGTACCCCAGGGGTCAGTACTGGGAGCTGGAGGGCGGTATCCATTGGAGTTCCCCAGGATTCAGTTTGATGGGCTGGATGGTGGTATACAGTGCTGTTCCCCTGGGATCAGTACAGGGGGCTGAAGGATGGTATACAGTGTAGTTCCCCACGGTTCAGT
Source organism: Somniosus microcephalus (assembly GCF_052327205.1). Lineage (NCBI taxonomy): Eukaryota > Metazoa > Chordata > Chondrichthyes > Squaliformes > Somniosidae > Somniosus > Somniosus microcephalus. Next base: position 24,704,189 of record NW_028225181.1, on the reverse strand, counting down.
ACTGTGGTCTGGAGGGATGTAAGCTGTGGATTTCCGCTGGGTTCAGTAATGGGGGCTGGAGGGAGTTGTACAGTGGAGTTCCCCTGGTTGCAGTACTGGGGCTGCAGTGAGGTATACAGTAGAGTGACCCAGGGTCCAGTACTGGAATCTGGAGGGAGGTATACAGTGGAGTTCCCCAGCGTTCAGTACAGTGTGCTGGAGGGAGGTATACAGTGCTGTTCCCCAGGATTCAGTACAGGGGACAAGAAGGTGGCATACGTTGGAATTCCCCTAGTAACAATAATGGGGTCTGGAGGGAGTTATACAATGGAGTTCCCCAGGGCTCAGTACTGAGGGCTGGAGAGTGGTATACAGTGGAGTTCTCCAGGGTTTAGTACTGGGGTCAGAAGGGTAATATATTGTGGAGTTCACCAGGATTCATTAATATTGTCTGGTGTGAATTCCACAGGGTTCAGTACTGGGGGCTGGAGGGAGTTGTACATTTGTGTTCCTCAGGGCTCTTTGCTGGGGCTACAGGGAGTTATACACTGGAGTTTCCCCGTGTTCTCTACTGTGGGCTGGAGAGAGTTATACAGTGTAGTTCCCCAGCGTTCAGTACTGGGGTCTGGAGGGAAGTATACAGTGATGCTCCCCAGCGTTCAGTACTGGGGGCTGGAGTGTTGAATATAATACTGTTCCCCAGGGTTCAGTTCTGGGGGATAGAAGGATGCATACATTGGAGTTCCCCAGGGTTCAGTACTGGGGTCTGGAGAGAGCTATACAGTGGTGTTCCCCAGGGCTCCCTACTGCGGTTTGGAGGGAGTTCTTCAGTGCTGTTCCATAGGGATCAGTACTGGGGTTGGATGGAGTTACACAGTGGAATTCCCCAGGCTTAAGTACTGGGGGCTGGAGGGAAGTATACAGTGGAGTTCCCCAGTGTTCTCTCTGGGGTGCTGGAGGGATGTATACCGTGCTGTTCCCCAGGGTTCAGTTCAGGGAGCTGGAGGAAGTATACAATGGAGATCCCCAGGGTTCAGTACTGGGGTCTGGAGGGAGGTATACTGTGGAATTCCACAGGGTTCAGCACTGGGGGCTGGAGGGAGTTATACAGTTGTGTTCCCAGTATTCAGTACTGGGGTTACAGGGAGGTATACGGTGGACTTCCCCAGTGTTCAGTACTTGGAGCTGCAGGGCAGTATACAGTGGTGTTCCCCAGGGTTCAGTTTGAGGGGCTGGATGGAGGTATACAGTGCTGTTCCCCTGGGATCAGTTCAGGGGGCTGGAGGGTGTTATAGAGTGGAGTTCTTCCCGGTTCAGTACTCGGGTCAGGAGGGAGGGATAATGTGGAGTTCCCCAGGGTTCAGTAATGGGGGCTGAAGGGAGTTGTACCGTGGAGTTCCCCAGAGTGCAGTACTGGGACTGCAGTGTGGTATACAGTGGAGTGACCCAGGTTTCAGTACTGGAATCTGGAGGGAGGTATACAGTAGAGATCCCCAGTGTTCAGTACAGGGAGATGGAGGGAGGTATACAATGGAGTTCCCCAGGGTTCAGTACAGTGTAATGGAGGGAGTTATATATTGGAGAGACCCAGGGTACAGTACTGGGGGCAGGAGGAAGGCATACAGTGCTGTTGCCCAGGATTCAGTACAGTGGGCTCAAGGGTGGTATACGTTAGAAATCAGTAGCTTTCAGTACTGGGAGCTGGAGCGAGGTATAGAGTACTGTTCCCCAGGATTCAGTACAGGAGATTCGATGGTGGTATACGTTGGAATTCACCAGGTTTCAGTACTCGGGTCTGGAGGGAGTTAAACAATGGAGTTCCCCAGGGTTCAGTGCGGAGGGTTGGAGGATTGTATACAGAGGAGTTCTGCAGGGTTTAGAACTGGGGTCAGAATGGAAATATACCGTGGAGTTCCACTGGTTTCATTACTGTAGTCTGGTGGGAGGTATACAGTGCTGTTCCCCAGGGCTCTTTACTGGGGCAACAGGGAGTTATGCACTGGAGTTTCCCCGTGTTCTGTACTCGGGGCTGGAGGGAGTTACAACGTGCAGCTCCCCATGGTTCAGTACTGGCGTCTGGAGGGAAGAATACAGAATAATTCCCCAGTATTGAGTACTGGGAAACGGAGGCAAGTATAGAGTGATGCTCCCCAGTGTACAGTACCTGGAGCTAGAGGGTGGTATAAAGTGGAGTTATCCAGGGTTCAGTACAGGTGTCTGGAGTGAGGTAAACAGTGGAGTTCACCAAGGTCCAGAACAGAGTGCTGGAGGGAGGATTACAGTGGAGTTCCCCAGGGTTCAGAACAGAGGGCTGGAGGGAGGTATACAGTGGAGTTCACCAGGCTTCATTATTACGAGCTGGAGGGAGGTATGCAGTTCCGTTCCCCAGGGTTAAGTACTGGGGGATGGAGGGAGGTAAATAGTGCTGTTCCCCAGGGTTTATTACTGGGGGATGGAGGGAGGCAAACATTGGAGTTGCCCAGGGTTCAGTAATGGGGGATGTCGGGAGGTATACAGTGGAGTTCCCCACGGTTCTGTACTGGGGTCTGGAGGGAGGTATACAGTCTTGTTCCCCAGTGTTCATTACTGGTGGCTGGAGGGAGTTTTACAGTGCTGTTCCCTACGGATCAGTACTGAGGTTGGATGGAGTTATACAGTGGAGTGGTGGAGGGAGGTATACTTTGGAGATCCCCACTGTTCTGCTTGGGGTGCTGGTGGGATGTACACAGTGCTGTTCCCCGGGGTTCAGTACTGGGCCTGGAGGGAGGTATACAGTGGAGTTCCCCAGGGATCAGTACTGTAGTCTGGAGGGTTGTACACAATGCTATTCCCCAGGGTTCAGTAGAGGGGGCTGGAGGGTGGTATACAGTGGAGATACACACAGTTCAGTGCTGGGGTGCTGGAGTGAGGTATACTGTGGAGTTCCACAGGATTCAATACTCGGGGCTGGAGGGAAATATACAGTTGAGTTCCCCAGGGTTCAGTACTAAGGCCACAGGGAGGCATACAGTGGAGTGCCCCAGGTTTCAGTACTGGAATCTGGCGGGAGTTATACAGTGGAGTTCCCCAGGGTTCCGTTTGGGAGGAAGGAGTGAGGTATCAACTACTGTTCCCCGTAGTTCAGTACAGGAACCTGGAGGGTAGTATACAGTGGAGTTCCCCAGGGTACAGTACTGTTGTCTGGAGTGATGTATACAGTGGATTTCCCCAGGGTTCAGTACTGGGGGCTGGAGGCACGTATGCAGTGCTGTTCCCCAGGGTTCAGTACAGGAGGCTAAAGCGTGGTATACAGTGGAGTTCACCAGGGTTCAATACTGGGGTCTGGAGGAAGATATACAGTGCTATTCCCCAGGGCTCAGTACGGGAGCTACAGGGAGTATACAGTGCAGTTCCCCAGGGATAAGAACTGGGCTTTGCAATGAGATATAGAGTGGCATTTCCCAATGTTCAGTACAGGGGGCTGGAGGGAGACATAGAGTGGAGTTCCCCAGGGATCAGCACAGTGTGCTTGATTGGAGTGCACTGGCCTTCCCTAGGGTTCAGTACTGGGGTTGGAGGGAGCTACACAGTGTAGTTCCCCTGGGTTCAGTACCGGGGGCTAGAGGGAGGTATACAGTGGAGTTCCCAGGGTTCAGTACCGGGGGCTTGGGGGAGGTATACAGTGGAGATCCCCAGGTTTCAATACTGGGGCTGGAGGGAGGTATACAGTGGAGTTCCCCAGGGTTCAGTCCTGGGGGCTGGAGGGAGGTATATAGTGCAGTTCCCCAGGGTTCAGTACCGGGGGCTGGAGGGAGGTATACAGTGGAGATCCCCAGGTTTCAGTACTGGGGCTGGAGGGAGGTATACAGTGGAGTTTCCCAGGGTTCAGTACTGGGGTTGGAGGGTGCTACACAGTGGAGTTTCCCAGGGTTAAATACTGAGGGCAAGAGGGAGGTACACAGTGTATTTCCCCAGAGTTTAGTTTGGTGGGCTGGTGGGAGGTATACAGTGAAGTTCCCAAGCGTTCTGTGCTGGGGTCTGGAGGGTGGTATACAGTGTTGATCCCCACGGATCAGTACTGGGGTCTGGAGGGAGGTATAAAGTGGAGATCGCCCGGTTTCTGTACTGGGGGCTGGGAGGAGTTATACAGTGCTGTTGCCTAGGGTTCAGTACAGGGGTCTGGAGGGAGTTATACAATTTTGATCCTCGGTGTTCAGTACAAGAGGCTGGGGGCTGGCATACAGTGGAGTTCCCCACAGTTCAGTACTGGGGTCTGTTGGTAGGTTTACATTGGAATTCTCCAGGGTTCAGTACAGGGGCCTCTTGGGAGGTATACATTGGAAATCTCCAGTGTTCCGTACTGGGGGCTGGAGGGAGTTATACAGTGCTGTTCTCCAGGGCTCAATACTGGGGTTGGAGGGAGCTATTCGGTGGAGCTCCCCAGGGATCAGTACTGGGAGCTGGAGAGCGGTATACAGTGGTGTTCCCCAGGGTTCAGTTTGAGGGGCTGGATGAAGATATAAACTGCTGTTCCCCAGATTTCAGTACAGGGGGCTGGAATGTGGTATACAGTGGAGTTCCCCAGGGTTCTGTAGCAGGATCAGGAGGAAGGTATACAGTGGAGTTCCCCAGGGTTCAGTTCAGGGAGATGGAGGGAGGTATACAATAATGTTACCCAGGTTTCAGTTCAGGGTGCTGGAGGGAGGCATACTTTGGAGTTCCCCAGGGTTCAGTATGGGAGGAAGGAGCGAGGTATACAGTGCTGTTCCCCAGGATTCATTACAGCGGGCCCGAGAGTGGTATACGTTGTTATTCCCCAGGTTTCAGTACTGGTGTCTGGAGGGAGTTATAAAATGGAGTTCCCAGGGTTCAGTACTGAGTGCTGGAGGGTGGTATACAGTGGAGTTCTCCAGTGTTTATTACTGGGGTCAGAAGGGAGGTATACTTTGGAGTTCGACAGGGTTCATTACTGTGGTGTGGTGGGAGGTATACAGTGGAAATCTCCAGGAATCAAAACTGGGGGCTGGAGGGAGTTATACAGTGCTGTTCCCCAGGGTTCAGTACTGAGGTTGGAGGGAGCTATACGGTGGAGTTCCCCAGGGATCATTACTGGGAGCTGGAGAGCGGTATACAGTGGTGGTCCCCAGCGTTCTGTTTGAAGGGTTCGATGGAGGTACACAGTGCTGTTCCATGGGATCAGTACAGGGGGCTGGTGGGTGGTATTCAGTGGAGTACTCCACGGTTCAGTACTGGGGTCTCGAGGGAGGTATGCTGTGGAGTTCCCCAGGGGTCAGTAATGGGGGCTGGATGGATTTGTACAGTGGAGTTCCCCAGGGTGCAGTACTGGGACTGCAGTGAGGTATACCTTGATGTGACCCAGGGTTCAGTACTGGAATCTGGAGGGAGGTATGCAGTGGAGTTCCCCGAGGTTCAGTACAGGGAGATGGAGGGATGTATACAATGTAATTCCCCAGGTTTCAGTACAGGGTGCTGGAGGGAGGTATACTTTGGAGTTCTCCAGGCTTCAGTATGGGAGGAAGGAGGGAGGTATTCAGTGCTGTTCCCCAGAATTCAGTACATGGGGCTCGAGGGTGTTCTACGTTGTAACTCCCCAGCTTTCAGTACTGGGGTCTGGAGGGAGTTATAAAATGGAGTTCCCCAGGGTTCCGAACTGAGGGCTGGATGGTGGTATACAGTGGAGTTCTCCAGGGTTTATTACTGGTGTCAGAAGTGAGGTATACTGTGGACTTCCCCAGGGTTCATTACTGTGGTGTCGTGGGGGGTATATCAGTGCTGTTACCCAGGGCTCTTTACTGGGGCAACAGGGAGATATACACTGGAGTTTCCCCGTGTTCTTTATTGGGGACTGGAGGGAGATACACAGTGTTGTTCCCCAGGGTTCAGTACTGGGGTCTGGAGGGATGTATACAGTCTAATTCCCCAGTGTTCTGTACTGGGGGCTGCAGCCAAGTATAGAGTGATGCTCACCAGCGTTCAGTACATGGGGCTCGAGAGTGGTAACAGTGGAGTTCTCCAGGGTTCAGAACATGGGGCTGGAGTGAGGTATACATTGGAGTTCTCCATGGTTCAGAACAGGGGGCTGGAGGGAGGTATACAGTGGAGTTCACCAGGGTTCATTATTACTAGCTGGAGGGAAGTATGCATTTCCGTTTCCCAGGGTTCAGTACTGGGGGCTGGATGGAGGTAAATAGTGCTGTTCCCCAGGGTTCAGTACTGGGGGCTAGAGGGAGGTATGCAATGGATTTCAACAGGGATCAGTACTGGGGGCTGGATGGAGGTATACAGTGCTGTTCCCCAGGGTACAGTACGGGGGGCTGGAGGGATGTATACAGTGCAGTTCCACAGGGTTCAGTACTGGGGGCAGGAGGGCGATATACAGCATAGTTCCCAGAGTTCAGTACTGGGGCTACAGGGAGGCATACAGTGGATTGAACCAGGTTTCAGTACTGGATTATCGAGTGATGTACACAGTGGTGTTCCCCAGGGTTCAGTACTGGGGGCTGGAGGCAGGTATACTGTGCTGTTCCCCAGCTTTCAGTATAGGAGGCTGGAGGGTGGTATACAGTAGAGTTCACCAGGGTTCAGTACTGGGGTCTGGCGGAAGATATACAGTGCTATTCCCCAGGGCTCCGTACCGGGCCTACAGCGAGGTATACAGTGGAGTGCACCAGGTTTAGGTACTGGATTCTGGAGGGTGGTAAACAGTGGAGTTCCCCAGGGTTCGGTACTGGTGTCTGGAGTGATGTATACAGTGGAGTTCCCCAGGGTTCAGTACTGGGGGCTGGAGGCAGGTATACTGTGCTGTTCCCCAGCTTTCAGTATAGGAGGCTGGAGGGTGGTATACAGTGGAGTTCACCAGGGTTCAGTACTGGGGTCTGGAGGAAGTTATACAGCACTATTCCCCAGGAATCCGTACCGGGCCTACAGGGAGGTATACAGTGCAGTTCCCGAGAGTTAAGAACTGGGATTTGAAATGATGTATATAGTGGCATTCCCCAGTGTTCAGTGCTGAGGGCTGGAGGGAGGTGTGCAGTGGAGGACCACAGGGTTCAGTGCTGAGGGCTGGAGGGAAGTATACAGTGGAGTTCCCCACAGTTCAGTACTGGGGTCTGTTGGGAGGTATACAATGGAGATTAACCAGGGTTCAGTCCCGGGGGTTGGAGGGAGTTATGAGGTGATTTTCCCTAGGGTTCAGTACTGGGGTTGGAGGGAGCTATATGCTGGAGTTCCCCAGGGTTCAGTACTGGGGGCTCGAGGGCGGTATACAGTGGAGTTCCCCAGGGTTCAGTTTGAGGTGTTGGATGAAGGTGTACAGTGCTTTTCCCCTGGGATCAGTACAGGGGGCTGGAGGGTGGTATGCAGTGGAGTTCTTCACTGTTCAGTCCTGGGGTCTGGAGGAAGGTATAATGTGCAGTTCCCCAGGGTTCAGTAATGGGGGCTGGAGAGAGTTGTACAGTGATGTTCGCCTGGGTGCAGTACTGCGACTGTAGTGAGGATTACATTGGAGTGACCCAGGTTTCAGAACTGGAATCTGGAACGTGGTGTACAGTGCAGTTCCCGAGGGTTCTGTACAGGGAGAAGGAGGGACCTATACAATAGTGTTCACCAGGCTTCAGTACAGGGTGCTGGAGGGAGATATACTTTGGTGTTCCCCAGGGCTCAGTATGGGAGGAAGGAGGGAGGTATACAGTGCTGTTCCCCAGTATTCAGTACTGGGGTCTGGAAGGAGTTAGACAAAGGAGTTCCCCAGGGTTCAGTACTGAGGGCTGGAGGGTGGTATAAAGTGGAGTTCTCCAGGGTTTCGTACTGGGTTCAGAAGGGAGATATACTGTGGTGTTCTCCAGGGTTCTTTAATGTAGTCTGGTGGGAGGTATGCAGTGCTGTTCCCCAGGGATATTTACTGGGGCTACAGGGATTTATAAACTGGAGTTTCCCCGTGTTGTATACTGGGGGGTGGAGGGAGTTATGCAGTCTTGTTCCCCAGGGTTCAGTACTGGGGATTCGAGGGAGGTATACAGTGTAATTCCCCAGTGTTCTGTACTGGGGGCTGGAGGGAAGTATACACTGATGCCCCACAGCGTTCAGTACATGGGGCTGGAGGGTGATAATCAGTGGAGTTCTCCAGTGTTCAGTACTGGGGTCTGGAGGGAGGTATACATTGGAGTTCACCAGATTTCAGTACTGGGGTCTTGAGGAAGTTATACAGTGCTATTCCCCAGGGCTCGATACTGGGGCTACAGCGTGGTATAGAGTTGAGTCCCCCAGGGTTCAGTACAGGGTGCTGGATTGGTATACACCGGCGTTCCCTAGGATTCAGTATTGGGGTTGGAGGGAGGTATACAGTGGAGTTCCCCAGTGTTCTATACTGCGGGGTGGAGGGAGGTATACAGTGGAGTACCCCAGGGTACAGTACTGGGAGGTGGAGGGAGGTATACAGTGGATTCCCCAGGGTTCAGTACTGGGGCCTGGAGGGAGGTATACAGTGGAGTTCCCCAGGGTTCAGTACTGGGGCCTGGAGGGTGATATACAGTGGAGTTCCCCAGGGTTCAGTACTGGGGGCCGGAGTGTGGGTATAGAGTAGAGTTCCCCACGGTTCAGCACTGGGGGCTGGACGAAGGTATACAGTGGAGTTCCCCACGGATCAGTGCTGGGGCTGGTAGGTGGTATACAGTGGGGTTCCCAGGGTTCAGTTCTGGGGGCTGGAGGGAGGTATACAGTGGAGTTCCCCAGGGTTCAGTACTGGGGGCTGGTAGGATTTATACAGTGGAGTTCCCAGGGTTCAGTACTGGGGTCAGAAGGGAGATATACTGTGGAGTTCCCCAGGGTTTATTACTATGGTCTGTTGGGAGGTATGCAGTGCTGTTCCTCAGGGCTCTTTACTGGGGCTACAGGGAGATATACACTGGAGTTTCCCCGTGTTCTGTACTGGGGGCTGGAGGGAGTTAGACAGTGTAGTTCCCGAGGGTTCAGTACTGGGGGCTGGAGGGAGTTAGACAGTATAGTTCCCCAGGGTTCAGTACTGGGGTCTGGAGGGAGCTATACAGTGTAATTCCCCAGTGTTCAGTGCTGTGGTCTGCAGGCAAGTATACAGTGATGCTCCCCAGCGTTCAGTACAAGGGGCTGGAGGGTGGTATTCAGTGGAGTCCTCCAGGGTTCAGTACTGGGGTCTGGAGGGAGGTATACAGTGTAATTTCCCAGTGTTCAGTACTGGGGACTGGAGGCATGTATACAGTGATGCTCCTCTGCGTTTAGCACATGGTGCTGGAGGGAGGTATACAGTGTAGTTCCCCAGGGTTCCGCACTGGGGTCTTGAGGAAGTTATACAGTGCTAGTCCCCAGGGCTCAGTTATGGGGCTGCAGGGAGATATACATTGGAGTTCCCCATGGATCAGCACAGGGTGCTGGATTGGTATACACTGGCGTTCCCTAGGGTTCAGTACTGAGGGCTGGAGGGTGGAATACAGTGGAGTTCTCCAGGGATCAGTACAAATGGCTGGAGGGAGGTAAACAATGAAGTTCCCCAGTGCTCATTTTGGGTCTGGAGGGAGGCATACAGTGCTTTTCCCCAGGTTTCAGTACTGGGGGCTGGAGGGAGGGAAACAGTGGAGTTCCCCAGGGATCAGTACTGGGGGTTGGAGGGAGGTATACAGTGGAGTTCCCCAGGGATCAGTACTGGGGGTTGGAGGGAGGTATACAGTGGAGTTCCCCAGGGTTGAATACTGGGGGCTGGAAGTTGGTATACAGTGGAGCTCCCCAGGTTTCAGTATGGGAGGAAGGAGGGAGGTATACATTGCTGTTGCCCCGGGATCAGTACAGGGTGCTGGGGCGTGGTATATAATGGAGTTCTGCAGTGTTCAGTACTGGGGTCCGGAGGGAGGTATGCAGTGGTGTTCCCCTGAGTTCAGTTCTGAGTGCTGGAGGCAGTTATACAGTGCGGTTCCCCAGCATTCAGTGCAGGGGGCTGGAATGAATTATACAGTGGAGTTCTCCAGGGTTCTGTACTGGGGGCTGGAGGGAGGTATACAGTGGAGTTCCCCCGTGTTCTGTACAGGGAGCTGGTGGGAGGTATACAGTAGAGTTCACCAGGATTCAGTACTGGGGGATGGAGGGAGGTATACAGTCAGTCCCCCAGGGTTCAGCACTGGGGTCTGGAGAAAGAGATACAGTGCTATTACCCAGGGCTCACTACTGGGGCTACAGGGACATATACACTGGAATTCCCCAGGATTAAATACTGGGATCTGGAGGGAGGTATACAGTGGAGTTCCCCAGGGATCAGTACATGGTTCTGGATTGCTATACACTGGCGTTCCCTAAAGTACAGTACTGGGGCTGGAGGGAGCTATACAGTGGAGTTCCCCAGAGTTCAGTACTGGATGCTGGAGGCTGTTATACAGTCAAATTCCCCAGGGTTCGGTTTGGGGGGATGGAGGGAGGTATACAGTGCTTTTCCCCAGAGTTCACTACAGGGGGATGGAAGGTGGTATACAGTGGAGTTCCCCACGGTTCATTACTGGAGTCTGGAGGGAGTAATACATTGGAGTTCCCCAGGTTTCAGTACTGGTTCTATAGGGATGTTTTCAGTGGAGTTTCCCACGGTTCATTACTGGGGTCTGTTGGGAGGTATACAGTGGAGTTCCCCAGGTTTCAGTACTGGGGCTATAGGGAGGTATACAGTGGAGTGACCCAGGAAACAGTACTGCACACTGGTGGGAGGTATGCAGTGGAGTTCCCCAGGGTTCAGTAAAGGGGGATGGAGGGAGGCATAAAGTGGAGTTCCCCAGGGTTCAGTATGGGAGGAAGGACGGAGGTATACAGTGCTGTTCCTCAGGGTTCAGTACAGGGGGCTGGAGTGTGGTATACAATGGAGTTCCCCAGGTTTCAGTATTGGAGTCTGGAGGGAGGTATACAGTGGATTTCCGCAGGGTTCAGTACTGAGGACAGGAGACAGGTATATAGTGGAGTTCCCCAGTGTCCAGTCCTGGGGGCTGGAGGGAGGTATACATTGGAGTTCCACAAGATTCAATACTGAGGGCTGGAGGGAGGTATACTGTGCAGTGCCCCAGGGTTCAGTACTGCGGGCTGGAGAGAGCTATACAGTGCAGCTCCCCAGGCATCAGTACTGGGGGCTGGAGGGAAGTATACAGTGGAGTTCCCCAGGGTTCAGTTTGGGGGGATGGAGGGACGTATAGAGTGGAGTTCCCCAGGCTTTTGTACTGGGGGCTGGAGGTAGGTATAAAATGGAGTACCCCAGGGTTCAGTACTGGGAGCTCCATCCACTTTGGACCGATAAAGGATAAAACAGAGTACTTTGTAAATGCTCAAAATCTAAATACAGTGAAGGTCCAAAGAGACTTCGGGTCCATGTATACAGATGATTAAAACTTCCTGGACCGGCACAGAAAAAATTCAAAAAGCTAATGGAAAGTTGGCTGTTATAGCTAAAGGATTGGAAGACAAGGGGGTAGATGTAATTCTGTAGCTATACAAAGCTCTGGTTAGACCACACCTGGGGTGCTGTGAACAGGTCTGGTCACCACACCTTAGAAAGCGTATATTGGCCTTGGATGGAGTGCAGCATAGATTTACCAGAATGATACCTGGACATCAAGGATTAAATTCTGAGAGGAGATTACACAAACTAAGGTTGTATTCTTTAGAAATTAAAGCGTTAAGGGGTATTTTGATCAATGTTTCAAGATATTAGTGGGAACTTATAGTGTAGGTAGAGAAAATCCATTTCCGCTGATTGGGGAGTCTACGAATAGGGCCCATAGATAAAAATTAGAGCCAGATCTTTCAGGAGTGAAATTAGGAAACACTTCAACACACAAACTCTCTTCCGCAAACTGCACTTGCTGCTAGAACCATCATTAAGTTATATCTGAGATTGATAGTTTGTTGTTAACCAAAGGTTTTAAAGAATATAGGGCAAAGCTAGGTATATAGTGTTAGTTCGCAGATCATCCAAGCCCTAAATGAATGGCGGAACAGGCTCTAGGATCTAAATGGCCCACCCTTGTTCCCTTCTTCCTATGCTCCTATCAGCAGTCTGTTTCAGCCTCAGACAATCGCTTGGGACAGGAATAATGTCACTGATTCGGGAATGGAGTTTCAAGCGGGAACTGAAGACAATGGAATCAGTCTTCTCAATATTTATTTGCAGGACATTTCTACTCATCCGCTGTGCATTGGTTACCATGATCAAATTTACAATTCACTGCACCTTTATCGCCCTGTGTATTGGTTATCATGTCAAATTGACCATGGAATAAATAGAGTTAAACAACAGGTGTTTAAAGTGAGAGGAACTGCTATTACACCTTCATATCAAACACTCCCAGGTCAGGTAGAGCACTGGTTAGATAGGGAGTAAAGCTCCCTCTACAATGTCGTATTAAACACTCCTTGGGCAAGTACAGCATGGATTAGATATAGAGTCAATCTCCTTCTACACAATCACAGCAAACACTCCCAGGCCAGCTACAGCACAGTCTTCAAACAGAGTAAGACTTCACCTACGCTGTCCCAACAAACACTCCCAGGGCAGGTACAGCGTGGTTTACATACAGAGTAAAGCTCCCTCTACACTTTCCCAACAAAAACACCCAGGACAGGAAAAGCAATTGTTCGATATAGATTAGAACTGCCTCTACACTGTACCATCAAAAACACTTAGGCCAAGTAAAGCACAGGTTAGATGCAGTGTAAAACTTCCCAGCTCTGTCCGGTGCAACACACACAGGGCAGGTACATCACGGGTTAGATACAGAGTAAAGCTTCCACTTTAATGCACCATCAAACACTCCCAGAGCAGGTACAGCACGGGTTATCTATAGCGTAAAGCTCCGCCTACACTGTCCAATCAAACACTCCGAGGGTTGGTAGAGCACGGGTTATCTATAGCGTAAAGCTCCACCTACATTGTCCCCTCAAACACTCCTAGGGCAGCTACAGCACGGTTTAGATACAGAGTAAAGCTCCCTCTATACTGTCCCATCAAACAGTCCCAGGGCAGGTACAGCACGGGTTATCTACAGCGTAAAGCTCCACCTACACTGTCCCATCAAACACTCCGAGGGTTGGTACAGCACAGGTAAGCTACAGAGAAAAGCTCCCTCTACACAGTCCCATCAAACACTCCCAGGGCAGGTACAGCACGGGTTAGATACAGAGCAATGCTCCCTCTACACTGTCCCATCAAACGCTCCCAGGGCAGGCACAGCACGGGTTAGATACAGAGTAAAGCTCCCTCTACACTGTCCCCTCAAGCACTCACAGGGCAGGAAGTGCACGGATTAGATACAGAGTAAATCTCCCTCTACACTGTCCCATCAAACACACCCAGGGCAGGTACTGCACGGGTTAGATACCGAGTAAAGCTCCTTCTACACTGTTCCATCAAACACTCCCAGGGCAGGTCCTGCTTGGGTTAGATATAGAATAAATCTCGCTCTAATTTGGTTCATCAAGCACATCCAACTTAGATACAGCATGTGTTCAATGCAGTGTACATCTAACCAAAGAAGCACAACCAGCTCAGTTGCAGCATGGGGTGAATACAGAATAAAGATCTCTCTACATGTAAGTGTCAAACAGGCCCGGGTGAGGTACGGGCAAGGTTTATCCCTGATTTAAGCTCCGCTCAATTTGTCGCATCAAAGGCCAAGCCTGACAGAAGATGTTCACCAGCTCTCAGTATCTGGTTAGACTCTGACCTCGGCAAAATCCTGGACTGATGGGGTTCTCAGTGAAGTTCCTCACTTTTCCAATCATTGTTGAAGCTTCGCGTTTTAACCCACCTCCGAAACTGGGGGTCTCGGGCCCACCAGAACTGCTCTGTGATCCCAGCGACATTTCTCCAGTCCCAGTTAGTGAGGCAACGAATCGAATTCTCAGTCTCTTCACCACCCTGAGGTATTGCTCACTCCCAGAGACTGTCAAAAGAGAAATGATTCATATTATCCCAGAATCTGTAACTTGGATGCAGTGGGACTGTTTGTGACTGTGATTATATTTAATTTGCATTTGTTTGCTATTAATGAGTGTGTTTTATTATTTACTTTAATATTAAATTTTTCTCTTCTGCCACTTTGCCCTGTTTATTGGGATTAAACGCACTGCCAGTGACAGCTGTCACTCCAGTTCCTCAAACACTGACATCCCACTGATCGGACTTAACCAGGGGCGGGGCCCTTCACCAGGTGACATCACACAGGAATCAGGAGCCAATCACACAGCAGCCAGAAACGAAGTCACAATGCACCGGAGCCCCTCCCACTCGAGTTGTCACAGAGTCACATTGACCAGGCTCTGCTCCTGGTGTGCAGTCTCACTGGGCATGGACAGAGGGTGTACAATCAGCCCCGTCTCCGACCCCGCTCCCCTCATAGAATGATACAGCCTAGGAGGAGCCCATTTGGCCCATCTTTTCTGTGCCCGCTCTTTTAAAGTGCTATGCAATTAGTTCCACTCCCCTGCTCTTTCCCCATAGCCTTGCAACTTTTTCAGCTTCTAGTATTTATCCAATTCCGTTTTGAAAGTTCCTGTTGAATCTGGTTCCACTGCCATTTCAGGCAGTGCATTCCAGATCACAACAGCTCGCTGAATAAATAATGTTTTCCTCATGTTGCCTCTTTTGACAATCAACTTAAATCTTGTGTCCTCTTGTTAGCCAGCCTCCTGCCACTGGAAACAGTTTCTCCTTATCTACTCTATCAAATCCCTTCAGGATTTTGAGCAACGCTATCAAATCTCCCCTCAAATCTTTGTTCCAAGGAACCCAGTTTCTCTTGTCTCTCCACGTAACTGAAGTCCCTCATCCCTGGTACTATTCCAGTAAATCTCCTCTACGCCCTCGCCAAGGCCTTGAAATACTTCCTAAAGTGATGCCCAGAGTACTCCAGCTGTGTTCTAACCAGTGATTTATAAAAGTTTAGCATAACTTCCTTGCTTTTGTATTCTTCCTCCATCTAGAATGCTAAGGATCCCGTGTGTCTTTTTAACCGCTTTCTCAACCTGTCCTGCCACCTTCAAACATTTGTGTACATACACCCCCAGGTCTCTCTGTTCCTGCACCCACTTTAAAATTATACCGATTAGTTTATATTGCCTCTCTTTATTCTTCCTACCAAAATGAATCACTTCACACTTCTCTCTGTTAAATTTCAGCTGGCCTGTGTCTGCCCATTTCACCAGTCTGTCTTTGTCCTCCTGAAGCCTGTTACTACTCTCCTCACTTTTAACGACATTTACGAATTTCGTGTCATCTGCAAACTCTGAAATGATGCCTCTATACCTATGTCTAGCTCATTAATATATATCAAAGATCAGTGGTCCCGACATCGACCCCTGGGGGATATCACTGCACACTTCCTTCCAGTCTGAAAAACAAGCATTCACCGTGACTCTCTGCTTTCTGTCCTTAGCCAATGTTGAATCTATGCTGTCGCTGCCCCTTTAACAGCATCGGCTTTTGCTAACAAGTCTATTGTGTGACACTTTATCAAACGCCTTTTGACAGTCCATATACACAATATCGACGTCACTACCCTCATCCATCCTCTTCGTTACTTCATCAAAGAACTCAATTAAATCGGTCAAACATGATTTACCATTAACAAACCCATGCTAGCTTTCATAAAGTCAGAGTCATAACGACACATCGAGTCCATGCCACCTCTCTGTAAATCAATCCAGTCAGTCCCATTCCCCCACTCTATCTCCGTTCCCCTGCAAGTTTATTTCACGCAAGTGCTTATCTAGTCTCCCCTTGATAACATTGAGCATCTCCGCTTCCACCACTCCTGACAGCAGCAAGTTCCAGGTCCTCACCACTCGCTGCATAAAAAAGTTTTTTCCTCACATCCACCCCCATATCTCTTGCCCAAAATCTTAAATCTGTATCCCCAAGCCTTGTAGCATCAACAAGTGGGAACAGCCTTTCCCGTCTAGCTTACCTAAACCCGTCATAATCTTGTACACCACTATCAAATCACCCCTCAACCTCCATTGCTCTAATGAAAACAAAAACCAGATTCTCCAACCTGTCCTTGTAGCTATGATCCCCCATCCACAAAATCATTCTGGTAATTCTCCTCTGCGCCCCCTCAAGTTCTGCACATCCTTCCTGAAATGCACCATCACTTAGATATAGAAGAGGCTCAACAGAATGAAGAAAGCTGGGAAAGTGGAGGGGAAAGCAAAGACTTTTGACTCGCTGGTAATAGTGTAAAGTTTTTTTGAATGATGTGCAAACCCTTATAAAGAACATCATTCTTCAAAGAAGAGGCAGATAAGGGCTCAGTGAAGAACAGGTGCTTCGTTTTTGGGCAGCGGAAGAGGGAATCATGGGGAGCATTGTTCCCAGGTCATGTTGCACAACCTGTGGTAGCTGGTTCATTATGGCAATAATGGAGACCACGCCCCACCCCAGAAGATAATACAACAGATATATATAAATAAAGACCTCCAATGATCTTAGTTCATTCATCCAGAAAGAGCAGACAATCCCTCCCCCCAAGCCACAGCATCAACTTTTCCCCAATAATTCTGGGATAAACAGGGATTTCAGAAGAATCTCCTTTGCCCAGTGAGTGGTGAGACTGTGGAACACACTACCACAGGGAGTAGTTGAAGCGAATAGTATCGATGCATTTAAGGGGCAGTTAGATAAGCATATGAGGGAGAGGGTAATAGAGAGTTATGATAATAGAATTAGATGAGGTAAGTTGGGAGGAGGCTCGAGCGGAACATAAATGCTGACATGGACTAGTTGGGTCGAAAGGCTTGGTTCTGTGCTGTATATCCCATGTAATCATCTGTTACTGTGTAAAGATCTCATCTAATACTTCCAGGGCAGCTATGGTGGGTTAGATACAAAGTAAAGCTGCCTCTACACTGCCCCACCAAACAGTCCCGAGTTAGGTACAGAGTAAATCTCCCTCCAATTTGGTTCATCAACACTACCAGCTCGGGTACAGCATGGGGTCAATAGAGAATATAGACCCTTCTACATGTAAGTGTCAAACACTCCCGGGTGAGGTATTGGCAAGCTTTATCTCCGAGTTAAGCTACGTTCAACTTATCGCATCAAAGGCCGAGCCTGATGACAGATGTGGAACAGCTCCCAGTATCTCTCACCTCGGAAAAATCCTGGACTGATGGGATGCTCAGTTACGTTCCTCACCTTTCCAATCATTGTTGAAGCTTCCCGTTTTATCGTGTCTCCGACACTGGGGATCTTGGTCCCACCAGATCAACTCTGTGAAGCCATTTCCCCATTCCCAATGAGTGTGGCGATGATTCGACTTCTCTCTCCCACCTTCCGGAGACATTGCTCACTCCCAGAGATTGTCAATAGAAAAATGATTCATATTAATCCCAGAATCTGTAATGGAATACAGTGGGACTGTTTTTGTGGCTGTGTTTGTATCTATTATGAAGATATTTGCAATTAATGAGTGTTTGAATTACTGTAGATAATATTAAATTGTTCTTTTCTGTCCTTTGCCCTGTTTATCGAGAGCTACACACTCCCAGGTTCAGCGGTCACTCCAGCTCCACCCTCATTGACATCCCACTAATGGGCCATAATCATGGGCGGGGCCCTGACTCCAGATGACGTCATACAGGAGCCAGGAGCCAATCACACAGCAGACTAGAACAATGTCACAATGCGGCCATAGCCCCTCCCACTCCCGGGGCAGGTACAATAAAGAGCTCCCTGTATATTACCCTGATATTAAGACTGTTATTACATCCCCCTCCATGCTCCGTACCAATACTTTTCCTGACTCTGCTCCAGCTCGTCTTCCCCCAGCTACAGTTTCTCTTCCGTCAGTTCCAGGTATTCCTGGGCCCACCTCGCTGGGCAGGACACAGCAGGATCTGCGGGGGGACAGGAAGGGTCAGAGGTCAAACATCATTTAAAATTACACACCCGCAGGGCGCTGTAATCACCCTCAGATCATTTCCCACAATGCCCAGGCTCAGTGACGCTGTATCCACAATTCCCAGGGGCAGTGACCCCGTACCCACAATGCCGAAGGTCAGTGACCCTGTACACACAAGGCCCAGGGTTAGTGACTTGTACCCACAATGCCTGTGGTCAGTCAACCGTTACCCACGAAGCCCAATGTCATTGATGTTTACCCACAATCCCCAGCTCATTGACCCTGTACCAGCAACGCCCAGTATCAGTGACACTCTACCCACAATGCCGAGGGTCTGTGGCACTGCACCCACAATGTCCAGGGTCAGTGACCCTGTACCCACAATGCCTGAGTTCAGTGACCTTTACCCACCATCCCCAGGGTCATTGATTCTGGACCCACAATGCCTGGGGTCAGTAACTTGTACCCACAAACACAACCAACTCAGATACAGCATGTGTTCAATGCAGCATACAGCTCCCTTGACACTGCCCAATGAATCACAACCAGCTCAGGTACAGCATGGGGTGAATAAGATTGTGGAACAGTTCCTGCTCCTGATGTCCCCACCATTGAAGAAGCCAGCCTTCAGCCAATTCGATTCATTCCACATGATATCAAGAAACGGCAGAGCGCACTGGATACAGCAATGGATATGGGCCCTGGCAACATCCCGGCTATCATTCAGAAGATTTGTGCTCCAGAACTAGTGACACCGCTAGCCAAGCTGTTCCTGTACAGCTACAACACTGGCATCTATCTGGCAATGTGAAAAACAGCCCAGGTATGTCCTGTCCCCAAAAAGCAGGACAAATCCAGCCCAGTCAGTTACCGCCCCATCATTCTACTCACAATCATCAGCAAAGTGATGGAAGGCGTCATCGACAGTGCTATCAAAGGGCACTTACTCACCCATAACCTGCTCACAAATGCAAAGTTGGGTTCCGCCAAGACCACTCGGCTCTTGATCTCATTACAGCCTTGGTCTTAACGTGGACAAAGGAGCTGAATTCCAGAGGTGAGGTGAGAGTGACTGCCCTTGACATCAAGGCAGCTTTTGACCGAGTATCTCATCAAGGAGCCCCAGTAAAACTGAAGTCAATGGGAATCGGGGGGGAAACCCTCCACAGGCTGGAGTCATACCTACCACAACGGAAGATGGTTGTGGTGGTTGAAGGTCTATCATCACAGCCCCAGGACATCGCTGCAGGAGTTCCTCAGGGCAGTGTCCTAGGCACAACCATCTTCAGCTGCTTCATCAATAACCTTCCCTCCAACATGAGGTCAGAAATGGGAATGTTCGCTGATGACTGCAGTGTTCAGTGCCATTCACAACTCCTCAGATAACGAAGCAGTCCATGCCTGTAGGCAACAATACCTGGACGACGTTCAGGCTTGGGCTGATAAGTAGCAGGTAACATTCACGCCGCAGAAGTGCCAGGTAATGTCTATCTCCAACAAGCAGACTCTAACCAGCTCCCTTTGGCATTCAACGGTATTACCATCGCCGAAAACCCCACCATCAAATCCTGGTGGTTACCATTGCCCAGAAACATAACTGGACCAGCCACATAAATAATGTTGCAACAAGAGCAGGTCAGAGGCTAGATAATCTGCGGCGAGTGTCTCACCTCTTGACTCCCCAAAGCTTTTCCCCCATCTACAAGGCACAGCTCAGGAGTGTGAAGGAATACTCTCAAGTTGCCTGGATGAGTGCAGCTGCAAAAACACACAAGAAGCTCGATCCCATCCAGAACAAAGTAGCCCGCTTGATTGGCACCCCATCCACCACATTAAACATTCACTCCCTCCACCACCAGCGCACCGTTTCTGCAGTGTGTAGCATCTACAAGAAGCACTGCAGCAACTCGCCAAGGCTTCTTTGGCAGCACCTCCCAAATCCGTGACCTCTTCCACCTAGAAGGACAAGGGCAGCAGGCGCATGGGAACGCCAACACCTTCAAGTCACACACCATCCTGACATAAAAGTATCGCCGATCCTTCATCGCCACTGGGTCAAAATCCTAAAACTCCCTCCCTAACAGCACGTTGGGAGTACCTTCACTAAAGGGACTGCAGCGATTCAAGGTGGTGTCTCACCACCACCTTCTCAAGGGAAACCAGGAATGGGCAACACATACTGGCCAGTTCAGAGCCGCCCACATCCCATATATGAATTTTAAAGAAAGATTCGAGGGTGGCAAATGTAATCCCACGATTTAAAAAAGGAGGGAGAGAGAAAATGGGGAACTACAGACCGGTTAGCCTAAGATCAGTAGTAGGGAAAATGCCAGAGTCTATTATAAAGGATGTGATAAAAGGACACTTAGAAAATATCAACGGCATTAGACAAAGCCAACTTGGATTTATGAAAGGGAAATCGTGTTTGCAAACATACTGCAGTTTTTTTGAGTATGTAACTGGTAGAATAGATAAGGGAGAACCGGTGGATGTGGTGTATTTCGATCTTCAGAGGGCCTTTGATAAAGTCCCACATAAGAGGTTAGTATGCAAAATTAAAGCACATGTGATTGGGGGTAATATACTGGCATGGTTTGAAAATTGGTTAACAGAGAGTGGGATTCAATTATTCTTTTTCGGGGTGGCAGGCGGTGACTAGATGGGTAAAAGCTAAGTGTGTAAACGGTTATGAGGAGTGGGCAGGGAAGTGGCGTTGAGCCCTAATCAACCAGGATCTTACTGAATGGTGGAGCAGGCTCGAGGGACCAAGTGGCCTATTCCTGCTCCTATTTCTTATGTTCTTATGTGCCGCAGGCCTCAGCTATTGACAATATATATCAATGATTTGGATGAGGGAACCAAATGTAAAATTTCCAAGTTTGCTGACGACACAAAACTAGGTGAGATTGTGAATAATATGCAATGAGGCTTCAAGACGATTTATACAAGTTGAGTGAGTGGGCAAATACATGGCATTGCAGTTTCACGTGGAAAAATGTGAAGTTTACTACTTCGGTAAGAAAAACAGAAAGGTAGAGTATTGTTTAAATGGTGATAGATTGGGAAATGTCGATGTATAAAGGCTCCTGTGTGTCCTTGTACACCAGTCACTGAGTGCAAACATGCAGGTGCAGCAAGCACTTCCGAAGACAAATGGTATGTTGGCCTTCATTGCAAGATGATTTGAGTACAGGACCAAGGATGTCTTACTAAAGTTATTCAGGGCCTTGGTGAGACAGCACCTGGAGTACTGTGTGCAGTTCTGTTCTCCTTACCAAAGAAAGGATGTATTTGCCATAGAGAGAATGTAGCGAAGGTTCACCAGACTGAATATGTTTAAGAAAAAGATCGGTAGATTTCCAGAAAAAAGACTTCAAGGAGAATGGGGAGAGAGCGGGAAAATGGTAATGAAATTAGGATCATCCATGATCATATTGAATGGCAGAGCAGGCTGGAAGGGCCGAATGGCCTACTCCTGGCTTCACATGGGGCTGCAATCACCCTCAGGACCTTAACCACAATGCCCAGTGTTAGTGCCCATGTACGCACCGTGCCCAGTGTCGGTGACCCTGTGCTCATAATGCCCAGTGTCAGTGACCCTGTATCCACAATGCCCAGTGTCAGTGACCCTGTATCCACAATGCCCAGTGTCAGTGACCCTGTATCCACGATGCCCAGTGTCAGTGACCCTGTACCCACAATGCCCAGTGTCGGTGACATTGTGCCCATAATGCCCAGTGTCAGTGACCCTGTATCCACAATGCTCAATGTCAGTGACCCTTTATCCACAATGCCCAGTGTCAGTGACCCTGTACCCACAATGCCCTGTGTCAGTTACCCTGTGCCCATCATGCCCAGTGGCAGTGACCCTGTATCCACAATGCCCAGTGTCAGTGACCCTGTACCCACAATGCTCCGTTTCAGTGACCCTGTACACAAAATGCTGAGTGGCACATCCCCATACTGGTCACCTCGGCGATGAACCCCATTGAACAATCAGCTTCACTCTGGGCCTGAGATGTTTCTACGGTCGGTTTGGTGGCCAGAAACTCCTCAGCCCAGGTCCCTGACATCACCATGTCTGCCACAGCGGGGGCTTGGGGAGGGAAAACACCAGAGATTAGGGCCCGAATCTTGGCAGTAAAGGCCCAGGCACCATTCAAGGCCTGTGCTGAGTTAACCTGATCTCAACCGGTGTGTTACTGAGACATCCCCCGCCCTCAGCACACACACACACACAGACACAGAGCAGGAAAGGCCCAGGCTCCATCTCCGGCCTGTGCTGAGTTAGCCTGGTCTCACCCACTGTGGTACTGAGCCACACACACACACACAGAAACAGAGCGGGAAAGATCCAGGCTCCATCCCAGGCATGTGTTGATTTGAGCCCCTGCTCTACCCTCTACTCGCAGGGCTGATCTTACCTCGCTGCGGAGCATGTCAAAGAATTGATATCTCAAACTCCTGCAGTTAATGATGTGTTTGAATTCGTTACTTTAATATTAAATTGTTCCTTTCAGCCCTTTGCCCTGTTTCTTGGGACTAAACTCACTGCCAGTGTCAGCTGTTGTTGTGTATGTACCTTTAAGGGAATAACTGGTCTCAGACTGCAGTACCGGCAGTGACCACCCCTGTACAAAAGGCCCTAGCAGGCTTCTGTAGTTACAGTTTCCAGGTTGTCCCCATTCAGTAAAGAATTGTTATAATTAGCTCTGCAGTCCATGTCTCAATTATACATGGACATAATACTGGCGACGAGTAAGAAACGAACTTACCTGCAACTCGGCAGCACCTCAGACGACGTTATTGAAGGTCAAATCCAGAAGAAAGAAAGAAGAAAATAATCCAAAAAAACTCGAGAAACGGGCGTCGACAATGGGCAACAGCCCTCCAAAGTGCAGGAGAGACTGTCGAGAGCCAGGCTTGGTCTCCAGTCTGTGGATTCCCAGCTATTCGGGCTGGTGGCAGGTAGTGCACTGATACTTCCTGGGCTGCGGCGGGCGAGAGCTCGATCGGGTGGCTCTGCAACAGGGCCGGGCAGCGAGTCAGGAAGCAAAGAGAGAGAGAGAGGGTGGAGCACACAGGGCGTGGTCGGTGCTTCGCAGCCGACAGCGTTCGGACTTAAGAAGAGGGAGGGAAGTGTCCCAGAGGGTCCGCTCCACGACGGGAACGGTTCTTCAATTAATGGAGCAAATATTGAAGCGCGATAGAAAAATTAAAATACCGTGGAGAACGGCGTTGGCAGCAGCGATTGGGGAGGCATGAAGACCATAGGGCGTCGTCATTACAGGATAGTAAAATAAATATAATCGCCAGCAACAGCGTTGGCAGCAGCGGCAGCGGCGGGAAAGCGTGGGAGGCGCCATCATAACTCGGCGGTGAAGAAGGAAAAGCGTGGGATGCGCCATTTTGATCCATCGGGGATGAAGGCAAAGCACGGGAGGCGCCATCTTAGATTCTCAAGATGCCAAAGATTGGTGATATCACTGCCTTCGATAATGCAATAGCAGACTGGACCACATATGTGGAAAGAGTCGAGGTATATTGCGAGGCAAACGAAATAGCCGATGAGAAAAAGGCATCGGTATTGCCAAATTTAATGGGCGCAAGAACGTACGGCCTATTGCGGGACCTGATTACTCCAGCCAAACCGAAGGCGAAGAGTTTTAACGAAATTGCTGCTATCCTACAGGAACACCTAAATCCTACACCGCTGCTGATAGCAGAAAGATTTAAATGCCACAGGAGAAATCAGCATAAAAATGAGAGTTATGCTGATTACCTTACGGAACTACACAAGCTGTCAAAGCACTGCCAGTTCGGAACAGGACTGTCAGATACCTTACGGGACAAATTTGTCTGTGGACTCCTGAGTGAAGGAACCCAGGAGAGGTTACTCTCAGAGAAAGAGCTGACGCTAGATAAGGCTTTCAGCGTGGCAGTATCATGTGAAGCAGCATCAAGGGGAGCTGCGGAAATACAACAAAAGCCACAGGAATACGGCACCCACGAAATGACATGGGGATTTGCAAAATGTTATCCCTGCGGCAGAACAAACCATGACCAGAAGGACTACTGGTCCAAGGACAAAATATGCAGGCAATGCGGAAAGATGGGACACATTGCACGAGTTTGCAGGTCTGGGAAGAAGACCAACGACAACAGAAAGGCTACTAAGGAACCGTACAGGAAAGTACAAAAGATGACGGACAGTAGTTCCGAAGACCAGATGAGCGATAGTGAATCCAGGAACAAGAGACTAAGCTGTCTCAAACTTCACAACGTAATCGCAAAAGAGCATCTCCGAACCATTTGGGTCACCCTCACGATAGCAGGGTGCCAAGTCAAAATGGAATTGGATACAGGATCAGCACTAACCGTCATGAATCGACGAGACTACGAGCGGCTATTCTCACACATACCCTTGAGAGAGACATCCATTGTCTTGAGGACGTATACGGGGCAAAAAGTATACCCCAGAGGAAATATAAGGGTGCCTGTCGAAAACAACGACAAGAAAATACGGAAATTGTATCTCTACATTCTGCAAGATGGTGGACCGCCGTTATTGGGACGTGAATGGATCAGAAAGATAAGTTTAGACTGGCACTCCATTCAGGCACTGACAGTGGCTGGTAAAAAGGATGACGACGTCACTCTTGGACGATTGTCAACAATCTTAACTGACGTCAAAGAGGTATTTTAAGAAGAACTGGGCACCCTTAAATGCGTAAACACCTCGATAAAAATAGAGGAGAATGCAATTCCCAAGTTTTTCAAAGCAAGACCGGTACCATATGCAATTCGCCCAGCCGTCGAGGCAGAGCTGGAGAATCTGGAGAATGCAGGTGTGTTATCTAAGTTAGACTGGAGCAAGTGGGCGACAGCCATCTTTCCTGTCATGAAGAAAATGTTAAACAATAAGTCTGAGGAGCCAAGGAAGGTTCGCATCTGTGGGGACTTCAAGGTGACGGTGAACCCAGTCCTTCACACAGTACAATGTCGTCTTCCAAGGATAGAAGATATCTTCGCCTCACTATCTGGAGGGAAGCGTTTTATAAAAATTGACCTCGCACAAGCATATTTGCAGATGGAGGTTGAA
The DNA here is from genome assembly GCF_052327205.1 of Somniosus microcephalus. NCBI lineage: Eukaryota > Metazoa > Chordata > Chondrichthyes > Squaliformes > Somniosidae > Somniosus > Somniosus microcephalus. The sequence continues at coordinate 24,679,214 of NW_028225181.1, read as the reverse complement.
GATTCCTCTAGGAAGTATCTCACGATAAACATTCACAAAGGTCTTTACCAGTATTATCGACTGGTATTCGGAGTAGCATTAGCTCCGGCGATTTGGCAAAGAGCGATGGAACAAGTCCTGCAAGGGATTCTGGGGACTCAGTGTTACTTGACGACATCCTAGTGACAGGTGAAGATGAGAGTTAACACCTTGCCAACCTAGAGCAGGTGCTCACTAGACTACGTGAACATGGGCTACGAGCCAATCGCCCCAAGTGCGAGTTTTTTAAGAAACAGATATCGTATTGTGTCCACGTGATTGATGAAGAGGGGTTGCATAAGTCCCCTGACAAAATTGAAGCGGTAGTTTAGGCTGCAGCACCTGAAAATGTGTCGCAACTGATGTCATTCCTCGGATTGGTGAATTACTACTATAAGTTTTTGCCGAATTTGTCCACAATTCTGCATCCACTGAACGCCCTGCTACGAATGGGAGTAGCATGGAAATGGAGCGATGAGCTTAAGCAGGCCTTTCAGAAGAGTAAGGACCTAATCACTTCAAGAGAAGTATTGGCTCACTACAACCCATCACTACCGATAAGACTGGCGTGTGATGCGTGTCCCTACGGCAATCGAGCGGTACTGTCACATAAATTCCTTGATGGTTCAGAGAGGCCGATAGCTTTTGCGTCACGCTCGTTAACTTCAGCTGAGCGTAAATACGCCCAGATTGACAGAGAGGCCCTCAGCCTGGTTAAGGGGGTGAAGAAGTTCAATCATTACCTGCACGGTCAGAAATTTAGTCTACTAACTGATCATCAACCTCTCGTCTCCATTTTCAACCCTCAGAAGGGTGTACCGATAATGACGGCACAACGGCTACAGAGGTGGTCCCTTTTCCTAGGGGCACACCAATATGACATCGAGTACAAAGGAACTAAACAGCATGGGAATGCTGATGGATTGTCGTGCCTACCGTTGCCGACGGTGGAAGAAGAAGTGGCAGTGGATCCAGTGGAGTTATTCCACTCGATGATAGTCGAATGTCTCTCTGTGACGAATGCAAACATAGAAAAGGAAACACGAAATGACCGGACACTCTCCTGGGTCTATGATTTAACGGTGAAGAGCTGGCCAGCACATGGCGAACCACTGCTGCCAGCATTCTCGCCGAGAAGAGAACAGCTTTCAGTGTGCAGAGGAACCTTGATGTGTGGATCCAGAGTAGTAATTCCACCCAAATTGAAGGATAGAGTGCTCAATGAGCTTCATGAGGGTCATCTGGGAGGTGTAAAAATGAAGAACTTAGCCAGAGAGTTTGTGTGGTGGCCGGGAATCGATAGAGAAATCGTAGAGATGACCAAGAGCTGTATAGGATGCCAGAAGGTCCAAAACGGCCCACGACAAGCCCCTCTACATCCATGGGAGTGGCCCTCATCTCCATGGCAAATGGTGCACATTGATTTTGCTGCTCCCTTTATGGACTCGATGTTTTTAATTGCGGTGGATGCACATTCAAAGTGGCCAGATGTAATAAAAATGTCCTCAACCACCACAGAAAAAACTATCACAGTCTTAAGAACCATATTCGCCAGGAATGGGCTGGCTGAACAGATTTGCTTTGACAATGGGCCACTGTTTGTGTCTGAAGTGTTCCGGAGGTTCTTAAAGAACAACAGTGTTAAGCATTACACATCCGCCCCATATCATCCAGCCACTAATGGATTGGCCGAGAGGTTTGTTCAAACATTCAAGAAGGCTATCAAGGCAATGTGTAATGAAGATATACCTCTACAACACAAGGTGGATAACTTCTTGCTTGCCTACCGGAATGCGATACATGCAGTTACCAACCAAACTCCAGCCATGATGTTCTTCAATCGAAGACTACGATGCCGCTTGGATTTGCTTAAGCCAAACGTCAGAAGAGATGTGGAAAACAGTCAGTTTCAGAATATGAATGAAAGGCCGACCAGGAGTTCTAAGATAGGTCAACCAGTTTTGGCCCGGGACTAACGCACAGAGAAATGGCAGCCAGGAAGGATCTGTACACGGCAAGGACCTGTAATGTATACAGTGGACGTTGGAGAGAGCATTGTAAGATGCCATGCTGACCAGATTCTAGAGTCACTGGAAAACGTCAACTCCACACCACGATCTGATACACCTGGCGATGAAGCCGAAGTACCAATTGCTTCTACCGCAGAATCGGTGATATTGGAAGCATACGAACCAAACAACGACATTGATCCCGACGCAACCTTGCCAGAAGAACCTGATATCCCAAAGAGGCGTTATCCAGACAGAATCAGATAGCCTCCTCAAAGACTGAACTTATAATGGCTTAACTTCAACCAATGTATCTAGCAACCATAATTATAATTGTAATTAGTTAGTATTTAGTTGTTAAATGAATGCTATGTACTGTTAATCTAAAATGGGAGGAATTGTTGCATATGTACCTTTAAGGGAATAACTGGTCTCAGGCTGCAGTACCGGCAGTGACCACCCCTGTATAAAAGGCCCTAGCAGGCTTCTGTAGTTGCAGTCTCCAGGATGTCTGCATTCAGTAAAGACGTGTTATAATCAACTCCTGCAGCCCGTGTCTCAATTATACACGGACATAGTAGCTGTCACTCCAGCTCCTCCCACACTGACATCCCACTGATGGGCTGTAACCAGTGGCAGAAACCTGTCTCCACGTTAAAGTGAGGGGTGTGGGGTACATCAGTGTGTTACAGTGATGGGAGTTGGGTATATCAGAGTGTTACAGTGAGGACTAAGATAAATATCAGAGTGTTACAGTGAGGGGTGTGGGATTATTTGTGTTAGAGTGATGAGTGTGTGGTATATCAGTGTGTTACAGTGAGGGGTGTGTTGTATTTCAGTACTTTAGTGATGGGCGTGGGATGTAGCAGTGTGTTATGTGAGGGGTGTGGGTTGTTCCAGTGTGTTACATTCAGCGGACTTGGGTATATCAGTGTTACAGTGATGGGTGTGGGGTATATCAGTGCTACAGTGATAGGTGTGGGATATAATCGTGGTACAGTGAGGGATGTGAATTATATCAGAGTGTTACAGTGAAGAATGTGATGTATATCAGTGTGTTACTGTGAGGGGTATGGGGTATATCAGTTTATTTCAGTGAGGTGTGTGGGGAATATCAGTGTTAAAGTGAGGGGTGTGGTGTATATCAGAGCGTTTTAGTCAGGGGTGTGGGATATATCAGTGTGTGTGTTATCAGATTGATACAGTGAGGGGTGTGGCTTAATTTTCTTTTTTATTCATTGACGGGATGTGGGCGTCGCTGGCTGCATAGGCCTGCATTATTTGCCCCTCCCTAATTGCCCTTGAGAAGATGGTGGTGAGCCACCTTCTTGAACCGCTGCAGTCCATATGGTGTAGATACACCCACAATGCTGTTAGGGAGGGAGTTCCAGGATTTTGGCCCAGTGACAGTGAAAGAACGGCGATACAGGTCCAAGTCAGGGTGGTGTGTGGCTTGGAGGGGAACTTGTAGGTGGTGATGTTCCATTGTGTCTGCTCCCCTTGTCCTTCTAAGTGGTATAGGTCGCGGGTTTGTAAGGTGCTGTTGAAGGAGCATTGGCGAGTTGCTGCAGTGCATCTTGTAGATGGTACACACTGCAGCCACAGTGCGCCGGTGGTGGAGGGAGTGAATGTTGAAGGTGGTGGCTGGAGTGCCAATCAAACGGGCTGATTTATCCTGAATGGTGTCGAGCTTCTTGAGTGTTGTTGGAGCTGCACTCATCCAGGCAAGTGGAGAGTATTCCATCACACTCCTGACTTCTGCCTTGCAGATGGTGGAAAGGTTTTGGGGAGTCAGGAGGTGAGGCACTCGCCGCAGAATTCCCAGCCTCTGGCCTGCTCTTGCAGCCACATTATTTATATGGCTGGTCCAGTTCAGTTTCTGATCAATGGTAACCCCCAGGAGGTTGATAGTGGGGGATTCAGCGATGGTAATGCCATTGAATGTCAAAGGGAGATGGTTAGAGTCTCGCTTGTTGGAGATGGTCATTGCCTGGCACTTGTGTGGTGCGAATGTCACTTACCACTTGTCAGCCCATGTCTGAATGTTGTCCAGGTCTTGCTGCATATGGACATGGACTGCGTCAGTATCTGACCAGTCTTGAATGATGCTGAACAGTGTGCAATCATCAGCGAACATCCCCACTTCTGACCTTATGATGGAGGGAAGGTCATTGATGAAACAGCTGAAGATGGTTGGGCCTAGGCCCTGAGGAACTCCTGCACTGATGTCATGTGATTGAGATGAATGACCTCCAACAACCACAGCCAACTTCCTTTGTGCTAGGTATGATTCCAACCAATGGAGAGTTTTCCCCTTGATTCCCATTGACTTCAGTTTTGCTAGGGCTCCTTGATGCCACACTCCATCAAAAGTTGCCTTGATGTCAAGGGCAGTCACACTCACCTCACCTCTTGAGTTCAGCTCTTTTTCCATGTTTTGACCAAGGCTGTAATGAAGTCAGGAGCTGAGTGGCCTTGGCGGAACCCAAACTGGGCGTCAGTTAGCAGGTTATTGCTGAGTAAGTGCCGCTTGATAGCACTGTCGACGACACCTTCCATCACTTTGCTGATGATTGAGAGTAAACTGATGGGATGGTAATTGGCCGGGTCGGAATTGTCCTGCTTTTTGTAGACAGGACATACTTGGGCTATTTTCCACATTGACGGATAGACGCCAGTGTTGTAGCTGCACTGGAACAGCTTGGCTTGGGGCGCAGCTAGTTCTGGAGCACAAGTCTTCAGTACTATTGCCGGAATGTTGTCAGGGCCCATAGGCTTTGCAGTATCCAGTGTCTTCAGCCGTTTCTTGACATCACTTGGAGTGAATTGAATGGGCTGAAGACTGGCATCTGTGATGCTGAGGACCTCAGGAGGAGGCCGAGGTGGATCATCCACTCGGCAGTTCTGGCTGAAGATAGTTGCAAATGCTTCAGCCTTGTCTTTTGCACTCACGTGCTGGGCTCCACCATCATTGAGGATGGGGATATTTTTGGAGCCTCCTCCTCCTGTTAGCTGTTTAATTGTCCTCCACCACTCACGACTGGATGTGGCAGGACTGCAGAGCTTTGATTTGATCCGATGGTTGTGTGATGGCTTAGCTCTGTCTATCGCATGTTGCTTCCGTTTTTGGCATGCAAGTAGTCCTGTGTTGTAGCATCACCAGGTTGACACCTCATTTTTCGGTATGCCTGATGCTGTTCCCGGCATGCTCTCCTGCACTCTTCGTTAAACCAGGGTTTATCTCCCGGCTTGATGGTAATTGTAGAGTGAGGGATATGCCGGACCATGAGTTTACAGATAGTGGTTGAATACAATTCTGCTGCTGCATTCCAGATTACCCCACGAGGGGAAACATCCTCTCTGCACCTAGCTTGTCGAGCCCCCTCAGTATCTTAAATGTTTCAATAAGATCACCTCTCATTCTTCTGATTCCAAAGAGTATAGGCCCAGCCTGCTCAAACTTTCCTCAAAATTCAACCCGCTCATCTCTGGAATTAACCTCGTAAATCGTCTCTGAACTGCCTTCACTGCAAGTATATCCTTCCTTAAATGAGGCCAAAACAGTACGCAGTACTCAAGCTGTGCTCTCACCAATACCCTGTACAGTTATAGCAGAACTTCCCTGCTTTTATACTCCAACCCCCGAGAAATAAAGGCCAACATTATATTTACCTTTTTGATTACTTGCTGTACCTGAATGCTAACTTTTTGTGTTTCATGCACAATGACCCCCTTGTTACAGTGAGATGTGTGGCGTATATGAGAGTTTTACAGTGAAGGGTTTTGGGTATTTCAGAGTGTTACAGAGAGTGGTGTGGGGTATATCAGTGTTAGAGTGAGTGGTGTGCTGTATATCAGTGTTACAGTGAGGGGTGCGGGGTGTATTAGAGTGTTACAGTGAGGAGTTTAGGGTATATCAGTGTGTTACAGTGAGGGGTGTGGGGTATATCAGTGTGTTACAGTGAGGGGTGTGGGGTATATCAGTGTTACAGTGAGGGGTGTGGGGTATATCAGAGTTACAGTGAGGGGTGTGGTTTATATCAGTGTGTTACAGTGAGGGGTGTGGGGTATATCAGTGTGTTACAGTGAGGGGTGTGAGGTATATCAGTGTGTTACAGTGAGATGTGTGGGGTATATCAGTGTTACAGTGAGGGGTGTGGGGTATATCAGTGTGTTACAGTGAGTGGTGTGGGGTATATCAGTGTGTTACAGTGAGGGGTGTGGGGTATATCAGAGTTACAGTGAGGGGTGTGGTTTATATCAGTGAGTTACAGTGAGGGGTGTGGAGTATATCAGTGTGTTACAGTGAGGGGTGTGGGGTATATCAGAGTTACAGTGAGGGGTGTGGTGTATATCAGAGTGTTACAGTGAGTGGTGTTGTGTCTATCAGTTTTACAGTGAGTGGTGTGGGGTATATCAGTGTTACAGTGAGGGGTGTGGGCTATATCAGAGTGTTACAGTGAGTGGTGTTGGGTATATCAGTGTTACAGTGACTGGTGTGCTGTATATCAGTGTTACAGTGAGGGGTGCGGGGTGTATCAGAGTGTTACAGTGAGGAGTTTGCTGTATATCAGTGTGTTACAGTGAGGGGTGTGGGGTATATCAGTGTGTTACAGTGAGGGGTGTGGGGTATATCAGTGTTACAGTGAGGGGTGCGGGGTATATCAGTGTGTTACAATGAGGGGTGTGGGGTATATCAGTGAGTTACAGTGAGGGGTGTGGAGTATATCAGTGTGTTACAGTGAGGGGTGTGGGGTATATCAGTGTGTTACAGTGAGGTGTGTGGGGTATATCAGTGTTACAGTGAGGGGTGTAGGATATATCAGTGTGTTACAGTGAGGGGTGTTGGGTATATCAGTGTTACAGTGAGTGGTGTGCTGTATATCAGTGTGTTACAGTGAGGGGTGTGGGGTATATCAGTGTGTTACAGTGAGGGATGTGGGGTATATCAGAGTTACAGTGAGGGGTGTGGTGTATATCAGAGTGTTACAGTGAGTGGTGTTGTGTATATCAGCTTTACAGTGAGTGGTGTGGGGTATATCAGTGTTACAGTGAGGGGTGTGCTGTATATCAGTGTTACAGTGAGGGGTGCGGGGTGTATCAGAGTGTTTCAGTGAGGAGTTTGCGGTATATCAGTGTGTTACAGTGAGGGGTCTGGGGTATATCAGTGTGTTACAGTGAGGGGTGTGGGGTATATCAGTTTTACACTGAGGGGTGTGGGGTATATCAGAGTTACAGTGAGGGGTGTGGTGTATATCAGTGTGTTACAGTGAGGGATGTGGGGTATATCAGAGTTACAGTGAGGGGTGTGGTGTATATCAGAGTGTTACAGTGAGTGGTGTTGTGTATATCAGCTTTACAGTGAGTGGTGTGGGGTATATCAGTGTTACAGTGAGGGGTGTGCTGTATATCACTGTTACAGTGAGGGGTGCGGGGTGTATCAGAGTGTTTCAGTGAGGAGTTTGCGGTATATCAGTGTGTTACAGTGAGGGGTCTGGGGTATATCAGTGTGTTACAGTGAGGGGTGTGGGGTATATCAGTTTTACACTGAGGGGTGTGGGGTATATCAGTGTTACAGTGAGGGGTGTGCTGTATATCAGTGTTACAGTGAGGGGTGCGGGGTGTATCAGAGTGTTTCAGTGAGGAGTTTGCGGTATATCAGTGTGTTACAGTGAGGGGTGTGGGGTATATCAGTTTTACACTGAGGGGTGTGGGGTATATCAGAGTTACAGTGAGGGGTGTGGGGTATATCAGTTTTACACTGAGGGGTGTGGGGTATATCAGTGTGTTACAGTGAGGGGTGTGGGGTATATCAGTTTTACACTGAGGGGTGTGGGGTATATCAGAGTTACAGTGAGGGGTGTGGTGTATATCAGTGTGTTACAGTGAGGGGTGTTGGTTATATCAGATGGAGACAGTGAGGGGTTTTGGGTATATCAGTGTGTTACAGTGAGGGGTGTGGTGTATATCAGAGTGTTACAGTAAATGATTTGGGTTATATCGGTGCATTACAGTGAGAGGTATGGAGCATGTCAGTGTCTTATTTTGAGGGGTGTGGGGATTATCAGAGTGTTACAGTAATGGGCGTGTGGTAGATAACCTGTGAGTGTCTGAAGGGGCGCAGTAGAGGCAGCTTTAATCTGTATCTAATCCGTGCTGTACCTGCCCTGGGATATTTGATGGGAGGGTGTAGAGGGAGCTTCAATCTGTATCTAACTCCTGCTGTACCTGCAGTGGGAGTGTTTGATTGGGCATTGTAGAGAGAGCGTTACTCTGTATCAAACCACTGCTATACCTGCCCTGGGAGTGTTTGATGCGAAAGGTATTCACTTAGTTTTAGAAGAATGAGAGAGGGCCTCATTGAAATTTACAAAATTCTGACAGGACAAGTGTGACTGTCTGGGAGGTCGAGAACAAGGGGTCACAGCCTAAGGATACGGGGTAGGACATTTAGGACTGAGATGAGGAGAAATTTCCTCATTCAGAGGGTGGGGAACCTATGGTATCTTCACTCAGAGGGTGGGGAATATGTGGAATTCTCTACCACAGAAGGCTGTGGAGACAAAGTCACTCATTTACTCTGTATCTAACCCGTGCTGTACCTGCCCTGGGAGTGTTTGAAGGGACAGTGTAGAGGGAGCTTTACTCTGTATCTAACCCGTGCTGTACCTGCCCTGGGAGTGTTTGAAGGGACAGTGTAGAGGGAGCTTTACTCTGTATCTAACCCGTGCTGTACCTGCCCTGGGAGTGTTTGAAGGGACAGTGTAGAGGGAGCTTTACTCTGTATCTAACCCGTGCTGTACCTGCCCTGGGAGTGTTTGAAGGGACAGTGTAGAGGGAGCTTTACTCTGTATCTAACCCGTGCTGTACCTGCCCTGGGAGTGTTTGATGGGACAGTGTAGAGGGAGCTTTACTCTGTATCTAACCCGTGCTGTACCTGCCCTGGGAGTGTTTGCTGGATCTTCCTTCAAGCAGCTTTGCTCTGTAGCTAAACTGTGCTATACCTGAACTGGCAGTGTTTGATCAGACAGTGTAGTGGGAGCCTTACTCTCTATCTAACCCGGGCTGTACATGCCCTGCGAATGTCTGATGGGACGGCATAGACAGAGCCTTATAATGTAACTGCTCTGTGCTGTAACTGCCCTGGGAGTCTTGGAAAGGACAGTGTAGAGGGAACTGTGCCCTGCATCTAACTTTGCAGTACCTGATCTGGGAGTGTTTGATGTGATAGTATACAGGAAGCTTTATTCGGTATCTAACCTGGGCTTTACCTACCTGGGAATATCTGATGGGACAGTGCAGAGAAAGCTTTACTCTGTATCTAACCCGTGCTGTGCCTGTCCTGGCAGTTATAGATGGGGCAGTATAGAGGGAGAATTACTTTGTTTCTAATCCCTGCTGTACACGCCCTGCGAGTGTTTGCTGGCACAGTGTAGAGGGAGCTTTAATCTGTATCAATACAGTGCTGTACCTGCCCTGGGGGTGTTTGATGCGACAGAGTCGATGGAGTTTTACTCTGTATGTATCCTGTGCTGTTCCAGCCCTGGGAGTGATTGATAGGACAGTGTGGACGGAGCTGTACTCTGCATCCATCCTGTGCAGTACCTGCCCTGGGATTATCTGGAGCGACACTTTAGAGGGAGATTTACTTGGTATCTGAACGGTGCTGTACCTGCCCTGCTAGTGTTTGATAGGACGGCGTAGAGGGAGACTAACTTTGCATCAAACACTTGCTGTACCTGCCCTGCGAGTGTTTGATGGGACGGCTTGTGGAAGCTTTTTTCTGTATCTAACCTGTGCTGTACCTGGCCTGGCAGTTTTATTTGAGACAGTATAGAGGGCGCTTTGCTATTTAACTAACACGTGTACTACCTGCCATTCGAGTGTTTGATGGGCAGTGTAGGGGCAACTTTACTCTATATCTAACGAAAGCTGTACCTGCCCTGGGAGTGTTTGATGGCCTAAGGTAATGTGAGCTTTACTCTGTATCTAACCCGGTCTGTTCCAGACCTGGGCATGTTTGATAGGATGTTATACAGGGATCTTTACTCTGCATTTAACCCGTGCTGTACTGGCCCTGCGACTGTTTGGTGGAATGGTGTAGAGGGAGTTTCAGTCTGTATCTAACCCTGTGCTGTCCCTGCCCTGGGACTGTTTGATGGGACCATGGAGAGGGAGCTTTACTCTGTATCTAACCCGTGCTGTACCTGCTCTGGGAGTGTATGATGGGACAGTGTAGAGGAAGGTTTACTCTGTATCTAACCCGTGTTGTACCTGCCCTGGGAGTGTTTGATGGGACATTGTAGAGGGAGCTTTACTCTGTACCTAACCCGTGCTGTACCTGCTATGGGAGTGTATGATGGGAAAGTTTAGGGGGAGCTTTAGTCTGTATCTAACCCGTGTTGTACCTGCCTGGGAGTGACTGATGGGACATTGTAGAGGGAGCTTTATTTTGTATCTAACCCGTGCTGTACCTGCCCTGGGAGTGTTTCAGGCGACAGTTGTAGAGGGAGCTTTTTTCTATACCTGACCCGTGCTGCACCTGCCCTGGAAGTGTTTGTGGCGACAGTGTACGGGGAGGTTTACCCTGTATCTAACCCGTGCTGTACCTGCCCTGGAAGTGTTTGATGGAACAGTGTAGAGGGAGCTTTTTTCAATATCAGGCCCGTGCTGTACTTAACATTGGAGTATTTGAAAGACGAGTGCAAAGGGACCGTTGCTCTGTATCTAAGCAGTGCTATACCTGACCTGGGAATGTTCGATGGGATAGCATACAGGGAGCTTTACTCGATATTTAACCCGGGATGTGCCTGCCTGGGAATATTTGATGGGATATTGTAGAGGAAGCTTTACTCTGTGTCTAACCCTGTGCTGTCCCTGACCTGGACGTGTTTGATGGGTCCTTTTAGAGGGAGCTTTAATCTATTGCTAATCTATGATATAACTGCCTTGGCAGTTGTAGATGCGACAGTCTAGAGGGAGCATTACTCTGTATATAACCAGTGCTATACACGCCCTGCGAGTGTTTGATGGGAACGTGTAGAAGGAGCTTTCCTCTATATCTAACCCGTGCTTTACCTGCCCTGGCCGTGTTTGATGCGACAGTGAAGAGAGAGCATTACTCTGTATCTAAACCATGCTGTACCTACCCTGGGAGTGTTTGATGGGACGGCATAAATTGAGCTTTTTTCTGCATCTAACCTGTCCTGCACTTTCCCTGGGTGTGTTGAGGGGACACTGTGGATGGAGGTTTAATCTGTATCTAAACCTTGCAATACCTTTCCTGGGAGTTTATGATGGGACAGTGTAGAGGAAGCTATATTCTGTATCTAATCTTGTGCTGTACCTGAACTGGGAGTGATTGATGGGACAGTGTAGAGGGAGCTTTGTTGAAAATCTAACACGTGCTGCCCCTAAACTGGGAGTGTTTGATGGGACAGTGTAGAGAGAGCTTTTCTCTGTATCTAACCTGTGATGTACCTGCCCTGGGAGCACTTGATTGGCTAGATAGCGGAGGCTTTACTCTATATCTAACGTGTGCTTTACCTGACCTGGGAGTGTTTCATGTGATTATATAGAGGAAGCTTTATTCGGTATGTAACCCATGCTGTACCTACCGGGGAATATTTGATGGGACATTGTAAAGAAAGCATTAATCTGTATGTAACCCTGTGCTGTACTTGCCCTGGGAGTGTTTGATGTTTTTTTTCCGGAGGGCGCTTTACACTGTACCTAACCCATGCACTACATGCCTTCGAGTGCTTGATGGGACAATGTAGGGGTACCTTTACTTTGTATCTAACCAGTGCTGTACCTGCCCTGGGAGATTTTGATGGCACAATGTAAAGGGAGCATTACTCTCTATTTAAAGCATGCTTTACCTGCCCTGGGAGTGTTTAATGGCAAAATGTACAGGGAGCTTTACTCTCTATCTAAATCGAGCTGTACATGCCCTGGGAGTGTTTGATGGGACCGTGTAGAGGCAGCTTTACTCTGTATCTAACACATGCTGTACCTGCCCTGGGAGTTTTTGATGGGACAGTGTAGAGGCAGCTTTACTCTGTATCTAACACATGCTGTACAAGCCCTGGGAGTGTTTGATGGGACAGTGTAGAGGCAGCTTTCCTCTGTATCTAACCCGTGCTGTACCTGCCCCGAGAGTGTTTGATGGGACAGTGTAAAGGGAGCTTTACTCTGTATCTATCCCTGTGCTGTACCTGCTCTGGGAGAGGTTGATGCGTCTTTGTAGGGGGATCTTTAATCTGTACCTTACCTGTGCTGTTCCTGCGCTGGAATTGTTTGTTTGGACAGTGTTGAAGGAGACTTATAAAACTTTATAATCATTATAATGCTTAATAGTCACTTACAAAAGTTTTATAAAGTGTTATTACCAATTATAATGATTTATAAAGGATTATTTTGCAAAAACATAATATGCATCACTTTGTAACCCATTTAAATACCTTTATAATCCTGTATAACGCTTTGCCAAGCATTATAGCCCTTTATAAACAAATGTCAATCATTATAACCCTTTATATTATTTTACAATTCATCATTACACTTTATATTCCATTATAAACATTTATATTTCAGTATAATATTTTAATTTATTTTATAATCATATACAAACTAGCATAATCCTTTATCACCCTTTATAAAGCATCAGGATACAAGTTAGGGATAATTGGTAGGTACTCAAATTGGCAGGACGTGACATGTGGTGTTTCAATGGGATCTGTGTTGGGGCTTCAAATTTTCACAACATTTATTAATGACTTAGATGATGTTATAGAAATTCATATTCCAAATTTTTCGAAGACACAAAGAAAGGCAGCATTGTGGACAGAGCCCACCGCAGCTGAGCGGCGGACCTGCGAGAGCCACAAGTCAGCGAGAGAAGGATAAAAAGTGGGCAGAGAGGAGGCCTGGGACCGGAGCTAAACAGCGGACCTGCGAGAGTCACATAGTCAGTGAGAGGAGGATAAAAAGTGGGCAGAGAGAGGCCTGGGACCGGAGCTAAACAGCGGACCTGCAGGAACCACAGAGTCAGTGAGAGGAGGATAAAAAGAGGGCAGAGAGGAGGCCTGGGACCGGAGCTAAACAGCGGACCTGCGGGAGCCACAGAGTCAGTGAGAGGAGGATAGAAAGAGGGCAGAGAGGAGGCCTGGGACCGGAGCTAAACAGCTGACCTGCGAGAGGCAGAGAGTCAGTGAGAGGAGGATAAAAAGAGGGCAGAGAGGGGGCCTGTGACCGGAGCTGAACAGCGGACCTCCGAGAGGCAGAATGTCAGCTAGAGGAGGATAAAAAGAGGGCAGAGAGAGGCTTGGGCCCGCAGCTAAGCAGCGGAACTGCGAGAGGCAGAGTGTCAGCAAGAGGAGGATTAAAAGAGGGCAGAGAGGAGGCCTGGGACCGGAGCTAAACAGCGGACCTGCGAGAGTTAGGGAGTCAGCGAGAGGAGGATAATAACAGGGCAGAGAGGAGTGTAGTGTGTGTGACCGTTCCACCTTTAAGAGAACTATTTTAAGTGTTGCACTACTTTATCTTGGCTGCTCTATACTGTAATACCGGTGGTGACCACACCGGTATATAAGTGCTGTGTAATGACTTATTGGGCAGTTCCGCCCTGACCTTCGACTAGAAAAGACCTGTTAAAAGTTACTCTTGTGGTCTGTGTAATCATTCTCATTATAACACACAGACTTAACAGTGGCGACGAGTACGATCTTACCCTGTGGCAGAGATACATCCAAGGCAGTTTAACGGGCATCGAGAAGAGGCATCTGCCCTCATCATTCTGCTGAGAAAAGACTCGAGTCTGCAGAGCAAAGGAAGAATTCTGACAAGAAGCCTTCCATCAGCAACAGGCAGTGATCATCCCTTCTATCACGGTGGTGGGTAAGCCGATCAGCGACGAACAGCAAGCCAGCCACGTTGACTGTGAGTAGGGGAGAAAATAAAAAACGGAGGATATAAGGGCAGAGAACTCGACCACGGCCGGGGAAAAGGGCCGGACAGAAGTCGGGGCCAGAGGCGCTGAGACTGGGGCAGCGTAAGGCACGGAAGCCGTGGTGAATGCAAATGCAGCCGCTGTGAGAGACCGGGCTACAAGTGGGCTGGGAGATGCAACAGCGTCGAGAGAGAGCTCGACCGCGACCGGTGAAAAAGGCCGGGCAGCTACCGAGGCCGCGAGACGCAGCGACCGGGACAGCATAAGGCGCTGGAGAAAATAGCTGGCTGGGAGACGCAACAGCGTCGAGAGAGAGCTCGACCGCGACCGGTGAAAAAGGCCGGGCAGCTACCGAGGCCGCGGGGCGTAGCGACCGGGACGATCGTAAGGCGTGGGAGAAAATTTAAAAAAAAAAAAAAATGCGGAGAACTCAGCCGCAGCCAGGGGAAAGGACCGGACTGCAAGAGGGGCTGGGAGGCACGATTTAAAAACCGCTGGGGAGGGCGAATGCAGCAATACGGCAATCGCCATTACAGCCAGCGGGAGAGAAAGCAAACATAGGAAGCCACCATTTTCGTCGGCGGGGGAAGAAGACGAGCGCGGGAAACCGTCATTTTGAAAAAAAAACTAAAAGCAAAATTTCTTTTCGTCTCTCAAGAAGATTGCGAGGATGCCTAAGCGTGGTAACTTCAACGATTTCGATCCCGATGTTGAAGATTGGGCCACATATGTAGAACGCATAGAGATATTTTGTAAGGCTAATAAAATATCAAATGAAGATAAAGCACTAACCTTACTAAACTCAATGGGTGCGAAGACATACGGGCTATTGAAGCATCTTCTATCACCAGCTAAACCGGCGGATCAGACTTTCGCTAATATTGTTGCTGTCCTGAAGGATCATTTGAACCCCACACCGCTGATGTTAGCAGAACGGTTCAAATTTTATGCGAGAACGCAACTGGAAGAGGAAAGCAATGCGGAGTACTTAATTGAACTGTGTAAGCTAGCGAAATACTGCCATTTTGGGGAAAGCCTGACAGAGGCACTGAGAGACAAATTCGTGTGTGGATTGTCGAAAGAAGGAACACAAAAGCGGTTGCTTGAAGAGAATGATCTTACACTTGATAAGGCTGTCACTATTGCAGCATCGCACAAAGCCGCAGTGAGAGGCACTGCGGAAACGCAGCTGAAGGCAGCGGTACTCAGCGTAGATCAAATGGCTTCGGGTACAACGAAATGTTATCGTTGTGGGAAGACAACACACGATCAGAACCAATGCTGGTTTAAAAACCAGGACTGTAGAAAATGTGGCAAGCTTGGTCACATAGCTAAAGTATGCCGGTCAGGAAAGAAGACCAGCAACAAAATGTCACCGCAGGAAAAGTACAGAAAGGTACATAAGGAGGCTGAGAACAGTTCGGATGAACAGAATTCGGATTCAGACTCCAACAGCCAGGAACTGAGTAGTCTGAGAATTCACAATGTGAGTAAGGAAGCTGACCGACAAACTATCTGGGTCACACTGCAGATAGCAGGAGTGCAAGTGAAGATGGAATTGGACACTGGATCAGCATTGACGGTCATGAATAAACAAGATTACAAAAGGTTATTCACACATATTACCCTACGGGATACAGAGATAGTATTGCAGACATACACGGGGCAAAGAGTATACCCCATCGGAAAGATAAAAGTCAAGGTGAGACACAAGGGCAAAGAACACAAAGGAATGGACTTATATGTACTACCTGAGGGAGGTCCACCACTTCTGGGACGGGAGTGGATCAGGAAAATAAATAGGGACTGGCACCCCCTAAATGCAATGACGGTAGATTCTGGAAAAAGAAAAGATGTCAAACCTGAACGATTGTCCAGAGTACTGGATGAGGGCATATGCAGCAGTGACAGTGACAAAGCAGAGAGTGAGAACTCGGTGAAGACAATCAGCTCAGACTCTGGAACTGATGATGGTAAGACCAGCCCATGTACAAAAGACAAGTCTAAAATGGACTTGCAGACTAATGATGGAAAAACGAAGGAGTGCATAAATGCTTCAGAAGAGAACAAAGTATCAGAACAGAATTCCACTGAACAACAACAACATAGTTTGACAGAGAATTCTGAGTCTGTCCAGTCTACAGACATGCACATTTCTGAGGAACACCGGGCTCGAACTCAACTCCATTTCAAACTACAACAATTAGAACAAATGATTCGACGTTTTGAGCAAGAGACGAATGCAAAGAAAAAGTTCTTTGACACAGAGTGGGAGAATCTGGAAAGACAGCAGAAGCAGCTGATTGAGAAAATGGAACAGGAACACAAAAACCGTCTGTGCGATGAGGCCAAACGAATCAAAGCTGAGCAAGAAAGGGAATATGTCAAACTCATCGATCAGTTGAAAGCTAAGAAGAAAGAGCACCCTTTTGTGAGCAGTGTCAGCAGTAATAAGCCACTCAGGGAATTGGTGGCAGAGGCAAAAACTGAAGATGCTGCAGAGATCAAATTTGTTGCTGAAAGCGCTACTTCCAGAGCTTTGCTTCGAATTAAAGAATTACCAGTTAAAATTGTGAAACCCTTAAGAGAGAAGATTGGCATGGAGAAACATCGTGTCATTTTCGAATGCAAGGTTTCCAGGCCAAATGCTGCTGTCAAGTGGTATTACAAAGACAAAGAGATTCATCCCAGTAATAAATATGAGATTGTGAGTGAAGATGTGTACAGGAAGCTCGTTATTAATAATGTCGCTTTTGAAGATGAAGGCAACTACATGTGCGATGCCATAGATGACCAAAGCCCAGCAAAGTTATATGTAGAAGAGCAACCAATTGCCATCATTAAACCCATATGTGATGTGGAAGTGACAGAGCCAAGTGACGCCATTCTTGAGTGTGAGCTTTCAGTTGCTGACGTGAAGCCTCCAAAATGGATACTAAATGGTGAAATTCTTCATGCTTCTGAAGATGTGGACATTGAGCATCGTGGCACTAGTCATCGTCCCACTCTGAAAAAAACAACTCGTAAGATGACCGGCTTGCTGCAATTTATTGCAGGGAAATCAAAATCTGAGGCGAGGCTGACTATTAAAGAGCCTCCGTCAAAGGTGGTCAAAGAACTACAGAACATTACAGGGGAAGAGAAGCATTCTGCTACTTTGAGCTGTGAGTTTACACCTACTCCTAAGATGGTCAGATGGTACAAAGACCAGAGCTTAATCGAATCTGCTGACCGATACAAATTTAAACAAAATAAGAATGTGATAGAACTTACCATTACAAACCTCACACCCAAAGACTCTGGTGAATATAGTTGCAAATCAAGTAATGCAAAGACCACAGCCACACTCACACTTGAAGCTCCAAAAATAGAAATAATAAAACATTTGGAGGACGTAGATACTGAGGAGGACAGCAATCTAGTATATTCATGTGAGTTGTCCCATGATGATGAAGATGACGATTCATCTGAACCATTATCACCACTACCAGGTCCCGCACGTGGTCCCACCGAACTGAGCCAAATCAGTCTGGAAGTAGAAAAACTTCCCAAGGTACTCGAGCCTTTAGAAGTCAGCAATGCTGGTTCTGAAGTTACGAAAGTTCAAGCTGTTAAGTCCAGTGAAGGACTATTAGATGAGTCACCCCAGCAACGAGAACCTACTACACCACCGAGAACTACTACACCACCGAGAACTACTACACCACCGAAGCATTATCCGGACCGAGTCAGGAAGAGCAGGAGGCGCCTCCACAGAGACTGAATCTGTGAACTGTTTTTACATGAAGTTGTGTATATATGTTATGATGTTATGTTTAATGGGGAATATATATACTGTTAAGCTAAAAAGGGAGGATTGTAGTGTATGTGACCGTTCCACCTTTAAGAGAACTATTTTAAGAGTTGCACTACTTTATCTTGGCTGCTTTATACTGTAATACTGGTGGTGACCACACCGGTATATAAGTGCTGTGTAATGATTTATTGGGCAGTTCCGCCCTGACCTTCGACTAGTAAAGACCTGTTAAAAGTTACTCTTGTGGTCTGTGTAACAATTCTCATTATAACCCACAGACTTAACAAGGAGGAATGGGACCGGAGCTAAGCAGCGGACCTGCGAGAGCCACAGAGTCCGTGAGAGGAGGAAAAAAGAGGGTAGGGAGATGCCTGAGACAGGAGCTAAACAGCAGACCTGCGCGAGGTAGGGACTCAGCGAGAGGAGGATAATAACAGGGCAGAGAGGAGGCCTGGGACCGGAGCTAAGCAGCGGACCTGCGAGAGCCACAGAGTCAGTGAGAGGAGAATAAAAAGAGGGCAGAGAGGAGGCCTGGGACTGGAGCTAAACAGCGGACCTCCAAGAGACAGAGAGTCAGCGAGAGGAGGATAAAAAGAGGGCAGAGAGGAGGCCTGGGACTGGAGCTAAACAGCGGACCTGCAAGAGCCACAGATTCAGCGAGAGGTGGATAATAAGAGGGCAGAGAGGAGGCCTGGGACCGGAGCTAAACAGCGGACCTCCGAGAGGCAGAATGTCAGCTAGAGGAGGATAAAAAGAGGGTAGAGAAAGGCTTGGGCCCGCAGCTAAGCAGCGGAACTGCGAGAGGCAGAGTGTCAGCGACAGGAGGATTAAAAGAGGGCAGAGAGGAGGCCTGGGAACGGAGCTAAGCAGCGGACCTGCTAGAGCCACAGTGTCAGTGAGAGGAGAATAAAATGAGGGCAGAGAGGAGTCCTGGGACTGTAGCTAAGCAGTGGACCTGCGAGAGCCACAGAATCAGCGAGAGGAGGATAAAAAGAGGGCAGGGAGAGGCCTGTGATCGGAGCTAAACAGCGGACCTGCGAGAGGTAGGGACTCAGCGAGAGGAGGACAATAACAGGGCAGAGAGGAGGCCTGGGACCGGACCTAAGCAGCGGACCTGCGAGAGCCACAGTGTCAGTGAGAAGAGAATAAAATTAGGGCAGAGAGGAGGCCTGGGACTGTAGCTAAGCAGCGGACCTGCGAGAGGCAGAGAATCAGCGAGAGGAGGAAAAAAGAGGGCAGAGAGGAGGCCTGGGACCGGAGCTAAACTGCGGCCCTGCAAGAAGCAGAGTGCCAGCGAGAGGAGGATTAAAAGAGGGCAGAGTGGAGGCCTGGGACCGTAGCTAAGCAGCGGACCTGCGAGAGGCACAGAGTCAGCGAGAGGAGGATAAAAAGAGGGCAGAGAGGAGGCCTGGGACCGTAGCTAAGCAGCGGTCCTGCGAGAGGCAGAGAGTCAACGAGAGGAGCTTAAAAAGAGGGCAGAGAGGAGGCCTGCGACCGGAGCTAAACAGCGGACCTGCGAGAGGCAGAGAGTCAGCGAGCGGAGGATAAAAAGATGGCAGAGAGGAGGACTGGGAAAGGAGCTAAGCAGCGGACCTGCGAGAGGCAGAGAGTCAGTGAGAGGAGGATAAAAATAGGGCAGAGAGGAGGCCTGGGACTGGAGCTAAACAGCAGACCTGCGAGAGCCACGGAGTCAGCGAGTGGAGAATAAAAAGAGGGCAGAAAGGAGGCCTGGGACCGAAGCTAAGCAGCGGACCTGCGAGAGGCAGTGAATCAGCGAGAGGAGAGAGAGAAGTAAAAAGAAATCGAAGTGTGATGCCACCAGAAACCAGGTAAGTGATTGGTTGGTGAGTATTACTCTCTTTCTTGCTTTTTACCAAACTTAATTTTTGTGGTTTATAGTTTCTAGTTTCGCTGTTGTGTAGCGGGGACTGCTGTTAAACAAGGGCACTTGAGTATAACATTTAATTGAAGTGTAATTAGTGGTATTGATTTGATTTAAATTAATTTGAATTAATTAAAGGGTGATTCATGGCAGCAGAGCTCGGCCCCATGCCATGATCCTCCTGCACTATGTGGGAAATCCAGGACACTTCCTTTGTCCCTGACGACCATGTGTGCAAAAATTGTACCAAGCTGCAGGTACTGACACATCATATTGCAGCGTTTGTGCTGCGAATGGATACATACTGGAGCATTGGCGATGCTGAGCACATCGTGGATAACAAGTTCAGGGAGTTGGTCACACCGCAGGTAAAGTGTGCACAGACAGGAAGGGAATGGATGATCGCCAGGCAGAGTAGATTATGCAGGCACATGGTGCAGGGGTCCCCTGTGGCCATCCCTCTCTCAACCAGATATAACAATTTGGATATTGTTGAGGGAGATGGTTTATCGGGGGAAGGCAGCAGCAGCCAACATCCTGGCACCATGGGTGGTTCTGCTGCACAGGACGGGAGGAAAAGGAACGGGAGAGCTATAGAGATAGGGGATTCTATTGTAAGCGGAATAGATAGGCGTTTCTGCGGCCGCAAACGAGACTCCAGCAGGGTATGTTGCCTCCCTGGCGTAAGGGTCAAGGATGTCTCGGAGCGGCTGCAGGGCACTCAGGAGGGGAAGGGTGAACAACCAGTTGTCGTGGTGCATATAGTTACCAATGATATAGGTACAAACCGGGATGAGGTCCTAAAAGCTGAATATAGAGAGTTAGGAGGTAAATTATAAAATAGGTCCACAAAGTTTGTAATCTCAGGACTGCTACCAGTGCTCTGTGCTAGTCAGAGAAGAAATAGAAGGATATTTCAGCTGAATGCGTGGCTAGAGGAATGGTACAATGGGGAGGGATTCAAATTCCTGGGACATTGGAACAGTTTCTGGGAGATGTGGGACCAGTACAAACTGGACGGTTTGCACCTTGGCGGGGAGGGAACCGATGTCCCAGGGGGAGTGTCTGCTAGTGCAGTTGGGGAGGGTTTAAACTAAATTGGCAGGGGTTTGGGAAACTGTGCAGGGAGACAGAGGATAGGGAAGCAAGGATACAAACAAAAGACAGGAGGAGAAAAGCTAAAGTGGATGAAAAATAAATCAAGGGTGTAAGTCAAACAGGGCCACAATAAATACAAATTCTAAAAGAAGTAAGAGTGCTAAAAATTCAAGCCTGAAGGCTTTGGCATAGAAATTCAGTTGATAGCGCCAGCCGCTCGCGCCTTAGGAGGAGGAGAAGTTGGGCACGAAGTGGCTCGTGCCTGGGCGCGGCACGATCTGTGCCTCTCGCTAACTTAAGTCAAGATTTAGCGGCGGCACAAAACGACAGCACCCACTCAGCTGCGCACGCAGATCCTGATGTAATTTGATGGTGCAATGCCCTTGGTGCGCTCTGAACTGGAACTTCTGTGGCGCC
This sequence comes from Somniosus microcephalus, assembly GCF_052327205.1. Taxonomy (NCBI): domain Eukaryota; kingdom Metazoa; phylum Chordata; class Chondrichthyes; order Squaliformes; family Somniosidae; genus Somniosus; species Somniosus microcephalus. The sequence continues at coordinate 24,658,044 of NW_028225181.1, read as the reverse complement.
CCCCTTCTGTGCAACTGGCGCCCCCAGCGACTGGTTGAGTGGAACGGTTTACGGTCGCTGTGGGGCACGTGGGACGCTATTGAAAAGGGACTCTTCCTGCATTCATTGTGGCAGCCATTTTGTTTCTCTCTTTCTGTGTGAGAGAGAGAGATTTGGAGAGAGACAAAGGGAGAGAGCTTTCTGCTTTCACTCAGCACTCGCACAGGTACTTTTGGCTTCAGTTCAGAGCTTTGCACTTGGATTTAACTTTCAGTGCCATAGCCTTGAGTCGCCACACATAATGGGGACTGCAATGGGTGGAAACGTTGGGTTTCTGCATTGCACTCAAGGTTCTCAGAGACGCCGAGAGAGAGTGCCAGTCATGATCAGATGGAGAAGGGCCAACAGGCGTCGGCACAGGAGACCTTATCCACCAATGTCTACCGCCAGCAGTTCTCATATCTCAACATGTCTGAGGAGCAGTGTGTTCAGAGGTTGTGATTCAGAAGGGAGGTGGTCACTCAGGTCTGCCACCTGCTTCAGAGAGATCTGCTGCCACAGCTGAGGAGCAGGACATCTCTGTTGGTGGCAGTGAAGGTGACAGTGGCTCTCAACTTCTATGCCACCGGCACCTTCCAATCCGCGACTGGGGACATTGCTAATATCTACCAGTTTGTGGCACATTGCTGCATCCGCCAGGTGATGAAAGCCCTCTTCAGAACGAGACTTCAGTACATCTCCTTCCCCATGAACCCGGACAAGCAGCAAGAGCCTGCAATGGGATTTGCAAGTATAGCGGCCTTCCCCATGGTCCAGGGCGCCATTGACTGCATGCATGTGGCTTTGCGGGCACTTCTACAAAATGCCAAGAATTACCGCAACCGGAAGGGATACCATTCGTTCAACGTCCAATTGGTGTGGGACCACAGGCAGCTCATACTAGCTGTCAATGCCCGCTTTCCAGGCAGCAGCCATGATGCCTTCATCCTGCGCCAGACTTCTGGGGCAGATATTTTCGAAGCCCCGGCTCATCAGGAGGCTGGTTTGTCGGGGACAAGGGCTTTCCTTTGTGCATGTGACTGATGAACCCGCAAGGTGCGCCCAGCACCCCTCTTGAAGCACGATACAGTGACAGCCATCAAGCGACAGGGAACATCATTGAGCACACAATCGGTGTGCTCAAGCAACGGTTCCACAGTCTGGACCATTCCGGGGGAGCCCTTCAGCACTCGACTGAGCGAGTCTCCCAGTCCGTTGCAGTGTGCTGCAAGTTTACAACCTGGTTATACTCAGGACTCAGCCACTGCCAGCAGACATTGGAGGACCAGCAGAGGAGGAGGAGGAGGACGAGGAGGAGGAGGAGGAGCACCAAGATGGGAGGGAGGCACAAAGTGAAAGGGCCATCCGTCGGCGGATAATTGCAAGCTGGTTCTAGGCCCCCTCTCAGGGAATGGCTTGTGACATTGAAAGCACATGAATGGAGCCACTCTGCAAACCCTCACCCGGTCAAGGCAACAAATAGTTCAAAGCGCAAACATGGACTATCTGAATAAAGACAATTTTTTATTTTACGAACTCTGTGCCCTTCCCGCATGACAAACAAATACAGAGAAACACCCCAAAAAACAGTCAGACACATAACTGGCTCTCACAACCTGGAGAAAGTGAAAAAAACAGTTAAACAAAAATGACCATGATCCTCGGCCTTCATATAAAAAACAAACACAACATTGTCGGCCTTCATATAAAAAACAAACACAACATTGTCGGCCTTCATATAAAAAACAAACAGAACATTCTCGGCCTTCATATAAAAAAAAATTCTGCCACACCTTCTACTTTTACACCTGCGAAGGTGATCCGCCTCGCTTACGCGATTTGCCCCTTCCCACCCTGTAACTTCTCCTCAATGGGACCCCAGTGGCTGCAGCAAGGCTGGGGGAAGGCTGCTGAGGGTCAGGTGGTGAGTCAGCAGATGCCCTCGGGGGACGGCCTGGACCAGCTCTGGGCCTGGAGGGCCTGGCTGCTGACTGCTCCAACTCTGCTTGGGCGGCAGCAGTCTGTGCTACGGGTGGTGGCAGCTGCAGTGGAGGAGTAACAGTTTTGGCAGCAGGAATGCTTCCAACCTGACAGAGCACAGGCACTCCCTGGTCGGCCAATACACTGGCACTCACACGGGCCAGCACTGAAGCATGCGGAGCAATCTGCTGAAGCACAGACTGCTGGGCTGCTGTGGTGCAGCGAGGGCCCCGGCGATTACTGGCCGATCCAGCGAGGGTGGCAGCACTTAGTGACCGTGTGGCCCTGACCTGTGTCTGCATCAGACCAGCCAGTGATTGCATGGCATGATTATGCACTTGGCTGGAAGCCGCCTGTGCTGCCCCGAAGTCCTGCAGCCTCCTGGCCTGTGCTGCCCGAAGTCCTGCAGGCTCCTGGCCTGTGCTGCCCCGAAGTCCTGCAGACTCCTGGCTTGTGCTGCCCCGAATTCCTGAACAGTCTGCCAGTGACTCTATGGAGTCAGTCATTCTTGCCACTGCAGCCATGAGCTCAATGTGCCTGCACTCAGCCTGGGCGCCCATTTCACCAAGGAGCCGCACCTCCTCTATGCTCACCGTAGCAGGATTGCAGGCTGCACTCACCCTCTGGGGAGAAGGCCGCCGAGCTTCCCCACCCCTCCCGCATTGCTGCAGCCCACTGGGCCCTGGAGCTTCACATTCATCAGACCCTTCCCCCCTGCTCCCCTCCAGGGAAGACGTGTCCCCATCATGGCCATGGACTGCCTCGGCTGAGGGTGGCACTGATGGGCCGGCTTCCTCTTCCTTCTCCTCGAATTCCAAATCAGTCGCAGTGCCAGCTTGAGGGCCCGCCTCCTCACCTGGCGACTCATCATCTGAAACCAGGGAGGCACAGGAGTTGCTTTAGTGTGAGGACAGGGCGGCAGCGAAGTGAGGCATGAGTGCTGCAATGCAATGCATTGTTTCGAGAGTGGCAAATTATGCTGGTGTGAGGCACAAGTGGAAAGAGAGAGGTCTAAAAGGTGATAACCTTACCATTGCTGTTCAGGAAGGGGTCAGTATCTCCAGTGGCGACAGGGCCAATCAGCCAGCCTCCCATTATCCGCTCTACTCACTGCTCCAGGTCGCTCAGGTCTTTAAGGTCAGGACGGCCTCCCCTGGTCCATCACTGTTGCCTCCGATTGTGGGCCAGCTTGCCCTGCAAGAGAAAGGACGGCCTCTGAGTAGTGTCAAGCCCTGATCTTGCCTGCACTGTCTCTCATGGTGGAATAGCCCTGACAGTGTCAAGCTCTCATCTTGCATGCACTGTCTCCCATGGTGGAATAGCCCTGACAGTGTCAAGCCCTGAGCTTGCCTGCACTGTCTCCCATGGTGGAATAGCCCTGACAGTTTCAAGCCCTGATCTTGCCTGCACTGTCTCCCATGGTGGAGTAGTCCTGACAGAGTCAAGCCCTCATCTTGCCTGCACTGTCTCCCATGGTGGAATAGCCCTGACAGTGTCAAGCCCTCATCTTGCCTGCACTGTCTCCCATGGGGGAATAGCCCTAACAGTGTCAAGCCATTATCTTGCCTGCACTGTCTCCCTTGGTGGAATAGCCCTCAGAGTGTCAAGCCCTCATCTTGCCTGCACTGTCTCCCATGGTAGAATAGCCCTGACAGTGTCAAGCACTCATCTTGCCTGCACTTTTTCCCATGGTGGAACAGCCCTGACAGTGTAATGCCTTCATCTTGCCTGCACTGTCTCCCATGGTGGAATAGCCCTGAAAGTATCAAGCCCTCATTTTGCCTGCACTGTCTCCCATGTTGGAATAGCCCTGAGAGTGTCAAGCCCTCATCTTTCCTGCACTGTCTCCCAACGTCGAAAAGCCCTGACAGTTTGTAAGGTGGTGAATGTGCATGTGGTTTTCATGAGAATCCCATAGCTGTTGGATGAGGGCTGGGCATTTGGGCTTTCAGGATCCTTTGGCAGTAAAGTGAGGTGCCCAAGCAGGGATGAAGTGGATATTGGAAAGGGTACTCAACCTGACAACCCGAGTGAGGTCGTTGAACTTTTTTCTGCACTGCGTGGGTGTCCTGGGGACCAAGCTTTTGCAGGTCACTCTGTTTGCCACCTCCCTCCAGGCTTTTCTGTACGCGCTGGGCAGCGGCCTCCTGCCACTGTCAGGGAAGTGGGCAGGTCACCTGTGCTCCACTGCGCCAACCAGAAGCTTCAGGGCACCCTTGCTGAAGCGCTGCTCTCGCTCCCTGGCCTTCTCCATAGTCGTGGGCGTAGCGTTCTTGAAGCAGCTCTGTTTCGGCCTAGTTTCAGGGCTGCAGTGTGCAGGACGTGGGTGCAATCCAAATCGACCCTCCCCCTTTAAGAGCTGACCAGTGCCAGCGTGCCTGCCTTCAATCAATAACTCGCTGTACCTGCGCGACGCCCACCCTTGGTGGTAGCGCCTTGGCTCGCCAGGTTAGCACCTTATGATAGTCGTGCAGCGCCTGCTTTAGCGCAGCAGCAACCTCTTGGGGCGATGCAACACAATTTCGGCGAAGGTGGCACTAAGTTTACATCCTAGGGTCTTGAGGGAAGTGGCGGTAGGGATTGTGGATGCATTGGTAATAATTTTCCAAAACTCCCTGGACTCGGCAAAGGTCCCGGCAGACTGGAAAACTGCTAATGTAACACCCTTATTTAAAAAGGGCAGTAGACAGAATGCGGGAAACTATAGACCGGTTCGCCTAACATCTGTGGTAGGTAAAATATTGGAGTCCATTATTAAGGAGACAGTAACAGGACATTTGGATAATCATAATTTAATAGGACAAAGTCAGCATGGTTTTATGAAGGGGACGTCATGTTTGTCAAATTTGCTGGAGCTCTTTGAGGAAGTAACATATAGGGTGGACAAAGGGGAACCAGTGGACGCAGTGTATTTAGACTTCCAAAAGGCATTTGGCAAGGTGCCACACAAAAGATTATTGCTTAACATAGAAAATCACGGGATTAGGGGTAATATTCTGGCATGGATAGAGGATTGGCTCTCTAACAGAACGCAGAGAGTTGGGATAAATGGTTCATTCTCAGACTGGCAGTCAGTAACTAGTGGTGTTCCGCAGGGGTCAGTGCTGGGTCCCCAACTCTTTGCAATCTATATTAACGATTTGGAGGAGGGGACCGAGTGTAACATATCAAAGTTTGCAGCTGATACTAAGATTGGAGGGAAAGTAGTGAGTGAGGAGGACATAAAAAACCTGCAAGGGGACATAGACAGGCTAAGTAAGTGGGCAGAGATTTGGCAGATGGAATACAATACTGGAAAGTGTGAGGTTATGCACTTTGGCAGGAAAAATCGTAAAGCAAGTTATTATCTTAATGGCAAGAAACTGGAAAGTACTGAAGTACAAAGGGATCTGGGGGCCCTGGTGCACGAAGCTCAAAAGGTTAGTATGCAGGTGCAGCAAGTGATTAAGAAGGCCAATGGAATATTGGCGTTCATTGCTCGGGGATAGAATATAAAAATAGGGAGGTATTGCTTCAGTTGTACAAGGTATTGGTGAGACCACACCTGGAATACTGCGTACAGTATTGGTGTCCATACTTATGAAAGGACATACTTGCTTTCGAGTCAGTACAAAGACGGTTCACTCGGTTAATCCCGGGGATGAGGGGATGGACATATGAGGAGAGGTTGAGTAGATTGGGACTCTACTCATTGAAGTTCAGAAGAATGAGAGGCGATCTTATTGAAACATATAAGATTGTGAAGGGGTTGGATCGGGTGGATGTGAGGAGGATGTTCCCGATGATGGGTGAAACTAGAACTAGGGGGCATAGCCTTGAATAAGGGGCTGCTCTGTCTAAACTGAGATGAGGAGGAACTACTTCACTCAGACGGTGGTAGGTCCATGGAATATGCTGCCCCAAAAAGCTGTAGAAGCTACATCATTACATACATTTAAAACAGAAATCGACAGTTTCCTAGAAGTAAAGGGAATTATGGGTTACGGGGAGAGGGCAGGAATTTGGAAATGAGTCTAGGCTCGGATCGGTCATGGCCCTGTGGGTAGCGCAGCGGGCCCAGGGGCCGTGTAGCCTGATCCTGCTCCTATTGCGGGTGTCTAATTATGTTAGATTCAGGAGATGGTTCTGTGATTGTGGATTGGCGCTTAGGATCAGATCAGCCATGATCTTATTGAATGGCGGAGCAGGCTCGAGGGGCTGATTGGCCTACTCCTGCTCCTATTTCTTATGTTTTTATGTTTTCAGTTGCGCCGGCCACTAAATTTAGCGAACGCCCGGCTGTAGCGCCCCAAATGTGGCAATACTGATTTTCTCGGCCTTTGTGTTTTAATGCGAGGAGCATTCATAAAAAAGGGGGATGAATTAGCTGCACAAATAGATGTAAATGGATGTGATACAATTGGGATTATGGAGACATGGCTCTAGGGTGAGCAAGGCTGGGAATTCAACATCCAGCGGTATTCAATATTCAGGAAGGGCAGGAAAAAAGGAAAAGAAGGTGGGGTAGGATTGCTGGTTGAAGAGGAGATTACGACAATAGTAAGGAAGGATATTAGCATTGATGATGTGGAATATGTATGTGCCGAGCTGAGAAATACCAAGGGGCAGAAAAGGTTAGTGGGAGTTGTATCCAGACCCCCAAACAGTAATGCTGAAGTTGGGAATGGCATTAAAAGAAAAATTAGAAATGCGTGCAATAAAGGCACAGAAGTTATCATGGGTGACTTTAATCAACATATAGATTGGGCTAACCAAATTTGTAACAATGCTTTGGACGACGGTTTCCTTAACCAATATGTCGAGGAACCAGCGAGAGATCAGGCCATTTAGACTTGGTATTATCTACTGAGAAAGGATTAATTAGCAATCTTGTGCGAGGCCCCTTGGGGAGGAGCGATCATAATATGATAGAATTCTTCAGTAAAAAGGAGAGAGAATTAGTTGACTCAGAGACTAGGGTCCTGAATTTAAATAAAGGAAACTATGATGTTATGAGGCACGAGTTGGCTAGGATATATTGGGCAAGCTTACTTAAAGGGTTGATGGTGGACAGGCAATGGCAAACATTTAAAGATCGCATGGATGAAATACAGAAATGGTGCTTCCATGTATGGCATAAAAATAAAACAGAAAAGGTGACTCAACCGTGGATAACAAGTGAAATTAGGGATAGCATAAGATCCAAGGAGGTGATATAGAATTTGACCAGAAGAAGCAGCAAACCTGAGGATTGGGAGCAGCACAAGATGACAAAGGGATTAATTAAGAGGGGAAAAATAGATAATGAGAGTAAGACCTCAGGGAACATAAAAACTGACTGTAAAGCTTCTATATATATGTGAAGAGAAAAAGATTGGTAAAGACAAGCATAGGTCCCTTGCAGTCAGAATCAGGGGAATTGATAATGGGGAACAAAAAATAGCAGTCCAATTAAATACATACTTTGGTTCTGTCTTCACAAAGGAGGACACAAATTGTTGTATCCGTGTGTTAATGGAGACACGGAATGCAGGAGTTGGTTTAACAGGTGTTTACTGAACAAAGTCTGGAGGTGAACTAAAAGATACAAGACACGATACAGGCTTATATAGCCCGAGTGGCCACTACCAGCATTACAGTTCACAGGGGCTCTTAAAGGCACATACACCACAATTCCTCCCCTTTTAGACAGCCAGTACATAACATTTTAAGTAATCACTAATTAACATGTTTACAACAACAATAATCTACATATTTGCTGCAGTTAATCAATTATAAGTCAGTCTCTCTGGAGGCTTCATGACTCAGTCCGGATAATGCCTCGGTGGTGTCGTAGTTTCTGGTGATGTAGTAGGTTCTTTTGGCAAGGTCGATTCGGCTTGAATGCCAGTGTCGGGTTCATCTGGTTCCAGTATCACCGGATCGGAGGTAGATACTATGGGTATCTCGGCTTCATCATTAGGCGTATAGTGTTGTGGTGTAGGTTGTCCCTTTTCGGATGACTCTATGATCTGGCCAGCATGGCACCTTATTATGCTTTCTCCGATGTCCACGGTGTACATCAGTGGTCCTAGTCGTGTGCAAATAGTTCCAGGCTGCCATTCCTCGGTACGGTAGTCCCGGGCCAAAACTTGTTGACCTATCTGGAAGGTTCTAGTTGGCATTTCATTCATGCCTTGAAATTGTCGGTTCTCCACGTCCCTTCAAATGTTTGGCTTGATCAAATCCAGCCGGCATCTTAGGCTTCTATTGAAAAACATCATGGCGGGAGTTTGGTTTGTAACCACATGTGTTGCATTCCTGTATGCAATCAAGAAGTTATCTACCTTATGCTGTAGATTTATGTATTCATTACCCATGGCCTTTATGGCCTTCTTGAAGGTCTGGACAAACATTTCAGCCAATCCATTGGTGGCGGGATGGTATGGGGTGGCCGTGTAGTGCTTAAGCCCATTGAATTTTAAGAACTCCCCTAATTCTTCGGACACAAATTCTGGTCCATTATCAGAACAGATCTGTTCAGGCAGCCCATTCCTCGCAAATATGGTCCTTAATACTGTGATGTTTTTTTCCGTGGTGGTGGAGGACATCTTTATTACATCTGGCCACTTGGAGTGTGCATCAACCGCGATTAAGAACATTGAGTCCATAAATGGACCAGCAAAGTCGATGTGTACCCTTTGCCATGGAGATCAGGGCCACTCCTATGGATGTAGAGGGGCATGTGGTGGGGCATTTTGAAACTTCTGGCATCCTAGACAGCTCTTGGTCATTTCTTCGATGTCTCCATCGATACCTGTCCACCACACAAACGCTCTGGCTAGGTTCTTCATTTTCACTCCACCCAGATGCCCCTGGTGAAGCTCCTTTAGCACTTTATCCTGGAGTTTGGGTGGAATCACCACTCTGGATCCACACATCAAGGTTCCTTGGCACACTGCCAGCTGTTCTCTTCTTTGTGAGAATGCTGGCAACAGTGGTTCGCCATGTGCTGGCCATCCCTTCACCGTTAAATTGTAGACTCGTGAGAGAGTCGGGTCATTTCTCGTTTCCTTTTCAATGGTAGAATTTGTTACTGGTAGACATTCCACTATGGTTGAGTGGAACATCTCCACTGGGTCCACTGTAGTTGCCTCTTCTACCGTTGGCAACGGTAGGCGCGATAAACCATCAGCATTCCCATGCTGTTTTGATCCTTTGTATTCTATGTCATATTGGTGTGCCCCTAGGAAAAGGGACCACCTCTGTAGCCTTTGCGTGTCATAATGGGAACGCCCTTTTTAGGGTTGAATATGGAGACGAGGTGTTGATGGTCAGTCAACAAGGTAAATTTTTGTCCTTGTAGTTAATGGTTGAATTTCTTCACTCCCCATACCAGGCAGTGTGCTTCCCTGTCGATCTGGGCATAGTTACGCTCAGCTGAGTTCATTGAGCGTGACGCAAAAGCTATCGGCCGCTCCGAGCTATCAGGGAATCTGAGTGACAATACCGCTCCTATGCCGTAAGGGGATGCAACGCACGCCAGTCTGATTGGCAGTGATGGGTTGTAATGAGCCAAAACTTCATTGGACGTGATCAAGCCTTTGCATTTATGGAAGGCAGGTTTACAGTCTTCGCTACATTTCCAAATTACTCCCGTTTGTAGCAGTTCGTTAAGAGGGTGCAGAACAGTTGACAAGTTCGGTAAAAATTTATGACAGTAATTTATCAATCCCAGGAACGACCTTAATTGTGAGACATTTTCAGGTGCTGGTGCTTTTATGACCGCTTCAATTTTTTCAGGTGACTTATGCAATCCTTCCTCGTTAATTAAGTGGCCACAATATGATATTTGTTTCTGTAAAAATTCGCACTTGGGGCGATTTGCTCGTAGGCCCCGTTCTCTCAGCCTTGTGAGCACCTGCTCCAAATTGGCAAGGTGCTCATTGTCGTTTCCTCCTGTTGCAAGGATGTAGTCTAGGTAGCATTGAGTTCCCGGAATTCCTTGGAGGTCTTGCTCCATAGCTCTTTGCCAGGTAGCTGGAGCTGATGCTACTCCGAAAACCAGTCGATTGTACTGGTGCAGGCCTTTGTGTGTGTCTATCGTGAGATACTTTTTAGAGGCCACTTCAACCTCCATCTGTAGATATGCCTGTGCCAATTCAATTTTGGTGAAACGTTTCCCTCCGGATAGTGAGGCAAAAATATCTTCTATCCTCGGAAGAGGATACTGTACCATGTGAAGGACCGGGTTTACAGTCACCTTGAAGTCCCCACAGATGCGAATTTTTCTCTGTTCTTCAGATTTATCATTATTCAACGTTTTCTTCATGACCGGGACAATGGATGTTGCCCAGTCGCTCCAATCTATCTTGTATAACACGCCTGCCTTTTCCAAATTCTCCAGCTCTGCCTCGACGGCTGGACGAATTGCGTATGGCACCGGCCTTGCCTTAAAAAACTTGGGAATTGCCGCATCTTCCACTTTTATTGAGGCGGTGATGCCTTTCAAGATTCCTAGTTCCTGTTGAAACACTTCTTTGGCGTTGGCCAAGATGTCTTTTAATCGTTCAGGTATGACGTCATCTTCATTTTTTTCCTTACTGGTCACCGCCAGTGCCTGAATGGAGTTCCAGTCTAAACGTATCTTCCTGATCCATTCATGTCCCAACAGCGGTGGACCACCATCTTGCAGAACGTATAAATACAACTTCTGTATTTCCTTGCCGTTGAATACAACAGGCACCCTTATTTTCCCTCTGGGGTATACTTTCTGTTTCGTATATGATTTCAAGATAATGGATGTGTCTTTCAAAGGTATATGCAAAATAGCCATTCATAATCCCGTCGACTTATGACGGTCAGAGCTGATCCTGTATCAAGCTCCATTGTAACTGGGGACACGCAATCGTGAGGGTAACCCAAATGGTCTGGTAGTCTTCTTTGGCAATTACATTATTAATTTGAGACAGCTTAGTCTCTTGTTTCCGGAGTCGCTATCAATCTTCTGGTCTGCGGAGCTACTGTCCGTCATAATTTGTACCTTTCTGTACTTTTCCTTATTGATTTTTTTTCTGTCTGGATTTTTTTTTCCAGATCGGCATACATGTGCAATGTGTCCCATCTTTCCACATTGCCTGCATGCTTTGTCCTTGAACCAGCAGTCCCTCTGGTCATGGGTGGATCTGCCGCAGCGATAACATCTCTCGAAACCCTGTGTGATTTCATGGGTGCCGAAGTCCAGTGGCTTTTGCTGTATCTCTGCAGCTCCTCTTGCTTCTGCTTCGTGTGATACTGCCACACAGAAAGCCTTGTCCAGTGTCAAATCTTTCTCAGAAAGTATACTTTTCTGTGTTCCTTCACTTAGGAGACCACAGACGAATTTTCTCGAAGAGAATCTGCCAGTCCTGCCCCGAATTGGCAGTGCTTTGACAGCTTCCTTAATTCGGTGAGGTAATCAGCATTACTTTCATTCTTGTGCTGATTCCTCCTGAAGAATTTGAAACGTTCCGCTATCAGCAACGGTGTTGGGTTTAACAGGTGTTTACTGAACAAAGTCTGGAGTTGAACTAAAAGATACAAGACACTATGCAGGCTTATATAGCCCGAGTGGCCACTACCGGCATTACAGTACACAAGGGCTCTTAAAGGCACATACACCACACAAATAACCTTCCAGAGATGCCGTGGGACATAGAGTGTAATGAGAGGGAGGAATTGAATGAAATTAGTATTTGTTGCGAAATGGTGTTAGGGGAATTGATGGGATTGAAGGCCGATAAATCCCCAGGACCTTATAATCTACACCCTAGGGTACGTCAGGAAGTGACCCTAGAAATAGTATTGCTGGTCATCTTCCATAACTCTTTAGACTCTGGATTAGTTCCCATGGATTGAAGGATAGCTAATGTAACACCACTATTTAAAAAATGTGGTAGTGAGCCATTGGTTGTGGGGAAATTCTAGAGTCCATTATAAAATATGTAATAACACGACACTTGGAAAACAGTGACCGGATCGGACAAAGTCAATACGGAATTACAAAAGGTAAATCAAGCTTGTCTAATCTATTGGAATTTTTTGAGGATGTAACTGATGTAAATGCGAGGTTATCTAATTTTGTGAGGGAAATTGAGAGAGACATGGACAGAGACATTGACAGAGACATTGAACGAGACATTGACAGGGTCTTTGAGGTATATTGAGAGGGAGATTGAGGGGGACATTGAGAGGGAAATTAAGAGGGAAGTTGAGAAAGACATTGAGTGAGACATTGAGAGAGACACTGAGAGAAACGTTGAGAGTGAAATGGAGAGGGACACAGAGAGAGGCATTAAGAGGGACATTGAGAGAGCAATTGTGAAGGACATTGGGAGGGACATTGAGAAGGACATTGAGAGAGACAGTGAGAGGGAGATTGAGATGGTCTTTGAGAGGGACATTGAGAGTGACAGTGAGTGGGATTTTGAGAGAGACATTGAGAGAGACATTTAGAGAGACATTGACAGAGACATATACAGCGACATTGACAGAGATAATGAGAGGGACATTCACAGAGACTTTGAGATGGACATTGAGAGGGACATTGAGAGGGAAATTGAGAGGGAAATAGAGAGCGACGTTGAGAGAGACATTGGGAGAGACATTGAGAGGGGAATTGAGATAGACATTGAGGGGGACAGTGAGGGAGATATTGAGAGGGACATTGAGAGAGAAATTGTGAGGAACCTTGAGAGGGATATTGAGAGGGACATTGAGAGAGACCTTGATACGGACGTTGAGAGAGACTTTGAGGGAGACATTTAGAGAGACATTGAGAGGGACATTGAGCGAGACATTGAGAGGGACATTGAGAGAAACATTGTGAGAGGCATTGAGAGAGACATTGAGAGAGACATTGAGAGGGGCATTGAGAGGGCCATTGAGAGAGAAATTTAGAGAGACATTGAGAGTGTCTTTGATACGGACATGGTTAGGGACATTGAGAAGGTCATTGAGAGAGAAATGAGAGAGACATTGGGCTGGATTTTCCTAAGCCCCTGGAGTCGGGTTGGAGGCGTGCGGGTGATAAAAATCGGAGATCCGGGGGTCCCGACCCCATCCCGCCTCCAACCCGCCTCCATGTCAATTTCATAGGAGTCGGGTTCCCGACAAGTGCTGGAACCCGACTCCCAGAGGCGGGAAGGGATTAAAGGCAATTAAACTGCCTGTTAACAGGTAGTTAACAGGTAGTTTTTTGCCTTTTCGCGATTTTTATTGCAGGTTTGTGGGCTTCCCGACAGCTCCAAACCACGAAAAGTTTTCGAGGCGGGACGTGGGTCTGAGGTCGTGGAGGGGTCGAGATGCCCAGTGTTCAGGTGAGTGAGGGGTGCAGGAGTGCAAAGGTAAGTGTTTTGCAAGTGTTTAAATTAGTTTAACTTACTTTTACTTACCTTTACAGGAGTCCTGCATTCCAGTGTCGGGAGTCAGCTGCAAGAACCACAGAAGCTCCGATTTTTAAAAAAAAATCAGCTTCTTTGTTTCTACAGCAAAATGATTTTAAATTTATCCTGAGAAAGGACTGAGGCTGAATTAGCAGTTTTTCAGTGCTTGACAGCTTCAAACAGCTGTTAAACACTGATATTTCATGTGCCAAAAGCTTTTGGCAGATGAAATGTCAATCTCTGACGTCACCTGTTGCCGGGTGGCCCTTAATTGGCCTGCTGAGCCCACAGGGCGGGCTCAACAAGGTCAATCAGAGGAAAATCCAGTGGGTTGGCCACATCTCCATGGAGGCGGGACAACAAGCCCGAATGTGGGTTTCCCACCTCCAACCCGCCCCCGTAGCAAAATCCAGCCCATTGAGAGAGACAATGGGAGAGACAGAGAGGGACATTGAGAAGGGCATTGAGAGAGACATTGAGAGAGACATTGAGAGATTCATTGAGAGATACATTGAGAGAGACATTGAAAGAGACATTGAGAGATACATTGAGTGATACATTGAGAGAGACATTGAGAGGGACATTGAGAGGGACAATCAGAGAGTCATAAAAGATAAATTGAGATGGTAATTGCGAGTGACATTGAGAGAGACATTGACAGGGACATTGGGAGAGGCATTGAGAGGGAATTTGTTAGCGACATTGACAGGGACATTGAGAGAGTCATTGAGAGGGACATTGAGAGGGGGATTGAGAGGGACATTGAGAGAGACAATGAGAGAGATATTGAGTGATACATTCAGAGATACCTTGAGACAGACATTGAGAGGGAAATTGAGAGAGACATTGAGAGAGATATTGAGAGCTACATTTAGAGAGACGTTGAGAGAGACTTGGAGAGAGACATTGAGAGTGAAATTGAGAGGGACATTGAGAGAGACATTGAGAGGGAAACTGAGAGCGACATTGACAGGTACATTGGGAGAGACAATCAGAGAAACACTGTGAGAGTCATTGAGAGAGACATTGAGGTGGACATTGAGTGAGATATTGAGAGGGGCATTGAGAGAGACATTGAGAGAGACGTTGACAGGGGCATTGAGAGGGCCATTGAGAGAGAGATTGAGAGGGACATTGAGAGTGTCTTTGATACGGACATTGTTAGGGATATTGAGCAGGTCATTGTGAGAGAAATGAGAGAGACATTGAGAGAGACAATGGGAGAGACAGAGAGGGACATTGAGAAGGGCATTGAGAGAGACATTGAGAGAGACATTGAGAGATACATTGAGAGAGACATTGAAAGAGACATTGAGAGATACATTGAGAGATACATTGAGAGAGACATTGAGAGGGTCATTGAGAGGGACAATCAGAGTGATATAAAAGAGAAATTGAGATGGTAATTGCGATTGACATTGAGAGAGACATTGAGAGGGACATTGGGAGAGTCACTGAGAGGGTATTTGTGAGCGACATTGACAGGGACATTGAGAGATTCATTCAGAGGGACATTGAGAGGGACATTGAGAGGTACATTGAGAGGGACATTGAGAGAGACAATGAGAGAGACATTGAGTGATTCATTCAGATATACCTTGAGACAGACATTGTGAGGGACATTGAGAGGGACATTGAGAGTGACATTGAGAGAGATATTGAGAGCTACATTTAGAGAGACGTTGAGAGAGACTTGGAGAGAGACATTGAGAGAGACATTGAGAGGGACATTGAGAGATACATTGAGAGGGAAATTGAGAGCGACATTGATGGGACATTGGGAGAGACATTGAGAGGTACATTGTGTGGGACATTGAGACAGAAATTTAGAGGGACAATGAGAGGGACATTGTTCGGGACATTGAGAGGGACATTGAGAGAGAAATTGAGAGAGAATTTGAGAAAGACATTGGGAGAGACAGAGAGGTGTAGTGTATGTACCTTGAAGAGGAACTATGTTTTTGAAGCCCCTGTATACTGTAGTACCAGTAGTGACCACTCGGATATATAAGCCTGTAGAGCGTCTTGTGTAGTTAGTTCACCTCCAGACTTTGTTCAGTAAACACTTGTTAGATCAACTCCTGCATTCCATGTCTCCATTAACACATGGATCTAACAGTGGCGACGAGTTAGAAACGAACTTACCTGCAATTCGGCAGCACCTCAAGGGAATCGATTCCTCAGACGAAGGTCGAAGCCAGAAGCAAGAAAAAAAACAAACAAAAAAAAACTGTTGTTTCACCAGCTAAACGGGCTGGTGGCAGGTAGTGCACTGATACTTCCTGTGCTGCGGCTGGCTAGAGCTCGATCGGGTGGCCCTGCAACGGGGCCGAGCAGCGAGTCGGGAAGCAGAAGCAAAGAGAAAGAGAGGGTGGAGCACTCAGGGCGTGGGCGGTGCTGCATATCGGGTCGGCGTTCGGACCGAGGAGAGGGAGGGGAAAGTCCCAGAGGCTCCGCTCCACGACGGGAAAGGTTCTCCAAGTAACGGAGACTTGGACTGAAGCGATATATATAAAAAACAATTTTTAAATAGAAATACCGCGAAAAGCTGCAGGTCGCAACGGGAACCGCAGAGAACAGCGTTGGCAGCAGCGGCAGCGGCGGGAAAGCACGGGAGGTGCCATTTTGATCCATCGGGGATGGAGTAAAAGCACGGGAAGCGCCATTTTAGATTTTCAAGATTCCGAAGACTGGCAATATTACTGCTTTCGATAGTGATATAGAAGATTGAACCACATATGTGGAAAGAGTGGAGGTACATTGCAAGGTGAATGAAGTAGCGGATGATAAAAAGGCATCGGCACTTCTAAATCTGATGGGCGCAATGACATACGGGCTGTTCCGAAACTTGATCACTCCAGCCAAACCGATGGACAAGAATTTTAAGGAGATTGTTGATACCTTACAGGAGCCCTTCAACCCAACACCGCCGCTGATAGTGGAGCGATTCAAATTCTTCAGGAGGAATCTGCATAAGAATGAAAGTAACGCTGATTACCTCACCGAATTACGAAAGCTGTCAAAGCACTGCCAATTCGGGGCAGGACTGGCAGATTCTCTACGAGACAAATTCGTCTGCGGTCTCCTAAGCGAAGGAACACAGAAAAGACTACTTTCTGAGAAAGATTTGACACTGGACAAGGCTTTCAGTGTGGTTGTATCATACGAAGCAGCAGCAAGAGGAGCTGCAGAGAAACAGCAAAACCCACAGCACTTCAGCACCCATGAAATGACACGAGAGATGTTATCGCTGCGGCAGATCCAGCCATGACCAGAAGGACTGCTGGTTCAAGGACAAAGCATGCTGGCAATGCGGAAAGATGGGACACATTGCACGTGTATGCAGATCTGGAAAGAAATCCGCTGACAGTTAAAAGGTCAATAAGGAAAAGTACAGAAAGGTACAAATGATGACGGACAGTCGCTCCGAAGACCAGAAGAGTGATAGCAACTCTGGAAACAAGAGACTAAGCTGTCTCAAATTACATAATGTAATTGCCAAAGAAGATTACCAGACCATTTGGGTTACCCTCACGATAGCGGGTTCCCCAGTCAAAATGGAGCAAGATACAGGATCAGCTCTGACCGTAATGAGTCGACGGGATTACGAGCAGCTATTTCCGCATATACCTTTGAAAGACACATCCACTATCTTGAAGACATATACGGGGCAGAACGTATACCCCAGAGGGAAAATAAGGGTGCCTGTTGTATACAACGGCAAGGAAATACAGAAGTTGTATTTATACGTTCTGCAAGATGGTGGTCCACCGTTGTTGGGACGTGAATGGATCAGAAAGATACGTTTAGACTGGCACTCCATTCAGGCACTGACGGTGACCAGTAAGAAAAAAAACGATGATGACGTCATACCTGGACGATTAAAAGAAATCTTGGCTGACGCCAAAGAAGTGTTTCAACAGTAACTAGGAACCCAGAAAGGCGCCACCACCTCAATAAAAGTGGAAGATGCGGCATTTCCCAAGTTATTTAAGCCAAGGTCGGTGCCAAACGCAATTCGTCCAGCCGTCGAGGCAGAGCTGGAGAATTTGGAAAAAGCAGGCGTGTTATCAAAGGTAGATTGGAGTGAGTAGGCAACACCCATCGTCCCAGTCATGAAGAAAACGTAGAATACTGATAAATCTGAAGAACAGAGAAAAATTCGCATCTGTGGGGACTTCAAGGTGACTGTAAACCCGGTTCTTCACATGGTACAATATCCTCTTCCGAGGATAGAAGATATTTTCGCCTCACTATCCGGAGGGAAACGTTTCACCAAAATTGACTTAGCACAGGCATATCTACAGATGGAGGTTGAGGAGGCCTCTAAAAAGTATCTTACGATAAACACACACAAAGGCCTGTACCAGTATAATCGACTGGTTTTCGGAGTGTCATCGGCTCCGGCTATCTGGCAAAGAGCTATGGAGCCAGTCCTGCAAGGGATTCTTGGGACTCAATGCTACCTAGACGACATCCTTGTAACAGGAGAAAACGACAATGAGCACCTTGCCAACTTGGAGCTGGTGCTCATGAGGCTGAGAGAACGGGGCCTACGAGCAAATCGCCCAAGTGCGAATTTTTGCAGAAACAAATATCATATTGTGGCCATGTCATTAACGAAGAAGGGTTGCATTAGTCACCTGAAAAAATTGAAGCAGTCGTAAACGCCCCAGCACCTGAAAATGTCTCAAAATTAAGGTCGTTCCTGGGATTAGTAAATTACTATCATAAATTTTTACTAAACTTGTCGATGGTTCTGCACCCTCTTAATGCACTGCTACAAACGGGAGTAGTTAGGAAATGGAGCGAAGACTGTAAACCTGCCTTCCATAAATGCAAAGGCTTGATCACGTCCAGGGAAGTGTTGGCTCATTACAACCCATCACTGCCAATCAGACTGGCGTGCATTGCATCCCCTTATGGCATAGGAGCAGTATTGTCGCATAGATTCCCTGATGGGTCGGAGCGGCCGATGGCTTTTGCGTCACGCTCATTGAACTTAGCTGAGCGTAATTATGCCCAGATCGACAGGGAGGCACTCAGCCTGGTGTGAGGAGTGAAGAAATTCAACCATTTCCTACACGGACAAAAATTTACCTTGTTGACTAACCATCAACCCCTCGACTCCATATTCAACCCTAAAAAGGGCATTCCAATTATGACAGCGCAAAGGCTACAGAGGTGGTAACTTTTCCTAGGGGCGCACCAATATGACATAGAATACAAAGGAGCAAAGCAGCATGGGAATGCTGATGGGTTATCACGCCTACCGTTGCCAACGGTGGAAGAGGCGCCTACAGTGGACCCAGTGGAGATGTTCCACTCGGCCATAGTGGAATGACTACTGGCGACAAATTCTACCATTGAAAAGGAAACGCGAAATGACCCGACTCTCTCACGAGTCTACGATTTAACGGTGAAGGGATGGCCAGCACATGGCGAACCACTGTTGCCAGCATTCTCGCAAAGAAGAGAACAGCTGTCAGTGTGCCGAGGAGCCTTGATGTGTGGATCCAGAGTGGTGATTCCACCCAAACTCAAGGATAAAGTGCAAAAGTTGCTTCATGAGGGGCATCTGGGTGGAGTGTAAATGAAGAACTAAGCCAGAGCGTTTGTGTGGTGGCCAGGTATCGATGGAGACATCGAAGAAATGACCAAGAGCTGTCTAGGATGCCAGAAGGTCCAAAACGCCCCACCACAAGCCCCTCTACATCCATGGGAGTGGCCCTCATCTCCATGGCAAAGGGTACATATCGACTTTGCTGGTCCATTTATGGACTCAATGTTCTTAATCGCGGTGGATGAACATGCCAAGTGGCCGGAGGTAATAATGATGTCCTACACCACCACGGAAAAAACCTTCACAGTATTAAGGACCATATTCGCCAGGAATGGGCTGCCTGAACAGATCTGTTCTGATAATGGACCGCAATTTGTATCTGAAAAATTCAGGAAGTTCTTAAAAAACAATGGGCTTAAGCACTACACGTCTGCCCCATACCATCCCGCCACCAATGGATTAGCTGAAATGTTTGTCCAGAACTTCAAGAAGGCCATAAAGGCCATGGGTAATGAAGACATAAATCTGCAACATAAGGCAGATAACTTCTTCTTTGCGTACAGGAATGCAACACATGTGGTTACAAACCAAATCCCCGCTATGATGTTTTTCAACAGAAGGCTAAGATGCCGGCTGGATTTGGTCAAGCCAAACGTCAGAAGGGACGTAGAGAACCGGCAATTTCAATGCATGAATGAAAGGCCAACTAGAACCTTCCAGATAGGTCAACTAGGTTTGGCCCGGGACTACCGTACCGAGAAATGGCAGCCTGGAACTATTTGCACATGACTAGGACCGCTGATGTATACCGTGGACATTGGAGCAAGCATAAAAAGGCGCCTTGCTGACCAGATCATAAAGTCATCCGAAAAAGGACAACCTACACCACAACTCTATATGCCTAGTGATGAAGCAGAGATACCCATAGTATCTACCTCCGATCCGGTTATACTGGAACCAGCTGAACCCGACACTGGCATTCAAGCCGAATCGACCTTGCCAAAAGAACCTACTACACCACCGAAACCTACTACACCACCGAGGCGTTACCTGGACCGAGTCAGGAAGCCTCCAGAGAGACTGAATTTGTAATTGATTAACTTCAGCAAATGTGTATAGTATTGTTCTTGTAAAAATGTTATTTAATGATTACTTAAAATGTTATGTACTATTTATCTAAAAGGGGAGGAATAGTAGTGTATGTACCTTTAAGAGGAACTATGTTTTTGAAGCCCCTGTATACTGTATTACCAGTAGTGACCACTCGTGTATATAAGCCTGTGGAGCGTCTTGCGTAGTTAGTTCACCTCCAGACTTTGTTCAGCAAACACTTGTTAAATCAACTCCTGCATTCCGTGTCTCCATTAACACACGGATCTAACAAGAGGGATGTTGAGAAGTGCATTGAGAGAGACATTGTGAGATACATTGAGAGATACATTGAGAGAGACATTCAGAGGGACATGGAGAGCGACATTGAGGGGGAAGTTGAGAGAATTATTGAGAGAGACCCTGTGAGGGAAATTGAGAGGGATTTTGGGAGATACAGTGAGAGAGACATTGCGGGAGACATTGAGAAGTCATTCAGAGAGATATAAAAGAGAAATTGAGGTGGTAATTGTGAGTGACATTGAGAGAGACACTGAGACAGACATTGAGAGAGAAATTAAGAGGGACATTGTGAGAGCCTTTGAGAGAGACATTGAGAGGTACATTGAGAGAGACATTGAGATTTACTTTGACGGAGACATTGACAGGGACATTGAGAGACATTGAAAGAGACATTGAGAGGGACTTTGAGAGGGATGTTGAGAGACTCATTGAGAGGGACATTAAGAGAGATGTTGAGAGGGATATTGAGAGAGACATTGAGAGAGCCTTTGAGAGGGAATTTGTGAGCGACATTGACAGGGACATTGAGAGAGTCATTAAGAGGGACATTGAAAGTGACATTGAGACATACATTGAGAGGGACATGGAGAGGGACATTGAGAGGGACATTGAGAGAGACATTGAGAGAGACATTGACAGAGATATTGAGCGATACCTTGAGAGAGACACTGATAGGGACATTGAGAGGAACATTGAGAGTGACATTGAGAGAGATATTGAGAGATACATTTAGGGAGAGATTGACAGAGACTTTGAGCGAGACATTGAGAGAGACATTGAGAGGGACATTGAGAGAGACATTGAGAGGGACATTGAGAGATACATTGAGAGGAACTTTGAGAGGGAAATTGAGAGGGACATTGCGAGGGATGGTGAGAGAGACATTGAGAGGTAAGTTGAGAGGTGCATTGAGAGAGACATTCAGATAGACATTGTGAGAGATATTGAATGGGATGTTTAGAGGGGCATTGAGAGAGACATTGAGAGAGACATTGAGAGGGACATTCAGAGAGACATTGATAGAGAAATTGAGAGTGTAATTGTGAGTAAAATTGAGAGAGACATTGAGAGAGACATTGAGAGAGAAATTGAGGGGGAAATTGAGGGAGCCATTTGGAGAGACATTGAGAGGGACATTGAGAGGGACATTGAGAGTGTCTTTGAGAGGAACATTGAGGGAGATTTGGAGAGGGATGTTGCGAGAGACATTGAGAGAATTGTTGAGAGAGGCATTGAGAGGGATGTTGAGTGGGATATTTAGAGAGACATTGAGAGAGACATTGAGAGAGATATTGAGAGGGACATTGAGAGATACATTTAGAGAGGTATTGAGAAAGACATTGAGAGAGACATTGAGAGGGGCATTGAGAGGGAGATTGAGAGAGACATTGAGAGAGACATTGAGAGAGATATTGAGAGGGACATTGAGAGAGACATTGAGAGAGACATTGAGAGGGATATTGAGAGGGACATTGAGAGGTACATTGAGAGAGACATTGAGAAAAACATTGAGAGAGACATTGAGAGAGACATTGAGAGAGATATTGAGAGGAACACTGCGATACATATTTAGAGAGACTTTGAGAAAGACATTCAGAGGGGCATTGAGAGGGACATGGAGAGTGTCTTTGAGAGGCACATTGAGAGGGATATTGCGAGGGACGTTGCAACAGACATTGACAGATACATTTAGAGATACATAGAGATAGACATTGAGAGAGACATTGACAGATGCATTGACAGAGGCATTGACAGATATATTGAGAGAGACATTGAGAGCGACATTGAGAGGGACTTTGAGAGGGACGCTGAGAGAGACATTGAGAGAGACATTGAGAGAGATGTTGGGAGAAGCGGTGAGAGGCATATTGAGTGGGACATAGAAAGATCCATTGAGAGGGAACTTGAGAGCGACATTGAGAGAGACATTGAGAATGAAGTTGAGAGAGACATTGAGAGAGCCATTGAAAGAGACATTGAGAGGGACATTGAGAGAGACATTGAGAGGGACATTGAGAGGGGCATTGAGAGGGACATTGAGAGAGACATTGAGAGGGCCATTGGGAGGGACATTGAGAGCGTCTTTGAGAGGTGCATTGAGAGGGACATTGAGAGGGACGTTGCGAGAGACATTGACAGACACATTGAGAGAGACATTGAGATACACGTTGAGAGAGAATTTGACAGAGACATTGACAAAGACATTGACAGATATATTGAGAGGCACATTGAGATAGACATCGAGAGGGAATTTGAGAAGGTCACTGAGAGAGACATTGAGAGAGAGAATGAGATAGATGTTGAGTGGGGCGTTTAAAGGGATATTGAGAGGGACATCACGAGGGACATTGAGAGGGAAATTGAGAGGGACGCTGAGAGAGACATTGAGAGAGACAGTCATAGAGACATTGAGATAAACGTTCAGAGGGACATTGACAGGGATATTGGGAGAGACATTGAGAGGTACATTGTGTGGGACATTGAGATATATGTTGAGAGGTCATTGAGAGGGACATTGAGAGGGATTTTGAGAATTACATTAAGAGGGAGATTGAGAGAGACATTGAGAGAGATATTGAGAGGGACATTGAGAGATACATTTAGAGAGGCATTGAGAAAGACATTGAGAGAGACATTGAGAGGGCATTGAGAGGGAGATTGAGAGAGACATTGAGAGAGACATTGAGAGAGATATTGAGAGGGACATTGAGAGAGACATTGAGAGAGACATTGAGAGAGATATTGAGAGGGACATTGAGAGGTACATTGAGAGAGACATTGAGAAAAACATTGAGAGAGACATTGAGAGAGACATTGAGAGAGATATTGAGAGGAACACTGCGATACATATTTAGAGAGACTTTGAGAAAGACATTCAGAGGGGCATTGAGAGGGACATGGAGAGTGTCTTTGAGAGGGACATTGAGAGGGATATTGCGAGGGCGTTGCAAGAGACATTGACAGATACATTTAGAGATACATAGAGATAGACATTGAGAGAGACATTGACAGATGCATTGACAGAGGCATTGACAGATATATTGAGAGAGACATTGAGAGCGACATTGAGAGGGACTTTGAGAGGGACGCTGAGAGAGACATTGAGAGAGACATTGAGAGAGATGTTGGGAGAAGCGGTGAGAGGCATATTGAGTGGGACATAGAAAGATCCATTGAGAGGGAACTTGAGAGCGACATTGAGAGAGACATTGAGAATGAAGTTGAGAGAGACATTGAGAGAGCCATTGAAAGAGACATTGAGAGGGACATTGAGAGAGACATTGAGAGGGACATTGAGAGGGGCATTGAGAGGGACATTGAGAGAGACATTGAGAGGGCCATTGGGAGGGACATTGAGAGCGTCTTTGAGAGGTGCATTGAGAGGGACATTGAGAGGGACGTTGCGAGAGACATTGACAGACACATTGAAAGAGACATTGAGATAGACGTTGAGAGAGAATTTGACAGAGACATTGACAAAGACATTGACAGATATATTGAGAGGCACATTGAGAGAGACATCGAGAGGGAATTTGAGAGGGTCACTGAGAGAGACATTGAGAGAGAGAATGAGATAGATGTTGAGTGGGGCGTTTAAAGGGTTATTGAGAGGGACATCAAGAGGGACATTGAGAGGG
The DNA here is from genome assembly GCF_052327205.1 of Somniosus microcephalus. Lineage (NCBI taxonomy): Eukaryota > Metazoa > Chordata > Chondrichthyes > Squaliformes > Somniosidae > Somniosus > Somniosus microcephalus. Next base: position 24,634,072 of record NW_028225181.1, on the reverse strand, counting down.
AAATTGAGAGGGACGCTGAGAGAGACATTGAGAGAGACAGTCATAGAGACATTGAGATAAACGTTCAGAGGGACATTGACAGGGATATTGGGAGAGACATTGAGAGGTACATTGTGTGGGACATTGAGATATATGTTGAGAGGTCATTGAGAGGGACATTGAGAGGGATTTTGAGAGAGACATTGAGAGAGTTTTTCATAGGGACATTGTTAGGGACAATGAGAGGGATATTGAGAGAGAAATTGAGGGAGACATTGAAAGAGACATTGGGAGAGACAGAGAGGCATGTTGGGAAGGGCATTGAGAGAGACATTGAGAGAGACATTGAGAGTTACATTGAGAGATACATTGAGAGAGACATTGAGAGGGACATTGAGAGGGACATTGAGGGGGAAGTTGAGAGAATCATTGAGAGAGACCATGAGAGGGAAATTGAGAGGGACATTGAGAGAGACATTGTGAGAGATATTGAAAGGCACACTGAGAGGGGCATTGATAGAGACAGTGTGAGAGACATTGAGAGAGACATTGAGAGGGACATTCAGAGAGACATAAAAGAGAAATTGAGATTGTACTTGTGTGTGACATTGAGAGAGACATTGAGAGTGTAATTGAGAGAGAAATTGAGAGCGACATTGTGCGAGCCTTTGAGAGAGACATTGAGAGGGACATTGAGAGGATCATTGAGAGGGAAATTGAGATACACATTGAAAGAGACATTGATATAGACATTGAGATAGACATTGAGACAGACATTGACAGAGACATTGACAGAGACATTGAGAGAGAAATTGAGAGAGACATTGAGAGAGACATTGAGAGAGATGTTGAGAGAGACGTTGAGAGAGATGTTGAGTGGGACACTGAGAGAGACTTTGAGAGAGACATTGAGAGAGATATTGAGAGGGACATTGAGAGGTACATTTAGTGAGACATTGAGAAAGACATTGAGAGAGACATTGAGAGAGACATTGAGTGAGATATTGAGAGGGACATTGAGAGATACATTTAGAGAGACATTGAGAAAGACATTGAGAGGGACATTGACAGATACATTGAGAGAGACATTGACAGATATATTGAGAGGGACATTGAGAGAGACCTTGTGAGCTACTTTGAGGGGGACGCTGAGAGATTCATTGAAAGTGACATTGAGAGAGATATTGAGAGCGGCGTTGAGAGGGATTTTGAGTGGGACATTGAGAGAGACATTGAGAGAGATATTGAGAGGGACATTGAGAGACACATTTAGGGAGACATTGAGAAAGACATTGAGAGAGACATTGAGAGAGACATTGAGAAAGATATTGAGAGAGACATTGAGCGGTGCATTGAGAGGGACAGTGAGAGTGACTTTGAGAGGTACATTCAGAGGGACATTGAGAAGGACATTGCGAGAGACATTGACAGATACATTTAGAGATACATAGAGATAGACATTAAGAGAGACAGTGATAGTTACATTGACAGTGACATTGACAGATATATTGAGAGGGACTTTGAGAGGGATGCTGAGAGAGACATTGAGAGAGACATTGAGAGATATGTTGAGAGAGGCGTTGAGAGGGACATTGAGTGGGACATTGAGAGAGCCATTAAGAGAGAACTTGAGACCGACATTGAGAGGGACATTGAGAATGACATTGAGAGAAACATTGAGAGAGACATTGAAAGTGATATTGAGAGGGACGCTGAAAGAGACATTGAAAGAGGCAGTGATAGAGACATTGAGATAAACGTTCAGAGGGACATTGAGAGGGACTTTGAGAGAGACATTGAGAGGGAAATTGTGAGCCACATTGACAGGGACATTGGGCGAGACATTGAGAGGTACATTGTGTGGGACATTGAGATATACATTGAGAGGGTCATTGAGAGTGACATTGAGAGTGATTTTGATAATGACATTAAGATGGAGATTGAGAGAGACATTGAGAGAGTCTTTGATAGGGACATTGTTAGAGACATTGAGAGGGACATTGAGAAAGAAATTGAGGGAGACATTAAAAGAGACATTGGGAGAGACAGAGAGGGATGTTGGGAAGGGCATGGAGAGAGACATTGAGAGAGACATTGAGAGATACATTGAGAGATACATTGAGAGAGCCATTGAGAGGGCCATTGAGAGGGACATTGAGGGGGAAGTTGAGAGAATCATTGAGAGAGACCATGAGAGGGACATTGAGAGGGACATTTAGAGAGACATTGAGAGAGTCTTTGATAGGGACATTGTTAGAGACATTGAGAGGGATATTGAGAGAGAAATTGAGGGAGACATTGAAAGAGACATTGGGAGAGACAGAGAGGCAGGTTGGGAAGGGCATTGAGAGAGACATTGAGAGATACATTGAGAGAGTCATTGCGAGGGCCATTGGAAGGGTCATTGAGGGGGAAGTTGAGAGAATCATTGAGAGAGACCTTGAGAGGGACATTGAGAGGGACATTTAGAGAGACATTGACAGTGACATTCAAAGAGACATTGAGATGTTAATTGTGATTGACATTGTGAGAGAAATTGAGCGAGCCTTTGAGAGGGTCATTGAGAGGGAAATTGAGATGGCATTTGGCAGGGACATTGAGACAAACATTGCGAGGGATGTTGAGAGCGACATTGAGATATACATTGAAAGAGACATTGATATAGACATTGAGGGAGGCATTGAGAGGGATGTTGAGTGGGACACTGAGAGAGATTTTGAGAGCGACATTGAGAGGTACATTTAGTGAGACATTGAGAGATACATTTAGAGAGACATTGACAGGGAACTTGTGAGGTACTTTGAGAGGGACGCTGAGAGAATAATTGAAAGTGACACTGAGAGAGATGTAGAGAGGGATTTTGAGTGGGACATATTGAGAGAGACATTGAGAAAGACATTGAGTGGTGCATTGAGAGGGACAGTGAGAGTGACATTGTGAAGTACGTTGCGAGAGACATTGACAGATACATTTAATGATACATAGAGTTAGACATTGAAAGATATATTGAGAGGGACTTTCAGAGGGATGCTGAGAGAGACATTAGAAACATAGAAACATAGAAGATAGTAGCAGGAGTAGGCCATTCGGCCCTTCGAGCCTGCTCCGCCATTCAACGAGATCATGGCTGATCATCCAAAACCTAGCACCCGGTCCCTACACCGACAGCCATCCCACCCAAGCCCTATCCCAGTAACCCCACGTATTTAATCCCCCCTAACACTAAGGGCCAATTTTTATCATAGCCAATCAACATAACCCGCACATCTTTGGACTGTGGGAGGACACCGGAGCACCCGGAGGAAACCCACAAAAACACGGGGAGAATGTGCAAACTCCACACAGACAGTCACCCGAGGCCGGATTTGTACCCGGGTCCTTGGTGCTATGAAGCAACAGTGCTAACCACTATGCCACCGTGCTGAGTGGGACATTGAGAGAGCCATTGAGAGGGAACTTGAGAGCGACATTGAGAGGGACATTGAGAATGACATTGAGAGAGACATTGAAAGAGATATTGAGAGGGACATTGAGAGATACATTTAGAGAGACATTGAGAAAGACATTGAGAGAGACATTGAGAGAGATATTGAGAGGGACTTGGAGAGACACATTGAGCGGGACATTGAGAGGGACATTGAGAGAGACATTGAGAGAGACTTTGAGAGAGACTTTGTGAGGGGCATTGGGAGGGACATTGAGAGGGTCCTTGAGAGGTACATTGAGAGGGACAGTGAGAGGGACGTTGCAAGATTCATTGACAGACACATTGATAGAGACATTGAGATAGGCGTTGAGAGAGAAATTGACAGAGACATTGACAGAGTCATTGACAGATATATTGAGATGGACATTGAGAGAGACATTGAGAGGGAATTTGAAAGGGTCGCTGAAAGAGCCAATGAGAAAGACATTGAGATAGATGTTGAGAGAGGCGTTGAGAGGGATATTGAGGGCAACATTGGGAGAGCCATTGAGAGGGATATTGAGAGCGACATTGACAGGGACATTGAGATGGACATTGAGAGTGACATTGCGATATACATTGAAAGGGACATTGATATTGAGAGGGACATTGTGAGAGAAATAGCGAGGGACCTTGTGAGGGACATTGGGATGAACATTGAGACGGACATTGAGAGGAACATTGAGAGAGACGTTGAGAGAGACATTGACAGAGACATTGAAATTGGGAGAGACATTGAGAGGGACATTTTGAGGGATGTTGAAAGAGACATTGAGAGAGAAACTTAGAGAGACACTGCGAGAGATATTGAGAGATACATTGACAGTGATGTTGACAGAGATATTAACAGAGATATTGAGAGGGACATTGAGAGTTACATTTAGAGGGACATTGAGAGAGACATTGTGAGAGCTATTTAGAGGGACATTGAGACAGACATTCAGAGGTTCATTGAGAGCGACATTGAGTGATATGTATTTGAGGATGTAACTGGCAAAATAGATAAGGGAGAACCAGTGGATGTGCTGGACTTGGACTTACAAAAGGCTTTCGATAAGATCCCGCATAATAGATTAGCATATAAAGTTAAGGCACCTGGGATTGGGGGCAACGTATTGACTTGGATAGAGAACTGGTTGGTAGGCAGGCTGCAAAGAGTTGGAATAAACGGGTCTTTTTCCAAGTGGCAGGTAGTGACTAGTGTGTTACCGCAGGGATTGGTCCTTGCACCTCAGCTATTCAAAATATATACTAATGATCTATAAAAGGGAACGAGATGTTATATCTCCAAGTTTGCAGATGACAGAAAGCTGGATGGGCATGCGTGCTGTGGGGAGGATGCCGTGAAATTCCAGGATGATTTGGACAGGTTGGCTGATTGGGCAGAAGCATGGCAGATGCAATATAACGGGGATAAATGCGAGGTTATCCACTTTGGTGTCAAAAACAGGAAGGCAGATTATTATCTAAATGGCAATAGATTGGGCGAAGGGGAAGTGCAACGAGACCGGGGTGTCCTTGTGCACCAGTCGTTGAAGGTAAGCATGCAGGTGCAGCAGGCGGTTAAGAAGGCAAATGGTATGTTGGACTTCGTAGCGTGAGGGTTTCAGTACAGGGACAAGGATGTCTTGCTGCAGTTGTACAGGGACTTGGGGAGACCATACCTTGAGTATTGTGTGCAGTTTTTTCACCTTATCTGAGGAAGGATGTTCTTCCCATGGACGGAGTTCAGCGGTGATTCACCAGGCTGATACCTGGGATGGCAGGAATGATGTGTGAGGAGAGATTGGCTCGGTTGTGCTTATACTCGCTGGAGTTTAGAAGAATGAGAGGGGATCTCATTGAAATTTATATAATTCTGACAGGACTGGACAGACTAGATGCAGGAGGATGTTCCCGCTGGCCGGTGAGTCCAGACCAGGGGTGACAGTCTAATGATAAGAGGTAAGCCATTTAGGACGGAAATGAGGAGGAATTTCTTCACCCAGAAAATGGTGAACCTGTGGAATTCTGTACCATAGAATGCAATAGAGCCCAATTCATTAAATATATTCAAGAAGGAGTTGGATATATTTCTTAAGGCTAAAGGGATCAAGGGAAATGGGGAGAAAGCAGGGACTGGGTTCTGAATTTTGATGATCATCCATGATCGCATTGAATGGCGCAGCAGGCTCAAGTGACCGAATGACCTACTCCTGCTGCTATCTACTATGTTTCTATGAAACATTGAGAGAGACATTTAGAGATTCATTGCGAGATACATTGAGAGAGACCTAGAGAGATATATTGAGAGGGACATTCAAATGGACATTGAGAGGGCCATTAAGATGGTCATTGCGAGTGATGGTGAGAGGGCTATTGAGAGGGACATTGAAAGGTTCATTGAGAGCGACATTGAGAGAAACATTGAGAGAGACATTTAGAGAAACAGTGAGAGATACATTTAGAGAGACCTTGAAAGAGACATTAAGATGGACATTCAGAGGGACATTGAGAGGGCCATTGAGAGTGACATGGACAGGGACGTTGAAAGAGAGATTGAGAGGGATATTGAGAGGGTCATTGAGAGGGACATTGAGAGAGACAGTGAGAGGTATGTTGAGAAGGGCCTTCAGAGAGACATTCTGATAGACTTTGGGAGAGATATTGAAAGGGACCTTGAGAGGGACATTGAGAGAGACATTGAGAGAAAAATTGAGAGGGACATTCAGAGAGACATTGAAAGAGAAATTGAGAGTTTAATTGTGAGTAACATTGAGAGAGACATTAAGAGAGATATTGAAAGGTGCATTGAGAGGGATATTGAGAGGGTCACTGAAAGGTACATTGAGAGTGACATTGAGAGGGACATTGCGAGAGACATTGACAGATACATTTAGAGAGTCATTAACATAGACATTGAGAGAGACATTGACAGAGACATTCACAGATATATTGAGAGGGACATTGAGAGAGCCATTGAGAGAGATGTTGAGGGAGAAATTGGATGTGAAATTGAGAGCTACATTGAGAGGGACGTTGAAAGAGACATTGAGAGACACATTTAGAGAGACACTGAGAGAGGTAATGAGAGCGACATTGACAGGGACGTTGACAGAGACATTGACAGAGATATTGAGAGGGACATTGTGAGATACATTTAGAGGTACATTGAGAGGGACATTGAGAGAGACATTGAAAGATTCATTGAGAGCGACATTGAGTGAAACATTCAGCGAGACAGTTAGAGAGACATTGAGAGCTACATTGAGAAAGACCTTGAGAGAGACATTGAGAAGGACATTCAGATTGACATTGAGAAGGCCAGTGAGTGTGCCATTGAGAGTGACATGGACAGCGACATTGAGAAATACATTGAGGGACATTGAGAGAGACTTTGAGAGAGCCATTGAGAGGGACATTGAGAGAAATAGAGAGGGACATTGGGAGGGTTGTTGTGATAGACTTTCAGTCGTCCATTGAGAGACACGTTGAGAGACACATTGAGAGGGACATTGAGAGAGACATGGAGAAAATCATTTGGAGGGATATTGAGAGGCAGGTTGAGAGTAACATTTAGAGATACCTTGAGAGAGATATTTGAGAGACATTGAATGGGAAATTGAGAAATACATTTAGAGAGACATTGAGAGGGACATTGAGGGAGACATTGAGGGGGACACTGAGAGGGACATTGTTAGGGACATTGAGAGTGTCATTGAGAGAGTCATTGAGAGGGACATTGAGAGGAACATTGAGAGGGACATTGATGGAGACATTGAGGGGAACATTGAGAGGGACATTGAGAGGGACATTGAGAGTGTCATTGAGAGAGTCATTGAGAGGGACACTGAGAGGGACATTGAGAGAGACATTGAGAGGGACATTGAGAGGGACATTGAGAGGGACATTGAAGGAGACATTGAGGGGGACATTGAGATGGACATTGAGAGGGACATTGAGGGAGACATTGAGGGGGACATTGAGAGGGACATTGAGAGGGACATTGAGAGTGTCATTCAGAGAGACATTGCGAGGGACATTGAGAGGGACATTGAGAGGAACATTGAGAGAGAAATTGAGAGCCCATTTTAGACTGGGTGTTATGAAATGAGAAAGGATTAATCAGCATTGTTGTTGTGTGAGGCCACTTGGGGAGGAGCGATCGTAATATGATAGAATTCTTCATTAAGATGGAGAGTGAAGTAGTTGATAAGGGTACTGAATTTAAATAAAGGAAACTACGATGGTATGAGGTGCGAGTTGGGTAGGTTTTATTGGGGAACGTTACTTAAAGGTTTGAAGGTGGATAGTCAATGGCAAACATAAAGATTGCATGGATAAACTACACATGTTCTTCATCCCTGTTTGGCATAAAAATAAAACAGAAAAGTTGACTCAACCGTGGCTAACAAGGGAAATTAGGGATAGCTTAAGATCCAAGGTAAGGACATATAAGTTTGCCAGAAAGATCGGCAAAACTGAGGATTGGGAGCAGTTTAGGATTCAGCAATGGAGGACAAAGTGATTAATTAAGAGGGGGAAAATAGAATATGGGAGTAAGCTAGCAGGGAACTTTAAAAATGACTGTAAAAGCTTCTATAGATACGTGAAGAGAAAAAGATTGGTGAAGTAAAGCACGGGTCCGTTGCAGTCAGAATCAGGGGAATTTATAATGGGGAACTGTGGTGATTATTCTTGTTTTAAAAGAAGCATTGTAATTGGTTGCCTGTTTTCCTGCCTTGAGATATATGCTGTAAACTTATTGGTTAGTTGATTCCATGTGACCTGTGGTGGCCATCTTAAATTCAGTTTTCTACAGTTTGGTTGAGACTGGGTGCTCAACATATACTTGCTGGTTTTTTAAGGTTAATAAAGCCTAGCTTTTGAAAGGCAATCTACTCTTTATTTCAATTTATTAACCTTTTGCTATAATGGAATGATATCTTCGACCAGAACGATTTAATGCTGACCCTAATTCTGCAGGAGTGGATGATCAATGGAAACATTGGTATCGTACATTTAAAAACTTTTTGGGTGTGTTGGATCAGCAATCTCTGAATAAGTTGGATATACTAATCAACTACATTGCTCCGGATGTGTATAAGTATATTTTGGACTGTGAAACTTATGAATTGGCTATTGCTACGTTGGAAAAAAAAATTGTTAAACCCAAAAATGAGGTATTTGCACGTCACCTTTTATCTGCCCATAGGCAGCAGGCGGGAGAATCCTTGGATGCATATTTACAAGCACTCCGGCACCTTGGTGCTAACTGTAATTATAAGGCCGTGTCTGCAGAAGAACATAGGGAAGAGTCGATACGGGATACATTTATTAATGGACTACTGTCTAGATCAATTCGTCAGCGGTTATTAGAAAATAAGACCTTGGATCTTAAGAGTGCTTTTGAGCAAGCCTCTACATTGGATTTGGCTCAGAGAAGTTCGGATTCTTATGCTCTTCTTGATCGACCTGCGACCGTGGTTTAGGCAGTTCCGGATGAAAGGGAGTTACGTGGATTCAATAGGAGTGGTTTAGTAGATTCAGAAACAGTTTCTACTTCGGCAGCTGTTGCCTCTAGGATTCAGAAGTGTTATTTTTGCAGGAACGCCCGGCACCCCCGTCTGAAGTGCCCTGCCCGGGAGGCTGTGTGCAGTAAATGCGGCAAGGGAGGTTATTACGCACGTGTTTGCAAATCGGTTGCCTCCTCTGTGACCATTCAGCCTTTAGATAGGGCGTTTATTGCATCAGTTTCTGCTGCCTTTCCCCATGGCCTAAACAAAGCTATAGTTATGGCCCAAGTTAATGGGTTAGAAGTGAAGGCTCTTATAGATATGGGCAGTACTGAGAGCTTTATAAGTCTTCAGTTTGTGAGGGAGAAGCGTTTGAAAATTTCGCCTGTTTCCTATCAGGTGTGTATGGCTCAGACGACTCTCACCTCACAAGTAGCTGGTTGTTGCCTTGTGAAATTAATTCTCCTAGGTAATACGTATACTGATATACACCTATCCGTTCTGCCTAATCTCTGTGCGGACATTTTGATTGGTCATGATGTGCTTCAATTACATGAGTCCCTCAGTCTTTATTTCGGAGGAACCAAGCCACCTTTGTCTCTTTGTGGATTAACTTCTTTATTCATTTCTCCATTATCACTTTTTTCCAATTTGATGCCGGACTGTAAGCCAATTGCTACCAAGTCAGGAAGGTATAGCAGTCAGGATAAAGGATTTATTAATTCTGAAGTTCAACATCTTTTATCGGAAGGAATCATTGAACCTAGTTTTTCACCCTGGCGGGCACAGGTAGTTGTCACCACTAATGAGAGACATAAGAAGCGAATGGTGATAGACTACTCTCAAACTATTAACAGGTATACTCAATTAGATGCGTACCCCCTGCCTAAGATTGATGAGCTTATCAATAAAGTATCTCAATATCAGGTTATTAGCACTATTGACCTAAAGAGTGCTTATCATCAGATTCCTATCGCTAAGAGGGACAAACCATATACGGCCTTTGAAGCTGGTGGAAAGCTGTACCAGTTTTGCCGAGTACCATTTGGTGTTACTAACGGTGTCGCCTGTTTTCAACGGGCAATGGATGCTTTTATAAGTAATAACTCTCTCTCTGACACCTTCTCATATTTAGATGGCATCACGGTGTGTGGCAAATCAAGGGTGGAGCACGATTTTAATCTAGAAAAATTCCTTCAAGTTGCGGAAAAAGTTGGCTTGACTTTCAATAAAGAGAAGTGTATCTTTTCGACCACCGAGGTAAATTTACTGGGGTATATTATCTCGGGAAACAAGATTAAACCAGATCCAGAACGGCTGCGACCACTGATTGATTTACCTTGTCCTACTAATTCTAAGGCCTTGCAACGAGTTGTTGGACTGTTTTCTTATTATTCTAATTGGATTGCAAACTTCTCACAGAAGATCCGGCCCCTTATTTGGGTTACGACATATCCTCTATCATGGGAGGCCAGGATGTGTTTTGATAATCTTAAAAATGATATCCTTGGAGCAGTTGTGCATTCTATTGATGAGCAGGTTCCCTTTGTGATTGAGACGGACGCTTCCGATTTTGCAATTGGGGCTACCCTGAACCAAAATGGAAGATCTGTCGCCTTTTTCTCACGTACTCCGAGCAATAGTGAGCAGAGACATTCATCAATAGAGAAAGAGGCATACGCAATAGTAGAAGCACTGCGTAAATGGAGACATTATTTATCTGGGCAACATTTTACGTTAGTAACTGACCAAAAATCTGTGTCCTTCATGTTTGATGTCAAACATTTCGGAAAGATTAAGAATGATAAAATAATGAGGTGGAGGATCGAGTTGGCATGCTACCATTTCGATATAGTCTTTCGTCCGGGGAAGGATAATGTTGCCGCTGATGCGCTGTCAAGGGCTTATTGGTCGGTGCTTCACAGAGCTACGCTTATTAATCTTCATAATGCTTTGTGCCATCCTGGTGTTACGAGGACAATACACTTTGTACGCAGTAAGAATTTGCCCTTTTCAGTTGAAGAGGTCAAGCGGATGACTTTGTCATGCTCTGTCTGTGCCCGGTGTAAACCGAATTTCTTTAAGCCTCAACGAGCTCATCTTATAAAGGCTACTTCTCCCTTTGAACGCCTGAGCGTTGATTTTAAGGGGCCTCTTCCTTCAACGACTCAGAATCGATATATATTTACTGTTGTGGATGAGTTTTCAAGGTTCCCTTTTGCTTTTCCTTGTGCAGATGTATCAGCTGCTACAGTTATTAAATGTCTGACTCAACTTTTTGTCATCTTTGGAATGCCTGCGTATATCCATTCGGATCAGGGAAGTTCTTTTATGTCTTCCCAGTTGAAGGAATACCTCCAGAGTCGGGGAATCTCTACTAGCAGAACTACCCCGTATCATCCCCAGGGTAATGGACAGTGCGAACGATACAATGGGGTGACCTGGAAGGCAGTTATGTTGGCTTTGACATCCCGGAACCTTAAGAATACACAGTGGGAAATGGTACTGCCTGATGCCCTGCATTCCATTAGATCATTGCTTTCAACGGCTACTAATGTGACCCCCCATGAAAGGCTCTTCAACTATCTGCGGAGATCCACTACGGGATATTTGGTACCTTCATGGCTTACTATGCAGGGACCTGTGCTGCTCCAACGCCATGTTAGACTGTCAAAGTATGATCCTTTAGTGGAGGAGGTGGAGCTATTGGAGGCAAATTCCCAATATGCTCACATTCGATTCCAAGATGGGAAAGAAAGTACGGTTTCAGTTAAAGACTTAGCTCCTTGTGGTGGCCAGCCCTCTCCTGAGGACATTAACAATAGCCATAATTCAGATAATGTTGATGTCGTCACAGATACTACGAGCATTTCCAATCCTATTGCAGACACTTACAATGCTCTTAGTCTGCCCCCGATGGATGTTCATGACCCTCCCAGTCTACCTTCTAATGGGACTTCCAATCCGGAAACCGTTGATAATCGGGATATTGATTGCTTCCCTGCAGAAGATTTTTCGGTGTCTCCTGGTGTGGGAGGGCAAGGAACTCCACCAAGGCTATGAAGGTCGACATGAACAAGATATCCGGTCGACCGATTAAAAATGGACTTTTAAAATAATTAATAATTTAATAGTAAAATTTTAAAATTGTTGAAGGCATTATACATGTATTGCTCTAGTCATAAATAACTAATTGTAAACTGTAAAAGCTACCTAGGCTGAAGTATATTTTAAAATGAGGGGTGAATGTGGTGATTATTCTTGTTTTATAAGAAGCATTGTAATTGGTTGCCTGTTTTCCTGCCTTGAGATATATGCTGTAAACTTATTGGTTAGTTGATTCCATGTGACCTGTGGTGGCCATCTTAAATTCAGTTTTCTACAGTTTGATTGAGACTGGGTGCTCAACATGTACTTGCTGGTTTTTTAAGGTTAATAAAGCTTAGCTTTTGAAAGGCAATCGACTCTTTATTTCAGGAACAAAGAAATGTCAGGCAAGTAAATACATACTTTGGTTCTGTCTTCACAAAGGACACAAAGGACAGAAATAGCTTCCCAGAGATGTCGGGGAACATAGTTTCTAATGACAGGGAGGAACTGAAGGAAATTTGTATCAGTAGGGAAATGGTTTTATGGAAATTGAGGGGATTGATGGCTGATAAATCAACATGGCCTGGTAATCTACATCCTGGGGTACTTAAGGAAGTGGCCCTAGAAATAATAGATGCATTGCTGGTGATCTTCCAATATTCTATTGAATCTGGAACAGTTCCCATGGATTGGAGGGTAGCTAATGTCACCCCACTGTTCAAAAAGGTGGTAGAGAGAAAACATTAAATTATAGACCGGTGAGCCTGACATTGGTAGTGGGGAAAATGCTAGCATACATTATAAAATATGTAATAGCAGAGCACTTGGAAAACAGTGACAGGATCGGACAAAGTCAACATGGATTTACAAAAGGTAAATTGTTCTTGACTAATCTACTGGAATTTTTTGAGGATGTAACTGATAGAATAAATAAGGGAGAAACAGTGGATGTGGTGTATTTCGACTTTCAGAAGGCTTTCGATAATGTCCCTCTTAAGAGATTGGCGTGTAAATTTAAGGCATATGAGATTGGGGACAAGGTATCGACTTGGATAGAGAACTGGTTGACAGACAGGAAGCAAAGAGTTTGAATAAACGGGACTTTTTCCGAATGGCACGCAGTGACTAATGGGGTACCGCAGGGATTGGTCCTAGGACACCAGCTATTCACAATATATAATAATGATCTAGAAGAGGGACCTAGAAGTAATATCTCCTAGTTCGCAGATCACACAAAGCTGGGGGGGCGTGTGTTCTTTGAGGAGGATGCCAAGAAATTCCACTATGATTTGGACAGGTTGGGTGATTGGGCAGATGCATGACAGATGCAGTATAATGTGGATAAATGCGAGGTTGTCCACATTGGTGCCAAATACAGGAAGTCAGATAAATATCAGAACGGCAATAGATTGGGAGAAGGGGAAGTGAAACGAGACCTGGGTGTCCTTGTGCACCAGTCGCTGAAGGTAAGCATGCAGGTGCAGCAGACTGTTAAGAAGGCAAATGGTATGTTGGCCTTCGTAGCGAGAGTGTTTGAGTACAGGAATAAGGATGTCTTGCTGCAGTTGTACAGGGCCTTGCTGAGACTACATCTTGTGTATTTTGTGCAGTGCTGGTCGCCTTATCTGAGGAATGATGTGCTTGCCATGGAGGGCGTGCAGCGAAGATTCAGCAGACTGATACCTGGGATTGCAGGATTGATGTATGAGTAGAAATTGGGACGATTGGGCTTATACTCGCTGAAGTTTAGAAGAATGAGAGGAGACATCATTGAAACTTATAAAATTCTAACAGGACTAGACAGACTAAATGCAGGAAGGATGTTCCTGATGGCGGGGGAGTCCAGAACCAGGCGTACTCCTGCTCCTATCATCTATGTTTCTCTTTTTCTATACAGGGGGATCTCAAGATTGCATAGTATACAGGGGGTGTCACGGGGTAAAGAATACAGTGAGTGTCACAGCTGTATAATATGCAAGAGGTGTCTCACGGTTGTATATTATACAGGGTTGTTTCACAGGGTATAGTGTACAGGGTTGTGAAACGGGGTATATTATACATGGGAGTCATTCCGTGTTATAGTTTACAGTGGGATGTCACGTGATTATAGTATACAGCGGTGTGTAACAGGGGTATAGTATACAGGGGTGTTTAACCGGGGTATAATATACAGGGGGCTGTAATACTGTTATAGTATACAGAGCGGTGTCTTAGGTGTATAGTATACAGGGGTGGTGTCACTGGGGTATAGTAAACAGGGGGGTGTCGCGGGTGTATAATATACATGGGGGTTTCACGGGGGTATTATATGCAGGGGGTGTGATGCAGGATTAAAATATACAGGGGTAGTATACAAGGGGGTTAAAGACGGTATTTCGGAACATTATACAGGGTGTAGTATTCGGCGGTATTACACAGGGGGAATAGATAAACGGGGGTGAATTAGACAGCGGAGTGGAGGAATGAACAGGGGGGATTAAAAGGGGAGCGGGGGAGTTAGAGATGGGGGAATAAAACAGAAGGCGAGATAAACGGCGTCGGGGGTCATAACAGCCAGGGTGGGGTGACATCCGCGGGGGGGGGGCTAACACTCACAGACAGGTAAATAATGGGATAGATACAAGCTCTAACCTGCCCCATCAAACACTCCAATATCACGTAAAGCACGGGTTAGATAAAGAGTAAATCTCCCTCTACACTGTCCCATCAAATACTCCAAGGGAAGTTAAAGCAAGCAATATATACAGAGTGAATCTCGTTTTCACTGTCCCCATCAAATACTCCCAGGACACGTATAGCACCAGTTACATACTTTGTAAAGCTCCCTCTTCACTGTCCCATCAAATATACACAGGCAGGTAAAGCACCAGTTAGATATTTTGTAAAGCTCCTTCTTCACTGCCGCATCAAATATACACAGGGCAGGTAAAGCACCGGTTTGATACTGTGTAAAGCTCCCTCTTCACTGTCACATCAAATACTCCCAGGGCACGTATAGCACCAGTTAGATACTGTGTAAAGCTGCCTTTCACAGTCCCATCAAATACTCCCAGGGCACGTATAGCACAAGTTAGATACTGTGTAAAGCTCCCTTTTCACAGTCCCATCAAATACTCCCAGGGCACGTATAGCACCAGTTAGATACGGTGTAAAGCTCCCTCTTCACTGTCCCATCAAATACACAAAGGGCAGCTAAAGCACCAGTTAGATAAAGAGTAAAACTCCCTCTACACTGTCCCATCAAACACTCCCAGGGCAGGCTCGATTACTTAATGGCTATCAACATAAGATAGTCACTAATAAATCCAAGAAGGAACTCAGGAGAAACATCTTTACCCAGAGAGTGGTGAGAATCTGGAACTCGCTACCACATGGAATAGTTCAGGCAAATCACATCGATGCATTTTCGGGGAAGCTGGATAAGTACATGAGGGAGAAAAGAATAGAAGGATGTGAGATGTAATAGGGTGGGAGGAGGCTCGTGTGGAGCATAAATATCGGCATGCACCTGTTGGGACGAATGGCCTGTTTCTGTGCTGTAAATACTATGTAATGTAATATGTTAAAGTTTATTCTACACTGCCCCATTCATTACCCCAAGAGCAGGTGCAGCATGGGTTCGATACAGGTTAAAGCTAATTCTACACTGCCTCATGAAACACCTCCATGGCAGGTGCAGCACCTGTTAGGTATAGTGTAAATCTCCCTCTGCACTATGCAATCAAATGCTCCCAAGGCAATTAAAGCACGAGAAATGCTCCCGCGACCCAATCACACCAAACACACCCAAGACAGGGGCTGCACTGATCTTCACTTTTGTACTTTCCTCCCACCACACATTCCCTGCCTCTGTACTTGCTTAAAATCTGTTACATCTGTAACATTTTCCAGTTCAGATGAACGGTCATCGACCTGAAACATTATCTCTGTTTCTTTCTCCACAGATGCTGCCTGACCTGCTGCGCAATGTTCCCTGTAACGTGTGCGGGTGCCCGGCGATCTGAAAGGTCCTGCGTACTGAAATTCACAGGCCGCACAGTGAGCTGGAGCAGGCAGAGGGGCGCAATACGCAATGACCGCGAATCCTCACAGAGCCGTTTGAGAACTCACAGAGCCAATCCGAATTGAAAGAACATTTGATGAGATACTGAACCCGAGAAGCATGGAGTCCATTCCCGGAGACTTAGCAGCGGCTGCACTTTGGAACAACACAGGTGGAGGCGCCGTGTGAATACAATGGTACAATGGCCGCTGGAAGGAGCGAAAGGAACCTTGTTTTAGCCCCTCGGTGAAACATAAATATGAGAATTTGTTTGTTTGTTGTTTAATTCAGAAAATTTTATAAATTCGGAAAAGGATAAGGGAAAGTGATGTTGAACGTTTCTTGGTAAGTTCCTGTTCAATTTTACCAGGCCTCGTCCCCTTTTTGAAATAGATTATCAGAGTTATTTAAATCATGTTGCGAGAGAGGGGAAAAAGTTTTTGCCCCCGTTTGTAGCTCAGAGTCTGAGAGACGGAGGGAATGGCAGCAGAAAAACAGCAAACAATATCTCCAAAAACTGATACCAACTCATCGCCAAAGCTGGGGGTAGAGAACCTCACCACCTTCTTAGGAAGTTTAATCATTTTATTCATTTTCAGATTTAAGCTCCATTTGGAATTAAACTTTAATTGATTATATGTTGTTGTATGTTTAACAACAGCATTGAAAGGGGAAGGAGACACTGGGATAAACTTCTTCTGTCAAAGCTGCAATGAGACTTGAAAGAATTTAAAGATTTCTAATTAACTTTTTACAAAAAATGAGTATTAAAAACACTTTTAACCCCTAAGTTTCGAATGTGATTTTGGAAGAGACTGAAGCAAAAGCCAATTTACCACTCATCTAAACAATTTTGAACCAGGTCTTGACTCCAAATGCTTTTAAAGAGGGTCTGAAATGCTTAAAATGATTTAAAATTGAAATTTCTCAAGGTCTGATTTTGATTGATCGAGTGAAGTGAGTAGCATTACACAAACATGCAACCATGGTGTGAGGAGGTGGAGGGTAGGGAAGGATTTGTAGGAGTTAAATATTAAATTTTAACGGCGTTTAAAAATATATCATTAATCATTTAGTAAGAGAACCAAATAAGGGGAAAAACACAAGCCATTTTATTTTGCCTGTCGCTCTATAGTCCTATCAAGTCGCAGGAATAATGTAAATATAGATTTCCTCTTAAACATTTAGTGGAGTGTTAATATAAACAAGAGTTATGTAATGATGCATAAAAATTGCAGGAAGCTACTTTAGAAGAAATCACTCTTTGTGTATTGAGAAAGACACAGAAAATACTTCGATTAAACTGATAACGTACAATTCGATTTGGTTTGAATGTTTGAAATAGAAGGTAAAAAATTGAGAGTACAATAAAGTTTGTTTCCTCATTTTAATTACGAACTACCTAAAATAATTCAACACTTGTTGCGATAAGAGCAGGGATTAATATTGTGGAGAAAGTTTGAGACAAAAACGTTAAATGTGAAAATCATAAATTATGAATCTTTATGTCAACATATGAGTAAATATTTCCAAGTCAGTCTGACTGGTTCTCCTGTCCAGGAAGAAAGACAAATGTTTATTTCTGTTAAATCACAGCTTTTCCTTTTTTTGTTTATAAGTCAGTGACGCAAATTGTGTGTGTTTTTCTACACCTGTGAATAAGTGCTGCATTTATGAGCTGTTACATGGTGGAGGGGGGGAGATGGTGCTGGTTCAAGAAGACCACGTTTATTAAAGGAATTAATTGAAGTTGAAAATACTGATACCCATTTTGTTCAGTTCTTTTTAATGATGCGAATTAAAGAACTACAGCACTTTATATTTGTTGAATGCCTGGTTGCATTGTGATTATTATTCTAATAACTTACGTTGACATAATATGTGGATGGAATATAATGTGGAGAAATGAGAAGTTATCCACTTTGGTAGGAAAAATAGAAAAGCAGAGTAATTTTTAAATGGTGAGAGATTGGGAACTGTTGGTGTTCGGAGTGACCTGGGTCTCCTTCTACACGAATCACTGAACGTTAACCTGTAGCTACAGCAAGCAATTAGGAAAGCAAATGGTTTGTTGACATTCATTACAAGAGGATTTGAGTATAAAAGTAAAGACGTCTTACTGCAAATATATAGGGCCCTGGTGAGACCACACCTGGAGTAAAGCGTACAGCTTTGGTCCGCTTACCTAAGGAAGGATATAATTGCCAAAGAGGGAGTGCAACGAAGAATCGCCAGTTTGGTTCCTGGGATTGGGGGACTGTCCTATGAGGAGAGACTGAGTTGATGAGGCCCATATTCTGTAGTGTTTATAAAGTGAGAGGCGATCTCATTGAAACATACAACATTCTTACAGGGCTTGACAGGGTAGATGCAGGGAGGATGTTTCCACTGGCCTGCGAGTCTAGAACCAGGGGTCACAGTCTCAGAATATGGGTTCGGCCATTAAGGACTGAGATGAGGAGGAATTTCTTCACTCAGAGGGTGGTGAATCTTTGGAATAATCTAGACAAAGGGCTGTGCGGGCTGAGTCTTTTAGTATATTCAAGACAGAGAGCGATAAATTTGTAACTATTGAGTGAATGAAGGGATATGCTAGAAGGTCAGTCATGATCATAGTGAATAGCGGAGCAGGCTCGAAGGGCCAAATGGCCTACTCCTGCTCCAATTTTTTATATTCGTATGTTCATAAAGTTTCTTCAATACTGTCCCATCAAACAATTCCAGGCAGGCGCACAAAAGAAAATACTGCGCATGTTGGAAATCGGAAGTAAAAACAGAAAATGCTGAAATACTCAGCAGGTCAGGCAGCATCCATGGAGGGAGAGAGAGTTAAAGGGTCAGGTCACTGATCTTTCATTGGAACTGGAAGGTACACATGGTTTAGATACAGCGTAATGCTCCACTCCCCTCACTTAAACACTCTGATACACCCCACACCATTCACTTTAACACTCTGATATATCCCCATCACTTTAATCCACTCTTACATATCCCGAACACTTCACTGTAACAGACCGAAATTTCCCACTCACCTCACTTTAACACGCAGATATATCCCACACCCCTCACTGTAACATTCCGATATAACCCACACCCATCACTAGAATAATCTGAAATACCCCACACCACTCTCTGTAACAGTTTGATATAAACTGCACCCCTCAATGTAAAACTCTGATATGCTCCACACCCCTCACTGTAACACTCTGATGTAACACACACCCCACACTGTGACGCTCTGATGTAAGCCACAACACTCATTGAAACACTCTGATGTACCCCACACCCCACACTGTGACACTCTGATATAAACCACACCCCACAATGTAACACACCATTATTCCCCACGCCCCTCACTGTAACATTCTCTGACATACTCCATATCCCTCTCTGCAACACTCTGATATGGAGAACACCCCTGACTGGAAAATTGATAGACCCCACACCACTCACTGTAAGACTCTGATACACTGCATACACCTTGCTGTAACACTCTGATATACCCCACACCCCTCATTGTAACACACTGATAAACCCATACCCTTCACAATAACACACTTATATACACCACACCCCTCGCTGTAACATAGAATCATAGATACCTAGAAGATAGGCGCAGGAGTAGGCCATTCGGCCCCTCGAGAGTGTTCTGCCATTTAATGTGATCATCGCTGATCATCCAAATTCAGTATCCTGTGCCTGCTTTCTCCCCATATCCCTTGATCCCTTTAGCCACAAGAAATATATGTAACTCCTGTTGGTAGGGAGAATAAGGAGAGGTAATATAAAGTAAATGGTATAATTTTAAAGAGTGTGCAGGAGCACAGAGACCTGGGGGTGTTTCTACACAAGTGTTTGAATGTGGCAGGACAGGTTGAGAAAGTTGTTAAAAAGACATACGGGATATTTAGCTTTATATACAGAGGCAGAATACAAATTCAAGGAAGTTATGCTAAACGTTAATAAATCATTGGTTAAGCCACAGCTGGAGTATTACTTCCAATTCTCGGCAGCACTTTCTGAAGGATGTCAAGGCCTTGGAGAGGGTGTAGAGGATAGTTACTGAATTGGCACCAGGTATGAGCGAATTCAGTTACGTGGAGAGTTTCGAGAAACTGGTTTCCTTAGAGCAAAGATTTGAGGGGGGATTTGATAGAGTTGCTCAAAATCCTGAAGTGATTTGCTGGAGTACATCAGGAGAAACTGTTTCCAGTGGCATATGGATCGGTAACCAGAGAACACAGATTTAAGGAAATTGACAAAAGAACCAGAGGGAACGTGGTGACGAACACATTATTTATGCAGCGAGTTGTTGTTATCTGGAATGCACTGCCTGAATGTGCGGTGGAAGCAGATTCAAAAGTAACATTCAAAAGGGAATTGGATAAATTATTGAAGCTGAAAACGTTGCAGGGCTATGTGGAAAGAGCAGAGGAGTGGGACTAATTGGATAGCTCGTTAAAAGAGCCAGCATGGGCACTTCCTGGTCTGTGTCATTCTATGATTCCATAAGAGGTGCGGGGTCGTTGACGGGCTGATTGTACACCCTGTGTTCCTGCCCAGTGAGACTGCACACCAGGAGCAGAGCCTGATCAATGTGACCCTGTGACACCTAGACTGGGCGGGGCTCCGGCTGGTTTGTGACATCACTCCTGGCTGCTGTGTGTTTGGCTCCTGATTCTTGTGTGATGCCACCTGGAGACAGGGCCCCGCCCCTGGTAATGGTCCATCAGTGGGTTGTCAGGGAGTTAGGAGCTGGAGTGACAGCTGACACTGGAAGTTAATTTAGTACCAAAAAAGAGGGCAAGGGGAAGAAGAGAACAATTTAATAATAAATTAAGTAGTCAAACACAAACATTAATCGCAAATATATTCAAATTAAATATAAGGACAATCACAAAAACAGAGCAACTGTATTCCAGTTACAGATTCTGGGATTAATATGAATCATTTTTCTATTGACAGTCTCTGGGGGTGAGCAATATCTCAGGTAGGAGGAGAGAGAGAAGTCGAACCATGTCCACACCAACTGGACTGGAGAAATGTCACTGGGTTCACAGAGCAGATCTGGTGGGACCGAGACCCCCAGTGTCAGAGAAGGGATAAAATGGAAAGCTTCAACAATGATTGGAAAGGTGAGGAACTTTTTTGAGAATGCCACCAATCCAGGAATTTTCTGAGAAGAGAATCTAACCAGATATTGGGAGCTGTTCAACATCTGTCATCAGTCTCGGCCATTGATGCGACAAGTTGAGCGGAGCTTAATTCGTAGATAAACCTTGATCATACTTCACCCGGGAGTGTTTGATTCTTTCATGTAGAGGGATCTTTATTCTGTATTCACCCAATGCTGTACCTGAGCTGGTTGTTTTTCATTGGGTAGTGTCAAGGGGGCTGTACGCTACATTGCACACATGCTTCATCTGTGTTGGATGTGCCTGATGAACCAAATTAGAGGGAGGTTTACTCGATATCTAACCCGTGCTGTACCTGTCCTGGGAATGTTTGCTGGGACAGTGCAGAATGAGCTTTATCCTGTATCTAACCCGTGCTGTACCTGCCCTGGGAGTGTTTGACCGGACACTGCAGAGGGAGAATTATTATGTATCTAACCCGTGCTTTACCTGCCCTGAGAGTGCTCATGGGACAGTGTAAATGGTGCTTTACTCGGCATCTAACCCTTGCTGTATCTTTTCCTGGAATTGATTGATGGAACAGTGAAGAGGGCGCATTTGTCTATATTTAACCGATGCTGTACGTGCCCTGGGTGTGTTTCATCGGACAGTGCTGCGGGAGTTTTACACTGCATATAATCTGTGCAATAGATGGCCTAGGTGACTTTGCTGGGACAGCGTAGAGGCAGTTCTAATCTGCATCTTACCGTTACTGTACCTGCCCTGAAGTGTTTGACGGGACAGTGTAGTGGGAGCTTTGCTCTGTATATAATCTGTGCTGTCCCTGTCCTGGGAGCGTTTGATGGGACAGTGTAGGTGAAGTTTTACTCTGTACGTAGCCTGTGCTGTGCATGGTCTGGGAGTGCTTGATGTGAACGTGTAGAGGGAGAGTTACTCTGTATCTAACCAGTGCTGTACTTGCCCAAATAACCTTTAATGGGACATTGTAGAGAGAGCTTTGGTCTCTATCTAACCAGCACTGTACCTACTCTGGGTGTGTTCGCTGTGAATGTGTAATTGCAGTTCCTCTCACTTTATACTCCTGTTCTGTAATTCTATTTATTCCCTGGCAAATTTGAAATGATAACCAATACACAGTGCAATAAAGATGCAGTTAGTTGTTAAATTTGACATGAGAACCAATACACAATGTAATAAAGATGCAGTTACTTGTTAATTTGGACATGAGAACCAATACACAATGGAATAAAGATGCAGTTAATTTTTAAATTGGACATGAGAACCAATACACAATGTAATAAAGATGCAGTTAATTATTAAATTGGATATGGTAACCAATACACAGCTGATGAGCAGAAATTTCCTGCAGCTATATTTTGAGAAGACTGATTCCATTGACTTTGGTTCCCGCCACAAACACCATTCCATAATCAGCGACTGCATTCCTGTTCCAAGCGATTGTCTGAGGCTGAACCAGACTTTTTATAGGGGCATAGGAACAAGGGTAGGTCAGTTAGTCCATTGACTCGGTACTGACTTTCTTTGAGGGCTTGGATGATGTGCGAAATAAATTCATATACCCAGCTTTGCCCTATATTCTTTAATACCTTTGGTTAACAACAATCTATCATTCTCAGATTTTAAATTAACAATAGCATCAATTGCTGGTTGCAGAAGAGAGTTTCAAAGGTTTACCACCCTTTGTGCATAGAAGTGTTTCCTAATTTCAATCCTGAATTGACTGGCGCTCATTTTTAAATATGCACCCTATTCATAGACACTCATTTAGAAAGTACTCTGTTCTACCTTTTTAACTCCAAAGTGGATGGTGCCCCCAGTACTGAATCACAGAATCATAGAAATATAGAAGATAGGAGCAGAAGTAAGCCATTCTGCCCCTCGAGCCTGGTCTGCCATTTAATGAGATCATGGCTGATCATCCAAATTCAGTACCCTGTCCCTGCTTTCTCCCCATATCCCTTGATCCCTTTAGCCCTAAGAAATATATCTAAATCCTTCTTGAATATATTTAATAAGTTGGCCTCAATTGCCTTCTGTGGTACCGAATTCCACAGGTTTACCACTGTCTGAGTGAAGAAATTCCTCCTCAACTCAGTCCTAAATGGCTTACCTCTTATCCTTAGACTGTGACACTTGGTTCTGGACTACCCAGCCATCGGGAACATCCTTCCTCCATCTAGTCTGTCTAGTCCTGATAGAATTTTATACGTTTCAGTGAGAGCCCCTCTCATTCTTCAAATCTCTAACGACTTTAAACTTAATCGACCCACCTCTCCTCAGACTTCATTCGTGCCATCCCAGGTGTCAGTCTGGTGAATCTTCGCTGCGCTCCCTCCATGTCAAGAACATCCTTCCTCAGATAAGGCGACCGAAACTGCACAAAATACTCAAGATGTAGCCTCACCAAGGCTCTGCACAACTACAACCAGACAGCCTTGCTCCTGTACTAAAATCCTCTCGCTACGAAGGCCAACATATCATTTGCCTTCTTAACTGGCTGCTGCACCTGCATGCTTACCTTCAGCGACTGGTGCACAAGGACACTCATGTCACTTTGCACTTCCTCTTTTCCCAATCTAATGCCGTGCAGATAATAATCTGACTTCCTGTTTTTGCCACCAAAGTGGATAACTTCGCATTTATCCAAATTTACTGGGGAATCTTGGGGAACTCCACTGTATACATCCCTGCAGGCTCCACCACTGTACCTTGGCGACCTTCACTGTAAACCACCCTCCAAACCCCAGCACTGATCGGTGGGAACAGCACTGTATACTTCCCTCCACCACCTAGTACTAAACACTCGTGAACTGCAGTGTATACCTCCCTCCAGTGTAGAAAATATAGGCGGGTACTGGGGTTATTGTCTCTGGCCAGTCAGAAGTATCTGAGCTGCTCCAGAGCCCCGTGCAGTTTCGAATCGCTCCCCTTTTCTGGTTCTGACCGCCGGACTTATTTCAGTAGCGATGTAGACAAAGCGAGATTCGTTGTTGCGTGCAAAGAAGACCAGCATTTATTGAAATAAAGAATAATTTGAAAATAATGATGAATACAGCACACCTTTGCTTAATACAGGACACCTTTGCTTAATAAAGCACCTTTTGCTTAATGCATAAGAACATAAGAACATAAGAAATAGGAGCAGGAGTAGGCCAATCGGCCCCTCGAGCCTGCTCCACCATTCAATAAGGTCATGGCTGATCTGATCCTAACCTCAAATCTTCTATCACTCTGCATCCACACGAACCTTTGTGATCTCCCGGGAGAGGCGAAAAACTAGATAAAGACCCAATGGCAAATTTGGGAGAAAAAAATCTGGGAAATTCTTCTCTGACCCATCTAGGCGATCGAAATTCTTCCAGGAGATGACTCTGTCCATATATTTTCTACAGTACTTACCTTCTGTAAAGGCGATCTCCACCCCAGCCAGGAACAGGAATAAAACCATCTCCTTAAATCTAACACAGAATTAGAACACAGTAGGAGCAGAACCAGGCTACACGGCCCCTGGGCCCACTCCACTACCCACAGGGCCATGACCATTCTGAACCTAGACTCATGTCCAATTTCCTGCCCGCTCCCCGTAACCCTTAATTCCCTTTACTTCTAGGGAACAATCTATTTCTGTTTTAAATTTATTTAATGATGTAGCTTCCACAGCTTTCTGGGGCAGCAAATAACACAAACCTACCACCCTCTGAGTGAAGATTTGATCCTGTGTAATGAGACAGGATTAATTAAAAATGTCCTAGTAAAGGATCCCCTTGGAATGAGTGACCATAACATGGTTGAGTTCCATATTCAATTAGAGGGTGAGAAGGTTGGATCGCAAACAAGCGTGTTGAGCTTGAATAAAGGAGACTATGAAGGTATGAGAGGGGAATTGATTAAAGTGGACTGGGAAAATAGATTAAAGGGTAAGACGGTACATGATCAGTGGTTTACATTTAAGGAGTTATTTTACAACTTACAAAAAATATATATTCCACTGAGGAAAAAAGGGTGTAAAAGAAAAGACAGCCATCCGTGGCTAAGTAAAGTAATTAAAGATGGTATCCGACTATAAACAAGGGCATATAAGGTAGCCAAATCTAGCGGGAGGATGGAAGATTGGGAAGTCTTTAAAAGACAGCAAAAAATAACTAAAGGATTGATTAAGAAAGGGAAGATAGATTATGAAAGTAAATTAGCAAAAAATATAAAAGCAAACAGTAAAAGTTTCTATAGTTATATAAAAAGAAAAAGGGTGGCTAAAGTAAATGTTGGTCCCTTAGAGGATGAGACCGGGAAATTAATGGTGGAAACATGGAGATGTCAAAAACACTGAACAATTATTTTGTATCAGTCTTTACAGTAGAGGACACTAAGAATATCCCAGCACTGGACAAACAGGGGGCTCTAGGGGGGGAGGAACTAAATACGATTAAAATCACTAAGGAAGTGGTACTTGGTAAAATAATGGGACTCAAGGCGGATAAATCCCCTGGACCTGATGGCTTGCATCCTAGGGTCTTGAGGGAAGTAGCGGTAGGGATTGTGGATGCATTGGTAATAATTTTCCATAACTCACTGGACTCAGCAAAGGTCCCGGCAGATTGGAAAACTGCTAATGTAACACCCTTATTTAAAAACGGTAGTAGGCAGAAGGCTGGAAACTATAGACCTGTTAGCCTAACATCTGTGGTTGATAAAATGTTAGAGTCCATTATTAAGGAGACAGTAACGGGACATTTGGAAAAACATAATTTAATAGGCAAACTCAGCATGGTTTCATGAAGGGGAAGTCATGTTTGACAAATTTGCTGGAGTTTTTTGAGGAAGTAACATACAGGGTGGATAAAGGGGAACCAGTGGACGTAGTGTATTTAGACTTCCAAAAGGCATTTGACAAGGTGCCACACAAAAGATTATTGCTGAAGATAAAAAATCACGGGATTGGGGGTAATATTCTGGCGTGGGTGGAGGATTGGCTCTCTAACAGAAAGCAGAGATTTGTGATAAATGGTTCGTTCTCAGATTGGCAACCAGTAACTAGTGGTGTTCCGCAGGGGTCAATGCTGGGTTCCCAACTCTTTACAATCTATATTAACGCTTTGGAGGAGGGGTCCGAGTGTAACATATCAAAGTTTGCAGATGATACAAAGATGGGACGGAAAGTAGTGAGTGAGGAGGACATACAAAACCTGCAAAGGGACATAGACAGGCTAAGTAAGTGGGCAGAGATTTGGCAGATGGAATACAATACTGGAAAGTGTGAGGTTATGCACTTTGGCAGGAAAAATCATAGAGCAAGTTATTATCTTAATGGCAAGAAACTGGAAAGTACTGTAGTACAAAGGGATCTGTGGGTCCTGGTGCACGAAACTCAAAAAGTTAGTATGCAGGTGCAGCAAGTGATCAAGAAGGCCAATGGAATGTTGACTTTTATTGCTAGGGGGATGGAATATAAAAACAGGGAGGTATTGCTGCAGTTGTACAAGGTATTGGTGAGACCGCACCTTGAATACTGCATACAGTTTTGGTGTGCATACTTAAGAAAAGACATACTTGCTCCCGAGTCAGTACAAAGAAGATTCATTCGGTTAATCCGTGGGATGAGGGGGTGGTCATATGAGGAGAGGTTGAGTAGATTGGGACTCTACTCATTGGAGTTCAGAAGAATGAGAGGCGAGCTTATTGAAACATATGAGATTGTGAAGGGGCTTGATTGGGTGGATGCGGTGAGGATGGTCCCAATGATGGGTGAAACTAGAACTAGGGGGCATAATCTTAAAATAAGGGGCTGCTCTTTCAAAACTGAGATGAGCAAACCTTTGCTTAATACGTCACACCTTTGCTTAATACAGCACTTTTACTTAATACAGCACACTTTTGCTTAATAGGGGCGGAGAAGCAGACATATCGAGGGAAAATTGACTAAAATAACGATTTAACAAAATTACCCTTTCATTCCCCCCCCGAATACATATCTAGGTTCCCTTGTAATGGGCCAGAAATCTATGCTCACCAGTGAACGCCTGCTCCGTGCCCGTGCGGTCTGTATTAGATTCTTCACTGCCCCGAAGTAGAGATACCCCAGTAATTCAAAGTAGCTGCTGGTATTCCACTTCTTTGGGCGGGCTGCTGCTTGTTGGCAGGGCACTGAGGCGAGGTGGCAGAGAGAGAGAGAATGACTTCCTGAGAGGCTATCTTTATGCCCCATTGGGAGCTGTAATCTTCGCGCCCAAATCTGGATGTAACTGGGCTATACAAAAGGGATCGATCTCTCCCCATTGACTGTAATGGGTTTCAATCTGTTTTTCCATTCATTTGACTGTTTTCGACCAGTTTGAAATGTCTCACTGAATCCAGTCAACAGCATTCAAGTGCTTCGTAAACAATCCATGTCCTGCGGTCACCACCCAACCGCAACTGATTGACAGCTTTAAGTACTTAAGCCCTTGAGTCAACATTGAAGAGGGTTTATAAACAAACAAACTCTTTGTTCTGTGAGTGAAACTTCCTGACCTGCAGTTGATTGACAGTTTAAAGCACTTCATGCATAATCGCACAGGCAGGTGTTTTTTTCAAATAGTTTGTCAACCAGGAATGGAGCTATACAAGCAGGCTGTCTTTATCTTATGCCACTAGGCCTGACAACCATTTTGATGCCCTGGGTTATTAAGGTGTATTCCACCCAGATTTTCTTTGATCAAAAATAATCCTCCGGTCTGTCGTAATTTTCTGAAATTTTTGCGAACCTTACACTCTCCCATCGGATACTAAAACGTGCTTGTAGTATCCTGTTCAAAAGTGAGCAATAATTTCTGACCCCCCACAAACAACCTTTCCTTATACTTATCGATATCTATCTCTGATTCCCCGATACCTGCATCCCACTTACCCAGAGAGAATCACAGTACACGGTAGGCATCTACCGATAGAAATACATGATTAGTTACAATAATTCAAACATGGAGTTGGTCCAATGCACCTGCACCACTGAGTATTTACAATAATACAAGCATGGAGGGATTCCAATGCCCCTGCACCACTTGTGACATAGTTTTTAACACGATACAACATCTTTAAAGGGATTCCACCAAGCCAAAACATATCTGTTAAAAAAACAAACGGAAGAAAACGAGCTTCCTTTTCCTTTTTTTTATAATGCAATTGCCTGACACTTTAATAAATGGCACCATTCTTCAGCCATAAATGTATTTCAAATTTCCACAACCTGCAGACACAACAATTCACAGGCAGATGCAATTTGTTCAATTGACTCTAAACAAGTAGTAAAATCTCACAGTTAGGAACTAAATTCACACATTATTTCCTTTGGAGTTGAGACCAGTACATAATACAAAATATAAAATAATTAACAAGCTTTTTGTAAATTCTTAATCTTAACCTGGATTTCCAATAACAGTTTAAATTGCAGTGGGCATCTGCCTCCTGCAGACCCCTCCCTTCGTGGGCTAGGGGTGCTCCCTTCCCCGAGATTCCAAAGACACAATGGTCCTCTGCACCGACCGAAACTCTGAAGAAGACCTTTAAAAAATTTAGCCAGGTTCACAGGCTCGGGGGAATGTGATCGGCTCCCACGACCTCGGCTCAGATAGAAAACAGTCTGGAATGGTAGCATACTTAAAACTTATACTCTAATAATTAACACTACCGAATTGCAATACTAAATTAAAATTAACACATCCTAACTCGAGCCTCTTTAGACATTACTTGAACAAAGCTACATACAAGCGTTGCCTGTCTCCTGGCGGCCAGCCTAATCCCTGTTTGGGCTGCCAAAGGCTGCTCCCTGCGGCGTGGCTGGACTGATCACAACTTCCGGTCCCTCGCAGCTTATGGCTGCTGGTTGTGGACTTTTGTCTTTTGCTACTCCCTGACTCGGGAGACCGCCCTATTCCACTGGAAAGTGGGTGTCCATACTTCCTTGGGCTGGGGGACCCGAAGAGACCTCCTAGGGAGTGTCCCTGGTGGGGCTACCCTGGCGAGCGGACCCTTAGCTTGGGTCACAGTCGTTGCTTGCTGGGGACCTTCTCCCTCGGGTGCCTCCCTTCCCAAACCTGGGCTGGGGACAGGCAATCCCTTGCCACCAACTGCCGGTGTCTGAGAATCTTCCCCTTCATGTGCAAAACCTGGTTAAGGCTCCTCTTCGGAGTCCCACAAGAGAGGGGGAATCGCTCGGGCGAAGTGCTGGGGAACTTCTCCTCTCATGCACGCGACTGTGCCTGCGTGTGCAGTCTGTGTGAGTGTACGCGCTGCAGGCTGAGGATTTCTATTCTCCGGTACAATCCCAGATGGCTGCTTCTTTGCCTCCAGCTTAACCAACCTGCATATTTTGATATAACTGGCAGCCTGCCAGTAACCCTGTTCTAAATCCTTTTCCCATACCAGGGCGGCCGTAAAGGTGGAATCTTGGGCTTGAACCTGCTTGTGGTCCGGGGCCAATCTATCTCATGTGTGTCTCCCTTGTCCCAGATTGCTCCTACCGGGCCTGCTCTACTGGGTCCCAGAACTCTCCTTCCCTGTCCCCCTGCATGGCCACCTCGTTGGTCTTGTAATTACACTCCCACATGGTATGGAGAGATCCTAAACCTATGGCCAAAGGTTTTGACCTTTCCCCCGCCTGCTCGTTCCCTGTGGGTCCCATTAAGCTAAATGGGACCTTGTTAGACCGGAGTGAATTGGTCAGGTCTTCCGAGTGGACCACCGTGCTGGAAGCTCCAGTATCCACCGAATATCTCCCCTGCACCGTCTTCACCCCCATCTTATCATAGGGCCTGCTCCCCTCAGCATTTCTGCGGGGACACATGTCAACAGGCTGCGCTGGCTCTAGTCATAGCTGGGAGTGGGATGGAGCAGACGGCGTCAAAACACCTGTGGTGGCTGCTACTCTCACCAGGCCAGTCAGAAGAGACCATAGGGAGAGTAAAAAATGACTCAATCACAGCAGGAGGGATATCTGGCCCTGCCTTTTGTGCTGGGGCTGTGGGATCCTTTCCCTTGTTCTCCTTTCAGGGATTCTTACAGTCTTTTCTCCAGTGACCATCAATCCCACACCCATAAAAAATTTACCTAGCCTGAGAGAGACGGTTCCCCTCCTGGTGCCACTCTTTCTTACTCTGGCTCCCAGGTTTAACCTCATGGACTCTTCCCTTGGGTTGGGGCGTTTCGATGCACCTCATGTTTCTAAAGGCTACTGTGAGCCGGCGAATCACCGCTTCTTCGGTGGTCTGGAGTTTTCGGGGATCAAACCAAGCCGTGACCTGGGCTTGGATCTGGGGTAGGCTGTTTGTCATAAGGCAACGGAGCGAGTGACTCAATTGGACTGGGTACAGTGCTGTCCGCCGTGGCATTCCCGGGCATGTGCTCTGGTAGACTGGCCACAGCCTGTCTGTGAATGCCTGCGGGGAATCCCCTGGGAGCTGCACCATACTTTCTACTCGGGCGAACGGACTACCATCATTGAGCCCCATGGCCTCCAATATCTCATTCTTCAGATCCTCATAATCTTTCTGCCCACTTTTGCACTCGCCAGATAGGGCCTGGAGGAGATCACCTCCCAGGGAAAACAGCAGCATTTTTGCTTGCTCTGCATCATCGCAGTCATTAACACAAGCTGCATGTTCTATCTCCCTGAAGTGCAGTGAGGGAACTCCCTTTTTAGTGAGCTTGGGGATGTGGCTAACCATGTCCCTGAGCTGGTGGCTGCCATACGGCACCACAAACTGATTCTGGATGGCCCACTAGGTCATCTTCATCAATGGGCGGACCATACTTCTGTTGTCGGAGGATGTACACTGGTCCTGGTCCAACCCTATCTAACGGGGCCTGCTGTGCTTCCTCTCGCACCTCATCCTCCACCCCTCCTCGCTGCCAGAGCTCCTGAAAGATCGGAGCTATGGGTGGCAGGCGTGGGACCTCTGATTCCCTAACCGATTTTGTTCTGGGTGTTGCCTGTGGGACGATTCTTTTTGGGTTGCCGGTAAAGTCCGACTGACTTGTCTTCGGGCTGATAAGACATATCATCCCCTTTGCCATCTTTAAAGCCATATTCAAGCTTTCTATCTCTTCCCTACAGGGGCCATGATTTGCTTCCTCAAACCGTTGGTCGCAGGCCAGCTTATACGCTGCCTTTACCTCCCTAATCTTATCCTTCTGCTCTTTAACTTCTTGAATAAGGTGGGCGTTCTCCTCCCACACCCTCATCTCATTGCTCTTGGTTTCTGCAAATAGGCACTTCAGGTACTGTAATTCGAAACTCATGTGGCTTTTGCCCTCACTAAACTGGACCACCAGGTGCTCCATTTTGGCCTGGTAGTCTTCAGTCTCCCTTTACTTATCCCAACTCTTTGCTCTAACTTCCCTAAACCTGCAGGAACCTAACCACAAACAGATCAGTGGGATAAAATGAAAAACCATAACTGCTGCTCTCTCTAGACCCAGACCACCGCCTGCTGCATCGAATATTGTTGCCGACGGTGCTGCTGCAGTCGCCATTATGTAGAAAATAAAGGGGCGGGTACTGGGGTTATTGTCTCTGGCCAGTCAGATGTATCTGAGCTGCTCCAGCACCCCGTGTGGTTTCGAATCGCTCCCCTTTTCTGGTTCTGACCGCCAGACTTATTTCAGTAGCGATGTAGACAAAACGAGACTCGTGGTTGGGTGCAAAGAAGACCAGCATTTATTGAAATAAAGAATAAATTGAAAATAACGATGATACAGCCCGCTTTTGCTTAATACAGCACACCTTTGCTTAATACAACACACCTTTGCTTAATACAACACACCTTTGCTTAATAAAGCACATCTTTGCTTAATACAGCACTATTTGCTTAATACAGCACACCTTTGATTAATACAGCACACCTTTGCTTAATATAGCACTATTTGCTTAATACAGCACACCTTTGATTAATACAGCACACCTTTGCTTAATATAGCACTATTTGCTTAATACAGCACACCTTTGCTTAATACAGCACACCTTTGCTTAATACAGCACACTTTTACTTAATACAGCACACCTTTGCTTAATACAGCACACCTTTGCTTAATAAAGCACACCTTTGCTTAATACAGCACTATTTGCTTAATACAGCACACCTTTGCTTAATACAGCACACCTTTGCTTAATACAGCACACCTTTGCTTAATACAGCACACCTTTGCTTAATACAGCACACTTTTAATTAATACAGCACACTTTTAATTAATACAGCACACTTTTAATTAATACAGCACACTTTTACTTAATACAGCACACCTTTGCTTAATACAGCACACCTTTACTTAATACAGCACACCTTTGCTTAATAAAGCACACCTTTGCTTAATACAGCACTATTTGCTTAATACAGCACACCTTTGCTTAATACAGCACACCTTTGCTTAATACAGCACACCTTTGCTTAATACAGCACACTTTTAATTAATACAGCACACCTTTGCTTAATACAGCACACCTTTGCTTAATACAACACACCTTTGCTTAATAAAGCACACCTTTGCTTAATACAGCACTATTTGCTTAATACAGCACACCTTTGCTTAATACAGCACACCTTTGCTTAATACAGCACTATTTGCTTAATACAGCACACCTTTGCTTAATACAGCACTTTTACTTAATACAGCACACTTTTGCTTAATACAGCACACCTTTGCTTAATACAGCACTTTTACTTAATACAACACACTTTTGTTTAATGGGGAGGAGAAACGGACAATCGAGTGAAAATTGACTAAAATAATGATTTAACAAAATTCCCCTTTAATTACCACCCCTAATACTTATCTAGGTTGCCTTGTAATGGGCCAGAAAATCTATGCTCACCAGTGAACGCCTGCTCCGTGCCCCTGCGGACTGTCTTAGATTCTTCACTGCCCCGAATTAGAGATACCCCAGTAATTCAAAGTAACTGCTGGTATTCCACTTCTTTGGGCGGGCTGCTGCTTGCAGGCAGGGCACGGAGGTGAGGTGACAGAGAGAGAGAGAATGGCTTCCTGAGAGGTTATCTTTATACCCCATTGGGAGCCGTAATCTTCGTGCCCAAATCTGGATGTATTTGGGCTATACAAAAGGGATCGATCTGTCTCCATTTACTCTAATGGGTTTCAATGTGTTTTCCCATTAATTTGACTGGTTTTCGAGCAGTTTGAAATGTCTCACTGAATCCAGTCAACAGCACTCAAGTGCTTTTTAAACAATCCATTGTCCTGCGGTCACCACCCAACTGCAACTGATTGACAGCTTTATGTACGTAAGCCCTTGAGTCAACATTGCAGAGGGCTTGTAAACAAACAACCCCTTTGTCCTGTGAGTGAAACTTCCTAAACTACAGTTGATTGACAGTTTCAAGTACTTCATGCATATTCGCACAGGCTGGTGTTTTTTTCAAATCCTTTGTCAGCCAGGGATTTAGATATACAAGCAGGCTGTCTTTTTCTTCTGCCACAAGGCCTGACAGCCATTTTGATGCCCTGGGTTTTTAAGGTATATTCCACCCAGTTTTTTCCTTAATGAAAAATAATTTTCAGGGGCTGTCATAATTTTTCGAAATTTTTGCTAACTTATACCAGTCCACAGTACTGAACCCTGCAGAAAATCGCTGTATACTACCTCCTGCCCCCTGTTCAGATCCCGGGGGAACTTCACTGTATACCTCCCTCCTGACCCCAGTACTGAACACGGGGGTCCTCCACTGTATACCTCCCTCCAGCACTCAGTTCTGAAACCTGTGGAACTCCATTGTATATCTCCCTACAGATCCCTGTACAGATCGCTGTGAACATCACTGTATAACTCCCTCCGGCCCGCAGTACCTTACCCTGGGGAACTCCACTATGTAACTCCATCCAGCCCCCAGTACTGAACCCGGGGGTACTCCACTGGATGCCTCCCTCTAGCCACCAGTAATCTACCCTAGTGTACTCCACAGAGTAAATTCCTCCAGCCCCCAGTACGTATCCCTGGGGAACTGCACTGGAAACCATCATCCAGCCCCAAGTACTGAACCCTGAGGAACAGCATTGTGTACATACCTCCAGTCCTCATTATTAACCCTGGGGAACTCCACTGCATACCTACCTCTACCCCCCTTTACCGAACCATGAGCAACTCCACTGTATTTCTCCCACTACCCCCAGTACTGAACCCTGGGGAACTCCACTGTATTCCACCCTCCGCCCCCAGTACTGAACCCTGTGGAATTCCACTGTGTTCCTCCCTCCGCCCCCAGTACTGCACCCTGAGAAACACCACTGTATACTTCCCACCATCTCGAGTACTGAACCCCGAGGAACAGCACTGTATACCTCTCTACAGCCCCCAATACTGAACCTCGGGGAACAGCACCATATATCTTACTCTGTTCTAACCCTTTGAGAATTTTGTATCCATGCCTCTACTGCCCCTTTTATCCCATGGACTTTAATTTTGCTTACATGCCTAA
This sequence comes from Somniosus microcephalus, assembly GCF_052327205.1. Taxonomy (NCBI): domain Eukaryota; kingdom Metazoa; phylum Chordata; class Chondrichthyes; order Squaliformes; family Somniosidae; genus Somniosus; species Somniosus microcephalus. The sequence goes on along the minus strand of NW_028225181.1, from coordinate 24,599,387 downwards.
TATGTGTAACTTCATCAAACGCCTTTCAAAAGTTCGTATACACATCAACTGCACAGCCCTCATCCACGCTCTCTGTTACCTCATCAAAAAACTCAATCGAATTAGTCAAACAGCATTTGCCATTAACAAATCTGTGCTGGCTCTCCATGATAACTAATGCATAGTTGAATAAAGATCCTGTTATTTGGTAAATTGGGCTTGATGGCCATTACACAGGGGAATACATTTACCGTTGAATGTTAACTTGGACATGTCAAACAGCACAGATGCAATAGAGCTGGACATGGTTTTTAAATTTGACCTTGGTAACCAATTATCCGAGGAACAAATTTACAGTTGGTTGATAAATTGGGCAAGTAATTTAATATGCAGGTTGCAGAGCAGGCTCGTGAGTCTGTATGGCCAAATCCTGCTCTTATTTATTATTTTTTTCAGAGCATTGCAGTTAATTGTAAAATTTGACATATTAAGCAACAGAGAGGAAGCAAAAGCTACAGTTATTTAAATTTGATATGTTAAATAATACACTAGTGCATAAATGTAGATAATTGTTAAATTGGATATGGCAACCAATACACAGTGAATAAAGTTACCATTAAATGTTGAATTTAATATAACAAATGCAATGGCTAATACAATTAGCTTAATTGTTTAATTGGTCTTACTAACGAATGCATGGTTTATAACGTTACAGTTAACTGTTAAATTGGATATAATAACAATACACAGGGTAAAACTGATATGGCTAATTGTAAAATTGGGTAAGATAATCAATACACAGGGTAAAACTGTTAAAGATATCGGTTAATTTGTGTACGGTAACCAATACACAGGGTAAAACTGTTGCAGTTAATTGTAAAATTGGGTATGATAACCAATACACAGGGTAACATTGTTACAGTTAATTGTTAAATTGGATGTAATAACCAATACACAGAGTAAAATAGTGGCAGTTAATTATTAAATTGGATATAATAACAAATACACAGGGTAAAACAGTTAGTTAATTTTTAAATTGGATATAATAACCAATACACAGGGTAACATTTTTACAGTTATTTATTAAATTGAGTACGGTAACCAATATTCAGGGTAAAACTGTTACAATAATTGTTAAACTGGGTATGATAACCAATACACAGTGTAAAATTGTTCCAGCTAATTGTTAAATTGGATATAATAACCAATACACAGGGAAAAATTGTTACTGTTAATAGTTATGTTGGATAAAGTAACCAATTCACAGCGTAAAACTGTTACAGCTAATTGGTAAATTGGGTATGATAGCCAATACACAGGGAAAACTTCTTCCAGTTAATTGTTAAATAGGGTATGCAATCCAATACGCAATGGAATATGTTAGTTAATTGTTCATTTGGATATGATAACCAATAAAAAGGGTATGAAGTTCCATTTAGTTTTAATATTGGGGTTGATCAAAATACATGGGATTAATAATACAGTTAATTGTTATGTTGGATGTGATAGCTAACACACGGCCAGAAAGTTAGTTAATTGTTCAAATTGATTAAAAGAGCACACTTGCTAATAAAATGAGTTAGTTGTTCAATTTGGCTTGTAAAGTGTGTGCAGGGAATAAAGCTACATTTGCTGTTGAATTGGAAACAATAACTAATACTCAGGGCAATACAGTTAGTTAATTATTCAATTGTATATAACAATTACACTGTCTGTCTAAATTAGTGAATTTTTGAATTGGTTGTGATAAGGTGTGCATGAAGTACAAAACTATATTTAATTGTTAAATGGAAATGATGACGAATTCACAAGTGAAATTAAGTGACAGATAATTGTTATATCGGGCTTGATAATCATTACACAGGATAAAACTGTTCAAATTACTTGTGAAATTGAACGTGATATCTAATGCACAGGGGAATTAATTTACAGTTCACTGTTATATTGGGCATGATATCCAATACACAGGGGATAACGTTTACTGTTACTTATTAAATTGGACATTGGCAATTAGCAAAAAGAACAACTTGTATTAATATAGTGCCTTTAACGTAGTAACCGTCCCAAGGCGCTGCACAGGAGTATTATCAAACAATATTTGACACCGAGGCACATAAGGAGATATTAGGACAGGTGACCATAGACTTAGTCAAAGAGGTAGCTCTTCAGGAGCGTCTTAAAGGAGAAAAGAGCAGTATCGAGCCAGAGAGGTTTAGTAAGGGAATTACAGAGCTTAGGGCCTTGGCAACAGGGGCACGTACACCAATGGCTGAGCGATTAAAATTGGGATACTCAAGAGGAAAGAATTAGAGTAGCGGAGATATCTCGGGCTGCGCAGCTGGAGGAGACGACAGAGATAGGAAGCAGCGAGGCCATGGAGGGATTTGAAAACAAGGGTGAGAATTTTAAAATCAAGGCATTGCTTCGGACATGGGCAGCAGGTTATTGGTTGATCTCAAGTTTATGTAGTGTGGAACTTGGGAGGCCAGCCAGGAGTGCATTGGAATAGTCAAGTATAGAGGTAACAAAGTCATCGATGAAGGTTTTAGCAGCAGATGAGCTGAGGCAAGGGCGGAGGTGGGCGATGTTACGGAGGTGAAAATAAGCGGTTTTAGTGTATATGTGGTCAGAAGCTCATTTCAGGTTCAAATATGACACCAATGTTGCGAAAAGTCTGGTTCAGCCTCAGACTGATGCTAGGGCCAAAAAGTTATAGTTAATTGGACTGAACCCCCAAGTCTCTCTGGACATCCACAGCAACAGTAGATGTCCAAAGAGACTTGGCGATCCAGGTACATAGCTCATTAAAATTTTATGAACAGGTAGAAGAAAATAATCAAAAAGGCTAATGAAATGCTGGCCTTTATATCTAAAGCACTAGAATACAAGGGGTTAGAAGTTATTCTTCAGCTATACAAAGCTGTTGTTGGACCACACCTGGAGTACTGAGAGCAGTTCTGGACACCACACCTTAGGAAGGATATATTGGCCTTGGAGGGAGTGCAGCTTATGTTTACCAGAATGATACCCAGGCTTCAGGGGTTACATTTCAAGGAGAGATTACACAAATTAGGGTTGTATTCCCTAGAATTTAGAAGGTTAATGGATGATCTGAGCGAAATTTTCAGGATATTAAGGGGAATAGATAGGGTCGATAGAGGGAAAATATTTCCGCTGGTTGGTTTTCTAGGAGGAGGGGGCATAGTTTAAAAATTAGATCCAGGCCTTTCAGCAGTGAAATTAGGAAATACTTCGACAAACAAAGGGTGGTAGAAGTTTGGAACTCTCTTCAACAAATGGCAATTGATACTAGATCAATTGTTAATTTTAAATCAGAGATTAATATCTATTTGTTAACCTAAGTTATTAATGGATATGGGCCAAAGCCGAGTATATGGAGTTATTAGCAGATTAGCCATGATCTCATTGAATGGCGGAACAGGCTCGGGGTCTGAATGGTCGGCTCCTGTTCCTATGCTCCTATGATATGTGGTCGGAAGCTCATTTGAGGGACAAATATGAGTCCAAGGTGGCGAACAGTCTGGTTCAGCCTCAGACAGAAGCTTAATAAAGTTACAGTTAATTGTTTAATTGAACATGACAAATAAGCAGGCTAATAAAATTAGTAAATTGTTAAATTAATCTTGATACCGAGTGCACAGGGGTACGACGATAGGGTTAGCATTCACACTGGAAAGAAAACGAATGCACAGGGGAATAAGGTTAAAGTTAATTGTTCAAATGGACATGGTAACTCACACACAAGGGTTAAATAAATCTCCAGTTAATTGTTAAACTGGACATGATAACTAATACACAGCATATAAAGTTGCAGTTGATTTTAAAATTGGGCTTAATAACCATTGAATAAAGTTAAAGTTATTTATTAAATTGGACATGATATATAGAACAATTCGTATAAAGTCACAGTTATATCTAAAATTTAGTTTGATTACCCGATCAATTAAATTACTGTTAATGTTTAAATTGCGCTGGATAACTGATGCACAGGGGGATAAAGTCACAGGTAATTGTGTAATTGGAGATGATAAGCAATAAGCAGATGAAAAATATCATTTAATTATTCAATTGAATATAAAAAATACAAAGGCTAATAAAATAGGTTCATAGTTAAATTGTTCATGATATCGTGCATTGGGCACAACGTTACCGTTGGTTAGAATCATCGAATCATAGAATAGTTACAGCACAGAAATACGCCATTCGGCCCGTCGAGCCCGTGGTGGCTTTCAGCAAGAGCACTTCAGCTAGTCCCACTCCGCTGCCCTATCCCCATAGCTCTGCATTACTTTTTCCTGACAGGCATTTATTCAATTGCCTTTTGGAAGCCACGATTGAGTCGGCCTCCACCACCCTTTCAGGAAGTGCATTCCAGATTGTAACCACTCACTGCGTAAAAAAGTTTTTCCTCATGTCGCTTTCGGTTATTTTGTCAATCACCTTAAATCTCTATCATCTGATTTTCGACTCTTCCACAATAAGAACATAATAAGACATAAGAACATAAGAAGTAGGAGCAGGAGTAGGACATACGGCCCCTCGGGCCTGCTCCACCATTCAATAGGATCATGGCTGATCCGAATCTAGACTCACGTCCACTTCCCTGCCCTCTCCCCATAAACCTTAATTCCCTTATCTGCTAGGAAACTGTCTATCTCTGTTTTAAATTTATTTAATGTTGCAGCTTCCACAGCTCTCTGGGGTAGCAAATTCCATAGATTTACTACCCTCTGAGTGAAGAAGTTTCCCCTCATCTCAGTTTTGAAAGGACAGCCCCTTATTCTAAGATTATGCCCCCTAGTTCTGGTCTCACCCATCAGTGGAAACATCCTCACCGCATCCACCCAATCAAGCCCCCTCACAAGCTTATATGTTTTGATAAGATCGCCTCTCATTCTTCCGAACTCCAATGAGTAGAGGCCCAACCTACTCAACCTTTCCTCATACGTCAACCCTCTCATCTCCGGAATCAACCGAGTGAACCTTCTCTGAACCGCCTCGAGAGCAAGTATATCTTTTCTTAAATATGGAAACCAAAACTGCACGCAGTATTCCAGGTGCGGCCTCACCAATACCCTGTATAACTGCAGCAAGATTTCGTTGTTTTATACTCCATCCCCCTTGCTATAAAAGCCAAGATCCCATTGGTCTTCCTGATCACCTGCTGCATCTTCATACTAACATTTTGTGTTTATGCACCAGGACCCCAGATCCCTTTGTACTGTAGCACTTTGCAGTTTCTCTCCATTTGGATAATAACTTGTTCTTTGATTTTTTCTGCCAAAGTGCATAACCTCACACTTTCCAATATTTTATTCCATCTGCTAAATCTCTGCCCACTCACTTAGCCTGTCTATGTCCTTTTGCAGGTTTTTTATGTACTCCTCACTCACTGCTTTCCCTCCCATCTTTGTATTGTCGGCAAACTTGGATATGCTGCACTCGGTCCCTTCCTCCAAATCGTTAATATAGATTGTAAAGAGTTGGGGTCCCAGCACTGACCCTTGCGGAACACCACTAGTTACTGATTGCCAGCCCGAAAATAAACCATTTATCCCAATTCTTTGTTTTCTGTTAGATAGCCAATCTTCCACCCATGCCAGTATATTACCTCAATCCCGTGATTTTTTATCTTGATCAGTAATCTTTTGTGTGGAATCTTGTTAGATGCCTTTTGGAAGTCCAAATACACTACATTCACTGGTTCCCCTTTATCCACCCTTTATTTTACGTACTCAAAGAATTCGAGCAAATTTGTCAAACATGACTTCCCCTTCACAAAACCATGCTGATTCTGTCCTATTAAATTATGTTTATCCAAATGCTCTGTTACTGTTTCCTTAATAATGGACTGCAACATTTTGCCAAACACAGATGTTAGGCTAACTGGTCTATAGTTTCCAGCTTTTTGTCTACTTCCCTTCTTAAATAAGGGTGTTACATTAGCGGTTTTCCAATCTGCTGGGACCTTTCCTGAGTCCAGGGACTTTTGGAAAATAATCACAAATGCATCCACAATCCCTACCGCCACTTCTCTCAAGACCCTAGGATGTAAGCCATCAGGTCCGGTGGATTTATCCACCTTAAGTCTCATTATTTTACCGAGTACCATCTCCTTCGTGATTTTAATCGTGTTTAGCTCCTCCCCCCCCCCCATTGCCCCCTGTTTGTCCAGTGTTGGGATATTTTTAGTGTCCTCTATTGTAAAGACTGATACAAAATATTTGTTCAGCGTCTTTGCCATCTCCATGTTCCCACCAGTAGTTTCCTGGTCTCATCCTCTAAGGGACCAACGTTCATTTTAGCCACCCTTGCTTTTTTTATATAGCTGTAGAAACTCATGCTATTTGTTTTTATATTTTTTGCTAGCTTACTTTAATAATCTATCTTCCCTTTGTAATTAATCTTTTAGTTATTTGTTGTTGGTTTTTAAATGCATCCCAATCTTCTATCCTCCCAGTAGATTTGGCTACTTTATATGCCCTTGTTTTCAGTCGGATACTATCCTTTATTACTTTACTAAGCCACGGATGGCTGACTTTTCTTTTACTCCCCTTGTTCCTCAGTGGAATATATTTATCTTGAAAGATGCGAAATATCTCCTTGAATGTAGACCACTGCCCTTGTACCGTCTTACACTTTAATCTGTTTTCCCAGTCCACTTTAGTCAATTCTACTCTCATACCTTCATAGTCTCCTTTATTTAAGCTCAGTACGTTGGTTTGAGATCCAACTCTCTCACCCTCAAACTGAATTTGGATTTCAACCATATTATGGTCACTCATTCAAAGGGGAACCTTTAACAGCACATTTTTTATTAATACTGCCTCATTACACAGGACCAGATCTAAGATTGCCTGCACTCTGTTTGGTTCAGTTCCATACTGCTCAAGGAACCCGTCCCTAATACACTGCATGAAATCTTCCTCAAGGCTGCCATGCCCAATTTGATTAGTCCTGTCAATATGAAATTTAAAATCCCCCATGATTGTAGCTGTTCCCTTATTACAAGTCCCAACTATTTCCTGACTTATACTGCGACCAACAGAGTTGCAACTGTTAGGAGGCCTATACACTAAGGCCAGTAATGACTTTTCCCCCTTATTATTCCTTATCTCCACCCAAAGTGTTTCACTATCCTGATCCTTTGACCCAATATCATTTCTGACTATTGCAGTGATTCCATCCTTGATTAACATAGCAGCCCCACCTCCCCTTCCTTCCTGTCTGTCCTTGCTAATTGTCAAATGCCCTTGCATGTTTAATTCCCAGTTAAGATCATCTTGCAGCCATGTTTCCGTAATGGTCACCAGATCATACCCATGTGTATTTATTTTTTCCATCAACTCGTCTATTTTGTTACGAATGCAGCGTGCATTCAGATAAAGAACTTTCAAATATGTTTTCTGACAATTTATCCCTGCTTTTACCCCTTTTCCTACTTTACCTTTATCATTATACATTCTGTCCCTTCCTGACACGCTCTGGTTTTTAATTCCCCCACTGCTACCTTGCTCAATTGCCTTCTCCGATGTCATTTTTTTTCGCTCTCTTAAAACCTCTCCCTCTCTAATTAGTTTAAAGCACTCTCTACAGCCCTAGTTATTCGATTCGCCAGGATTCTAGTCCCAGCACTGGCCAAGTGAAGTCCGTCCCAACGGAACAGCTCTCTCTTGTCCCAGTACTGATGCCAGTGTCCCAAGAAGCAAAACCCATTTCTCCCACACCAGTCTTTGAGCCACGCATTTAACACTCTAATTATATTTACCCTAGCCAAATTTGCAGGTGGCTCAGGTAGTAATCCAGAGATTATTACCCTTGTGGTTCTGCTTTTTAATTTAGCCCCTAGCTGCTCAAACTCCCTCAACAGAACGTCTTTCCTTGTCCTATCTATGTCGTTGGTACCAACATGGGCCACAACAACTGGATCCTCCCCCTCCCACTCCAAGTTTCTCTCCAGCCCAGAGGAGCTGTCCTTAAACCTGGCAACGGGCAGCCAACACAGCCTTCGGGACACTCGCTCTTGGCTGCAAGGAACCCTATCTATCCCCCTAACGATGCTATCACCTACCACTACAAAATTAATTTTAACGCCCCGCACGTTAATGGCCCCCCGCTCCACGGTGCTGTGGTCAGGTTGCTCATCCTCCCCGCAGTACCCATTCCCAACCTCACAAGTAGTAAGAGCCACAAACCTGTTGCACAAGAGCAAGGGCTACGGCTCCTCCAACACTACCTGATGGATCCCCGTACCAGCCTTACTTCTAGTCACACCATCCTGTCCCTGGCCACGGACAGCGTCTGAATTAATTAATCTAATTGGTGTGACTACCTCCTGAAAAACAGAGTCCAGGTAACTCTCCCCCTCCCTGATGTGTCTCAGTGTTTGAAGCTCGGTCTTCAGCTCCTCAACACTGCGCTGGAATTCCTCGAGCATCCAACACTTACTGCTATTTGTCATCACCGTGAGCATCAATGGTGTCCACCAGCTCCCACATATTGCAACAGCAACACATCACCTGCTCTCCCATTCTATGTAATTAATTAAACTTATTAATATTATTTTTAATACCATCTGCCTCGATTCTAGATGATGAATATCACACCTTACAAACTCTAAACCACAGAGTTTAAGTTTAAAAAGTGAGAAATACTCACCAACCAATCACTTACCTGCTTTCTGGTGACGTCACACTTCGATTATTTTTTACCTCTTTCTTTCCCTCTGAGTTCCGAGTTTGGAGACTGGTAGGCCTTACCTGGTCTCTGGAGCCTTTTATAGCCCCGCTCTGCCGCTGAAATTCCCGCCGACGCACTGAGGCCTTACCTGGTCTCTGGAGCCTTTTATAGCCCCGCTGCTGCCGCTGAAATTCCCGCCGACGCACTGAGGCCTTACCTGGTCTCTGGAGCCTTTTATAGCCCCGCTGCTGCCGCTGAATTTCCCGACGATGCACTGAGGCCTTACCTGGTCTCTGGAGCCTTCTATAGCCCCGCTACTGCCGCTGAATTCCCGCCGACGCTCTGAGGCCGTAACTGGTATCTGGAGCCTTTTATAGCCCCACTCTGCCGTTCGAGTTTCCCGCCGACGCTCTGAGGCCATACCTGGTCTCTGCAGCCTCTTATAGCCCCGCTGCTGCCGCTGAATTCCCGCCAACGCTCTGAGGCCATACCTGGTCTCTGGAGTCTGTTATAGCCCCGCTCTGCCACTCGAGTTTCCCGCCGACGCTCTGAGGCCATACCTGGTCTCTGGAGCCTGTTATAGCCCCGCTCTGCCGCTCGAGTTTCCCGCCAACGCTCTGAGGCGTTACCTGGTCTCTGGAGGCTGTTATAGCCCCGCTCTGCCGCTCGAGTTTCCCGCCGACGCTCTGAGGCCATACCTGGTCTCTGGAGCCTGTTATAGCCCCGCTCTGCCGCTCGAGTTTCCCGCCAACGCTCTGAGGCGTTACCTGGTCTCTGGAGCCTGTTATAGCCCCGCTCTGCCGCTCGAGTTTCCCGCCAACGCTCTGAGGCTGTACCTGGTCTCTGGAGGCTGTTATAGCCCCGCTCTGCCGCTCGAGTTTCCCGCCAACGCTCTGAGGCGTTACCTGGTCTCTGGAGGCTGTTATAGCCCCGCTCTGCCGCTCGAGTTTCCCGCCGACGCTCTGAGGCCTTACCTGGTCTCTGGAGCCTTTTAGAGCCCCGCTCTGCCGCGCGAGTTTCCCGCCGACGCTCTGAGGCCTTACCTGGTCTCTGGAGCCTTTTAGAGCCCCGCTCTGCTGCTCGAGTTTCCCACCGACGCTCTGAGGCATTACCTGGTTTCTGGAGCCTTTTAGAGCCCCGCTCTGCCGCTCGAGTTTGCCGCCGACGCTCTGAGGCCTTAACTGGTCTCTGGAGCCTTTTAATATCCAATGGGAACAGTTTAATAACAATAATAATAATAATCAACTTTATTTTCATTGTTAGTGCACAAGTGCAGTACAACGAAATGTAGGCTTGCGGCTCCTGAGAGTGTACATTTAGATTAAGACATTTAAACATTCAACATTCATTTGGCTTCTAATATATTAACATAAACATAATAAAGTGCATTGGCAGATGTGCAAGCTTTAGAGTTTATTTGTGGAGTTCTGTAGGATGACAGCCCTGGGAAAGAAGCTGTTCCTAAATCTGGTCGTTCGGGTGCGAATGCATCTGTAGCGTCTCCCAGATGGCAGGGGTCTAACAGACTGTGGCTGGGGTGGGTAGGGTCTTTGATGATGGTCAGTGACCTCCGTAAACAGTGTTTCTGGTATATGTGCTCTATGGTCAGTAGCCGGGTACACTGTCTAGACCTCTCATTATTTTGAAATCCTTTATTATATCTTCTCTCAACCTTCTCTGCTCCAAGGAGAAAAACCCCAGCTTCTCCAATCTATCCACGGAACTGAAGCCCCTCATCCCTGGAACCATTGTTGCAAATCTTTTCTGCACCTCCTCTAAGGCCTTCTCATCCTTCCTAAAATGTGGTACCCAGTATTGGACACAATACTCCAGTTGAGGCCGAACCAGTTTTGTATAAAGGTTCATCATAACTTCCTTGTAGCTACTATTTATGAATCTCGGGACCCCCTAAGCCTTTTTAACTCTTTTCTCAAACAGCCCTGCCACATTCAACGATTTGTCTCTCTGCTTATGCACCCTATTTATGATTTTTCATGTGTGAAATGGAGGCAGTGTCAATTCTTATTGCTCTGTCTGACATTAGGACTGTTACTGAGGGTGAGTGTAAAATGGAGACAGTGTCAATCCTTATTGATCTATCTGACATTAGGATAGTTACTGAGGTTGATTGCGAAAAGGAGTCAGTGTCAAATCTTATTGCTCTGTCTGACATTAGGATTGTTACTGAGGGTTAGTGTGAAATGGTGACAGGGTATATCCTTATTGCTTGACAGTAGGACAGTAGGATTGATATTGTGGGTGAGTGTGAAATGGAGGCACTAGTTATCCTTGTTGCTCTGACATTAGGATTGAAATTGTGAGTGAACGTGAAATCGATACAGTGTCAATCCATTTTGCTCTGATATTATGATTGTTACTGAGGGTGAGTGGGAATTTAAGACAGTATCAATCCTTATTGCTCTGTCATTAGGATTGTTATTGAGGGTGATTGTGATTTCGAGACAGTGTCAATATTTATTGCCCAGACATTAGCATTGTTACGTGGGTGAGGGTGAAAATCCCCAGGAACTTCCTGACCACAACAAACAGGACAAATCCAACCCAGCCAATTACCGCCCCATCAGTTAAATCTCAATCATCAGGTGTCATGGAAGGTGTCATCGACAGTGCTAACAAGCGACTCTTACTCACCAGTAACCTGCTCACTGAAGCCCAGTTTGGGTTCCGCCAAGTCCACTCAGCTCCCAACCTCATTACAGCCGTGGTCCAAACATGCACAAAGGAGCTGAATTCCAGAGGTGAGGTGAGAGTGAAAGCCCTTGACATCAAGGCAGCATTTGACCGAGTCTGCCGTCAAGGAGCGCTTTTAAAACTGAAGTAAATGGGAATAAGGGGAAACGCTCCGCTGGCTGGGGTCATACCTAGCACAAAGGAATATGTTTATGATGGTTGAAGTCAATCATTACAGCCCCAGGATATCGCTGCAGATGTTCCAAAGGGCAGTGTCCTAGGCCCAACCATCTACATCTGCTTCATCAATGACCTTCCCTGCAACATAAGATCAGAAATGGGGTTGTTCGCTGATGATTGAACAATGTTCAGTGCAATTCACTACTCCTCAGATAAAAAAGCAGCCATTGCCCGCCTCCAACAAGACCTGAATGACGTACAGGCTTGGGCAGATATGTGGCAGATAACATTCGCACCACAGAAGTGCCAGGCAATGATTATCACCAACAAGCGAGAGTCTAACAAACTCCCGTTGACATTCAATGGCATTACCATCACCGAATCCACCACGATCAACATCCTGGGGTCTCCATTAACCAGAATGATAACTGGACCATCCACATAAATACTGTGGCAATAAGAGGAGGTCCGATGCTTGGTATTCTGCAGTGGATGACTCAACTCCTGACTCCCCAAAGCCTTGCCAACATCGACAAGGCACAAGTAAGGAGTGTGATGGAATACTCTCTACTTGCCTGGAAGAGTGCAGCTCCAACAACACTCAAGAAGCTCGGTACAACCCAGGACAAAGCAGCCCGCTTCATTGGCACCCCACCCACCACCTTAAGCATTCACTTCAGACACAACCGGCATACCATGGTTACAGTGTGTTTCATCTACAGGATGTTCTGCAGCAACACGCCAAGGCTTCTTCGGTAGCACCTCCCAAACACGTGACATTTGGCACCTAGAAGGACAAGGGCAGCAGGCGCATCGGACCACCACAACCCAAAGTTCCCCTCCAACTCACACACCATCCTGACTTAGAAGTATATCGCCGATACTTCACCGTAGCTGGGTCAAAAACCTTGATCTCCCTACTCAACAGCAGGTGGCAGTACCTTCATCACATGGACTGAAGCGGTTCAAGCAGGCAGTTCACCAGCACCTTCCATAGGACAACAAAGAATGGGCAATAAATGCTAGCATTGCCAGCGACGCCCACGTACCACAAACGAATAAAGAAAATGGCGACATTGTCAAACCTATTGCTCTGACATTAGGCTTGTTACTGAGGTTGAGTGGGAAATGGAGACAGTGTCAATCATTGTTATTCTGCCTGCCATTAGGATTGCTACTGAGGGTGAGTGCAAAATGGAGACAGTACCGATCATTATGGCTGTGACACTATGATTTTTACTGTGGGATCATACAGCACAGAAGAAGGCCATTCAGACCATAGAGCCTGTGCTGGACCTTTGAAAGAACAATTTAATTTGTCCCACTCCCCTGTTCTGTTCCCATAGCCCTGCAATTCCCTCACTTCCAGTATTGATCCCGTTCCCTTTTTGAAAGTTATTACTGAATCTGCTTCAATCACATTTCCAGACAGTGCATTATAGATCACAACAACTCGCTGTGTAGAACACATCCTCCTCAACTTCCCTCTGGTTCTTTTGCCAATTATCTTGAATCAGAATCTTCAGGTTATGAATCCTTCCACCACTGGAAACAATTTCGCATTATTTCCACTATCCAAGCCTTTGAACACATCTCTTGAATCTCCCCTTAACCTTCTCTTCTCTAAGGGGAAAACCTCAGCTTCTCCATTCTCTCGATATAACTGAAACGTCTGATCTCTGGTGCCATTCTAGTATGTCTCCTCGGCGCCTTCTCCAAGGACTTAACATCTTTCATATAGTGTGATGCCAAGAATTGAACGCAATACTCCAGTGATGCGCTATCAATTACTCATAAAAGACTCAGAGTTAAGAGAGTAACTAAAGGCTTTTATTAGCAAAGAACAGAGCATGCCTCTCGTGGTTGACTGGGTTCCAAGAAGGCAGGGGGCTGCAGGTCAATCACCTTTATACCTGGGCCTGTGTGGGTGGAGCCAGCCGAGACATGTTGAGGCATGCATAGGTACAACAGTGTGTAATAACAACAATAACAACAACAACAACAACAGTAGTTTACCACATTCACCCCTTGTTTAAAATTGAGTCCAGCGGGGTGAAGTGTAATAAAGGTTCGTGTAAGTAAGTCTATCAGGTGGCCTTGTATGCCGTCCTGATCGTCGTGGTGGCGGCGGTGATGGTGCAGCATCCAACGTTGAGTCTGGCGTATCATTGAGTGGTTGGGTTGTCAATGACGGGTCCTGGGGCTGCGGCATGCCGTCTAGCGGGGTTGGGTTGTGGGTAGTGGTGGATGGCAATGGTAGTGTTTCAGGGGCACCCAGAGGTGCGAGATCTCGTGTGGGGGCTGTGTCCTCCCGCCCGTCTGGGTACGCTACGTAAGCAAACTGGGGATAGGCGTGGGTAGTGGTGGATGGCGAGGGGGGTGTTTCGGGAGCACCCGAAGGTGCGAGGTCTCGTATGGAGACTGTGTCCTCCCGCCCGTCCGGGTACACCACGTAAGCATACTGAGGGTTGGCATGGAGGAGGCTCACCCTCTCGACCAGGGGGTCCGTCTTATGGGACCTCACGTGCTTCCGCAGTAGGACGGGTCCTGGAGAAGTCAGCCATGTCGGTAACGAGGTCCCCAATGTGGACTTCCTGTGGAAGGAGAACATTCTCTCGTGAGGGGTAGCATTGGTGGCTGTACAGAGCAGTGACCGAATGGAATGGAGTGCCGCAGGGAGGACTTCCTGCCAGCGAGAGGTCAGAAGGCCCTTAGATTTCAAGTTTAAAAGGACTGCCTTCCAGACCGTCGCATTCTCCCTTTCCACCTGGCCATTCCCCCGGGGGTTGTAGCTGGTGGTCCTGCTTGTAGCGATACCTCTCGAGAGCAGGTACTGCCGGAGTTCATCGCTCATAAAGGATGAGCCCCTGTCGCTATGAATATAGCTAGGGAAACCAAACAAGGCGAAGAGGTCATTCAGACATTTAATGACCGTGGTACTGGTCATGTCTGAGCAAGGGATGGCAAACGGGAAACGGGAGTACTCATCAATTATGTTGAGGAAGTACACATTGCGGTCGGAGGAGGGGAGGGGCCCTTTAAAATCGACGCTCAGCCGTTCAAAGGGGCGCGTGGCTTTGATCAGGCTTGCTCTGTTAGGCCTATAAAAATGCGGTTTGCACTCGGCACAGATTTGGCAGTTCCTGGTCATGGTCCTGACCTCCTCGATGGAGTAGGGCAGGTTACGGGATTTGATGAAGTGAAAAAACCTGGTGACCCCCGGGTGGCAGAGGTCATTGTGGAGGGTCTTCAGTCTATCGACCTGCACGTTGGCGCATGTGCCATGTGATAGGGCATCTGGGGGCTCATTGAGTTTCCCGGGCCGGTACAAGATTTCGTAATTGTAGGTGGAGAGTTCGATTCTCCACCTCAAGATCTTGTCGTTCTTGATTTTGCCCCTCTGCTTATTATTAAACATAAAAGCTACTGAACGCTGGTCAGTGAACAGGGTAAATCGTTTTCCGGCCAGGTAATGCCTCCAATGTCGCACAGCTTCCACAATGGCCTGGGCCTCCTTTTCGACAGAGGAGTGTCGAATCTCGGGGCCCTGGAGGGTCCTTGAGAAAAAGGCCACGGGTCTCCCCGCCTGGCTAAGGGTTGCAGCTAGGGCAAAGTCGGATGAGTCGCTCTCCACTTGGAAAGGGATGGACTCATCCACTGCATGCATTGTGGCCTTCGCAATATCTCCTTTTATGAGAATGAAGGCTGCACAGGCCTCTGCTGTCAGGGGGAAGGAGGTGGACTTGGTGAGGGGTCTGGCTTTGTCCGCATAGTTGGGCACCCACTGAGCATAGTACGAGAAAAACCCTAGGCATCTCTTCAGTGCTTTTTGGCAGTGGGGGAGGGGGAGCTCCATAAGGGGGCGCATCCTGCCAGGGCCGATGACTCCGTTCTCCACTACACAGCCAAGAATGGCAAGGCACGTGGTACGAAACATACATTTGTCCTTGTTGTATGTTAGGTTGAGCCGCTGGGCCGTACGGAGGAATTTCTCTAGATTAACATCATGGTCCTGCTGGTCACGGCCGCAGATGGTGACGTTGTCTAGATAGGGGAAAGTGGCCTGGAGCGCATTCTGGTCAGCCATCCGGTCCATCTCCCATTGGAAGACTGAAACCCCGTTGGCGACGCTGAAGGGAACTCTGAGGAAGTGGTAGAGATGACCGTCAGCTTCAAAAGCTGTGTACTGGCGGTCCTCAGCCCTGATGGGGAGCTGGTGGTATGCCGACTTCAGATCAATCGTCGAGAACACCTGGTATTGTGCTATCTGATTGACCATGTCAGATATGCGAGGGAGTGGGTATGCATCTAGCTGGGTGTAGCGATTGATCGTCTGGCTGTAGTCAATAACTAGGCGCTGTTTTTTGCCAGTCTTCACTACCACCACTTGTGCTCGCCATGGGCTGGTGCTACTTTCAATAATCCCTTCCTTCAGGAGTCTTGCTACCTCGGATTTAATGAAGCTCCTATCCCCGGCACTGTAACGCCTGCTTTTGGTAGCGATGGGCTTACAGTCACGGGTGGGGTTAGCGAACAAGGAGGGGGGGGACTATAATGGTGGAGAGGCTGCAAATGGTGTGCGGCGGGCGATTTAAAAGCTGCTGGCTGCAGACTGTGAGTGGGGGGAGGGGTCCGTCGTACGCTATTGTGACACTCTTAAGGTTGCACTGAAAATCCAACCCCAGTAGAACGGCAGCGCAAAGATGGGGCAGGACCAGGAGTTTTAAATTTTTGTATTCTGTGCCCCTTACTGAACGGGTCACTACACAGTAGCCACCGACGTCTGCTGGCTGGGCTTTGGAAGCCAAAGAGATCCGATGTCGCGTCGGCAGGACCGGGAGAGAGTAACTGCGCACCGTGTCGGGGTGGATAAAGCTTTCCGTGCTCCCGCTGTCAAAAAGGCAGGTAGTGGCGCGGCCGTTTACCTTAATGTCCATCATGGACCTGGACAGTTGATGAGGGAGAGATTGGTCCAGCGTCACACAGGCCAGCGTATGGTCGAGCGAGTCGATGTGGTCGTCAGATGAGGCGGTGGTTGAGTCCGGGGCCCCCGTGGTTGAAGTTGGAGAAGTCCGAGATGGCGGACAAAATGGCAGTGCCCATGGTCCCGATCCCCACACGGCTGGGGGAGCCCAAGATGGCGGACAAGATGGCTGCCCCCACGGTTCGCATGTGGCGCTGCTGGCGTTAGCGGTTTTACCTTTGCAGGCGCTAACATAGTGTCCTTTCTTCCCGCAGCCGGAGCAGGTAGCATTTCTCGCCGGGCAGCGTGCTCTAGGGTGTTTTGCCTGGCCACAAAAATAACATTTCTGTGCCTTGGACATCGCAGCAGCAGTTGAAGGTGGCGGTCCCATGACCCAAGGTTGTGGCGTCCGCGTTGCAGAGCGGTTAGGGGAGAAGGCATCCATATTCCTGTGGGCCACGTCGAGCGAGAGCGCGAGGGACACTGCCTTTCTCAGGTCCATTTCTCCCTTTTCCAACAGTTTCTGCACGGAGTAGTCGAACCTTAGACCCGCAACGAAAGCATCTCGGATCAGTCCCTCCGTGTGTGCTGCGGCTGATGCTTCTTTGCAATTGCAGTCTCGGCCGAGTATCCGTAGTGCCCGTAGGAAGGCCTCCACCGATTCCCTGGGCTGCTGTCTGCGGGATCTTAAGAGGTGCCGGGCATGGACCGTATTTACCGGGCGTACGTATTGCCCTTTTAGCAGACTGATAGCCGCCGCGTAGGTCGTCACGTCCTGGATTATTGTATAAACTTGGTGGCTCACCTTTGAGGCCAGGATTTCCAACTTGTTTTCGTCCAGGGTCACAGTTGAGGCTTGCAGGTAGGCCTCGAAGCAACGCAGCCAATGCGCGAATTTGGTAGCCAAACCCGCTTCTTGGGGGTCTAGGTCCAGGCATGTTGGTCTGAGGGCTCGCAGCAGCTCCTGTTGCTCAGCGTTTGGTGCAGCAGCCTGCTGTTCAGCGTTTGGTGCAGCAGCCTGCTGTTCAGCGTTTGGAGCAGCAGCCTGCTGTTCAGCAAATGTCGACATTTTATTTTTGCTAATAAAATTGATGCGCTATCAATTACTCATAAAAGACTGAGAGTTAAGAGAGTAACTAAAGGCTTTTATTAGCAAAGAACAGAGCATGCCTCTCGTGGTTGACTGGGTTCCAAGAAGGCAGGGGGCTGCAGGTCAATCACCTTTATACCTGGGCCTGTGTGGGTGGAGCCAGCCGAGACATGTTGAGGCATGCATAGGTACAACAGTGTGTAATAACAACAACAACAACAACAACAGTGGTTTACCACATCCAGCTCAGGCCTAACATTTATAAATCTTTAGCATAACTCCCTTGCTTTTTAACTCTATGCCTCTATTTATAAAGCCAATGATCCTCTATGTGTTTTTAGCAGTCTTACCAGCTTGTCCTACAACCTTCAAAGATTTGTGCACATACAGTCTCAGGTTTAAAATTGTACCATTTAGCTTATATTGCCTCTCCTCATTTTTGTTCCCAAAATTTATCACTTCACATTTCTCTGTTAAATTCAACTTGCCATGTGTCAGCTGTGGCTCAGTGGGTAGCACTCTCTAGGTGGGAGGGGCTAGGCGTGAGTCTGGTGTTACAGGTTGCCTGATTGCTGCTGGGAGTTGGAGGGAGTTTTGTAAAAAGTTGGTGGTGGGCTTTGGGGTTTTGTTTTCCGGTTTTAGGCCCTTTTTGGTCCAGAGTGCCGGGCCCCTCAGAGGACAGTGTTCCCGAGAGGATTTTAATTCGGGAAGAAACTGTGGTGGGAAAGGAAAAAAAAGGCCCAAAGATTTGTGCCGGGACCCCAGGAGGTATGGTAAGGAAAAAACGGTGGTGGTGCAGTGTGAGGATAAGAAGATTCGAAATTGGGATAATATCCAGGCCGTTCTTGAGGACTGTGGCGAGGGAAGATGCTTTGCCTGCCCACCAAAGCCGAATGTGGGATTTGAGGTGACGGTCAGTGGCCGTGAGGAGGTGGAAAAACTGCTTCTCAGTCTGAAATTTGGTGAGGAATTCTTGGAGGTGACTCTGCTATATTCAGAGGAGGTGGTGGTTTCATTTTTGAATTTGCCAGTGAATATTGAGGAAGAAGTGCTGAGCAAAAATTTGGAATTGTGGGACATTAAAATCTGTTCTGAAATAAAGAGCAGGTACTATCCGGGAACACGGGTAGCAGACGGAACCCGTTATGTAATGGTGCGGTTCCCAGAGGGGGTGAGGTCTTTGCCGTACAGTATGAAGTTTGAGACACTGGAAGGAGTGCAGTAAGTTCATGTGCTGCACGATAACCAAGTCAATGTGTGCTATTATTGCCTGGGACATGACATTCTCGTAAGAAACTGTCCAGATTTGTATTGTTACAATTGCGGTGAGTCGGGACATATTGCTCGGAGCTGCAAGGCGGAGGCCGTGGGGTGTGTCACAAAGGCCCCACCCACTGTTAGTGTGTGGCAGAAGGGAGCGATATGAGTGATGAGGAGATGGGAGAAGGAGAGGTAGATGTGTGTGGAACGGCCGGAGGAGCAATGCAGTCGGAGGACACAGCCGGTAAAATGAAGGAGAAAGGAGCACAGGAAGAGGCAGAGGATGGTGGAGCGGAGAACGCGATGGAGATGGCGGAAAACACGCCGAGTGCTGTGGAGGGGAACAAAGACAGCAGCGGGCAGCGAGGGTCGAGTGTATACTTGAGCCTTAGTGCCGTTCGGCTCCCCCTGGGGAGTCTGGTGTCTGCGTGGGGAGAGGAGGTGGGAGCGGGGTGTGTGGGGTCTGAGGCGGGGAGTCGGATAGCTTGGTGAGCGGGAGGGGGCAGGATGGGGAGAGGGTGCAAGAGGCAGGAGCTTTAAAGGGACAGCAGGGTGGGATCAGCGAGATAGAGGCGTTAGAAGGGAACAATTTAGGTGCGCCAATGTCCCATGGAGTGAGCTAACAAGGTGCAAGGGTCAGAGGTGGAGATGTGGTCGAAGGGAGCAGCACAGTGGGAGAAACTGCGATAGCAGGTAGACTCTCTATGAGAGATAAAGTATCTGATGGGGAGCAGGATTATGTATCTGATGGGGAGCAGGCACAGGGGGTTGCAGAAGAGCTTGAGTGTGAGGAATTAGAGGGGGACAGAGACATGGAAGTCCGGGGTGGGGTGGCATCATGTGGAAAGGGAAAGGTTAGTGAGGGGCAGAAGGAGGGAGAAAAGGCAGCTCTTGCGCCCAAACTTAATGCAAGGAAGAGGCTGAAAGAGCAGGGAAAGTTTAAACAGGAGAGGAAAAAGAGTCGGAGGCGGCAGGAAAAAGCAACAAGTGCCCGAGAAGTTGGGAAGGAGCATGTGATGAGGGAAGGGCCAGAGATTAAATGATGGGGAGATTATCAGGCATAATTCCCTTCTTTGGAGCCATGATTACATTGGTCTCGATTAATGTGAACGGACTGAGGAGTGATAAGAAATTGCAGCAGTTGTTGCAGGGTTTTAAAGGTACGGGCTTGTGTCTGCAAGAAACCTTTTGGGATGAGGATATCTATGGTAATCTGGATGTTATGATTTAGGTTATCCACCAGGTGGTGCTGTAGCTAGTGCTGCCACTAGATAAAGTCAGCGGAGGTGGAATGAGAGGATTCAGGCCTGTATGTTGTTATGCAGTTGTTTATTAAAGTACAGGGACTAATTTTAATATCTCGCCTCTTCGAGTTCCTTCTTTCACTACAGGGATTTATCACATTTGGCGACGAGGTAAAAGGACACTGAATAACGAAGAGAAGCCTGCCAGGACTTTTAAAAAACAAACTCACGAGCTAAAGTTAGCTACCAATTGGACGAGAGCATGGCTGCCACGGTAGGAACGGTCTCCGCTTTTGATATTCAAGCACAAACCTGGGAAGAATACTGTGAAGTGTTGGGTTATTTCTTCGAAGCAAATGAAATAAATGATGCCGGAAAAAGGAAAGCCATTCTGCTTAGTTCAGTGGGAAGCCAAACCTACAGTTTGATGAAGAATCTGCTCAGTCCGGAAAAGCCTGGAGATAAATCAATTGTTGAATTAGTGGCCTTGCTAAAAGAACATTTCAACCATAAGCCTAGTTGGATTGTACAGCGGTTCAAGTTTAATTCAAGAAAGAGGAAAGAGGAAGAGAGTGTAATGGACTATGTAGCGGTGCTGCGTAAATTAGCACACGATTGCAATTATGGGAACAACCTGAAGGAAATGCTGAGAGATAGGCTAGTTTGCGGAATAATGGACGACCGACTGCAGCGTAGATTGTTATCCGAGACAAGGCTTACTTCTGAAAAAGCATTGGAACTTGCTCAAGCCATAGAGACAGCAAACCGAGACATAAAAGAAATACAGGGTTCAGACAGGGCTAATGCTAAGCAAGTTGCAGGTCTGGTTATTGTGCACAAGTTAAACATGCGTCAGAAACCTCAACGTGAGCATGTGAAGGCATGTTATATATGCAAGGGCCATCACCTGGCCAGTGAATGCCGGTTTCTGGAGGAAAAGAGCCACAAGTGTGGGAAACAAGAACACATATAACGAGCATGCAGGGCCAAATCACCTGTGGAGGAATCCAAACAAAAAGCAAAACCAAGGAAGAGCAGTGAAAAAACATGGAGCACACCACATCAGCGGGGAGGCTGAGGAAGAAGAGGACATGTTCATAATGTATAGCATGTTAGAGAACATTCCAAAAGTGGCTCCTATCACATTGCAACTGAAAGTAAATGACTCTAAGGTGAACTTTCAAGTTGATACAGTGTGCGGTGTAACCATAATGAACAGGGCAGAGGACTCAAAACTGTGGAACCGGGCAAAAGTTCCAGAATTAATGTCTTGCTCTCTGCATCTTAAAACATATACAGGTGAGCGAGTAGCGATATTAGGTGCAGCTAATGTAACTGTGCAACACAGGGACACAGTGGAACAGCTACCTGTAGTTATAGTATCTGTTAGGTCGGGGCTGGATAAAAGAACATAAATTGGACTGGGGAGCAGTAAATCAAATAGATGAGGGCAAACAGTTGACTTTGCAAGAAGTGTTGAGGGAACATGAGAATGTGTTTAAGGAGGAACTTGGCACATTTAATTGCCCCCCAGCTGAGAATTATGTAGACAAGGAGGCACCGCCAAGGTTTTTTAAACAACGACCTGTGCCTTATGCCATGAAACCAAAGGTAGAGGGTGAGCTTTACCGTCTATTGTGAGAGAACATATTGGAGCCAGTGAAATGTTCGGAATGGGCAGCTCCCATAGTACCTGTTTTAAAACCGGACAATTCGGTAAGACTCTGTGGAGATTATAAATTGACAGTCAATCGGGTGTCCAAACTAGAGCAGTATCCTATTCCCAAAACAAAGGATCTCTTTGCAAACCTGGCTGGAGGAAAGAATTTCACAAAGTTGGATATGAGTCATGCATACTTGCAGATTACACTGGATGATGAATCAAAGAAGTATGTTACCATAAATACACACAAGGGCTTCTTTACATATAACCACTTACTGTTTGTTATCTCATCTAGTCCAGCTATCTTCCAGAGGACAATCGAAGGTGTACTGCAAGGGATTCCACATGTTTCCATCTATCTGGATGACATTCTGGTGACGGGAAGAACTGACCAAGAGCATCTGAGCACTCTTAGAGAGGTACTACAGAGATTGGAGATGGCAGGGTTACGGCTCAAGAGGAGTAATTGCACTTTCCTGGGGAATGAAGGCAGTGTTTCTGCGACACAGAGTGGACGCCACCAGGCTCCATCCAATCAAGGAGTAGGTACAAGCACTGCAGGACGCCCCTGCTGCTACCAATGTGGCTGAGTTAAAAGCTTACCTGAGACTGCTGAACAATTATAACAGGTTTTTACCAAAATTGTCAACAGTGTTAGCACCTCTTCACAAACTGCTGCGCAAGGAGGCGCAGTGGCAGTGGAGAGAGGAGCAGGGGGTTTCATTTGAACAGTCCAAGAAACTGATGCCGTCGTCGGATGTGCTGGTTCATTACAATGAAGGGAAAGACATCATTCTCTCTTGTAACGCTTCACCTTACGGGGTGGGGGCAGTTCTTTCAAACCGCATGAAAGATGGAACTGAAAGACCAATAGGGTTTATGTCCCGAACTCTAACACCAGCGGAAAAAAACTATTCCCAGTTAGACAAAGAGGGTTTAGCAGTAATGTTTGGGTTACAGAGGTTCCACATAGTACATATATGGCAGGAAGTTCACCATCTGCACCGATCATAAAACTCTTCTCACTATTTTCAATGAAATGAAAGCAGTTCCACAGATGGTGTCACCCCGGATCCAGAGGTGGGCAATGACGTTGATGGCATATGAGTATGTCATCGTCTACAAGGTGGGCAAGCACCATGGGAACGCAGATGCCTTGAGCCGTCTTCCACTGCCAGGCACACATACCTTGCAGCTCCAGAGGACAGGGTTTTGATGTTGGAGGACACTGACATGGCACATCTGACTGCAGAGCAAGTAAGAACATGGACAGGTAAAGATCCAATACTGTCCAGAGTTCGAGAATATGTGGTGAGGGGATGGCCACAGCGTCTGGAGGGGACTGAATTCACACCATACAGTGTCAGGAAAACAGAGCTGAGTGTGCAGGATGGTTGCGTGTTGTGGGGAGCACGACTGATTATTCCACAGACAGCACGACAGTCTATCCTAGAGCAACTGCATCAGTGTCATCCTGGGGTGTCACGTATGAAAGCCTTGGCTAGGAGTCACTATTGGTGGCCAAAGCTCAATGAGGAGATAGAAAATCTTTTCAAGACATGCAGCACTTGTCAGGTATACAGGAAGGCACCAGCAGCGGCTCCTCTCCACCCCTGGGAGAGGCCGGATAAATCATGGAGAACATTGCACTTAGATTATGCGGGTCCATTCATGGGGAAGATGTTCCTCATAAACATTGATGCACATTCCAAATGGATGCATGTTTATCCTGTTAGTTCTGCTTCCTCCACTACTACTATAGACTGCCTGCGTCAGAGCTTCAGTAATCAAGGGCTACCGGAGATCGTGGTAAGTGACAATGCCACTTGTTTTGTGAGTACAGAGACAAAAGAGTTCATGAGAAACAATGGCATAGTGTAGGTGACCTCGGCTCCATATCATCCGTCCTTAAATGGACTTGTGGAGGGATCCGTACCATCATTAAA
This sequence comes from Somniosus microcephalus, assembly GCF_052327205.1. Taxonomy (NCBI): domain Eukaryota; kingdom Metazoa; phylum Chordata; class Chondrichthyes; order Squaliformes; family Somniosidae; genus Somniosus; species Somniosus microcephalus. The sequence goes on along the minus strand of NW_028225181.1, from coordinate 24,575,671 downwards.
AGAGTTGATAAAAAAAACTGCAGAAGGGAGTATAGCAGCCAATGTGTCACGGGTTCTGTTCAGCTACATAATAACACCTCAATCCACCACAGGACTCTCTCCTGCTGAGATATTATTAGGTCGTAGACTACGCTTCACTCTTGACCTTGTCCACCCAGACCTAAAAAGGAAAATGGAAAACAGTCAAAACAAACAAAAAGAGAATCATGACAAAAGAACAAAGATCCGAAGTTTTGGAGAAGGAGATGCGGTCCTTATCAGGAATTTCAGTTATGGACCAAAGTGGATTCCTGGCTTCATAGACTCAATGACAGGTCCAGTATCATAAAAGGTCATGTTGGGAGATGGTAGGGTGGTACGCAGACATGTAGATCAGATACTTACCAGACAAGGGGAAATTGAAATTGAGGTTCCAGATGCAGTGGCTGAGGAGAGGTTTGCCCCCAGTTATCCAAGTGCATCGGCGGTGCTACCACCATGGTCAGAGACAATTTCACAGGAAACCATTCGTCAAGAGGAAACCATCGTTGCAGAGTCAGATACTCTGAGCACTGCTCAGGAGCAGCTGGTGGCTTCACCACAAACAAGCAGGGACTTTACTGTTAGACGTTCACAAAGGGCTCGCAAGACACCAGTGAGATTTGTACTGACTTGCTAGATTCGTCAAGTATTGAACATAGTGAATGGTGATTTCTTATGTGACCTTTAGGAATGGTTGTTTGTTAAGAAATTCATACTGAAATCTTAAGGGGGGAGGAATATCGTAATCTGGGATGTTATGATTAAGGTTATCCACCAGTTGCTGCTGCAGCCAATGCTGCCACCAGTTAAGGTCCGCGGAGGTGGAATGTGAGGATGCAGGCCTGTATGTTGTTATGCAGTTGTTTAATAAAGTGGACGGAATAATTCTAATATCTCACCTCTTTGAGTTCCATGTTTCACTACATGGATTTATCACAATATCCTAGAAATAGTTCAGAAGGTTTGGAAGAGGGAGGTGTTTGCAAGTTGTGCAAACAATAACCGTAGAGGGGTGGATGTTTTGGTGAGTCCGTCCATAAAAGAGAACGTTGCCTTGATGGACAAGGACGCTGAGGGGAGATTTTTACGGCTAAGATTAAAAATGGAGAGATTTAATTGCGATCTCTTTAATATCTATGCACCGAACGACCATTGCAAGCGTCACGAGTTTTTTCGGGGGTTATTCACTGAAGTGGCAGAGGTGGAAAATCCTTGTATAGTGAGTGATTTTAATGTATTTTTATCTCGGATGGACATTTAAGTCCAGATGACCTTTAAGGATGATAACTCCAGAGGGGTGATTGTAAACATGATGGCAAATTTAAATTTGAGAGACTTATCCAGGGACCGGAACCCCATAAAAAGGGAGTTCTCCATATCAGGTTGGGTGGGTGATGTTTTAAAACAGAGCTGAATAGATATTGTGTTAATGCAGGAAAGGTTAAGTTCTGAGGTGATGGAGATTTATTATAAAAAAGTATTTTTTAGTGATCACTCGACTTTGGTTCTTAGAATTAGGAACAGCAGAGTTAAGATCGGTTCAGGGATGTGGATTTTAAACAATCAATACCTGAAAGAAATGGCTTATAAAGAAGGGATTATAAATATAATAAAGGATGGTCGGAAGAAACCTTTGACTTGAAAGAAAGTAAAGTTTGGTGGGATAATTTCATATATGAGGTAAAAGTTTTTCAATACGTTATGGGAAAAAGAGGCTGCAGCTAACCAGCGTCGAGAAGAGAATATAACTAAAAGGTTTACGGATGTCTGTAAAGCAGTTGACGGAGGGGATAAGGGAGCTGAGACTAAGTTCCGGGTGCTAAAGGAAGAGTGGGAATTATTGCAAGCTGAAAAATGCAAGGGGGCGTTTCTCCATGCAAAGGCTAGAGATGCATTGGAGTGCAAAAGGTGCACTAGATATTTTCTGGAGCAAGAGAAGCTGCGACAGAGATTATCGTTAATTGAAGAGTTGAAGGTTGGGGAGAAGATCATTCATGAAAGTGGGGAGATTTTAGAGGCGGCTAGCAACTTTTATCAAGAGTTATATACTAAAGAATAGATTTCCAATTTGGCGATGGAGAAGGTTACTGCTTTTATTGAAGAGTGTTTAAAGGAGGATGAGTGAAGCATGTGTGACAAAGAAGTAGGATTAGCGGAAATAAAAGTCGCAATAAGTGGACTGAAGGGGGGGGGGAAAGCCCAGAGTCCGATGGACTAAGTGCAGAATTTTATAAAGAATTTTGTGAGATTTTAAGTCACAGAATCACAGAATCACAGAAACCCCACAGTGCAGATAGAGGCCATTTCGGCCCATCGAGCCTGCACCGACACATATCCCACCCGATCCCCGTAACCCCTACACCAACACCAACACATATCCCACCCTATCCCTGTAACCCCACGTATTTAATCCCCCTAACACTAAGGGTCAATTTATCATAGCCAATCAACCTAACCCGCACATCTTTGGACTGTGGGAGGAAACCGGAGCACCCGGAGAAAACCCACGCAAACACGGGGAGAATGTGCAAACTCCACACAGACAGTCGCCCCAGGCCGGATTCGAACCCGGGTCTCTGACGCTGTGAGGCAACAGTGCTAACCACTATGCCACCGTGCTGCCCCCGTCCATTGCTCTTAGAAGTTTTTAAGGAAACTAAAATATGGAAAGCCTGCCCCCATCTATGAGGAGAGGGATAATAAGCTTAGCTTATAAAAATAAAGGGGATAGATGGGATCTGAAGAATTGGAGGCCCATCACATTATTAAATGTGGATTATAAGATCTTGGCGAGGGTTATGGCAAATCGTTTGAAGGAGGTCTTACCGCAGATAGTTTGGCCCTCTCAGTCCTTTGGCATCATAGGCCGGGACTTCGTATACTCTGCGGTCTCAATCCAAGATGAGATAGAGCTCATGGAAGAGAGTGGGAGGGAGGCTTATGTATTAAAGATAGATCAAGAGAAAGCCTTTGATAGGGTCTCTCATGAGTTTTTATTGAAGGTTTTGGAAGCATTTGGTTTCAAGGAAAATTTCATTCAGTGGATAAGGGTTTTTTATTAAAACATATTTAGCTTTGTTAAATGTAATGTTTTTTATCCAAGTATTTTCCAATACAGAGATCAGTGAGACATGGTTGTCCCCTGTCCCCTTGTTGTATGCATTGGTAGCAGAACCATTAGGTTACATGATGCAAAAGAAACAAGGTGTAGTTGGGATTGTGGTCCCCAGTACTGGGCTGGTGTCGGTGATACACCAATATGCAGATGACACAACCTTAACATTGAGAAATGGGGAGTCAGTGAGGAAAGCTATGGATGTAGTGGAGGAATATTTTAGACCTTAAGGAGCAAGAGTGAATTATAGTTATTCCCAATGCCTGGTTGCAGGGAGCGGTAGGGGGGAATGGTTGTGGGAATGCCCCTTTAAGGTGGTGGAGGTTTTGGAAGTTCTGGGGGTCCATATGGGGTGCAAGAAAGACAGGGATGAAGTGGATCGATTAAGTTGGAAACCGAACGTTATGAAAATTAAAAAGATTTTGGGAAGATGGGAAAGAAGGTGGTTTGAAAGTGCAAGGAAGAGCGACAGTGGTGTTTGCCCTAATGCTATCTAAGCTATGGTACTTATTGGCTGTGGTGGATATTCCTGGGTGGGCGGAAAAGTCCATCCGAGAGGCTTGTGTGAGGTTTTTATGAGAAGGGAAACCAGCCTTGGTGGCTTCCAATACCATCATCATTGGACGGAGAAATCAGGGAGGAATCAATTTCCCAGATATTGATTTGAAGAAAAAATCCTTTAGAATCAAATGGGTGAAGAGATTTCTTCAGAAGTCAAATACAAGTTTTTGGAACAGTTGTTTTGAGCATTTTTTAAAAGGAAGTGGGATAGGAGGGCATGGGATATTGTATATGGAATACAATAATATGTTTTTGAAATCGACAAAACTTCTCCCTAGGTTTTATAAGGGGGCTGTAGAGACTTGGGCCCAATTCTTAAAAAGTGTGCAGCTTATGCCCAAGGGGGCTGAGGAATTTTTAGAACAGCCCTTATTTTTGAACAGGTGGGTCAACATCGAAGGAGAGGTTTTATTTAATCGAGCTTTTAAAAAAGCTGGTATTATATTTGTGAAAGATGTATTATACGAGGTAATTCCAGGTTGGTTGCCGGAAGCGATAGTGAGGGACATGGTTTGGGAGGAGGATCAGGAGGTAGAGGAATTTCAATAGGAATAATGAATGAGAAGATTGTGAGGGCAATGCCACAGGATTGGATGGAAGAAATAAATACGGAAATCTCCAAAGGAAGTTGTTGTATCCATGTGTTAATAGAGACACTGAAGGCAGGAGTTGGTTTCACAGGTGTTTACTGAACAAAGTCTGGAGGTCAACTAACTGATACAACACAATATACAGGCTTATATAGCCCGAGTGGCCATTACTGGCATTACAGTACACAGGGGGCTCTTAAAGGTACATACACTACAATTCCTCCCCTTTTAACCAACCAGTACATAATATTTTAAGTAATCATTAATTACATGTTACAAGAACAATAATCGACACATTGCTGCAGTTAATCAATTATAAGTCAGTCTCTCTGGAGGCTTCCTGACTCGGTCTGGATAACGCCTCGGCGGTGTAGTAGTTTCTGGTGGTGCAGTCGGTTCTTTTGGCAAGGCTGATTCGGCTTGAATGCCAGTGTCGGGTTCTTCTGGTTCCAGTATCACCGGATCGGAGGTAGATACTATGGGTATCTCTACTTCATCATTAGGCGTATAGAGTTGTGGTGTAGGTTGTCCCTTTTCGGATGACTCTATGATCTGGTCAGCATGGCGCCTTATTATGCTTTCTCCAATGTCCACGGTATACATCAGCGGTCCTAGTCGTGTGCAAATAGTTCCAGGCTGCCACTTCTCGGTACGGTAGTCCCGGGCCAAAACTTGTTGACCCATCTAGAAGGTTCTAGTTGGCCTTTCATTCATGCCATGAAATTGCCGGTTCTCCACGTCCCTTCTGATGTTTGGCTTGATCAAATCCAGCCGGCATCTTAGGCTTCTATTGAAGAACATCATGGCGGGAGTTTGGTTTGTAACCATATGTGTTGCATTCCTGCATGCAAACAAGAAGCTATCTACCTTATGTTGAAGTCTTATATCTTCATTACCCATGGCCTTTATGGCCTTCTTGAAGGTCTGGACAAACCTTTCAGCCAAGCCATTGATGGCGGGGTGGTATGGGGCGGACGTGTCGTGCTTAACCCCATTGTTTTTTAAGAACTTCCTGAATTCTTCGGACACAAATTGCGGTCCATTATCAGAACAGATCTGTTCAGGCAGCCCATTCCTGGCAAATATGGTCCTTAATACTGTGATGGTTTTTTCCGTGGTGGTGGAGGACATCTTTATTACCTCCGGCCACTTGGAGTGTGCATCAACCGCGATTAAGAACATTGAGTCCATAAGTGGACCAGCAAAGTCGATGTGTACCCTTTGCCATGGAGATGAGGGCCACTGCCATGGATGTAGAGGGGCTTGTGGTGGAGCGTTTTGGACCTTCTGGCATCCTAGGCATCTCTTGGTAATTTCTTCGATGTCTCCATCGATACCTGGCCACCATACAAGCGCCCTGGCTAGATTCTTCATTTTCACTCCACCCAGATGCCCCTCGTGAAGCTCCTTTAGCACTTTATCCTGGAGTTTGGGTGGAATCACCTCTCTGGATCCACACATGAATGTTCCTCAGCACACTGACAGCTGTTCTCTTCTTTGCGAGAATGCTGGCAACAGTGGTTCGCCTTGTGCTGGCCATCCCTTCACTGTTAAATCGTAGACTCGTGAGAGAGTTTGGACATTTATCGTTTCCCTTTCAATGGCAGAATTTGTTACTGGTAGACATTCGACTATGGTAGAGTGGAACATCTCCACTGGGTCTACTGTAGGTGCCTTTTCTACCGTTGGCAACGGCAGGTGCAATAAACCGTCAGCATTCCCATGCTGTGTTGATCCTTTGTTTACTATGTCATATTGGTGTGCCCCTAGTAAAAGGGACCACCTCTGTAGCCTTTGCGCTGTCATAATGGGAACTCCCTTTTTAGGGTTGAATATGAAGATGAGGGGTTGATGGTCAGTCAACAAGGAAAATTTTTGTCTGTGTAGGTAATGGTTGAATTTCTTCACTCCCCATACCAGGCTGAGTGCTTCCCTGTCGATTTGGGCATAGTTACGCTCAGCTGAGTTCAATGAGCGTGACGCAAAAGCTATCGGCCATTCCGAGCCATCAGGGAATCTATGCGATAATACCACTCCTACGCTGTGAGGGGATGCATCGCACACCAGTCTGATTGGCAGTGATGGGTTGTAATGAGCCAAAACTTCCTTGGACGTGATTAAGTCTTTGCATTTAAGGAAGGCACGTTTACAGTCCTCGCTCCATTTCCAAATTACTCATGTTTGTAGCGGTTCATTAAGAAGGTGCAGAAGAGATGATAAGTTCGGTTAAGATTTATGATAGTAATTTATCAATCCCAGGAACGACCTTAATTGTGAAACATCTTCAGGTGCTGAGGCTTTTATGACCGCTTCAATTTTTTCTTGTGACTTATGCAACCCTTCCTTATTAATTATGTGGCCACAATATGAAATTTGTTTCTGGAAAAATTCGCACTTGGGGCGATATGCTCGGAGGCCCCGTTCTCTCAACCTAGTGAGCACCTGCTCCAAATTGGCAAGGTGCTCGTTGTCGTTTTCTCCTGTTACAAGGATGTCGTCTAGGTAGCATTGAGTCCCCGGAATCCCTTGGAGGACTTCCTCCAGAGCTCTTTGCCAGATAGCTGGAGCTGATGCTACTCCGAAAACCAGTCGATTGTACTGGTACAGGCCTTTGTGTGTATTTATCGTGAGATACATTCTAGAGGCCTCTTCAACCTCCATCTGTAGATATGCCTGTGCCAAGTCAATTTTGGTTAAACATTTCCCTCCGGATAGTGAGGCAAAAATATCTTATATCCTCGGAAGAGGATACTGTACCATGTGAAGGACCGGGTTTACTGTCACCTTGAAGTCTCCACAGATGCGAATTTTTCTCTGTTATTCAGATTTATCATTATTCAAAGTTTTCTTAATGACCTGGACGATGGGTGTCGCCCACTCGCTCCAATCTATCTTGGATAATACGCCTGCATTTTCCAAATTCTCCAGCTCTGCCTCGACTGCTGGACGAATTGCGTATAGCACCAGCCTTGCCTTAAAAAACTTGGGAATTGCCACATCTTCCACTTTTATTGAGGCGGTGATGCCTTTCAAGGTTCCTAGTTTCTCTTGAAACACTTCCTTGGCGTTGGCCAAGATGTATTTTAATCGTTCAGGTATGACGCCATCATCATTTTATTTCTTACTGGTCACCGTCAGTGCCTGAATGGAGTGCCAGCCTAAACTTATCTTCCTGATCCATTCATGTCCCAACAGCGGTGGACCACCATCTTGTAGAACGTATAAATACAACTTCTGTATTTCCTTGCCGTTGTATACAACAGGCACCCTTATTTTTCCTTTAGGGTATACTGTCTGCCCCGTATATGTTTTCAAGATAATGGGTGTGTCTTTTAAAGGTATATGAGGAAATAGCCGCTCGTAATCCCGTCGATTTATGAAGGTCAGAGCTGATCCTGTATCCAGCTCCATTTTAACTGGGGACCCTGCTATCGTGAGGGTAACCTAAATGGTCTGGTAATCTTCTTTGGCAATTACATTATGTAATTTGAGACAGCTTAGTCTCTTGTTTCAGGAGTCGCTATCGCTCTTCTGGTCTTCGGAGCTACTGTCCATCATCATTTGTACCTTTCTGTACTTTTCTTTATTGATTTTTTTTTTCCTGTCCGTGGATTTCTTTTGTCCAGATCGGCATACCCATGCAATGCGTCCAATCTTTCCGCATTGCCTGCATGGTTTGTCCTTGAACCAGCAGTCCCTCTGGTCATGGGTGGATCTGCCGCAGCGATAACATCTCTCGAAACCCTGTGTCATTTCATGGGTGCCGAAGCCCTGTATCTTTTGCTGTATCTCTGCAGCTTCTCTTGCGGCTGATTCGTATGGTACAGCCATACTGAAAGCCTTGTCCAGTGTCAAATCTTTCTCAGAAAGCAGCCTTTTCTGTGTTCCTTCACTTAGGAGAGCGCAGACGAATTTGTCTCGAAGAGAATCTGCCAGTCCTGCCCCGAATTGGCAGTGCTTTGATAGCTTTCTTAATTCGGTGAGGTAATCAGCGTTACTTTCATTATTTGCTGATTCCTCTTGAAGAATTTGAATCATTCCATTTTCAGCAGCGGTGTTGGGTTTAAGTGCTCCTGTAGGGTATAAACAATTTCCTTAAAATTCTTGTCCTTTGGCTTGGCTGGAGTGATTAAGTTTCGTAACAGCCAGTATGTCTTTGCGCCCATTAGATTAAGAAGTACTGACGCCTTTTTATCATTTTCTATTCCATTTGCTGTGCAATATACCAACACTCTTTACACATATGTGGTCCAATCATGTATATCATTATCAAAAGCATCAATATTGCCAGCCTTAGGCATCCTGGAAAATAAATGGTGCTTCCCGCGCTTTTCTTTCTTTCCTGCAGAAAAGATATGGTGCTTCCCGCGCTTTCCCGCCGCTGCTGCTGCTGACAACGCTGTTTTCCACGGTTTTTTTATTTACAGGTGGAGACTCGTTCCCGCCGGACTCTCTGGGACTTTCCCCCCCCTCTGCTAGGTCCGAACGCCGACCTGCTTTGCAGCGCCGGCCGTCTCCCGAGTGCTCCGCCCCGTCTGTTTCTGCTTGCCTCCGCCTTTGCTGCTTGGCCTCGCCACAGAGCCAGCCGATGGAGCCTCAGCCCGCCCAGGAAGGGTTATTGCAGTACCTACCACCAGCTCGGCTAGCTGGTGAAACCACAGTTTTTTTTTCTTGCTTTTCTTCGACTTTGGACGTCTGAGGAATCGATGTCCTTGAGGTGCTGCCGAATTGCAGGTAAGTCCGTTTCCAATTCGTCGCGACTGTTGTATCCATGTGTTGATAGAGACACTGAAGGCAGGAGTTGGTTTCACAGGTGTTTACTGAACAAAGTCTGGAGGTGAACCAACTGATACAACACAATATACAGGCTTATAAAGCCCGAGTGGCCATTACCGGCATTACAGCTCACAGGGGGCTCTTAAAAGGCACATACACTACAGAAGTAAAATGCATCCTGCTTTTCCAAGCTTTGTGCTGGAGAAAGGGGGAGACTTGGTTCAATTTGACAACTGTAATACTTGAGATTTCTATGAGGTATTTAGAGAATGGAGATTCAAGACACCTGCTTGTCAGGAGTTTTCACACAGTATATACCCACAGCCAGACTTCAACAGGATTTGGAAGGGAGTGTGGGCGAATTTTAAATGTCCAGAATGGATTGAACTGGATTTCAAATTGGCTCATAATCTGATTTTTACCATGACGGTCTTGTGCAAGATTGGGCGAGTGGAGGCGGCAACTTGCCCAATGTGTGGGACACGGGATGATACTCTGTCACATTTACTGGTGTTATGTCCGCAGTTAAATGACTTTAAGTACTATGTTCGACAGTTTTGTGAAGCTTTTTTGCTGGGTGGGGACCGAAGAGCGAGAATGGGAATCCCGTGGGACTCATTTCTGAGATGGGGATTGCAGGAGAGTCTGCCCCAGTCTAGCGGAGCGGCAGTTAATTTAATGTTCAGTTTGGCTAGATTCGTGATTGTGCAAAGAAGGAATGCTTTGCTTTTTCAGGGGAGGAGAATCAATCTAAAAGAGTATTTTAAATATAAGCTAAAATATCATTATAAGGCTCTGTGGATGTTTTATTCAGAAAGGAATTTAAGGACAGTATTTTACAACCAATTTTTAAAGTACAATCAATTAATATATGTTACAGGAGACAAATTAAACTTCAGGTTTTGATGTTTAAATGTGGTGGCAGAATGGCTGTGCAGAGCAGCGGAATTGATTTGTATCTTACAATGAAATGATCAAGATGTTGTAAATGTTCTTAATGTTCAATAAAGTATATTAATAAAAAAAAGTGGGTAGCACACTCGCCTCTGAGTTCTAGAAGATTGTGGGTTCAACTCCCACTCCAGGGACTTGAGCACATAAATCTAGGCTGACAAACCAGTGCAGTGCTGAGGGCATGCTGCATTGAAAGAGGTGCTGCATTTTGGAAGAGATGTTAAAATGATGTCCCGTCCTCTGTCTCAGCTGAATGTAAAAGATCCCATGGCACTATTTCGAAGAACAGCAGGGGAGTTATCCCCGGTGTCTGGGCCAATATTTATTGCTCAATCAACATAACCAAAAAAACAGATTATCTGGTCATTATCACGTTACTGTTTGTGGGAGCTTGCTGTGTGCAAATTGGCTGCTGCGTTTATCATATTACAACAGTGACTGTACCCCAAAAGTAACTTATTCGCTGTAAAGTGGTTTGAGAAGTCCGGTGTTAGTGAAATGTGCTGTATACATGCAAGTCTTTCTTTCTTTTTATGTTTCTGCCCATATCAATAGTCTGTCTGTGTGCTCCTGAAGCCTGATGCTCACCTCAGTTTTTGCTATATTTCTGAGTTCCGTGACATCTCCAAACTTTGAAATTATGCCTTTTGATTTAAGTCTAAGCCATTAATGTCTGACAAAAAGGGCACTGGCCCAAATCTCGAAACCCTGGGGAACACCACTGTACACTTCCCTTCTGTCTGGAAAAACAACCGTTCACCACTCCTCGCTGTTATCTATCCTTTAGCCAATATCGCTGCCACTTTCCCTTTAATGCCATCAGTTTCCGTTTCCCTATCAAGTCAATTAAATGGCACTTAATCAAACGTCTTTTGAAAGTCCATATACACAACATCAACTGTACTACCCTCAACAACACTCACCATTACTTCATCAGAAACTCAATTAATTTTGTCACACACACTCAGACTTTAAGACAACCTGTACTGGTTGTCATTTATTAATCCATGTTCTCCAAATGACAGATAATTTTATCCTAGAATTTGGCCTCTAGAAGTTTCTGCACCACAGACATTAGTCTGACTGGCCTGCAATTCAGCGTTTATCCCTCAATCCTTTTTTAAACAGGGTGCAATATTTTCAACCCACTCATCCTCTAGTACCACTCCCTTATCCGAGGATGATTGAAAGGTTCTAGCCAGAGCCTGCACTATTTCCACCATTCCTTCCCTCAGCAACCCTCATACATCCCGTCCGGGATGGGTAAATGTTCTGCTTCACTGTGGTATAATACTGTTGGATTGAAAGGGGTTAACAGAACCTGTTTGTTCAGTGACTATAATTAATGTCAGCCTCCACGGGTTAACTGGAGCTGTTTGTTCAATGACTGTAATTAATATCAGTATCCATGGACTCTAATTGTATCAGTGCAGATTTTCCCTCTGTATTAATAACGGACTCCTTTCAATGTGCTATCCCATAGTGTCAGGGAGAGCTTCACCTCCGGCACTAACAGGGATCAGCGCGCTGCTCCACAGAGAGGGAGTCGGAATCTGAGAACAGTAGATTGGAATGTTACAACAATGGATCAGAATCTGAGTACAGTAGATTGGAATGGTACAACAATGATCAGGAGTTTCAGCTCGGATATTTACCATCTTTCTGAATATTATGATGAACTAACATTAGACAGCCGGATCTATTGGGCACTTGTGATTATTCAGTATTTTTACTATCCTCTCCTCGCTGTTGTTGCAGTTCCTGGTACGTTTCTCTATCCAGCTATTAATTCTATTAACTATGTTAAACTGAATTACTGTTCTTGTCACTTGCTCTTCCCTCCTTTTTACTGTTGTTGTACCAGGTTCGTCGCTCTATCCAACTAATACATTTGCAAACCTTTGCTAACTGTATTACTGTTCTTGTAATTTATTCTCCCCCTTTGCTGCTATTGGTTTCCGTGTTAAGTCTCTATATCCAGCAATGAGATCTGTAATCCTCTGAATCGCCAGTCCTGCCTCCCACCACATCCACATCATCGCCCGTCTCCACCCAGCCTCAGCCCTTCCTTTGCATAAACCCTCCCCCGTGCCTTTGTTAAATCCAGAGTCGACTATTCCAATGCTCTCCTGGCCAGCCTCCCAGTTAAAAGCCTCCATTAACTAGAGCTCATCCAACACTCTGCTGCCCATATCCTAACTCGCACCAAGTCCCGTTCATCCATTACTACAGTGCTCGCTGACTATTAATGCTCCCAATCCTGTAACGCCTTAATTTTAATATTCTACTGCTTGTGTTCAAATCCCACCATGGCCTCACCCCTCCAATTATTCCCATTCCCCTGCTCTTTTCCCAAAATGCTTCAAATGTTTCCCCTTCAAGTATTTATCCAATTCCCCTTTGATAGTTAATTTCTTTCCCTCTGCAGCTCTCCCAGTCTTTCTGTCTCTATTTTTATTTCTCTCTTTCTCGCTCTTTCAACCCCTTCTTTGTCTCTGTCTCCTCTTCATAGAATCAGTGAATGGCACCGCACAGAAGGAGGACTTTTGGCACATCATGCCCCTGCCGTCTCTTTGAAAGAGTTATCTATTTAGTCCTACTCTTTAGCCAGAGCCCTGCAAAAATTTCCCTCTCAAGCAATTATTCAATTCCCTTTCGAAAGTTACTATTGGATTTGTTTCCACCAATGTCTGATTCAGTGTTTTACCAATCACAAAAACTCACATCCTAAAGGAAATACTCCTCATCTCTCCTCTGGTTCTTTTGCCAATTACCTTAAATCTGTATCCTCTGGTTAACCACCATTCTGCCACTGGAGACAGTTTTGACTTACTAACAAAATCTCTCTTCATTTTGAATATCTATATCAAGTCTCCCCTTACGGAAAAGGTAAAATATAGACCAGGTGTAAAATTTTTCAATTGCGGAAAGGCTAATTTTATTAAGCTGAGATGAGACTTAGCAAAAGTGGACTGAAAACAGCTACTTGATGGGAAATCAGTGTTAGAGCAGTGGGAAGCATTCAAGGACGAGATAATGAGGGTTCAGAGCAAATATGTTGTCACAAAGAAATAAGATGTGACACACAATTCTAGAGTCCTTGGATGTCAAGGAACATACCGGGTAGGATGAGGAATAAAAGGGACGCTTTTGACAGATACCGAGTTCAATACTACGGAAAGCCTAGAGGGGTTTTGAACGTGCAGTGTTGAAAGTAAAAAGGCAAAGAGCGGGCATTTAAACATATTGGCAAGTAAAATGAAGGAAAACACCTCGAGCAATCTGTCTCAGATGATAACAAATAACTCTGAATAAGTTAAGGCGTGCCTTTGAGCGGCAAAGTCTAAGTCCAATTCATCAGCACGCTGTGACATTGCGCAGACAAGGGCTGAGGAATTCCTCTTGGGCTGTGGCGCTAAACTGGTGGTACCTGATTGGGCGCCGGTGACAGGCAGCGACTGCTATTCTGTTCCACTGCAGTCAATGACGGATTTCTAGGTCTAGGTCTTCAATTCATAACACTACTTTCCAGGAAAGGTTTCGCCGTAACTGAGTGAAGTCATTTCTGTTTCAAAGAACCCATTTCAGCCATCCTGCACCATTAAATGTAGTCCGAAAAACAGTGGCCCCGTTTTAAAAAAGAAACTCCATTCTCTCTCTTCTTTAGAGCCAAGAGGGCGGAGCCACTGCCAGGTCACACAAACCAACATTCACACTGGCTTTTTAAAGAACTGGAGCAGTCACACAGGCTTTTACAAAAGACTGGACCAGTCACACAGGCATTTTAAAGGGTAAAATCGATGCAAACAAAAAGGCCTAGAAATTCATCTCGGGCGGTGGCACAAAACGTGCAGTATCGAATCCGAAATTCTGATCCGAAATTCTCGGCCCTCATATCTGTCCTTACAGATTAATAATCCATTAATGTTCGTTCAAAGATTCTAATCTTGTCCTGAATATGACCCTTAGATTCAGCTCATTTTCCAGACATTTATTTTCAATATGTATACATGTCCTTAATATTGAGAAAAGGTATTAGAATTAGTAGGGTCTTGCCCACATGTCATCACTCTGTCTACAGATAGTAATCCATGACACTCTTGACTTGTGCCTTGTAGGTGTTTCAAATGATTTGGGGAATCAGGGGGTGAGTTACTCACTGCAGGACACCCAGCCTCTGACCTGCTGCAGTAGCCACGGCATTTATGTGGGTGGTCTAGTTGAGTTTCTGATCAATGGCGACCCCTAGGATTTTGAAGCTGGAGGATTCGGTGATGGAAATGCCATTGACTATCAGGTGGAAAAGGTTAGACTCCCTGTTGATGCAGGTGGTCATCGCCTGCTACTTTTGTGGAGAGAAATTTCCTTAAAGTCAGAGTGTCAGTACTGAGGAGGCGCTGCACTGTCAGAGGGGTGGTACTGAAGGAGCGCTGCACTGTCAGAGGGTCAGTACTGAGGGAGCGCTGCAGTGTCAGAGCTTCAGTACTGAGGGAGCACTGCACTGTCAGAGCATCAGTACTGAGGAGGCGCTGCACTGTCGGAGTGTCAGTACTGAGGGAGTGCTGCACTGTCGGAGGGGCAGTACTGCGGGAGCGCAGCACTGTCAGATGGTCTGTACAGAGGGAGCGCTGCACTGTCAGAGCAACAGTACTGAGGGAGCACTGGACTGTCAGAGGGACAGTACTGAGTGAGCGCTGCACTGTCAGTGGGTCAGTACTGAGGGAGCACAGCAGTGTCAGAAGGTCAGTACTGAGGGAGCACTGCACTGTCAGAGCATCAGTACTGAGGAGGCGCTGCACTGTCAGAGGGTCAGTACTGAGGGAGCGCTGCACTGTCAGAGGATCAGTACTAAGGAGGCGCTGCACTGTCAGAGGGTCAGTACTGAGGAGGCGCTGCACTGTCGGAGGGGCAGTACTGTGGGAGCGCAGCACTGTCAGATGGTCTGTACAGAGGGAGTGCTGCACTGTCAGAGCAACAGTACTGAGGGAGCACTGCACTGTCAGAGGGACAGTACTGAGCGAGCGCTGCACTGTCAGAGGGTCAGTACTGAGGGAGCACAGCAGTGTCAGAGGGTCAGTACTGAGGGAGCACTGCACTGTCAGAGCATCAGTACTGAGGAGGCGCTGCACTGTCAGAGGGTCAGTACTGAGGGAGCGCTGCACTGTCAGAGGATCAGTACTAAGGAGGCGCTGCACTGTCAGAGGGTCAGTACTGAGGGAGCGCTGCACTGTCGGAGGGGCAGTACTGTGGGAGCGCAGCACTGTCAGATGGTCTGTACAGAGGGAGTGCTGCACTGTCAGAGCAACAGTACTGAGGGAGCACTGCACTGTCAGAGGGACAGTACTGAGCGAGCGCTGCACTGTCAGAGGGTCAGTACTGAGGGAGCACAGCAGTGTCAGAGGGTCAGTACTGAGGGAGCACTGCACTGTCAGAGGGTCAGTACTTAAGGATCATTGCACTATCAGAGGGGTGTTACTGAGGAGGCGCTGCACTGTCAGAGGCTCAGTACTGAGGGAGCGCTGCATTGTCACAGGGTCAGTACTGAGGAGGCGCTGCACTATCAGAGGGGTGTTACTGAGGGAGCGCTGCACTGTCAGAGGGTCAGTACTGAGGAGGCGCTGCACTGTCAGAGGGTCTGTACTGAGGGAGCACAGCACTGTCATAGGGTCAGTACTGAGGGAGCACTGCACTGTCAGAGGGTCAGTACTGAGGGAGCGCTGCACTGTCAGAGGTTCAGTACTGAGGAGGCGCTGCACTTTCAGAGGTTCAGTACTGAGGGAGCGCTGCACTGTCAGAGGATCAGTACTAAGGGAGCGCTGCACTGTCGGAGTTGCCGACTTTCAGATGAGACGTTAGATTAAGACCCCTTCTGTTTTCTAAGGTGGATGTAAAAGGTCCCATGGAACTATATCGAAGAAGAGCAGCAGAGTTAACCCCGGTGTTGTGGCCAATATTTTTCTCAATCAACATCACTAAAGCAGATTATCGGGTCATTGTCACATTGATGTTTGTGGGAGCTTGCTGTGCGCAAATTGGCTGCCATGTTTCCTACAGTACAGCAGTGACTTCACTTTGAAAGTACTTCATTGGCTGTAAAGTGCTTTGGGACATCCCGAGATCGTGAAAATCAATGAATTCTTTCTTTCTTTCTTATCTGTAACTTCCAAAAGTTAATTGGATATCTACTTGGAAAGGAGACATTTTCAGGGCCATGTGGAAACGGCTCAGCTGTTCCTTACTATTCACGACACGATATGAAAGCTTTGAAATAATATGATCTGTTGGTTGTGGGATCGCTTGGCTCTGTCTAATTTCATTCCATTGATCACCATGGCAGTGGTACATGATATAATGGAGGGTGGCCTCAGGGTGAAGGGGAGACTCATTCTCCACAAATATTGTGCAGTGGTCAGTCCGACTAGTATCGTCATGGACAGATGCTTATACGATAGGTAGTTTGGTGAGGATGAGGTCAAGCACGCTATTCTCTCATGTTCGTTCTCCCACCACCTGCTGCTATCCTAGTCTGGCAGCTGTGTTCTTCAGGGCTCCATTAATAATGGTAATTCCTTGGAGATGGACATTGGAATCCCCCCCTCCGGACCCAGAGTATAATATGTGCCCTTTCTGCTTTCGGTGCTCCCAGCAACAGTTGTTCAGCATGAAGATGTACCGATTCACCAGCTGACGGAGAGTGGTAGGTGGTAATCAGCAGGACTTTACCTTGTCCATGTCTGACTGGATGCCATGAGACTTCGTTATATCATTAAGCTATGTTGAGCACTCGCAGGGTCTGGCCCACGCGACTGTATAATACTGTGCCCCCACCACTGGTTGTTCTGTGCTGCCAATGGAACAAGACATATTTAAACGATTTCTTTTGATTCTTTGCTATTAACACTTTGCTCCTTGTAATTTTTCTTCCCCTCGGTCAAACACCACGACATGATTGTCTGGGTAAGGTCACTCTTTAGTTTCAGGTGAGAGATTAATTAACTGGAAATTGAATTCCAGGACTGAGGCGGGAGCAGTGTAATCTAGGTGGCACTGGGAATGAAATTCCTTGATTGAGGCGGGAGTAGAGTAATCTAGGCGGCCCTGGGAATGAAATTCCTAGATTGAGGCGGGAGTAGAGTAATCTAGGCGGCCCTGGGAATGAAATTCCTAGATTGAGGCGGGAGCAATGTAAACTAGTGGCCCTGGGTATTAAGTTCCTGAACTGAGGCGGGAGCTCTGTAATCTAGGCAGCACTGTGAATGAGATTCCTGTATTGAGGCGGGAGTAGTGTAAACTAGGTGGCGCTGGGAATGAAATTCCTGGATTGACGTGGGAGCAGTGCAATCGAGCTAGCTCTGGGAATGACATTCCTGGATTCAGGCAGGAACAATATCATGTAGCTGAGTGCCATCTTTCCATCACTGGGATCATGTCTCAGATACTGCCGTTTAAGACAATTTATTTATTGTTATTTATCTATCCTGATGGCCTGGTATGGATTAAATCAGAGAATAAGAGTGGGGAAGTCCATTTTTTCAGTGGTCTGCACAGAGTGAACCTAAAAGAAGTGGTTCTAAACACAGTGCTAAGGTTGTGGTTTTGAAGTGTGTCGGAATTAGGAGCAGAGCGGGAAGGAGAAGAGAGTGAGAGGAGCGGCTGGAGATAAAGGTAGGCTGGAGAACCCAAAGCCCGGAGGGAGCTCAAGGAGCGAGGTAAGAGACGTCAGCACAAGGGAATACACGGAAAAGAAAAAAAATGGTGAGTTGATGGCAATTGTTTATGTTTTGAGCTTAATTCTGTTAAATTAATTAAGAGTATATTAAATAGAGGCAAGGCAGGGCACCTCAGTCTCGTGGAATGGACATATTGTGCAATGTGGGAACTCCAGGATACTTCCCACGGGTTTTGGAGCTTGAGCAGCAGCTGGTGTTACTGTTGTGCAGCAGTTAGGCTGAGAGATCGGTGGATAGCACGTTTCAGGAGGTGGTCACCAGGCAGCATAAGAGTGTGCATGCAGAGAGGGAATGAGTAAACGCCAGACAGACAAGGAGGACAAGGCAAGTGCAGCAGTCCCCTGAGTGCATCTCACTCTCTAAATCGATCGTTACACTGGGGAGTAAAGCCAGAGCCAAGTCCACAGCACCACGGGTGGCTCAGCTGTAGGCGAGTGGAGGAGGAACATCGGGAAAGCAATATTGGGACGGGATTGGATAGTTAGGGGAACAGACAGGCCTTTTTACGGCAGCAGACGTGACTCCAGGATAGTATGTTGCCTCCATGGTGCCAGGGTCAAGGATGTCACTGAGTGGCTGCAGGGCATTCTATGGGGGGAGGGTGAACAGCGAGAGGTCGTGGTCCATATTGGTATCATCAACATAGCTAGAGAGAGTGATGTGATCCTGAAGGCTGATAATAGGGAGAATGGAAAGAGATTAAAAATCACGACCTCGAAAGTGGTAATCTCTGGATTACTTCAGGTGCCACGAGCTAGTGAGTATAGAAATAGGAAGAAAGAGCAGATGAATGCCTGGCTGGAGACATGATTCAGGAGAGAGGGATTCACATTGCTGGCACATTGGGACTGGTTCTGCGGGAGGTGGGATCTGTACATGGCAGATGGGTTGCACCTCAACAGAACCGGAACCAATATACTCATGAGGGGTGGGGTTGTTAGTGCAGTTGGGGAGGGTTTAATATCATATGACCGGGGGTGGGCACCAGAATGCTGCATTAGAAAGGAGAAACAAGGTGCACAAACGATTGGGAGAGAGAGGTAGCAGTAGTGAATTAGGAAGTACGGTATTATGTGCGGTCAAGTGAAGAGGGAATCCTAGAAGGACTAAGATAGAAACAGAAAATGATTCTGCTTTCCCCATTGGCAACATTTAACCACTCCTGCCTCCCACCCTATCACAGACCATCCCTTTAGTTCATTCCTCTCCTCCCCACTTTCCCTGCCCATACACCTGCTTAAAACGTGATACATCTCTAACCTTTTCCATTTCTGACGAAGGGTCACAGACCTGAAACGTTAACTCTGTTTCTCTCTCTCCACGGATGCTGCCTGACCTGCTGAGTGTTTCCTGCATTTTCTGTTGTTATTTCAGATTTGATTCTCTGACTATATAAGCTGTGTCTTTACGCATTTCTCCACTTCACCTGAAGAAGGAGCAGCGCTCCGAAAGCTTGTGATTTCAAATAAAGCTGTTGGACTATAACCTGGTGTTGTGTGATTTCTTACATTTGTCCTCCCCAGTCTAACTCCGGCATCTCCACACCATGTGTGTATAGGCACGAAGTGTGGTAAATAAGGTTGGTAAGATGCAGGTGCAAATAGCCACGTAGGAAAATGATGCTGTGACGATAACAGAGACCTGGCTCTGAAAAGGGCAGGAGTGGGTACGAAATATTCCTGGTTATAAGGGGGCAGTAATTCCTCCCCAAACGAGGGGTACTCACGTGTCTGGCCGGAGGAAATGCCGGTTTTCAGCATGCACAGCGCATGCGCTGAAAACCGGCATTTCCTCTCCTCTAACCCAAGAGGTGAAGAGGCTAGTGCATGCGCTGTAGGGGGCAGCACGTGTGGCTTGGATTTCCTCTGTTTTAGGGGATTTGCGCATGTGTAAAGGCCTCCGGTCTTTACGCTTGTAAAAAGCACACGTAAGTATTTATTTTTACAGGTAAGTGGTGTTTTAGTGCAATTTAGAACTTTTTTTCCACAGGTGTATTATTTTAAAGAATCTACAATAAGGTAAGTTTAGTTATCGACCATTTTTATGAAAAATTTATTTTTTTCAAAATAAAAAAATATTGTTTAAATTTTTTTTTTACTTATTTATATTTAATTTAATGATTGGTATCTTTTTTTAAATGTTATTTAAAATTTAAGTAGTTTTTTGGGGTGCAGTTCTTACTCTCAAACTTATGAATGAAGTTTCCCCTCCCCTGATTGGCTGAAAAGTGCTCATCTGATCCCAGCCGGCACATCGCACTAACTACGCCGCTGGGTCAGGTTAGCACAGCGTGCTGATATCAGAACCGGGCCACTGACAGGAAATCCCTGCGGGCCAGGTTTCAGATGTCGGTGCGCAGGGTGAGTGCACATTGGGGGCTTGCACGCGCGGCAAGCCCCCGACACCAAGTTCTGGGCCATTATGTTCGAGAAAGATAGGGAAGGAAAGAAAGTAGGTGGTGTGACAGTATTGATAAAGGAGGATATTATAGTGCTGGAGGGAGAGGATGTCCCAGAGTGGTCAAGGACAGAATATATTTGCTTAAAGTTAAGACACAATAAAGATACCATTAAACAGCTCACTGTATTCTATAGGCCAGCAACTAGTGGGAAGCTTATAGAGGAGCAAAATTGCAGGGAAGTTACAAAGTGGTGGAGGAAATATAGAGAAGTAATAATGGGTGAATTCAATTATCCAAATACATTCTGGGATAGTAAGAGTATAAAGGGCAGAGTAGAGGAAGAATTTGTGAAGTGAGTTGAAGAGAACTTTCTTGATTGGGGCATTTCTGGCTCAAAGAGGAAGGAGGCGTTGCGGGATCTGGTTCTGGATTATTAGGTAGGTGAAATGGAGCACTTGTCAGTCAGGGAACATTTTGGGAACATTGATCGTAGTATCTTAAGGTTTAGATTAGGTAAGAAAAAGGACAAGGAGCAACCTCGAGTAAAATTACTTAATTGGGGGAGGGCCAATTTCAGTGGGTTGAGAACGGGTAAATTGAAATCAAAGATTTTTAAGCAAAACTATAATCGAACAATGCGCTGCCTTTAAACAAGAGTTGATTCAGGTACAATCGAGGTACATCCCCATGAGGGGGAAATGTAGGGCTACCAAAGCCTGGGCTACCTCGATGACGAAAGAGATAGAGAGTCAGAGGAAGCAGAAAGCGGGGCTCGTGACAGATGTCAAGTTCAGAATATAAGTACGAACCAGGCTGAATTTAGAAAGTTCAGAGAGGAAGTGAAAAGGGCAGTAAGATGGGCAAAGACAGAGTAAGAGAATAGATTGGCAGTAAACATGAAATGGAATCCAAACGTCATCCATAGGCATATAAATAGTAAACGGATAGTAAGAGGAGGGTTGGGGCCGTTTAAGGACCAAAAAAGTGACCTACGAATGGAGGCAGAGAGCATGGTCGAGATACTAAATGAATAGTTTGCATCTGTCTTTCCCAAGGAAGAAGCTGCTGCCGAAGTCATGGTGAACGAGGAGATAGTTGAGATACTGGATGGGCTAAAAATTGATAAAGACGAGTTACTCGAAAGGCTGGTTGCACTTAAAGTAGATAAATCCCCAGGAGCGAATGGGATGCATCCTATGATTATGAGGCAGGTAAGGGGGGTAATTGTGGAGGTGCTGGCTATAATGTTCCAATCCTCCCAAATACTATGTGGTGCCAGTGGACTGGAAAATTGCAAATGTTACACCTTCATTCCAAAACGGGTGTAAGGATAAACCCGGCAACGACAGAGAAGTCAGTTTAACTTTGGTTGCGAGGAAGGTTTTCGAAACGATAATCTGGGACAAATTTGGCAGTCACTTGGACCAGTGTGGATTAATTAACGAAAGCCAGCACTGATTTGTCGAAGGCAAACAGTGTTTAACTAACTTGATCGAGTTATTTGATGAGGTGACAGTGAGGGTTATAGAGGGCAATGCGGTTGATGTGGTGTACATGGGCTTTCAAAAGACATTGCTAAAGTGAAACATAATAGGCTTGCCAGCAATGTTGAAGCCCATGGAATAACAGGGACAGTGGCAGCATCGATACGAAATTGGCTAAGTGAAAGGAAACAGAGATTAGCGGTGAACGGTTGTTTTCCAGACTGGAAGAAGGTACACAGTGGTGTTCCCAGGGGTCGGTACTAGGACCACTGCTTTTCTTGATATATATTAATCACTTGGACTCGCATGTACAGGGCACAATTGCGAAATTTGAACATGACACAAACGTGGAGGTGTTGTGAACAGTGAGGCATATAGAGCAAGACTACAAGAGGATTTAGACATGCAGGTGAATGGGCGGACAGGTGGCAGATGTAATGTAACGCAGAAAAGTCCGAAATTATACAAGTTGGTCAGAAGAATGAGGAGAGGCAATATAAACTAAAGCATACAATTCTAAACTTGGTACATGAACAGAGAGACCTGGGGATATATGTGCACATATTGTTGAGGTTTGCAGTGCAGGTTGCGAAAGCAGTTAAAAAAGCAGACGTGATCCTGGGCTTCATAAATATGGGGCATAAAGTACAGAACCAAGAAAGTTATGATGAACCTGTGTAAAAAACTGGTTTGACGTCAACTGTAATATTGTGTCCAATTCTGGGCACCGCACTTTAGGAATGATTTGAATTCATCACAGCAGGTGCAGAAGTGATTTACAAGAATGGTTCCAGGGATTAGGGACTTCAGATACGTGGATACACTGGAGAAGCTTTGATTGTTATCATTAGAGCACAGAAGTTTGGTAGATTTGACAGAGGTGTTCAAAATCAAGAGGGGTCTGGACAGAGTAGATAGAGAGAAACTGTTCCCATTGGTGGAAACGCAGCGAATCAGAGGACACAGATTTAATGTGATTGGCAAAAAAACCAAAGGCGAATTAAGAAAAAAACTTTTTTACGCAGCGAGTGGTTAGGATCTGGAATGCACTGCATTAAAGGGTGGTGGAGGCAGATTCAATCGAGGCTTTCAAAAGGGAATTTGATAAATACCTGAAGGAGAAAAAACGCAGAGCTACGGGAAATGGTGTGCGAGTGGGTCTTGCTGAAGTGCTCTTACAGAGAGCCAGCATGGGCTCGACGGGCCATAAGGCCTCCTTCTGCGTTGGAAACATTCTCTGATTCTATCTTTTAAGAAAGAACGCCTTGCATTTATATAGCACCTTTCACGATCATCGGACATCTCAAAACGCTTTACAGCCAATGAAGTATTTTGGAAGTGTAGTCACTGTTGCCGTGTGGGATACATTGCAGCCAATCAGTGCACAGCAAGCTCCCACAAACAGTATTTTGATAATGGCCAGATAATCTGTTTCTGTTATGCTGATTGCGGGATAAACATTGGCCATGACACCGGGAATAACTCCCCTGTTCTTCTTCAAAATAGCGTCATGTGATCTTTAACGTCCACCTGAGAGCACAGACGGGGCCTTGGTTTAATGTCTCATCCGAAAGACGGCACCTCCGACAGTGCAGCACACCCTCAGTACTGCACTGGAGTGTCAGCCTAGATTTATGTGCTACAAGTCCCTGGGGTGGGATTTGGAACCCACAACCTTCTGAGTCAGAGGCTAGTGTGCTACCCACTTAGCCACAGCTAACACGTTATTCCTTCCTTTTTCTGACTCTTTCTCATCTTTTTCTCAGCTTTAGTTCAATACAGGAAAATAAACTACCTTCTCTCTATTCTATCCTCGGTATATTTGGATGCTACTGGAATCAAGGAATATGGGGATCGGGGAGGTTGTGGGGGGAATGTGGATTTGAGTTCAAAGATCAGCCATGATCTCATTCAATGAAGGGCTTGAAGTGTCATATGGCCTACTCCTGCACCTGATTCCTAAGTTCTTCTGTTTATGGGCGGGTGAAATATTGTGTATTCGCTCACTTATAATGTCAAACTGTGTACAATAATGTGAGCTAGATTATGCTGCAGTAAAGTGTTGTGGTGACAATGGTTCTATGATTCTGTATGTACAATGACTGTAATTAATGCCAGTTACAGTCAGGCCTAATGATATGACTCGGGGATTTCCCTCTGCTTTACATAAGGAGCTACCTTCAATGTGTCACATCACACACTCAGTCCACTGCCTCCAGCACAAATAGCACCAGGCACTCACGGAAGGGAAGGCATGGATTGGGGTGCCGTGTTTTGGATATTAGGAATATGTTATGATATACAAAAAAATTAATTACTATCCCTTCCTTGCTGCTGTTGGTGTTCCTTGTGAGGATCTAGGTCCAGTTATTACTTCTACAAACGTTGTTACACTGTCATATTTTTCTTGCTATTTACTGGGGGATATTCAGTTATTCATGATATTCTGTGTTTCAAGTTGTTGCATCTTTGTTAACGCATGGATTGTTGTTTAAAAATGCTGGAACATCCTCGCTAAAGTTGGTGTTCCTTGTAAGTCTCAGTATCCAGCTATTAATTCTGTAAATCATATTTAACTGCATTACTGTTCTTGCTTTTTACTCCCCCAACCCCCCGCCCTGGCTGTTGTTGCTGTTCCTGGTAAGTCTCTGTATGCAGCTATTAATTCGTTGGAACATGGGAGAAAATTGAATATCGCCCATTCTGGGGCTCGAATATAGGCCAGGCACAAATTTTAGCATTTGCTGCAAACTATCGCCTCCGACTGCAAAATTCGCCTCTATCGCCCCTGGAGGTGTTTCGAGCGCTAAATCAGGCTCTACACACCTCACTTAAGGCACAATGATCGGGGACCGAGGCGCTACCTCAGAACGGTACTGAAGCTCAGGTGATTTCAGTGACCATGGAAGCCAGACAGAGTGGTGCCGTCCAGTTTTAAAGGGGAGGGCCCATCTTGGTGGCCAATCACACCTTGCTCATTGCAGCCTGGAATCTGGACCACGACAGTCCTATTTTTATAGTGTCTCTTAGAAGCAGTAATGGAGAGGCCCAGAGGAAGATCTAGGCGCTTTAGTGACGAGGCATTGGTGGCTCTGGTTGGCGCTGCGGAAAGGTGACCGGCAGTGCTGTGCCCTGAGTGTGTCAGGAGGCCATTGTCCCAGGAGTTTCGAAGGGCTTGGAGGGAGGAGGCACAGCACGTCCCCTCAAAAGCCTTGTGCCAAAGGCCCACACCCAATGTTGAAAGAAGTTCAATTACCTCAATGGGGTGGTCAGGGTGAGTACCTGCTTTTCAATACCTCTACATCCCCCCATTTCAACTTCACTCTGTGTCCAGACGGTTATAAAACTCAAGTGTCCA
Organism: Somniosus microcephalus; assembly: GCF_052327205.1. Taxonomy (NCBI): domain Eukaryota; kingdom Metazoa; phylum Chordata; class Chondrichthyes; order Squaliformes; family Somniosidae; genus Somniosus; species Somniosus microcephalus. Next base: position 24,550,681 of record NW_028225181.1, on the reverse strand, counting down.
ACAGTCACCCCAGACCTATGGGCATTACATAAAACACAAATACACATCCCATATCTTGCACAAATTACTGGCTGCTCAACTAGTGGAGGCACATCTGCCAAACACATGGCTGCACGCATTAACGTCTATTCAACTATGGGAGGCACATCTGCCAAACACATGGCTGCAAACTATAATGGCTATTCAACTATGGTAGGCAGATCTGCTCGCACACTCGCACACAGGCTGTCATTTTTCTTGCAGGCCTAACTCTCTCATAACAGGCAGAAGCAGCAATGCACGGGAGGGAGACCAGCGGACCTAAACCCTCTGACTTAGTTGGAGGACAAAGTGTACAGGATCGTTGCCAGCCAAGTCATAGATATCACAGCCGCTGGAGAGGTCGACCCCCTTGGGGCAGCAATGGTATGTTCATCAGCTTTCTCTCCTCTCTCATACCACTTCCCCCTCACAACAGCAGCCTTTTACACTTTCAATCCAACTAACTGTCTCCAGTCCTTGCTCCCTTCCTGCCCCCCTGCCCTCACGCTAAAGCCACTCTTTTACCTTCCTGGTTTCAAATAGTGAACCACCAGCTGACCAACCTGTCCCTCGACTTGCCAGTGGCAGCGACGCACCAGACGACGAGGAGGAGGAAGCTGGAGCCACACCACCTGCAGCTCGCGAGGGTGACACAGCAGAAAATGGGGTCACGCCTTTCCTGGAGGGGAGCAGGGTGTTAGGCTATGATGAAGGCGAAGCTCCTGGACCCAGTGGGCTGCAGCAATGCCATGGGGGCAGGGAAGCTCGGGGGCTTTCTCCCCAGTTGGTGAGTAGGCGCGCGGGTTCTGCTGCACAGGACTCGGATGAGGACCTTGATATCGCGGCCATGAATACCCAGGCCTTCAGCAGGCACACTGAGATGTTGGGTGCAATGGCAAGGTTGCACGACAGCATGGATGAAGTGGCTAGGAGTGTAGAGGTGTCCACCACTAGAACAGCTCTCATCTGTTTGCAAACCCTTGAACCCATCCTTGCCTCGTTGCAGAGGATGGTGGAATTGCAGTGAGACCGTGGTGAACCAGAGCCTATGCTGCATGTAAAGAGTGAGAAGGCACGATCCATCACAGCACAGGCCGATGCAATGCAATGCCTCACTGATGCAATTGAGAGATTGGCTGGTGCTGCCTTTCTCAGACTACTCTCATGCAGTCTCATATTGATGTCACACCAGCACTGACTGCTGCCATCCTCGCTGGGTCGCACACATTCCTTCGTGGAGCACACAGTTCTGCAGCAGGCCAGCAATCTGTGCTCAAGCAGATTGTTCCGGGCGCATAGGTTCTGCCCCGGGGGAGAGCCAGTGTGTCGTTCGAGCAGGAAGGTGCTGTCTTCTATCAGGATGACAGCATTCCTGCTCTCACCACTCCCACTTCCCCATTGCACTTGGCACGGCCTGCAGCACAGCCAGCCAGACTGCTGCCGCCCATGCAGAGTTGGTGCAGCCTGCAGCCGAGCCCTCCAGGTCCAGAGCTAGTCGAGGGCGTCCTTCAAGACAGTCTCTGGAACCAGCATTCAGGAGCCTTCCGCCAGCCTTGCTGCAGCCACTGGAGTCATGTTAGGAGGAGCAGTAGGAGGGATTTGTGCAGGGTGTGGATGTCACACTCGAAGGCCCAACAGTAGAATCTGTAAGTAAATCGGGGGAATGTCTGTGGGAAAGTTCGAGGTTGTTGTTACTAGAAACATAGAAACATAGAAGATAGGAGGAAGAGTAGGCCATTCGGCCCCTCGAACCTGCGCAGCCATTTAATGAGATCGTGGCTGATCACCCAAATTCATTGCCCTGTCCCTGCTTTCTCCCCATATCCCTTGAACCCTTTAGCCTTAAGAAATATATCTAACTCCTTCTTGAATATATTTCATAAATTGGCCTCAACTGCCTTTTGTGGTAGAGAATTCCATAGGTTCACCACTCTCTGGGTGAAGAAATTCCTCCTCATCTCTGTCCTAAATGGCTTGCCCCTTATCTTTAGACTGTGTCCCCTGGTTCTGGGCACCCCCAGCCATCGGGAACATCCTTCCTGCAACTAGTACGCCTAGTCCTGTTAGAATGTTATAAATTTCAATTAGATCCCCTCTCATTCTTCTAAACTCCAGCGAATATAAGCGCAAACGCTCCAATCTCTCCTCATACATCATTCCCGCCATCCCAGGTATCAGGCTGGTGAACCTTCGCTGCACTCCCTGCATGGCAAAAACATTCTTCCTCAGATAAGGCGACCAAAACTGCACACAATACTCAAGGTGTGGTCTCACCAAGGTCCTGTACAAATGCAGCAAGACATCCTTGTTCCTGTACTCGAATCCTCTCGCTATGAATGCCAACATACCATTTGCCTTCTTAACCACATGCTGTACGTGCATCCTTACCTTCAGCGACTGGTGCACAAGGACACCCAGGTCTCCTTGCACTTCCACTTCTCCCAATCTATTGCCTTTATTATATTTGTGTATTTTTTAGCAGTTTATCTCCATGTTGTGAGAAGGAGTTTTGTTAGTTCATGAATTGTTGGGGTTGTTTCTAATTTTTTGTCCTGAATATATGACACAGAGTTTGTATCATAAATCATTTATTTATTTATTACTTTACACCTTACTTGAGTTGACTCATTGTAGATTTGCCCGGCAACTGTGGGTGCGGGAAGCTGTCAATGATGTGATTCTTCATCCCAGAAGCCACCTTCTCAGTAAGGGAAAGAATGGGTGTCATATGAGCCATTCACAGACAGCACTTGCAGAGGCAAAACTGGGCGCCTCCCTCCCACGTTGGTGATGCTGATCCTGCACTTCAATCCCCTCCTACTCTTCCTCCTCTCCCTCTTCCTCCGCCTGCACAAGTGGTGCACTAATCCCTGGTGACAATGGTTGTGTCCTCATGAATGCAATGTTATGAAGCATGCAGCACACAACAATGAAGAGGTAGACTCGTTGGGCAGAGTATTGCAGGGCTTCTCCAGTGTGGTCCAGGCACCGGAACCTTTGTATCAAGACACCGATCATGTGTTCAATGAGGCTCCTCCTGGCGCTCTGGCTCTGATGACTTGACAGGGGTTATGGAGCGGTGTCATCAGCCAGGTGCAGAGTGGGTAACCTTTGTCCCCGAAGAGCCATCCATTAGTTTGATGCAGTTTTTGGAAAAGGTCTGCAAAACCACTCTGGCGCAGGATAAGAGCAATGTTACTGCTGCCAGGATAGTGGGCACTGCTGGCGAGTATGAGCTGTCTGTAGTCACACACCAACTGGACATTCAGAGAGTGGCAGCCCTTGTGGTTTCAGAAGACCTCTGCATTTTCATGGGGTGCCTGCAATGCAATATGCATGCAGTCAGTGGCACCCTGAGACATGGGGAAGCCCGCTATCCTTGCAAAGCAACATGCACATTTGCGCTGTTTGTGCCTGGTCCTGGGGAGAGATGTACTGGCGCCTCCACTTCTACAAAGCCTTTGTCACCTCCCCAGTGCAACAACAAACAGCGAACTGGGAGATATTCTCTATGTACCCAGTAGAAGCCTGAAAGGCAGCGCTGACTTTAGAACCACAGCCACCCTCAATGCCACCAACAGAGATGTCCTTTTCCTGAGATGAGGCTGCAGATCCTGTTGCAGGAGGCAGCAGAGCTCAGTGACCACTTCCTTGTTGAAGCGCAGCCTTTGAAAAAACTGCCTCTCAGACAAATGGATATAGGAAGAGAATTGCTCACTGATTACACTGCGAGGGTGAGGCCTGCTGTGCAGAGACCTGTTGGCCCTACTCCTACTGGCCACATTTGGCAATCGCTCTCTGTGCCTCTGCTGCCTCTGAAGGTGAAGCAGGACGAAGACGCCCCAGATTAGTGCAGTCCCCATCGAAGCTTCTAAATATCATTAGAAGGAATATGAAATAAAAATGAACCTCGATAGTGGTTCTCAGGACCCAACACTCCTTTGGTCAGCTTCGAATCTCTCCAGATGTCTCTCTCCCTCTCAACCTGTGTGTACCAAAAATGTTGCCGACAAGAAAAAGCAAGAAGCAGCCGCCTTTAAATAGCGCTCCCCCAGATCCTTCCCAACTTGAAAACGTTCCCCTCTACCTGTCGATCCTAGCAGCAGGCGCAAAGGCACGGGATGCATCTCAATATCCATTCCGGGGTGCTCCCGGAGTGTTGCGCGCTCGCATGATGTCAGGACCTCCGGGTGCAGGAGATCATGTAATTAGTCTTTAGCGCCACGGCAAAATAACTGGCCAATTTCGCAAGCGGCATTAAAATAGCCATGCTCAGGCGCTGAGTATGTAGTGCCCCGTTAGCGCCCACAGAAAGTGCTAAGAGGAGGCGCTAACCAACTGACTTTTTCCCCGCATGTTTAACTGTGTTTCTCTGTCGTTCACCATCCCATCCTCACTGCTGTCAGCTATTGATTCTGAACGTGATATCGTGTTACCAAGATTCAAATGTTTTATATTCAACTCGAGTAAATTTATTGGAGGTGACTCTTTATTTAATGAATTTCAGTCTACTATCTACACCGAACATGAGTATCAGATCAGAGGAATGCTGTCTTGGTTTAGGAGACTTTTCACCTAATGGCGAAAGTTCATCGACCTGAAACGTTAACTCTGTTTCTCTCTCTCTCCTCAGAAGCTGCATGGCCCGCTGAGTAGTTCCACCATTTTCTGTTTTCATTTCAGATTTCCAGTATCCGTGTATTTTGCGTCTGTTTTCACCTAATGCTCGGTATGGTTACATACAGAGTCATAGGAACAGATCCTGGTAGATCACATCCACATCTTTAAATGCCTGAAGTATCCACTAATCATTCAGTTCCAGTCAGTGTCTCCTTCCGCACGATCTCCAGTTCTGCATTAGTGGCACTGCTTCTGATTGTTAAAGTAGGATTACAAGGATAATTTATTTATATACATAAAACGGCCCATCTCTCTTTCAGTCTGACTTTCCGTCTGTCTATCCGTCCTTCTGTCTTTCCGTTTTTCTGTCTGTCTGGCTATACAATTAAAAGTTATAGAGCGTATCTACACATATGTTATATCAAAAGAAAGCTTATCATTAGGGAACTCTCATAGGCATATTTACTTTTTGGTCAGACAAAAATTGTTCTGACAATATACAGAAAACGTTCAAAAATCCTCAAAAATCCACTCATTACCGGCTGACCAATCATAGAGTCAAAGAGTCATAGAGTTTTACAGCACAGAAAGAGGCCCTTCGGCCCATCGTGTCTGCGCCGCCCATCCATCCCTGTCCAGTCTAATCCCATTTTCCAGCATTTGGTCCATAGCCTTGTATGCAATGGCATTTCAAGTGCTCATCCAAATGCTTCTTGAATGTTGTGAGGGTTCCTGCCTCTACCACCCTTTTAGGCATTGAGTTCCACATTCCAACCACCCTCTGGGTGAAAAAGTTCCTCCTCAAATCCCCTCTAAATCTCCTGCCCCTTACCCTGAATCTATGCCCCCTTGTTATTGACCCCCCTACTAAGGGGAAAAGTTCCTCTTTGTCTACCCTATCTATGCCCCTCATCATTTTGTACACCTCAATCAGGTCCCCCCTCAGCCTTCTTTGCTCCAAGGAAAACAACCCCAGCCTGTTTAGACTTTCTTCATAGCTGAGGCGCTCCATCCCAGGTAACATCCTGGTGAATCTTCTCTGCACCCTCTCCAAAGCAATCACATCCTTCCTATAGTAAGGTGACCAGAACTGCACACAGTACTCCAGCTGTGGCCTCACCAGCGTATTGTACAGCTCCATCATAACCTCCCTGCTCTTATATTCTATGCCTCGGCTAATGAAGGCAAGTATCCCATATGCCTTTTTAACCACCTTATCTACCTGTTCCGCTGCCTTCAGGGATCTATGTACATGTACACCAAGGTCCTTTTGACCCTCTGTACATCCTAGGGTCCAACCACTCATTGTGTATTCCCTTGCCTTATTTGTCCATCCAAAATGCATCACCTCGCACTTTTCAGGGTTAAATTCCATTTGCCACTTTTCCGCCCATCTGACCAACCCATTTATATCGTCCTGTAGCCTGAGGCTTTCCTCCTCGCAATTTACCACCCCACCAATTTTCGTGTCATCTGCGAACTTACTGATCAAACCTTTTACATTCTCATCCAAATCATTTATGTAGATCACAAACAACAAGGGACCCAGCACTGATCCCTGAGGTACCCCACTGGACACAGGCTTCCAGTCACAAAAGCAACCTTCGACCATCACCCTCTGCCTCCTGCCACTCAGCCAGTTTAGGATCCAACGCGCCAAGGCACCCTGGATCCCATGGGCTCTTACCTTCTTGACCAGTCTCCTATGCGGGACTTTGTCAAAAGCTTTACTGAAGTCCATGTAAACCACATCTACAGCATTTCCCTCATCCACCCCCCTAGTCACCCCCTCGAAAAATTCAATCAGATTTGTCAGACATGATTTACCCTTGACAAAGCCATGCTGACTATTCCCGATTAATCCTTGCCTCTCCAAGTGGAGACTAATTTTGTCCCTCAGGATTTTTTCCAATAATTTCCCTACCACAGATGTTAGGCTCACTGGCCTGTAATTCCCTGGTTTATCCCTGCTACCCTTCTTGTATAATGGTACTACATTAGCTGTTCTCCAGTCCTCTGGTACATCCCCTGTGGCCAGAGAGGTTCTGAAAATTTGTGTCAGAGCCCCTGCAATCTCCTCTTTTGCCTCCCTCAGCAGCCTGGGATACATCTCGTCCGGGCCTGGGGATTTATCCACTTTTTGGCCTGCTAAAACCGCTAGCACCTCCTCCCTCTCGATGCTAATATGTTCAAGTATGTCACAGTCCCCTTGCCCGATTTCTATGTCCGCATCGTCTTTCTCCATAGTGAACACAGATGCAAAAAAATCATTTAAAACCCCGCCTACATCATCTGGCTCTACACACAGATTGCCACTTTGGTCCCTAATGGGCCCTACCCTTGCCCTGGTTATCCTCTTGCCCTTAATATACTTATAAAACATCTTAGGATTTTCCTTTATTTTGCTCGCCAGTGTTATTTCATGGCCCCTCCTCGCCCTCCTAATTTCTTTTTTAATTATGCCCCTGCACTTTTTACACTCCTCTAGGGCTTCTTCCGTCTTTAGTCTTTTGTGACTGCCAAAAGCCCCCTTTTATTTCTAATGCATTTTTGTATATCCCTTGTCATCCAAGGTTCCCTTTGCTTGTTGGTCCCACCCTTGACCTTTACAGGAACATGTTGGCGTTGTACTCTCTCTATTTCCCTTCTGAAAGTCTCCCACTGTTTTGATGTGGATTTTCCTATAAGTAGCTGCTCCCAGTCCACTTTGGCCAGATCCTGCCTTATCATATTAAAATCGGCCTTCCCCCAATTTAGAACCCTTATTTCCGGGCCGTCTTTGTCTTTTTCCATGACCACCTTAAATCTCACCGAATTATGGTCACTGTCGCCAAAATGCTCTCCTACTGATACTTCCACCACATGCCCGGCTACATTCCACAGAATTAGGTCCAGTACCGCCCCCTCTCTTGTAGGACTTTCTACATGTTGGCTCAAAAAGCTCTCCTGGATGCACTTTACTAATTCTGCACCCTCTAAGCCTTTCACACTCTGACTATCCCAATTTATATTGGGGAAGTTGAAATCCCGCACTATTATTACCCTATTATTTTCACACTTCTCTGAGATTTGCCTACATATCTGTTCCTCTATCTCCCCCTGACTGTTTGGGGGCCTATAGTACACTCCCAGCAAAGTGCTTGCCCCCTTTTTGTTTTTAAGTTCTACCCATAAGGCCTCATTAGAGGAACCCGCTAATATATCATCCCTCCTTACAGCAGTAATTCACTCCTTAATTAATATTGCAACACCCCCTCCCCTTTTACACCCCCCTTTGTCTCGCCTGAGGATTCTATACCCCGGAATATTGAGCTGCCATTCCTGACCCTCCCTCAACCATGTCTCCGTGATAGCAACAATATCGTACTCCCATGTGCTCAACAACAACTTCAGTTCATCCACCCTATTTGCAAGACTCCTTGCATTAAAATAAATGACTTCCAGCCCTGCCATATTCCCTTTTGCCTTCACATATTTGCTCTGCCTTCCCAGCTGATTTGTTTTTTCCTCTGTATTTGGCTGTAAATCACCCCCTACTATAGCTCCACTCTGTACCCCATCCCCCTGCCAAGTTAGTTTAAACCCCCCCCAGCAGTGCTAGCAAACCTCCCCGCAAGGATATTGGTTCCCCTCTGGTTCAGGTGTAAACCGTCCGACTTGTACAAGTCCCACCTTTCCCAGAAGCAGACCCAGTGATCCAGGAAACTAAAGCCCTCCCCCCTGCACCATCCCTTTAGCCACGCATTCATCTGTTCTATCTTCCTATTCCTATACCCACTAGCACGTGGCACCGGGAGTAATCCAGAGATTACAACCTTTGAGGTCCTGCTCTTTAATCCTTCACCTAGCTCCCTAAATTCTTGCTGCAGGACCCCATCCCTCTTTTTACCTATGTCGTTGGTACCAATGTGGACCACGACCTCTGGCTGTTCACCCTCCCCCTCCAGAATGCCCTGCAGCCGCTCAGTGATATCCTTGACCCTGGCACCAGGGAGGCAACAAACCATCCTGGATTCACGTCTACGGCCAAAGAAACGCCTATCTGTTCCCCTTACTATAGAATCCCCTACCACTATTGCTCTCCCACTCTTTTTCCCCCTTCCTGGGCAGCAGGAGCACCCCCAGTGCCAGGAAGTTGGCTGCTGCTGCCTTCCCCTGGTGTGTCATCCCCCTCAACAGTATCCAAAGCGGTATACTTGTTTGAGAGGGGAATGATCACAGGGGTCTCCTGCACTACCTGCCTGCTTCTATAGCTCCGCCTGGTGGTCACCCATTTCCTGTCTTCCTGTGCAGCCCTTCCCTGCGGTGTGACCAACTCACTAAACGTGCTATCCACGAACCTCTCAGCATCGTGAATGCTCAACAACCCATCCACCCGCCGCTCCAGCGCCTCAATGCGGTCTGCTAGTAGCTGCAGATGGATGCATCTCTGGCACACGTGGTCATCAGGGGCACCGGGGTCCCTGAATTCCCACATAGAGCAAGAGGAGCATATCACGGGGCTGGGCTCACCTGGCATGACCTTCCCTTTACTTATTTTAATTAATTTACTATCACTAATTAAAAATATCTCTAAGGCACTTGTTTAGTCTACCAACAGTCCCTGCTGCACCAGAAAGACCCTGGTAACTATAAACTACAGAGTTAAAGTTTAAAAAAGAGAAATACTCACCAACCAATCACTTACCTGCTCCCTGGTGACGTCACACTCTGATTACCTTTTACCTCTCTCCCCGCTGCTGAGTTGGTTGGGCCTCGCCTCTCTCCGGTTTTTACACCGGGCTCCGACTCACTGCTCTCGCTGCTCCCGACTGGTCTCGGGCCTTGCCTCTCTCCGGTTTTTATACCGGGCTCCGACTCACTGCTCTCGCTGCTCCCGACTGGTCTCGGGCCTCGCCTCTCTCCGTTTTTTATACCGGGCTCCGACTCACTGCTCTCGCTGCTCCTGACTGGTCTCGGGCCTTGCCTCTCTCCGGTTTTTATACCGGGCTCCGACTCGCTGCTCCCGCTGGTCCCGACTGGTCTTGGGCCTCGCCTCTCTCCGGTTTTTATACCGGGCTCTGACTCGCTGCTCCCGCTGGTCCCGACTGGTCTCGGGCCTCGCCTCTCTCCGGTTTTTATACCGGGCTCCGACTCGCTGCTCCCGCTGGTCCCGACTGGTCTCGGGCCTCGCCTCTCTCTGGTTTTTATACCGGGCTCCGACTCGCTGCTCCCGCTGGTCCCGACTGGTCTCGGGCCTCGCCTCTCTCCGGTTTTTATACCGGGCTCCGACTCGCTGCTCCCGCTGGTCCCGACTGGTCTCGGGCCTCGCTGCTCTCCGGTTTTTATACCGTGCTCCGACTCGCTGCTCCCGCTGGTCCCGACTGGTCTCTGGCCTCGCCTCTCTCCGGTTTTTATACCGGGCTCCGACTCACTGCTCCCGCTGGTCCTCACTGGTCTCGGGCCTCGCCTCTCTCCGGTTTTTATACCGGGCTCCGACTCACTGCTCCCGCTGGTCCCGACTGGTCTCGGGCCTCGCTGCTCTCCGGTTATTATACCGGGCACCGACTCACTGCTCCCGCTGGTCCCGACTGGTCTCGGGCCTCGCCTCTCTCTGATTTTTATACCGGGCTCCGACTCGCTGCTCCCGCTGGTCCCGACTCATTAGCGTTGAGTGACGAGCTGCTTGACCAATCCTACAGTTCAGTGACCTGATGGTTGACCAATCGGTGCGTCATGGGCGGGACCTACTCCTCCAGTCTCCCTAAATTTCGCCGCCATTTTTTTCATCCCCACAAGGACAGCACCAGACAAACAAACCCCCACATTGCAACTCCGGGAGTGGCAGGTGAGTTTACACACAGCGGGCGGGTCATCCGCAGCGGCCGCCCGTCAACCGGGCCACCCGCGGGGGAGCTCAGCTCGGGTCCATCAAGCGCTACGCCCCAGACACGCAACGGGTGGGCGAGCTGCAGCTGCCGGCCATCAACCGCGCGACCCCCTGGGGAGCTCAGCTCGGGCCCGTCTCTGCCCGAGATCCCGGCCGGCCCTCAACCACTAGGCCCCGCACTGCCGGTATCACAATGACACCAGGCCTGACGCGCTATGCAGGGAGACGGGATGGAGGGACAGAGAGAGGGGGTGGGATGGGAGGGAGGGAGAGGAGAGGAGCCAGATTTCAAAACATTTATTTCCAATCATTGTTTTGAAATGACAATTGGATCCCAGGCCCGTCTGTCAGAGTTCAGTGGATCTGTCAGTGAGACCCAGAGTGATTCTCTATTGCCTCCTGCTGTACTTCAGGATAAACAATCCCAACTGATTGTAACTGAAGAATTGAGGATAAGAAAATCCTTTGATATCTTCTCATCTAACATTCTATGCATAAGTTGGAAGCAACAGTTGAGAAAGTACACATTAAATCTCTTCCATTTGTGTTCAGATATTTTGCAAACACATTCGGTGGCAATTTGCCTGTGGGATAAGGCGTCTTTTTTCGATGCTGATAAATGCATTTAGTGGGACATTACCTGGTCAATCATCACTATTTACTTTAATGCAGAGTCCATTATCTGCAATGTTACTTGACAAATCTTCCTTTCAATGAGCTTCAATTTGTGCATTTCAATAAAAATGCAGGAAACCCAAATCTTCAAAACATAGCTGACTGCCCAGTCATCTTTATAACTGCAGTGCACTTGTATTTATTATCTTAGACTTGTCATGTTACATCAGCACATTATACATACAATTGCCTGTAATTATTGCATGCCAAGGTTGCAGTTTCTCTATTTTGCTGTTACATTCGATTTTAGTTCAAAATATAATGGATGTTCTAATCAGGAGCAGGAATCCAAGCAGGATTTCCTGCTCCCCTAACACAAGGGCACAGACGCGAATTGCACCACTCCAAAAGATGACTGTGCCCGGGACAGGATGGCTTCCTGAAATGTTATTAATAGTCATAGAGTCATAGTCATACAGCACAGAAAGAGGCCCTTCGGCCCATCGCGATGCTGAGGACATCGTGGATAGCAGGTTTAGGGAGTTCGTCACACCGCAGGTAAAGGCTTCAAAGGCAGGAAGGGAATGGGTGACCATCAGGCAGGGTAATCAGCAGAGGCAGGCAGTGCAGGGGTCCCCCTTACCATCCCCATCTCAAACTTTGGATATTGATGAGGGACTGGCTTATCGGGGAAAGGCAGCAGCAGCCAAATTGCTGGCACCATGGGTGGTTCTGCTGCATAGGACGGGAGGAAAAAGACTGGTTGAGCTATAGTGACAGTGGAATCTATTGTAAGGGGAATAGATAGGCGTTCCTGCGGCCGCAACTGAGACTCCAGGATGGTATGACGCCTCACTGGTGCAAGGGTCAACGATGTCTTGGGGCGGCTGCAGGACATTGTGGAGGAGGAGGGCGAACAACCAGTTGTCATGATGCATATAGGTACCAAGCATATAGGTAAATATCGGGACGTGGTACTAAAAGCTGAATTTAGTGAGTTAGGAGGTAAATTTAAAAATAGGACCTCAAAGGTAGTAATTTCATGATTGTTACCAGTGCCACGTGCTAGTCCGAGTAGAATTAGAAGGATATTTCAGATGAATACTTGGCTAGAGGAATGGTGCAAGGGGGAGGGATTCAAATTCCTGGGACATTGGAACCGGTTCTGGGGGAGTTGGGACCAGTTCAAAGTGGATCGTTTGCACCTGGGTGGGACCGGCACCAATGTCCTAGGGGGAGTGTTTGCTCGTGCATTTGGGGAGGGTTTAAAATAAAATGGCGGTTGTTGGGAACCTGTGCAGGGACAGAGAGGAAAGGGAAGCAAAGATAGAAACAAAAGACAGGAAGGAGAATAGCAAAAGTGGAAGGCAGAGAAATCAAGGGTGCAAATCAACAGGGCTACAGTAAATAATGATTCTAAACGGACTGAGAGTGTTGAAAAATCAAGCCTGAAGGATTTGTGTCTTAATGCGAGGAGCAATCCGAATAAGGTGGATGAATGAGCTGCACAAATAGGTGTAAATGGATATGATGCAACTGGAATTACAGAGACAAGGCTCCAGGGTGACCAAGGCTGGGAATTCATCATCCAGGGGCATTCAATATTCAGGAAGAATAGGCAAAAGGGTAAAGGAGGTGGGGTAGCATTGCTGGTTTAAGAGGAGATTAACACAATAGTAAGGAAGCATATTAGCTCTGATGATGTGGAATCTGTATGGGTAGAGCTGAGAAATACCAAGGGGCAGAAAACATAAGTGGTAGTTGTATACAGGCCCCCAAACAGGAATGATGAAGTTGGGGATGGCATTAATGGGGAAATTAGAGATGCGTGCAATAAGGGCACAGCAGTTACCATGGGTGTCTTTAATCTACATATAGATTGGGCAAACCAAATTGATAACAATACTGTGGAGGAGGAATTCCTCGAGTGTATACGGGATGGTTTCCTGGAACAATATGTCGAGGAACCAACTGGAGATCAGGCCATCTTAGACTGGGCATTATATAATTAGAATTGATTAATTAGCAATGTTGTTGTGCGAGGCCCCTTGTGGAATAGCGATCATAATATGGGAGAATTCTTCAGTAAGATGGAGAGTGAAGTAGTTGAATCAGAGACTAGGGCCCTGAATTTAAATAAAGGAAACTAAGATGGTATGAGTCGCGAGTTGGCTAGGATGGATTGGGGAACGTTACTTAAAGGGTTGTCAGTGGATAGGCAATGACAAGCATGTAAAGATCGCATGAATGAACTACAGAATTTGTTCATTCCTTTTTGACAAAACAATAAACCAAAAAAGTTGACTCAACCGTGGCTAACAAGGGAAATTAGGGATAGCATAAGATCCAAGGAGAGGACATATAAATTGGCCAGAAAAAGCAGCAAACCTGAGGATTGGGAGCAGTTTAGGATTCAGCAAAGGAGGACATAATGTTTAATTAAGAAGGGGAGAATGGAATTTTAGAGTAAGCCTGCAAGAATCAAAAAATCTGACTGTAAAAGCTTCTGTAGATATGTGAAGAGATAAAGATTGGTGAAGTCAAGCGTAGGCCGGTTGCAGTCAGGATCAGGGGCATTTAAAATGGGGAACAAAGAAATAGCAGACCAATTAAATAGATACTTTGGTTGTGCCTTCACAAAGGAGGACACAAATAACCTTCCAGAGATGTCGTGGAACATAGGGTCTAATGAGAGGGAGGAACTGAAATAAATCAATATTTGTAGGGAAATGGTGTTAGGGAAATTTACAGGATTCAAGGCCTGAAAATTAACGGTACACAGGGCCTGAAAATCTACATCCTAGGGTATTAAGGAAGTGGCCCTAGAAATAGTAGATGCATTGTTGGTCACCTTCCAAAATTCTATAGACGCTGGAATAGTTCCCATGGGTTGGCCGGTAGCTGATGTAACCCCACTATTTAAAAGAGGTGGTAGAGAGAAAAGGGGGAATTATAGACTGGTAAGCCTGACATCGGAGTGGGGCAAATTCTAGAGTCCATTATAAAAGCTGTAATAGCAGAGCAATTGGAGAACAATGACAGGATCGGACAAAGTCAACGTGGATTTGCAAAAGATAAATCGTGCTTGACTAATCTACTGGAATTTTTTGAGGATGTGTGGCAGGCAGTGTGTAGTGGGGTACTGCAGGGATAGGAGCTAGTACCCCAGCTATTCACAATATATATTAACGATCTAGACGAGGGAATTATATGTAATATCTCCAAGTTTGCAGAGGACACAAAGCTGGGTGGGCGTGTGTGCTGTGAGGAGGATGCAGAGAAACTCCAATATGTTTTGGACAGATTGGATGATTGGACAGATGCATGGCAGATGCAGTATGATGTGTAAAAATGCGAGGGTACCCACTTTGGTGGCAAAAACCGGAAGGCAGTTTATTATCTGAACGGCAATAGATTCGGAAACCTGGGTGTCCTTGCGCACCAGTCGCTGAAGGTCCGCATGCAGGTGAAGCAGGCGGTTAAGAAGGCAAATCGTATGTTGGCCTTCATAGCGAGAGGATTCGAGTACAGGAGCAAGGATGCCTCAGGGAAAGCGATGCTTTGCTGTCGATTCATTTCCCTTACTGCCCCCCTCGCATGTTCCAACTCCTTCTTCAACCTACGTTTCTCTACCTGTAACTCAAAGTCATTATCTAGGATCTGGTCTAGCTTCCTTTGGGCACGCTGTGCTTTCTCACTCTCTCTTTGCTCCCTTGCCAGCTGGGTGCGGAACTCGGAGTTGTCCTGCTTCAGGTGATGTGTTAGCTCCCTTAACCCTTTAGCCTCCAGATTTACTCGTTCAGCAAACAGATGTGCCCCGTACGCCAACTAATCCCGGCCCTCCTTCAACTTAAGTTTGCTTTGCTGGATGTCTGCCGAATGTTTGTCGAGAATGCATTCATAGTTCCCGTTACTATCTTCTAAAATTCCTAGAACTCCCGTGGCCGCAGCCTTACCAACTTTTTCTGTCAGGCTGTCTATTAATAATACTCGATCATATGCCAACGCCATTGTATTTCTGGTTTTACCTTTCAACAAGCTCTTTACCGCTCCCTTCTTTCAGAGAGAGAATAAAACACTATACACAGTCTAACCAACGATCACGTGCCTTCGATCAGACCGCTCACTTCTTTCAGAGAGAAAAAAAAATATACAGTCTAAGCAACAATCACACATGTTTGACCGGTCCCTCCGGTCATCCCAACCGGATCCTTACAACTCCTAACTCCGTGATCTCACATCTGACACCAATGTAAGATTAGAGATCACAGGCTCACGCGGATTACCCAACAGGGTTTTAGAAGTTGCAAGGCTTTTATTAAAGAGCTACAGTTTCAAAGCATAATCAGATATTACACATCGTTTAAGCTGAGTATAATAGACATACAACCCATGACAGTAGAAAGCGATTTACGAGTTCCTGAAGTGGAATGCCACGACCGGACGGATGGTTGGTTGGAGGTCTGGTAAGGCAGCATGGAGGTCTTGGGTCAGCAAGTCTCTGCAGCCAGTAACAGCACTGGAGATGAGCCAGTAGTGATTTCCACCTCGAAAGTAGCCTTCGCCCCTTGCTGACTGATTCCCACTCTCAGCACTCTATACTTATAGTTATTTCAGTGGGCTGTGATCTATCTATTGTCAATCATCAATCATCCAAATATGCTGCGGGAAAACATTTCTCACTGCCCCTTTCTGCCTGGCTGACGAGGCCTTTCTCTTATCTTTCTGAGGAATGTTTTGTTAAGTTTCTTCAAGGGCATTTTATGGATTCGTGGCTCCTTGTTATCTAGCAAGTGCTATCCTCCCTGTTTCCTTGCATTTTACGACTCCCTTAGCACCTCTATTTGTCTTTTGATGCTTGATATTCGACCTTGCTGGCATTTATGCTATACTTTCCCGCTTGCCTGTTGTCAGTCCCTGTTCTAAGATTTAAAACTCATCTTTGAATCTAACAGCTATTTCTTACAACAGGGCCTTGGTGAGATCACAAGGTGAGTAGTGTGTACAGTTTTGGTCGGCTTATCTGAGGAAGGATGTTCTTGCCATGGAGGAAGTGCAGCAAAGATTCACCAGAATGATACCTGGAATGGCAGGATTGATGTATGATGAGAGATTTGATCGATTAGGCTTATATTCGCTCGAGTTTAAAAGAATGAGTGGGGATCTCATTGAAACTTATAAAATTCTAACAGGACTGGACAGGCTAGATGCAGGAAGGATGTTCCCGATGGTGTGGAGTCCAGAACCAGGGGTCACAGACTAAGGATAAAGGATAAACCATTTAGGACTCAGGTGAGGAGAAATTTCTTCACCCAGAGAGTGGAGAAGCTGTGGAATTCTCTAGCAGAGAATGCACTTGAGGCCAACTTATTAAATATATTCAAGAAGGAGTTAGATAGATTTCTTAAGGCTAAAGGGATCAAGGGATATGGGATGAAAGCAGGGACAGGGTACTGAATTTATATGATCTACCATAATCTCATTAAATGGAGGAACAGGCTCGAGGGGCCGAATGGCCTGCTCCTGTTTCTATCTTCTATGTTTCTATTTTTCTATGCGTCCACACCGGCCATCAAGCCGTGTATATTCTAACCCCATTTTCCAGCACTTGGTCCATAGCCTTGTATGCTATGACATTTCAAGTGCTCACCTAATTGCTTCTTGAATGTTGTGAGGGTTCCTGCCTCTACCAGCCTTTCAGGCATTCAGTTCCAGATTGCAACTACCCTCTGCATGAACTACTTTTTACTCAAATCCCCTCTAAACCTCCTACCCCTAATTTTGAAATGATACCCCCTGATTATTGAACCCTCTACTAAGGGGAAAAGTTCTTTTCAATCTACCCTATCTATGCCCCTCATAATTTTGTACACCTCAATCTGGTCACCCCTCAGCCTACTCTGCTCTAAGGAAAACAACCCCAGCCTGTCCCTTTTCTCTTCATAGCTGAAGCATCCAGCCCAGGTAACATCCTGGTGAATCTCCTCTGCACCCTCTCCAATGCAATCACGTCCGTCCTATAGTGTGGCGACCAGAACTGCACACAGTACTCCAGCTGTGGCCTAACTGGTGTTTTGTATAGCTCCATCATAACGTCCCTGCTCTTATATACTTTACTACGGCTAATGAAGGCAAGTATCCCATATGCATTTTAACCAGCTTATCTACCTGTCCTGCTGCCTTCAGAGGCCTATGTACATGCATGCAATTGTCACTCTGATCCTCTGTCCTTCCTAGGGTCCTACCATTCATTGTGTATTCCCTTGCCTTTTTGTCCTACCAAAATGCATCACCTCACACTTTTCAGCTTTACATTCCATTTTCCACTGTTCTGCCCATCTAACCAGCACGCCTACATCGACCCTTAGCCTGAGGCTTCCCGCCTCGCTATTTACCACTCCACCAATTTTCACTCAACTGGGAACTTACTGATCATACCTGCAATTTTCATATCTAACTCATTAATGTTCACTACAAACAGCAAGGGACCCAGCACCAATCCCTGTGGTACACCACTGGACACAGGCTACCAGTCACAAAAACAACCTTCGATCATTACCCTCTGCCTCCTGCCACTATGCCAATTTTGGACCAATGTGCCAATTTGCACTGGATCCCTTGGGCTCTTACCTTCTTGACCAGTCTCCCATGTGGAAGAATGATAAAAGCCTTACTGAAGTCCATGTAGACTCCGTCAACTGCACTACCTTCATCCAGACACCTAGTCAGCCCCTCGAAAAATTCAGTCAAATTGGTTAGACATGAGCTCCCCCTGCAAAGATTCTGGTGCTTTTTGTCCCTGGTACCTCAGGCAGTGCGTTTGTCTGCTGGGCTAAAGGTATATATATCATTTAATCTCTCCTTGATCAAAAATCTGTTACTTTCATGTTGCTTTTATTCCCATTTAATTTACTGATTCCACAATGTATTTCTGATTATTCTTACAATGAACCGAGCATTCAACTCCTTAGTTCATTGAATTAGATGATGTAATTGAATGTCGGTAATGAGTTGCAGATTTGACCACAAAATCCTTCAAACTGTTGCTTTTGCTCCCAGATTCATGTATAATTTATTTGTTTATTTCCCTTCCTCACAGTGAACTTAGTGACGATTCTATTCCTGTCTCGGGGAAAGTGCGGTCTCTCCAAGTGTGTCACTCGCTACCTGGTGGCCATGGCAACGGCGGATCTGCTGGTCGTTAACCTTGACCTGATATTGAGGCACATTCCGATTGTTTATAGTGAACAGTTTATTTTTGTGGAGTCCATTCCTGTGTGTAATATCCACGCCGTCCTGCTTTATGCAGCCACAGACTGTTCCGTCTGGTTCACCGTCACTTTCACCTTTGATCGATTTGTTGCCATTTGTTGCCAAAAGCTGAAAACTAATTATTGCACCGAGAGAACGGCGGCTGTGGTCCTGGGAACAGTGACTGTGCTGAGCGGTTTAAAGAACATTCACTGGTATTTTATGTTCACAGGTCACTATTGGCTTTGGAACATCCCCTGGTTTTGTTATGTCACAATCGCTGTTGTGATGTCACCAGTCTGGGGAGCAATCGAGTTCCTTCATTATATTCTCACCCCGGGGGTCCCATTTGCTGTGATTTTGCTGCTCAATGCTGTCACCGTCAGAAACATTTTAGTTGCCAGCAGAGCCCGCAGGAGACTCCGGGGTCCCAGTAGTGGTGAGCGTCCCAGAGACCCAGAGATGGAGAGCCGCAGGAAATCCATCATTTTACTGCTTGTTATCTCAGGCAATTTCATCCTGTTATGGGCAGTGTTAATGGTGAATTCTATATTGGGCCGGATGTGGTTTTTGGGTTATCGGTCTGCATATGTACCTGATTATGTAATGGAACTGGGATTCATGCTGCAGCTGCTGAGTTGCTGCACAAACACTGGGATTTATGCCGTATCCCAGACTAAGTTCAGAGAGCAGTTGAAGGATGTGGGGAAATATCCCTTTACTCTGTTTGTAAAATACATTAAAGGATGAGAAGAAGCGGATAATTTGCAGCCTGAGAGTTGAGAGTTCCCTGGGCCTGATATTGTGGTGCCCCGCCCAAATATGGTAGGTCTGGGACACAGCACAAATATGGCGGGTCATGGGCCAAGCACAAAGATAGCAGCACTGGGATCCCACGCAAAGATGGCTTCTCGAGGGCCACGTACAAAGATGGAGGCACTGTGTCCCTGCACAAAGATGGCAGCTCTGTGTCCTGACAAAAAGATGTCGGCTCTGTGGCTCCGCAAAAATGATGGCGGATTTGGGTGCCCCGCACAAAGATGGGGGCTCTGAGGCCTGGCTCACAGATGGCGGCTCTGGGGGCTGCAAAATGATGGCGGCTCTGTGTAATCCACACAAATATTGCCAATCTGCAGCCCCGCACAAAGATGGTGGTCCTGGGATCCAGCACAAATTTGGCGACGCTGGAGCCAGGCAGAAACATTGTAGCACTGGGGCACAGTACAAAAATGGCAGAAACACGTGCCCAGCAGAATGATGTTGGCACCCGTGCCCAGCATGAAGATGGAGGCCCGCATGCCCCACACATTGATGGTGGCAGCCTCGCCCAGCACAATGATGGCAGCTCTGGGGACCCACACAATATGGCGGCGATGGGGCCTGGCAGAAAGATGGCAGCTCTGTCCCTCCCGCTCTCTGATGGTGGCTCTGGGGCCCCGCACAGAGAACGCGGCTCATGGGCCCCGCGTAAAGATGGCGGACCCAGGCACCCGCATAAAAATGGCGGCTCCAGGGGCCAGTCACAAACATGGCAGTTCTGGCTCCACGCACAAAAATGGAGGCTCTGTGGCCCGGCACAAATATGGGGGCTCTGGTGCCGGCACAATAATGGCATCTCTGGGACCCCTCACAAAGATGGCGGCACCAGCGCCCCACACAAAGAAGGCAGCACCCGTGCACTGCACTAAGATGGCGGCTGTGACCCGCATGCTCAGCACAAATTTGGCATCTCCAGTGCCCCCACAAGTATGGCGGCTATGGGGACATGCACAACCATGGCGGCACCTGCACCCCGCAGAATGATGGCAGCTCCGGCACCCTGCACAGAATGGCTGCTCTGGCATCACACACAGAGATGGCGGCTCTGGGGACCTGCACAATGATGGCAGCAATGTCGCCACGCACAATGATGGCGGCTTTGGCACCACGCAGACTTCTGGCGGTTCTGGGGTCCCACATAAAGAGGCCCGCATCCACGCCCGGCACAACTATGGTGGCGCTGGCGCCTCGCACAATGATGGCGTCTGTGCCCCCTGCACCGAATGGCAGCTCTACCGTCATGCACAAAGATGGCGGCTGTGGTGCCACGCACAATGATGGCGGCTCTGCTGCAACCAAAATGATGGCAGCTCTGGGGCCCCTCATAAAAATTACGGCATCTTCGCCCGCACAAATATGTGTGATCTGGCGCGCCGGACGAAGATGGCAGCTCCGATGCTCTGTAGAAAGATGGCAGCTCGGAGGCCGTACACAAAATGATAGGAGCCACGCCCGACACAAAAATGGGGGCACATTGGACCAGCACAAAATTTGCTGCACCCGTACCCCACACATGGATGGTGGCTCTGGCGCCCTGCTCAAAGATGGCAGCTCCGGGGCCCTGCACAGAAATGGTAGCTATGGGTACATGCACAACCATGGCGGCACCTGTGCCACACACAAGGCTGGCGGTTCTGGTACACCGCACAAAGGTAGTGGCTCTGGCACCCAGCACAGAATGGTGGCTCTGGCATCAAGCAATAAGATGGTGGCTCTGGGCAACGGCACATAGACAGCGGCTCTGGCTTCTTGCACAATGATGGCAGCTCTGGTGCCATGCCCAATGATGGCATCTCTCTGGCCCCACATAAAAATGGCGGCATCCGTGACTGCACAAAGATGGAGGCTCTGTCGCACTGGACAATGATGGTGGCTCCGGTGCTCTGCACCAAGAAGACGGCTCTGGAGTCCTGCACAAAAAGGGTCGCTCTGGACTCGACACCGAGATGGGGACCCTGGAGCCCCACATCACGTTGGCGTTTCTGGGGCCCCGCTCAAAAATGGTGCCCCTGTTGCCTGGCACAAAAATGATGGCACCCTTATCCCGCACAAAGATGGCAGCACCCTCGAACCGCACTAATGAGGCGGCTCGGGCCCTCGCCCCAAGCACAAATATGGCAGCATCAGCGCCATGCACAAAGTTGGTGACAACCGCGCCCCTCACAGGGATGGCGACACTGGCGTCATGCACAAAGATGGCGGCTCTTGCGCCACGCATGAAGGTGGCGGCACTAATGCCACGCACATTGATGGCGGCTCTGGGGCACCACATAAAAGTGGTTGCATCCTCGCATGTGCAAATATGCAGGCTCTGGTGCCCGGACAATGTTGGCAGCTCCAGTGCTATGCACAAAGATGGGTGCTCTGGTGCCCCACACAACAATTGCAGCTCTGGACTCTACACAGAGATGGTGGCTCTGGGGCCCCATACCAAGTTGGCATTTCTGGGTCTCCGTCCAAAGATGGTGGCTCTGGTGTCCCGCACAGATATGGCGACACTGGGACACGCACAAAAATGGCAGCTCTGGACTCTACACAGAGATGGCCGCTCTGGGGACCAGCACCAAGTTGGTGGCTCGGGCGCACACACAAGGATGGCGGCTCTGGCAGCACGCACAACAATGGCTTCTCTGGGCCCCATATGAAGGATGTTGCATTCACGCCCACACAAAGATGGAGGGTCTGCGACCCCGGACAAATTTAGTGGCTCCGGTGCTCTGAACAAGGATGGCGGCTCTGAGACCCCGCACTTAAATGGCTGGTCTGCACTCCGCACAGAGATGGTGGCTCTGGGACCCCACAACAAGTTGGCGTTTCTGGCGCCCGCAAAAAGATGGTGGAACCCTCACCCCACAGTAAAATGGTGGCTCTGGCCCTCACGCCAAGTCCAAATATGGTGGCTCCGGTGCGCCCCACAAGAATGGTAACATCTGTGCCCTGCACAAATGTGGTGGCTCTATGTTCCAGCACAAAGATGGCGGCGCTGCAGCCCAGCACAAAGATGGCGGGTCTGGGGCCCGGAGTTAAAAGGCTGCTCTGGACTCCAAACAGGGATGGTGGCTCTGGGGCACATGCACCAAGTTGGACTTTCTAGAGCCCTGCACAAAGATGGCGATATCCGCGCCCCGCGCAAGTATGTTGATTCTGGTCCCAGCACACAGATGTTGGCTCTGGGTCCTGGCAGAAAAAAGGCGGCTTCGGGGCCCCGCACAAAGCTCGGCTCTGTGGCCCCGCAAAAAGATGGCAGCTATGGGGGCCCCGCTCAAAGATGGCGGCTCTGGTGCCAGGTTCACAGATGGCGGCTCTGGAGCCCAGTAAAAAGATGGTGTCTCTGGGTATCCTGCAGAAAGATTGCAGCTCTGGAGCACCCCAAAAAGATGACGGCTCTGGGGACAAGCACAAAGTTGGTGGCTTTGGAGCCCAACAAAAATATTGCATCTCTGCTTGCCACGCACAAAGATGGCGGCTCTGGGGCCCGGCAGAATGATGGCAGAAAGACGCACAGTTCACGCCCCACACAAAGATGTTGGCACCCTCACCCTTCACCAAGATAGCAGCTCTGGAACCCCGCACAGAGACTGCAGCACTGGGGCCCTGCACAAGGATGGCGGATGCCAGGCCCTGCAAAAATATGGCGGCTCTGGGGGCCTTTCACAAATATGGCGGCTCTGCATCCCCGCAAGAAATGGAGTCTCTGTGGCCCAGCACAAAAATTGTGGTTCTGGCGCCCGGCACAATGATGGCGGCTCCGGGGGCCCGCAACAAGATGGCGGCTGTGGGTCTCTGCGCAGAGATAGCAACTCTGGGGCCCTGCACAATAATGGCGGCACCTGTGTGCCGCACAAAGATGGTGGCATCCGCGCACCGCACTAGGATGGCGGCTGTGGCCCTCATGCCAAGCACACGTATGGCGTCTCTGGTGCCCCATACAACTATAGCAGGTCTAGGGCACAGCTTAATCATGGTGGATCCGGGGCCCAGAACAGAAATGGTGGCAGCTGCGCTACGTGCAAAATTTGGTGGCACCCTCGCCAGCACAAAGGTAACAGCTATGTGAACAGACACAACCAGGTTGGCACATGTGCCCCGCACAAAGATGGCGGCTCTCGCGCCCGCTCAAAGATGGTGGTTCTGGCACCCTGCAAAGCATGGCGGCTCAGGTGTCATGCGCAAAGATGGTGTCACTGGGGATCTGCACAATGTTGGAGGCTTTGGCACCACGCACAATAACGGCGAAATCTGTGCCCTGCACAAATTTGGCGGCTCTGGGGCCCAGTTCACAGATGGTGGCTCTGGAACCCAGTAAAAAGATGGCATCTCCCGGTATCCTGCTGAAAGACTGCGGCTCTGGAGCACGGCACAAAGATAGTGGCTCTGGGGCCAAGCACAAAGTTGGTGGCTCTGGAGCCTAACAAAAGTGTTGCATCTGTGCTTGCCCCGCACAAAGATGGCGGCTCTGGGGACCGGCAGAATGATGACAGAAAGGTGCGCATTTCACGCCCCACACAAAGATGGTGCCACCCTCGCCCAGCACAAAGATGGCGGCTCTGATGGCCCGCACCAAGATGGCAGCTCTGGGGCCCCGCACAGTGATGGCAGCATAGGGGCCCTGCACAAAGATGCCGGATCCCGGGCCCTGCACAAATATGGCGGCTCTGGGGGCCCAGCACTAATATGGCGGCTCTGCCTCACCGCAAAAAATGGATGCTCTGCGGCGTGGCACAAAGATTGCGGTTTTGGCGCCCAGCACATTGATGGCGGCTCTTGGACCCCGTGCAATTATGGTGGCTCCGGGGGCCCACAACAAGATGGCGGCTCTGGGTCACCACGCAGAAATGGCGGCTCTGTGGACCTGAACAAAAATGGGGGCACCTACGTCCCACACAAAGATGGCGGCAGCCGAGCACCGCACTAAGATGGTGGCTGTGTCCCTCACGCCAAGCAGAAATACGATGGCTCCGGCACACCGTACGAAGATGGCGACCGCCGCGCCTCGCACAAATATGGTGGATCTGGTGCACCCCACAAAGTTGGTGGCTCCGGTGCCCCATACAAATATAGCGGGTATGGGGCACAGCATATTGATGGTGGATCCAGAGCCCAGAACAAAAATGGCAGCAGCTGCACCACGTGCAAAATTTGGTGGCACCCTCGCCAGCACAAAAGTAATGGCTATGTGGACACGCACAACCATGGTGGCACACGCGCCCCACACAAAGCTGGGGGCTCTTGCGCCTGCTCAAAGATGGCGGGAATGGCACCCTGCAGATCATGGCGGCTCTGGTGTCAGGCACAAAGATGGCGGCACTGGGGTCCAGCACAAAGATGGAGTCTCTGGCGCCATGCACAATGATGGTGACATCCGTGCCCTGCACAAACTTGGAGGCTCTGGGGCCCGCACAATGATGGCGGCTGTGCAGCCATGCAGAAAGTTGGCAGCTTTGGAGCCCAGCAAAAGTATTGCGGCCATGCTTGCCCCGCACAAAGATGGCGACTCTGGGGACATGCAGAAAGATGGTGGAAAGACGCATATTTCGCGACCCACACAAAGATGGTGGCACCATCGCCCAGCACAAAGATAGTGGCTCGGGGGACCCGAACAGAAATGGCGGCATTTGAGCCCTGCATAAAAATGGTGGATCCCGGGCCTTGCACAGAAATGGCGGCTCTGGGGGCCTGCAAGAAATAATGTGGCTCTGCCTCCCCGCAAAAATGGAGGCTCTTTGGCATGGCACAAAGATTGCGGTTCTGGTGCCCGCAACAAGATGGTGGCTCTGGGGCCCCGCGCAGAGATGGCGGCTCTGGGGCCCTGCACAATGATGGTGGCACCTGCGCCACACAAAATGGTGGTGGCATCCATGCATCACACTACGATGGCGGCTGTGGCCCTTACGCCAAGTACAAATATGGCAGTAGCTGCGTCACGCGCAAAATTTGGAGGCACCCTCGCCCAGCACAAAGGTAACGGCTATAGGGAGGTGCACAACCATGGCAGAATGCAGGCCTGTGGTGGCTGTGGCCCTGACACTAAGCACAAATATGGCATCACCGGCACCCCGCATATAAATGGCGTCACCCGTGCCCAGCACAAAATTTGGCGGCACCCTCGCCCAGAACAAAAATGGTGGCTTTGAGAACTGGCGCAAACATGGTGCAGCCACGTCCCAGACAAGAATGGCGGCTCTGGTGCTCCGCAGGAAGATGGCGGCTCTGGTAACCTGCAAAGAAAGGCGGCTCTGGAGTCATGTACAATGATGGCGGCTCTGGGGACCTGCACAAAGATGGAGGCTCAGTCGCCACACACAATAATTGAGGCTCTGGCGCCCCGGAAAATGATGGTGGCTCCGGTGTGCCACAAAAAGTTTGCGGATCTTGGGTTGAGCACAAAAATGGCAGCAACCACACCCAGCAAAAAGATGGCGGCTCGTGTGTCCAGCACAGAAATTGCCACACCCGCGCTCCACACATGGATGGCAGCTCAGGCACCCCGCACAAAGATGGCGACTGTGGCACCCTGCACAAAGATGGCGGCTCTGGCGCCAAGCACAAAGGTGGCTGTTCTATGGACTTGCACAAATATGGTGGATCTGGTGCCACGAAAAATCATGGTGGCTCTGGGGCCCCACATAATAAAAGGGCCGCACACGCATACTGCTCAAAGATGGTATCTGTTGACCCCCTGCCAAGTACAAATATCGCAGCACTGGGGCTCCACTCAAAGCTGCTGGCTTCGGCACCCCACACATAGATGGTGGCCCTGTAGGCCCAAATACAATGGCGGCTCTGGGGCGAAGCACAAAGATGGCAGCACTGGGGATCTGCACAAATATGGCTCCTCTGGTGCCGTGCACAGCTATGGCGTCTCTGGGGTCACACATAAAAAGGGTGGCAACGTATCCCGCTCAAAAATGGCGACTGTTGCCCTCATGCCAAGCACAAATAGGGCAGCTCTGGTGCCTCACACAAAGATGGCAACATCCGCACCCCGCACAACTATGGGAGCTCTGTTGCCCCATACATAGATGGCGGCTCTGGTGCCCCGCACTCATATAGCAGGTCTGGGGCACAGCTTAAACATGGCAGCTCCGGTGCCCAGCATAATAATGGCGGCACCCGCACAATGCACAAAATTTGGTGGCACCCTCGCCAAGCAGAAATATGGCGGCTATGCGCACTAGCTCAACCATGGCGGCATCACATCCGGCACAAATATGATGGCTCTGGCACCATGCACAGAATGGCAGCTCTGGTGTCACACACAAAAATGGCGGCTCTGGGGCCCTGCTCAAAGGTGGGTGCTCTGGCACCCAGCACAAAGTTGGCGGCTTTGGCATCACGCACAATGATGGCGGCTCTGGGGCACCACATAAAGATGGCGGCATCCGCACCCACACAAAAATGGAGGTTCTGGCGCCCCGATTAAATATGGCAGCATCGGTGCTCCGCAGAAAGTTGGCTGCTCTGGGGCTGAACACAAAAATGGCAGCATCCGCGCCCCGCACAAATATAGTGGCACCCACAAACAGCAGAAAGATGACGACTACTGGGCACAGCACAAAATTTGTGGCACCTGCGCCCCGCACATAGATGGTGACTCTGGCACCCCATACAAAGATGGCGACACTGGCAACCTGCACAAAGGTGGCGGCTCTGCTGTTTTCCACAAAGATGGCGGCACTGGAGTCCCGCACAAATATGGTGGAACTGGCGCCACACATAATATTGGCGGCTTTGGGGTCCCACATAAAGAGGGCTGCACACACATCCTGCTCAAATATGGCATCTGTGGAAACCCCGTCCAGCACATGCATCCCGCTCAAAGATGGCGTCTGTTCCCCCCCAGCTCTGCATAACTATGGCAGCACCGGGGCCCCAACAAAGATGCCGGCGTTGGCAGTCCACAAAAAGGTGGCTCCTATCGGGCCCCGCACAAAGATGGCGGCTCTGGGAGTCCTGCACAAAGATGGCGGCTACGGGGCCCCACACAATGATAGCAGCTGTAGGGCACCGCACAAAAATGGCAGCAGCCGCGCCCCTGCAAAAAATTTGGCAGCAGGCTTGCCCAGCACAAAGATGGCTACTATTGGGAGACACACAAACATGACCCCACCCACGCCCCGCATAAGGATGGCGGCTCTGGAGCCCCGCCAAAGATGGCGGCTCTGGCACCCTGCACAGAATGGCAGCTCTGGCGTCCAGCACAAAGCTGGCGGCTCTGGGGACCTGCACAAATTTGGCGGCTCTGCCACCACGCACAATGTTGGTGGCTCTGGCGCCACGCAAAATCATGGCGGCTCTGGGGCGCGACATAAAGATGGTGGCATCCACGTCCACACAAAATGGAGGCTCTGGCATCCCAGACGAAGTTGTCAGCTCCAGTGCTCCACACAAAGATGGCGGCTCTGGGGCCGAACACAAAATTGGAAACACCCGCGCCCCGCACAAAGATGGTGGCACCTGGGCCCAGCACAAAAATTGCCACACCTGCACCCCGCACATGGATGGCGGCTCTAGCTCCCGGCACAAAATTGGAGGCTCTGGCACCCTGCACAAAGATGGCGGCTCTGGCGCTAAGCACAAAAATTGCTGCTCTGCGGACCCGCAAAAAGATGGCGGCTCTGGCGCCCTGCACAATGATGGTGGCTCTGGGGCCCCACATAAAGAGGGCAGCACATGCACCCTGCTCAAAGATGGCGTCTCTGCACCCCCCCCCCCGGCTTGCACAAAGATGGCGACATTGGGGGCTCCAGACAAAGATGGCAGGCCTGGGGCCCCACTCAAAATGGCGGCTCTGGGGATACGAACAAAGTTGGCAGCTGTCACTCAGGGCCTTTCCCTGATGGCGGGAGGCGAGTGTCCGGAGGAAAGCAGCGGTAGTTCCGGTTACCGTGAGAGCGGGCGTCGAAGCAGTGTAGCCCAGACAGCCCGGCCCACAGGAGCCCGAAAAGCCAGGACCAGGGAGGAGGCGGCCTGGCACCAGGATTATATCAATCATTATAAGCCTTCATAAAGTTTTAAAATCATTACACCACATTGCAGATCTATTATAACACTTTAAAATTAATTGTGACCATTACTAAACGCATTTTTCATCATTATGACACTTAATAAATCATTTTTATAATTCTTTCGTGGGTTGTGGGCGTCGCTAGCAAGGCTAGCATTTATTGGCCATCCCTAATTGCGTTTGGGAAGGTGGTGATGAGCCACCTGATACAAGCGAGTGTCTTGCTGGGCCATTTCAAAGGCCAGTTAAGAGTCAACCACATTGCAGTGCGTCTGGACTCAGATTCCAGCCAAACCAAGTAAGGACGGCAGATTTCCTTCGAAAGGAGGCCATTATTGACACAGATGGGTTTTTACGAGGTTCCATTACTTTTATGATCAACATTACTGACAAGAGCTTCAAATTCCAGGTTTGTTTAATTAATTGAATTTAACTTCCCCAGCTGATGGGATTTGAACTCTGGATCATTTCAGCAGGAAATCCGGTTTATTAGTCCAGCAGCATAACCACTGTACTACCGTACCCTCCAAATACTCGCCATTCCTTCATGGTCGCTGCTTCAAAATTCTGAAATTGTTCCGTAACATTTGGTGGGAGCACATTCACCACATGGACTGCAGCGGCTCAAGATGAAGGCCCTCTCTTTTCTCATGGGTAACCAGGGATGGACAAGTTATATCAGCCTTGACAGCGTTACACACTTCCTGTGAGCAGATAATTGAAATAATAAAATAGGATTAAAATCAATGCATTTATAAGTCATTGATTGAAACCAGACGAGGCCAGTCATCAGAGTGGGGTGACAAGTACGTTAAACAAATTGTCAACAACACTTGGATCACCAATTCTATGGTTGCATGATTGATATTACTCACAATTTCGCAATTTCCCTATCCTTTCAAAAAGGTCCTTGTTTAAGTAACATATATTACCAAAATTGAAGCCAAGGGGATTAAAGCGGCAGTGATAACAGTGAGTGGTGTCGGGTATATCAGTATGCAAGAGAGGATTACATTGAGGGGTTTTTCAGAGTGTTACAGTGAGGGGTGTGGGGTATATAAGAGAGTGTTATGGTGAGATGCGTGAGGCGTATCAAAAGGTTACAGTGAGTCATGTGTGGTACATCAGAGAGTGTTAGAGTGAGGGGTGTGGTTTATTTCAGGGTGACAGTGAGGAGTGTGTGTTATATCACGGTGTTATAGCGAAGGGTGTGAGGTATACCAGAGTTTTACAGTGAAGGGTGTGGGATATGTTAGAATGTTACAGTGAGTGGTGTGGGGAAAATCATAGTATTACAGAGAGGGGTGTGTGCTAAAACAGAGTGTTACATTGAGGGTTGTGGGAGACATCAGAGTGTTAAAATGTGATGAGTGGGATATGACAGTCTTTTACATTGAGAGGTTTGTGATATCAAAGAGAGGATTAAAGTGAGGTGTACATCAGAGTGTAAAAGTGAATGGGATGGGGTATAGCATAGCGATAAAATTAGGTGAGTGGAGTATTACACTGTATCTAACCCATGTGTACCGCCTGTTCCAGTGAAAGGCCAACGACCTGAAACGTTATCTCTATTTCTCTCTATGATCAGCTCAGTATTTCCAGCATTTCCTGTGTTTACTTCAGATTTCGAGCATGCGCAGTATTTTCCTTTTGTGCATCTGCCTGGAATTGTTTGATGAGAGAGTATTGAGGGAGCTTTAAGAACATAAGAACATCAGAAATAGGAGCAGCAGTAGGCCATTTGACCATTCGAGCCTGCTCCGCCATTCAATATGATCATGGCTGATCTTCTAACTCAACTCCACTTTCAAGCACTATTCTCATATCCCTTGATTCCCTCAATATTTAAAAATCTATCGATCTCTGTCTTGAATATACTCAAAGACTGAACCTCCACAGCCTTTCTGGGCTAGAGAATTCCAACGAATCCCCACCCTCTGAGTGAAGAAATTTCCCCTCATTTCAGTCCTAAATGGCCGGCCCCTTATTCTGAGATTGTGACCCCTGGTTCTAGACACTCCAGCCAGGGGAAACTTCCTCCCTGCATCTACCCTGTCAAGCCCTGTATGAATTGTGTATGTTTCAATGAGATCGCCTCTCATTCTTCTAAACTCCAGAGAATATAGGCATAGTCTACTCCATATGTCATCATAGGACAATCCCCACATCCCAGGAACCAGTCTGTTGAACCTTCGTTGCACTCCCTCTTTGGCAAGTATATCCTTCCTTTGGTAAGGAGACCATCATTGTACACACTACTCCAGTTGTGGTCTCACCAGTGCCCTATATAATTGCAATAAAACGTCTTTACCTTTATATTCAAATCCTCTTTTAATGAAGGCCAACAAACTATTTGCTTTGCTAATTGCTTGCCGTACCTGCAGGTTAATGTTTAGTGATTCTTGTACAAGAACACATAGGTCCCTCTGAACAGCAACTTTTCCAATCTCTCACCATTTATAAATACTCTGCTTTACTATTTTTCCTACCAAAGTGGATAACTTCACATTTCTCCACGTTATACTCCAGCTACATATTACACCCACGTAAATTATTAGATTATTCATCGCAATATAACCAGACAATCAACAAATATTAATTGCTGTAGTTCTTGAATTCGCAGTATTAAAAAGAACTGATAAAATGGGTGTCCCTGTTTTCAACTTCAATCAATTCCATTAATATACATAGTGGCCCAGAAATTCGGGACTCCACGGGTGAGTACGCATGGGGTACTCACCCGCAGGCCGAATGGAAGTGCGGGTTTTCTGCATGCACTGCACATGCGCGGGAAACCAGCACTACCGATCCTCTGAACGAAGGGTTCAGAGGTCAAACGCGCGCGCAGTGGAGGCTGTGTGTGCGCTTTGAACTTAGTTATTTTTTACAGGGTTTCACGGGAAGCGTAACGCCTGCTTTTTGCAAGGTAAGTGGTCAATTAATTAAAATTAAAACATTTTTTCCACAGGTTTATTATTTTTAAATACTTTAAAGCAAGGTAAGTTTATTTGTAGCCCCGTTAGAATATAAATTTACCTTGTTGAAAAATTTAAATTATTGTTTAAGATAGTTATTTAATGTAATTTATAGTTTATTTAAAAAGTGTGATTATTTTTTAATGTATTTTAAGGTTTAATGCTATTTTGGGGCCCGTAGTATTTAAAAGTTTTGACAGGTCTTCCTGTCAAACTTATCAATGGGTTTTCCTTCCTCTGATTGGCTGCCCATGGCTCACGTGATCCCAGGGGATGCATCGCACTAACTACGGCCCTGGGACACGCAAGCACAGCGCACCGACAGCTGGACCAGGCCCCGGAGCGGAATTCCACGGGGCCCTACAGCTCAACTGCCGGTGCACAAGGTAAGTGCAGGTGGGGGGCTTTCACGCGCTGGAAGCCCCCGGCCCGAATTTCTGGGCCAGTGCTCTTGAGCCAGCACACACCCCATGTAACAGCTCAGAAATGCAGCACTTATTCACAAGAGGAGAAAGCACATAAAACATTTGCGTCACTGAATTATGAACAAAGTGCAGGAAAAGCTGGGAGTTAACAGAAATAAACATGTTTCTTTATGCCTGCATAGAAGAACCAGTCAGACTGACTTGCAAATGTTGACGTAAAGATTTATAATTTTCCAATTTCGCTTCTAATATTTTTCCTTCAAACGTTCTCCACAATCTTATTCCCTGCTCTTACCACGAAAAATGTTGAATTATTTTAAGTACTTCGCAATTAAATGCGGGAAACAATCTTCATTGTATTCACAATAATTAATCTCCTATTTCAAACATTCAAACCAAATCGAATTGTACGTTATTAGTTTAATCATAATATGTTCCGTTTCTGTCTCAATAAGCAGAGTGGTATCTTCTAAATAGACTCCTGCAATTTTTATTCATGATTACTGTGGTGTATGTAACCTGTTCCACCTTAAGAGAACTACCTTAAGAAATGTAATACTTTCTCTTGGCTGCTGTATTTTGTAATACCGGTGGAGACCACACCGGTATATAAGTGTTGTGTAGGGATTTGCTGAGAAGTTCAGCCCTGACCTCCGAATAGTAAAGACCTGTTAAAAGTTATCCTTGTTGTCTGTGTCCAGTGATTGATCATAAGTATAACTGGGACACACAGACTCAACAGTGGCGACGAGTCCGATCTTACCCTGCGGCAGTTTTACATCCAAGGCAGCTTCGCCCTCAGAATGGGCGTCGAGAAGAGGCATCCGCCCTCATCATCCTGCTGAGCACCATCGCACGGGAGGCATCGAGAACCCGGGTTAATAAGAAAAATTCTGACCACAAAGCCCTCCATCAGCGACAGGCAGTGATCATCCCTTCTACCACGGTGGTGGGTAAGCCGATCAGCGACACGAGCAGAAAGTCGGCCGCGTTGGCTGTGGAGTAGGGGAGGGAAAACGGAGGAATAAGGGTGGAGAACTCGACCACGGCCGGTGAAAAGGGCCGGGCTGCAATCGAGGCCGAGAGGCACAGCGACTGGGGCAACTTAAGGCACGAGAGCCGCGGAGAACTCAAACACAGCCAGTGTACATGACCGGGCTGCAAGCGGGGCTGCGAGGTGCAACAGCAGGGGAAGCGTGAATGCCCATGGGAACCGCGGGGGAGTAAAAGCAGCGTCGGGGAATTGTGAACCACTGGGGAGGCGAGAACGGCAGCAGCATGGCAATCGCCATTGCAGCCAGTGGGGGGAAGATGACGAGCGCGGGAAAGACCGCCATTTTGAGAAAAAGAAAAATTTAAAAACTTGCAAGGATGCCTAAACATGGGAACATTAATACCTTTGATAGCGATATCGAAGAATGGACCACGTATGTAGAACGCATGGAAGTTTATTGTAAAGCAAATAAGGTACCAGATGATGAGAAAGCACTAACCTTATTAAGCTCAATGGGTGCGAAGACATACGGGCTATTGAAGCACCTTCTATCACCAGATAAACCGGCGGATCAGACTTTCTCGAATATTGTTACTGTCCTGATAAATCATTTAAACCCCACGCCGCTGATGATAGCAGAACGATTTAAATTTTACAGAAGAACGCAGCTGAAAGACGAAAGCAACGCTGAATTTTTAATTGAACTGCATAAGCTATCAAAGTACTGTCAGTTTGGGACAGGACTAGCAGATGCACTGAGAGATAAATTTGTGTGTGGATTGTTAAAGAGGAACACAAAAGCGACTGCTTAAGGAGAATGATCTTACGCGTTATAAAGCTGTCACTATTGCAGCATCGCACGATGCCGCAGCGAGAGGCACGGTGGAAATGCAGCTACGGTCACCGGAACTCAGCACCAATCAAATGGTCTTGGGTACAGTAAAATGTTATTGTTGTGGAAAGGCAACGCACGATCAAAACCAGTGCTGGTTCAAAAATCAGGAATGCAGAAAATGTGGCAGCCTTGGTCACATAGCTAAAGTATGCCGGTCAGGAAAGAAGACCAGCAACAAAAGGTCACCGCAGGAAAAGTACAGAAAGGTACACAAGGTGACAGAGAACAGTTCGAACGAACAGAAGTCAGATTCAGACTCCAACAGTAACGAACTGGGTAGTCTAAGAGTACACAATGTTCGTAATGAAGCAGACCTCCAAACATTTTGGGTCACACTTTAGATAGCAGGAGTCCAAGTGAAGATGGAATTGGACACTGGATCGGCATTGACGGTCATGAATAAGCAAGATTACAAAAGGTTATTCCCACATATTCCCCTACGGGATACGGAGATTGTACTGAAAACATACACGGGGCAAAGAGTATACCCCATCGGGAAGATAGAGGTAAAGGTGGTCAACAAGGGAAAAGAAAGCCGAGGAATGTACTTATATGTGCTACCTGAGGGAGGTCCACCACTACTGGGACGGGAGTGGATTAGGAAAATAAATATGGACTGGCATTCCATAAAAGCACTAACGGTAGATTCCGGTAAAAAAGATATCAAACCTAAACGATTGTCCAGAATATTGGACGATGCTAAAGAGGTGTTCCAACAGGGACTGGGAACACTGAGAGGAATTACGGCAAACATCAAGGTTGAAGAACATGCAAACCCGAAATTTTTCAAAGCCAGACCGGTACCTTATGTGATACGACCTGCTGTGGAAGCTGAGCTGGAAGGGCTAGAACGTTCAGGAGTACTGTCTAAGGTAGACTGGAGTGAGTGGGCTACGCCCATTGTTCCCGTCATGAAGCGTTCATCGAGCAACAAGCCGGGGGAACCGGGGAAGGTTCGCATCCGTGGAGATTTCAAGATCACTGTTAATCCGGTGCTTCACACGGTGCAGTATCCGCTTCCGCAGATTGAAGATATCTTCGCTTCGTTGTCTGGCGGGAAACACTTCACCAAGATAGACCTGGCACAGGCGTACTTACAGATAGAAGTTGAGGAAGAGTCACACCAGTATCTCATGATCAACACGCATAGAGGCTTGTACCGGTATAATAGACTGCTTTTTGGAGTGGCATCGGCTCCAGCAATTTGGCAGAGGGCCATGGAGCAGGTATTACAGGGAATTCCAGGCACACAATGTTACCTGGACGATATTCTGATTACAGGAGATGATGACGAGGAATACCTTACAAATTTGGAACTGGTGCTCCCCAGATTGAAAGAATATGGACTTCGAGTTAATCGCCAGAAATGTGAGTTCTTTCAGAAGCGGATCTCGTACTGTGGTCATGTCATTGACCAGGAGGGGCTTCATAAGTCTCCTGACAAGATCGAAACTGTTGTGAAGGCTCCTGCTCCGGATAATGTATCCCAGTTGAGGTCGTTCCTAGGGTTGATTAACTATTACCATAAGTTTCTGCCAATTTATCCACGGTGCTGCACCCGCTGAATGCTCTATTGCAGAAGGGAGTGCCATGGAAGTGGAGCGAGGACTGTAAGAGGGCCTTTCGCAAAAGCAAGTCATTGATCACCTCAGAGGACGTGTTGGCTAACTTCAGCCCAACGCTGCCTATTCGTTTGGCTTGTGATGCTTCTCCATATGGTATTGGGGCAGTACTCTCACACAAGTTGCCAAATGGCCTGGAGAGGCCAGTCGCGTTCGCACCCAGATCATTGACCTCCGCTGAGCGCAACTATGCTCAGATAGATAGGGAGGCTCTCAGCCTTGTGTGGGGAGTAAAGAAGTTTAATCATTACCTGCAGGGCCAAAAGTTTACGCTTCTGACAGACCACCAGCCGTTGGTATCCATTTTTAACCCTACGAAGGGTGTTTCGGTGATGACAGCACAGAGACTCCAGAGATGGTCCCTTTTCCTAGGGGCACATCAATATCAGTTAGAATTCAAAGGTACAAAGCAGCATGGTAATGCTGATGGGCTGTCGCGCCTGCCACTACCTACAGAGGAGGAGGCACCGACGGTTGACCCTGTTGAGTTATTTCACTCGACCATCATCGAATGTTTACCAGTCACCAATGCAATTATTGAAAGAAAAAACAGGAACGACCCGACACTGTCCCGGGTCTATGAAGTGACAGTGAAAGGATGGCCAGCACATGGTGATCATCTGTTACCGGCATTCTCAGCAAGACGAGAACAGCTGTCCATCTGTCAAGGAACATTGATGTATGGAACAAGGGTGATTATTCCTCCTAAGTTAATGGAGAGAGTTCTAAAGGAACTGCATGAAGGTCATCTGGGGGGAGTCAAGATGAAAAGCCTTGCTAGGGCTTATGTGTGGTGGCCGGGTATCGACCAACAGATAGAGGATCTGAACAAAAGCTGCTCAGGGAGCCAAAAAGTGCAAAATGCACCTCCGATTGCACCGCTGCATCCATGGGAATGGCCTTCAACCCCATGGCAACGTGTACATATTGACTTTGCTGGTCCATTCATGGACTCCATGTTTTTAATTGCGGTGGACGCACATTCTAAATGGCCAGAAGCGAGTAAGATGACTACCACTACCTCGGAAAAGATGATCGCGGTGCTAAGAATGGTATTTGCTAGGAATGGATTGCCAGAACAAATATGTTCAGACAACGGACCACAGTTCATGTCAGAAGAATTCCAGAAATTCATGAGGAAGATTGGGGTGAAACATTATACCTCTGCCCCATATCATCCGGCTGCAAACGGGTTGGCCGAGAGATTTGTACAAACGTTCAAAAAAGCAATAAAGGCCATGAGCGAAGATCAGATTCCCCTACAACACAAGGTGGACAAATTTCTACTGGCATATCGAAACGCCACTCATGCAGTGACAAACCAAAGTCCTGCCATGATGTTCTATAACAGGAGGTTGCGGTCCAGTTTGGACTTATTAAAACCAAATGTGCGGAGGGAAGTTGAAAACAAACAGTTCCAGCATATAAATAATAAGACCACTCGGAGTTTCGAAATAGGACAACCAGTGTTAGCCCGGGACTATAAAAACGAGAAGTGGCAATCTGGAACAATTCGGGCCAGACAAGGACCCCTGATGTACACAATAGATATTGGTGAAAATGTAATACGGAGTCATGCTGACCAACTGGTAGAATCGAGAACAAGGGTCGAACCCATGGTTACGGCAGAGACAACCGTGGAAGAAGTTAGTGAATCCTGAAGCATCTACCTCAGAAGTGAATGTACCTGATGATGATGTCCAATCCATAAGAGACCAACTAGATGAGTCACCCCAGCAACGAGAATCAGAGACCCCTGAAAGGCATTATCCAACTCGAATCAGGAGGCCTCCTCAGAGACTGAATCTTTGAACTGTTTTGCATGAAGTTGTATATATATATATGTTATTATGTTATGGTAAATGGGGATATAACTGTTAAGCTAAAAAGGGAGGATTGTGGTGTATGTAAACTGTTCCACCTTAAGAGAACTACCTTTAGAAATGTACTACTTTCTCTTGGCTGCTGTATACTGTAATACCGGTGGTGACCACACCGGTATATAAGTGTTGTGTAGGGATTTGCTGGGCAGTTCAGCCCTGACCTCCGAATAGTAAAGACCTGTTAAAAGTTATCCTTGTTGTCTGTGTCCAGTGATTGATCATAAGTATAACTGGGGCACACAGACTCAACAATTACATAACCCTTGTTTCAATTAACACTCCACTAAATGTTTAAGAGGAAATCTATCTTTACATCATTCCTGCATCCTATTTGGACTATAGAACGACAGACAAAATAAAATGGTTTGTGTTATTCCCTTATGTGGTTCTCTTCCTAAATTTATTAATGGTATAGTTTTTACAAATTCATTAAAGAGTAAAAGGAAACTCCTACAAATCCTCCCCTGCCTTCCCCCACCTCAACACCATGGTAGCATTTTTGTGTAAAGCTACTCACTTCATTCGATCACACAAAATCAAATATTGAGAAATTTCGATTTTAAAACATTTTAAGCATTTCAGAGCCTCTTTAAAAGCGTTTGGACTTCAAGAGCTGCTAGAAACATGTTTAGCTGAGGGGTAAATTGGCTTTTGCTTCAGTCTCTTCCAAAATCATATTGGAAACTTAGGGGGAAAAAGTGTTTTTAACACTCATTTTGCGTGAAAAGTTCATTAAATATCTTTAAATTCTTTCAAGTGTCGTTGCAGCTTTGACAGAACAGGTTGCTCCAAGTTTCTCTTTCTCCCTGAAAAGCTGTCGTTAAACATACAACAAAATATAATAAAATAAAGTCTAGTTCCAAACGGAGCTGAAATCAGAAAGTGAATAAAGTGGTTAAACTTCCTAAGAAGGCAGTGAGATTCTCTATCCCCAGCCTTGGGGATGAGTTGGGATCAATTTTGGAGATGTTGCTTCCTGTTTTTCTGCTGCCATTATCTCCATCTCTCAGACTTTGAGGTACAAACGGGGGCACAACCATTTGCACCTCTCTCGCAACATGATTTAAATAACCCTGATAAACTATTTCAATAATTGACAGTAACTTACCACGAAATATTCATTGTCACTTTCCCGTACCTTTTTCTGGTTTTAAACAATTTTCTGAATTAAACAAATCCCAAATTCTCATTTTATTCTTTTCAATGTAGGGCTAAAAAACGTTTGCTTTCGCCTCCTTCCAGCGGCCATTGTACCTTTGTATACACGCTGCGCCTCCAGCTGTGTTGTTCCAAAGTGCGGCCACCGCTCAGTCCCCGGGAACGGACTACAAGCGTCTCCATGGAAAAAGTACTGAAAGCTTCTCGGGACAACGCTCGCCAGGTTCCAGGAGTCTGTATCACAGAAAATGTTGTTCCAATTCGTATCGGCTCTGTGAGTTCACAAACGGCTGTGTGTGGATTCGCGGGTCCTTGGTGTTTCTCCCCTCCGCTCACTCCAGCTCACTGCGCCACTTGTGATTTTATGTGCGCAGGACCTTACACATCGCCCCTAACGCACGCACCATACACGGAACATTGCTCAGCAGGTCAGGCAGCATCTGTGGAGAGAGAAACAGAGTTAATCTTTTAGGTCAATGACGTTCATCAGAACTGGAAAATGTGACCGATGTAACTGATTTTAAGCAAGCACAGAGGCAGCGAAAGGGGAGAATGGGAGGAAACAACAAAAGGGAACTTCTATGCTGTACTTGCCCTGGGTGTGTTTGGTGGGATTCGGTAGCGGGAGCTTTACTCGTGCTGCACTTGCCTTGGGAGAATTGGATGGCACAGTGTAGAGGGAGATTTACCCTATAACTAACAGGTGCTGCAAAATGACAAATAACAAAATGCTGAAGTACAGAACAATCTAAGTGTCCGTGTACATGAATCACAAAAATTTTGCTTTCAGGTACACTCCCAGCGCAAGTACAGCATGGGTTATATATAGATTAATTAATAAAGCTCCCTCTGAACTGTCCTGTCAAACGCTCCAAGTGCAGGTACAGCACCGTTTAGATACAGCGTAAAGCTCCAGCTAAGCTATCCCCTCAAACATTCCCACCGAAGTTAAAGCACGAATTGTGTTGAAGTTCCCTCACACAGGGACACTGGTTACAGAGCTCGACTCTACACGAGCAAAGGCACACAATGTACACAGGGACACAAGTTTGCTGACGACACGAAAGTAGGTGGGATTGTGAGTTGTGAGGAGGATGCAAAGAGACTTCAAGACGATTTAGACAAGTTGGGTGTGTGGGCAAATACATGGCAGACACAGAATAACGTGGATAAATGTGATGTTATCAACTTTGGTAGGAAAAAGAGAAAGGCAGAGTATTATTGAATTGTGATAGATTGGGAAATGTTGATGTACACAGGGACCTGGTTGTCCTTGCACACCAGTCACTGAAAGCAAACATGCAGGTGTTGCAAGCAGTTAGGAAGGCAAATGGTCTGCTGGCTTTCATTACAAGAGGATTTGAGAACAGGAGTGAGGATGTCTAACTACAGTTACACAGGGCCTTGATGAGACCACACCTGGAGTGCTGTGTGTAGTTTTGGTCTCCTTACCTAATAAAGGATATACTTGCCAGAGAGGGAGTGCAGCAAAGATTGGCCAGACTGATTCCTGGGATGGGAGGGCTGTCGTATGAGGAGAGATTGGGTCGACTAGGCCTGTATTCACTAGAATTTAGAAGAATAAGAGCAGATCTCATTAAAACGTATAACGTTCTAACAAGGCTAGACAGGCTGGATGCAGGGAGGATTTTACCCCTGGCTGGGGCGGGGGGGGGGGTGTCTAGAACGAGGGTTGCCAGACTCAGGAGATGGGGTAGGCCATTTAGGACAGAAATAAGGAGAAATTTCTTCACTCAGAGAGCAGTGAAACTGTGGAATTCTGTACCACAGAAGGCTGTGGAGGCCCAATCACTGAATATATTTAAGAAGGAGATAGATGGATTTCTAGACACAATTGGCTTCAAGGGGTATGGGGAGAGAGCGGGAATACGGTATTGAAATAGAGCATCAGCCACGATCATATTGAATGGCGGAGCAGGCTCGAAGGACAGAATGGCCTGCTCCTGCTACTATTATCTATGTTTCTACTTGTTACAGAGTCCGACACCACACTGCGAGAAACACCCACTGAACCCAGGCACACTTGTTACAGAGTCGACTCCACACTGGGAGAGACACACACTGATCACAGGGATACTTGTTACATAGTCAGACTCCACACCAGCAGGGACACAGACTGTAAACAGGGACACTTGTTACAGGGTCCGACTCCACACTGGGAGAAACACAAAGGCATACTTGTTACAGAGTCCGGCTCCACACTGGGAGAGACACAAATAGAACGCAGGTACACATGTTACAGAGTCCTTCTCCACAGCAGCAGAGACACATTAACTTGTAACTCACAACGCTGTACCGACCCAGTGAATGTTTGATGGGCCAGTGTTGAGACAGTTTTAATCTCTATCTAATCAGTGTTGTACCTGCCAGCGTGTGTTTTATGTGAAATTGCAGAGTGACCTGCTGAAACCCTCATCCATGGCTTTGTTATTCCTAACTCGCACTAAGCCCCTTTCACCCATCAGCCCTGTGTTCGCTGACCTACATTGACTCCTGGCCTGGCAACGCTTCAATTTTAATATTTGCCTTGTCCCTCCCTATCGCTGTAACCACCTCCTTCCCTACAGCCCTTTGAGATTGCTGCGCTGCTCCAATTCTTGCCTCTTGCGCATCCCCGATTTTAATCACTCGGTATTTTTATCTTTAGTTCTCCATCTTTTTCTATACCTCTCTCTCCATCTCTCCTTTAATCCCTTTCTGCACATTAAACTCTCCATATATCTTTCTAATTATTTTCTTGGTCTCTGTCTTTGTATTTCTCATTATCTGCGTTCTGGTCCTCAGTTTCTATCACTGGTTCTCTGGGAATTTGGGAGTGATGAAATAAGAGAATGAAAGATGTTTTAGTTAGATTTGGAGAGACAGGTGGTGAGGGTCCCTTCCCTGGGTTACATTCTGAGACCAGTGTGGCACACAAGCAGCTTGTACAAAGACTTGCCTCCTGCATCTCTGTATTTTTCATTATAGCTCTCTATTTCTACAGTTTTCTTTTTATCTCTGTACATTTCTCTATGTGCCACTCTCTATAATGATCACCTTTATATTTCTGTATCTGTCTGAACTTTCCTTATTTACTTGATAATTTTGTATTTCTTGAAATCTCTACACCTTTCTCTTTGAAACATTCAGACTGCCTGTTCTTAATTTGTGTCAGGATCTCTCTCAGGCCTATTATTTGAGATAGTTATTTTAAAGTTATACTGAACCTCCTGCAAAGACACAAGAGATGCAGAACTAGAATGTGTGCCACGCCAGCTGCCTCATCTGTTCTGGGAACCTTGGGTTATGTATATTCCACAATCTCCTGTGCTTGAAGTCTCTGGCGTTGGCCAGGCATTGTTTAAACAATTAATTGTCTTGGGGTGATTAATATGGACACCTTCACCTGTTTCTGACCTACAAAGGATGCAGCAGATCAGGAAAAGCTTGTCCCTGGCCCGGTTGTTGCCCTGGGCAAAAACTGCACCTCCATTGAACAATGCCTCTGCAAAGATATCATACTGTTCCACAATGCAGGAACGTCAGAAAAAGCTTCTGGCCCCATATCCTATATCAACTTTAAACACTCAAACCTTTCAGGGAATGAAACTAGATTTGCCAGCCAGATTCTGAGCCACATATTCAATCGTTTAAGACATATAAATTGTCACAGAAATGTGATTTATAATTCTTAATTTACAATTCACAAATATACACAGAATTTAAGTCACTTAATTAGAAACAGAAAGCCGGAAAAGCTATGACTTAACACAAATAAAGATTTGTCTTTCTTCCTGGACAACAGAACCAGTCAGGCTGACTTGGACATATTTATTCATATGTTGACATGAAGATTAATAATTTACCTATTTTGTATCTAATGTTTTTCTTTCAAACATCCTCAACAATATTAATCCCTGCACTTATCATGAAAAGTGCTGAAGGATTTTAGGTACTTCCCAACTAAAAGCGGGAAGCAAATTTCATTGTTCTCTCAATTTTTAATCTCCTATTTCAAACATTCAAACCAAATTGAATTGCAAGTTATCAGTTTAATCAACGTATTTTCTGTGTCTTTCTCAATAAAGAAAGATTGGTTTCTTCTAAAGAAGGTCCCTGCAATTTTTAGACTTCAACACTTAACTCTTGATTCCATTAACATCCCCGACTTTAATCGCCACGTATATTTATCTTTAGACCTCCATCTTAAAATATATTCAAAATCCATCTCCAAAGTATACACACACACACACAAACACTAAAATATACACATTTTAATCTGCATCTTTATAGATTACACACAGCAGGTAAAAGGCAAGATTTCACTCCCGCCTTGTACAGCACGGCATACTCGTCTGTACAGTGTCAGATGGGAGTGCATCATTCTGTTTTGGAAGATTTTATTACATATTTATTTCATTTCAAAAGAACATAATTCAACTTCATAACAGCCCAGGGTGGGATTTGAACTCATCATTTCTGTATTGTTTGCCCAGGCCTCCAGAATGATATCACACCGAACCTATCAGACTGCAGAATGGTTGGTCTGTGAAACAACTTTCCTCCGGCCCTTGTCTGGGTTCTCAGGTTTATATATTGGCCCCATCTCTTGTTCCTTCATGTGTTTGAAGTGTTTGAAGTTAATCAGACACGATCAAATTCTCACCCTATTCAACCAAACAAAATCTGCTTCTCCTTTCAACAATCCTATTTCCTGATTCTGCAAATACCTCACAGCGTTCCAGAATGCAGGAATGTCTGAAACACTCTCTGTCTCCATATCCACGTCAATTTTAAACACTCAAAAGTTTCAGAGAGTGAAACTAGTTATAAGCAACAGATTCCGAGCCCTATGATTAAGATATAAAAATGTCCCAGAAATGTGATTTATTGTTCTTATTTTAAACAGTCAGGCTGAAATATTTCAGGGCAATTTTCAGTCGAGAAAAATCAGAGACAGAACAGAGAGAGAGGGAGAGAGTAAAAAAGAGTGGTGGACAGGGAAAAATAGACAATTAGGGATAGAGATAGCGTGTTGGCAGAAGAGACGAAGGGAGAGAGAGAGATGGGGAGATGGAAGGCAGCAGGGAGAAGAAATAGCGAAAGAGAGAGACAGAGGAATACACATTGAGAGAGAGGAAGACAGAGGGAGCGAGATGGAGAGAGAGAGGTTGTGACATGGAGTGGAGAGGTAGTGAGGGAGTGAGACACGCAAACACTCGAGGGCAGGTGCAGCACGGATAATATAGAGATTGAAGCTCCCTCTACACTGTCACATCAAACACTCCCAGGACAGGAACAGCACGGGTTAGATACAGAGTAAAGCTCCCTCTACACTGTCCCATCAAACACTCCCTGGGCAGGAACAGCACGGGTTAGATACAGAGTAAAGCTCCCTCTACACTGGCCCATCATGCACTCCCAGGGCTGGTACAGCATGGGTAAGAAACAGAGTAA
Source organism: Somniosus microcephalus (assembly GCF_052327205.1). Taxonomy (NCBI): domain Eukaryota; kingdom Metazoa; phylum Chordata; class Chondrichthyes; order Squaliformes; family Somniosidae; genus Somniosus; species Somniosus microcephalus. The sequence goes on along the minus strand of NW_028225181.1, from coordinate 24,507,070 downwards.
AGCTCCCTCTACACGGTCCCATCAAACACACCCAGGGCAGGTACAGCACGGGTTAGATACAGAGTAAAGCTCCTTCTACACAGACCCTTCACACACTCCCAGGGCAGGTACAGCACGGGTTAGATACAGAGTAAAGCTCCCTCAACAGTGTCACATGAAACACTCCCAGGACCGGTACAGCACGGGTTAGATACAGAATAAAGCTCCCTCTACACTGTCACATCAAACACTCCCAGGGCATGTACAGCACGGGTAAGATAGAGATTGAAGCTCCCTCTAAACTGTCACATCAAACACTCCCAGAGCAGGTACAGCACGGGTTAGATACAGAGTAAAGCTCCCTCTAAACTGTCACATCAAACACTCCCAGGGCAGGTACAGCACGGGTAAGATAGCAATTGAAGCTCCCTCTACGCTGTCCCATCAAACACTCCCAGGACAGGTACAGCACAAGTTAGATACAGAGTACAGCTCCCTCTACACTATCACATCAAACACTCCCAAGGCAGGTACAGCATGGGTTAGATACAGAGTAAAGCTCCCTCTACACTGTCCCATCAAAGACTCCCAGGGCAGGTACAGCACAAGTTAGATACAGAGTAAAGCTCCATCTACACTGTCCCATGAAATATTCCCAGGGCAGGTACAGCACGTGTTAGATACAGAGTAAAGCTCCCTCTACACTGTCCCATCAAACACTCCCAGGGCAGGTACAGCACGGGTTAGATACAGAGTAATGCTCCCTCTAAACGGCCCCAACAAAGACTCCCAGGGCAGGTACAGCACGGGTTAGATACAGAGTAAAGCTCCCTCCACACTGTCACATCTAACACTCCCAGGACAGGTACAGCACGGGTTAGATACAGAGTAAAGCTCCCTCTACACTGTCACATCAAACACTCCCAGGGCATGTACAGCAGGAGTAAGATAGAGATTGAAGCTCCCTCTACACTGTCATATCAAACACTCCCAGGACAGGTACAGCACAAGTTTGATACAGAGTACAGCTCCCTCTGCACTGTCCCATCAAACACTCCCAGGGCAGGTATAGCACAAGTTAGATAGAGAGTAAAGCTCCATCTACACTGTCCCATCAAACACTCCCAGGGCAGGTACAGCACGGGTTAGATACAGAGTAAAGCTCCCTCTACATTGTCCCCTCAAACATTCCCAGGGCAGGTACAGCACGGGTTAGATACAAAATAAAGCTCCCTCTACACTGTCACATCAAACACTCCCAGGACAGGTACAGCACGGGTTTGATACAGAGGAATGCTCCCTCTACACTGTCCCATCAAACACTCCCAGGGCTGGTACAGCACTTGTTAGATACAGTATAAATCTCCCTCTACACTGTCCCATCAAACAGTCCCCGGGCTGGTACAGCACAAGTTACAAACAGAGTAAATCTCCCTCTGCACTGTCCCACGCATATTTTTGTCAAAAGGACTCATAATACACTACAAATGGTGTAATGATGGTTTGCAAAAGAACAAAAAACTTAAAGAGGAGATGGCAGACACCTGAAATGTTTAGAACCCAATATTGGAAGTATTCGAAATTGCAAGCACAGGCTGCAGTATGAAGAGCACAGTTTTTATGCAGTTGAGTGTCGGTCAGATGTGGATAATTTTCGAGAGATTTATTGAAATGGCTACAAGGGATATAGGAATGATCGAGGATGCCAGAAGGGTGGAGGGCTTTAGGGCGCATGGTACTGCGGGTAATATATTAGCATGGATTGAGGATTGGCTATCGGACAGAAACAGAGAGTAGGAAGAAAAGTCATTTTCGAGTTGGCAGTCTGTAACTGGTGGGGTATCGCAAGGATCAGTTCTTGGGCCTCAGCGAATCACATTTTATATCAATGATTTGGATGAGGGGACCAAAGGTAATTTATCCAAGTTTGCTGATGATAAATGCTGGTTGGGAATGTAAGTTGTGAGAGGATGCAAGGAGATGTCAAGGGGATATTGACGTGCGAGGTGAGTGGGCAAGAACAGGGCAAATTGAATATAACGTGGAGAATTGTGAAGTTATTCACTTTTGTTGGAAAACAGTAAAGCAGAGTATTTTTTAACTTGTGAGAGATTGGAGAATGTTGTTGTTCAGAGGGATGTGGGTGTGCCTGTACACGGACCACTGAAAGTTAACCTGCAGGTAGCGCAAGCACTTAGGAAAACAAATGGTAGGTTAGCCATTATTACAAAATGATTTGTGTATAAGTGTAAACATGACTTACTGCAATTATGTAAGGCCTTTGTCAGACCACACCGGGGGTATTGTGTACAGTTTTGGTCTCCTTACCTAAGGAAGGATATACTTGTCATGCAGGGAGTACAACGAAGGCTCACCAGATTTTTTCCTGGGAATGGGGGATTGTCCTATGAGGAGAGATTGAATAGACTAGGCCTATATTTTATACAGTTTTGAAGAATGAGAAGTGATCTCATTGAAAAAAACAACATTCTTACCGAGCTTGACAGGGTAGGTGCAGGGAGGATGTTTCCCCTGGCTGGGGAGTCTAGAACCAGGGGTCACAGTCTCAGAATAAGTGGTCGGCCTTTTAGGACTGAGAAGAGGAGGCATTTCTTCACTCAGTGGGTGGTGAAACTTTGGAATACGCTACTGCAGAGGGCTGTGGAGCCTCAGTCGTTGAGTATATTCAAGACGGATTTCGATAGATTTTGGAATAATAAGGTAATCAGGGATATGGGGATAGTGCAGGAGAGTGGAGATGTTGTAGAAGATCAGCCATGATCTTACTGAATGGCGGAGCGAGCTCTAAGGGACAAATGCCCTACTCGTGCTCTTATTTCTTAAGCTCTTACGTTCTTATGACAGAGCCAGAAGCTGAGGAGTCGAAATTGCACCACGTTCACTCATACACAGCAGTACTAAGCAGCAGCCAGCAGAGGGTGCAGGTGCTGCAATAATGCACAGAAGCCAGAGGAGGGAGCAGCAGCACCAGACACACTCCGAGCCTGTAGATCAAACATACACGTGTGTCTTGTTTTGCAAACTTTGTACAAATTAATAAATTGCAGGACAACGGAGTATTACAGTTTAAGCTCTTTTAATGAAGCATCAGGTCTGTAAGCTTTCTCCATCAATACAGCACCGTGTGGACAAGATGGAGTCAGGGCACCTGGGTCTTCTAAACAATAGCAGTACTTACAAATGCCTGCAGGCCAATGACAACTCAGCATGTGATCACATGTGAATATAATAGGTATTCCTTACAGATGCCTGCGGGCCAATGTTAATTAAGTATGCAAATGTTACATCCCCTTTCTTTTAAAAGAAAAATGTTATGCATTAATTTTGAACCTTTCTTCTACATAATGTTCTCAGTAGCATCAACATTTAACTAGCACTGAAAACATCTCAACGTTTCAATAACGATGTACAGTTTTTATTTCGTGCAGCGATCCGCCTACACCCTTTGGCAGTTCACAATTCAAGGCTAACTCTAGGCTTGACCTCTCATCAGAATGATGGTGTTGTTCCTTGGTGTTCAGGAGGAGCCTGCGATTGTGGCGGTACACCTGTCCTTCAGGGGTGCGGATGTGATATGATCGTTCAGTGTCAGCTGGCTGGATGATGACTGCAGGCTTCCAGTAGCCATGCTCCTGGATTCTGACAGATTCTCCATTGTGCAGTGGCGGCAGTTGTCTAGCTGCCCTGTCATAGTAACTCTTTTGGTGTTGCTGTCTCTGTACACGTTTTGCATGCACTTGCTTGCAGCTGACGACTTGCCAGGGCCTGTCTGGGATACGGTAAGGTATCATGGGCTCTTTGACATATGATGGGCGGCGTTCCAGACAAATGGAAAATTTTCCGACAATGTCCTCAATATGTTTGCACATTCTGGGCCAAAACATAATGTCACGTGCTCTTTGTTTGCATTTTTCCATGCCCATATGTCCAACATGAATTTTTGCCAACATTTCCTCTCTGAGACTGGTAGGAATGATGATTTTCTCCCCTTTGAAGATGATTCCGTTGATTTGTGACAGTTCGTCTCTGTGGTTACAGAATTCAGATATGCTCTGAGGGCATTTCCTCCTTTCCTCAGGGCATCCTTCATGTATGACATTGCTCAGTAGTGTGAGTTGTGCATCTTTCTCTGTTCCTGCTCAGATCTCCTTCAGTTTTGAGTCACTCACATGTAAGCTGTTGTACACCATGTGGACCTGCACATCCATGCCTTCACTGAGGCTTCTGTCTTGTTAGCTAAGAGACTTGCTGGAGAGCGTTTCTGCGACAGGAATGTCTTTGCCTGGATGGTGAATGATTCTGAAGTCATACTTCTGTAGCTGAAGGATCATTCTCTGTAGCCTTGGTGGGGCTGCGGCTAGTGGTTTCCTCATGATTGACTCGAGGGGCTTGTGGTCGGATTCCACAATGACTTGTCGGCCACAGCTGTATTGGTGGAAACGCTTACATCCAATCAGAATTGCATATAGCTCTTTCTCAATTTGAGCATAGTTGATTTCACTGTCTGTGAGAGATCTGGAAGCGTAGCCGATGGGCTTTCCTTCTTGCAGTAACACTGTGCCTGGTCCATACTTCGATGCGTCCACTTGTAGTCTGAGCTCTTTGTTGGGGTCGAAGTAGGCAAGAACTGGTCCTGGTTCTCTGGGGATTAGGTCTTTCATTCTCTGAAATGCTGTGTCATGTTGTTTGTCCCATAGGAACTCATTGGATGTTTGAGCAACTGATGCAGGAGTGCGTTGATTTCATAGAGGCTCGGGGCAAACTTGGCTAAGTAGTTAACCATGCCTAGTACTGTCTCTAGCTCGGTGCAATTCTTTGGTGGCTCCATTTTCTTGATGGCAGAGATTTTCTCTGGATCCAGCTTAATGCCATCAGTTGAGAGGCAATGCCCGTAATAACTGATGTCGGTGGATCCGATTATGCTTTTCTCGGGGTTGAGCTGGATACCTTTCTCCCGTGATCTTTGTAGCATCGGACGGAGGTTCTTGTCAGGTTCCTCTCTATTCCTGCCATAGATGATGATGTCATCTACAATTACCACTACTCCGTCGAGGCCTTCAAAGGTTTCGTCGATCTTCTGCTGGAATTCATCCTGAGCTGAGATAAGTCCAAATGGTAAACGCAGAAATCGGTAGCGTCCAAATGGTGTGTTGAACGTTGTTAGTTTAGATGACTCTTCCGTGAGCTTGATAGTCCAGTATCCTGATCGTGCGTCCATTACCCTGAAGTAACGTGCTCCCACTAGCTTGGGTGTGATGTCATCTAGCGTTGGTAGAGGGTAGTGAGTGCGTTTGATAGCCTTGTTCAAATCACTGGGGTCGAGACAGACTCTGAGCTTGCCTGTACGTGGTTTCTCAACCATTACTAATGCGTTGACACTCTCTGTCAGTTCTGTTTCCCGGATGAAGATTTCTGTATTCTCCATGCTCTGCAGCTCCTCCTTCAGGCAGCTATGTAGAGCAAGGGGTATCCTTCTCGGTGTGTAAATCACAGGGGTTGCTGCTGGGTCAAGCTGAATAGTGCATTCACCTGGGAATAGTCCGATTCCTTTGAAAATGTCAGAAAACTCCTCCATGACTGTCTGCTTATCAACTGGTGCTGTCAATGATAGCACAAGCTTGACGAGGTCCATGTCTAAACAGGCCTTTAGACCTAGCACTGGAGGTGCATGAGTGTCAAGTATGTAAAAGTCCAGCATCATGTCACTTTCTTTGTACTTGCATTTCATGACGCATGTGCAATTTACAATGAGCTGCTCACCCCCATAGCAAGTCAGTCTGCGTGAGGTGGGCTGTAGCTCACACTCATCCTTCAAACTGTGATACTCACTCAGAGGAATTACATTAACCTGAGATTCAGTGTCTAGTTTAATCTGAATCTCTTTGCCCTGTTTTCCTATCTCAATATCGGCAAAAGCTTGCTCAGTCTCTGAAAGCTGTTTTTTCTGTGACACAGAATCAATAAACAGCTCCTCTGCATTTGGCTCTCTATCTGACATTTGGCTGTCACTCACAGTGTGTACTGCTCTTCCGAAAACGGTGTTGCAAACTTTAGTAAAGTGGTTCCGTTTACCACATTTAGTACATTGCCTTCCGTTGGCAGGGCAGTACTCCTTTTCTCCATGCCAGTTGTTTCCACAATATCCACATGTTTTGAAGCGTTTTATATCTGTGTCGCCCACTTTTAGAACTCGCGCTGTTGGCAGTGTTCTTTGGTGTGTGTCTATTAACTGCGTGCACTGTCTGTTCACTCGAGCTGCTCGTGGTGCCGGTTATGGATTTCAACTGTGCTTCGGCTATCTCGTGCGATCTAGCTATGCCTATAGCTTTGTCCAGCGTTAGCCCGGATCCAACATTTAAAAGTCTCTCTCTCACTTTAGCTGAACGTATTCCAAACACGATGCCGTCTCTGACCATCTCATCTTTATCTGCATATTCACAGTCTTTTACCAGTAGTTTTAACTCAGTTACGAACTGTTCAAACGACTCACTAGCTCCTTGTACTTTCTCCTGAAACTTGTACCTAGCGAATATCGTATTTGTCTTGTGCATCACATATGCTTCAAAACGGTCAAAATAAATTTTCAGTACCTTTGCTTCATTCGCGGTGAGAGACCATGTGTTAAAAATGTCTCTCCCTTTTTCTCCGATCCACAAGAGTAGGTAGCTGCATCTTTCTTCCTCCCCTTTGCTTTTCATTGGACATCAGAACATAAATTCCACGTGTTGCTTGAACTTGCACCATTCTCTATGTAAGTTCAAAGATCCCCAATTCATTCGAGGTAAGGGAGATCCAACGATGTCCATTTCAAATCCCTGTTCTGACACCATGTCTTGTTTTGCACAATTTGTACGAAGTAATAAATTGCAGGACAACGGAGTATTACAGTATAAACTCTTTTAATGAAGCATCAGGTCTGTAAGCTTTCTCATTCGATACAGCACCGTGTGGACAAGATGGAGTCAGGGCCTCTGGGTCTTCTAAACTATAGCAGTCCTTAGAGATGCCTGCAGGCCAATGACAACTCAGCATGTGATCACATGTGAATATAATAGGTATTCCTTACAGATGCCTACGGGCCAATGATAATTCAGTATGCAAATGTTACAACGTGTGGAGGATTTTACCTGATGGAGTTAAAATCGACACCTTGGACATTTCAGGTTAGAATGGAGGCATCTGTGACATGGTATGACACACATAAACAAGTTAGTAACTTGTGTGGAATATTTCTTCAAATTACATTGGGGGCGAAGGAACAGGATGGAAGAAGCTCAAATTTAGGACTGATAACAGGAGAATGATCAACACTTCGAATGGACTCCAGGCCCAGCAATGGTGGTGAAAGCCCCGGGATGATTTAGGAAACAACTGGATTAAGCAATGGGGTGAAACATTTGCAGTTCTGGAGGGATGAATTACAATGGGCTGAATGCCTCAGAGCAGGACATTTAATACAATGTTAAAACCGGCAGCGTTTGGGAGGAAGGGGAGAGAGAAGCAAGAGAGCCACAGGTAAGATCTCCTTGGAAACCACTGGCCCCGAATCGTCTTTAAACCCCCCCCCCCACTGTATTTAAACACATTTAGTGTCATATTCATACATTGATACTTTTGAGCAATATATGTGATTTAACGCTGTCTCTGGTCTAAAATAACTGCTTCATATATTTGAACCCATCCGCTGCGTTTACATTCAACCCTCAATCTTTGGCTTTAACTTAGTCTCAGTTTATAATCTGGAGACAAGGTTTCAGCAGCAGGCAGAGAGGAACAGAGCCTAAGGCGGATCTGTGTCATTTGGGAGCAGAACACAATATTCCTGCTGTTTATTTGCGTTATCCTGCTGAATATTCAATACTGTTCTCAACTTTTTATATTCCTTTTAAATATCGGAGGCTTTAGTTTATTGTAATGATCGCTGTGACTCTTTTTAATGTTATGAATTTGCTGCAATTTGATTTGAAAACCAGCGAAAACCATCCAATTAAAGCCTGTGAGTTATAGCAGGCTATTTAATGGTGAGAGGAATCTTTAGGGGAAGACAACAACTCCTGCAGCAATAGAAATAGAGGCAGTGGCCAGCTCTGCTCTTAAGCAAAATCCTCGACTCCTCCTTTTTCATTTTCACATTGTAGGGGGTGGCGTGTGTGCAGTCAGCTCGCCTCTGAATGTGTTCCTGAGCAGTTTGAATCGCTCCCACACACCTGGGTTCAAGACACCGGACTTAGGTACAGGCAGCGATACAGAATTGGAGCAGACAATTGGTTTGGTACAAGGAAACCATATTTTTATTAAAAGGCACAATAAAATTACAACACTGGAAATTACTGGAATAGTTACAGGCTTACAATAGTACACTTAATTAGGAATGGGGAACACACAGCACCTCGATGGAAAAAATCACAATATTAATCCCCTTAACCTTGTACTACCCCCAATATCTAACTATTGTGCTGTGCGGGGCCAGGGATCATGCTCACCAATGAGGATTTCTGAACAGGTTGAATCCTATCGTTTGGACCGATCGCAGTTTTGGGGTTCGCTCTTGGTCTCCTTTGGGGCCTGCCGTCGTCACATGGTCCCAGGGTGCGGCGGTGGAGGCATCTGAGTAAAGACCCTTTTTTCCTCCATTAGATATAGGGAGTAAAGACTTTGTTGGGTACCTTACCTTGCAGAATGGAAACTTCGGGTCATGTTCTTCTGGTGGTGGTCTGGTCATCGAGGTTTTGTTGTGGTTTGGGGTCGGTGTTGTCTTAGTCGCGGTGGCCTAGATCATTACCTGTGCAGTGGTATTGATCCGAAGGTATAGTTTACCCAGCTCTTTTGTTACCGCGGTGCTCGTGGTCATCGGCTTCTTCTTCTAACCCTGCTTGGCACGTCAGCTTATGCCCGGATCGGGGTGTGTGCCCGCTCATCCCCAACTCTTCTCTACGCTGCCCTTGTCTGCTTATCGGCCTTGCCATTCAGCTCGTCTCTCCTGCCCAATTGCTGCCCGTGTGTCCTCTGAGTTTCGATTCCTGTCTCGAGTCCCCTCTCGCGCCAAATCAGGGTTAGTTCTTTGTCTAATTTTGGCAGGCTCGTTAAAGTGATTATAGTCGTTCACTTTAACTGCTTTTTGGGTGGTTGCCCCGTTGTTCAATGTTCCTTAGTGTCTCGGTGTTTGTTATTCATAATATTAATCGTCGTTTTCCTGGCTTGGTGGCTATTTCGAACTGTAACCGATTATTTATGCAAAAGGATTGTTGAGTTGAAGATTATGTCTTTCCTGAGTTGATTGGTTTCAAAATGAAAAATGCGTATTCTGCATTATCTAATGTTTGGCTTCAGCAATAACAATTTCATCACAGATCCAGGCATGTCATCTGACCTGCCGTTTTTGCAGGGCCCTGCTCTTCTTCCATGTTGCAGGCTTCTGCCACGAGGTCCAGACGCCATTTTGTTTAGGGTTCCCTTATTAATAACTCTGGGGAATGTGGGAATTTTGAGAACACTAAACCCGCCCCCCATTAATACTAAACTCTCTTTAAGTGTAATACCTCTGAAGGTGAACAAAATTCCGACCCTCCACAGCCAATCTTCCCCATAATTACTTATCTATAATCCCATGACACAAGCAATTGCCATTCTTCGAACATGTCGTGTACATAAGCATACATAGGCAAAAATACAATCATTTACACACTTCCAAGCATGGAGGGGGTCCCACCCCTGCACCACTTGGTAGATACACATCTTTATTAAAAATAATGCGTCAAGACCTTTATTTAAAAAAATAACTAAAACACCAAAAAACAACAATCTTTATTCAGAAATACAGAATAACAGATTCAAACAGGTGTATCTCCCTCCACCTTAACATAATGCTCTTTCCACTTCCTTTGGTTTCGGAATTCTAGTATTTGGCCTTAACCCTTGCACTGAGTGCACACGAGTTACAATACTATTCCCAGCTGGCAAACCAGGAGGAGGTGGGAAACCACTCTAACCCATGAAGGGACATCTATATTTTCAAAAATGCCCCTCCAGGGTGGAACTACAATGTCCAATATCTTGGCCCCTATTTCTACTGTCTTCTGCTCTAACGTGTAGAAACATTTTTGTGAGACGATTACTGCTTTTAATATCTTGGTAAGATGTTCTGGTAGAGGGGGGATTTAGTAGCCAAAATGTGCTACATATTTTTGCAGGTTGGTGAAATTCTCTGTTACAGTGAGGTGAACAGTGGAGTGTTCAGGAATGGGGACAATTCGTTCCTGGGCCATTTGAACTTCTGCCTCGGGTTTTAAGCAGAAACTGCTGTCACTTACCGGACACCAGCTATGCTGTCCATGCTGGTAGTGGGGCACACCTGTGGTGACACAATATGTCCCACCCTCTATATGTGCTACCTGTGGGGGATCATGGTCTTGTGCCATTACCGCCATGGTACAGTTTATAGGTTTTGCACCAACAGCTTTAAACCCGCACTGTGGTTTAGAATGGGCGTTCAAGTGCTAGGGTAACTGTATGTGTGCTCCCCGGCTCTGGCACCACAAGAGGTCAGTACCTGTCGTAGCGTGCTCCCACTTTATGACATAAGGTGGGACCGCTGTGAAACGGATGTGTGCACCCCCTTGAATGACTCCAATGTTCTCTACCCTGTATACCAGTGCGAGTCGGGCTGTCACACCCATGACCGGCATCCTCACTACCATTCCCATGATTGTATTGTTAGAGCATCCACAATCTACTGGGACAGGGTAGGCCTCAGAAGCTAGCCGGATTTGACATGGGCTCAATGCATTCTCGAATTGATGGAGGTCTGCGAGGTGCTTGCTACTGATCATGGAGTGGACTAAACCCTGTTTTAAATCCTCCAGTTTACTGCGGCCCTCGCCTAGCAACCATGCCCCACACAGTATGTACACCTCGTTCTGTGCAGCCTGATCCGAAGCATTTCTGTCCTCTCCTTTAAGGGCATTTTCATTCTTTGCATGCTTCTCCAGCTCAGCAATGATATCTTTTAAATGGACCATCATAGCCTGGTCTTCGTGTAACTCTGAGCCTACTACGGTATTTTCATCCATTAGGATTTTTCGTAATTGTGTTTTCAAACCGTTTATCTGTGTCTGTAATGCTATATCATCCAGGCTGTTTATAACAGAGGATCCTGTGTGAAACTTTGTGGAAACTTCATTCCAGGCTCCCATTCTTTGTCTCCCCATTTTACCAAATTACTCCATGTGTGTAGTGTAGAGTTCTGTCTTGTCTGCATTGGCAAAATCTAACTCGTAGAATTTATTAAACATTTCTTTTAACAGGGCCTGGTAAAGCTGTTCTGTCTCTTTGGGGCACCACTCAGGTAAGTGTACCTCAGTAAGGTTTAGGACCACGGAAGCTACCACATAGTGTACCCCCTGGTATAGCACCTGTTCCGTCGGCACTAGCACCAGCCCATACCCTGGTCCCTTGGTGGTGGCAGGGCACCACTCTCTGTGTGTCCTTGCTGCCTGAGTCGTGAGCAGTGGCTTTTGGGGGCGGGTCACAAGTTCAGTGGCATTTACTGGGATTGGTGAGTGTGTGACCGCGCAGGTATGCAGGCTGGAATCCCACTCCACCCCCACCCCGGCATCTTGCCATTGCTAACAGAAAATGATGGATATGCCTGCGGGGCAGACGGTCTCTGACCCACACATACAGACATAAATCCCCTGATCCGGTTCCCACCACTTGTCCCAGCACACACTCAATCACCCTCGGGTCCCTGTAACCGTCCGATGGGTATTGTTCCCCAATCGTTCCCAATCGACTGTGTGTTCCCTATATCCTTGCTCACCTTTCTGAGCAACCACCACCAATCCAAAGAAATCTGTCCATTGCATGTCAAACATACACTGACCCTTGTAGCAACGATCTCTACCCTGGGGCACAGGAGGGAGGCCTCCCCGTACGTGAACCCTGTCTGGCTAGTGTACTGGGTCGAATTGGACTCCAGCCACCCTGGCCACCTTCCCATGTGGAAGTAGTTAGCGAGCTCCTCCTCACCCCGTTCGCCGCCCCCAGCAGTCACAATCGCTGCTCTCTCTCCTGAACACACAAAGATGTGAGAGTTCTCCAAGTCTCCTCGGTCACTGATGCTCACCCGTACTCGGGCGAGCCGGAGCAGAACCTTCCTCATCTCGAAATCCCTGCTGTAAAGAGACACAAGAGCATATAGCCAGGTCCCGAGAAGATTATTTGGCTTGGGTGAAGCATAGTCGAGTCTTCCGACCTCAACTCAATACAAGCATTCTTTAACAATAATACTTAAACTATCAATCACCTTATCTAAAATTAACCTAACACCCAAACTTAACAGGAACTAAAATTATATTACGGAAACTATATACATCCGCCGCCCATCTCCGGGCGGCCAGCCTAACCCCTGCTTGGGCTGCAGCACATCCCTCCCTTCGGTTTGGCTGCTTTGTCCTGTTCCTTTGGTCCCTCGCAGCCTGTGGCTGCTGGCTGGCGACCTCTGCCCTCAGACCGATCCCTGACTTTAGAGGCTGCCCGTTTCAACTGGGGAGCCGGTGACCACGGTTTCCTTGGCCGTGGCGTTCGGGGGGACCTTCTAGGGACTTTGGCTGGTGGGATTTTTCTGGCTGGTGGGTCTTTAACACGAGCCACTGCCCCCTCCGGTGCGGTCTGTGGGCTTTCCACTAACGCTGGCTGGGGATTTTCATCCTCAGTCTTTACCTCCCCTAAACCTGTGCTAGGGGCAGGTAATTCTTCGCAGCCTGGTGCTGCAGGCTGAGGGTCCTCGCCCTCACATTTCACCTCCCCTAAACCTATGCTAGGGACAGGTAATTATTCGCCACCTGGTGCTGCAGGCTGAGGGTCCTCGCCCTCAGCTCCCACATCTGTGTCAGCGGCAGGGACTTCACCCTCAGGTCCCACCTCCTCTAAATCCCAGAGGAGTGGGGGAGTGTCCGAAACAGTGGGTGGGATGGCCCCTCCCCTAAAACAAGCCACTGCACCTGCCTGTGCAGTCTGTGAGTTTTCCCCCACTGCAGGCTGAGGATTTCTATCCTCAGACTTTGCCCCAACTGGCTGTTCTCTTTTCTCGGACTGAAACAATTTGCATTGTTTAATGTAACTAGCAGCCTGCCTTAAAGTCCCGTTCGCTGCCCTGAATGGGCCTTCTAAGGACTCCCCATTCTTGCTCCTTACCGGGACGGCCTTAAGGACGAGATCTTGGGCTTGGACCTGCTTTAGGTCCGGGGCCAAAGCTACCCCTTGTGGGCCTCCCTTGTCCCGGATTGCGGCTACTGGGTCTGTCGGATAAGTGTCCCAAGACTCTCATTCCCTAGCTCTCTGCTTGGCCACCTCGTTGCTCCTTTGTTTACTCTCCCACGTGGTAGGGAGGGAACCTAAATCTATGGCCAAAGGTTTGGCCATTTCCCCAGCCTGCTCGTTCCCTGTGACTCCCACTAGGCTAAATGGAACCTTGTTAGACCTGGGTGAATTGGTCAGGTCTTCCGAATGTACCACCATGCTGGAAGCTCCAGTGTCCACCGAATATTTCCCCTGCACCGTCTTCACCCGCATCTTAACACAGGGCCTGCTCCCCTCATCGTTTTCAAGCGGACACAGGTCGCCAGGCTGCGCTGGTTCTAGTCAGGGCTGTGGGTTGGATGGGGATGTTGGGGTCAGAGCACCGGTAGTGGCTGCTACCCTCCCTAGGCCCGTAAATAGGGTCCTCATCGCGTCCAAGTAGGACTCGACCGTGGTGGGAGGGATTCTTAACTCTGCCTTTTGAGCTGAGGCTGGGGAATTCTTTCCCTTGTTATCCTTCCATAGGTTTTTGCACTCCTTCCTCCAGTGTCCATCCTTCCCACATCCTTAACAGTTAAGCTTCATGCCGGAAAGGTTATTCCCTTCCTAATGCCACTCCATCCTACCCTGTCCAGGATTTACTTCACGCACCTTCCCCTTAGGTGGGAGTGCATCGGTTCCCCTACCACTCCTGTAGGCTAGGGCCAACTGCCTGATCACAGTGATTTCGGTGTTCAGGGGATTCTTAGGGTCAAACCAGACTTCCGCCTTGGCCCTGACATGTGGCAAGCTTTTTACCACCAGGCAACAGAGCCAGTGGGCCAGCTGATCCTGGTCCAGGAATGCTCGGTTAGGTGCCCCTGTGCAGGCACTCCTATAAACCGGCCACAGCCGGTTCGCGAAAGCCTGCGGAATTTCCCCTGTGATCTGCACTGTCTTCTCCACTCGGGAGAAAGTACTTCCCTCATTCATCCGCATGGCATCAAGAACGTCCTCCTGATGTTCCCCATACTCACACTGTCCCTTCCTAAACTGGTCAGAAAGGAACTGGAGGAGCTCACCGTCCAGGTAAAACAGCAGCATTTTGGCCTTCTCGGAATCATCGCACTAGTTGATGCTGGACGCCTGCTCCACCTCCCTGAAGTGGACCGAGGGGTCCGCTTTCTCTGTGAGCTTTGGTATGTGGCTTACCATAACTCTAAGCTGTTGGGTGCCGTAGGGAACTATGAACTGGTTTTGGAGGGGTCCCTCTTCCCCGTAACGAGCAGGTGGGCCAAGCCTCCGCTGCCAGGCCGGGCACGTCGGCCCCGGTTCCAGCCTCTCTTGCGGGGTTTACTCCACCTTTGCTTCTACCCCTAACTCCACCGCCCCTTGTGCAAGACGCCGCTGAAACCTGCCGCTATGGGTGGTGGTCGTGGGACCTCCTGCTCCTCAACCGGGTCGTCCATTGGCACTACCAGTGGTGTTTGAAACGTTCTCCCCACGTTTCCTGTGAAATCCGCCTGGGCTGCCTTCGGGCTTATGAGGCACACCATGCACTTTGACTCCCTTAGGGCAAGGATCAAATTCTCTATCTGTTCCTTGCAGGGGCCATGATCTGTGTCTTCAAACCCCTGTTTGCTCGCTAACTTATAGGCTGACTTTATGTCTTTTATATTCTCCTCCTGCTCTCATACTTGTCTCGCGAGGCGGCATTCTTCTCCCGCAACCTCAGCTCATTGCTCTTGGCTTTGGTGACCTGTTACTGTAGATATTCCATCCTGGCCTTATGCTCCCCCATTAACTGTACCCTTTCCTGATTCAGGGCCCGCAATTCTACCAGCAAATTCTCCCCTGCTAGAGTCCTGTCTTGGACTTACAGGGCTGACTCCCGTATCTCAGCTGCCTGTGCTTCAACGGGCCTGTCCAGATGATGGATCTGTTTCTTGAAGCACATCAGCCAGCCTGCCGTTTCTATGGATTTCCTATGATCATTCCCTTCTGTCCATTTAGCTGCAGCATCTGCCGGATGCCCAGCCTTTAGCAGATTAGTGATCCACTTCTTAATGATATTCACTTTACTGAATAAATAGTCAGAAATCATCTCTTTCATTACGGTTTGCTCTCCCGAATCACTGTCTACTGTATCGCCCCCCTGTTGCCAGAGTCCTGCCGCGGCCGCCATTTCTCTAGGGGGTGACGTGTGTACAGTCAGCTCGCCTCTGAATGGGTTCCCGAGTGGTTCGAATCTCTCCCACACCCCTGGGTTCCAGACACCGGACTTAGGTACAGGCAGCGATACAGAATTGGAGTAGACAACTGGTTTGTTACAAGAAAACCATATTTTTATTAAAAGGCACAATAAAATTACAAAACTGGAACTTACTGCAATAGTTACAGGCTTACAAGAGTACACTTAATTAGGAATGGGGAACACACGGCACATCGAGGGAAAAAAATGACAGTATTAATCCACTTACCCTTGTCCCACCCCCAATATCTAACTAATTGTGCTGTGAGGGGCCAGGGATCATGCTCACCAATAAGGGTTTCTGAACAGGTCGTATCCTGTCGATTGGGCCGATCGCGGATTTGGGGCTCGCTCTTGGTATCCTTTGGGGCCTGCCATCGTCACGTGGTCCCAGGGCGCGGCGGTGGCGTCGTCTGAGTAAAGACCCTCTCTTCCTCCGTTAGAGATAGGGAGTAAAGCCTTTGTTGGGTACTTTACTTTGCAGAATGGAAACTTCGGGTTTTTTTCTTCTGGTGGTGGTCTGGTCGTCAAAGTTTTGTTGCATTTGGCGTTCGGAGCTGGCATGGTCGTGGTGGCCTACATCATTACCTGTGCAGTGGTAATGATCCAAAGGTATAGTTTACCGGCCCTTTTCTTACCGTGTTGCTCGTGGTCGTGGGCTTCTTCTTCTACCCCTGCTTGGAACGTCAGGTTATGCCTGGACCGGGGTGTGTGCCCGCTCTTACCCAGCACTTCTCTACACAGCCCTTCTCTGCTTATCGGCCTTGCCGTCCACCTTGTCTCACCTGCCCGATTGCAGCCCCATGTCTCCTGTGTGTTTCGAGTCCTGTCTCGAGTCCCCTCTTTGGTTACCGATGGGCCTACAATTACACTATTTTGGAAGTTCGTTATCTGCGCGCCAAATCAGGGTTAGTTCTTTGTCTAATTTTGGCGGGCTCTTTAAAGTGATTATCGTCGTTCACTTTAACTGCTTTTTGGGTGGTTGCCCCATTGTTAAATATTCCTTAATATCTCGGTGTTTGTTATTCATAATGTTAATCGGCGTTTTCCTGGCTTGTTGGCTACTTCGAACTGTAACCGATTATTAATGCAAAAGGTTTGATGGGTTGAAGATTAAGTCTTTCCTGAGTTGATTGGTTTCAAAATGAAGAATGCGTATTCTGCATTATCTAATGTCTTGCTTCAGAAATAACAAGTTCCTCACAGACCCAGGCATGTCATCTGACCTGACGTTTTTGCAGGGCTCTGCTCTTCTACAATCTTGCAGGCTTCTGCCACGAGGTCCACAAGCCATTTTGTTTAGGGATCCCTTATTAATAACTCTGGGGAATGTGGTACTTTTGTGAAGCCTACAACATCGATGGGAAAAGCTGAGAGCAAAATCCAATCTACACGAGCATTAAAAAGACCTTTCAATTATGGCCAACCTCCTGTAATCGCTGCTTTCACAAATTAGCACTCTTTTCATTTATCCTTTATCTGTTGCTATCCAACATTTCAATAGACCTGTGAATATTGAGGCGGTACACTTCCAATTTACTGCACTGCACCAGCGTGCCAACGTTTCACATTTAGTCACTCAGTCGCAGCTATGCAGCGCTGCCGTGGCTCATGCATCTCAACTGTTTAGGGAAATGCTCCAATTACCATGAAGACAATACCCAGTTCTTCAGTTAACATCTCCTGTATCACAAGATTCCCCAAGGAAACAATAGTGAAAGGTTGGGCTGCTGCCCTTTCGACCACGGGCCCTGCTGTCCCAGCGCTTGTCTGTCACACGGTCCTGCATATCTAAATGTATTAATAAAGAGGCCTAGATTAATGATCTAAGAGACGTGCGTTCAAATCGCACCACAAGCAGCTGTGGAATTTAAAGTCAATTAATTAAATTAATCGGGAAATAAAAGCTTGTATCAGTAATGGTGACCATTAAACCACCGGATTGTTGTAGCAAAACCCATCTGGTTCACAAATGTCTGTTAGGGAAGGAAATCTGCCATCCTTACCTGGTCTGGCCTACATGTGACTCCAGACCCACAGCAATGTGATTGACTGTTAACTGCCCTCTGTGGTAGAAGGTGGATCACCACCACCTTCTCAAGGACAACCAGGGATGGGCAATAAAGGCCAGCCTTGCCAGCGACGCCCACATGACATGAACATCTTTTTTTTAAAGTGACGCAGAGGACAAACGTTGTAAAGCGAGCTCTGCCATGACTTGGATTTGAACCGAGTTTGCTCGAAGCACCAAAACAAAGTATTGACCAGGATAACATCACGGCACCACACATCAGCTTCAAGCAATATCCCCTGACTAGAGCGTAGTTGCGCACAGCACAGATATTTATGTTATTAATTATGAATAAATGCAACGTGTGTTTGGAGTTATTTCTGTCCAGTTACAGTCATAGGAGCATTGAAACAGGAGGAGGCCATTCAGCCCCTCGAGCCTGCTGCACCTTTCAATTAGATCATAGCAGATCTGTGTCATAACTCCATCTACCTGCGATAATTCCATAAACAATCAAAACATTGTGTAACAAAAATCTATCATAGAGTCATAATGGCACAGAAGGAGGCCATTCGTCCCAACGACATCGTTCTGGCTCTCTGTAGAGCAATCCAGTCAGTCACATTCCCCTGCTCTATCCCCGTAGCCCTGCAAGTTCATATCCTTCAAATGCCTATCCAATCTCCCCTGGAAAAAAATTGAGTGACTCCGCTTCCACCACTTCTGTCGGCAGTCAGTTCCAGGTCCTCACCACTCGCTGCGTAAAAAAGTTTTTCCTCACATGCCCCTTGTATCTCTTGCCCAAAATCTTTAAATCTGTGCCCCCTAGTCCTTGAACCATCAACTAGCAGGAACAGCCTTTCCCCATCTAGCCTATCCATACGCGTCATAATCTTGTACACCTCTATTAAATCACCCCTCAAACTCCTTTGCTCTAATGAAAACAAATACAGCTTCACCTCCTTAATAAACACCGTCACAAAGTACACATTATGCATTATGTATTCTAGCATTGCCCTGCATCTCTAAGCATATATCACCTTCTTTGTCCCTAATAGTACCCACCCCGACTCTTACTAACCACTTTCTGCTTACATGGTGGTAGAAGATTTTTGGGTTCCCTTTTATGTTAACCACCATTCTACTCTCATGTTACAGGGTTAGGCAGCAATCTCATAGTATAGGATCCTGTGGGGCAGAGTGATCATAATATGATGGAATTTCACGTTAATTTCGAGAGTGACTTGCCTAAGTTCAACACTAGCATCTTAAACTTAAATAAAGCCAATTACATAGGTATGAGGGGTGAGTTTGCTAAAGTCGAGTGGAAAAATAGATTAAAATTATGGTGGTAGATAAGCAATATTTAGAAATATTTCATAGTTCTCAACAAAAATACATTACTTTGAGAAAAGACACTCCACGGGAAAATTGATCAAAGCGTGGCTAACAAGTAGTGAAGGGTAGCATTAGAATGAAAGGAGAAGCTTATAATGTTGCAAAAGAATAACAGTAAGCCCGAGGATTGGGAGAGTTTCTGAAACCACCCTATGTTGACCGAAAATTTGATAAAAAGTGGCAAAAATGAGAGAAAACTAGCAAGAAATATAAAAGCACACTATAACAGTTTCTGTAATTATGTATAAAGGAAAGGAGTAGCAAAAGTAAACGTTGGTCCCTTAGAGGTAGAGACAGGAGAAATTATTATGAGGCATATTGACATGGCAGAAACATTAAACAACTATTTTGCATCTGTCTTTACAGTAGAAGACACAAAAAGCATACCAATAATGGTGGCGAGCAAAGGGTCTAATAAGGGTAATGAACTTAACGTAATTAATATAAGTTGTGGAAAAATCACTAGTGTAATTAATGGAATTAAAAGCCAACAAGTCCCCTGGACCTGGCGGCGTACATCCTAGAGGAATGTCTTCACTCAGAGTGTTGTGAATGTTTGGAATTATCTCCCCCAGAGGGCTGTGATTGCTGTGCCTTTGAATATATTCAAGGTTGAGATAGAGAGATTTTTGGACTCTAGTGGAATCAAGGGATGTGACGATCGGGCGGGAAAGTGGAGTTGAGTTGAATGATCATCCATGATCTTAATGAATGGCGGAGCAGGCTCGATGGCCTACTCCTGCTCTTATTTCTTATATGCTTATATTCGCCCTTTTGCCAATCTTATTTTCATCTTCACTCCCTCTCTCAACTTATTGTATTTGGTCTGGTTCTCCCTTAATCAATTCACCTGACATTCATCATGCACCCTCTTTTTTGTTGCTTCATCTATTCTATCTCCCTCCTCATCCAAGGAGCCCTTTGTTTTGACTCCCTTACACTTCCCTCTTGTTGGAATGTACGTATCAATCTCAATTTTGAATTTTTCAATTGACACCTGGCATCCACAACGTTTTGGGCGAGAGAGTTCTGGATTTCCATTACACTCTGTGTGAAGAATAGTTTATTACACCACCCCTGAACGGGAAAGCTCTAATGTTATGGTTATTCCCCATTGTGCTGGACTTCCCATCAGTGGAAATAGTTTCACTCTATCTTACACCTATTTGTTTGCAGCTTTGACCGAAGTCCTCACCCAGATCATTAACATTTCCTCTGATCCTGTCCCTCCAATTTAGATGTTGAGCCCATGCCTCGTTCCCTAATGATTCTTTTCGCCCTATCTCTGTATTTGGGTTTGTTGTAGATCAGTGGCAGCAGGCGGCAGAAGCGAGTGGGATATGGGCGCTGACAGGGAATGCTGCTTCTCATGGCTGTCTCACACCCCGCGGGAGCTGGCGGGGGTTTGAAAGCCTGCATCTGTCACAAATTAGAATTGATGAAGTGGTGTCTCAAATTTGCCACCACATAACGGAAGCACTTCTATTTGGGTTATTTCAAATGCAGCAGGATTTCAGGGGGTCGTCTGAATCCACATCATAAGTTCGAATCACGCCTGGGCCGCGGCTACTTTTGCACCAGATGTGTGCCTGAATAAATCGCAACCACTCACAATAAACACTGTCAACATTCACTGCTTAACGGACGAATTTCTCGGAGCGATGTGTGAGATCGTCTCATTTTTGCGTTTGTACAAAGTTTGGGAAAAGACGGAGGTGGAAATGATTTACAGGGAAACATTCTGAACATATCTTCAAGTCTCCCACTCACCCACAAACAGGCACAAACTCAGGGATTCAAAGCACTGAAGCGTAGCTGGCTCTGTGGCACAATGGATAGCGCATTGGTATTTTAAACTAAATGGTCCAAAAGTCGGTGAAAATCTGTGGGTTCAAATCCTACCAGAGTCGTTGTTTAGTCCAGTTTCGCTAGCGAGCTTTTGCATCAAAACTACAACTCGTTCATTAACATTCTTCAAGAAATGGGAATCGACAATGAGGTCACTGGTACGGTGATTAATTAACTTGTTAGCTTCAATCTGCACACCGCCTTGAAATATTTCCTTTACTCCACGTGTGTTGTGTCGACAAACCCTGTTCATTCTGTCCACTGGAGCTCAAACCTTTTCTGGAAATGTCAATCCGACCTACTGTAATGTTAAAAAGCCATCATTTGAACCTGGGAACCTCGCCCATTTCAATTAATGGAACTCCCCCCAAGCGAGAATCAAACCCCGAGATCAACAATCTGTGGAAACAAAGTTGTAAAATTTCGTTGCCACCCAAAATCGATCAACTGTCCTTTCACACCGCTTCTGTCCATCTAATTACACTTTCTTATACGATGCACAGCAATATCAAGTGGGACAGGAAATATTTCAAGTCAACAATATTGGTCTCACTTCCCCAGGTTCGGCTGGAAAGTCCTATTTTTACATGTTTGTGTTACTTGCCCTGCCGTCTCAGTCTTTATTACTGGCTTTACACTTTTCTGCCGTTGTTGCAAGTTTTGGACCATTCCATCCGGGCTGCTGTTTTCTTTCAATTGAATGACGCAAAGCACAGCTTTCTGTGAGGCCGAAATACCTCAGTTGGGAGCGCGTTAGACCGAAAATCTCAATGGTTCCTGGTTCAATCCCGGGCTTCGGCAGTTTTGAGTTACTTCGTGTCTCTTTGGTCTGATTCTCGAACAGAATGATTTACATTGAAGGTCTTTATCCGGCACTGGAGGATTAGGTTTGTATAGAGAAACGCCAAAAATGGGAAATATTTATATCGACTGTATTTAGCTTTTATTTCTCGATCTGCTTCTGCCCTTTTCTGTGGATTCTATCTCTCTCGGTGCCGGTTGAACATTAGATTTGATGCATTTTTCCTAAACTGACGCCTTTTACACATCCCGGGGCGGTCAGACACGCTCTGTTCGTGTGTTACTGCTTGTAACCATTAATGGGAACAGGCCGGGAGTTAAACATTTATCAGCCAACCGAAGAAAGACAAATAAACCAGAAAATCTGTTACTGCGCCCAGTGCAAAGGTGCAATGGATGTTATTCAACATAAGTCCCCCTGACATTGTGCGTGCTTTTTTGTAAAGGCGTTAATTACACCGCCTCTAACCAACTGAGCTGACGGCTGCAAAGGCTCACCTCGAGTGGGTGCGCGCCCCACGCTGGGCGGTTTCTCAGACTGAGTGACAGAGTTATTCATAGAATCATAGCAGCATAGAAAGTTGCAGCATGGAAGGAGGCCAACATGGCCCATTGTGTCCGCGCCGTCCAATAAAGTGCTATCCAGCCTAATCCCACTTCCCAGCTCTTGGTCCGTAGCCCTGCTTCTTAGAACATCCCAAGTGCACATCCAAGTACTTTTAAAATGTAGTTAGGGTTCCTGCCTCTTCCATTCTTTCAGGCAGTGTGTTCCAGACCCCCACATCCCTCTGGCTCCCTCAAATACCCTCTAAACCTTCCAACAATTACAATAAATCTGTGCCCCTGGTTTTTGACCCTTCTGCTATGGTTAAAATGTTCTTTATATCCACTTTATCTATTCCCCTCATAATTTTATCAACGTCAACAAGGTCGCCCCTCAGCCTCCTCTGTTGCGAGGAAAACAGACCCAGCCTATCTAGTCTTTCCTCATAGCTAAGATTCTCTACTCCTGGCAACGTCCTTGTAAATCTCCTCTGTACCCTCTCTAGTGCAATCACATCTTTGCTGTAATGTGGAGACCAGAACTGCACGCAGTACTCCAGCTGAGGCATAATCAGTGTTTATACAATTGAAACATAACCCCCTGCTCTTGTATTCTATGCCACGGCTAATAAAAGCAAGCATTCCATATGCCTTCTTAACCAGCTCTATCTACCTTGACTGCTACCTTTAGGGATCTCGTAGAATCATAGAAAGTTACAGCACAGAAAGATGCCATTTCGGCCCATCGTATCTGCACCGACCAACAAAGAAATATCCAGCCTAATTCCACTTCCCAGCTCTTGGTCCGTAGCTCTGCTGGGTAGAGGATCCCAAGTGCACATCCAAGTACTTTTTCGAAGTGGTTCGGATCTCTGCCTCTATCACCCTTACAGGCAGTGATTTCCAGACCCCCAGAACCCTCTGGGTGAAGACATGTCCCCTCAAATCCCCTCTAAACTTTCCCCCACTTACTTTAAATCTGTGCCCCCTGGTTTTTGACCACTCTGCTAATGAAAATAAGTCCTTTCTATCCACCATATCTAAGGCCCTCATAATTTTATACACATCAATATGTTTTCCCCGCAACCTTCTCTGTTCCAAGGAAAACAGACCCAGCCTATCCAGGCTTACGTCATAGCAAAAATTATCTACTCTCGGCAACATCATTCTGAATCTCCTCTGTACCCTCTCTAGTGCAATCACATCTATCCTGTAATGTGGTGACCAGAACTGCACGCAGTACTCTAGCTGAGGGAGAACAAATGTTTTATACAGTTGAAGCATAACCCCCCTGCTCTTACATTTTAAGTCACAGCTAATAAATTCAAGCATTCTGTATGTCTTCTTAGCCACCGTGTCTACTTGGCCTGCAACATTCAGGGATCTGTGGACATGCACTCCAAGGTCCATTTGTTCCCTTGCACTAATCAGTGTCCTACCATTTAATTGCACAAACAATGACCATATCCCTTAAAAATTGTTCTGATATAAATTAATATTTGCCAAATAAAAAATGTTTAACGCTAAAGTAACAGAAACACGCTCTTAATCCTGAAAAACATTTGAGTTTCCCACTCTTCAAACACTACCTTGATACAAATCCAGGATCTGCCGTATGTGAAGTCTCTATGAGTCCGCATGATTTACGAACTGTCTTCTGATCTGGAGTTAGACACGCCTCAGTGAATGTATTGAAGTCATTCCCACAGAGAGCGAGATCGCGTGCGGAGCCCCGCCCGGGCTCTTGGAGTGCGAGTGGTGGAAGCAGAAGCAGCCAGACCACCTCAACAACAGTGTAGGATCCGCGCTCTCTATTCCAGCTGCAGCAGGTGGGGGCTGCTGAGCCGGGATTTTATAGAACGTGCCCGATCCCGGTGCAGCTCACACACAGTCTCAGGAATCCTACCCTAACAGTCACTTCTTTAAGCATTATTTAATTCAGTGAATTGGCATTCATTCCTTATCTGATCTCCGCTCTGTCACTTCAGTATTTTTTTTAAACTGATATTCGTAGTGATAAAGCAGGTGCCAGCTGGTTAACGATTAATGATTAACTCAGTCCCATTAATAACAATTTAGCTGTTAACTCTTGGCCGAGGAATTAGGGAATTTCTCCTAGCGTCTGGGGAACGGACTCGGATTCAGCTACACTCAAAAATCTACAACGTTATTGTCACTGCTGCTATGCAGGATTAAAGGAAGGGACCGCACCAGAAGTGATTTTAAATTATTACTGTCAAATCAGGGTAAAGGCAAAGGACACAATCTGCTCCTCTGCGGTGCTGACTCGCAGCCAGCTCCACTGTCTGCTTGTCTGTTTGTCTCCTGCTCTAGCCGTCTGATGTAGTGTCTGCCTTATTCTCCAGCTCTTCGGTTGCTGCGTGCAGAACTCCCGATCAGACAGACTGAAGAACTACTGTGGCTAGATGTCTGCTTATTTATGGGCCTGAATGGCCGCAGTTCTGAGGTCCTGCCACCGCGCTGTGTCACGGGCCTGTCTCTCAGGATGTCAATAATCTGACACACAGTCCCCTTCACCGCTTGTCCTGCCCAGCCACGTCGAAAATCTGCAATCAGTTTCTGTAAGCAAAATTGCTTCCGATGCTTCAGGTGAAAGCCTGTCAGAAATGGTCGGTTTTAAGACAGATTCAGAACAGAGAAGAAAATATTTCGGCCAATAAGTTAAATGAACGTCACAGGATTCGAACCGGCAATTTCTGATAACGTCACGATCAGCACCAGATTCAAAGGCCTTCCACTGCGTCCGCCCAAATAGGTTGCAGTGGGGGAAATTGTGAGCTAATTCAGGGCAACAGCTCATATAAAGGATTTAGGAAAAGATGAACATATTTCGAATTAATGACCAAATTCGCTGTAAGTTGGGTTCGCACCTGCGCAGTGAAACCCAATGTAACTTCGAACACAACACCTTAACAACTCGGTCATCACAGCTGAATCCGCACTCCTTTTCAAAAGACTAAAACACAGACTGAACCGGGACTGTGAGCACTCTCGGTTTAAAGAGACAGAGAATGATGTGAAACTGACAGCAAGCCCGATTGCGATTAGTAGTGAATTCTGGCGCCTTATCCATTAGGACAAGGAAATTTCGTGTGCAATCTAACGATTTTGCTTCCGAAACCAGTCTTGCTTTCGCAATGCTTTTCTGTCGAGTGGACCCTCTTCTCTAAATGTATCGGCTGGTTTCAAAGCACCAACTCAGCTTGCTGCGAATGGGATATGTGATTTTGGAAGCTGAGGCAGGAAGTAAGCAGAGAAGGAAAAGCACATGGAAATAGACAAGTGAAAGAGAGAAAAGCAGTTCACTGTCGTCAAGCTGTAACAGGCAGCTGTGAAATCCTGTCATCCGGGACATCGCTGAAGTTCTGGTCTGTGATTAGATTGTTTCTGACACAGTTTAAAGTACCGGATATCCTGGGCTGATATTGGGGCGGGGCATTTTGTCTTGACTTTATTCATGATTTTTACCTAATTTGAGAATGTTAACAGCAAAACAAAAGTGACAATGCTTTACATGGTTTCAATGAGCAGCACGTAAACATTTCAAATAGATTTTCGTGTGTCCTGGTCAATGTGTCAATAAAACAGCTTATCTGATCACTTATCAAGTAGCCGTTTCAATGCACGTGTTTTCTTTTAGAAGTAATGAATAGAGAATGAAGTGGTATTTCATTGGAATGTCATTGTAACTCTCCACACAGTGAAATATATGATAGAGGGTGAGAACTCCCATCCCTATCTGAGCTTTGTCGGTGCTTGTTGCATCACTCCATATCTTCTCGCTGTCTTTCAGTCGAGCACTGGTTTATCGTCAAAGATTTTCAGGTTTAAAAAGGAACGTACATTACTGTGTAAGTAGAACAGTGGGGCATTTGAGGATCGGGATCTTGTTCATTTGCCGATTCCCCACCAGCTCCCTACTCTGTATAGCCCTAAACATTTTACAACTCCAGCTAAGCACAAGTATCTGACTGTAGCACTTGACAGCTCCACCCACTTCTTTAAATTGCAGTTTAGAATGCTTGGTCTTAAAATACTTTCGTTCAGTTGCAGGTAGCTAACTTTAGGGGATAATAACCAACTTAGCATGCAATATCGATGTCACCCCTCCACCAGCAATTTGTGCTGATGCATCGGGATGGGCGGCTGCTGGGCACCTGCTGCCTCGATACATTTCCATCCAACCTGATCACGAATTGCCTGAGTGCAGCAGTGCAGCGCTTTAGAAGCCAGGCACAAACGGCAAAGGTGTTTCGCTCTCAAGGGCTCGGCTCTGCTCGCAGTTTCATTGGACATAGAACCCGCTATGGATATTCATCTCACTGAAGGATAGTGTGACCCCGGTGTGTCTGTCAGCGGGAGGGTGACGAGGTGGAGGTTGCTGTGGGTCGCTTTCAAACTAGGCTAGGACATGATGCAAGGAGGATGGTTGCTACGAGGTTTGGAATACATTGCCAGTCGGGAGCGGGAAAATCGAAGGGACCCTAAGAAAAACCCAGTCAGCAGATTTGTGAATCTGTCGATCCGCTTTGGGAAAGTGAATCAGAGCAGAATGAAAGGAAAACTGTCCGACTGCCCAGAAGCGATCAAGGCACAGCTCAATGAGAGCGTTCCCCTGGTTTACGATGCTGGAACATTCCTCACACTGTAATTATTCAACCCAGTGGAAACAATTCCAACAGCCGATAATTTATTCTACCGATAGAAGGAATGCTGAACGTGGTTACCGAGTGACGGCGAAAAGATTAATAATAAATGTTGTTCCATTCAACCGAATTGTGATGAACTTTGATCTTTTCTCATTTTATAGACTGTATTTGAAGGGTCTCGGTACAAATGTTCAGTGTTTATGACAGCGGGGTGTGGGTGAATGGATGAGCTGCAGAATATGTTCATCCCAGCTTGGCATAAAAATAAAACAAAAAAAGTGACTCAACCGTGGCTAACAAGGGAAATTAGGGATAGCATAAAATCCAGAGAGAGGACATATAAATTGGCCAGAAAAATCAATAACCCTGAGGATTGGGAGCAGTTCAGGTTTCAACAATGGAGGACAAAGGGATTAATTAAGAAAGGGAAAATAGAGTATGAGAGTAAGCTTTCAGGGAACATAAAAACTGACTGTAAAAGCTTTTATAGATATGTGAAGAAAAACGTTTGGTGAAGTCAAGCGTAGGTCCGTTGCAGTCAGAATCAGGGGAAGTTATAATGGGGAACAAAGAAATGGCAGGCCAACTAAATACATATTTTGGTTCTGTCTTCACAAAGGAGGAGACAAATTACCTCCCAGAGATGCCGGGGAACATATGGTCTGAAGAAAGGGTGGAACAGAAAGAAATCAGTATTTGTAGGGAAATGGTGTTAGGAAAATTGATGGGACTGAAGGCCGATAAATCCCCAGGGCCTGATAATATACATCCCAGTGTAATTAAGGAAGTGGCCCTAGAAATAGTAGATGCATTGCTCGTCATCTTCCAGAACTCGAAAGACTCTGGAAAAGTACCCATGGATTGGAGGGTAGCTAATGTAACCCCACTATTAAAAAAAGGTGGTAGAGAAAAAGCGGAGAATTATAGACCTGTAAGCCTGACATTGGTAGTGGTGAAAATGCTAGAGTGCATTATAAAAGATGTAATAGCAGTGCACTTGGAAAGCAGTGACAGGATTGGACAAAGTCAATATGGATTTACAAAACGTTAATCATGCTTGACTAATCTACTGGAATTTTTTGAGAATGTAACTGGTAAAATAGATTAGTGAGAACCAGCGGATGCCATGTATTTGGACTTTCAGAAGGTTTCCGATAAGGTCCCACATAAGAGATTAGCGTGCAAAATTAAGGCACATGGGATTGGGGGCAATGTATTGACTTGGATAGAGAACTGGTTGGCGGACAGAAAGCAGCGTTGGAATAAACGGGTCATTTTCCGAGTGGCAGGCAGTGACTAGTGGGGTACCGCAAGGATCGGTCCTAGGACCCCAGCTGTTCACAATATATATTAATGATCTGGACGAGTGAATTGAATGCAATATCTCCAAATGTGCAGACGACACAAAGCTGGGTGGGAGGGTATGCTGTGAGGAGGATGTCGTGAAACTCCAGTACGATTTGGACAGGTTGGGTGATTGGGCAGAAACATGGCAAATGCACTATAATGTGGATGAATGTGAGGTTATCCACTTTGGTGGCAAAAACTGGAAGGCAGATAATTATTTGAATGGCAATAGATTGGGAGAAGGGGAAGTGCAAAGAGACCTGGGTGTTCTTGTGCACCAGTCGCTGAAGGTAAGCATTTAGGTGCAGCAGGCGGTTTAGAAGGCAAGTGGTATGTTGGCCTTCGTAGCAAGAGGGTTCGAGTACAGGAACAAGTATGTCTTGCTGCAGCTGTACAGGGCCTTGGTGAGACCGCACCTTGAGTATTGTGTGCAGTTCTGATCGCCTTATCTGAGGAAGGACGTTCTTGCCATGGAAGGAGTGCAGCGAATATTCAGCAGGCTGATACCTGGGATGGCAGGAATGACGTATGAGGAGAGATTGTGTCGATTGGGTTTATACTCACTGGAGTTTAGAAGATTGAGAGCGGATCTCATCGAAACCTATAAAATTCTGTCAGGCCTGGACAGACTAGATGCAGGAACGATGTTTCTGATGGCCGTGGAGTCCAGAATCAGGGGTCATAGTCTAAGGATAAGGGGTAAGCCATTTAGGACTGAAATGAGGAGGAATTTCTTCAGCCAGAGAGTGGTGAACCTCTGGAATTCTCTGCCACAGAGGGCGGTGGAGGCCAGTTAATTAAATATATTCAAGAAAGAGTTGTATATATTTCTTAAGGCTAAAGGGATCAAGGGATATGGGGAGAAGGCAGGGACAGGGTACTGAATTTGAATGATCAGCCATGATCTCATTGAATGGCGGAGCAGGCTCGAGGGGCCGAATGGTCTACTCCTGCTCCTATCTTCTATGTTTCTATATGTGATCAACTGGTGAGTGTAACAGGCTCGGGGCTGAAAGCAGGAAGCTCTCTGTTAACCTCTCTCTCTCTCTCTCTCTCTCTGACAGTCTCTCTCCCTCTCTCTCTCTCTCGGACAGTCTCTGACTCTCTCTGACAGTCTCTCTCTCTCTCTGACAGTCTCACTCTCTCTCTCTCTCTCTGACAGCCTCGCTCTATCTCTCTCTCTGACTGTGTCTCTCTCTCTCTGTCTCTCCCTCTGACAGTCTCTCACACTGACAGTCTCTCTCTCTCTCTCTCTCTGACAGCCTCTCTCTCTCTCTCTCTCTCTGAGAGCATCTCTCTCTGCCCGTCTCTCTCTCTCTCTGTCTCTGATGGAGAGATCTGATTGACAGCGGGAGTCTCTTGGTGGTTTGATTAATGCAGGAAGTTCCCTCCAAACCTTGTTGTGATTGACAGCTGCAAACCACATGTTTATCCCAAAACACAAACCAGCTCGGTTTTCATTGCCGAATTTAAACTCACAGTTCAGCATCAGCAATTTGAGAATTTTACTTTAACTTAACGTTTAAGTAGTTGCAATGGCCGAGTGGATAAAGCATTGGACTAGAAATTCAACGACCGTTTCCCCGCCGTAGGCTCAAGCCCTCCTTGCAGCGGATTTGCACGTCAAATCTAGTTTGTTTCTTCACAGAAAGTTACGGCACTGAAAAAGCGCATTTGGTCCATCGTGACTGTGCCTGCTGAAAAAGAGTGATCGGGTTCCCAGCAACAACTCCACTTTGAAATAATTCGACATTTCATTATTGGCTATAAAGATACTGACGAATTGGCTAGGATGCTGCAGTAATTACCTGCTAGCTGAGCTTGCTTAAGATTATTATTTTAATAAAGGAACTGAAAAACTAACTGTTCAGGAAGGCATGACCAAATTCCGAAAGCCTTCTGCAGACTGTTACGAAGAACAGAGATTGGAACATTTAAGATTCGGAAGGGGATTTACAGGGTAGATGCCGAGAGGCTGCTTTCCCTGGCTGGAGAGTCTAGAACTAAGGGATGCAGTCCCAGTATAAGGGGTAGGCCATTTAAGACTGAGATTAGGAGGAATTTCTTCACTCAGAGGGTTGTAAGTCTTTGGAAGTCACTACCCGAAAGCACTGTGGATGCTAAGTCGTTGAATACATTCAAGACTGACAGAAATAAATAGATTCTTGGACTCGAGGGAATTAAGGGATAAGGAGATCGGGCAGGAAAGTGTTGAGATCGGTAATCAGCCATGGTCTTAATGAATGGCACAGCAGGCTCGAGGGCTTTATGTCCTGCTCCTGCTCTTATTTCTTATGTTCTTAAGTTTTATGGAAAAAGCAATATTTATCGATTGTTGAAATACCTTAGTTCTGAGGAGAGCTCGTCGACCTGTAACATTAACATTTGTTTCCATCTCCACAGATATTCCCAGAACTGTGGAGTTTTTCCAGCTTATCTGAATTATTCCATTTTCACCATCTGCAGTTTGTTGCTTTTTATTCTATTCTGCTTCCCGTTGGATTAACAAAAATCGAAAATTAATTGTGGTGTCTCAAAAATCGAAATCAGTGAATACTGAACATTGGTGGTTCAGGGATAGAGTTCTCGCCTGGCACGTGGGAGGTCACAGCCAGTGCATCACTCCAAGTTTTACTAATGTATTTCGGCAAGTGTTTCAAATTAAACAAGTTACGTGAAAAGCTGTACAAAAAGACTACCTGTTGAGGTTCAGCCGGTCTTATCTTGGGCGGTTACGCTTGTATAATTGCCTGTGAATCCCGATGCTGTATATCATAGATGTCACAGAGACATAACGGCACAGAAGGAGGCCATTCGGTCCATTGAGTCCATGTTGGCTCTCGAGAGCAATTCAGTCCGTCCCATTCTCCCGATTTATCCACATACCCCTGCAGGATTATTTCCCTCAAGTGTCTATCCAGTATCCCCTTGAAAACATTGGCCCAGTAATTCCTCTCTGAACGCGTGAGTACGGTCGGGGTACTCACGCGTGTGGCCGGAAGAAATGCCGGCGTTCAGCATGCACAGCGCATGCGGAGAAAAGCGGCATTTCCACTCCTCTGAACGAAGGGGTTCAGAGGCACAGCGCGTGCGACTACACAGGCAGCGCGTGCGCAGTGAACTTCGTCGATTTCATTCATGGATTCAGTGAGGGTAAGTCCTGACAACTTGGAAATAAAAAAAGCAGGAGTAAAGCTATCGAGAGGCTGCGGAGGAAAAAGTCAGTCATCGTGGAGCTTCTGAAAGTCTTCTATTTCTGTTTGGGAAAGGGAGGAAAGTTATTTTAAGAAAGGCTGAGGTAAGTTAAAAAACATTTTTTTGTTTAAAACGGTTTTTCAGTACTGTAGTTAGAACGAGCAATTCTTGTGGCTGTGGGCAAGGCCTCATTGAATTTATTTTAATAAAATGTGAAATTTATTTTTAAAAATAATGAAATGCTTACAAAATGAAATAGTCATCAGTAATATTTATTAAGTATGTATGTATGTATGATTGTATGTATGTCTGTATATATTCCATTTAGGATGTGCATTTATGTATGTATTCCCTTCAGTACGTGGATGAATGTATTTATGTAATATCTGCAAATGTAATTTTAGAAAAAGATGTAGGCCTGTGATATTCATCAGGCGGGAAGGATGTGTTTGCAAGCTGTAAAAGCATGCTTCCTGGCATAGGCCGAGTTGATGTTATAGGCACTCAGTTTATTAAAATAAGTGTAACAACTATTTCCATTTATTCCGTACAGGTACGTCTGTGTGAGGAGTAGTCCTGTGAGCGAGGAAAATGCCCTGTTGTAGAAATTTTGCCGTGATGCTATTTGAGTATTTGCTGCAAAGAAATAGGAATGCCAGGGAACAACGTAGAAGATTGAGGAACCATGAACGTCTCCTGATCAGAAGGAACAACTACCCACCCCACAGAGTTTACAGGGAGAGGCGATCATTTGAAATGCTGTTCGAGGAGTTGTGTATCAGGCGGCTGCGCTTCAGTAAAGAGGCAATTGGACGACTATGTGACATGTTGAAGGCAGACTTGGAGCCACGCTGGAAGACCCGCACTGCCTTGTCAGTGAACATGAAGGTAACCACAGCATTGAACTTCTTTGCAAGTGGATCATTTCAAGCAGGCACCGGTGACATAACCAACATCTCCAAGAATGCTGCGAGGGTCTGCATTCACCAGGTCACAGCAGCCATTTGCCGTAGGATTTCTGATTTCATTATGTATGACTTGTCCACTCGTCATCAGAAGGAGATGGCCTTAGCATTTCATCGCATTGCTGGATTCACCAAAGTGATTGGGGCCACCGATGGAACACATATTGCATTGAAGGCACCCAAGGATGCACCTGTGACATTAATTAACAGGAAGGGGTATCATTCATTGAATGTAATGATATTATGTGATGCGCACCTGAGGATCCTAAACGTTAATTCAGGACACCGGGGAAGTAATCATGACTCCTTCATCCTCCGTAACTCTAAATTGTATGATTCTCTCAGCAAATTGCCTATAGGATCCGCATGGATATTGGGCGACAAGGGCTACCCGCTAAAACCATGGCTGATGAACCCCCTACCGCAATAACAATAATGAGGCTCAGGACAGATACAACCAGGCACACGTGACTACACGTCAAGTGGTGGAGATGACAATAGGAGTTCTGAAATCACGCTTCCGGTGCCTGGATAGGTCAGGGGGGACCTTGCAGTACTCTCACCAGAAAGTGGCAAGGATTGTGCTGGCCTGTTGTGCTTTGCACAACCTTGCCCTGCAGGAAGGACTGACCCTTAACAATGAGGAACAGCTGCCTGTTGAAGTGGAGGATGAAGGCGATGGCAATGTGCATGCTGCCAGGCCTCATGGAGAGGAGCCAAGTGCCGCCGAATCAAAGGCTGCTCGCGAACTGCTGGTAGCCAACACCTTCACGCAGTAGTTATGCCCTGTACCTACCCCTCCCCCCGCAAGGCAAAGACAGAAGCAGACACATATTGAAGTGAAACAGTTACCTTTTATTGCATAATCAAACACTTTTCAGATTCAGTTTCAATGTATAAAGTGAATAACTTGTAAATTTTAAGTAACAGTTATGAACGTTAAAAAAAATTATGGACAGGAACAGTGAGGAAGTGTTATTGGAAAGAATTCGTCTTTACTTGTCTTTCTTCGTTCAAGGATGTTAATGACCTACTTTATGCAATTTAAAAATGTTAATGTTAACAGTTTTGAAATCACTTTGTAAACAGGATTAACTAATGTGTGTTTGATTCTAAAATTAAGATGCTAACTACCTCTTTCAATGTTTTCAAACATGTGCAAAATGGTGACTGTTAGAAAAGTGTAAACATTTTACAGTAATTTTTACTTTCTTACTGCAATACAGACATTCAAAGTGCAAACTAGCTATTTTACAATTTTGTAACATTTGTTGTAAAAGTTTTTGAAGTTAAATAAAAGTTTTAATTCTTTCAACATTGATTACTGGGTGTACTGCTGAAACGATAAGGTTACCTATCCTTTCCTTCATAAATGAACACTTGAATTTAAATATGTAAGAAAACATTTAACATTTAAATAAATTGAAAAATATAACAATTTAACGATTTGCCAACTGGCCAGTGTGACTAAGGGTTGAAGGTGGCGGAGTGAGCTGAAAGTGACACTCTAACGTTTCCTGCGCCTTTTCTGTACCCGTGACTGGAGCCCTCCAGATCTATTTGCAAGGGCCCTGTCAGATTGTTCCTGCTCTTCAGCAGCGGCTTGAGGAAAGGGTTGTTGCTGAGGCAATTCTACGCTGCCCTGCATCATGACTTGCGCAGCTGCTGGCTCCTGGGACCAAAGTGGCTCTGCACTGTGACCTGGGGAGGGCATTTGTGCTGGAGTCAGCGTTATGCCAGTACTGATAGCTCCAAGCGAATTAAGCAGTGCAATCATAGTTTCATTAAACTTCACCAACTGTGAAGATATCTGATTAAGAGAATTATCATTAAGCATCACCAACTGCGATGATATCTGATTAAGATAATTATCATTAAGCACCCCAAACTGCGATGATATCTGATTTAGTGTAATGCCAATATTCTCCATTCCCTGCCAGATAGAGTCTCTAGCGTCTACTTCCTTCTCAGTGAGAGAGCTCAGCAATTGCCTGAAACCTGCAATATCTTGCTGCTCATCTTGTAGGTGCTGCTGTACTTCTGCTACTCCCACCTGCACTGAAGTGTCCATATGGTGTCTGCCTGTGGAGCTACAGTCATCAGTGACTAGCACAGAGCCACAATGGCCAGGAGATGGTGAGATAGTGGCCAGCGACACAGGGTCTATACACTCCTGCTGCACTTGCTGACATAGAACTGGTTGCTCCTGTTCCTCAAGCACCTCAGCCACCTCAGTAACTGCTGCCATTGCATCAGAAAAACCTTTCACAATGCCCTCTGTGGCCGCTGGCTCCACGCAATGCTCATCCCGTGTGTGAGAGGTACTCGGTCCAGCTGTGGGAAGGAAGCAGAAAACATTTGCTAAGGTAAAGCACGATGTGCCACATCACAGATATTCAGAACACACCTAACCTTCTTTAACATATAGTTGCCCAGGCCAACTCACATTGAGGGTGAGCAATGTCTGTTTCAGATGCATCCGCGGGGCGATTGCTAGCAAATTCGTACATCTGCTGGACCCGTTCCTCATGTTCGGTCAAAACCCTCAGCATGGCAACACCACCGCCTGTGAGTGTGCGTTCCCTGGAGTTGTGAGCACTTTTACTCTGAAGTTGAAGCAGAAATAAGAGAATCACACAGCTGCATTTCTGACATGGACAGCGAAGGCTTTGAAGACTGGGTTGGGTGTTTCTTTACATCTTTGATTGAAGTTTTCCAGCTCCAAGCAATGGAATCAAGATAAGAGAACATTAGGTATCCCTGAGCTGGCCCCAAAGCCATAAAGTTTTATTGCTACCTCAGGTGACTTTACCAAGAAGTAAATTGACTGCAGTAAATGCATTGAGAAAGCCTTTATAAATCTGGCTAACTTAAATTCTAAGCAAAGTTACAGTACACTATAGTAATAACTGTACAAACCCTGAGAGATCGGAGCAAGTCACTGAATTTCTTGCGGCATTGTTCCGCTGTACGTGGAATGGTGGAGGTCGCGCTGACAGCGTGTGCAACTTCCGACAACGCTGCCATCTGACCTTTTTGCGGAGCTCTCGACTGCTCATTCTCCATGATGCGCAGGCGCCTCGCCTCCACCTCGTTGAGGAGATTGCTGAGGTCCTCATCAGTGAAGTTCGCAGTTCTTTTAATCACGTTAAATGTGCTCATTCCAGCCATTTCATTTTGCTAATTAACTGCAAAGAATTAATAGAATGTTTTCAAGGCTTTAAAAAATGCTTAAATAGCTTCAATTCTCTTTAAAACTATCTAAGAGTCATCAAAATCATTTAAACGTTCTTAAAATTTTATAAAAGTTCACAAAACATTCATAAAATTGCCGATAACTTACTTTCCCTGCAGCTGTGTAACTACGAAGTCCTCTGCAGCTGCTTGGAGAGATTGGGGGCGTGTCCTATTACAATGAGACCTTAAGGGGCGTGTCTCACTTGCACTGCGCGCTCCAGGCTTCGCGCTGGCTGCACTCCTGGGCGGCGTGACGTCAAACGCTGCCCGGGATTCTTCTGTTTCAAAATGGAATTCCAGGCGTCCCTGGAGGTGAACGGCAGGCGCGTCGGGTAAGTGCATATTGGGGGCTTGCACGCGCGGCAAGCCACCGACCCGAATTACTGCCCCATTGAATTTATCCATTTCCAACACATCAATCGACAGAGAGTTCCAGGTCCTCACCACTCACTGCGTAAACAAGATTTTCCTCACATCCCCCCCCTCTGTATCTCTTGCCAAAAACATGAAATCTCTTTCCCCTAGCCCTTGCAGCATCAACTTGTGGGAACAGACTTTCCCCATCTAGCCTATCCAAAACCATCATAATGTTGCACACCTCCATCAAATCACCCCTCAAACTCCTTTGCTCTAATGAAAACAATTCCAGGTTCTCCAACCTGTCCTTGTAGCTAAGATTCCCCTTCCCCGGAACCATTCTGGAGAATCTCCTTGGCACCCTCTCAAGTGACTTCACATCCTTCCTAAAGTGTGCTGACCAGAACTGGACACAATTGTCCAGTTGTGGCCTAACCAGCGCTTTATAAAGGTTCAGGATAACTTCTCTACTTTTGGCTGAATTCCTCTATTTGTGAAGCCCAAGATCCCATAATCTTTGCCAACCACTCTCTCAATATGTCCTGCCACCTTCAAGGACCTATGCACACTAGCGACCAGACTGGGACTATGTTCATCATAAAATAGTTCAGTTCTCGGTTTTCTGGTGATGGAGAAGCTGAAGAGACCAGTTGTTCAATGAAACTAGGGAATATCTATTAAACACATCGACATTGCTAACTAAAGTGGATGCGATACAATCAGCTTCAGTCAGTGGTCGGGTGGTCTGATGGATATGCTCCCTGGCTCAGGTTTTCATCTTTTTCTTTATCACAAGATTGCAAATTCGAGTTCCACCCTGGGCATTTTACACACCGGGTGAAAATGTCTCCTATACCGATCAGTGCTCTTTTACACCGGACCATTTCAAAAAGTATTTGACCTTATATAACGGAAGTAAGTAAATTGGTTTCACCGACTGAAGCTGATTGTTCATTTAAAACATTGTCGGCCTGGGAGCACAGGCTGGACTTTAACCAGAATGTTACCAGAGCAACAAGGGTTGGATTATGAGGAGATATTACAGAAACTAGGCATGAAATTCCTGGAATGTAGAAGGTTAAGGGGTCATTTCCTAAAGGTCTTTTTGGTTTCTGTAAGCAATTGATGGGCGAATAGAGACAACCGTTTCCCGTTGGTTTGGGTGTCTTGGACAAGGGGACATAACTTTAAAATTAGAGAGAGGCCATACAGGAGAGAAGGTAAGGAACATTTCATCATGCAGAATCAATGACAATTGAACGAATATGCAATAGAGTTCAGGAATGGAAACTAAATTCCCCCTCTCTCTTCCTTCTTGTCAATGTCCATTTTAACTTTCTGCTCTCAGCCACACAGTTTCCTGAGCATCCTTTATCAGTGAGAACTGCGAACATGGACAAACAACACTCGATTATTGATAAATATGGGGAGCATATTCCCGAGTGTTCACTGAAATCGTGTCCCTTAATATTGCGAAGCTTCCTCTCATTATTTACCAAGTGATGAGTTGTGTAAATCTCTCAGAAAGCTCAGGTACAGCACATGCGCATGGCTGCCCTGTCACGACTGGGTCGTTAAGGCATTGGACATCAGTGGGGTTTCCCCCCTAAGAGCACTGCTCGGAACAGGTTTAAGTGTAACTTGAGTGGCGGCAGTAAATGTTGTCCTCTGACCGTGTTTGGAATAGGCAGTTTTTGTAACTATATCAAAAATTTCCTTGCATCACCTTCTGGTGAGTCCAGGATTATTGTATATGCATCAGGAGCTGGCGAGTTCGGGATCAGTGCCTTTGCATCAGCTGATTGGAAGTCCGGGATTAGTGTCTTTGCATCAGCTGATGGCAAGTTCGAGATTAGCGTTTTTGCATCAGGGGCTGGCAGTCCGGGATTAATGTCTTTGCATCAGGAACTGGCGAGTCCGGGATTAGTGTCTTTGCATCAGGAACTGGCGAGTCTGGGATTAGCGTCTTTGCATCAGGGACTGGCGAGTTCGAGATTAGCTTCTTTGCATCAGGGGCTGGCAGTCCGGGATTAGTGTCTTTGCATCAGCTGATGGCGAGTCCGCGATTAGCGTCTTTGCATCAGGGGCTGGCAAGTCCGGGATTAGTGTCTTTGCATCAGGGACTGGCGAGTTCAGGATTAGTGTCATTGCATCAGGTGATGGGGAGTTCGAGATTAGCGCCTTTGACTCAGGGGCTGGCAAGTCCAGGATTAGTGCCTTTGCATCAGGTGCTAGCGAGTCCGGGATAATTGTCTTTGTATCAGGTACTGGCGAGTGCGTGATTAGTGTCTTTTCATCAGGTGCTGGCGAGTTCAAGCTTAGTGTCTCTGAATCAGGTGCTGGCGAGTCCGGGATTAGTGTCTTTGGATCAGTTGCTGGCGAGTCCGAGATTGGTGGCTTTGCATCAGGTGCTGGCAAGTCCGGCATTAGTGCCTTTGCATCAGGTGCTAGCGAGCCCGGGATTATTTTCTTTGCATCAAGTGCTGGCGAGTCCAGGATTAATGTCCTTGCATCAGGTGAGGGCGATTCGAGATTAGCGTCTTTGCATCAGGAGCTGGCGAGTCTGGGATTAGTGTTTTTGCATCAGGTGCTGGCGAGTCTGGGATTAGTGTTTTTGCATCAGGGGCTGGCGATTTCGGGATTAGTGTCATTGCATCAAGTGCTGGTGAGTCCGGGATTACAGTCTTAGCATCAGGTGCTGGCGAGTCCGGGATTAGTTCCTTTGCATCAGGTGCAGGCGAGTCCGGGATTATTGTCTTTTAATCAGTTGCTGGCGAGTCCGGGATAATTGTCTTTGCATCAGGTGCTGGCGAGGCCGAGATAAGTGTCTTTGCATCAGGGGCTGGTGGTCCCGGGATGAGTGTCTTTGCATCAGGTGCTGGCGAGTCTGGGATTAGTGTCTTTACATCAGGTGCTGGCGAGTCCGGGATTAGTGTCTTTGCATCAGGTGCTGCCGAGTCCAGGATTAGTGTCTTTGCATCAGGTGCTGGCGAGTCCAGGATTAGTGTCTTTGCACCAGGTGCTGGCGAGCCTGGGATTAGTGTCTTTGCATCAGCTGTGGCGAATCCGAGGTTAGTGTCTTTGCTTCAGGGGCTGGCAATTCCGGCATTAGTGCCTTTGCATCAGGTGCTAGCGAGCCCGGGATTATTCTCTTTGCATCAGGAGATGGCGAGTCTGGGATT
Source organism: Somniosus microcephalus (assembly GCF_052327205.1). Lineage (NCBI taxonomy): Eukaryota > Metazoa > Chordata > Chondrichthyes > Squaliformes > Somniosidae > Somniosus > Somniosus microcephalus. The sequence goes on along the minus strand of NW_028225181.1, from coordinate 24,467,987 downwards.
AGTGTCTTTGCATCAGGTGACGGCGAGTCCAGGATTAGTGTCTGCATCAGGAGCCGGCGAGTCCGGGATTATTGTCTTTGCATCAGGTGCTGGCGAGTCCAAGTTTAGTGTCTTGGCACCAGGTGCTGGCGAGTCCGGGATTCGTGTCTTTGCATCAGGTGCTGGCAAGTCCGGGATTCGTGTCTTTGCATCAGGTGCTGGCGAGTCCGGGATTAGTGTCTTTGCATCTGGTGCTGCCGTGTCCGGAATTTGTGTCTTTGCATCAGGTGCTTGTGAGTCTGGGATTGGTGTCTTTGCATTGCGTGCTGCCGAGTCCGGGATTAGTGTATCTTCATCAGTTACTGCCGAGTCCGGGATTATTGTATATTCATCAGTTGCTGGCGAATCCGGGATTATTGTATATTCATCACCTTCTGGCGAGTTCATGAATTGTGTCTATGCATCAGGTCCTGGCGAGTCCCAGATCGGTGTCTGTGCCTCAGGTGAATTCGAGTCCGAGTTCAGTGTCTTTTCACGAGGTGCTGCCTATTCCAGGATTAATGTATATTCATCAGTTGCTGGCGAGTCCGGAATTTGTGTCTCGGCATCAGGTACTGACAGGTACGGGACTAGTGTCTTTGGATCTCCTTCTGGCGAGTCCATGAATAATGTTCTTCCATCACGTTCTGGCGACTCCCGGATCAGTGTCTTTGCATCAGGTGCTGGCGAGTCCGGGATTAGTGTCTTTGCATTCGGTGCTAGCGAGTCCAGGATTATTGTCTTTCCATCAGGTGCTGGCGAGCCTGGGATTAGTGCCTTTGCATCAGGTGATGACGAGTCCGAGGTTAGTGTCTTTGTGTCAGGTGCTGATGGGTCCGGGATTCGTGTCTTTGCATCTGCTGCTGGCGAGTCCGAGATTAGTGCCTTGCATCAGTTGCTCACGAGTCCGGGAATAGTATCTTTGCATCAGGTGCAGGCGAGTCCAGGATTAATGTTTTAACATCAGGTGCTGGCGAGTCCGGGATTAGTGTCTTTGCATCAAGTGCTGGCGAGTGCCGGGATTAGTGTCTTTGCATCAGGTGCTGGCGAGTGCAGGATTAGTGCCTTTGCATCAGGTGATGACGAGTCCGAGGTTAGTGTCTTTGTGTCAGGTGCTGATGGATCCGGGATTCGTGTCTTTGCATCTGCTGCTGACGAGTCCGAGATTAGTGCCTTGCATCAGTTGCTCACGAGTCCGGGAATAGTATCTTTGCATCAGGTGCAGGCGAGTCCAGGATTAATGTTTTAACATCAGGTGCTGGCGAGTCCGGGATTAGTGTCTTTGCATCAAGTGCTGGCGAGTGCCGGATTAGTGTCTTTGCATCAGGTGCTGGCGAGTGCAGGATTAGTGCCTTTGCATCAGGTGATGTCGAGTCCGGGATTAATGTCTCTGCATCATTTGCTGGCATGTCCGGGATCAGTTTCTCCGCGTCAGTTGCTGGCGAGTCTGGAAGAAGTGTCTTTGCATCAGCTGCTGGTGACTCCAGGATTAATGTGTTTGCAACAGGTGCTGGCGAGTCCAGGATGATGCGCTATCAATTACTCATAAAAGACTGAGAGTTAGAAGAGTAACTAAAGGCTTTTATTAACAACAGAATGGAGGTCCGCCTGGCGTGGTCGACCGGTCCAGAAATACAAAGGGCTGGGGAGCAGTCACCTTTATACTAGGACCTGTGGGAGGAGTCAGCCGAGGCATGTCCAGGCATGTACACAGTGGAATACAAACAGGACAAACAGGAATACAAACAGTGGTTTACCACATTCACCCCTTGTTTAAAATTGAGTCCGGCGGGGTGAAGTGTATTAAAAGTTAGTGTATTGGAGTCTCTCCGGAGGTCTTGTCTGCCGCTGTGATCGGCGTGGCGACGGCAGGGGTACTGAAGCTTCCGGCGTCGAGTCCTGCGTGGGCTGTGGCACAGGCGTGTCGTCCTCGTAGATGTCGAGCGGGTCACTGGGCCCAGGCCTGCCATCTGCTGGGGCTGGATATCGGATCGTGGGGGGGGGTGGTAGTGGGTAGTGGGTTACTGCGGCCCCCGAGGGTGCAAGGTCTCTTATGGAGACTGTGTCCTCCCGCCCGTCCGGGTATGCGATGTAAGCATACTGGGGGCTGGCGTGGAGGAGGTCGACCCTCTCGACCAGGGGGTCCATTTTATGGGTCCTCACGTGTCTTCTCAGTAGGACCGGCCCTGGGGACGTCAGCCATGGCGGTAGCGATGTCCCCGATGTGGACTTCCTTGGGAAGACAAACATTTTCTCATGAGGGGTGGCGTTAGTGGCAGTGCAGAGCAGTGACCGAATAGAGTGGAGCGCATCGGGGAGCACATCCTGCCAGCGGGAGGTTGGAAGGCCCCTAGACTTTAAGGCTAGCAGGACGGCCTTCCAAACTGTCGCATTCTCTCTTTCCACCTGTCCGTTCCCCCGGGGGTTGTAACTGGTGGTCCTGCTTGTGGCAATACCCCTAGTTAGCAGGTACTGACGGAGTTCGTCGCTCATAAACGATGAGCCCCGGTCGCTATGGATATAGCTGGGGAAGCCGAACAGGGTGAAGAGGTTGTTCAGACATTTAATGACCGTGGCACTGGTCATGTCTGGGCAGGGGAAGGCGAACGGGAAACGGGAGTAATCATCAATAATATTGAGGAAGTACACATTGCGGTCGGAGGAGGGGAGAGGCCCTTTAAAATCAACGCTCAGGCGCTCGAAGGGGCGAGTGGCTTTTATCAGGTGTGCCCTGTCTGGTCTATAAAAGTGCGGTTTCCACTCAGCGCAGACTTGGCAGTTCCTGGTCATGGTCCTTGTTAAGTATGTGTATTGTATTGAACAATTAACACAAAGACTTAAACGTATAACTCAAACAGGTCTTTACTGGTTGGAGGTAGGGACTATACATAGGTCTTTACTTCATGCCCACAGGCGGGAACTGAGGGGAGATCAGTACCCACAGTACTATTTATACCCCTATGGCCAGGAGTGGTACTGCGTATCACTACGCCCAACAAGTAGTGCAGTCCTGTCCATAGGTTCAAAGTAGCACACATATTACATACACAACATTCCTCCCTTCCTAGCTTTACACTCATCTCCCCATTTAACATAACGTAATAACATATATACATATATGACTTCAGGTTTACATAACAGAATAACATAGATACATAGATAACTTCATGTCAAAACAGATCACAGATTCAGTCTCTGCGGAAAACAGTTCACAGATTCAATCTCTGTGGTGGAGTCGGTTCACGTTGCTGGAGTGACTCATTCAATAGTCCTTCCATGGATTTAACAGTTTGAACTTCCGAACTGAATTGGCTCCGTTCGGAGGGACCACGTGTGTGATCTGGTAGAGGTAATAATGGTTCAGATGGGTCATCTTCTGTTTCGACTTTTCCTTTTCTGCTTCTTGGAGACTCTCTGGGCTCCACTGTCAGCTGCCAGCTGCATGCGCAGTTCCTCCTTCTCTCCCTCCTTTTTCCGTAGTAGAGCCACCTTCTCCCGATGTTCCGTAGACTTTTGGTGCTCCTCCATGATTTCTGTATGGTGGGAGTCGAAGTTACAAGTTGGGCAGGACAGGACATAGTAATATTCGGTGTCGTCCTGATCTAGGCCAGCGAGAGGGTCTTCTATTTCCTCCATACCCAGCTGGGCGTTAGCCAGCTTTTGTTCCAAGTCCAGACATCTTTCCTGAAGAGACTTCTTCATGCGTACCTCTTCATCCAACTTTTTCTGGGCTTTCAGCAAGTCGTTTACTAATGACCTCATTTGAGATTTTACTACTTCAACTTCTTTTGGAGATTGATTGATCGGACTATTCAATCCCTCTACCGGAGCAGCTGTTTCAGCGGTCTGTTGTTCTACGTTGACGTGAGTCAGCGTACTTTTGGCATCCAAGGGCTGCTCTGTTGCAGTCATCTCAGTCTGTGTTGCCACCTCAGCTCTTCCAATAACCTTTGAGAGCTCCGAACCCCTTTCGTTTGAATATTGAAGTTCGTGTTCAAGTTTTTCCCATTTCAGAGTCCTGTCCTTCAGCATATGCAGGAGTTGGCTGACCGTTAACTCCTCTGACATCAGACGTTTTGTGTGCTCCTGCTCCATTTTCTCCATCAGCTGCTTCTGTTGTCTTTCCAGATTCTCCAACTCTATATCAAAGAACTCTTTCGTTGCATTCAACTCTTGCTCACAATGGTGAAGCATTTGTTCTAATTGCTATTGTAGTTTGAAATGGAGTTGAGTTCGAGCCCGGTGTCCCTCAGAAATGGGCACATCAGTAGACTTGCCAGACTCAGAATCCACAGTTAAACTATGTTGTTGTTGCTCAGTGGAATTCTGTGCTGAAACTTTGTCTTTTGCACCTGAGTTGGGCTTACCATCATCCGTTCCAGAGTCTGGGCCGACTATCTTCACCGAGTTCTCACTCGTTATTGTTTGTAGGAAATGCCAGTCCATATTCATTTTCCTAATCCACTCCCGTCCTAGTAGTGGAGGACCTCCTTCAGATATCACATATAAGTCCATTATTTGACTGTCTTCGCCCTTGTGGACCACTGCAACCTCTATTTTCCCGATGGGGTACACTCTTTGCCCCGTGTATGTTTCCAATATAATCCCCGTATCCTGTAGGGGAATATGTTGGAATAACTTTCCGTAATCTTTCTTATTTATGACCGTCAATGCCGATCCAGTGTCCAATTCCAGTTTTACTTGGACTCCTTCTATCTGAAGAGTGACCCAAATTGTCTGGAGGTCTGCACCCTTACCAGCGTTGAGTACTCTTAAGCTAGCCAGTTCATTACTGCTAGTGTCTGAATCGGACTCCTGTTCGGTCACCTTGTGTACCTTTGCGTATTTTCCTTGCGGTGACTTCTTGTTGCTGGTCTTCTTCGCTGACCTGCATACTCTAGCTATATGTCCAAGCCTACCACAAGTTCTACATTCTTGGTTTTTAAACCAACACTGGTTCTGATCATGCGTTGTCTTTCCACAACGATAACATTTGCCAGAACTCACACCCAATTTGTGTGCACTGAGCTCCGGTGACCGTAGCTGCATTACTGCCGTGCCTCTCGCTGCGGCTTCGTGTGCTGCTGCCATAGTGACCGCCTTCTCAAGCGTCAGCTCATTCTCCTCGAGCAGTCGCTTTTGTGTATCTTGTTTAAATGAACCACACACAAATTTGTCTCGAAGTGCCTCTGTCAGTCCCGTTCCAAACTGGCAATATTTCGCTAATTTACGCAATTCCAGCAAATATTCAGCATTGCTTTCATGCTGTAGCTGCCTTCTGTCGTAAAATTTAAATCGTTCCGCTAGCATCAGCGGCGTGGGGTTTAGATGATCTTTCAGGACAGTAACAATCTCATCGAACGTCTTATCCGCCGGTTCATCTGGTGATAACAGGTGTTTCAATTGCCCGTATGGTAAGAACCTGACTCGTCACCAGTGTTAAGTATGTGTATTGTATTGAACAATTAACACAAAGACTTAAACGTATAACTCAAACAGGTCTTTACTGGTTGGAGGTAGGGACTATACATAGGTCTTTACTTCATGCCCACAGGCGGGAACTGAGGGGAGATCAGTACCCACAGTACTATTTATACCCCTATGGCCAGGAGTGGTACTGCGTATCACTACGCCCAACAAGTAGTGCAGTCCTGTCCATAGGTTCAAAGTAGCACACATATTACATACACAACAGTCCTGACCTCCTCAATAGAGTAAGGCAGGTTGCGGGCCTTGATGAGGTGGAAGAACCTGGTGACCCCCGGGTGGCAGAGGTCATTGTGGAGGGCCCGCAGTCTATCGATCTGCGCGCTGGCGCAGGTGCCACGCGATAGCGCATCCGGGGGTTCATTTAGCTTCCCGGGCCGGTACAAGATCTCGTAATTGTAGGTGGAAAGTTCGATTCTCCACCTCAAGATCTTGTCATTTTTGATTTTGCCCCTCTGCTTGTTGTTAAACATAAAAGCAACTGAACGCTGGTCAGTGAATCGTTTTCCGGCCAGGTAGTGCCTCCAATGACGCACAGCCTCCACAATCGCCTGGGCCTCCTTCTCAACAGCGGAGTGTCTGGTCTCCGGGCCCTGGAGGGTTCGTGAAAAGAAGGCCACGGGTCTCCCCGCCTGATTGAGGGTAGCGGCCAGGGCAAAGTCGGATGCGTCGCTTTCCACCTGGAAGGGGATGGATTCGTCCACTGCGTGCATGGTGGCTTTGGCAATGTCCTCCTTGATACGGTGGAAGGCTAAGCGGGCCTCTGCCGTCAAGGGAAAAGAGGTGGACTTGATCAGCGGACGGGCCTTGTCTGCATAGTAGGCGTAATAGGAGAAAAACCCTAGGCACCTCTTCAGGGCCTTGAGGCAGTGGGGCAGTGGAAGTTCCATAAGGGGACGCATCCGGTCGGGGTCGGGGCTGATGACTCCGTGTTCCACAACACAGCCAAGGATGGCGAGGCGATTTGTGTGGAATATGCACTTCTCCTTGTTATATGTCAGGTTTAGGAGTTGGGCGGTGTGGAGGAATTTTTCGAGGTTTGCGTCATGGTCCTGCAAGTCACGGCCGCAGATGGTCACATTGTCCAGATAAGGGAAAGTGGCCTGCAACGCATTTTGATCTACCATCCGGTCCATCTCCCTTTGGAAGACGGAGACCCCGTTGGTGACGCCAAAGGGAACCCTAAGGAAGTGATAGAGGCGGCCGTTTGCCTCAAAGGCAGTGTACTGGCGGTCCTCAGGGCGGATGGGGAGCTGGTGGTACGCTGATTTCAGGTCAATGGTCGAGAAGACGCGGTACTGCGCGATCTGGTTGACCATATCAGCTATGCGGGGGAGTGGGTAGGCGTCCAGCAGGGTGTAGCGATTTATTGTCTGGCTGTAGTCGATGACCAGGCGCTGCTTCTCGCCGGTCTTAACGACCACAACCTGGGCTCGCCAGGGGCTGGTGCTGCCCTCAATAATCCCTTCTTTCAGGAGCCGCTCCACTTCGGTTTTAATGAAAACCCTGTCCCCGGCACTGTATCGCCTGCTCTTTGTGGCGATGGGCTTACAGTCGGGGGTGAGGTTAGCAAACAGTGGTGGGGGGGTGACTCTGAGTGTGGAGAGGTTGCACCTGGTGCGCGGCGGGCAATTTGGAAGCTGCTGGCTGCGGACTGTGAGTGGGGGTAGGGGTCCACCGTACGCCATCGTAACACTTTTAAGGTGGCACTGAAAATCTAACCCTAGCAGGACGGCAGCGCAGAGGTCAGGCAGGACCAGAAGTTTAAAATGATCGTACACGGTCCCGTCTACTACGAGTGTCACCACGCAGTAGCCGCCGATGTCCGCCGACTGGGACTCGGAGGCCATAGAAATCCGCTGTTGCGCAGGCAGGACTGGGAGAGAGCAACGCTGCACCGTGTCGGGGTGAATGAAGCTCTCCGTGCTCCCAGAGTCAAAAAGGCAGATTGTATCGTGGCCATTTACCTTAATGTCCATTGTGGAACTGGCCAGCTGGTGCGGTCTCGCTTGGTCCAGTGTAACGGATGCCAGCGTAGGGGTCGGTGTGTCGCTGCGGGTATCAGATGAGGCGGTGTCGGGGGCCTGCTGCGTCCCGGCTGTCGTCCAAGATGGCGGCGTCCATGATCCCCATGTGGCTGGAGGTGTCCAAAATGGCTGCTGTACCGGTGATTCGCACATGGCCGGGGAGGTCCAAGATGGCGGCCCGCATGGCCCACACACGGCGCTGCTGGGGTTCGGGGTGGCTTTGGCCCTGCAGACGCTAGCGTAGTGTCCCTTCTTCCCGCAGCCCGAGCAGATCGCGTTTTTCGCCGGGCAGCGCGCTCTGGGGTGTTTTGCCTGGCCACAGAAGTAGCATTTCTGGCCTTGGGGCACTGTTGTCTGGCCTTGGGACACTGCTGCGGTAGTTGGGCCATTGTTGGGGTGTGGCTGGGGTGGCACGGCGCTATGAGGCGGTCCTACCGTGTCCCAGGCTATCATTCCCCGCGGCGTCCACAGTGCAGAGGAGTAGGCATCCATGCCCTGGTAGGCTGCATCCAACGATAGTGCGAGTTCAGAGGCCTTGTTGAGGTCGAGGTTACTCTGCTCCAACAGTCGCTGTCGGGTGTAATTGGATCTGTGGCCCGCTACAAAAGCGTCCCGGATAAGTTCCTCTGTGTACACGGCGGCCTTTACATCCTTACAACCACAGGCCCGGCCAAGCACAGACAGTGCCTGAAGGTATTCCACGGTCGATTCCCCAGGTTGTTGTTTACGACTCCCCAGGAGGTGCCTGGCGTACACTTCGTTCACTGGGCGCGTGTACTGGTCCTTGAGGAGCTTGATAGCGTCCGCGTACGAGGTCGCGTCTTGGATGACCGAGTACACTCGGTGGTTCACTTTGGAGGTCAGGACATCCAGTTTGTCCTCGTCCGATTTGATTGCTTCGGAGGCGGTCAGGAATTTTTCGAAACACTTAAGCCAGTGAGTAAACTTGGTGGATGAGTCCGCCTCCCGATGATCTAAGTCCAGGCATGCTGGTGTGAGGATCTTCTCCATTATAAAAATGTTGTTAATAAAATTGATGCGCTATCAATTACTCATAAAAGACTGAGAGTTAGAAGAGTAACTAAAGGCTTTTATTAACAACAGAATGGAGGTCTGCCTCGCGTGGTCGACCGGTCCAGAAATACAAAGGGCTGGGGAGCAGTCACCATTATACTAGGACCTGTGGGAGGAGTCAGCCGAGGCATGTCCAGGCATGTACACAGTGGAATACAAACAGGACAAACAGGAATACAAACAGTGGTTTACCACACAGGATTAATGTGTTTCCATCAGGTTCTGGTGAGTCCGGGATTAGAGTCTTTGCATCAGGTGATGGCGAGTCCAGGATAAATGCCTCTGCATCAGTTGCTGGCGAGTCCGGGATTAGTATCTCTGCATCAGTTGCTGGCGAGTCCGTGATTATTTTCTCTGCATCAGTTGCTGGCGAGTCTGTGATTAGTATCTCTGCATCAGGGGCTGGCAAGTCCGGGATTATTGACTTTGCATTAGCTACTGGCGAGTCCGGGATTAGTTTCTTTGCATCAGGTGCTGGTGAGTCCGGGATTAGTGTATTTGCATCAGGTGCCGGCGAGTCTGGGATTAATGTGCTTGCCTCAAATTTTGGCGAGTCCGGGATTGGTTTCTATGTGTCAGTTGCTGGCGACTCCAGGATTAGCGTCATTGCATCAGGTGCTGGCGAGTCCGGGATTTGTGTCTTTGCATCAGGTGCTGGTTAGTCCGAGATTAATGTCTTTGCATCAGGTGCTGGCGAGTCCAGGATTAGTGTCTTTGCATCAGGTGCTGGCGTGTCTGGGATTAATGTTTTGCATCAGGTGCTGGCGTGTCTGGGATTAGTGTCTTTGCATCAGGTGCTGGTGAGTCTGGGATTAATGTCTTTGCATCCGGTGCTGGCGAGTCCGGGTTTAATGTCTTTGCATCAGGTGCTGGCGAGTCTGGGATTAGTATCTTTGCATTAGCTTCTGGCGAGTCCGGGATTAATGTCTTTGCATCAGGTGCTGGCGAGTCCGGGATTAGTGCCTTTACATCAGGTGCTGGCGAGTCCAGGATAAGTGTCTTTGCATCAGGTGCTGGCGAGTCCGGGATTAGTGTCTTTGCATCAGGTGCTGGCGAGTCCGGGATTAGTGTCTTTGCATCAGGTGCTGGCGAGTCCGGGATTAGTGTCGTTGCATCAGGTGCTGGCAAGTCCTGGATTAGTGCCTTTGCATCAGTGGCTGGCGAGTCCGGGAATAGTGTATTTGCATCTGGTGCTGCCGTGTCCGGATTAGTGTCTTTGCATCAGGTGCTTGTGAGTCTGGGATTATTGTCATTGCATTGCGTGCTGCCGAGTCCGGGATTAGTGTATCTTCATCAGTTACTGGCGAGTCCGGGATTATTGTATATTCATCAGTTGCTGGCGAGTCCGGAATTATTTTATGTCCATCACCTTCTGGCGAGTCCATGAATTGTGTCTATGCATCAGGTCCTGGCGAGTCCCAGACCAGTGTCTGTGCCTCAGGTGCAGTCGAGTCCGAGTTCAGTGTCTTTTCACCAGGTGCTGCCGATTCCAGGATTAGTGTACATTCATCAGTTGCTGGCGAGTCCGGAATTTGTGTCTCGGCATCAGGTACTGACAGGTCCGGGATTAGTGTCTTTGGATCTCCTTCTGGCGAGTCCATGAATAGTGTCTTTGCATCAAGTTCTGGCGACTCCCGGATCAGTGTCTTTGGATCAGGTGCTGGCGAGTCTGGGATTAGTGTCTTTGCATCAGGTGATACGAGTCCGAGGTTAGTGTCTTTGTGTCAGGTGCTGATGGGTCCAGGATTCGTGTCTTTGCATCTGCTGCTGGCGAGTCCGAGATTAGTGCCTTGCATCAGTTGCTCACGAGTCCGGGAATAGTATCTTTGCATCAGGTGCAGGCGAGTCCAGGATTAATGTTTTAACATCATGTGCTGGCGAGTCCGGGTGAAGTGCCTTTGCATCAGGTGCTGGCGAGTGCAGGGTTAGTGCCTTAGCATCAGGTGATGTCGAGTCCGGGATTAATGTCTCTGCCTCATTTGCTGGCATGTCCGGAATCAGTTTCTCTGCGTCAATTGCTGGCGATTCTTGAAGAAGTGTCTTTGCATCAGATACTGGCGACTCCAGGATTAATGTGTTTGCATAAGGTGTTGGCGAGTCCAGGGTTAATGTGTTTGCATCAGGTGCTGGTGAGTCCGGGATTAGTGTCTTTGCATCAGTTGATGGCGAGTCTGGGAATAATGTCTCTGCATCAGTTGCTGGCGAGCCCGCGATCATTTTCGCTGCATCAGTTGCTGGCGAGTCTGTGATTAGTATCTCTGCATCAGGGGTGACAAGTCCGGGATTATTGTCTTTGCATTAGCTACTGGCGGGTCCGGGATTAGTTTCTTTGCATCAGTTGTTGGCGAGTCCAGGATTAGTGTCTTTACATCAGGTGCTGGCGAGTCCGGGATTAGTGTCTGTGCATCAGGTGCTGGCGAGTCCGGGATTAGTGTATTCGCATCAGGTGCTGGCGAGTGCGGGATTCGTGTCTTTGCATCAGGTGCTGGCCAGTCCGGAATAAGTGTCTTTGCATCAGGTGCTGGCGAGTCCGGGATTAGTGTCGGCGCATCAGGTGCTGGCAAGTCCTGGATTAGTGCCTTTGCATCAGCGGCTGGCGAGTCCGGGATTAGTGTCTTTGCATCAGGTGCTTGTGAGTCTGGGATTGGTGTCTTTGCATTGCGTGCTGCCGAGTCCGGGATTAGTGTATCTTCAGCAGTTAGTGGCGAGTCCGGGATTATTGTATGTTCATCAGTTGCTGGCGAGTCCGGGATTATTGTATATTCATCACCTTCTGGCGAGTCCTTGAATTGTGTCTATGCATCAGGTCCTGGCGAGTCCCAGATCAGTGTCTGTGCCTCAGGTGCAGTCGAGTCCAAGTTCAGTGTCTTTTCACCAGGTACTGCCGATTCCAGGATTAGTGTATATTCATCAGTTGCTGGCGAGTCTGGAATTTGTGTCTCGGCATCAGGTACTGACAGGTACGGGACTAGTGTCTTTGGATCTCCTTCTGGCGAGTCCATGAATAATGTTCTTCTATCACGTTCTGGCGACTCCCGGATCAGTGTCTTTGCATCAGGTGCTGGCGAGTCCGGGATTAGAATCTTTGCATCAGGTGATGACGAGTCTGGGATTAGTGCTTTTGCATCAGGTGAAACGAATCCGAGGTTAGTGTCTTTGTGTCAGGTGCTGATGGGTCCGTGATTAGTGTCTTTGCATCTGCTGCTGGCGAGTCCGAGATTAGTGCCTTGCATCAGTTGCTGACGAGTCTGGGAATAGTATCTTTGCATCAGGTGCAGGCGAGTGCAGGATTAATGTTTTAACACCAGGAGCTGGCGAGTCCGGGATTAGTGTCTTTGCATCAAGTGCTGGCGAGAGCCGGATTAGTGTCTTTGCATCAAGTGCTGGCGATGCCGGATTTGTGCCTTTGCATCAGGTGATGTCGAGTCCGGGATTAATGTTTCTGCCTCATTTGCTGGCGTGTCCGGGATCCGTTTATCTGCGTCAGTTGCTGGCGAGTCTTGAAGAAGTGTCTTTGCATCAGCTGCTGGCGACTCCAGCATTAATGTGTTTGCATAAGGCGCTGGCGAGTCCAGGATTAAGGTGTTTGCATCAGGTGCTGGTGAGTCCGGGATTAGTGTCTTTGCATCAGGTGATGGCGAGTCCGGGATTACTGTCTCTGCATCAGTTGCTGGCGAGCCCGCGATCATTTTCTCTGCATCAGTTGCTGGTGAATCTGTGATTAGTTTTTTTGCATCAGGGGTGGCAAGTCCGGGATTATTGTCTTTGCATTAGCTACTGGCGAGTCCGGGATTAGTTTCCTTGCATCAGGTGCTGGCGAGTCCGGGATTAGTTTCCTTGCATCAGGGGCTGGTTAGTCCGAGATTAGTGTCTTTGCATCAGGTTCTGGCGTGTCCAGGATTAGTGTCTTTGCATCAGGGGCTGGCGAGTCCGAGATTAGTGTCTTTGCATCAGGTGCTGGCGAGTCTGGGATTAATGTCATTGCATCAGGTGCTGGTGAGTCCGGGATTAATGTCTTTGCATCAGCTGCTTGCGAGTCTGGGATTAGTCTCTTTGCATCAGGTGATGGCGAGTCCGGGATTACTGTCTTTGCATCAGGTGCTGGCGAGTCCGGGATTAGTGTCTTTCCATCAGGTGCTGGTGAGTCCCGGATTAATGTCTTTGCATCCGGTGCTGGCGAGTCCGGGATTAATGTCTTCGCATCAGGTGCTGGCGAGTCTGGGATTAATGTCTTTGCATCCGGTGCTGGTGAGTCCGGCATTAATGTCTTTGCATCAGGTGCTGGCGAGTCTGGGATTAGTGGCTTTACATCAGGTGCTGGCCAGTCCGGGATTAATATGTTTGCATCAGGTACTGGCGAGTCCGGGTTTAGTGTCTTTTAAACAGTTTCTGGCGAGTCCTGGATTAGTGGCTTTACATCAGGTGCTGGTGAGTCCGGGATTAATGTATTTGCATCAGCTGCTTGCGAGTCTGGGATTAGTGTCTTTGCATCAGGTGCTGGCGAGTCCGGGATTAGTGTCTTTGCATCAGGTGCTGGCGAGTCCGGGATTAGTGTCTTTCCATCAGGTGCTGGTGAGTCCCGGATTAATGTCTTTGCATCCGGTGCTAGCGAGCCCGAGATTAATGTCTTCGCATCAGGTGCTGGCGAGTCTGGGATTAATGTCTTTGCATCCGGTGCTGGCGAGTCCGGGATTAATGTCTTTGCATCAGGTGCTGGCGAGTCCGGGATTAGTGTCTTTTAAACAGTTTCTGGCGAGTCCTGGATTAGTGGCTTTACATCAGGTGCTGGCCAGTCCGGGATTAATATATTTGCATCAGGTGCTGGCGAGTCCGGGATTAGTGTCTGTCCATCAGGTGCTGGCGAGTCCGGGATTAGTGTCTTTACATCAGGTGCTGGCGAGTCCGGGATTAGTGTCTGTCCATCAGGTGCTGGCGAGTCCGGGATTAGTGTCTTTACATCAGGTGCTGGCGAGTCCGGGATTAGTGTCTGTCCATCAGGTGCTGGCGAGTCCGGGATTAGTGTCTTTACATCAGGTGCTGGCGAGTCCGGGATTAGTGTCTGGCCATCAGGTGCTGGCGAGTCCGGGATTAGTGTCTTTACATCAGGTGCTGGCGAGTCCAGGATTAGTGTCTGTCCATCAGGTGCTGGCGAGTCCGGGATTAGTGTCTTTACATCAGGTGCTGGCGAGTCCAGGATTAGTGTCTGGCCATCAGGTGCTGGCGAGTCCGGGATTAGTGTCTGTCCATCAGGTGCTGGCGAGTCCGGGATTAGTGTCTTTACATCAGGTGCTGGCGAGTCCGGGATTAGTGTCTGTCCATCAGGTGCTGGCGAGTCCGGCTTTCGTGTTCCCAGACTGAGATTTAGGATCTGGAACCAGATCTTCTGACAGCGTTTCTGGATGAATATTATTTCGATTTTTTTCTTTGATTCTCTCGATCAGATTCAGTTTTACGCAGAAACTTGAAGCGGTTTTGGTGAAACAGTCTGGAGGTGAAGGGCGAGTGTATTTGACGTGATGAGCTGCTGCTGCTGGATTGGATCCAATCCGTGTGGCTCGGGATACCGTCTGATCTCGGTCAGGGACAGTGCATTCTCCCTGATCAGTTTCACTCTGTTATCACCAATTGCCCCAGGTACCAGTGATTATATCTGGAATTCAGCACCATGGAGAGAGAGAGCAGCAACTGCCTGAGGTTATAGTCACCGGCTGCTGATTCACTGAGATCTCCAGGCCGGGGTTGGGGCTCCATTTGATTTGGGTCCCGGTTCTCCGCTTGTTCTCACTGGGAGAAGGAGTCAGATTCTCGCTCTCACCGAGTTGTTAAATTACTAAACAGGCCTCACTGAAGGAAGTAGAGAAATCGACATCAAACAACGAGCTGGATCGCACATTCTTGCCCTCGCTACAATCACTAATCCCTCAGAGCAGGGAAACACTTTCTGTGTGAGTTTCTGGGGGAATTGGACAGAACAGGGACAGGGAAGCTATTGGAACTTGGAGCGGAACAAGAACTTTTACATTTTGAGTCTATCTTCTGACTAACTTTATATTTCGCTGAATGCCCGTTTATGATCAATTTTTATGATTATGAATATGAAGCCTGACATTGCTGGGAACTCGAGCCACAGGAATGCTGCATTAATGGCGTGCACCATTATTAATAGATGAATGTTGAAGCATTGAGACACGAGATGTGTCGCGTTGCACCATAAACTGATGGGCTTCCACTAAAAATGGGGAATAACGGTGCTCAGCCGGGATGTGAACCTGGGACCTCTACACATTTTAATCAGTAAAAGCCCCTTAGCGAGAATCACACCACTAGAACTACGAGCCGGTGGCGATGTAGCCGTTCAGCCAGTTAAAATGTAGCTGCCACCCAAAGCATCCTTTCAGACCACTTCTGTCCATCCAATCTTGCATTCATTCCTGGAAATTCCTCTCCGACCCATCTAGGCGAGCAGAACTAGTGCAGGAAATCACCCTAGCCCTTAATTCCTTGCAGGATCTTCCTTTTGTAGGAAGAGATCTCTGCCCCAGCCAAAAATATGTCCAGCTCTCACTTGAAGGAATTCAGTGAATCGGCGTCCACTGTCCGAGCTGGCAGATTGTTCCAGAGCTCCACTCTTCTCTGGGAAAGAAGCAACTCCTGACATATGACCTAGATCTGGCCTTACACAACTTAACCTCCTCCTCCCTGAACTATTTAATTGGAACAAATTGTCAACTGGAACACAATCTACTCCCTTTATCATCTGATAAACATCGATCAGATCAACCCTCAGTCTCAGCATCTCGTAAGTGTAGAATCACAACTCGTTTAGCATATCTTGATAACTAAGATGCTTTATACTGGGAAGTAGTCTAGCAGCCCTCCTCTGCACCCTTTCCAAAGCAGGTTGTCCTTTTTCTCAAGGGGACTGACATACAAAAGGGATGAATATGTTCTACAGTTTATTAAGTTCTAGTTATACTACATCTCGAGTATTGTTTTCTGTTCTGGGCACCACGTGCAGGGAGGATATATTGGCCTAGGAGCGGTGCAGCGCAGATTAACCAGATTAATACTTTGGTTTACAATGTTAAATTATGAGGATTGGTTGCATAAACTTAGCTTCTGTTCCCTTGAGTTTAGATGATTGGTGTATGTTTTGATCATGGTGTTTAAAATGTTAAAAGTTTAATAGGTTAGACAGAGACAAACTATTTCCTCTGCTTGGAGAATCAGATACAAGGGCAAAAAACTTAAAATAAGAGCCGCTCCATTCCAAAGTCAAATCCGAAAGCATCTTTTCACATAAACGTTTGCAGGATTCTAAAGCTCTCTCCCCGATAAGTCCGTGGATGCTGGGGTTCAATTGTTGCTTTCAAGACCGAGATCGACACATTGTTGTTAGGTAAGGGTGTCAAGATTTATGGGGCAAAGGCAGGTAAATGTAGGTGAGGTGCAGATCAGCCATGATCTAATTGAAGGTCGGAGCAGGTAGCAGGCTGAAAGGACTACTCCCGGTCCTATGTATCCTGTTCTCTTTCTTCTCTTTTAACTTTGCCCTAAATTTGATGTCAGCAGAATGGATCACGAATTCTTCCTGTCACTCCTATTCTGGGAAGTATGTAACTCACGAAGCCACTCCACCGTTCCTTCTCCTCTTCCAGTTGTGACACAGCTAGAAGCAGAGGATGTCGTAATTGTACCAGGTTCAACCATACACAGCAGTACTGCGCAGCAGCCAGCAGAGGGAGCAGGTGATGCAATACTGCCAATCAGCCAGAGGAGGGAGCGGCACTACCAGGTGGTGGAATTATACACAGCGGCCAGAGGAGGGAGCAGCTCCACCAGGTGGTGGAATTATGCACAGCGGCCAGAGGACGGAGCTGCTCCACCAGGTGGTGGAATTATGCACAGCGGCCAGAGGAGGGAGCAGCTCCACCAGGTGGTGGAATTATGCACAGCGGCCAGAGGAGGGAGCAGCAGTGCAGACAAATGCTGATCCTGTAGAACAGATAAACACGGCGGGAGGGATTTTACCCTAACGCACTGGGAGTTCAAATCGACAACGTGCACATTCCAGCCTATAATGGAGCCCTTTGTACATGGTATTACAGAGATATAAATATTAGTAATATAAGAACGTAAGAAATAAGAGCAGGAGCAAGTTATACGGCCCCTCGAGCCTGCTCCACAATTCAATAAGATCATGGATGATCACCGACCTCAACTCCACTTTCCCGCCCGATCTCCATATCCTTTGATTCCCCTAGAGTCTAAAATGTGTATCTCAGCCTTGAATATATTCAAAGACTTAGCATTCACAGCACTCTGGGGTAGAGAATTCCAAAGATTCACAACCCTCTGAGTGAAGAAAGTCCTCCTCATAAATGTCTTAAATGGTCGACCCTTTACCCTGAGACTAGGCCCCCTCGATCTAGACACTCCACCGGGGGAAATAACCTCTTAGCGTCTAGCCTGTCAATCCCCTTCAGAACCTTGTATGTTTCAATGAGATCACCTCATTCTTCTAAACTCCAGAGAGTATAGGCCCAATCTACACATTATCTCATCATAGGGCAGCCCTCTCACCCCGAGAAACAATCTGGTGAACCTTCGTTGCATCGCCTCCAACGCAAGTATATCCTTCCTTAGATAAGGAGACCAAAACTGTGCACAGCACTCCAGGTGTGGTCTCAACAAGGCCCTGGAAAACTGTAGCAAGACTTCTTTACTCTTATTCTCCAACCCCCTTAAAATAAAGGCCAACATTCCATTCACTTTTCTTATTGCTTGCTGTACCTGCATGCTAGCTTTCTATGTTGGTTGCACAAGGGCACACACATCTCTTTGTATACCAACATTTGAAAGTTTTGCACCCTTTAAAAATATGCTGTTTTGCTATTCTTCCTACCAGAGAGAATGAACTCACATTTCCCTACATTATACTCCATCTGCCAGCGTACTGCCCATTCACTTAGTCTATCTATATCCCTTTGCAGACTCTTTGTGTTCACCTCACAGCTTACTGTCCAACCTAGATTTGAATCATCAGCAAACATGTAATCAGTAAACTCGGTCCATTCATCTAAATCATTAATATATATTGAAAATATCTGAGGCCCCAATACTGAGTCTTGAGGCACCCCACTAGTTGTTGCCTGCCAGCCTGAATAAAGATCAGTTTATCCCTACTCTCTTTTCTGTCCGTGAACCAATCCTCTATCCATGCTAATATTTTGCCTCCAACCCCATGAGACCTAATCCTGTGTAATAAAATTTATATGTGGCACCTTATCTAATGACTTTTGGAAATTCAACATCAACAGATTCCCCTTATCTATGCAGCTAGTTACATCTTCAGAAAACTCTAATACATTTTTCAAAAACGATTTCCCTTTCATAAAACCTTGTTGACTCTGCCTAATCATGTTATGATTTTCTAAGTGACTTGAAGCAATATCCTTAACAATGGATGCCAACATTTTCCCGACGACTGATGTCAGGCTAAATGGCCGGTAGTTCCCTGCCTTTTCTCTCCCTCTTTTCTGGAGTAGTGGTATTACACGTCCGACCTAATCCGCTGGGACCATTCCAGAACCTGGGGCATTTTGGGATATCAAAACCAAGGCAACCATTATCTCTTCAGCCACCTCATTTAGAACCCTAGAATGTAGGCCGTCAGCTCCCGTGGATTTGTCGGCTTCAATCGCATTAGTTTCTCTCGTAATTATTCTCTACTAATATTATTTAGGTTAAGTTCCTCACTTGTTTGATATACTAGTTTAAATTACATTGTCGGAGAATAAACAAGGTGGAACAGGCTCAAAAAATATGATCTGTTTCGGACTGATATCAGGAGAATTAACAACACTTAGAATGGACTCCAGGCAGAATGGTGGTGGTGGAAGCCCGGGAATGATACAGTAAACAATTGGATTAAGCAATGGGGCGAAGACTAGGTTTGTTCTGGAGGGCAGAATTAGAATGGGCTGAATGGTCTTTGTCACGGGTAAGGATCTTGTGATCAGTGCGGGTAGGAGTGAAAAATGTCCACCCCCCCAGTCTCCATTATTATTTACCTTAATGACTGTCTGCAAACTGAATAAGACAGGGACGTCAATCATCCTGGACAATATTTATCACTCAGTCAATATAACAAAGATAATTTATCTGGCCATTATCACCTTGCTGATTGTGGCAGGTTCTGTGCACAAATTGACTGCCACAGTTCCTAGTTAATGTACTAAAGTACTTCCGTGAATGTAAAGCATTTTGGGACATCCGGTGGTGGTGAAATGCGCTATATAAATGCACGTCATTCTTTTATCTTCTTCGGTGAGATGGATGTCCAGAGTGGGCGGGAGATCGAATTCCAATCCCAGCAAAACTCGTGCACAGTCATTGAGGTCGTTGAGGTGCCTTTCGTCCGGAATATTTGCACTCATCCTCTTCCCAATGTGCTTGAGATTCATGTGCATTGATTTGCAAACTTCTCTTTTATCTTTACACAAGTTTCAATGCCACTCAGAGGGCTGTGAATCTCAGGAATTCTCTGCCTCAGTGGGCTGTGCATGCTGAGTCTTTGAGCACATTGAAGGCTGAGACAGATAGATTTTTGGACTCTAGTGGAATCAAGGGATATGGAGATCGGGCGGGAAAGTGTAATTTAGGTCGATGATCAGCCATGAGCTAATTGAATGGTGGAGCAGGCCGGAGGGGCCGGAAGACCGACTCCTGCTCTTATTTCTTATGTTCTGATGTAATATCCGGGTGAAAAGTCGAGGTCAAAAGGAGGCTGGTCGGTGATTTGAACCCAGGCCCTCTCCCATGTTGCAGCAACAATTACACAAACCCCCAGACCAGCGGACCCAGTGGTGAACCCAGGCCCTCTCCCATGTTGCAGCAACAATTACACAAACCCCCAGACCAGCGGACCCAGTGGTGAACCCAGGCCCTCTCCCATGATGCAGCAAAAATTACACAAACCCCCAGACCAGAGGGCCCACTGGTGAACCCAGGCCCTCTCCCATGTTGCAGCAACAATTACACAAACCCCCAGACCAGCGGACCCACTGGTGAACCCAGGCCCTCTCCCATGTTGCAGCAACAATTACACAAACCCCCAGACCAGCGGACCAACTGGTGAACCCAGGCCCTCTCCCATGTTGCAGCAACAATTACACAAACCCCCAGACCAGCGGACCCACTGGTGAACCCAGGCCCTCTGCCATGTTGCAGCAACAATTACACAAACCCCCAGACCAGCGGACCCACTGGTGAACCCAGGCCCTTTCCCATGTTGCAGCAACAATTACGCAAACCCCCAGACCAGCGGACCCACTGGTGAACCCAAGCCCTCTCCCATGTTGCAGCAACAATTACACAAACCCCCAGACCAGCGGACCCACTGGTGAACCCAGGCCCTCTCCCATGTTGCAGCAACAATTACACAAACCCCCAGACCAGCGGACCCACTGGTGAACCCAGGCCCTCTCCCATGCTGCAGCAACAATTACACAGACCCCCAGACCAGCGGACCCACTGGTGAACCCAGGCCCTCTCCCATGTTGCAGCAATAATTACACAAACCCCCAGAGCAGCGGACCCACTGGTGAACCCAGGCCCTCTCCCATGTTGCAGCAACAATTACACAGACCCCCAGACCAGCGGACCCACTGGTGAACCCAGGCCCTCTCCCATGTTGCAGCAACAATTACACAAACCCCCAGACCAGCGGACCCACTGGTGAACCCAGGCCCTCTCCCATGTTGCAGCAACAATTACACAAACCCCCAGACCAACGGACCCATTGGTGAACCCAGGCCCTCTCCCACGTTGCAGCAACAATTACACAAACCCCCAGACCAGTGGACCCACTGGTGAACCCAGGCCCTCTCCCATGTTGCAGCAACAATTACACAAACCCCCAGACCAGCGGACCCACTGGTGAACCCAGGCCCTCTCCCATGTTGCAGCAACAATTACACAAATCCCCAGACCAGCGGGCCCAATGGTGAACCCAGGCCCTCTCCCATGTTGCAGCAACAATTACACAGACCCCCAGACCAGCGGACCCACTGGTGAACCCAGGCCCTCTCCCATGTTGCAGCAACAATTACACAAACCCCCAGACCAGCGGACCCACTGGTGAACCCAGGCCCTCTCCCATGTTGCAGCAATAATTACACAAACCCCCAGAGCAGCGGACCCACTGGTGAACCCAGGCCCTCTCCCATGTTGCAGCAATAATTACACAAACCCCCAGACCAGCGGGCCCAATGGTGAACCCAGGCCCTTTCCCATGTTGCAGCAACAATTACACAAACCCCCAGACCAGCGGACCCACTGGTGAACCCAGGCCCTTTCCCATGTTGCAGCAACAATTACACAAACCCCCAGACCAGCGGACCCACTGGTGAACCCAGGCCCTCTCCCATGTTGCAGCAATAATTACACAAACCCCCAGAGCAGCGGACCCACTGGTGAACCCAGGCCCTCTCCCATGTTGCAGCAACAATTACACAGACCCCCAGACCAGCGGACCCACTGGTGAACCCAGGCCCTCTCCCATGTTGCAGCAACAATTACACAAACCCCCAGACCAGCGGACCCACTGGTGAACCCAGGCCCTCTCCCATGTTGCAGCAACAATTACACAAACCCCCAGACCAACGGACCCATTGGTGAACCCAGGCCCTCTCCCACGTTGCAGCAACAATTACACAAACCCCCAGACCAGTGGACCCACTGGTGAACCCAGGCCCTCTCCCATGTTGCAGCAACAATTACACAAACCCCCAGACCAGCGGACCCACTGGTGAACCCAGGCCCTCTCCCATGTTGCAGCAACAATTACACAAATCCCCAGACCAGCGGGCCCAATGGTGAACCCAGGCCCTCTCCCATGTTGCAGCAACAATTACACAAACCCCCAGACCAGTGGACCCACTGGTGAACCCAGGCCCTCTCCCATGTTGCAGCAACAATTACACAAACCCCCAGACCAGCGGAACCACTGGTGAACCCAGGCCCTCTCCCATGTTGCAGCAACAATTACACAAACCACCAGACCAGCGGACCCACTGGTGAACCCAGGCCCTCTCCCATGTTGCAGCAACAATTACACAAACATCCAGACCAGCGGACCCACTGGTGAACCCAGGCCCTCGCACATGTTGCAGCAACAATTACACAAACCCCCAGACCAGCGGACCCACTGGTGAACCCAGGACCTCTCCCATGTTGCAGCAACAATTACACAAACCCCCAGACCAGCGGACCCACTGGTGAACCCAGGCCCTCGCACATGTTGCAGCAACAATTACACAAATCCCCAGACCAGCGGGCCCAATGGTGAACCCAGGCCCTCTCCCATGTTGCAGCAACAATTACACAAACCCCCAGACCAGCGGACCCAATGGTGAACCCAGGCCCTCTCCCATGTTGCAGCAACAATTACACAAACCCCAAGACCAGCGGACCCACTGGTGAACACGGACCCTCTCCCAAGTTGCAGCAACAATTACACAAACCCCCAGACCAGCGGAACCACTGGTGAACCCAGGCACTCTCCCATGTTGCAGCAACAATTACACAAACCCCCAGACCAGCGGACCCACTGGTGAACCCAGGCACTCTCCCATGTTGCAGCAACAATTACACAACCCCCCAGACCAGCGGACCCACTGATGGAAGCAGCTACACTCAAGAGGTAACCATAATCAAACCATGTGTTGGTCATTCTTGGTAACCAGAGCACTTGAGACCGAGGCAGCTCTGACTTTGCCTTCACCACCTGTCTTCTAAAGCGCCGCACTGCTCCTATGATTGATAAATAAAAGTCACTAATAAATCCAATAAAGATTTCAGCAGAAACTTATTGGGCATAACAGTGTTTAGTATGTGGAATTCGCTACTACTCTGTTTAGTGTTTTTCTAGTCAGTTTTCTATCCACTCTGCCACTTGCCCCCATTTGGAATATGTGTTGAGGAGAATAGCATAGTTGCATTTGTAAGGAACCAAATGAACACATGAGGGAGAAAGGAATATAAAGATATTCTGATAGGGTTAGATGAGGTAGAGTGCGAGAAGGCTTGTGTGGAGCATTACCACTGCCATGGACCACTTGGGCTGAATGGCCTGTTTCTGAGCTGTACATTCTATGTAATCTTAGATTCAGTGTTCGGCCTTTCAGGA
The DNA here is from genome assembly GCF_052327205.1 of Somniosus microcephalus. NCBI lineage: Eukaryota > Metazoa > Chordata > Chondrichthyes > Squaliformes > Somniosidae > Somniosus > Somniosus microcephalus. The sequence goes on along the minus strand of NW_028225181.1, from coordinate 24,445,190 downwards.
GTGATGTCTGGAAGCACTTCTTCCCAAAAAGGGTAGTGGAAAATTTGAAACTGAAATTGATATTTTTGTCAGCAATGTTATTAAGGGATATGCAACCAATGCGGGTAAATTAAGTTCAGATACAGATCAGCCTTGATCTCATTGAATGGCGGGACAGGGTCGAGGGGCTGAATGGCTTCCTCCTGATCCTATGTTCTTATATTACACGGAATTTTATTGGCGGTCTGTTAGAATCGCAGTCCAGCCCTTCCCACTGTCACATCTTCTAAAATCTGCACCGATGATTTTCACTGGTGTCAGTTTCACTAACTTGAGCTACTTTTTAGTGTCAAAAGCAAAGTACTGCGTGTCCTGGAAATCTGAAATAAATCAGGAAATGTTAGATACACTCAGCCGACCAGGCAGCATCTGTGGAAAGATTCTGATGAAGGGCTTGTGATGAAATGTCACCGACCTGAGGCGTTAACTCTGTGTCTCTCTCCACACAGGCCGCCTGATCAGCTGAGAGTTCGCAGCATTTTCTGTTTCTACTGTTTAATGAGTTCTCGGCATCAACTGTGCTGATCCTACACTCGTCCCTCCGCCTGGTGGTTCGGATTAGGCGATCTAACCTCCTCGGCACAGGTTCGATGCCCGATCAGGGAAATGTTAAATTAAACTGAACATTATTAAATTAATAATATGATATTAATGAAACTCTGTGAAAGATGAATAATTGTTGTAATCACCATTGACAACTGATAATTTTCTGTTTCAGACTGAGGGAAATACATGGTAAACGAGTGACAGTGGAACTTTAATCAGTTTCAGTACTTTGCCTGTGATGAACATCCACCCGTCTCATTTGACAGGCTGCATTTTAAGACGCTGGTTAATAAATGTTCAGTGTTTATTGCACCCGGAATCCGTTATTAAATTTAACAGGAACGGCCGATTCTTGCCCCTTTTCACAATAGAGAAGAAACTCGTCCCAGGAGATTCATCTGGAGCAAGTTCCAAATATTGTTTCCACCCGGGATTGAACCGGGCACCTTTCGCATGTGAGATGAATGTGATACTGACTCCACTACGGAAACCTCGACTTGCCTGAGTCGAGGACGTTTCTAGGGGAAAGGTGAGGCGCTGAGCCACCTCTCTCTGCACTGACACTGTTATTAAACAGCATTTATTAAACTAAACAACATCAATTCAGTCCCACACTAAAAGGTGAGGCGCTGGACCACCTCTCTCTGCACTGACACTGTTATTAAACAGCATTTATTAAACTAAACAACATCAATTCTGTCCCACACTAAAAGGTGAGGCCCTGAGCTACCTCTCTCTGCACTGACACTGTTATTAAACAACATTTATTAAACTAAACAACATCAATTCAGTCCCACACTAAAAGGTGAGGCGCTGGACCACCTCTCTCTGCACTGAGACTGTTATTAAACAACATTTATTAAACTAAACAACATCAATTCGGTCCCACACTAAAAGGTGAGGCGCTGAGCCACCTCTTTCAGCACTGAGACTGTTATTAAACAACATATATTAAACTACACCACATCAAATCGGTCCCACACTATAAGGTGAGGCGCTGGGCCACCTCTCTCCGCACTGACACTGTTATTAAACAACATATATTAAGCTAAACAACATCAATTCGGTCCCACAGTAAAAGGTGAGGCACTGAGCAGCCTCTCTCTGCACTGACACTGTTATTAAACAACATATATTTAACTGAACAAGATCAATTCGGTCCCACACTAAAAGGTGAGGCGCTGGGCTACCTCCCTCTGCACTGACACTGTTATTAAACAACATTTATTAAACTAAACAGCATCAATTCGGTCCCACACTAAAAATGAGGCCCTGAGCCGCCTCTCTCTGCACTGACACTGTTATTAAACAACATATATTAAACTAAACAACATCAATTCGGTCCCACACTAAAAGGTGAGGCGCTGAGCCACCTCTCTCTGCATTGACACTGTTATTAAACAACATATATTAAACTAAACAACATCAATTCGGTCCCACACTAAAAGTTCTCCTCCAGTCTCCTTCACAAAGCTTTCACTGATGAAAGCTACACAAGTCACACAGGGAAAAAGCCTTCATTTCACAATCATTAAATACAAGCCTAGTTTCTGTAATCTCGCCTCATAATCTAACCCTTGGAACACTGGTACCATTCTGGTGAAAGTCCAGCCTGTGCACCCAGGTCGACAACGTTGTAAATGAACAGTCAGTTTCAGTCGGTGAAACCAATTTACTTATTCCCATTTCTTCAGGCCAGCGAAGTTTTGAAACTGTCGGGTGTAAAAGGATTTTGTTTCTTATAGGAGACGTTTTCACCCAGTGTGTAAAATGCCGAGGGTAGAACTGGAACTTGCAATCTTGGGATAAACAACACGCTCAACACCTGAGCCAGGGAGCTGGTCCCACAGGCCCCATGACCACTGACTGACGCTGATTGTATCGGGTCCGCTTTATTTATCAGTATCGATGTGTTTAATATATATGTTCGCTTCCTTCATTGAGCAAGTGGGCCCTTCATCTTCCCCGTCACCAGAAAACTGAGCAGTGAACTGTTTTATGATGAACATAGTGCCCGATATGTGCAGCATTAGGATTCACAGGCAAATAGACACGCAAAACACACCAAGATAAGACGATCTGACTCCCATACCGACACTTTTTTGTGAAGTGTTGCAAGGAACTGTTTTAATTCAAATATTTACTGACATAAATTAACATATTTGTTGTTCTGTATGGCCGGGAATCGAACCCAGGTCAACCAGGTGGCAAGCAAGAATCCTACTCCTGATCAACCAACGTTCACACTACACCCACGCAAAATTTCCAAAACAACCCAACTATATTTGCTTTTTGTTAATACAAGGCGGAGCAGAATAAAGCACAAAGCAACAAACTGCAAATGGGGAAAACGGAATTATTCAGAAAATGCTGGAAAATGTCCGCAGATCCGGGAACAGCTTTGGAGAGAGAAACAAAGGGTTAACATTGCAGGTCGATGAGCTCTCCTCAGAACTAAGGTATTGCAGCAATCCAAAGTATTGCCGATAGTTTTATTCAAATTGATTATTCCGTGCTCTGTTCTGTGTGACAGTCTGCAGAACACTTGTGGAATTTGGTCAAGCCTCCCAGCATGCCTTGTTGAACAGTTAGTTTAGCAGTTCCTTTATTGAAATAATACTTTAATCAAGCTCAGCTCATTTCACAGGTAACTAATGCAGCTTTTTCGCCAATTCTTCGGTATCCTTTAAACTGGTACTGAAATTGTTAACATTCTTCAAAGGGGAGAGGGTGCTGGGAGCTGAATAGCACTTTTTCAGCTGGCACAGACACGATGGGCCAAATGGCCTCCTTCTGTGCCGTAAATTTCTATGATTTTGAAGATAACAATCAGTGTGAGCAACACTGAGCCAATCCGCTGCCAGCAGAGTTCGGACCTACGCCAGAAAACCCCATTGGATTTCAAGTACCAACCCTTTAACCACTCGGCCATCACAGCTGCATAGAGACCGCCTCCAACAAGTTAAATTCTCAAATTCTGACGCTGAACTGTGTGTTTAAACTGGGCAATTATAACCGCGCTGGTTTGTGTCCTGGGACAAACATGTGGTTTGCAGCTGTCAATCACAACACGGTTTGGAGGGAACTTGCTGCATTAATCGAACCACCACCAGCCTCCAGCTGTCAATCAGCTCTCTGCATCAGAGCGAGAGAAAGAGAGAGACTGTCAGAGAGCTTCCTGCTTCCAGCCCTGAGGTTATTACACTCACCAGCTGATCACCCACACCCCGCTGTCATAAATACTGGACATTTTTACCGAGACCCTTCAAATACTGTCTATAAAATGAGAAAAGGTCAAAGTTCATCACAATTCGGTTGAATGGAACAAAAGTTAATAAACTTTTCACCGTCACTCGGTAAGCACGTTCGAAATTCCTTCTATCGGTAGAATAAATTATCGGCTGTTAGATATTTTTCCACTGGGTTGAATAATTACAGTGTGAGGAATGTTCCAGCGTCCTAAACCAGGGGAACGCACCGACCGAGCTGTGCCTTGATCGTTTCTGGGCAGTCGGACAGTTTTCCCATCATTCCCAAAGCGGATGGGCAGATTCTCAAAGCTGCTGACTGGGTTTTTCTTTGGTTCCTTTCGATTTTCCCGCTGTCGACTGGCAATGTATTCCAAACCTCGTGCCAACCCTCCCATCGTGTCCTAGCCTTGATTGAAAGCGACCCACAACAACCCCAACCTCGTCACCTACCCGCTGACTGACACACCTGCGGTCACAATCTGCTTCAGTGAGATGAATGTCCAGAGCGGGTTCAAGGTCCAATGCAACTGCGAGCAGAGCAGAGCGCTTGAGAGCGAAACATCTTCGCTGTTTGTGCCTGTCTTCTAAAGCGCTGCACTGCTGCACTCAGACAGTTCGTGATCTGTTTGGGCGATAATGTATCGAGGCCGCAGGTGCCCAGCAGGCGCCCATCCCGATGCATCAGCACAGATTGCTGGCGGAGGGGTGACTTAGATGCTGCTTGATAATTTGGTTAATTTCCCCTCTTGTTAGCTACCTGTAACTGAAGGAAAGTATTTTAAGATCAAGCATTCTAAACTGCAATTTAAAGAGGCGGGTTGAGCTGTCAACTGCTGCAGTCAGAGTTTGTGCTTAACTGTAGTTGTAAAGTGTTTAGGCTAATATAGAGTAGGGAGCTAGTGGGGAACCGGCAACTGAACAAATTCCCCATCCGTAAGTGCCCCACTGTTCTACTCATACAGTAATGTACATCCCTTTTTAAGCCTGAACATCTTTGAAGAGGAACCAGCGCCCGACTGAAAGACAAAGCTCAGATATGGATGGGAGTTCTCACTCTCTCTCCTATATTTCACTCTGTGAGGAGGGAGAATGAAATTCCAATGAAATAGTTGTTCATTTTCTTTTCAGTAATCCTAACAGAAAACATGTGTATTGAAACCGCCATTTGATAAGCGAACAGATAACCTGTTTTAGTAACACATGTTGACCAGGACACACGGACATCTATGTGAAATATTTTCCTGCTGCCCGTTAAAATCATGTAAAGCATTGTCACTTTTATTTTGTTGTTAAATTTCACAAATGAGATAATAATCATGAATAATGTCAAGACAAAATGCCCCGCCCCAATGTCAGCCCAGGATATCCGGTACTTTAAACAGTGTTGAAAACAGTTTAATCACAGACCCGAACTTCAGCGATGTCCCCGGTAACAGAATTCACCAGCTGCCTGTTACAGCGTTATGACAGTGAACTGCTTTGTTTATTTCCCTGTACTTTTCCTTCTCTGCTTACTCCCTGTCTCAGCTTCCAAAATCAGATATCCCATTCGCACCAAGCTGAATTTGTACTTAGAAACCAGCCGCTAAATTTAGAGTTGAGGGACGACTCGACAGAAAGGCATTGCGAAAGCAAGGCCGGCCTTCGGAAGCAAAATAGTTGGACAGCACACGAAATTTCCTTGGCCTAATGGATAAGGCGCCAGACTTCACTACTATTTGTAATTGGGATTGCTGTCAGTTCCGCATCATTCTCTGTCTGTTTAAACCAGGTCAGTCTGTATTTTAGTCTTTTGAAATGGAGTGCGAATTCAGCTGTGATGACCGAGTTGTTAAGGTGCTGTGTTCGAAGTTAGATTGGGTTTCCTAGCGCAGGTGCAAACCCAGTTCGGAGCGCATTTGTTCATTAATTCGAAATATGTTCATCTTTTCCTAAATCCATTCCTTTATATGAGCTGTTGCCCTGAATTTGCACACAATTCTCCCCACAACAACTTATTGCAGGCGTCGATGCGGTGGCGTGGCATAATGGATAAGGTGTCTGAATGCTGGTGCTGATGTTATCAGAAAATTGAAGGTTCGAGTCCTGCTGCGGTCGTTTCACTCATTGGCTGAAATGTTTTCTTCTCTGTTCTTAATCTGTATTAAAACCGACCATTCCGGACAGGCTTTCACCTGAAGTATCGGAAGGAATTTTGCTTACAGAAGCTGACTGCACATTTCAATATTGCCGATCTGGGTTCCCGGGCAGGACAAGTGGTGAAGGGGACTTTGCGGCAGGTTATTGACATCCTGAGAGACAGAGCAGTGGCAGGAACTCAGTACTGTGGCCAATCAGGCCCATAAATAGGCAGACACCGAGCCACAGTAGTTCGTCATTCAGTCGAACCTGGAGTTCTGCACTCAGCAAACGAAGAGGTGGAGAATAAGAGAGACACTACATCAGACGGCCAGGGCAGGAGACAACGAGACAGGCAGACATTGGAGCTGGCTGTGAGTCAGCACTGCAGAGAAGCAGACTGTAATCTTTGCCTTTACCCTGATTTGACAGTAATAATTAAAATCCCTTCTAGTTCGGTCCCTTTCTTTAGTCCTGCACAGCAGCCGTGACAATAACCTAGCAGATTTTCCAGTTGAGCCGAATCCGAGTCCTTTCCCCAGACGCCAGGAGAAATTCCCTAATTCCCGGGTCCATTGTATCAAGCAGAAGTTAGCAGCAAAACGTTTTATTAATGTGACTGAGTTAATCATTAAGGCTTAAGAAGCTGGTACCCTGTAAACCAGAGCTCCGTGTATCAGATTAAGTAAAGTTTTAAGGAATGACTCTATCAGGGGTAGGATTCCTAAGACTGTGTGTGAGCTGCACCGGATCGGATCCGTTCTATAAAATCCCGGCTCAGCAGCTCCCCGCCTACTGCGGCTGGAATAGAGAGCGTGGATCCTGCACTGTTGCTGAGGCGGTCTGGCTGCTGCTGCTTCAGTCTCTCGCACTCCGAGAGGCCGGGCGGGGGGCCGCACTCAATCTCGCTCTCTGTGGGAACGACTTCAATACATTCACTGTGGCGCAACGGTAAAGTGTCGAACTCCAGTTCAGAAGACTGTTCGTAAATCACGCGGAGTGACAGAGAATTCACACACGTCAGATCGTGGATTTAGATCAAGGCAGTGCTTGAAGAATGGGAAAATCAAATGTTTTTCAGGATTAAGAGCGTCTTCCTGTTACTTTTGCGCTACACAGTTTTTATTTGGCAATTATTAACTTATATCGGAATAATGTTTAAGGGATGTGGTCATTGTTTGTCGAATTAAATGTTAGGGCACTGAGTAGTGCAGAGGAACAAAGGGACCTTGGAGTGCATGTCCACAGGTCCCTGAAGGTAGCAGGCCATGTACATAAGGTGGCTAAGAAGGCATACAGAATGCTTGCCTTTATTAGTGGCATAGAATACAAGAGCAGGTGGGTTATGATTCAACTGTACAAAACATTCGTTCGGCCTCAGCTAGAGTAGTTCGTGCAGTTCTTGTCACCACATTACAGGATAGATGTGATTGCATTAGATAGGGTATGGAGGAGATTTACAAGGATGTTGCCGGGAGTGGAGGATTTTTGCTTATGAGGAAAGACTGGATAGGCTGGGTCTGTTTTCCTTGAAACAGAGGAGGTGGCGGGGAAACCTTATTGTGGTGTATAAAATTCTCAGGGCCACAGATAAAGTGGATAGACAGGACCTATTTCCCTTAGCAGAGTGGTCAAAAACCGGGGGCACAGATTTAAAGTATTTGGGGGCAAGTTTAGACAGGATTTAAGGGGAACTTTCTTCACCCAGAGGGTTGTGGGGGTCTGGAATGCACTGCCTGAAAGGATTGTAGAGGCAGAAACCCTAACCACATTTAAAACGTACTTAGATGTGCACTTGGGATGCTCTAACCTGCAGGGCTATGGACCAAGAGCTGCGAAGTGGGATTAGGCTGGCTATCTCTTTGTTGGCCGGCACGGATAAGGTGGGCCGAAATGGCATCCTTCCGTGCAGTAACTTTCTATGATTCTATAATTCCACGAGATCCCTGAAGGTAGCAGTCCAGGTAGATAGAGGTGGTTAAGAAGGCAAATGGAATGCTTGCCTTTTTTAGCCGTGGCATAGATTACAAGGGCAGAGGAGTTATATTTCAACAGTATAAACACTCATTAGGCCTCTGCTAGAGTGCAGTGTGCAGATCTGTTTACCACATTATAGGAAAGCTGTGACTGCACTAGAGAGGGTACAGAGGAGATTTACAAGGATGTTGCTGGGAGTAAAGTATCTTAGCTATGAGGAAAGACTGGATAGGCTGAGTCTGTTTTCCTTGGCACAGAGGAGGCTGTGGGAAGACCTTATTGTGGTTTATAAAATTAAGAGGGTAATAGATAACGTGTAATGAAAGGACCTATTTACCTCACCAGATGGGTCCAAAACCAGGTGACACAGATTTATAGTAATTGGTGGAAGGTTTAGTGGGGATGTGAGAGCATATTTCTACACCGATAGGGTTGTGTGGGTCCGGAGCTCACTGCCTGAAAAGGTGGTAGAGGCAGGAACCCTAGCCACATTTTAAAAGTACTTGGATGTGCACTTGGGATGTTCTAAGATGCAGGGCTATGGACCAAGAGCTGGGAAGTGGGATTAGGCTGGATAGCTCTTTGATGGACAGCGTGGACACGATAGGCCGAAATGGCCTCCTTCCATGCTGTAACGTAATATGAGTCTATGATTCTCTGAATAAATCTGTCAATCAGTCTGAGAAACCACCCAGCGTGGGGTTCGCACCCACTGGAGATGAGACTTTGCAGCCGTCAGCTCAGTTGGTTAGAGGCGGTGTAGTTAATGCCTTTAAAAAGAAGCACAGACAATGTCAGGGGGAATAATGTTGAATAACATCCATTGCAAATTTGCACTGGGTGGAGTAACACATTTTCCTTCTTAATTGTCTTTCTTCGGTTTGCAGATAAATGTTTAACTCGCGGCCTGTTCCCATTAATGGTCAGAAGCAGTGACAGACAGGCAGCGCGTGTCTGACTGCCCCGAGATGTGCAAAAGGCATCAATTTAGGAAAAATGCATCAAATGAAATATTTACCCAGCACCAAGAAGGTCAAAAACCACAGAAAAGGACAGAAGCATTTATAGAAATAAAAGCTAAATACAGTCGAAATAAATTTTTCCCAATCTTGACGTCTCTCTATTCATACCGGATAAAGAACTTCAATGTAAACCAATCAGTTCGAGAATCGGACCAAAGGGACACAAAATAACTCAAAACTGCAGAAACCCGGGATTGAACCAGGGACCATTTAGATCTTCGTTCTAACCCTCTCCCAACTGAGGTATTTCGGCCTCAGAGAAAACTATGCTTTGCGTCATTCATTTGAAAGAAAAGAGAAGCCCGGATGGAATTGCCCCTAACCTGCAACACCAGCAGCAAAATGTAAAGAAAGCAATTAAGACTGAGACGTCAGGGCAAGTAATACAAAAATTTAAAATTAGGACTTTCCAACCGAATCTGGTGAAGTGAGAACAATATTGTCGACTTGAAATATTTCCTGTCCCAATAGATATTGCTGTACATCTTATAAGAATGTGGGATTGGATGGACAGAACCGGTCTGAAAGGACGGCTGATCGGCTGCGGGTGGCAACGAAATTTTACAGCTTCGTTTCCAGAGACTTGCTGGTCTCAGAGTTTGATTCTTGCTTGGGGGGAGTTCCATTGATTAATACGGGCGAGGTTCCCAGGTTTAAATGATGTATTTTTAGCGTTGCAGCAGGTCGGACTGACATCTCCCGTGGACAGAATGCACCGGGTTAGTCGACAACACACACTTGGAGTAAATAAAGTATTTCAAGGCGGTACACAGATTGAAGCTGACAAGTTAATTAATCACCATTCAAGCGACCTCTTTGGCGATTCCCATTTCCTGAAGGATATTTATGAGCGATATGTAGTTTTGATGCAAAAGCTCACCAGCGAAACTGGACCAATCACCAACTTTGGTAGAACTCGAACCCACAGCTTTTGTAATGTATTTTAAACCCTTATCTAGAAGGCTAATGCGTTATCCATTGAGCCACAGATCCAACTATGCCTCAGCGCTTTGAATCCGTGTGTTTGTGCTTCTTTGTGGGTGAGCGGGAGATGTGAAGATATGTTTAGGAGGTTTCCCTGTAAATCATTTCCACCTCCGTCTTTTCCCGAACTTTGTACAAAAGCATAAATGAGAGGATCTCACACATCGCTCCGAGAAACTTGTCCACTAAACAGTGAATGTTGACAGTGTTTATTTGAGGGGTTGCGATTTATTCAGGCACACATCCAGTGTAAAAGTAGCCGCGACCCGGCCGTGATTCAAACAGGCCGTCATATGATATGGATTCAGACGGCCCCCTGAAATCCTGCTGCATTTGAAATAACCCAAATACAGCGCTTCCTTTATATGGCGGCAATTTGAGATGACGCTTCATCAATTCTAACTTTGTGACAGATGAAGGCTTTCCAACCCCCGCCGTCTCCCACGGGGTGTGAGACAGACATGAGAAGCAGCATTCCCTGCCAGTGCCTGCATCCCGCACGCTTCTGCCATCTGCTGCCACTGATCTACAACAAATCCAAATACAGAGATAGGGTACAAAGGATCATCAGGGAAAGAGGCATGGACTCAAAATCCAAATTAGAGTGACAGGATCAGAGGGTCTGTTAATATTCTGTGGTGTGGCCTTCGGTAAACACTGGAAACAAATAGATGTAAGACAGAGCAATACTATATCCACTGTTGGGAAGGTCCTGCACAATGGGGCATGACCATAAAATTGGAGCTATCCCTTTCAGGGATGGTGTAAGTAAACTATTGTTCACACGGAGGGTAATGGAACTCTGTCCAACAAATCGCTTTGGAGGCTGGGTGTCAATTGACAAATTCAAAATTGAGACGGATAGGTAAATTCCAAAAAGATGGAAGGGTAAGGGAACCAAAGCAAGTGCTCCTTGGATGACGAGGCAGAAAGAGTAGATGACGAAACAAAAAAGAGAGTGTATGATAAATGTCAGGAGAATTCTGTAAAGGAAAACAAGACCAAATACAATAAGTTGAGAGGGGAAGTGAATATGAAAATAAGATTGGCATAGAGAGAATATAAGAACATAAGAAATAAGAGCAGGAGTAGGCCATACAGCCCCTCGAGCCTGCTCCGCCATTCAATAAAATCCTGGCTGATCATTGACCTCAACTGCACTTTCCCGCCCGATCTCCATATCCCTTTATTAAGCCTGGAGTCCAAAAATCTATCTATCTCAGCCTTGAATATATTCAAATATACACCATTCACAGCCCTCTGGGGGTAATAATTCCAAAGATTCACAACCCTCTGAGTGAAGAAAACCCTCCTCATCTCTGTCTTAATGGCTGGAACCCTTATCCTGAGACTCTGCCAGAGTCATAGAAACTCCAGCCAGGAGAAACAACCTCTCAGCCTCTACCCTATTAATGCCCTTCAGAATCTTGTATGTTTCAATGAGATCACTTCTCATTCTTCTAAACTCCAGAGAGTATAGGTCCATTCTACACAATCGCTCATCATAGGACAGCACTCTCATCCCGGGAATCAATGTGGAGTACCTTTGTTGCGCCCTCTCAAGGCAAGTTTATCCTTCCTTAGATAAGGAAACCAAAAGTGCACACAGTACTCCAGGTGTGGTCTCACCAAGGCCCTGTACAGTTGCAGCAAGACTCGTATACTCCAAACCCATTGCAATAAAGGCCAACATGCCATTTGCCTTCCTTATTGATTGCTGTACCTGCATGCTAGCTTTCTGTGTTTCTTGCGCGAGGACACCCAAATCTCTCTGAACAACAACATTTAATTGTTTCTCACCATTTAAAAAAGATTCCCTTTTTCTATTCATCCTACCAAAGTGAATAACCTCACATTTCCCTACATTATACTCCATCTGCCAACTTACTGCCCACTCACTTAGTCTATCTATATTACTTTGCAGACTCTTTGTGTTCTCCTCACAGCTTACGCTCCTACCTAGCATTGTATCATCAGCAAACGTGGATAAATTACACACGGTCCCTTCATCTAGGTCATTAATATAGATTGTAAATAGCAGAGGCCCCGACACTGATCCTTGCGGCACACCACTAGTGACAGTCTGCCAAACTGAAAAAGATCCGTATATTCCTACTCTCTGCTTTCTGTCCGTTAATCAATCCTCTATCCATACTATTATATTACCACCCAAACCCATGAGTAATAGCCTTCTATGTGCCATCTTATCTCATGCATTTTGGAAATCCAAATATACTACAACTAATGGTTCCCCTGTACTTAACCTGATATTTACATCCTCATAAAACACGATTAAATTTGTCAAACACGATTTCCCTTTCATAAAACCATGTTGACATTGCCTAATCATGTTATGAGTTTATAACTGACTTAATACCACTTCCTTAAAAATGGATTACAGCATTTCCCCGACTACTGATGTCAGGCTAACTGGACTGTAGTTCCCTATGTTTTCTCTCCCTCCTTTCTTAAATAGTCATATTATGTTTGTCACCTTCTAATCTGCTGGGACGTTTGCATAATCTAGGGAATTTTGGAAGATCAAAACCAATGCACCCAATATCTCTTCAGCCACCTCTTTTAGAAGCCTAGTATGTATACCGTCAGGTCCAGGGGATGTGTCGGCTTTTAGTCTCGTTAATGTCTCTAGTACAATTTTCTCCACTTATATTAATTACGTTACTTTCCTGACCCTCATTAAACACTTGGTTCCCCAACATTTTTGGTATGCTTTTAGCGTCTTCTACTGTAAAGACAGATACAAAATATTTGACTTTTCTGCCTTTTCCTTATTCCCCATAATAATTTTTCCTGTCTCAGCCTCCAAGGGACCAACGTTTACTTTTGCTACTCTTTTCCTTTTTGCACACTTGTAGAAACTCTCACAGTCTGCTTTTATAGTTCTTGATAGATTTCTCTGATATTTTTTCCCTTTTTATCAATTTTTTGGCCAACACATGCTGCTTTCTGAATCTCTCCCTATCCTTAGGCTTACTACTGCTTGGCAACATTATTAGCTTCTCTTTTCAATCTAATGCTATCCATCACTTTTTTAGTTTGCCACGGTTGGATCCCTTTCCCATGGAGTTTTTGTTTCTCAATTGAATGCATTTTTATGAGAACTTTGAAATATTTCTTAAATGCTAGTCAATGCTTATCTACTGCCATACCTTTTCATCTATTTTTCCATTCCACCTCAGCCAACTCGCCCCTCTTACCTATGTTATTGGCTTTATTTAATTTTAGACTCTAGTGTTGGACTTAGGCAACTCACTTTCAAAATTAAACTGAAATTATTCCATCATGTTATGATCACTCTGCCCCAGAGAATCCATTACTATGAGATTGCTAATTAACCCTGTAATATGAGAGTAGAATGGCGGTTAACATAAAAGGGAACCTAAAATCGTCTAACAGGAAGTAATAAGTAAGCGGGTAATAAGAGGCGGGGTGGGGCTTATTAGGGGCAAAATATATGCTTAGAGGGGCAGGCCAACGCTGGAATACTTAATGAGTACCTTGTATCGGTGTTTACTAAGGAGGAGAAGCTCTCTTTTTTCTTTAGAGCAATGGAGGTTGAGGAGTTATTTGATAGAATTATACAAGATTATGACTGGTTTGGATAGGCTAGACGGTGCAAGACTGTTCCCACTAGTTGATGGTTCAAGGGCTAGGGGACACATAATTAAAGTTTTGGGCAAGAGATACAAGGGGCATGTGAGGAGAAACTTTTTTATGCAGCGAGTGGTGAGGACCTGGAACTCACTGCCGACAGAACTGATGGAAGCGGAGAAATTCAATGTTTTCAAGGGGAGACTGTATAGGCATTTGAAGGATATGGACTTGCAGGGCTACGGGGATAGAGAAGGGGAAGGGGACTGACTGGATTGCACAACAGAGAGCCGGCACGAACATGATCGGCCGAAAGGCCTCCTTCTCTGCCGTTATGACTCTATGATAGATTTTTGTTCGGCAATATTTTGAAAATTTATGGAATTATTGCAGGCAGATGGAGTTAAGACACAGAACTGCCATGATCTAATTCAATGGTGGAGCAGGCTCGAGGGGCTGAATGGCCTCCTCCTGTATCAATGCCCCTATGATTGTAACTAGACAGAAACAGCTCCAAAAACAAATTGCATTTTATTCATATTTAACAACAAAAATAAAAAAGTGCACAACTATGCTGTTGTCAGGGGAAATTTCCTGAAGCTGATGTGTGGCGCTGTGATTGTATAGTGGGCAGTATTTTGTTTTGGTGTTTGGAGCAAACTCAGTTACATAAGAACATAAGAAATAGGAGCAGGAGTAGGCCAATCGGCCCCTCGAGCCTGCTCCACCATTCAATAAGATCATGGCTGATCTGATCCTAACCTCAAATCTTCTGTCACTCTCCATCCCACCCGAACCCATGTGATCTCCCGGGAGAGGCGAAAAACCAGGTAAAAAACCCAATGGCCAATTTGGGAGAATAAATCTGGGAAATTCCTCTCTGACCCATCTAGGCGATCGAAACGCTTCCAGGAGATCACTCTGTCCCTATATTTTCTACAGTACTTACCTTCTGTAAAGGCAATCTACACCCCAGCCAGGAATAGGAATAAAACCATCTCCTTAAATCTAACACAGAATTAGAACACAAGAAGTAGGAGCCGGACCAGGCTACACAGCCCCTGGGCCCGCTCCACTACCCACAGGGCCATGACCATTCCGAACCTAGACTCATGTCCAATTTCGTGCCCGCTCCCCGTAACCCTTAATTACCTTTACTTCTAAGGAACTATCTATTTCTGTTTTAAATTCATTTAATGATGTAGCTTCCATAGCTTTCTGGGGCAGCAAATTCCACAAACTTACCACGCTCTGAGTGAAGATGTTTCTCCTCATCTCAGTTTTGAAAGAGCAGCCCCTTATTCGAAGATTATGCCCCCTAGTTCTAGTTTCACCCATCATTGGGAACATCCTCACCACATCCACCCGATCAAGCCCCTTCACAATCTTATATGTTTCAATAAGATCGCCTCTCATTCATCTGAACTCCAATGAGTAGAGTCCCAATCTACTCAACCTCTCCTCATATGACCACCCCCTCATTCCTGGATTAACCGAGTGAACCTTCTTTGTACTGACTCGAGAGCAAGTATGTCTTTTCTTAAGTATGGACACCAAAACTGTATACAATATTCCAGGTGCGGTCTCACCTATAACTTGTATAAATGCAGCAATACCTCTACTGTTTTTATATTCTATCCCCCTAGCAATAAAAGCCAACATTCCATTGGCCTTCTTGATCATTTGCTGCTCCTGCATCTTAACTTTTTGAGTTTCGTGCACCAGGACCCCCAGATCCCTTTGTACTACAGTACTTTCCAGTTTCTTGCCATTAAGATAATAACTTGCTCTATGATTTTTCCTGCCAAAGTGCAGAACCTCAAACTTTCCAGTATTGTATTCCATCTGCCAAATCTCTGCCCACTTACTTAGCCTGTCTATGTCCCTTTGCATGTTTTTTATGCCCTCCTCACTCACTACTTTCCCTCCCATATTTGTAGCATCTGCAAACTTTGATATGTTACACTCGGTCCCCTCCTCCAAATCGTTAATATTGATTGTAACGAGTTGGGGACCCAGCACTGACCCCTGCGGAGCACCACTAGTTACTGATTGCCATTCTGAAAATGAACCATTTATCCCAACTCTCTGCCTTCTGTTAGAGAGCCAATCCTCCACCCACGCCAGAATATTACCCCCAATCCCGTGCTTTATTATCTTGAGCAATAGTCTTTTGTGTGGCACCTTCTCAAATGCCTTTTGGAAGTCTAAATACACTACGTCCACTGGTTCCCCTTTATCCACCGTGTATGTTACTTCCTCAAAGAACGCCAGCAAATTTGTCAAACATGACTTCCCCTTCATGAAACCATGCTGAGTTTGTCCTATTAAATTATGATTATCCAATTGTCCCGTTACTGTCTCCTTATTAATGGACTCTAACATTTTACCAACCACAGATGATGGGCTAACAGGTCAATAGCTTCCAGCCTTCTGTCAGCTACCCTTTTTAAATAAGGGTGTTACAGTAGCAGTTTTCCAATCTGCCGGGACCTTTGCTGAGTCCAGGGCGTTTTGGAAAATTATTACCAAAGCATCCAGAATCCCTACCGCCACTTCCCTCAAGACACTAAGATGTAAGCCATTAGGTCCAGGGGATTTATCCGGCTTCAGTCCCATTATTTCACCAAGTACCACTTCCTTTGTGATTTTAATCGTATTTAGCTCCGACCCCCTAGATCCCCCTGTTTGTCCAGTGTTGGGATATTCTTAGTGTCCTCTACCGTAAATACTGATACAAAATATTTGTTCAGCGTTTTTGCCATCTCCATGTTTCCCACCATTAATCTCCCGGTCTCATTCTCTAAGGGACCAACATTTACTTTAGCCACCCTATTCTTTTTACGTAACTATAGAAACTTTTGCTATCTGTTTTTATATTTTTTGCTAATTTACTTTCAAATTCTATCTTCCCTTTCTTAATCAATCTTTTAGTTATTTTTTGCTGTCTTTTAAAGACTTCCCAATCTTCTGTCCTCCCTCTAGATTTGGCTACATTATATGCCCTTGTTTTTAGTCGGATACTCTCCTTAATTAATTTACTTAGCCACGGATGGCTATATTTTCTTTTACACCCTTTTTTCCTCAGTGGAATATATATTTTTTGGAAGTTGTAAAATAACTCCTTAAATGTACACCACTTATCATGTACCGTCTTACCGTTTAATCTATTTTCCCAGTCCACTCTAATCAATTCCGCTCTCATACCTTCATAGTCTCCTTTATTCAAGCTCAGCACGCTTGTTTGAGATTCAACCTTCTCACCCTCTACTTGATTATGGAATTCAACCATGTTATGGTCAGTCATTCCAAGGGGATACTTTTCTAGGACATTTTTAATTAATCCTGCCTCATTACACAGGACCAAATCTAAGTCACTGCGCAGATCGCTTTACATCTTCTGTCCTCTGTGGCACTTGATAATAGGACTCAAAATAACGTCATTATTTACTACGTGAAGAAATATATTTTGTTGGCGGTGAAAGCTTATTTACTCCTTCAAAACCGAGTGCTCACATGCCTGTGCCTTATGCTCCATAGTTCAAACCCGCCTCTTCTCCAGATATTTCTGACCCCCACAATCAATAGCCCTCCTTTACTTTCCTCCTTCAATTCCATCGTCACTTGTCTGTGGCAGTTCGTAACTCTAACCTTCCCTTTCATGTGTTAACGCCGTTAAGTTTGCTCTGCTACCACTGCTTTTCCCAGTGGGCTCATTTCCCATTTGCACCAATACACATCAGTGCCTTAAATCTAGTACATTTATATCTGTGGGACCGTGTGACAGACAAGCGCTGGGAGAGCAGTGTCGGTTGTTGGATGGGCAGTGGCCCCACCTTTCATTATTGTTTCCTTGTGGAATCTTGTGATGCAGGGGATGTTAACTGAAGAACTGAGTTTTGTGTTCATGGTAATTGGAGCTTTTCCCTAAACTGTTGAGATGTGTGAGCCAGGGCAAAGCCGGATAGCTGCGACTAAGGGACTAAATGTGAAACGTTGGCTCGCTGGTGAGGTGCAGTAAATTGCAATCGTACCGCCTCAATATTAACAGGTCTGTTGAAATGTGCGATTGAAATAGAAAAGGGAAAAATGAACAGAGCGCTATTGCGTGAAAGCAGCGATTACAGGAGGTTGGTCATAACTGATAAGTCTTTTGAATGCCCGTGTAGATTGGAGTTAGCTCTCAGCTTTTCCCATCGATGAAACACGAAAGGGCGAGGATTGGCCCGAACAGCAGAGCTGGCCACTGCCTCAATCTCCATTGCTGCAGGAGTTGTTCTGTTGTTCTAAGGATTCATCTCAACATTAGAAAGCCTGTTATATCTCTCAGGCTTTAAATGGATGGTTATATTATATGTTGGAGAGCTTGCAATCAAATAGATTCTAATAAAACTGCAAAAAGACGAGGTTAATACGCGAACTGATAAACCTTTTATCACAGCGTTAATATCAAAATCTGGCTCCTTTTGCAATAAGGCAGGGAACCGCAAGCAAGGAGGAAGGGAATGGAGGGAAGGGAGAAAGCAAGGAAGGTGGGAAGGAAGGAAGGAGAGAAGGAAGGAAGGAAGTGAAGGAAGGAAGCAAGCAAGAAAGCAAGCAAGGATGGATGGAAGTAAGAAATGGTGCAATCAAGCAAGGAGGGAAGAAATGAAGGAAGGAAGGACGTAGGGAAGGACAGGAGGAAAGAAGGAATAAAGGAAGGAAGGTGGGAAGGAATGAAGGAAGGAAGGAAATGAAAGGAAGGATGGAAGGAAGGAATGAATTAGGGAAGGGGAGAAGGAAGGAAGGAAGTACAGAATAAAGGAAGTAGGGAGGGGAAAATGAAGAAAGGAAGGAAGCAACGAAGGAAGGAAGGGGAGTAAGGAAGGAAATAGGGAAGGAAGGAAGCAAGGAAGAAAGGAAGGTAAGGAAAGAAGGAAGGAAAGAATGAAGGAAGGCAGGAAAGAGGGAAGGAAGGAAGGAAGGACGGAAGGAAGGGAGGAAGGAAGGAAGAAAGGGCGGAAGGAAGAAAGGAAGGAAGGAATAAAGGATGGAAGGAAGAAGGGAAGGAAGGAAGAAGCAAGGAAGGAAGGAAGGTAGGCAAGTAGAAAGGAAAGAAGGAGAGGAGGAAGACAGGAGGGAGGGGAAAGATCTTTCTCTAATCCGAGCTCTCTATTCGATCTTCATCACATTGGAGCTGAGTGATATATTAGATTGAGAAATCATAGTTTTTAATAATAAAATCGTGCTTTTCTTGAAGTATGCCGGACAAATGCAGTGCACACAATTTTAGGTAGTTCTAATTTTAAGACTTCTGCCAAGCTGAGCGAATTTGTAATTTATGACAAAAAGACATGGGGACTCATGCGGGATCTTTCGCATTTTAATCAATATTTGTCCCTAAGCGAGAATCATACCCCTAGGCCAACGAGCCGCTGACACGAAGTAGTTCAACGCTTGAAGTAATCGAATTATAGATTCTTAAATTATAACAGAAAGACATTCGGCCCATCCTCCCTATGCTCGCTGTCTGAAAGTGCTGTCCAAATATCCCCACTTCCCTGCTCTAACACATAGTCCTACCAATGTTTTCTATTCCAGGTATATATCAGTAATTTGAGCCATGCCGTGAGCTACGTGCAGTATGCTGGGCAGGTCAATGTCTCTTTGGACTTGAGGCACTGCAGGTTTTTTGTTTAACTGTCTTCAGTCTTTAGGGTAATCAGAGCTCAGATCAACCAAGGCTTTAAACTTTTCTGACAAAATAGATTTAGTAACGTTTAAATACGACAAATTTTGCAACAGTTTTCGAACGTTCCCAGGCAATACTTTGAAATTTCGTCTCCAACGCTTTTACCACTCGGATATCGCAGCTGCTTAAGTGCAGTGCTCAGATGAAATTCACAAATGGCGGACCCAGCGCTGAGTGTTTAATCTCAGCAATCACCATTTCGCTGGTTTCGTGATACTCAATTTGCTGCAAATTTATTAAATTGAAAAAGTCGCAGCGATCATTACAATAATCTAAACCCTCCGATATTTAAGAGGAGTATAACAGGTTGACAACAGTATCCAATGTTCTTCAAGATAATGAAAATAAACAGCAGGAATATTGTGTTCTGCTCCCACATGACACAGATCAGCCTCAGGCTTTGCTCCCTACCCTCCGGCTGCTGAAAACTTGTCTCCAGATTATAAACTGATTTTAAGTTAGAGCTAAACATTCAGGGTAGAGCCTAAACACAGCGGGTGGGATCAAATATATAAAGCAGTTATTTTAGACAAGAGACAACGTTAAATCACATATATTGCTCAAAAACATCAATGTATGAATATGTCACGAAATGTGCTAAATAAAGTGCGGGGGATTTAAATCAGATTCGGGGTCACTGGTTTCCAAGGTGATCTTACCTGTGGTTCTCTTGCTTCTCTCTCCCCTTCCTCCCACACGCTGCTGGTTTTAAACATTGTATTAAATCTCCTGCTCTGGGCCATTCAGCCCATTGTAATTCATCCCTCCAGAACAGCCAACGTATCACCCAATTGCTGAATTCAATTATTTCCTAAATCATTCCGGGGCTTCCACCACCATCGCTCGGCCTGGAGTCCATTTGAAGTGTTGATCATTCTCATGATATCAGTCGTAAATAGTTCACTTTTAAATTTGAGCTACTTCCACCTTGTTCCTTTGCCCACAATGTAATTTGAATTAGTATTCCACTCACGTTCGCAACTTGTTTATTTGTGTAATACCATGTCACAGATGCCCCCATTCTAAGCTGAAATGTCCAAGGTGTCGATTTTAACTCCAGCAGGTAAAACCCTCCCCACGTGTGTGTTTGTTCTGCAGGTTCAGAGTGTGTCTGGTGCTGCTGCTCCCTCCTCTGGCCGCTGTGCAGTATTGCACCACCTGCTCCCTCTGCTGGCTGCTACGCAATACTGCTGTGTATGGGTGAACCTGGTGCAATTTCGAACTCCTCTGCTTCTAGCTCTGTCATAAGAACGTGAGAACATAGGAAATAGGAGCGTGAGTAGGCCATTTACACCTTTGAGCTTGCTCCACCATTCAATAAGATCATGGCTGATGATATACCTCATCTCCACTTTCCTGCAGAATCCCCATATCCCTTTATTCCCTTATTATTCAAACATCTATCGATCTCTGATTTAAATATAATCAACGACTGATCCTCCACAAATCCCTGTGGTAGCGAATTCCTCAGATTCACCATACTCTGAATGAACAAATTTCTCCTGTTCTCAGTCCTAAATGGCCAACCCCTTATTCTGAGACTGTGACCCCTGGTTCTCGACTCCCCAGCCAGGGGAAACATCCTCCCTGCATCTTCCCTGTCAAGCCCTGTAAGAATTTTGTATGTTTCAATGAGACAAACTCTCATTCCTCTTACCTCTAGAAAACATAGGCCTAGTCTACTCAATCTCTCCTCATAGGACAAACCTCCCATCCCAGGAACAAATCTGGTGAGCCTTCGTTGCACTCCCTGTATGACAAGTATATCCTTCCTTAGGTAAGGAGAACAAAACTGTAAACAATACTCCAGGTGTGGTCTCACCAATGTAAGAAGTCACACAACACCAGGGTATAGCCCAACAGTTTTATTTGAAATCACAAGCTTTCGGAGCGCTGCTTCTTCATCAGGTGAAGTGGAAATGTTGCAGATGATGGGGTCTGTATGAAAAACAAAAAAAAATGTTTTTTTTGCTGCAAATGACAGCAAACTCGAGTCGTCGTTGGCTTGTTCTCTCTACACAGATGCGGCCGGACCTGCTGTGATACCCAGCAAAAAAAAAAAAATTTACCCCTGGTGAACCCACCTCATTGTTTTTAGATGTAATGTTTTCCTGACTAACCTGTTTGGACACCATTTACACCTTTGATTGCTGTGATTATCTCTCTGCCGAGGTGTGATAAAAGGCAGTTATAAAGATTACCTGTAGTCATCAGGCATTATTCTCTGACTATATAAGCTGTGTCTTTATGCATCTCTGCACTTCACCTGATGAAGGAGCAGCGCTCCGAAAGCTTGTGATTTCAAATAAAACGGTTGGGCTATAACCTGGTGTTGTGTGACTTCTTACATTTGCCCACCCCAGTCTCCACACCATGGTCTCACCAAGGCCCTATATATTTTCAGTAAGACTTTACTCTTGTACTCAAATCTTCTTTTAATAAAGGCTAACATGCCATTTGTTTTCCTAATTGCGTGCTGTACCTGCATGTTACCTTTCAGTGATCCGTGTACAAGAACATCCAAATCCCTCTGAACAGCAACATTTTCCAGCCTCTCACCAGTTAAAAGACACTCTGCTTTTCCATTTTCCTACCAAAGTGGATAACTTCACATTTCTCCACGTTATAATAAATTTGCCCTGTTCTTGCCCACTCACACCGCCTGTCAAACATCCCATTGAAGCCTCCTTGCATCCTCTCACCACTTATATTCCCACCCAGCTTTGCATTATCTACAATCTTGGATACATTACATTTGGTCCCCTCATCCAAATCATTGATATAAATTGTGAATGGCTGAGGCCAAAGCACTGATCCTTGTGGCACCACACTAGTTGCTGCCTGCCATCCTAAAAATGAGCCTTTTATTCTGACTCTCTGTTTTCTGTCTGTCAGATAGCCAATCCTCAATCCATGCTAGTATATTAACTGCAGCCCCATGAGCCCTAAACCCCTCAACCCTTCCGACCTCCTTGACCCTTCCTATATCCCTTGTAGCACTTTCAATAAATCTCTCGACCATTATCCGCATCTGACCGACACTCAACTGCATAAAACCTGTGCTCTTCGTAATGCAGTCTGTGCTTGCAATTTCTAATACTTCCAATATTGGGATCTAAACAGTCCAGGTGTCTGCCATCTCCTCTTTAATGTTTTTGTTCTTTTACCATCAATCATTACACCATTTGTAGAGTTTTATGATTCAATCTGACAGAAACATGCATGGGATACTGCAGTGGGAGGTTTACTCTGTATCTAACCCGTGCTGTACCTGCGCTGGGGGTGATTGATGGGGCACTTTAGAGGGAGCTTTGCTATGTATCTAACCCGTGCTGAACCTGCACTGAGGCTGTTTGATGAAAAGTGTACCGAGAGATTTACTCGGTATCTTACCTGTGCTGTACCTTCTCTGGGAGTGTTTGATGAGACAGTTTAGAGGGAGCTTTACTCTGTATCTAACCCGTGCTGTACCTGCCCTGGGGGTGATTGATGGGGCAGTTTAGAGGGAGATTTACTCTGTATCGAACCGATGCAGTACCTGCCCTGGGAGTGTTTGATGGGCTAATGTAGAGGGAGCTTTACTCTGTATCTACCCCGTGCTGTACCTGCCCTGGGAGTGTTTGATGGGGCAATGTAGAGGGAGCTTCAATCTGTATCTAACCTGTGCTGTGCCTGCCCTGGGAGTTTTGAGTGTCTCACTCCCTCACTCCCTCTCTCTCTCCATCTCGCTCCCTCTGTCTTTCTCTCTCTCAATGTCTATCCATCTGTCTCTCACATTCGCTGTTTCCTCTCTCTGCTGCCATCTCCCCATCTCTCTCTCTCTCTCTCTCTTCTATTCTGCCAACATGCTATCTCTATCCCTCATTCTCGCCTCTTTCCTGTCCACCTCTCTTTTTCACTCTGTCCCTCTCTCTCTGTTCCCGTTCTGATTTATTTCTTGATTGAAGTGTACCCTGAAATATTTCAGCCTGACTGTTTAAAATAACACAAATAAGTCACATTTCTGCGACATTTTTTATGTCTTAAACACAGATCTCGGAATCTTTTGGCTCTATCTTGCTTCACTATCTGAAAGATTTGAGTATTTTTAAATTGACAAGGGAATGGGTACAGAGACTGTTTCAGACATTCCTGCATTGTGGAACGCAGTGATATCTTTTCAGAAGAAGGATATAGGATTGTTGAAATGAGATGCGAATTTTATTTGGTTGAATAGGGTGAGAATTAGATCGTGTCTGACTAACTTCAAATTATTCAAACACATGAAGGAACAAGAGATGGGGGCAATACACAAACCTGAGACACCAGACAACGGCCGAAGGAAGGCTTGTTCACAGATCAACCATTCTCCAGTCTGATAGTTTCGGGGTGATGTCATTCTGGAGGCCTGGGCTCACAATACAGAAAGCAGGAGTTCAAGTCCCACCCTGGGCTGTTGTGAATTTGAATTATGTTCTTTTTTAATAAAATACATCTGGAACAAAAAACCTTCCAAATCAGAATGCTGTACAGTACCAGGCGGGAGTGAATTGTTGCCTTTTACCCGCTGTGTGCACTGTAAAAAGATACAGATTAAAGTGTGTATATCTTGATGTTTGTGTATGGGTGTATATTTTGGAGATGAATTTTGCCTATATTTTAAGATGCAGGTCTAAAGATAAAAATACGGAGCAATTAAAATCGATTATATGGAAGGAGCCAGAATTGGAGGACCGCAGATATCTCAAAGGGTTGTTGGGATGGAGGAGGTTACAGAGATAGTGCGGGGCCAGGCTATGGAGGATTTTGAAAACAAGGATCACATTATGATAAGTGAGGCATTTCTGGACTGGGAGCCAGTGAATGTCAGCAATCAAAGGGGTGATGGTGAAAGGGACTTGGTGTGAGTTTGGATACGGGCAACAGAGTATTGATTGAGCTTAAATTTATGGAGGGTGGAAGATGGGAGGTCGGCGAGGAGTGAATTGGAAAAGTCAAGAAGTATCAAAGACATGGATGAGGGTTTCTTCAGCTCGCTCTGCAATTTCAGAACAAGCACTCACTGGTAGGTACAGCGTGGGTTAGATACACATAAATCTGTCTCTACACTGTCCCATCAAACACTCACTGGGTTGGTGCAGCATTGTGAGATACAGATTATGCTTAAACTGTATAAAACACTAGATAGGCCTCAGCTAGAGAACTGCTTGCAGTTCTGGTCACTGCATTAGAGGAATGGTGTAATTGCACTAGTGAGGCTACAGAGGAGATTTACGAGGATGTTGCCTGGACTGGATAATTTTAGCTATGAGGTAAAATTAGAAAGGCTGGGGCTGTATTCATAGGAACAGAGGAGGCTGAGAGGAGACCTCATTGAGATGTATAAAATTAGTAGGGGCCTAGATAGAGTGGAAAGTGATGAACTGTTTCCCTTCGCAGGAAGGTCAACAACTAGGGGGCAGAGATTTAATGTACAAGGTAGGAGGGTTAGAGGGGATTTGAGGGGAAATGTATACTAATGTAAAAGGTAGAAGGGTTAGAGGGGATTTGAGGGGAAATGTATACACTCAGAGGGTGTTGAGGGTCTTGAACTCACTGCCTGAAAGGGTGGCAGAGGCAGAAACTCTCACCACATTCAAAAGAACTTGGATGTGCACTTGAAGTGTCACAAACTACAGGGCTACGGACCAAACGCTGGCAAGTGGGATTTGGCTGGATAGCTCATTGTCAACCGGCGCAGACAGGATGGGCTGAATGGCCTCCTCCCATGCTGTAAATTTCTATGATGCAATTAAAATACCATTCTCAGTCACAAGTCAGCTCTTGAGAGCGTCGAATAGTTCTGGAGCTCAAACCAATGACTCATTCCAGAGGTACCAAGCATAAATACACTAGACCAGAATGATAGGCCATTGTGTAACAGGCATTCGATGAAAATTTGCAAACAGGCACATTTTAATTTTAATTTTAAATTCGGGGGAATTTTTTTTTTGGATGACTGGAGCAACATATATTTAAGGTTTTAGAGTATGAAGTTACTTAAAGAGACATTACCAAAGCCCTAAAAAGGAACCTGTTATCATCTATGCACGTTTAAGTGGCAGTATTGTCACATGTTCTGTTTAATTCGGTCATAGGTTTAAATCTGCTTTTATTCTTTTAAAGAAATAAGGCTTCAGCCGTCTTAAAAAAGAAAAATTAATTTAAGCACGTGCATTGCAGCGCACTTGATGAGTGAGCATTCAAATATCTCTTGGTCCCAGAAATCAAACTTTGAAATATTGGCTATATTGTTGGTGGTTTAAGAGGAAAAGGCAAAAAATGGGATCAAGTTAAAGCCGTTTATTTTGATGCTGTTCAAAATAACTAAACTGTTGCCGGGTTTGAGGTGGGTTTGAAAAGACGTGGCCTTCTTCCCCTGGCCATGATTCCCCGCCCGACCCACAAACCCCTCCATCCAAACATCGGTTTATAAATCTCACCGCCAACGCTGGGCTTTGGGCCCGAGACACAGGCAGAGATAAAGACTTCCAGTTGGCAGGGCCTCGGGGGTGAGGGGGAAAATGGAGGCCCAGGACCCCTAGATCAGGTGGAGGGCCCCCAGGGGCTGGCTCACCCACAAACACGCCGAGGCCCGGTATATGAGCAAGTTTAAAAAAATTCCAAAACGGTATAGATCAACATAAAGGATTGTGTGGAAATAGCTTTAATCTGTAATTACACCATGATGTGCCTGCCCTGTGACTGTTTGATGAGGCTTTCTAGAGGAATCTCTATTTTGATCTTACTGGTGCTATATCTACCTTGGGAGCTTTATCTCGGGCTGTGTAGAGGGCGATATACTCTGTGTGTAAGCCATGCTCTATCTGACCTGGCAGGGTTTGATGGAACGGTGCAAAGGGTACTTAAATCTATAACTAACCCGTGCATTACCGACCCAGTGAGTGTTTGATGGGACACTGTAGAGACAGCTTTAACCTGCGTCTAAGCCGTGCTGTACCTGTGCTGGGAGTGTTGGACAGGACAGTGTAGAGGGAGCTTTACTTTTGGAGCAATGTCTTCTGTCGAAGCTTCAAAGAGATTTGAAAGACTTTAAAGATGTGTGATGAAATTTTCACCAAAATTGAGTGCTAAAAATACTTCTTCCCCCTAATTTTCTAATATGATTTTGGAAGAAACTGAAGCAAAAGTCAATTTCCCCTCACCTAAACATGTGTCAACCAGGTCTTGAAGTCCAAACGCTTTGAACGAGGCTCTAAAATGCTAAAAATGTTTTAGAATTGATTTTACTCAATATTTGATTTTGAATGATCGATTAAAGTGAGAAACCTTACACAAACATGCAACCATGGTGTGAAGGAGGGGGAGGTAGGGGAGGATTTTTAGGAGTTACATTTTACTTTTAAATGAATTTTAAAAATATTTCATTAAGAAATTTAGGAAGAGAAGCAAAACGTGGAAAACAAAATTCATTTTATTTTGTCTGTCGTTCTATCGTGCTAACAATTTGCAGGAATATTGTAAATATAGTTTTACTCTTATATATTTAGTGGAGTGTTAATAGAAACAAGAGTTATGTAATGATGTATAAGAATTGCAGAAAGCTACTTTGAAGAAACCACTCTTTGTTTATTGAGAAAGACACAGAAATTACTTTGATTAAACTGATAACGTACAATTCAATTTGATCTGAATGTTTGATATAGGAGATTAAAACTTGTGAGTACAATGAAGTTTGTTTCCAGTTTTTAATTGCGAAGTACCTGAAATAATTCAACACTCCTCGTGATAAGAGCATGGATTAAAATTGTGGAGAATGCTTGAGAGTAAAACATTAGAAGCGAAATAGGTAAATTATAAATCATTACGTCAACATATGAGGAAACATGTCTAAGTCAGTCTGACTGGCACTGCTGTCCAGGAAGAAAGGCAGATGTTTATTTCTGATAAGTCATAGTTTTCCCTGATATTTATTTGTAATTAAGTGACTCAAATTCTGTGTATATTTCTACATTGTAAATTAACAACAATAAATCAAATTTCGGTGACATTTTCTGTGTCTTAAATGATCCAATTTGTGGCTCGGAATCTGGCTGGTAAATCTAGTTTCTTTACCTGAAAATGTTGAGTTTTTAAAGTTGATCTAGTATATGGGATCAAAGGCTGATTGCGAAATTCCTGCATTGTGGAACAGTATGATATCTTTGCAGAGGCAGAAAATAGCATTGTTGAATGGAGGTACAGTTTTTGCCCAGGGCATCACCCTGACCAGCTGGAGGAGCCGCAGCCCTTGCTCTTGAGCAACAGGTTTGAGATTCTTACTCCCTGTGGGGACAGGAGCAGGGACTGCAGGGAGGATGAGCAACCTGGCCACAGCACCGTGGAACGGGGGGCCATTCAAGAGGGGGGAGTGAATACAAATGTTGTAGTGGTAGGGGATAGTATTATTCGGGGGATAGATAGAGTTCTCTGCAGCCGAGAGCGAGATTCATGAAGGCTGTGTTGCCTACCTGGTGCAAGGGTTAAGGGCACCTCCTCTGGGCTGGAAAGAAACTTGCAGTGGAAGGGGGTGGATCCAGTTGTCGTGGTCCATGTTGGTACAAATGACGTAGATAGGACTAGGAAGCCGGTTCTGTTAAAGGAGTATGAGCAGCTAGGGGTCAAATTAAAAAACAGAACCTCAAGGGTAATAATCTCTGGATTATAAGCTGAGCCACGAGCGAATTTGGCTAGGACAAATAAAATTAGAGAGTTATATGTGTGGCTCAAAGACTGGTGTTGGAGAAATGGGTTTGCTTCCTGGGACACTGGTACCAGTACTGGGGCAGGAGGGAGCTGTTCCATTGCGATGGGCTTCACTTGGCCAGTGCTGGGACTAGAGTCCTGGTGGATTATATAACTAGGGCTGTATAGAGGGCTTTAAACTATCTAGTGGGGGGGGGGAGTTTCCTAGAGAGCACATAATAAAAATGACAACAGAGAAGGTCATAGACTTAGGTAGCAGTGGGGAAATTAAAAACCAGAGCGTGTCAGGAAGGGGCAGAAGGTATAAAGTAAAAGGTAAAGTAATAAAAAGGGCAAAAGCAGGAACTTATTGTCACAAAACATATTTGAAAGTTCTTTATCTGAATGCACGTAGCATTCGTAACAAAATAGACAAGTTAATGGCACAAATAACTACATATGGGTATGATCTTGTGGCCATTACAGAAACATGGCTGCAGGTGACAACGCCTGGTTATTTAACGATCAGGAAGGACAGGCAGGAAGGAAGGGGAGGTGGGGTGGCTATGTTAATAAAGGAAGGAATCACTGTAATACAGAGAAATGATATTGGGTCAAAAGATTAGGATAGTGAAACAGTTTGAGTGGAGGTAAGGAAGAATAAGGGGAACAAAATACTAGTGGGCGTAGTCTATAGGCCTCCGAACAGTTGCAACTCTGTTGGATGGAGTATCAATCAGGAAATAGTTGAGGCTTGTAATAAGGGAGCATCTATAATTATGGGGGATTTTAACTATCATATTAATTGGACAAATCAAATTGGGCAGGGCTGCCTTGAGGATGAGTTCATTGAGTATATTAGGGATGGGTTTCTTGAGCAGTATTTAACTGAACCGACCAGGGGGCAAGCAACCTTAGATCTGGTCATGTGTAACGAAATGGGATTAATTACTAATGTCCTAGTAAAGGATCCCCTTGGAATGAGTGACCATAACATGGTTGAATTCCATACTCAATTAGAGGGTGAGCAGGTTGGATCTCAAACAAGCGTGCTAAGCTTGAATAAAGGAGACTATGAAGGTATGAGAGCGGAATTGAGTAGAATGGATTGGGAAAATAGATTAAAGGGTAAAACGATACATGATCAGTGGTGTACAATTAAGGAGTTATTTTACAACTTCCAAAAAAAATATATTCCACTGAGAAGAAAAGGGTGTAAAAGAAAACACAGCCATCCGTGGTTAAGTAAAAAATTAAGGATAGTATTTGACTAAAAACAAGGGCAGATAAGGTAGCCAAATCTAGTGGGAAGATAGAGGATTGGGAAAACTTTAAAAGACAGCAAAAAATAACAAAAAGATTGATTAAGAAAGGGAAGATAGATTATGAAAGTAAATTAGCAAAAAATATAAGAACAGATAGTAAGAGTTTTTACAGTTATATAAAAAGAAAAAGGTTGGCTAAAGTAAATGTTGGTCCCTTAGAGGATGAGACCGGGAAATTAATGGGGGGAAATATGGAGATGGCAAAAACACTGAATGAATATTTTGTATCAGTCTTTACAGTAGAAGACACTAAGAATATCCCAACACTGGACAAAGAGGGGGCTATAGGGGGGGGAGGAGCTAAACACGATCAAAATCACTAAGGAAGTCGTATTCGGTAAAATAATGGGACTCAAGGCGGATAAATCACCTGGACCTGATGGCTTACATTCTAGGGTCTTGAGGGAAGTGGCGGTAGGGATTGTGGATGCATTGGTAATAATTTTCCAACACTCCCTGGACTCAGCAAAGGTCCCGGCAGACTGGAAAACTGCTAATGTAACGCTCTTATTTAAAAAGGGCAGTAGACAGAAGGCTGGAAACTATAGACCGGTTAGCCTAACATCTGTGGTAGGTAAAATATTGGAGTCCATTATTAAGGAGACAGTAACAGGACATTTGGATAATCATAATTTAATAGGACAAAGTCAGCATGGTTTTATGAAGGGGAAGTCATGTTTGACAAATTTGTTGGCGTTCTTAGAGGTAGTAGCATATAGGGTGGATAAAGGGGAACCAGTGGACGTAGTGTATTTAGACTTCCAAAAGGCATTTGACAAGGTGCCACACAAAAGATTATTGCTTAGGATAAAAAATCACTGGATTGGGGGTAATATTCTGGCATGGATAGAGGATTGGCTATCTAACAGAAGGCAGAGAGTTGGGATAAATGGTTCATTCTCGGACTGGCAATTAGTAACTAGTGGTGTTCCACAGGGGTCAGTGCTGGGTCCCCAACTCTTTACAATCTATATTAACGATTTGGAGGAGGGGACCGAGTGTAACATATCAACATTTGCAGATGATACTAAGATGGGAGGGAAAGTAATGAGTGAGGAGGACATAAAAAACCTGCAAGGGGACATAGACAGGCTAAGTAAGTGGGCAGAGATTTGGCAGATGGAATACAATACTGGAAAGTGTGAGGTTATGCACTTTGGCAGGAAAAATCGTAGAGCTAGTTATTATCTTAATGGCAAGAAATTGGAAAGTTCTGAAGTACAAAGGGATCTGGGTGTCCTGGTGCACGAAACTCAAAAGGTTAGTATGCAGGTGCAGCAAGTGATTAAGAAGGCCAATGGAATGTTGGCTTTCATTGCTAGGAGGATAGAATAGAAAAATAGGGATAGTTGCTTCAGTTGTACAAGGTATTGTTGAGGCCGCACCTGGAATACAGCATACAGTTTTGGTGTCCATACTTAAGAAAAGACATACTTGCTCTCGAGTCAGTACAAAGAAGGTTCACTCGGTTAATCCCGGGGATGAGGGGGTGGACATTTGAGGAGAGGTTGAGTAGATTGGGACTCTACTCATTGGAGTTCAGAAGAATGAGAGGCAATCTTATTGAAACATATAAGATTGTGAAGGAGTTGGATCGGGTGGATGCGGGGAGGATGTTCACGATGATGAGTGAAACTAGAACTAGGGGGCATAGTCTTAGACTAAGGGGCTGCTCTTTCAAAACTGAGATGAGGAGGAACTACTTCACTCAGAGGGTGGTAGGTCCATGGAATATGCTGCCCCAAAAAGCTGTAGAAGCTACATCATTACATAAATTTAAAACAGAATAAGACAGTTTCCTCGAAGTAAAGGGAATAAAGGGTTATGGGGAGCGGGCAGGAATTTGGACATGATTCTATGTTCGGATCAGTCATGGCCCTGTGGGTAGCGGAGCGGGCCCAGGGGTTATGTAGCCTGATCCTGCTCCTATTTCGTGTGTCTAATTCTGTCAGATTCAGGAGATGGTTCTGTGATAGTAGATTGGTGGTTAGGATCAGATCAGCCATGATCTTATTGAATGGCGGAGCAGGCTCGAGGGGCCGATTTGACTACTCCTGCTCCTATTTCTTATGTTCTTATGTTCTTATGCATTTCCTGATCTGTTGCATTCTGTGTAGATCAGAAACAGGTTATGGTTCTCATATTAAACAGCCCAAGCCAATGAAATGGTTAAACAATGCCTGGTCAACGCCAGAGACGTCAAGCACAGGAGATGGAGGAATATGCAAAACCCAAGGTTCACAGAACAGATGAGGCAGCAGGTGTTGGCAATATTCTAGTTATGCATCTCTTGTGTCTTTGCAGCAGGCTCAGTTTAACTTTAAAAAGTCTCTCTCAAATAATAGGCCTGAGAAAGATCCTGAGAGAAATTGAAAACAGACATTCTGAGAGTTCAAACAGAGAGGTGTAGAGTTTTCAAGAAATACAAATTATCAATAATAAAGGATAGGTACAGAGAGATAAATAAATATACAGCGAGATCCATATACAGAGAGGCACAAAGAGACAGAGATACAGAGATATAAGGAAAACTAGAGAGATACAGATATATAATGAAAGCATTAGAGATACTGTACACAAGTGTTTGAAATGCCTGCGTGTTTGCACCACTGGTCCCAGAATGTAACCCAGGGCCCCTCACCAACTGTCTTTCCAAATCTATGAAAAACATCTTTTATTCTCTTATGATATTACTCACAAATTCACAGAGAACCAGTGAGAGAAACCGAGGACCTGAAAGCAAATAGTGAGAAATGCAAAGTCAAAGATAAGTAAAAGCAGGAGAAAGATATATGGAGAGGTTAAGTTGCAGAAAGTGCATAAAGGAGATTTGGAGAAATGTAGAGAGAGGTATAGAGGAACAAGGAGAACTAAACATAAATTCGGGGATGCGGAAGAGGCCAGTATTGGAGGAGCGCAGAGATCTCAACGGGCTGTAGGGATGGAGGAGGTTACAGTGATAGGGAGGGGCAAGGCAATATTAAAATTGAAGCAATGCCAGGACGGGAGTCAATTTGTGTCAGCGAGCATAGAAGTGATGGGTGAAAGGGAATTGCTGCGAATTTGGAGTAAGAAAGGCATGGATGAGGGTTTCAGAAGCTCACTCTGCAATTGCACATCAAACACTCCCAGGGCAGGTACAGCACGGGTTAGAAACAGATTAAAGCTCCCTTTACAATGTCCCAACAAACAGTCCCAGGGCAGGTTCTGTCTGGGTCAGATACAGATTAAAGCTCCCTCTACACTGTCCCATCAAACAGTTCCAGAGCATGTAGAGCACGAGTTCGATACAGAGTAAAGCTCCCTCTACACTGTCCCATCAAACACTCACAGGGCAGGTGCAAGTGAGTTAGATAGAGAGTAAATGTAACCCAGGTCAGTGACAGCGTAACACAAATAATTCGACCCAACACAATCATCACTAAGCAAAAGGAAAAATATCTGTCATATTGGGCAGAAATAACAAAAACCCAAAACAAACTCAATTGCTACTTGGCCCTAAACAGACAATACAATATGACTGATTACCTGACCATGGTAAAGGAAAACAAACTGAGAAAAACCTTGACAATGTACAGACTTAGTGAACATAGCCTGGCGATCGAAAAAGGTAGACACAAGCAGACCCGGCTACCAAGAGAGGACAGGATATGCTCTCACTGCAGTCAGGGAGTGGTGGAGGCAGAGATGCACTTCCTCACCGCTTGTAGAAAACATCAGGGCATAAGGGAGAATTTCTACCCAAAATTCACAAAAATATGCCCGGAATTCAGAAACTTGAATGACGACCAAAAACTCCCATACCTACTAGGGAAAGAGAGAAATTGTGTAACCTTAGTGGCACACTATGTTACAGCTTGCCATAAACAGAGGGACAACATCTAAATATAAGAAAAGAGTATATACAAATTAAATGAATGTATATTTATACACTCAGGGATATATCTGTTTATACACTGTATGGATAGATCTGTATTTTTGTGTTCAACCATGAATGTTTTTCGATGCTTTGGCAACATAAGATGTACCTTGTCATCATGCCAATAAAGCGATTTGAATCTGTGATCTGTGGCCCTCACGCCAAGCAGAAATACGACAGCTCCGGCACACCGTACGAAGATGGCGACCGCCGCGCCTCGCACAAATATGGGGAATCTGGTGCACCCCACAAAGATGGTGGCTCCGGTGCCCCATACAAATATAGCAGGTATGGGGCACAGCATATTGATGGTGGATCCAGAGCCCAGAACAAAAATGGCAGCAGCTGCACCACGTGCAAAATTTGGCGGCACCCTCGCCAGCACAAAAGTAATGGCTATGTGGACACGCACAACCATGGTGGCACACACGCCCCACACAAAGTTGGGGGCTCTTGCGCCTGCTCAAAGATGGCAGGAATGGCATCCTGCAGATCATGGCGGCTCTGGTGTCAGGCACAAAGATGGCGGCACTGGAGTTCTGCACAAAGATGGAGGCTCTGGCGCCATGCACAATGATGGCGACATCCGTGCCCTGCACAAACTTGGCGGCTCTGGGGCCCGCACAATGATGGCGGGTCTGGGTATCCTACAGAAAGGTTGTGGCTCTGGAGCACCACACAGAGATGGCGGCTGTGCAGCCATGCAGAAAGTTGGCAGCTTTGGAGCCCAGCAAAATTATTGCGGCCATGCTTGCCCCGCACAAAGATGGCGGCTCTGGGGACATGCAGAAAGATGGTGGAAAGACGCATATTTCGCGACCCACACAAAGATGGTGGCACCATCGCCCAGCACAAAGATAGTGGCTCGGGGGACCCGAACAAAAATGGCGGATCTGAGGCCCCGCACAGAAATGGCGGCATTTGAGCCCTGCATAAAAATGGAGGATCCCGGGCCTTGCACAGAAATGGCGGCTCTGGGGGCCTGCAAGAAATAATGTGGCTCTGCCTCCCCGCAAAAATGGAGGCTCTTTGGCATGGCACAAAGATTGCGGTTCTGGTGCCCGCAACAAGATGGTGGCTCTGGGGCCCCGCGCAGAGATGGCGGCTCTGGGGCCCTGCACAATGATGGTGGCACCTGCGCCACACAAAATGGTGGTGGCATCCGTGCACCACACTAGGATGGCGGCTGTGGCCCTTACGCCAAGTACAAATAAGGCAGTAGCTGCGTCACGCGCAAAATTTGGAGGCACCCTCGCCCAGCACAAAGGTAACGGCTATGGGGAGGCGCACAACCATGGCAGAATGCAGGCCTGTGGTGGCTGTGGCCCTGACACTAAGCACAAATATGGCATCACCGGCACCCCGCACATAAATGGCGTCACCCGCGCCCAGCACAAAATTTTGCGGCACCCTCGCCCAGAACAAAAATGGTGGCTTTGACAACTGGCACAACCATTGTGCATCCATGCCCCAGACAAGAATGGCGGCTCTGGTGCTCCGCAGGAAGATGGCGGCTCTGGTAACCTGCAAAGAAAGGCGGCTCTGGAGTCACGTACAATGATGGAGGCTCTGGGGACCTGCACAAAGATGGAGGCTCAGTCGCCACACACAATAATTGAGGCTCTGGCACCCCGGAAAATGATGGTGGCTCCGGTGTGCCGCAAAGAGTTTGCAGATCTTGGGTTGAACACAAGAATGGCAGCAACCATACCCAGCAAAAAGATGGCGGCTCGTGTGTCCAGCACAAAAATTGCCACACCCGTGCTCCACACATGGATGGCAGCTCAGGCACCCCGCACAAAGATGGCGACTGTGGCACCCTGCACAAAGATGGCGGCTCTGGTGCCAAGCACAATGATGGCTGTTCTATGGACCTGCACAAATATGGTGGATCTGGTGCCACGAAAAGTCATGGTGGCTCTGGGGCCCCACATAATAAAAGGGCCGCACACGCATACTGCTCAAAGATGGTATCTGTTGACCCCCTGCCAAGTACAAATATCGCGGCACTGGGGCTCCACTCAAAGCTGCTGGCTTCGGCACCCCACACATAGATGGTGGCCCTGTAGGCCCAAATACAATGGCGGCTCTGGGGCGAAGCACAAAGATGGTGGCACTGGGGATCTGCACAAATATGGCTCCTCTGGTGCCATGCACAGCTATGGCATCTCTGGGGTCACACATAAAAAGGGTGGCACACGTATCCCGCTCAAAAATGGCGTCTGTGGCCCTCATGCCAAGCACAAATAGGGCAGCTCTGGTGCCTCACACAAAGATGGCAACATCCGCACCCCGCACAACAATGGGAGCTCTGTTGCCCCATACATAGATGGCGGCTCTGGTGCCCCGCACTCATATAGCAGGTCTGGGGCACAGCTTAAACATGGCAGCTCCGGTGCCCAGCATAATAATGGCGGCACCCGCACGATGCACAAAATTTGGTGGCACCCTCGCCAAGCAGAAATATGGCGGCTATGCGGACTAGCTCAACCATGGTGGCATCACGTCCAGCACAAATATGATGGCTCTGGCACCATGCACAGAATGGCGGCTCTGGTGTCACACACAAAAATGGCGGCTCTGGGGTCCTGCTCAAAGGTGGGTGCTCTGGCACCCAGCACAAAGATGGCGGCTTTGGCATCACGCAGAATGATGGCGGCTCTGGGGCACCACATAAAGATGGCGGCATCCGCACACACACAAAAATGGAGGTTCTGGCGCCCCGATTAAATATGGCAGCATCGGTGCTCCGCAGAAAGTTGGCTGTTTTGGGGCTGAACACAAAAATGGCAGCATCCGCGCCCCGCACAAATATAGTGGCACCCACAAACAGCAGAAAGATGTCGACTACTGGGCACAGCACAAAATTTGTGGCACATGCGCCCCGCACATAGATGGTGGCTCTGGCACCCCATAAAATTGCTGTTTCTCTCTCTCTAGCTGTTTCAATTCAATTCAATTCAATTCAATTCAAATGCTTTATTGGCATGAAAGTTTACAGAGAACCATATTGCCAAAGCTTTCATAGCAAAAAGGTACAGTTTTCCAACATTCTGTAGGTGTCAATCGATTTGACATTTGTTGGGTACATACAATATTACTTTTAAACAATATTAATTTTAAACAGTCTTTCTACTTCATTTGGTACGTTCAATATTAATTTTAAACAGCCTTAATTTTAAACAGTCCTCAGGTTGTGACATGTTGTTACATATTTGGCCCCAAGGTATGGTCTGTCTCCTTCTCCTAGGACTAATCTCAATTTTGACAGGTCATCCAATTCCTTGAAATCTGGGGTTGTTTGGCTTAGCTTGTTGAATAATATGTTTCTTGATGTGTTGAATTTTTCGCATTTTAGGAGGAAATGCATCTCTGTTTAAACCTCGCCGGCCAGACATTGATCGAATATTCTATTCTCTCTAGGCTGCCAGGATTTCTTGTATCTGCCTTTTTCAATTTCCAGTTGGTGGTCGCTTAGTCTGTACCTGGTGAGGGTCTGTCTCTGTTTTGTGTCTCTGATGGTCGTGAGGTAGTCTGCCAGTTTATATTCTCTTTTTAGGGCCCGGTAACATTCTAATCTGCTTTGGCTTTCGGTTATTTTGTTCCAATGTTCCAGGTAGGTTTCTTTGCATTGTTTAATGATTTGGTTCACTCGGATTGGTGTTTGGAAGGCTGTGTTGGTCTGGGGCTGGTCAGGGTCCGGCTGAGTACTTAGTTTCAGTAGCAGCTGACTCAGGGGACTCTTTTCTGGGTTTAGCTCTTGGGTCTGAAAGGCTTTGAAATGAAGGGTGTCTGGGGAGCTAGATTTGAGGTGATTTAGGAAGTTTAGTGCTCGTTTTTGGATGTTTATTATCAGTGGGTATCTGCCTAGTTCGGCTCTGCATGCATTTGTTGGCGTTTTTCTTTGGGTGCGAAGGATGCTTCGGCAGAATTCTGCATGTAGGGCTTCTATTGTGTGTTTTTCCCATTTAGTGTAGCTTTGGTGATTTAGCGGGCCCCATACTTCACTACCGTACAGTGCAATGGGCAGGATTATGCTGTCAAATATTTTGAGCCAGATTTTGATTGGGATTTGGATGTTGTAGAATTTTCTTTTTATTCTCTCTCTCTCGCTGTTTCTCTCTCTCGCTGTTTCTCTCTCTTGCTGTTTCTCTCTCTCTCTCGCTGTTTCTCTCGCTGTTTCTCTCTCTCTCGCTGTTTCTCTCTCTCGTTGTTTCTTTCTCGCTGTTTCTCTCTCTCTCGCTGTTTCTCCTTCTCTCGCTGTTTCTCTCACTCTCCCTGTTTCTCTCTCTCGCTGTTTCTCTCTCGCTGTTTCTCTCTCTCGCTGTTTCTCTCTCTCTCATTGTTTCTCTCTCTCTCCATGTTTCTCTCTCTCTCCCTGTTTCTCTCTCTCTCGCTGTTTCTCTCTCGCTGTTTCTCGCTCACTCGCTGTTTCTCTCTCTCTCCCTGTTTCTCTCTCTCTCCCTGTTTCTATCTCTCTCCCTGTTTCTCTCTCGCTCTCGCTGCTTCTCGCTCTCTCCCTGTTTCTCTCTCTCTCGCTGTTTCTCTCTCGCTGTTTCTCTCTCTCCCTGTTTCTCTGTCTCTCCCTGTTTCTATCTCTCTCGCTGTTTCTCTCTCTCGCTGTTTCTCTCTCGCTGTTTCTCGCTCTCTCGCTGTTTCTCTCTCTCTCGCTGTTTCTGTCTATCTCGCTGTTTCTCTCTCTCTCGCTGTTTCTCTCTCTCGCTGTTTCTCACTCTCTCGCTGTTTCTCTCTCTCTCCCTGTTTCTCTCTCTCGCTGTTTCTCTCTCTCGCTGTTTCTCTCTCTCTCGCTGTTTCTCTCTCTCTCCCTGTTTCTCTCTCTCTCCCAGTTTCTCTCTCTCTCGCTGATTCTCGCTCTGTCGCTGTTTCTTGCTCTCTCGCTGTTTCTCTCTCTCTCGCTGTTTCTCTCTCGCTGTTTCTCTATCGCTGTTTCTCTATCGCTGTTTCTCTCTCGCTGATTCTCTCTCTCTCGCTGTTTCTCGCTCTCGCTGTTTCTCTCTCTCTCGCTCTATCTCTCACTCGCTGTTTCTCTCTCTCTCACTGTTTCTCTCTCTCTCGCTGTTTCTCTCTCTCTCGCTGTTTCTCTCTCTTTCACTGTCTCTTTCTTGCTGTTTCTCTCTCTCGCTGGCTCTCTCGCTGGCACTTACTCTCTTGCTGTTTCTCTCTCTCTCACTGTTTCTCTCTCACTCTCTCGCTGTTTCTCTCTCTTTCACTGTTTCTCTCTCGCTGTTTCTCTCTCTCCCTGTTTCTCTGTCTCTCCCTGTTTCTATCTCTCTCGCTGTTTCTCTCTCTCGCTGTTTCTCTCTCGCTGTTTCTCGCTCTCTCGCTGTTTCTCTCTCTCTCGCTGTTTCTGTCTATCTCGCTGTTTCTCTCTCTCTCGCTGTTTCTCTCTCTCGCTGTTTCTCACTCTCTCGCTGTTTCTCTCTCTCTCCCTGTTTCTCTCTCTCGCTGTTTCTCTCTCTCGCTGTTTCTCTCTCTCTCGCTGTTTCTCTCTCTCTCCCTGTTTCTCTCTCTCTCCCAGTTTCTCTCTCTCTCGCTGATTCTCGCTCTGTCGCTGTTTCTTGCTCTCTCGCTGTTTCTCTCTCTCTCGCTGTTTCTCTCTCGCTGTTTCTCTATCGCTGTTTCTCTATCGCTGTTTCTCTCTCGCTGATTCTCTCTCTCTCTCGCTGTTTCTCACTCTCACTGTTTCTCTCTCTCTCGCTCTATCTCTCACTCTCTGTTTCTCTCTCTCTCGCTGTTTCTCTCTCTCTCGCTGTTTCTCTCTCTCTCGCTGTTTCTCTCTCTCGCTGTTTCTCTCTCTTTCACTGTCTCTTTCTCGCTGTTTCTCTCTCTCGCTGGCTCTCTCGCTGGCACTTACTCTCTTGCTGTTTCTCTCTCTCTCGCTGTTTCTCTCTCACTCTCTCGCTGTTTCTCTCTCTCTCGCTGTTTCTCTCTCTCTCGCTGTTTCTCTCTCTCTCGCTGTTTCTCTCTTTCGCTGTTTCTCTCTCTTTCACTGTCTCTCTCTCGCTGTTTCTCTCTCTCTCTCGCTGTTTCTCTCTCGCTGTTTCTCTCTTTCACTGTTACTCTCTCTTTCACTGTCTCTCTCTCGCTGTTACTCTCTCTCGCTGGCTCTCTCGCTGGCTCTCTCTCTCTCGCTGGCTCTCTTACTCTCTCGCTGTTTCTCTCTCGCTGGCTCTGTCTCTCGCTGGCTCTCTCTCTCTCGCTGACCCGATCTCTCTCGCTGGCTCATTGTCTCTCGCTCTCTCGCTGGCTCTCTCGCTTTCTCTCTCACTGGCTCTCTCACTGACTCGCTCTCTCGCTGTCTCTCTCTCTCTCCCTCTGTCTTTCTCTCTCTCTGCCTTTCTCTCTCACTCTCTCTCTCTCTCTGTCTCTCTCGCTGTCTCTCTCTCACACTGGCTCACTATCTCTCTCGCTGTCTCTCTCTTTCTCACTGTTTCCCTCTCCCTCGATGGCTCGCTCTCTCACTGGCTCTCTCTGTCTCGCTGGCTCTCTCTCTTGCAGGCTCTCTCTCTCGCTGTTTCTCTCTACCTGGCTCTCTCTTTCGCTGGCTCTCTCGCTGGCTCTCTCTCTCTCGCTGGCTCTCTCTCTCTCTCACTGGCTTTCTCTCTCTCTCGCTGGCTCTCTCTCTCGCTGGCTCTCTCTGTCTCGCTGGCTCTCTCGCTGGCTGGCTCTCTCTCTCGCTGTTTCTCTCAAGCTGGCTCTCTCTCTCTCGCTGGCTCTCTCTCGCTCTCGCTGGCTCTCTCCCTCGCTGGCTCTCTCGCTGGCTCTCTCTCGCTGGCTCTCTCTCTCGCTGGCTCTCTCTCTCTCTCGCTGGCTCTCTCTCGCTATCGCTGGCTCTCTCTCTCGCTGGCTCTCTCGCTCTCTCTCTCGCTGGCTCTCTCACTGACACGCTCTCTCGCTGTCTCTCTCCAATTCCAATTCCAATTCCAATTCAAATGCTTTATTGGCATGAAAGTTTACAGAGAACCATATTGCCAAAGCTTACATAGCAAAAAGGTACAGTTTTCCAACATTCTGTAGGTGTCAATCGATTTGACATTTGTTGGGTACATACAATATTACTTTTAACAATATTAATTTTAAACTGTCTTACTTTTAAACAGTCCTCAGGTTGTGACATGTTGTTACACATTTGGCCTCAAGGTATGGTCTGTCTCCTTCTCCCAGGACTAATCTCAATTTTGACAGGTCATCCAAATCCTTGAAATCTGGGGTTGTTTGGCTTAGCTTGTTGAATAATATGTTTCTTGATGTGTTGAATTTTTCGCATTTTAGGAGGAAATGCATTTCTGTTTCAACCTCGCCGGCCAGACATTGATCGCATATTCTATTCTCTCTAGGCTGCCAGGATTTCTTGTATCTGCCTTTTTCAATTTCCAGTTGGTGGTCGCTTCGTCTGTACCTGGTTAGGGTCTGTCTCTGTTTTGTGTCTCTGATGGTCGTGAGGTAGTCTGCCAGTTTATAATCTCTTTTTAGGGCCCGGTAACATTCTAATCTGCTTTGGCTTTCGGTTATTTTGTTCCAATGTTCCAGGTATGTTTCTTTGCAATGTTTAATGATTTGGTTCACTCAGATTGGTGTTTGGACGGCTGTGTTGGTCTGGGGCTGGTCAGGGTCCGGCTGAGTACTTAGTTTCAGTAGCAGCTGACTCAGGGGACTCTTTTCTGCGTTTAGCTCTTGGGTCTGAAAGGCTTTGAAATGAAGGGTCTCTGGGGAGCTAGATTTGAGGTGATTTAGGAAGTTTAGTGCTCGTTTTTGGATGTTTATTATCAGTGGGTATCTGCCTAGTTCGGCTCTGCATGCATTTGTTGGCGTTTTTCTTTGGGTGCGAAGGATGCTTCGGCAGAATTCTGCATGTAGGGCTTCTATTGTGTGTTTTTCCCATTTAGTGTAGCTTTGGTGATTTAGCGGGCCCCATATTTCACTACCGTACAGTGCAATGGGCAGGATTATGCTGTCAAATATTTTGAGCCAGATTTTGATTGGGATTTGGATGTTGTAGAATTTTCTTTTTATTGCATGTAGGGCTCTTCGGGCTTTTTCTTTTAGTGCATTCACTGCTATGCTGAAGCTCCCTGATGCTGTAATAGTTAGACCAAGGTAGTTGTAGCTCATAGTGTGTCCTATAGTTGTATCACTGAGGGTAAACTGGTATTTGTTTTCCTGGCATCTGGGCCTTTTTTGTTAAATCATGATGTTGGTTTTCTTTAGATTTACTGTTAGAGCCCAATTTTGGCAGTATTTGTCGAGTAGGTCTAGTTGTTGCTGTAATCCCTGTTCTGTGGGAGACAGCAGAACCAGGTCGTCCGCATAGAACAGGGATTTCACTTCTCCATCCAGGAGACGGAGACCTGGTGACTCGCTTTGCTCCAGCATGTCTGCTAATTCATTTATGTATATGTTGAACAGGGTTGGGCTCAAATTGCAGCCCTGCTGAAGAAATCGGTGCGTTTGTCTCCAATTTTGACCCCGCATTTGTTTTTCAGATACATTGATTTAATAAGGTCATAGACTTTGCCCCCTATTCCACACTGAAGAAGTTTATAATAGAGCCCTTCGTGCCATATAGAGTCAAAGGCTTTCTTGAAGTCGATGTAACAGGCGAATATTTTCCCATTTTTTGTTTGGTGCATATGTTTTTCAATGAGGGTGTGAAGGGTATAGATATGGTCGGCGGTGCGGTGTTTTGGAAGGAAGCCTATTTGGTTTTTTCTGAGGATATTATGTTTGTTAAGAAAATCAAGTAATCTACTATTTAGAATACTACAGAATAACTTCCCTAGACAACTGTTGACACAGATGCCACGGTACTTATTTGGGTCTGATTTGTTTCCACTTTTATATATGGGGGAGATTAGTCCTTGGCACCAGATATCGGGAAAACAGCCTGAACGTAATATGATGTTGAATAATTTGAGTACCGCACCCTGCATCTCCATATTGCTGAACTTGAGCATTTCATTTTTGATGTTGTCTGGGCCACAGGCTTTCTTTAGGTGGAGAGATTTTGTTTTTGTGGCCAGTTCTTTCCATGTGATTGGGGAGTCTAGAGGGTTTTGGTTGTCTTTAATTGTTGCTTCTAATGTGTGGAGTTTTTCTGTGACCTGATGTTGACTTGGGTTTGTTTCGTTTATTGGGATGTCTTTGTAGAGGTTTTCAAAATGTGTTCTCCAGATGTCGCCATCTTGGATTGGTAATGCTTGCAATTGTGTTGTACTCAGGTTATTCCACATTTCCCAGAATTGTTTTGGATTGGTGGAGTTTTCAATTTCTTCGAGTATTTTGTGGGTATAGTTTTGTGTTTTGTTCCTAATGGTGTGCTTATATCTTTTGAGGGTTTCATTGTATCTAGTACGTACGTCCGGATTGTTTGGATGGCGATGCTTTTGGTTTGATATTTTTCTCAGGTCTTTTCTGGCATTTTTGCATTCGTGGTCAAACCATGTCTTATTTTTATTTTGTCTTTTGTGACGCTTCCTCTTCTGTTTCACAAGGTCGGCTTTTACAGCTGCCTCATGGAAGATCATATTTATATCCTCTATGGCCATGTTTACACCATCTCTGGTGATCTCGTATGGGTTTTCTTTAAATTTTGATATTTTACTTGTGAGATCAGGTGACTTTAGTGCTGTGATGAATTTTTCTCCACTGTCTGGGGCCCATCTGTATGTCTGGTTTATTTTATGTAGCTTAATGGGTTCCTTTTTTGTGTCTGTATTTTGGGCAGATAGTTTAAGGTACATATTTATTTGGTTATGGTCTGAGAGGGGGGATTGCTGCCTGACAGTGAATGAGTTGATATCGCAGGGGTCCAGGTCAGTGATTGTATAGTCCACCACACTAGACCCAAGAGTTGAGGAGTATGTGAGTCTCCCTAGGGAGTCCCCTCTGAACCTACCGTTAACTATGTACAGGCCTAAGGCTCGGCAGAGTTGCACTACCTCCCTATCGCTTTTATTTATTTCACGATCAAGGTTGTTCCGATTTGCGATGGCTGGTGTGACATCTAAAGGGGTCTGGCCAAACACATGGTTGTTTCCCTGTGGGTCTATGAAGTCAGGTTCACAACCGGTCCTTGCATTTAGGTCCCCACATATTATCACCTTTCCTTGGGCCTGGAAATGGCTGATTTCCATGTGGAGAGTATCAAATAACTCCTCTTCGAAATATGGCGATTCTATTGGAGGTATGTAGATCGCACATAAGTAAACATCTTTTTTTGATATTCCTATATTTTTATCTAGTTTTAGCCATACGTGTGATTTTCGCTGTTTTACCGGTGAGATGTGTTTGTCCAGTTCTCCCTTATACCACACCAATATTCCCCCGGAGGTTCTGCCCTTGCGTGTTTTAGTGTTCTTTACTGAGGGCACAATGATTTCATGGTACATTGGAGGACAGTGGGTCGGCACGTCCTTTTGGCACCATGTTTCTGTTAACACAATTATATCAATGTCTTTTATAGCTTTTAGGAATTCAGGGTCTGTACTCTTCATCCCAAAAGTTGAGGAGCGGAGGCCCTGGATATTCCAGCAGCTTATGTGGAAAGAATGCATTTATATAGTTCAAAAAAAACGAAATAAAATTGACCTATTTTGTGGGATGAGTGTGGAAACACTAATTTCTATTATGCTAAATGATGATTTAGTATAAATTTCATGAGGCATGCACATATAGCTATCTAATAATAGTAATAATACTGATAAGATAATAATAATGATAATGATAAATAACAATATTAATATTTTAGTGCATTCCTCTCCGTCTTTCTATCAGGCTGTTCATCATCGTCATGATCTTTCTCAGTTCTTGGTCTATAGTCTGTGGTCTAGAGGGGGGTCTTGGGTCAGGTATAAAAGCACGGTTCTGTTGTTGGTTTTGTATAGGGGGGTGGGGTGCATTGGTGGTCCTGTTTGGGTTAGGGCTCCCAATGGTACAGGGGGTGGGACGGCTGCGTCTTTTGGCAGTGTTTATGAGGTTTTTTGCGAAGACCCACATCCACTGTTTGAGTAGATGTATTTCGTCATAGAGGTCCCTTGTGTTGATGTTTGGATGATGGGCCAGGTAGACGTTGGGGAGGACAGAACATCTCTTGTCGATTTCCCTGTTGGCGTTGTGGATTATATGGGCTGGGGTGTACTTTCTGGGCAGTAGTGTGGAGATCACGATCTGTGTCTCG
Source organism: Somniosus microcephalus (assembly GCF_052327205.1). NCBI lineage: Eukaryota > Metazoa > Chordata > Chondrichthyes > Squaliformes > Somniosidae > Somniosus > Somniosus microcephalus. The sequence continues at coordinate 24,400,766 of NW_028225181.1, read as the reverse complement.
GGGAATTCCCTGCTGGCCTTTTCCGCCATCTTGCTCATTGCCCTAGCAGTGTCTCCCCGTAGTGTGCGTAGGTCGTTTGTGCCTGTGTGGATCACAATCCATTTGGGGCTACCAAGGGATTCTTTGTTCAGGATCTTCATTGCTTGGTCTGTGTTGCTGCACCATTTTTTCAGGACTTGATGGCCTGGGAACAGCCTCTGGGGGTCCAGAAACTTTCCGTTGGAGTCGGTCAGCAGGACTGCCTGAGGGGCTGGTTTTTCAGACTGGGTAACAGTAGTCTTGGCAAGACTCGACTGATGGCCGGTTGTTGGCTGGGTTTCTGGGATATGTTGTGTGGCAGGAGCAGGGTTTGAGGCTTTCGGTGTGTCCTCGTTTGGGGGGGTATCTGATGGTTTTTGTGTTCCTGTGTGAGGGGACTGGGTAGCCGTAGTCTTGGCATGGCTCGACTGAGGGCTGGTTGTTGGCTGGGTTTCTGGGATAGACTGTGTGGCAAGAGCGGGGTTTGGGGCTTTTGATGTGTTCTCGTGTGGGGTTGCATCCGACGGGTTCTGTGTCCTTGTGTGTGTTGTTTTTGTGTCATCAGGTTTTTGGACCTTAGGAGTTTTGTGTTGCCTGCTGAGCCTTTCTACGGCCTCCATAGTTTTGTTTAGCTGAGTATGGAGTTCTTTGATCTCATTTCTTTGTTCCTCTACGGTCTTTCTCAGCTTGTGGATGGTGGACTCGTTTTCCGTTTTCAGCTGTTTGAGTTCCTCCTTCAGATTCTTGGCCTGTGTTTCTCTGTATTCGTTGAAATCGAGTTCTAGTTTGGACAGCCTCTCCTTCAGCATTGTGTTTGCGTTGAGAGGTGTGGGGGGGGTGGAGATGGGCAGGGAGGTGATTGCCTCTGCTGGTCTCTCTTCTTCTTCCTCCGTTTGGCTCTCCTCATCCTCTGTTTGAATCTCTATTGCCTCCTGTCCTTTGGTCCTCTTTGTGGCTGCATTAGTTTTCAACTGGGGGAAATCTTTTTCGATGGAGTTCAGATTTTCTGCATTCCCCTGTATCATGATCTTTCCTGTTTTGATGTAGTAGCTTATGGTTAACAGGGGGTCATGTTTATCTAGATTTCCATCTTTACATATTTTCAGTCTGCCTCCACTGCCAATACCTTCACTGAAGACGTATGCGTAGTGTTTTTTTAAAGTCTCCTTCCATGAGGGAGTGGAGTCGGTGTAGAATATGAGGTTGTTCTTCGTCTTAATCCCTCTGTGTGTGGTATAGTCAACGTAGAGGACCTCTGGGTTACTTTTTAGTGTTATGTCCTTGTATTTTTCCTTTGTTTTATTTTTTGTGTAATGCTCAGGATATGTCATTTCCCTGCTCATTGTAGTCGTTTGTTTTTGTCTCAGATATATAACTTTTTTTCTTAAAATTTTTTTTTTTTTTCCTGTTCCACTTTATCCCACTTTTAGGTCCAAAATTGAAAGTTTTTCAGGGGTTCATCTTTGATATAGTTGCTCTTAAAAGTTTCTCTTTCTCTTTCTTTCACAGGCTTTTGGTTCGGGTAGTTTATCTATTCTCTCGGGTTTCTATTCCTTTTCCTCGTGGGTTTGTTGTTCTTTTTTCAGGTTTTTTCTGACAACCGCCCTTCCCGGCAGATTCCACATCCGAGTGTCCATTGCCGCTCTTTCTCTCTCTCTCTGTCTCTGCCTCTCTGTCTCTCTCTCTGTCACTCTAACTCTGTCTCTCTATATCTCACTCACTGTCTCCGCCTCTGTCTCTCTCTCTGTCTCTCTCTCTGTCTCTCTCTCTCTGTGTCTCTCTCTGTGTCTCACTCTGTGTCTCACTCTGTGTCTCATTCTGTGTCTCTCTCTGTGTCTCTCTCTGTGTCACTCTCTGTCTGTCTCTCTCTGTCTGTCTCTCTCTCTGTCTGCTGTCTCTCTGTCTGCTGTCTCTCTCTCGCTGTCTCTGTCTCGCTGTCTCTCTCTCGCTGTCTCTCTCTCGCTGTCTCTCTCTCACTGTCTCTCACTCGCTGTCTCTCTCTTCTTGTCTCCCTCTCGCTGTCTCCCTCTCGCTGTCTCTCTCTCGCTGTCTCTCTCTCGCTGTCTCTCTCTCGCTGTCTCTCTCTCGTGGTCTCTCTCTCGCGGTCTCTCTCTCGTGGTCTCTCTCTCGCGGTCTCTCTCGCTGTCTCTCTCTCACTGTCTCTCTCGCTGTCTCTCGCTGTCAATTCAATTCAATTCAATTCAATTGAAATCGCTTTATTGGCATGATGACAAGGTACATCTTATGTTGCCAAAGCATCGAAAAACATTAATGGTTGAACACATAAACGTAGATCTATCCATACAGTGTATAAACAGATATATCCCTGAGTGTATAAATATACATTCATATAATTTGTATATACTCTTTTCTTTGATATAATGGTTGTCCCTCTGTTTATGGCAAGTTTTAACATAGTGTGCCGCTAAGGTTACACAATTTCTCTGTTCCCCTAGTAGGTATGGGAGTTTTTGGTCGTCATTCAAATTTCTGAATTCAGGGCATATTTTTGTGAATTTTGGGTAGAAATTCTCCCTGATGCCCTGATATTTTCCACAAGCTGTGAGGAAGTGCATCTCTGTCTCCACCACTCCCTGACTGCTGTGGGAGTCTCTGTCTCGCTATCTCTCTCTCTCTCTCTCTCTCGCAGTCTCTCTCTCGCAGTCTGTCTCTCGCAGTCTGTCTCTCGCTGTCTCTCTCTCGCTGTCTCTCTCTCTCAATTTTCAATTCAATTTCAATTCAAATGCTTTATTGGCATGAAAGTTTACAGGGAACCATATTGCCAAAGCTTACATAAAAAAAGGACAGTTTTCCAACATTCTGTAGGTGTCAAACAATTTTGACCTTCGTTGGGTACAGACAATATTAGTTTAAACAATATTAATTTAAAGTCGTTGAACATCGTTGGGTACATTCAGTACTAATGTTAAACAGTCCTCAGGTTGTGACATGTTGTTACATATTTGGCACCAAAGTATGGTCTGTCTCCTTCTCCCAGGACTAATCTTAATTTTGACAGGTCATCCAAATCTTTGAAATCTGGGGTTGTTTGGCTGAGCTTGTTAAATAATATGTTTCTTGATGTGTTGAATTTTTCGCATTTTAGGAGGAAATGCATCTCTGTCTCAACCTCGCTGGCCAGACATTGATCACATATTCTATTCTCTCTAGGCTGCCAGGATTTCTTGTATCTTCCTTTTCAATTGCCAGTTGGTGGTCGCTTAGTCTGTACCTGGTGAGGGTCTGTCTCTGTTTTGTGTCTCTGATGGTCGAGAGATAGTCTGCCAGTTAATATTCTCTTTGTAGGGCCCGGCAACATTCTAATCTGGTTTGGCTTTTGGTTACATTGTTCCAATGTTCCAGGTAGGTTTCTTTGCATTGTTTAATGATTTGGTTCACTCGGATTGGTGCTGGACGGCAGTGTTGCTCTGGGGCTGGTCAGGGCCCGGCTGAGTAGGAGTACTTAGTTTCAGTAGCAGCTGACTCAGGGGACTCTTTTCTGGGTTTAGCTCTTGGGTCTGGAAGGCTTTAAAATGAAGGGTGTATGTCTCTCTCTCTCTCTCTGTCTCTCTCTCTGCCTCTCTCTCTGTCTCTGTCTCTCTCTCTGTCTCTGTCCCTCTCTCTGTCCCTCTCTCTGTCTCTCTCTCTGTCTCTCTCTCTGTCCCACTCTCTGTCCCTCTCTCTGTCCCTCTCTCTGTCCCTCTCTCTGTCCCTCTCTCTGTCTCTCTCTCTGTCTCTCTCTCTCTCTCTGTCTCTCTCTCTGTCTCTGTCTTTCTGTCTCTCTCTATCTCTGTCTCTCTCTCTCTCTCTGTCTCTCTATCTCTCACTCTCTCTGTCATTCTCTGTCTCTGTCTCTCTCGCTGTCTCTCTCTCTGTCTCTCTCTCTCTCTGTCTCTCTCTCTGTCTCTCTGTCTCTGTCTCTCTCTCTCTATGTCTCTCTCTCTCTGTCTCTCTGTCTCTCTATCTCTCACTCCCTCTGTCATTCTCTCTCTCTGTCTTACTCGCTGTCTCTCTCTGTCTCTCTCTCAGTTCAGTTTTCAGTTTCAGTTCAGTTCAAATGCTTTATTGGCATGAAAGTTTACAGAGAACCATATTGCCAAAGCTTACATAGCAAAAAGGTACAGTTTTCCAACATTCTGTAGGTGTCAATCGATTTGACATTTGTTGGGTACATACAATATTACTTTTAAACAATATTAATTTTAAACAGTCTTTCTACTTCATTTGGTACGTTCAATATTAATTTTAAACAGTCTTACGTTTAAACAGTCCTCAGGTTGTGACATGTTGTTACATATTTGGCCCCAAGGTATGGTCTGTCTCCTTCTCCTAGGACTAATCTCAATTTTGACAGATCATCCAATTCCTTGAAATCTGGGGTTGTTTGGCTTAGCTTGTTGAATAATATGTTTCTTGATGTGTTGAATTTTTCGCATTTTAGGAGGAAATGCATTTCTGTTTCAACCTCGCCAGCCAGACATTGATCGCATATTCTATTCTCTCTAGGCTGCCAGGATTTCTGGTATCTGCCTTTTTCAATTTCCAGTTGGTGGTCGCTTAGTCTGTACCTGGTGAGGGTCTGTCTCTGTTTTGTGTCTCTGATGGTCGTGAGGTAGTCTGCCAGTTTATATACTCTTTTTAGGGCCCGGTAACATTCTAATCTGCTTTGGCTTTCGGTTATTTTGTTCCAATGTTCCAGGTAGGTTTCTTTGCATTGTTTAATGATTTGGTTCACTCGGATTGGTGTTTGGACGGCTGTGTTGGTCTGGGGCTGGTCAGGGTCCGGCTGAGTACTTAGTTTCAGTAGCAGCTGACTCAGGGGACTCTTTTCTGGGTTTAGCTCTTGGGTCTGAAAGGCTTTGAAATGAAGGGTGTCTGGGGAGCTAGATTTGGGGTGATTTAGGAAGTTTAGTGCTCGTTTTTGGATGTTTATTATCAGTGGGTATCTGCCTAGTTCGGCTCTGCATGCATTTGTTGGCGTTTTTCTTTGGGTGCGAAGGATGCTCTCTGTCTCTCTCTCTCGCTGTCTCTCTCTCGCTGTCTCTCTCTCTCGCTGTCTCTCTCTCACTCTCTCTCTCTGTCTCTCTCTCTGTCTCTCTGTCTCTCTCTCTGTCTCTCTCTCTGTCTCTCTCTATCTCTCTGTCTCACTCGCTCTGTCTCTCTCTGTCTCTCTGCATCGCTCTCTCTCTGTCTCTCTCTCTGTCTCACTCGCTCTGTCACTCTGTCTCGCTCTCTGTCTCGCTCTCTGTCTCTCTCTCTGTCTCACTCTCTCTGTCTCACTCTGTCTCTCTCTCTCTCACACTCTCTCTCTCTGTCTCTCTCTTTCATTGTCTCTCTCTGTCGCTCTCTCTCTGTCTCTCTTACTCTCTCTCTCCGTCTCTCTCTGTCTCTCCGTCTCTCTCTCTCTGTCTCACTCTCTCTGTGTGTCTCTCTCTCTGTCTCTCTCTCTCTCTCTGTGTGTGTGTCTCTCTCTCTCTGTCTCTCTCTCTCTCTATCTCTCTGTCTCTCAATTCAATTCAATTCAAATCGCTTTATTGGCATGACAAGGTACATCTTATGTTGCCAAAGCATCGAAAAACATTCATGGTTGAACACATAAATATAGATCTATCCATACCGTGTATAAACAGATATATCCCTGAGTGTATACATATACATTCATATAATTTGTATATACTCTTTTCTGATATTTAGTGGTTGTCCCTCTGTTTATGGCAAGCTGTAACATAGTGTGCCGCTAAGGTTACACAATTTCTCTGTTCCCCTAGTAGGTATGGGAGTTTTTGGTCGTCATTCAAATTTCTGAATTCCGGGCATATTTTTGTGAATTTTGGGTAGAAATTCTCCCTGATGCCCTGATATTTTCTACAAGCTGTGAGGAAGTGCATCTCTGTCTCCATCACTCCTCTCTCTCTCTGTCTCTCTCTCTCTCTCTCTGTCTGTCTCTCTCTCACTCCATCACTCTCTGTCTCTCTCTCTCCGTCTCTCTCTCTGTCTCTCTCTGTCTCTCAGTCTCTGTTTCTGTCTCTCTCTGTCTCTCTCTCTGTCTCTCTCTCTCTCAGTCTCTCTCTCTGTCTCTCTCTCTGTCTCTCTCTGTTTCTCTCTCTCTGTCCGTCTCTCTCTCTGTCCGTCTCTCTCTCTCTCTGTCTCTCTCTCTCTCTCTCTGTTGCTCTCTCTCTCGCTCTCTCTCTCACTCTCTCTCGCTCTCGCTCTCTCTCGCTCTCTCTCTCGCGCTCTCTCTCGCTGTCTCTGTCACTCTGTCGCTCCGTCTCTCTCTCTCACTCTCTCTCTCTCTCTCTGTGGCTCTCTCTCTGTGGCTCTCACTCTCTGTCTCTCTCTCCCTGTCTCTCTCTCTCTGTCTCGCTCTCTGTCTCTCTCTCCCTCTCTCTCTCTCTCTCTCTCTCTCTCTCTGTCTCTCTCTCTGTCTCTCTCTCTCTCTCTCTCTCTCTGTCTCTCTCTCTGTCTCTCTCTCTGGCTCTCCCTCTGTCTCTCCCTTTGTCTCTCCCGTTGACTGACCTGAGTAAAAAATGAGATTACTCATGTTCCCTTTTTTGTACCAGTCAGCAAAAAGAGTTTCTGGCTTCGCTCTCAGCTGCTGTTGCATGAGCGATTTTCTTGCATTTTTTTTGATGTTGCGGGGAAGCTGGAAGAGGTTGCTCTCAGTGCGCCACGGGAGCTGCTGCGGCTCCTATGACTCGCTCATTTTTGTATACCGGCTGTTTTTAGTGCAAAAGTAAAAATTATTGCTGACCTTAGAATCTGGGGGTGTCCGCCTCAATATTGTTGCACTCGCTCAGTTCAGATTCTGATAGAAGGCAGGTTTCCTTGAAGTGTTGGTCCTCCTGCTGATTGCTGTTCTGTGAGTGTAATAACTTTTTAAAACTTTTCAGGGGCCTCGGGTCTGGTGCTTCCCACTCCCAACTCACGGACTTTCCCAGGCCCCGGACTCACTCGCTCTCCAGGCCCCATACTCACTCTCCTGGCTCGGGTCGCCCCTCCCGGTCTGGGTCTGGGAGGTGCTGTTTCCCGGTGCCTCCGGGCTGCTCCCCCCTCTCCGACACTGCGGTCTCTGGGCCTTAGTCTCGGACCGGCTCCTCGGGCTTTTCCCAGGCTTCTGGCCACGCACTGGCTGTCCCTCTCTCCCGAGTTTGCCCTCTCCAGTCCCCCGTCCTCGCTCTCTGTGTTCGGGCCGACCCTCCCGGTCTGTGTCTGGGAGCAGCTGTTTCACGGTGCCTCCGGGCTGCTCCCCCTCTCTGACCCAGCGGTCTCTGGGCCTCGGTTCCTGGGTTCACCCTCCCCAGGCCTCGTACTCACTCTCCTGGCTCAGGCCGCCCCTCCCAGTCTGCGTCTGGGAGCCGCTGTCTCCCGATGCCTCCGGGCTGCTCCCCCTCTCTGACACTGCGGTCTCTGGGCCTCTGTCTCTGCCCAGCTCCTCGGGCCTTTCCCGGGCTTTAGGCTCCGTGCTCCGGCTGCCGCTCGGGCTCCGCTTTGGTGCCTCGCTCGGCCCGGCTCCTCGGGCCTTTCCCGGGCTTCAGGATCCGTGCTCCGGCTGCCGCTCGGGCTCCGCTTTGGTGCCTCGCTCGGCCCAGCTCCTCGGGCCTTTCCCGGGCTTCAGGCTCCGTGCTCCGGCTGCCGCTCGGGCTCCGCTTTGGTGCCTCGCTCGGCCCGGCTCCTCGGGCCTTTCCTGGGCTTCAGGCTCCGTGCTCCGGCTGCTGCTCGGGCTCTGCTTTGGTGCCTCTATCTCGGCCTGGCTCCTCAAGCCTTTCCCGGGCTTCAGGCTCCGTGCTCCTGCTGCCGCTCGGGCTCCGCTTTGGTGCCTCACTCGGCCCGGCTCCTCGGGCCTTTCCCGGGCTTAAGGCTCCTCGGGCCTTTCCCGGGCTTAAGGCTCCATGCTCCGGCTGCCGCTTGGGCTCCGCTTTGGTGCCTCGCTCGGCCCGGCTCCTCGGGCCTTTCCCGGGCTTCAGGCTCCGTGCTCCGGCTGCCGCTCGGGCTCCGCTTTGGTGCCTCGCTCGGCCCGGCTCCTCAGGTTTATTTTTTCTTTGGCGGTCTTAGGTACATAAACTAAACTAAACTTAAACTTAAACTAATCTAAACTGAGCTAACTTAGACTCGAGTTAAATTTAACTTTTAAATCTTTTTCCCCCACTTTAATTACAAAGAACACTAAAAAGTTCAGCAGCCCATCTTCAGCATGTCTGCTCCCCCACACTCTCCGTCTCTCTCTCTGTCTCTCTCTCTCTGTCTCTCTCTCTGTCTCTCTCTCCGTCTCTCTCTCCATCTCTCTTTCTGTCTCTCTCTCTGTCTCTCTCTCTCTGTCTCTCTCTCTCTGTCTCTCTCTCTCTCTGTCTCTCTCGCTGTCTCTCTCTCTCTGTCTCTCTCTCTCTGTCTCTCCCTCTGTCTCTCTCTCTCTCTGTCTCTCTCTCTCTCTGTCTCTCCCTCTGGCTCTCTCTCTATCTCTCTCTGTCTCTCTCTCTCTCTCTCTGTCTCTCTCTCTCTGTCTCTATCTCTCTCCGTCTCTCTCTCTCTCCGTCTCTCTCTCTGTCTCTCTCCATCTCTCTGTCTCTCTCTGTCTCTGTCTCTCTCTCTCTCTCTCTCTCTCTCTCTCTCTCTCTGTCTCTGTGTCTCTCTCCCTCTGTCTCTCTCTCTATCTCTCTCTATCTCTCTCTCTGTCTCTCTCTGTCTCTCTTCTCTCTGTCTCTATCTCTCTCCATCTCTCTCTCTCTCTCTCTCCATCTCTCTGTCTCTCTGTCTCTCTCTCTCTCTCTGTCTCTCTCTCTCTCTCTGTCTCTCTCTCTGTCTCTCTCTCTCTCTCTCTCTCTCCCTCGGTCTCTATCTCTCTCTATCTCTCTCCGTCTCTCTCTCTGTCTCTCTCTATCTTTCTGTCTCTCTCTCTCTGTCTCTCTCTCTCTCTCTGTCTCTCTCTCTCTCTCTCTGTCTCTCAATTCAATTCAATTCAATTCAAATCGCTTTATTGGCATGATAAGGTACATCTTATGTTGCCAAAGATTCAAAATACATTTATGGTTGAACACATAAACGCAGATCTATTCATACAGTGTATAAACAGCTTTTTCCCTGAGTGTATAAATATACATTCGTATAATTTATATATACTCTTTTCTTAGGTTTACTGGTTGTCCCTCTGTTTATGGCAAGCTGTAACACAGTGCGCCGCTAGTGTTACACAGTTTCTCTCTTCCCCTAGTAGGTATGGGAGTTTTTGGTCGTCATTCAGATTTCTGAATTCAGGGCATATTTGTGAGAATTTTTGTTAGAAATTCTCCCTGATGCCCTGATATTTTCCACAGGTTGTGAGGAAGTGCATCTCTGTCTCCACCACTCCCCGACTGCAGTGAGAGCATATCCTGTCCTCTCTTGGCAGCCTGGTCTGCCTGTGTCTGCCTTTTTCAATCACGAAGCTATGTTCACTAAGCCTGTACCTTGTCAAGGTTTTTCTCAGTTTGTTATCCTTTACCAATGTCAGGTGCTCAGCCATGTTGTATTGTCTGTTTAGGGCCAAGTAGCAATTGAGTTTGCTTTGGGTTTATGTTGTTTCTGCCCAATATGACAGCTTTTTTTCCTTTTGCTTAGTGACAATTGTGTTGGGTTGAATTCTTTGTGTTATGATGTCACTGTTCTGGGGCTGGTTATTGTTAATAGTGTTACTGGTTACTTCACTGAGTCCCAGGACTAGTTGACTGAGGGTGTTCTTCTTTATGGTCCTCTCTTGGCATTTCAAGGCTTCGTAATGATAGCAGTCTCTATCTCTCTCTGTCTCTCTCTCTGTCTCTCTCTATCTCTCTGTCTCTCTCTCTGTCTCTATCTCTCTCTGTCTCTCTCTCTGTCTCTCTCTCTCTCTCTCTCTATTTCTCTCTCTCCGTCTCTGTCTCTCTCTCTCTCTGTCTGTCTATCGCTCTCTCTCTCTCGCTGTTTCTCTCTCGCTGTTTCTCTATCTCGCTGTTTCTCTATCTCGCTGTTTATCTCTCGCTGTTTCTCTCTCGCTGTTTCTCTCTCTCTCTCGCTGTTTCTCTCGCTGTTTCTCTCTCTGTTTCTCTCTCTCACTGTTTCTCTCTCTCCCTGCTTCTCAGTTCAGTTCAGTTCAGTTCAAATGCTTTATTGGCATGAAAGTTTACAGAGAACCATATTGCCAAAGCTTACATAGCAAAAAGGTACAGTTCTCTCTCTTCTCCCTGTTTCTCTCTCTCTCTGTCTGTATCTCTCTCTCGCTGTTTCTCTCTCTCTCACTGTTTCTCTCTCTCTCGCTGTTTCTCTCTCTCTCTCGCTGTTTCAATTCATTTCAATTCAATTCAAATGCTTTATTGGCATGAAAGTTTACAGGGAACCATATTGCCAAAGCTTACATAACAAAAAGTACAGTTTTCCAGCATTCTGTGGGTGTCAAGCAATTCTGACCTTCGTTGGGTACATACAATAATACTTTAAACAATATTAATTTAAACAGTCTTTGTACATCAGTGGGTACATTCAGCATTAATTTTAAACAGTCCTCAGGTTGTGACATGTTGTTACATATTTGGCACCAAGGTATGGTCTGTCTCCTTCTCCCAGTACTAATCTTAATTTTGACAGGTCATCCAATTCCTTGAAATCTGGGGTTGTTTGGCTGAGCTTGTCAAATAATATGTTTCTTGATGTGTTGAATTTTTCGCATTTTAGGAGGAAATGCATCTCTGTCTCAACCTCGCCAGCCAGACATTGATCACACATTCTATTCTCTCCAGGCTGCCAGGATTTCTTGTATCTTCCTTTTTCAATTGCCAGTTGGTGGTCGCTTAGTCTGTACCTGGTGAGGGTCTGTCTCTGTTTTGTGTCTCTGATGGTCGAGAGATAGTCTGCCAGTTTATATTCTCTTTTTAGGGCCCGGTAACATTCTAATCTGCTTTGGCTTTTGGTTATTTTGTTCCAATGTTCCAGGTACGTTTCTTTGCTTTGTTTAATGATCTGGTTCACTCGGATTGGTGTTTGGATGGCAGTGTTGGTCTGGGACTGGTGAGGGTCCGGCTGAGTAGGACTACTTAGTTTCAGTAGCAGCTGACTCAGGGGACTCTTTTCTGGGTTTAGTTCTTGGGTCTGGAAGGCTTTAAAATGAAGGGTGTCTGGGGAGCTAGATTTGAGGTGATTTAGGAAGTTTAGTGCTCGTTTTTGGATGTTTATGATCAGTGGGTATCTGCCTGGTTCGGCTCTGCATGCATTTGTTGGTGTTTTCCTTTGGGTGCGAAGGACGCTTCGGCAAAATTATGCATGTAGGGCTTCTATTGTGTGTTTTTCCCATTTAGTGTAGCTATGGTGATTGAGCGGGCCCCATACTTCACTACCGTACAGCGCAATCGGCAGGATTACGCTGTCAAATATTTTTAGCCAGATTTTGATTGGGATTTGGATGTTGTAGAATTTTCTTTTTATTGCATATAGGGCTCTTCGGGCTTTTTCTTTTAATGCATTCACTGCTATGCTGAAGCTCCCTGATGCTGTAATGGTTAGACCAAGGTAAGTGTAGCTCATAGTGTGTCCTATGATGGTATCACTGAGAGTAAACTGGTATTTGTTTTCCTGACACTTGGGCCTTTTTTGAAAAATCATGATGTTGGTTTTTTTTAGATTTACAGTTAGGGCCCAATTTTGGCAGTATTTGTCGAGTAGGTCTAGTTGTTGCTGTAATCCCTGTTCTGTGGGAGACAGCAGAACCAGGTCGTCCACATAGAACAGGGATTTCACTTCTCCATCCAGGAGACATAGACCCGGTGACTCGCTTTGCTCCAGCATGTCTGCAAGTTCATTTATGTATATGTTGAACCGGGTCAGGCTCAAATTGCAGCCCTGCCAGATGCCTCTTCTCTGGCTGAAGAAACAGGTGCGTCTGTCTCCAATTTTGACACCGCATTTATTTTTCAGATACATCGATTTAATTAGGTCATAGACTTTGCCCCCTATTCCACACTGAAGAAGTTTGTAATAGAGCCCTTCATGCCAGATAGAGTCAAAGGCTTTCTTGAAGTCAATGAAACAGGCGAATATTTTCCCATTTTTTGTTTGGTGTACATGCTTTTCAATGAGAGTGTGAAGGGTATAGATATGGTCGGTGGTGCGGTGTTTTGGAAGAAAGCCTATTTGATTTTTTCTAAGGATCTTATGTTTGTTACGAAAATCCAGTAATCTACTATTTAGAATACTGCAGAATAACTTCCCTGGACAACTGTTGACACAGATGCCGCAGTAGTTATTTGGGTCTGATTTGTTTCCACTTTTGTATATGAGTCCTTGGCACCAGATATCGGGAAAACAGCCTGAACGTAATATGATGTTGAATAACTTGAGTACCGCACCCTGCATCTCCATATTGCTGAACTTGAGCATTACATTTCTGATGTTGTCTGGACCACAGGCTTTCTTTAGGTGGAGAGATTTTGTTTTTGTGGCCAGTTCTTTCCATCTCTCTCTCTCGCTGTTTCTCTCTCGCTGTTTCTCTCGCGCTGTTTCTCTCTCACTGTTTCTCTCTCTTGCTGTTTCTCTCTCTCTCTGTTTCTCTCTCTCGCTGTTTCTCGCTCTCGCTGTTTCTCGCGCTCTCTGTCTGTTTCTCTCTCTTGCTGTTTCTCGCTGTTTCTCTCTCTCTCGCTGTTTCTCTCTCTCTCGCTGTTTCTCTCTCTCTCGCTGTTTCTCTCTCTCGCTGTTTCTCTCTCGCTGTTTCTCTCTCTCTCGCTGTTTCTCTCTCGCTGTTTCTCTCTCTCTCGCTGTTTCTCGCTCGCTGTTTCTCTCTCTCTCGCTGTTTCTCTCTCTCGCTCTTTCTCTCTCTCTCGCTGCTTCTCTCTCTCTCGCTGCTTCTCTCTCTCTGTTTCTCTCTCTTTCGCTGTTTCTCTCTCTCGCTCTTTCTCTCTCTCGCTCTTTCTCTCTCTCACTCTTTCTCTCTCTCTCGCTGCTTCTCTCTCGCTGTTTCTCCTTCTCTCGCTGTTTCTCTCTCTCTCTGTCTGTTTCTCTCTCGCGCTCTTTCTTGCTGTTTCTCTCTCTCTCGCTGTTTCTCTCTCGCTCTTTCTCTCTCGCTGTTTCTCTCTCTCGCTGGCTCTCTCTCTCTCTCGCTGTTTCTCTGATTCTCTCGCTGTTTCTCTCTCTCTCACTGTTTCTCTCTCTCGCTGTTTCTCTCTCTCGCTGTTTCTCTCTCACTTTTTCTCTCTCTCTCGCTCTTTCTCTCTCTCTCGCTGTTTCTCTCTCTCGCTTTTTCTCTCTCTCTCTGTTTCTCTCTCTCGCTGTTTCTCACTCGCTGTTTCTCTCTCTCTCGCTGTTTCTCTCTCTCTCGCTGTTTCTCTCTCTCTTGCTGTTTCTCAATCTCGCTGTTTCTCTCTCTCGCTGTTTCTCTCTCTCTCGCTGTTTCTCTCTCGCTGTTTCTCTCTCTCGCTGTGTTCTCTCTCTCACTGTTTCACTCTCTTGCTGTTTCACTCTCTCGCTGTTTCTCTCTTTCGCTGTTTCTCTCTCTCGCTGTTTCTCTCTCTCTCGCTGTTTCTCTCTTGCTGTTTCTCTCTCGCTGTTTCTCTCTCTCGCTGTTTCTCACTCTCGCTGTTTCTCTCTCTCGCTGCTTCTCTCTCTTTCGCTGTTTCTCTCTCTCGCTGTTTCTCTCTCTCACTGTTTCTCTCTCTCTTGCTGTTTCTCTCTCGCTGTTTCTCTCTCGCCGTTTCTCTTTCGCTGTTTCTCTCTCTCACTGTTTCTCAATCTCGCTGTTTCTCTCTCTCGCTGTTTCTCTCTATCTCGCTGTTTCTCTCTCTCTCGCTGTTTCTCTCTCTCTCGCTGTTTCTCTCCCTCTCGCTGTTTCTCTCTCGCTGTTTCTCTCTCTCGCTGTTTCTCTCTCTCGCTGTTTCTCTCTCTCTCGCTGTTTCTCTCTCTCTCACTGTTTCTCTCTCTCGCTGGCTCTCTCTCTCGCTGTTTCTCTCTCTCACTGTTTCTCTCTCTCTCGCTGTTTCTCTCTCTCTCTCTCGTTGTTTCTCTCTTGCTGTTTCTCTCTCTCTCGCTGTTTTTCTCTCTCGCTGTTTCTCTCTCTCAATGTTTCTCTCTCTCTCACTTTTTCTCTCAAATCAAATTCAAAATCAAATGCTTTAGTGGCATGAAAGTTTACAGAGAACCATATTGCCAAAGCTTACATAGCAAAAAGGTACAGTTTTCCAACATTCTGTAGGTGTCAATCGATTTGACATTTGTTGGGTACATACAATATTACTTTTAACAATATTAATTTTAAACAGTCTTACTTTTAAACAGTCCTCAGGTTGTGACATGTTGTTACATATTTGGCCCCAAGGTATGGTCTGTCTCCTTCTCCCAGGACTAATCTCAATTTTGACAGGTCATCCAATTCCTTGAAATCTGGGGTTGTTTGGCTTAGCTTGTTGAATAATATGTTTCTTGATGTGTTGAATTTTTCGCATTTTAGGAGGAAATGCATTTCTGTTTCAACCTCGCCGGCCAGACATTGATCGCATATTCTATTCTCTCTAGGCTGCCAGGATTTCTTGTATCTGCCTTTTTCAATTTCCAGTTGGTGGTCGCTTAGTCTGTACCTGGTGAGGGTCTGCCTCTGTTTTGTGTCTCTGATGGTCGTGAGGTAGTCTGCCAGTTTATAATCTCTTTTTAGGGCCCGGTAACATTCTAATCTGCTTTGGCTTTCGGTTATTTTGTTCCAATGTTCCAGGTAGGTTTCTTTGCATTGTTTAATGATTTGGTTCACTCGGATTGGTGTTTGGACGGCTGTGTTGGTCTGGGGCTGGTCAGGGTCCGGCTGAGTACTTAGTTTCAGTAGCAGCTGACTCAGGGGACTCTTTTCTGGGTTTAGCTCTTGGGTCTGAAAGGCTTTGAAATGAAGGGTGTCTGGGGAGCTAGATTTGAGGTGATTTAGGAAGTTTAGTGCTCGTTTTTGGATGTTTATTATCAGTGGGTATCTGCCTAGTTCGGCTCTGCATGCATTTGTTGGCGTTTTTCTTTGGGTGCGAAGGATGCTTCGGCAGAATTCTGCATGTCGGTCTTCTATTGTGTGTTTTTCCCATTTAGTGTAGCTTTGGTGATTTAGCGGGCCCCATACTTCACTACCGTACAGTGCAATGGGCAGGATTATGCTGTCAAATATTTTGAGCCAGATTTTGATTGGGATTTGGATGTTGTAGAATTTTCTTTTTATTGCATATAGGGCTCTTCGGGCTTTTTCTTTTAGTGCATTCACTGCTATGCTGAAGCTCCCTGATGCTGTAATAGTTAGACCAAGGTAGGTGTAGCTCATAGTGTGTCCTATAGCGGTATCACTGAGGATAAATTGGTATTTGTTTTCCTGACATCTGGGCCTTTTTTGAAAAATCATGATGTTGGTTTTCTTTAGATTTACTGTTAGAGCCCAATTTTGGCAGTATTTGTCGAGTAGGTCTAGTTGTTGCTGTAATCCCTGTTCTGTGGGAGACAGCAGAACCAGGTCGTCCGCATAGAACAGAGATTTCACTTCTCCATCAAGGAGACGGAGACCTGGTGACTCGCTTTGCTCCAGCATGTCTGCTAATTCATTTATGTATATGTTGAACAGGTTCGGGCTCAAATTGCAGCCCTGTCAGACGCCTCTTCTCTGGGTGAAGAAATCGGTGCGTTTGTCTCCCATTTTGACCCCGCATTTGTTTTTCAGATACATTGATTTAATAAGGTCATCGACTTTGCCCCCTATTCCACACTGAAGAAGTTTATAATAGAGCCCTTCGTGCCATATAGAGTCAAAGGCTTTCTTGAAGTCGATGAAACAGGCGAATATTTTCCCATTTTTTGTTTGGTGTATATGTTTTTCAATGAGGGTGTGAAGGGTATAGATATGGTCGGCGGTGCGCTGTTTTGGAAGAAAGCCTATTTGGTTTTTTCTGAGGATATTATGTTTGTTAAGAAAATCAAGTAATCTACTATTTGGAATACTGCAGAATAACTTCCCTAGACAACTGTTGACACAGATGCCGCGGTAGTTATTTGGGTCTGATTTGTTTCCACTTTTATATATGGGGGAGATTAGTCCTTGGCACCAGATATCGGGAAAACAGCCTGAACGTAATATGATGTTGAATAATTTGAGTACCGCACCCTGCATCTCCATATTGCTGAACTTGAGCATTTCATTTTTGATGTTGTCTGGGCCACAGGCTTTCTTTAGGTGGAGAGATTTTGTTTTTGTGGCCAGTTCTTTCCATGTGATTGGGGAGTCTGGAGGGTTTTGGTTGTCTTTAATTGTTGCTTCTAATGTGTGGAGTTTTTCTGTGACCTGATGTTGACTTGGGTTTGTTTCGTTTATTGGGATGTCTTTGTAGAGGTTTTCAAAATGTGTTCTCCAGATGTCGCCATCTTGGATTGGTAATGCTTGCAATTTTGTTGTACTCAGGTTATTCCACATTTCCCAGAATTGTTTTGGGTTGGTGGAGTTTTCAATTTCTTCGAGTATTTTGTGGGTATAGTTTTGTGTTTTGTTCCTAATGGTGTGTTTATATCTTTTGAGGGTTTCATTGTATCTAGTACATAGGTCCGGATTGTTTGATTGGCGATGCTTTTGGTTTGAGATTTTTCCCAGGTCTTTTCTGGCATTTTTGCATTCGTGGTCAAACCATGTCTTATTTTTATTTTGTCTTTTGTGACGCTTCCTCTTCTGTTTCACAAGGTCGGCTTTTACAGCTGCCTCATGGAAGATCATATTTATATCCTCTATGGCCATGTTTACACCATCTCTGGTGATCTCGTATGGGTTTTCTTTAAATTTTGATATTTTACTTGTGAGATCAGCTGACTTTAGTGCTGCGATGAATTTTTCTCCACTGTCTGCGGCCCATCTGTATGTCTGGTTTATTTTATGTAGCTTACTGGGTTCCTTTTTTGTGTCTGTAGTTTGGGCAGAAAGTTTAAGGTACATATTTATTTGGTTATGGTCTGAGAGGGGGGATTGCTGCCTGACAGTGAATGAGTTGATATCGCAGGGGTCCAGGTCAGTGATTGTATAGTCCACCACACTAGACCCAAGAGTTGAGGAGTATGTGAGTCTCCCTAGGGAGTCCCCTCTGAACCTACCGTTAACTATGTACAGGCCTAAGGTTCGGGAGAGTTGCACTACCTCCCTACCGCTTTTATTTATTTCACGATCAAGGTTGTTCCGATTTGCGATGGCTGGTGTGACATCTAAATGGGTCTGGCCAAACACATGGTTGTTTCCCTGTGGGTCTATGAAGTCAGGTTCACAACCGGTCCTTGCATTTAGGTCCCCACATATTATCACCTTTCCTTGGGCCTGGAAATGGCTGATTTCCATGTGGAGAGTATCAAATAACTCCTCTTCGAAATATGGCGATTCTATTGGAGGTATGTAGATCGCACATAAGTAAACATCTTTTTTTGCTATTCCTATATTTTTATCTAGTTTTAGCCATACGTGTGATTTTCCCTGTTTTACCGGTGAGATGTGTTTGTCCAGTTCTCCCTTATACCACACCAATATTCCCCCGAAGGTTCTGCCCTTGCGTGTTTTAGTGTTCTTTACTGAGGGCACAATGATTTCATGGTACATTGGAGGACAGTGGGTCGGCACGTCCTTTTGGCACCATGTTTCTGTTAACACAATTATATCAATGTCTTTTATAGCTTTTAGGAATTCAGGGTCTGTACTCTTCATCCCAAAAGTTGAGGAGCGGAGGCCCTGGATATTCCAGCAGCTTATGTGGAAAGAATGCATTTATATAGTTCAAAAAAACGAAATAAAATGGACATATTTTGCGGGATGAGTGTGGAAACACTATTTTCTATAATGCTAAATGATGATTTAGTATAAATTTCATGAGGTATGCACATATAGCTATCTAATAATAGTAATAATACTGATAAGATAACAATAATGATAATGATAAATAACAATTTTAATAATTTCTCCGGCTTTCTATCAGGCTGTTCAGCATCATCATGATCTTTCTCAGTTCTTGGTCTGCAGTCTGTGGTCTAGAGGGGGGTCTTGGGTCAGGTATAAAAGCACGGTTCTGTTGTTGGTTTTGTACAGGGGGGTGGGGGACATTGGTGGTCCTGTTTGGGCTCCCAATGGTAGAGGGGGTGGGAGGGCTGCGTCTTTTGGCAGTGTTTATGAGGTTTCTTGCAAAGACCCACATCCGCTGTTTGAGTAGATGTATTTCGTCATAGAGGTCCCTTGTGTTGATGTTTGGCTGATGGGCCAGGGAGACGTTGGGGAGGACAGAACATCTCGTGTCGATCTCCCTGTTGGTGTTGTGGATTATATAGGCTGGGGTGTCCTTTCTGGGCAGTAGTGTGGAGATCACGATCCACGCCTTAGGGAATTCCCTGCTGGCCTTTTCCGCCATCCTGCTCACCGCCCTGGCAGTGCCTTCCTGTAGGGTGCGTAGGTCGTTCGTGCCTGTGTGGATCACAATCCATTTGGGGCTTCCAAGGGATTCTTTGTTCAGGATCTTCATTGCTTGGTCTGTGTTGCTGCACCATTTTTTCAGGACTTGATGGTCTGGGAACAGTCTCTGGGGGTCCAGAAACTTTCCGTTGGAGTCGGTCAGCAGGACCGCCTGAGGGGCTGGTTTTTCAGACTGGGTAACAGTAGTCTGGGTAGGACTCGCCTGGTGGCTGGTTGTTGGCTGGGTTTCTGGGATATGTTGTGTGGCAGGAGCGGGGTTTGGGGCTTTTGGTGTGTCCTCGTTTGAGGGGGTATCTTACGGTTTTTGTGTTCCTGTGTGTGAGGACTGGGTAGCAGTAGTCTGGGCATGACTCGACTGGGGGCTGGTTGGAGCGGGGTTTGTGGATTTCGGTGTGTCTTCGTGTGGGGTGGCATCCGGCGGGTTCTGTGTCCTTGTGTGTGTTGTTTTTGTGTCCTCAGGTTTTTGGACCTTAAGAGGTTTGTGTTGCCTGCTGAGCCTTTCTACGGTCTCCTTCGTTTTGTTTAGTTGAGTACGGAGTTCTTTGATCTCATTTCTTTGCTCCTCTATGGTCTTTCTCAGCTTGTGGATGGTGGACTCGTGTTCCGTTTTTAGCTGTTTGAATTCCTCCTTCAAATTCTTGGCCAGTGTTTCTCTGTATTCGTTGAAATCAAGTTCTAGTTTGGCCAGATTCTCTTTCATCATTTTGTTTTCGTTGAGAGGTGTGGGGGGGGGGTGGAGATGGACAGGGAGGTGTTTTGCTCTGCTGGTCTCTCTTCTTCTTCCTCCACTTGGCTCTCATCATCCTCTGTTCGACTCTCTTTTGCTTCCTGTCCATTGGTCCTCCTTGTGTCTGTCTTAGTTTTCAACTGGGGGAATTCCTTTTCGAAGGAGTCTAGATTTTCCACATTCCCCTGTATCATGATCTTTCTATTTTTGTTGTAGTAGCTTATGGTTAGCAGGGGGTCATCTTTATCTAGGTTTCCATCTTTACATATTTTCAGTCTGCCTCCACTGCCAATACCTTCGCTGGAGACGTATGCGTAGTGTTTTTGTAAAGTCTCCTTCCAGGAGGTGACGTATTCGGTGTAGAATATGAGGTTGTTCTTCAGCTTAGTCCCTTTGTGTGTTGTATAGTCAACGTAGAGGATCTCTGGGTTATTTTTTAGTGTTGTGTACTTGTATTTTTCCTTTGCCTTATTTTTTGTGCATTGCTCAGGATATATCATTTCCCTGCTCATTGTAGTCGTTTGTTTTTTGTCTCAGATAGATAACTTTTTTTTTTCTCTTTTTTGTGTCGTGTTCCACCTTAGTCCACTTTTAGGTCCAAAATTGGGAGTTTTTCAGGGGTTCATCTTTGATATAGCTGCTCTTAACGGTTTATCTTTCTCTTTCTCTCACAGGCTCTTGGTTCGGGTATTTTATCGTTTCTCTCGGGTTTCTATTCCTTTTCCTCGCGGGTTTGTTGTTCTTTTTTCAGGTCTTTTTCGAATTAAATTTAAATAAAATTAAACTTTTTCCGAACTAACTTTAACTAAAATGAAACCTAGGTATAATTAGGTAAAACTTATTGGTCCGGTAATTTTTTCCTCTTCCGACTCTCTCACTCGCTCTCTCTCTCCGTGCTCCAAACTCGTCCACTCTCCGTGCCCCGGACTCATTCACTTTCCGCGCTCTGGGCGGATCTCTTCACGTCGTCGTGTCGGTCTCAGGCCCCCGGGTTTTTTGACTCACCAGGCTGTTTTCTGCCCTGGTCTCCCGGTCTCCATTCTCGCGGTCTCTGGGCCTCGCGGTCTCGGGTTCACCCTCCCCAGGCCTCTTACTCGTTTTCCCGGTTCGGGCCGTACTCCCGTTCTCCGACCTCGCGGTCTCGGGTTCACCCTCCCCAGGCCTCTTACTCGTTTTCCCGGTTCGGGCCGCTCCTCCCGTTCTCCGACCTCGCGGTCTCGGGTTCGCCCTCCCCAGGCCTCTTACTCGTTTTCTCGGTTCGGGCCGCTCCTCCCGGTCTCCGATCCCGCGGTCTCTGGGCCTCGCGTTCTCGGGTTCACCCTCCCCAGGCCTCTTACTTACTGTCCTGGTTCGGGCTGCTCCTCCCGGTCTCCGGTCTCACGGTTCAGGCCTCTGTTTCTCTCTCTCGCCAGCTTTCTCTGTCTCTTGCCAGCTTTCTCTCTCTCTGTCTCACTCTCGCTGTTTCTCGCTGTTTCTCTCTCTCTCACTCCCAATCTCTCTCTCTCACACTTCCAATCTCTCTCTCTCTCACACTCCCAATCTCTCTCTCGCTGTTTCTCTCTCTCTCGCTGTTTCACTCTCTCTCGCTGATTCTCTCTCTCTCGCTGTTTCTCTCTCTCTGTCATTGAACACCCTTCAATGGCCCAATACAGACTTTGATAGTTCTCCCACTCTTTACAAGTGAATAAGCTTTTCCCATTGCCTCCACAGTTGTCTACAATCCTTTTTTCCATGAGCCAGTCAGCCACCTTGGCTTTTTCTGACCACATTTTCTTCTTTTTGACTTTGGGTTCATATTAGTTTTCCACATTTTTTAGCTTGTTCTGAAAACATTTCCATTTATATTCTGTTATATTACATTAAGGTGAATAGAGATGCAGTGGCAGACATTTAAGGGGATATTTCAGAATACACAGAATATATACATTCCAACGAGAAAGAAAAATTCCAAAGGGGTGGGACCCACCATCCGTGGTTAAGTAAGAAAGTTAAAGATAGTATCAAACTTAAAGAAAAGGCATATAATTGCCCAAAGATGGCTGGCAGGTCAGTAGATTGGACAGAATATAAAAAACAGCAGAGAATGACTGAAAGATTAATAAGGAGAGAAAAATTAGAGTGAGAGAAAGCGAGCTAGATATATAGAAACAGATACAGAAGTAAGAGTTTCTATGAATATTTCAAAAAGAAAAGAGTCAACAGAGTGAGCATTGGTCCTACAAAAACTGAGTCTGAGGAATTAATAATGGCAAATAAGGAGATGGCAGTTGAATTGAACAGGTAATTTGCATCGGTCTTCACTATAGAGGATACAAGTAACATCCCAGTAACATCCCCCACACTGTCGCACTGTAACCCTCTCCCCCCAGCACACTGTGTTACTGACTGTATCTCTACTGATGTTAATCCAGCTCTCTCACACTGTCACTCAGTACCCCCTCTCCCCCCAGCGTCCTGTGTTACTGACTGTATCTCTACTGATGTTAATCCAGCTCTCTCACACTGCCACTCCGTAACCATCTCCCACAGTGCCCTGTGTTACTGACTGTATCTCTACTGATGTTATTCCACCTCCCTTACACTGCCAATCAGTAACTGATGCGCTATCAATTACTCATAAAAGACTGAGAGTTAAGAGAGTAACTAAAGGCTTTTATTAACAAAAGAATGAAGGTCTGCCTCGAGTGGTCGACCGGTCCAGAAATACAAAGGGCTGGGGAGCAGTCACCTTTATACTAGGACTTGTGGGAGGAGTCAGCCGAGGCATGTCCAGGCATGTACACAGTGGAATACAAACAGTGCTTTACCACAGTAAGCCTCTCCCTCAGCGCCCTGTGTCACTGACTGTATCTCTACTGATGTTAATCCAGCTCCCTCACACTGTCACTCAGTAACCCTCTCCCCCAAGCACACTGTGTTACTGACTGTATCTCTCCTGATGTTAATCCAACTCCCTCACACTGCCACACAGTAACCCTCTCCCACAGTGCCCTGTGTTACTGACTGTATCTCTACTGATGTTAATCCAGCTCCCCCACAGTGCCACTCAGTAACTCCTCTCCCCCAGCGTCCTTTGTTGCTGACTGTATCTCTACTGATGTTAATCCTGCTCCCTCACACTATCACTCAGTAACCCTCTCCCACAGTGCACTGTGTTACTGACTGTATCTCTACTGATGTTAATCCAACTCCCTCACGCTGCCACTCAGTAACCCTCTCCCCCCAACCACCTGTGATACTGACTGTATCTTTACTGATGTTAATCCAGCTTCCTCACACTGTCACTCAGTAACCCCTCCCCCCAGTGCCCTGTTTCACTGACTGTATCTCTACTGATGTTAATCCTGCTCCCCCACACTGTCACTCAGTAACCCCTCTCCCCCAGCGTCCTGTGTTACTGACTGTATCTCTACTGATGTTAATCCTGCTCGCTCACACTATCACTCAGTAACCCCACTCCCCCAGCGTCCTGTGTTACTGACTGTATCTCTACTGATGTTAATCCAACTCCCTCACACTGTCACTCAGTAACCCTCTCCCACAGTGCCCTGTTACTGACTGTATCCCTAATGATGTTAATCCAACTCCCTCACACTGCCACTCAGTAACCCTCTCCCCCCAACGCCCTGTGATACTGACTGTATCTTTACTGATGTTAATCCAGCTCCCTCACACTGTCACTCAGTAAACCCTCTCCCCCAGCGCCCTGTGCTACTGACTCTATCTCTGCTGATGTTAATCCAGCTCCCTCACATTGTCACTCAGTAACCCTCTCCCCCCAGCACACTGTGTTACTGACTGTATCTCTACTGATGTTAATCCTGCTCCCTCACACTATCACTCAGTAACCCTCTCCCACAGTGCCCTGTGTTACTGACTGTATCTCTACTGATGTTAATCCAACTCCCTCACGCTGCCACTCAGTAACCCTCTCCCCCCAACCACCTGTGATACTGACTGTATCTTTACTGATGTTAATCCAGCTTCCTCACACTGTCACTCAGTAACCCCTCTCCCCCAGTGCCCTGTGTCACTGACTGTATCTCTACTGATGTTAATCCTGCTCCCCCACACTGTCACTCAGTAACCCCTCTCCCCCAGCGTCCTGTGTTACTGACTGTATCTCTACTGATGTTAATCCAACTCCCTCACGCTGCCACTCAGTAACCCTCTCCCCCCAACCACCTGTGATACTGACTGTATCTTTACTGATGTTAATCCAGCTTCCTCACACTGTCACTCAGTAACCCCTCTCCCCCAGTGCCCTGTGTCACTGACTGTATCTCTACTGATGTTAATCCAACTCCCTCACACTGCCACTCAGTAACCCTCTCCCCCCAACGCCCTGTGATACTGACTGTATCTTTACTGATGTTAATCCAGCTCCCTCACACTGTCACTCAGTAAACCCTCTCCCCCAGCGCCCTGTGCTACTGACTCTATCTCTGCTGATGTTAATCCAGCTCCCTCACATTGTCACTCAGTAACCCTCTCCCCCCAGCACACTGTGTTACTGACTGTATCTCTACTGATGTTAATCCTGCTCCCTCACACTATCACTCAGTAACCCTCTCCCACAGTGCCCTGTCTTACTGACTGTATCTCTACTGATGTTAATCCAACTCCCTCACGCTGCCACTCAGTAACCCTCTCCCCCCAACCACCTGTGATACTGACTGTATCTTTACTGATGTTAATCCAGCTTCCTCACACTGTCACTCAGTAACCCCTCTCCCCCAGTGCCCTGTGTCACTGACTGTATCTCTACTGATGTTAATCCTGCTCCCCCACACTGTCACTCAGTAACCCCTCTCCCCCAGCGTCCTGTGTTACTGACTGTATCTCTACTGAATTTAATCCTGCTCGCTCACACTATCACTCAGTAACCCCTCTCCCCCAGCGTCCTGTGTTACTGACTGTATCTCTACTGATGTTAATCCAACTCCCTCACACTGTCACTCAGTAACCCTCTCCCACAGTGCCCTGTTACTGACTGTATCCCTAATGATGTTAATCCAACTCCCTCACACTGCCACTCAGTAACCCTCTCCCCCCAACGCCCTGTGATACTGACTGTATATTTACTGATGTTAATCCAGCTCCCTCACACTGTCACTCAGTAAACCCTCTCCCCCAGCGCCCTGTGCTACTGACTCTATCTCTGCTGATGTTAATCCAGCTCCCTCACATTGTCACTCAGTAACCCTCTCCCCCCAGCACACTGTGTTACTGACTGTATCTCTACTGATGTTAATCCTGCTCCCTCACACTATCACTCAGTAACCCTCTTCCACAGTGCCCTGTGTTACTGACTGTATCTCTACTGATGTTAATCCAACTCCCTCACGCTGCCACTCAGTAACCCTCTCCCCCCAACCACCTGTGATACTGACTGTATCTTTACTGATGTTAATCCAGCTTCCTCACACTGTCACTCAGTAACCCCTCTCCCCCAGTGCCCTGTGTCACTGACTGTATCTCTACTGATGTTAATCCTGCTCCCCCACACTGTAACTCAGTAACCCCTCTCCCCCAGCGTCCTGTGTTACTGACTGTATCTCTACTGATGTTAATCCTGCTCGCTCACACTATCACTCAGTAACCCCTCTCCCCCAGCGTCCTGTGTTACTGACTGTATCTCTACTGATGTTAATCCAACTCCCTCACACTGTCACTCCGTAACCCTCTCCCACAGTGCCCTGTTACTGACTGTATCCCTAATGATGTTAATCCAACTCCCTCACACTGCCACTCAGTAACCCTCTCCCCCCAACGCCCTGTGATACTGACTGTATCTTTACTGATGTTAATCCAGCTCCCTCACACTGTCACTCAGTAAACCCTCTCCCCCAGCGCCCTGTGCTACTGACTCTATCTCTGCTGATGTTAATCCAGCTCCCTCACATTGTCACTCAGTAACCCTCTCCCCCCAGCACACTGTTTTACTGACTGTATCTCTACTGATGTTAATCCAGCTCCCCCACACTGCCACTCAGTAACCCTCTCCCCCCCAGCACACTGTGTTACTGACTGTATCTCTACTGATGTTAATCCAGCTCCCCCACACTGTAATTCAGTAACCCCACTCCCCCAGCGTCCTGTCTTACTGACTGTGCCTCTACCTTAACCCAGCTCCCTCACACAGTCACTCAGTAACCTCTCTCCCCCAGCGCCCTGCATTACTTTATGTGTCTCTACTGATGTTGATCCCCTCTCATTCTTCTAAACTCCAATGAGTATAGGCTCCACAGGTTAATTGAGTGTTAATCGAAACAAGAGTTACGTAATGATGTATAAAAATTGCAGGAAGCTACTTTAGAAGAAACCACTCTTTGTTTATTGAGAAAGACACAGAAAATGCTCTGATAATGTACAATTCGATTTGGTTTGAATGTTTGAAATAGGAGTTTAAGAATTGTGAGTGCAATGAAGTTTGCTTCCCGCTATTAATTGCAAAATACCTAAAATAATTCAACACTCCTCGTGATAAGAGCAGGGATTAATATTGTGGGGAATGTTTGAGAGAAAAGCATCAGAAGCGAAATTGGTAAATTATAAATCATTACGTCAACATATGAGTGAACATTTCCAAGTCAGTCTGACTTGTCTATCTTCCTGGACAGCAAAACCAATGTTTATTTCTGTTAAGGCATAGCTTTTCCTGCTTTCTGTTTGTAATTCACTGACACAAATTGTGCGTATATTTGTAAATTGTAAAATAACAACAAGAAATCACATTTCTGTGACATTTTTTATGCCTTAAACAATTCAAGTTGTGATTTGGAATCTAGCTGGTAAATGTAGTTTCTTCCCCTGAAAATACAAAATTATAAATTAATAATGGAAAGGTAGAGAGAGATACAGAACTATAGAGAGAGATCAATATACAGAGAGGCACATAGAGAGAGCGGTAGAGATATAATGAAAGTATTAGCGATACAGGACACGAGTCTTTGTACAGCCTGCGTGTGTACCCCACTGGCCCCAGAATGTAACCCAGGGACCTTCACCGACTGTCTCTCCAAATTTAAATAAAACATCTTTCACTCTCCTATTTCATCACTCCCAAATTCCTAGAGAAGCAGTGAGAGAAACTGAGGACTAATTCCCAGAGAACCATAGAGTCATAACGGCACAGAAGGAGGCCATTCGGCCCATCGAGACCATGCCGGCTCTCTGTACAGCTATCCAGTCAGTCCCATTCCCCCGCTCTATCCCCGTAGCCCAGCATGTTTATTTCCCTCAAGTGCCTATGCAGTTTCCCTTGAAAAGATTGAGAGTCTCCGCTTCCACCACTTCCGTCGGCAGCGAGTTCCAGGTCCTCACCACCCGCTGGGTAAAAAGGTTTTCCCTCACATCCCCAACAACAACAACTTTATTTAAATAGCGCCTTTAACATAGTTAAACGTCCCAAGCTGCTGCACAGGAGTATTTTACGGCAACAAATTTGACACCGATCCACATAAGGATACATTAGGGCAGGTGACCAAAAGCTTGGTCAAAGAGGTAGGTTTTAAGGACCGTCTTAAAGGAGGAGAGAGAGGTAGAGAGGCGGAAATGTTTAGGGAGGGAATTCCAGAGTTTAGGGCCTAGGCAACAGAAGGCACGGCCATCAGAAGTTGAGCGATTATAATCAGGAATGCTCAAGCGGGCAGAATTAGAGGAGCGCGCATATCTCGTGGGTGGGGGGGATGTGGTGGTGGTTGTGGGGGAGGCGGGAGTTGTGGATCTGAAGGAGATTACAGAGATCGGGAAGAGAACGATGTCATGAAGGGATTTGAAAACAAGGATGAAAATTTTGATATCGAGGCGCTGCTTAACCGGGAACCATTGTAGGTCAGCGAGCACAGGGGTGATGGGCGAATGGGACTTGGTGCCAGTTATGACTGTGCCTCTCGCCCTCTGCCCCTCGCCCTCTGCCTCTCGCCCTCTGCCTCTCGCCCTCTGCCTCTCGCCCTCTCCCTCTCCCTCAATGTAACCAAGTTTCCTGACGATGCAAAGCTGCGTGGGACAGTAAGCTGTGAGGAGCACACAAAGAGGCTGCAAAGGGCAAAAGACAGGTTAAGTGAGTGGGCAATAAGGTGGCAGATGAAGTATAACGTGGAGAAATGTGAAGTTATTCACTTTGGTAAGAAGAATAGAAAAAAATATATTTTTAAATGGTGAGAAATTATTAAATGTTGGTGTTCAGAGAGATATGGGTGTCCTTGTACAGGAAACACAGCCGATCCCAATTGGAACAACATTTGCTGAGATACGGAGCCCTGGATCCCGGCGAGCATTGTCTCGGCATTCTTTCGGTACTTTTTCCGCGGAGAGGCGTGTAATCTGTTCCCGTGGACTGAGCGGCGGCCACACTTTGGAACAACACAGGTGGAGATGCAGCGCGTATACAATGGTACAATGGCCACTGAAAGGAGGCGAAAGCAAACATTTTTTAGCCCCGGAAAAGCCGGAAAATGATACGGGAAAGCGATGATAAATGTTGAACATTTTTTAGCCCCTTGGTGAAACAAAAATAAGAATTTGTTTTTTTTTTAATGGAGGAAATTATTTAATGCTGGAAAAAGATATGGGAAAGTGATGTTGAATGTTTTGTGGTAAGTTCCAGTTCAATTTTGAAGAAACCACTCTTTGTTTATTGAGAAAGACACAGAAAATACTCTGATTAAAGTGATAACGTACAATTCGATTTGGCTTGAATGTTTGAAATAGGAGATTAAAAATTGTGAGTAGAATGAAGGTTGTTACCCACTTTTAATTGCAAAGTTCCTAAAATAATTCAACACTCCTTGTGATAAGAGCAGGGATTAATAATGGCACAGAAATTCGGGTCGGGGGCTTCCCGCGGGTGCAAGCCTCCGACCTGCACTTACCTAGCGCGCCGGCCGTTGTGCTGTGGGCCCGCGTGGGATTCCGATCCTGGGCCTTCTCCAACTGCCGGCACGCAGTGCTTGCGTATCCCAGGGGCGCAGTTAGTTCGATACGTCGCCTGGGATCACGTGGTCCATGGACAGCCAATGGTAGCAGGGAAATGCCCATTCATAATATTGACAGGAAGAGCTGTGTAAACCATCAATAAAATAAGCCCCAAAACATCACTGAAACTTCAAATACATTTGTTTTAAAAATCACATAACTATTTTACACAATAATTTAAATTTTTGAAAAATGAATTACATTTTCAAATGGGGCTAATAATAAACTTATCTTTCTTTAAAGTATTGAAAAATAATAAACCTGTGGAAAACTGTTTTAATTTTAATTAATTCACCACTTACCTTGTTAAAAGCAGGCCTTGCGGATGGAGAATTCTTAAAATGGCTGCCGTGGATGGATATCTCTTAAAATGGATGCCACTGTTCCCCATAACCCTCGACTCCCCTGTTGCTCAAATTTTCCCTGTGGCGTCCATTTTGATGAGCTCACCACCCACCCCTCCCCCCCAGCGGCCATTTTGATGAGGTCACCACCCACCCCTCCCCCCCAGCGGCCATTTTGATGAGATCACCACCCACCCCTTCCCCCATAGCGGCCATTTTCATGAGATCACCACCCACCCCTTCCACCTAGTGGCCATTTTGATGAGCTCACCACCCACCCCTACCCCCCAGCGGCCATTTTGATGATGTCAATTCCTGAGGAAAGCATTTTGATGATGTCTATTTGATGTTGTCAGTTCCTGAATAAAGCACCCACAACTCTGTCCCATCAAGCACATGGCTGCATTCATTAAGGGCTATTCAACTATGGGAGGCACATCAGGATACCACACATTCCAGTTCTGCATCTCTTGTGTCTTTGGAGCAGTTTTTGTTTAACTTTAACATCCTCTGGCTCACTGGCCTGTAATTCCCTGGTTTATCCCTACTACCCTTCTTGAATAATGGTACAGGAAACTCTTTTTTATCTGGCACCGACGGGACTGGCGTGGCGCCGGTTTATCAAAATGTCTGGATTACTGAGAGGTATCATAAAAGGTACGAGAGCCCAGTACATGGCCACAGATCCAGGCGTCCCTGTTGCATAGCAACAGGTGCAGGAACCCCAGTTACACGGCCACAGATCCAGGAACAGCCACTAATATGAAGTAAAACTTACCTGAACCTACTCCTGAATTTTGCCGGTTAACAGAGGTTTCCTGTACTACGTTAGCTGTCCTCCAGTCTTCTGGCAGCTCCCCCGTGGCCAGAGAGGTTCTGAAAATTTGTCTCAGAGCCCCTGCAATCTCCTCCTTTGCCTCACACAGCAGCTTGGGATACATGTCGTCTGTCCTTGGGGATTTATCCACTTTTAAGCCCACTAAAACCGCTAGTACCTCCTCCCTCAATGCTAAATTGTTCAAGTACATCACAATCGGCTTGCCTGAATTCTATGCATGCATAGTGAACACAGATGCAAAATATTCATTTAAAACCTCAGCTCTCTCTCTCGCTGGCTTGCTGTCTCTCTCTGGCTCTCTCTCTCTCGCTGGCTCCCTCTCTCGCTGGCTCTCTCTCTCTCACTTTCTCTCTCTCTCACTCTCTCTCTCGCTAGCTCTCTCTCGCTGGCTCTCTCTCTCACTGGCTCTCTCTCTCTCGCTTTCTCTCCCTCTCGCACTCTCTCTCGCTAGCTCTCTCTCGCTGGCTCTCTCTTGCTGGCTCTCTGTCTCACTGTTTCTCTCTCTCTCGCTGTTTCGCTCTCGCTGTTTCTCTCTCTCTTGCTGTTTCTCTCTCGCTGTTTCTCTCTCTCTCGCTGTTTTGCTCTCTTTCACTGTTTCTCTCTCTTTCACTGTCTCTCTCTCGCTGTTTCTCTCACTCGCTGGCTCTCTCTCTCGCTGGCTCTCTCTCTCGCTGGCTCTGTCTATCACTGGCTCTCGCTGGCTCTCTTGCTGACTCGATCTCTCGCTGGCTCGTTGTCTCTCGCTCTCTCGCTGGCACTCTCTCGCTTTCTCTCTCTCTTGCTGACTCGCTCTCTCGCTGTCTCTCTCTCTCTCTGTCTTTCTCTCTGTCTTTCTCTCTCTCACTTTCTCTCTCTCTCTCTCTCGCTGTCTCTCTCGCTGTCTCTCCCTCTCGCTGGCTCACTGTCTCTCTCGCTGTCTCTCTCTCCTTGTTTCTTTCTCTCTCGATGGCTCGCTCTCTCACTGGCTCTCTCTCTCTCTCTCGCTGTTTCTCGCTAGCTGGCTCTCTCTCTCGCTGGCTCTCTCTCGCTCTCGCTGGCTCTCTCTCTTGCTGACTCACTCTCGCTGGCTCTCTCTCTCACTGACTCGCTCTCTCGCTGTCTCTCTCTCTCTCTGTCTTTCTCTCTGTCTTTCTCTCTCTCGCTTTCTCAATTCAATTCAATTCAATTCAAATGCTTTATTGGCATGAAAGTTTACAGGGAACCATATTGCCAAAGCTTACATAACAAAAAGTACAGTTTTCCAACATTCTGTAGGTGTCAAACAATTTTGACCTTCGTTGGGTACATACAATATTAGTTTAAACAATATTAATTTAAACAGTCGTTGAACATCGTTGGGTACATTCAGTTTTAATTTTAAACAGTCCTTAGGTTGTGACATGTTGTTACATATTTGGCACCAAGGTATGGTCTGTCTCCTTCTCCCAGGACTAATCTTAATTTTGAAAGGTCATCCAATTCTTTGAAATCAGGGGTTGTTTGGCTGAGCTTGTCAAATAATATGTTTCTTGTTGTGTTGAATTTTTCGCATTTTAGAACGAAATGCATCTCTGTCTCAACCTCGCCGGCCAGACATTGATCACACAATCTATTCTCTCTAGGCTGCCAGGATTTCTTGTATCTTCCTTTTTCAATTGCCAGTTGGTGGTCGCTTAGTCTGTACCTGGTGAGGGTCTGGCTCTGTTTTGTGTCTCTGATGGTCGAGAGATAGTCTGCCAGTTTATATTCTCTTTTTAGGGCCCGGTAACATTCTAATCTGCTTTGGCTTTTGGTTATTTTGTTCCTGTGTTCCAGGTAGGTTTCTTTGCACTGTAAAATGATTTGGGTCACTCGGATTGGTGTTTGGACGGCAGTGTTGGTCTGGGACTGGTCAGGGTCCGGCTGAGTAGGAGTACTTAGTTTCAGTCTCTCTCTCTCTCTCGCTGACTCTCTCGCTGTCTCTCTCTCTCGCTGGCTCACTGTCTCTCTCGCTGTCTCTCTCGCATTGTTTCTCTCTCTCTCGATGGCTCGCTCTCTCACTGGCTCTCTCTCTCTCGCTGTTTCTCTCTAGCTGGCTCTCGCTCTCGCTGGCTCTCTCTCGCTCTCGCTGGCTCTCTCTCTCGCTGGCTCTCTCTCGCTGGCTCTCATGCTCTCGCTGGCTCTCTCTCTCGCTGGCTCTCTCGCTGGATCTCTCTCTCGCTGTTTCTCTCTCCCTCGCTGTTTCTCTCTCGCTGTTTCTCTCTCTCTCGCTGTTTCTCTCTCTCTCGCTGTTTCTCTCTCTCTCACTGTTTCTCTCTCTCTTGCTGTTTCTCTCTCGCTGTTTCTCTCTCTCTCGCTTTTTCTCTCTCTTTCACTGTTTCTCTCTCTCGCTGTTTCTATCTCTCGCTGTTTCTCTCTCTCGCTGTTTCTCTCACTCACTGGCTCTCTCTCTCGATGGCTCTCTCTTGCTAGCTCTCTCTCTCGCTGCCTCTGTCTATCACTGGTTCTCGCTGGCTCTCTCTCGCTGACTCGATCTCTCGCTGGCTCATTGTCTTTCGCTGTCTCGCTGGCACTCTCTCGCTTTCTCTCTCTCTCGCTGACTCGCTCTCTCGCTGTCTCTCACTCTCTGTCTTTCTCTTTGTCTTTCTCTCTCTCTCTCTCGCTGTCTCACTCGCTGTCTCTCTCTCTCACTGGCTCACTGTCTCTCTCGCTGTCTCTCTCTCTCACTGCTTCTCTCTCTCTCTCGATGGCTCGCTCTCTCAATGTCTCTCTCTCTCTCTCCCGCTGGCTCTCTCTCGCTGTTTCTCTCTAGCTGGCTCTCTCTCTCGCTGGCTCTCTTGCTCTCGCTGGCTCCCTCTCTCGCTGGCTCTGTCTCTCGCTGGCTCTCCCTCTCTCTCGCTGGCTCTCTCTCTCTCGCTGGCTCTCTCTCTCGCTGGCTCTCTCTCTCGCTGGCTCTTTCTCTCTCGCTGGCTTTCTCGCTATTTCTCTCTCTCTCACTGTTTCTCTCTCGCTGATTCTCTCTCTATTCTATTCTATTCTATTCAAATGCTTTATTGGCATGAAAGTTTACAGAGAACCATATTGCCAAAGCTTACATAGCAAAAAGGTACAGTTTTCCAACATTCTGTAGGTGTCAATCGATTTGACATTTGTTGGGTACATACAATATTACTTTTAAACAATATTAATTTTAAACAGTCTTACTGTTAAACAGTCCTCAGGTTGTGACATGTTGTTACATATTTGGCCCCAAGGTATGGTCTGTCTCCTTCTCCCAGGACTAATCTCAATTTTGACAGGTCATCCAATTCCTTGAAATCTGGGGTTGTTTGGCTTAGCTTGTTGAATAATATGTTTCTTGATGTGTTGAATTTTGTGCATTTTAGGAGGAAATGCATTTCTGTTTCAACCTCGCCGGCCAGACATTGATCGCATATTCTATTCTCTCTAGGCTGCCAGGATTTCTTGTATCTGCCTTTTTCAATTTCCAGTTGGTGGTCGCTTAGTCTGTACCTGGTGAGGGTCTGTCTCTGTTTTGTGTCTCTGATGGTCGTGAGGTAGTCTGCCAGTTTATAATCTCTTTTTAGGGCCCGGTAACATTCTAATCTGCTTTGGCTTTCGGTTATTTTGTTCCAATGTTCCAGGTAGGTTTCTTTGCATTGTTTAATGATTTGGTT
This sequence comes from Somniosus microcephalus, assembly GCF_052327205.1. Lineage (NCBI taxonomy): Eukaryota > Metazoa > Chordata > Chondrichthyes > Squaliformes > Somniosidae > Somniosus > Somniosus microcephalus. The sequence continues at coordinate 24,367,795 of NW_028225181.1, read as the reverse complement.
CACTCGGATTGGTGTTTGGACGGCTGTGTTGGTCTGGGGCTGGTCAGGGTCCGGCTGAGTACTTAGTTTCAGTAGCAGCTGACTCAGGGGACTCTTTTCTGGGTTTAGCTCTTGGGTCTGAAAGGCTTTGAAATGAAGGGTGTCTGGGGAGCTAGATTTGAGGTGATTTAGGAAGTTTAGTGCTCGTTTTTGGATGTTTATTATCAGTGGGTATCTGCCTAGTTCGGCTCTGCATGCATTTGTTGGCGTTTTTCTTTGGGTGCGAAGGATGCTTCGGCAGAATTCTGCATGTAGGGCTTCTATTGTGTGTTTTTCCCATTTAGTGTAGCTTTGGTGATTTAGCGGGCCCCATACTTCACTACCGTACAGTGCAATGGGCAGGATTATGCTGTCAAATATTTTGAGCCCGGTTTTGATTGGGATTTGGATGTTGTAGAATTTTCTTTTTATTGCATATAGGGCTCTTCGGGCTTTTTCTTTTAGTGCATTCACTGCTATGCTGAAGCTCCCTGATGCTGTAATAGTTAGACCAAGGTAGGTGTAGCTCATAGTGTGTCCTATAGCGGTATCACTGAGGGTAAATTGGTATTTGTTTTCCTGACATCTGGGCCTTTTTTGAAAAATCATGATGTTGGTTTTCTTTAGATTTACTGTTAGAGCCCAATTTTGGCAGTATTTGTCGAGTAGGTCTAGTTGTTGCTGTAATCCCTGTTCTGTGGGAGACAGCAGAACCAGGTCGTCCGCATAGAACAGGGATTTCACTTCTCCATCAAGGAGACGGAGACCTGGTGACTCGCTTTGCTCCAGCATGTCTGCTAATTCATTTATGTATATGTTGAACGGGGTCGGGCTCAAATTGCAGCCCTGCCGGATGCCTCTTCTCTGGGTGAAGAAATCGGTGCATTTGTCTCCAATTTTGACCCCGCATTTGTTTTTCAGATACATTGATTTAATAAGGTCATAGACTTTGCCCCCTATTCCACACTGAAGAAGTTTATAATAGAGCCCTTCGTGCCATATAGAGTCAAAGGCTTTCTTGAAGTCGATGAAACAGGCGAATATTTTCCCATTTTTTGTTTGGTGTATATGTTTTTCAATGAGGGTGTGAAGGGTATAGATATGGTCGGCGGTGCGGTGTTTTGGAAGAAAGCCTATTTGGTTTTTTCTGAGGATATTATGTTTGTTAAGAAAATCAAGTAATCTACTATTTAGAATACTGCAGAATTACTTCCCTAGACAACTGTTGACACAGATGCCGCGGTAGTTATTTGGGTCTGATTTGTTTCCGCTTTTATATATGGGGGAGATTAGTCCTTGGCACCAGATATCGGGAAAACAGCCTGAACGTAATATGATGTTGAATAATTTGAGTACCGCACCCTGCATCTCCATATTGCTGAACTTGAGCATTTCATTTTTGATGTTGTCTGGGCCACAGGCTTTCTTTAGGTGGAGAGATTTTGTTTTTGTGGCCAGTTCTTTCCATGTGATTGGGGAGTCTAGAGGGTTTTGGTTGTCTTTAATTGTTGCTTCTAATGTGTGGAGTTTTTCTGTGACCTGATGTTGACTTGGGTTTGTTTCGTTTATTGGGATGTCTTTGTAGAGGTTTTCAAAATGTGTTCTCCAGATGTCGCCATCTTGGATGGGTAATGCTTGCAATTGTGTTGTACTCAGGTTATTCCACATTTCCCAGAATTGTTTTGGATTGGTGGAGTTTTCAATTTCTTCGAGTATTTTGTGGGTATAGTTTTGTGTTTTGTTCCTAATGGTGTGTTTATATCTTTTGAGGGTTTCATTGTATCTAGTACGTAGGTCCGGATTGTTTGGTTGCCGATGCTTTTGGTTTGATATTTTTCTCACGTCTTTTCTGGCATTTTTGCATTCATGGTCAAACCATTTCTTATTTTTATTTTGTCTTTTGTTACTCTTCCTCTTCTGTTTCACGAGGTCGGCTTTTACAGCTGCCTCATGGAAGATCATATTTATATCCTCTATGGCCATGTTTACACCATCTCTGGTGATCTCATATAGATTTTCTTTAAATTTTGAAATTTTACTTGTGAGATCAGGTGAATTTAGTGCTGTGATGAATTTATCTCCACTGTCTGGGGCCCATCTGTATGTCTGGTTTATTTTGTGTAGCTTAATGGGTTCCTTTTTTGTGTCTGTAGTTTGGGCAGAAAGTTTAAGGTACACATTTATTTGGTTATGGTCTGAGAGGGGGGATTGCTGCCTGACAGTGAATGCGTTGATATCGCAGGGGTCCAGGTCAGTGATTGTATAATCCACCACACTAGACCCAAGAGTTGAGGAATATGTGAGTCTCCCTAAGGAGTCCCCTCTGAACCTACCGTTAACTATGTACAGGCCTAAGGCTCGGTAGAGTTGCACTACCTCCCTACCGCTTTTATTTATTTCACAATCGAGGTTGTTTCGGTTTGCAATGGCTGGTGTGACATATAGAGGGGTCTGGCCAAACACATGGTTGTTGCCCTGTGGGTCTATGAAGTCAGGTTCACATCCTGTCCTTGCATTTAGGTCCCCACATAGTAGCACCTTTCCTTGGGCCTGGAAATGGCTGATTTCCATGTGGAGAGTGTCAAATATCTCCTCTTCAAAATATGGCGATTCTGTTGGAGGTATGTAGATCGCACATAAGTAAACATCGTTTTTTGCTATTCCTATATTTTTATCTAATTTTAGCCATACGTGTGATTTTCCCTGTTTTATCGGTGAGATGTGTTTGTTCAGTTCTCCTTTATACCACACCAGGATTCCCCCGGAGGTTCTGCCCTTGCGTGTCTTAGTGTTCTTTACTCTCGCTGTTTCTCTCTCGCTGATTCTCTTTCTCTCGCTGATTCTCTCGCTGTTTCTCTCCCTCGCTGTTTCTCTCTCTCTCTGCCTGTTTCTCTCTCTTGCTGTTTCTCGCTGTTTCCCTCTGTCTTGCTGTTTCTCCCCCTCTCCCTGTTTCTCTCTCTCTCTCGATGGCTCTCTCTCTCACTGTCTCTCTCTCTCTGTCTCGCTGGCTCTCTCTCGCTGTTTCTCTCTAGCTGGCTCTCTCTCTCGCTGGCTCTCTTGCTCTCGCTGGCTCTCTCTCTCGCTGGCTCTCTCGCTCTCGCTGGCTCTCTCTCTCGCTGGCTTTCTCACTATTTCTCTCTCTCTCGCTGTTTCTCTCTCACTGATTCTCTCTCTCTCGCTGTTTCTCTCTCGCTGATTCTCTTTCTCTCGCTGTATCTCTCGCTGTTTCTCGCTCTCGCTGTTTCTCTCTCTCTCTGCCTGTTTCTCTCTCTCGCTGTTTCTTGCTGTTTCCCTCTGTCTTGCTGTTTCTCCCTCTCTCCCTGTTTCTCTCTCTCTCGCAGTTTCTCTCTCTCTCTCGCTCTTTCTCTCTCTCTTGCTGTTTCTCTCTCTCTCGCTGTTTCTCTCTCTCTCGTTGATTCTCTCTCTCTCGCTGTTTCTCTCTCTCTCGCTGTTTCTCTCTCTCGCTGTTTCTCTCTCTTTCACTGTCTCTCTCTCGCTGTTCCTCTCTCTCGCTGGCTCTCTCGCTGGCTGTCTCTCTCACTGGCTCTCTTACTCTCTCGCTGTTTCTCTCTCTCTCGCTGTTTCTCTCTCGCTGTTTCTCTCTCGCTGTTTCTCTGTCTCGCTGTTTCTCTCTCTCTCGCTGTTTCTCTCTCTCTCGCTGTTTCTCTCTCTCGCTGTTTCTCTCTCATTCACTGTCTCTCTCTCGCTGTTTCTCTCTCTCGCTGGCTCTCTCACTGGCTCTCTCGCTGTTTCTCTCTGTCTCGCTGTTTCTCTCTCTCACGCTGTTTCTCTCTCTCTTGCTGTTTCTCTCTCGCTGTTTCGCTCTCTCTCACCGTTTCTCTCTCTCTCCCTGTTTCTCTCTCTCGCTGTTTCTCTCTCTTTCACTGTGTCTCTCTCGCTGTTTCTCTCTCTTGCTGGCTCTCTCGCTGGCTCTCTCGCTGTTTCTCTCTCTCTCGCTGTTTCTCTCTCTCTCGCTGCTTCACTCTCTCTCTCGTGGTTTCTCTCTCGCTGTTTCTCCTTCTCTCGCTGTTTCTCTGCCTGTTTCTCTCTATCGCAGTTTCTCTCTCTCTTGCTGTTTCTCTCTCTCTCGCTGTATCTCTCTCTCTGTCTGTTTCTCTCTCTCGCTGTTTCTCGCTGTTTCTCTCTCTCTCGCTGTTTTTCTCTCTCTCGCTGTTTCTCTCTCTCGCTGTTTCTCTCTCTCTCGCTGTTTCTCTCTCTCTCGCTGTTTCTCTGTCTCTCGCTGTTTCACTCTCACTGTTTCTCTCTCTCTCGCTGTTTCTCTCTCTCTCTCTGTTTCACTCTCTCACTGTTTCTCTCTCTCTCGCTGTTTCTCTCTCTCACTGTTTCTCTCTCTCACTGTTTCTCTCTCTCTCGCTGTTTCTCTCTCTCTCGCTGTTTCTCTCTCTCTCGCTGTTTCTCTCTCTCGCTGATTCTCTCTCTCCCTGTTTCTCTCTCTCTCGCTGTTTCTCTCTCTCGCTGTTTCTCCCTCTCTCGCTGTTTCTCTCTCTCTCGCTGTTTCTCTCTCTCTCGCTGTTTCTCTCTCTCTCGCTGTTTTTTTCACTGTTTCTCTCTCTTTCACTGTCTCTCTCTCGCTGTTTCTCTCTCTCACTGGCTCTCTCTCTCGGTGGCTCTCTTACTCTCTCGTTGTTTCTCTTTCTCTCGCTGTTTCTCTCTCGCTGCTTCTCTCTTGCTGTTTCTCTCTCGCTGTTTCTCTCTCGCTGTTTCTCTCTCTCTCGCTGTTTCTCTCTCTCTCGCTGTTTCTCTCTCTCTTGCTGTTTCTCATCTCTCGCTGTTTCTCTCTCTTGCTGTTTCTCTCTCTTTCACTGTCTCTCTCTCGCTGTTTCTCTCTCTCGCAGGCTCTCTCTCTCGCTGGCTCTCATACTCTCTTGCTGTTTCTCTCTCTCTCTCGCTGTATCTCTCTCGCTGTTTCTCTCTTTCGCTGTTACTCTCTCTTTCACTGTCCCTCTTTTGCTGTTTCTCTCTCTCGCTGTCCCTCTCGCTGGCTCTCTCTCTCTCGCTGGCTCTCTTACTCTCTCGCTGTTTCTCTCTCGCTGGCTCTGTCTCTCGCTGGCTCTCTCTCTCTCTTGCTGACTCGATCTCTCTCGCTGGCTCTCTCGCTTTCTCTCTCGCTGGCTCTCTCACTGACTCGCTCTCTCGCTGTCTCTCTCTCTCTCTCTCTCTGTCTTTCTCTCTCTCTGTCTTTCTCTCTCACTCTCTCTCTCTCTCTCTGTCTCTCTCGCTGTCTCTCTCTCTCACTGGCTCACTGTCTCTCTCGCTGTCTCTCTCTTTCTCACTGTTTCTCTCTCTCTCGATGGCTCTCTCTCTCACTGGCTCTCTCTCTCGCTGGCTCTCTCTCTCGCTGTTTCTCTCTAGCTGGCTCTCTCTCTCGCTGGCCCTCTCTCGCTCTCGCTGGCTCCAATTCCAATTCCAATTCAAATGCTTTATTGGCATGAAAGTTTACAGAGAACCATATTGCCAAAGCTTACATAGCAAAAAGGTACAGTTTTCCAACATTCTGTAGGTGTCAATCGATTTGACATTTGTTGGGTACATACAATATTACTTTTAAACAATATTAATTTTAAACCGTCTTTCTACTTCATTTGGTACGTTCAAAATTATTTTTAAACAGTCTTACTTTTAAACAGTCCTCAGGTTGTGACATGTTGCTACATATTTGGCCCCAAGGTATGGTCTGTCTCCTTCTCCCAGGACTAATCTCAATTTTGACAGGTCATCCAATTCCTTGAAATCTGGGGTTGTTTGGCTTAGCTTGTTGAATAATATGTTTCTTGATGTGTTGAATTTTTCGCATTTTAGGAGGAAATGCATTTCTGTTTCAACCTCGCCGGCCAGACATTGATCGCATATTCTATTCTCTCTAGGCTGCCAGGATTTCTTGTATCTGCCTTTTTCAATTTCCAGTTGGTGGTCGCTTAGTCTGTACCTGGTGAGGGTCTGTCTCTGTTTTGTGTCTCTGATGGTCGTGAGGTAGTCTGCCAGTTTATATTCTCTTTTTAGGGCCCGGTAACATTCTAATCTGCTTTGGCTTTTGGTTATTTTGTTCCAATGTTCCAGGTAGGTTTCTTTGCATTGTTTAATGATTTGGTTCACTCGGATTGGTGTTTGGACGGCTGTGTTGGTCTGGGGCTGGTCAGGGTCCGGCTGAGTACTTGATTTCAGTAGCAGCTGACTCAGGGGACTCTTTTCTGGGTTTAGCTCTTGGGTCTGAAAGGCTTTGAAATGAAGGGTGTCTGGGGAGCTAGATTTGAGGTGATTTAGGAAGTTTAGTGCTCGTTTTTGGATGTTTATTATCAGTGGGTATCTGCCTAGTTCGGCTCTGCATGCATTTGTTGGCGTTTTTCTTTGGGTGCGAAGGATGCTTCAGCAGAATTCTGCATGTAGGGCTTCTATTGTGTGTTTTTCCCATTTAGTGTAGCTTTGGTGATTTAGCGGGCCCCATACTTCACTACCGTACAGTGCAATGGGCAGGATTATGCTGTCAAATATTTTGAGCCCGGTTTTGATTGGGATTTGGATGTTGTAGAATTTTCTTTTTATTGCATATAGGGCTCTTCGGGCTTTTTCTTTTAGTGCATTCACTGCTATGCTGAAGCTCCCTGATGCTGCAATAGTTAGACCAAGGTAGGTGTAGCTCATAGTGTGTCCTATAGCGGTATCACTGAGGGTAAATTGGTATTTGTTTTCCTGACATCTGGGCCTTTTTTGAAAAATCATGATGTTGGTTTTCTTTAGATTTACTGTTAGAGCCCAATTTTGGCAGTATTTGTCGAGTAGATCTAGTTGTTGCTGTAATCCCTGTTCTGTGGGAGACAGCAGAACCAGGTCGTCCGCATAGAACAGGGATTTCACTTCTCCATCAAGGAGACGGAGACCTGGTGACTCGCTTTGCTCCAGCATGTCTGCTAATTCATTTATGTATATGTTGAACAGGGTCGGGCTCAAATTGCAGCCCTGCCGGACGCCTCTTCTCTGGGTGAAGAAATCGGTGCGTTTGTCTCCAATTTTGACCCCGCATTTGTTTTTCAGATACATTGATTTAATAAGGTCATAGACTTTGCCCCCTATTCCACACTGAAGAAGTTTATAATAGAGCCCTTCGTGCCATATAGAGTCAAAGGCTTTCTTGAAGTCGATGAAACAGGCGAATATTTTCCCATTTTTTGTTTGGTGTATATGTTTTTCAATGAGGGTGTGAAGGGTATAGATATGGTCGGCGGTGCGGTGTTTTGGAAGAAAGCCTATTTGGTTTTTTCTGAGGATATTATGTTTGTTAAGAAAATCAAGTAATCTACTATTTAGAATACTGCAGAATTACTTCCCTAGACAACTGTTGACACAGATGCCGCGGTAGTTATTTGGGTCTGATTTGTTTCCGCTTTTATATATGGGGGAGATTAGTCCTTGGCACCAGATATCGGGAAAACAGCCTGAACGTAATATGATGTTGAATAATTTGAGTACCGCACCCTGCATCTCCATATTGCTGAACTTGAGCATTTCATTTTTGATGTTGTCTGGGCCACAGGCTTTCTTTAGGTGGAGAGATTTTGTTTTTGTGGCCAGTTCTTTCCATGTGATTGGGGAGTCTAGAGGGTTTTGGTTGTCTTTAATTGTTGCTTCTAATGTGTGGAGTTTTTCTGTGACCTGATGTTGACTTGGGTTTGTTTCGTTTATTGGGATGTCTTTGTAGAGGTTTTCAAAATGTGTTCTCCAGATGTCGCCATCTTGGATTGGTAATGCTTGCAATTGTGTTGTACTCAGGTTATTCCACATCTCCCAGAATTGTTTTGGATTGGTGGAGTTTTCAATTTCTTCGAGTATTTTGTGGGTATAGTTTTGTGTTTTGTTCCTAATGGTGTGTTTATATCTTTTGAGGGTTTCATTGTATCTAGTACGTAGGTCTGGATTGTTTGGTTGCCGATGCTTTTGGTTTGATATTTTTCTCACGTCTTTTCTGGCATTTTTGCATTCATGGTCAAACCATTTCTTATTTTTATTTTGTCTTTTGTTACTCTTCCTCTTCTGTTTCACGAGGTCGGCTTTTACAGCTGCCTCATGGAAGATCATATTTATATCCTCTATGGCCATGTTTACACCATCTCTGGTGATCTCATATAGATTTTCTTTAAATTTTGAAATTTTACTTGTGAGATCAGGTGAATTTAGTGCTGTGATGAATTTATCTCCACTGTCTGGGGCCCATCTGTATGTCTGGTTTATTTTGTGTAGCTTAATGGGTTCCTTTTTTGTGTCTGTAGTTTGGGCAGAAAGTTTAAGGTACACATTTATTTGGTTATGGTCTGAGAGGGGGGATTGCTGCCTGACAGTGAATGCGTTGATATCGCAGGGGTCCAGGTCAGTGATTGTATAATCCACCACACTAGACCCAAGAGTTGAGGAATATGTGAGTCTCCCTAAGGAGTCCCCTCTGAACCTACCATTAACTATGTACAGGCCTAAGGCTCGGTAGAGTTGCACTACCTCCCTACCGCTTTTATTTATTTCACAATCGAGGTTGTTTCGGTTTGCGATGGCTGGTGTGACATATAGAGGGGTCTGGCCAAACACATGGTTGTTGCCCTGTGGGTCTATGAAGTCAGGTTCACATCCTGTCCTTGCATTTAGGTCCCCACATAGTAGCACCTTTCCTTGGGCCTGGAAATGGCTGATTTCCATGTGGAGAGTGTCAAATATCTCCTCTTCAAAATATGGCGATTCTGTTGGAGGTATGTAGATCGCACATAAGTAAACATCGTTTTTTGCTATTCCTATATTTTTATCTAATTTTAGCCATACGTGTGATTTTCCCTGTTTTATCGGTGAGATGTGTTTGTTCAGTTCTCCTTTATACCACACCAGGATTCCCCCGGAGGTTCTGCCCTTGCGTGTCTTAGTGTTCTTTACTCTCGCTGTTTCTCTCTCGCTGATTCTCTTTCTCTCGCTGATTCTCTCGCTGTTTCTCTCCCTCGCTGTTTCTCTCTCTCTCTGCCTGTTTCTCTCTCTCGCTGTTTCTCGCTGTTTCCCTCTGTCTTGCTGTTTCTCCCCCTCTCCCTGTTTCTCTCTCTCTCTCGATGGCTCGCTCTCTCACTGTCTCTCTCTCTCTGTCTCGCTGGCTCTCTCTCGCTGTTTCTCTCTAGCTGGCTCTCTCTCTCGCTGGCTCTCTTGCTCTCGCTGGCTCTCTCTCTCGCTGGCTCTCTCGCTCTCGCTGGCTCTCTCTCTCGCTGGCTTTCTCGCTATTTCTCTCTCTCTCGCTGTTTCTCTCTCGCTGATTCTCTCTCTCTCGCTGTTTCTCTCTCGCTGATTCTCTTTCTCTCGCTGTATCTCTCGCTGTTTCTCGCTCTCGCTGTTTCTCTCTCTCTCTGCCTGTTTCTCTCTCTCGCTGTTTCTTGCTGTTTCCCTCTGTCTTGCTGTTTCTCCCTCTCTCCCTGTTTCTCTCTCTCTCGCAGTTTCTCTCTCTCTCTCGCTCTTTCTCTCTCTCTTGCTGTTTCTCTCTCTCTCGCTGTTTCTCTCTCTCTCGTTGATTCTCTCTCTCTCGCTGTTTCTCACTCTCTCGCTGTTTCTCTCTCTCGCTGTTTCTCTCTCTTTCACTGTCTCTCTCTCACTGTTCCTCTCTCTCGCTGGCTCTCTCACTGGCTGTCTCTCTCACTGGCTCTCTTACTCTCTCGCTGTTTCTCTCTCTCTCGCTGTTTCTCTCTCGCTGTTTCTCTCTCGCTGTTTCTCTGTCTCGCTGTTTCTCTCTCTCTCGCTGTTTCTCTCTCTCTTGCTGTTTCTCTCTCTCGCTGTTTCTCTCTCATTCACTGTCTCTCTCTCACTGTTTCTCTCTCTCGCTGGCTCTCTCACTGGCTCTCTCGCTGTTGCTCTCTGTCTCGCTGTTTCTCTCTCTCACGCTGTTTCTCTCTCTCTTGCTGTTTCTCTCTCGCTGTTTCGCTCTCTCTCACCGTTTCTCTCTCTCTCCCTGTTTCTCTCTCTCGCTGTTTCTCTCTCTTTCACTGTGTCTCTCTCGCTGTATCTCTCTCTTGCTGGCTCTCTCGCTGGCTCTCTCGCTGTTTCTCTCTCTCTCGCTGTTTCTCTCTCTCTCGCTGCTTCACTCTCTCTCTCGTGGTTTCTCTCTCGCTGTTTCTCCTTCTCTCGCTGTTTCTCTGCCTGTTTCTCTCTATCGCAGTTTCTCTCTCTCTTGCTGTTTCTCTCTCTCTCGCTGTATCTCTCTCTCTGTCTGTTTCTCTCTCTCGCTGTTTCTCGCTGTTTCTCTCTCTCTCGCTGTTTTTCTCTCTCTCGCTGTTTCTCTCTCTCGCTGTTTCTCTCTCTCTCGCTGTTTCTCTCTCTCTCGCTGTTTCTCTGTCTCTCGCTGTTTCACTCTCACTGTTTCTCTCTCTCTCGCTGTTTCTCTCTCTCTCTCTGTTTCACTCTCTCACTGTTTCTCTCTCTCTCGCTGTTTCTCTCTCTCACTGTTTCTCTCTCTCACTGTTTCTCTCTCTCTCGCTGTTTCTCTCTCTCTCGCTGTTTCTCTCTCTCTCGCTGTTTCTCTCTCTCGCTGATTCTCTCTCTCCCTGTTTCTCTCTCTCTCGCTGTTTCTCTCTCTCTCTCGCTGTTTCTCCCTCTCTCGCTGTTTCTCTCTCTCTCTTGCTGTTTCTCTCTCTCTTGCTGTTTCTCTCTCTCTAGCTGTTTCTCTCTCTCTCGCTGTTTCTCTCTCTCTCGCTGTTTCTCTCTCTCTCGCTGTTTTTTTCACTGTTTCTCTCTCTTTCACTGTCTCTCTCTCGCTGTTTCTCTCTCTCACTGGCTCTCTCTCTCGGTGGCTCTCTTACTCTCTCGTTGTTTCTCTTTCTCTCGCTGTTTCTCTCTCGCTGCTTCTCTCTCGCTGTTTCTCTCTCGCTGTTTCTCTCTCGCTGTTTCTCTCTCTCTCGCTGTTTCTCTCTCTCTCGCTGTTTCTCTCTCTCTTGCTGTTTCTCATCTCTCGCTGTTTCTCTCTCTTGCTGTTTCTCTCTCTTTCACTGTCTCTCTCTCGCTGTTTCTCTCTCTCGCAGGCTCTCTCTCTCGCTGGCTCTCATACTCTCTCGCTGTTTCTCTCTCTCTCTCGCTGTATCTCTCTCGCTGTTTCTCTCTTTCGCTGTTACTCTCTCTTTCACTGTCCCTCTTTTGCTGTTTCTCTCTCTCACTGTCTCTCTCGCTGGCTCTCTCTCTCTCGCTGGCTCTCTTACTCTCTCGCTGTTTCTCTCTCGCTGGCTCTGTCTCTCGCTGGCTCTCTCTCTCTCTTGCTGACTCGATCTCTCTCGCTGGCTCTCTCGCTTTCTCTCTCGCTGGCTCTCTCACTGACTCGCTCTCTCGCTGTCTCTCTCTCTCTCTCTCTCTGTCTTTCTCTCTCTCTGTCTTTCTCTCTCTCTCTCTCTCTCTCTCTCTGTCTCTCTCGCTGTCTCTCTCTCTCACTGGCTCACTGTCTCTCTCGCTGTCTCTCTCTTTCTCACTGTTTCTCTCTCTCTCGATGGCTCTCTCTCTCACTGGCTCTCTCTCTCGCTGGCTCTCTCTCTCGCTGTTTCTCTCTAGCTGGCTCTCTCTCTCGCTGGCCCTCTCTCGCTCTCGCTGGCTCCAATTCCAATTCCAATTCAAATGCTTTATTGGCATGAAAGTTTACAGAGAACCATATTGCCAAAGCTTACATAGCAAAAAGGTACAGTTTTCCAACATTCTGTAGGTGTCAATCGATTTGACATTTGTTGGGTACATACAATATTACTTTTAAACAATATTAATTTTAAACCGTCTTTCTACTTCATTTGGTACGTTCAAAATTATTTTTAAACAGTCTTACTTTTAAACAGTCCTCAGGTTGTGACATGTTGCTACATATTTGGCCCCAAGGTATGGTCTGTCTCCTTCTCCCAGGACTAATCTCAATTTTGACAGGTCATCCAATTCCTTGAAATCTGGGGTTGTTTGGCTTAGCTTGTTGAATAATATGTTTCTTGATGTGTTGAATTTTTCGCATTTTAGGAGGAAATGCATTTCTGTTTCAACCTCGCCGGCCAGACATTGATCGCATATTCTATTCTCTCTAGGCTGCCAGGATTTCTTGTATCTGCCTTTTTCAATTTCCAGTTGGTGGTCGCTTAGTCTGTACCTGGTGAGGGTCTGTCTCTGTTTTGTGTCTCTGATGGTCGTGAGGTAGTCTGCCAGTTTATATTCTCTTTTTAGGGCCCGGTAACATTCTAATCTGCTTTGGCTTTTGGTTATTTTGTTCCAATGTTCCAGGTAGGTTTCTTTGCATTGTTTAATGATTTGGTTCACTCGGATTGGTGTTTGGACGGCTGTGTTGGTCTGGGGCTGGTCAGGGTCCGGCTGAGTACTTGGTTTCAGTAGCAGCTGACTCAGGGGACTCTTTTCTGGGTTTAGCTCTTGGGTCTGAAAGGCTTTGAAATGAAGGGTGTCTGGGGAGCTAGATTTGAGGTGATTTAGGAAGTTTAGTGCTCGTTTTTGGATGTTTATTATCAGTGGGTATCTGCCTAGTTCGGCTCTGCATGCATTTGTTGGCGTTTTTCTTTGGGTGCGAAGGATGCTTCGGCAGAATTCTGCATGTAGGGCTTCTATTGTGTGTTTTTCCCATTTAGTGTAGCTTTGGTGATTTAGCGGGCCCCATACTTCACTACCGTACAGTGCAATGGGCAGGATTATGCTGTCAAATATTTTGAGCCAGATTTTGATTGGGATTTGGATGTTGTAGAATTTTCTTTTTATTGCATATAGGACTCTTCGGGCTTTTTCTTTTAGTGCATTCACTGCTATGCTGAAGCTCCCTGATGCTGTAATAGTTAGACCAAGGTAGGTGTAGCTCATAGTGTGTCCTATAGTGGTATCACTGAGGGTAAACTGGTATTTGTTTTCCTGACATCTGGGCCTTTTTTGAAAAATCATGATGTTGGTTTTCTTTAGATTTACTGTTAGAGCCCAATTTTGGCAGTATTTGTCGAGTAGTTCTAGTTGTTGCTGTAATCCCTGTTCTGTGGGGGCAGCAGAACCAGGTCGTCCGCATAGAACAGGGATTTCACTTCTCCATCAAGGAGACGGAGACCTGGTGACTCGCTTTGCTCCAGTATGTCTGCTAATTCATTTATGTATATGTTGAACAGGGTCGGGCTCAAATTGCAGCCCTGCTGGACGCCTCTTCTCTGGGTGAAGAAATCGGTGCGTTTGTCTCCAATTTTGACCCCGCATTTGTTTTTCAGATACATTGATTTAATAAGGTCATAGACTTTGCCCCCTATTCCACACTGAAGAAGTTTATAATAGAGCCCTTCGTGCCATATAGAGTCAAAGGCTTTCTTGAAGTCGATGAAACAGGCGAATATTTTCCCATTTTTTGTTTGGTGTATATGTTTTTCAATGAGGGTGTGAAGGGTATAGATATGGTCGGCGGTGCGGTGTTTTGGAAGAAAGCCTATTTGGTTTTTTCTGAGGATATTATGTTTGTTAAGAAAATCAAGTAATCTACTATTTAGAATACTGCAGAATTACTTCCCTAGACAACTGTTGACACAGATGCCGCGGTAGTTATTTGGGTCTGATTTGTTTCCGCTTTTATATATGGGGGAGATTAGTCCTTGGCACCAGATATCGGGAAAACAGCCTGAACGTAATATGATGTTGAATAATTTGAGTACCGCACCCTGCATCTCCATATTGCTGAACTTGAGCATTTCATTTTTGATGTTGTCTGGGCCACAGGCTTTCTTTCGGTGGAGAGATTTTGTTTTTGTGGCCAGTTCTTTCCATGTGATTGGGGAGTCTAGAGGGTTTTGGTTGACTTTCATTGTTGCTTCTAATGTGTGGAGTTTTTCTGTGACCTGATGTTGACTTGGGTTTGTTTCGTTTATTGGGATGTCTTTGTAGAGGTTTTCAAAATGTGTTCTCCAGATGTCGCCATCTTGGATTGGTAATGCTTGCAATTGTGTTGTACTCAGGTTATTCCACATTTCCCAGAATTGTTTTGGATTGGTGGAGTTTTCAATTTCTTCGAGTATTTTGTGGGTATAGTTTTGTGTTTTGTTCCTAATGGTGTGTTTATATCTTTTGAGGGTTTCATTGTATCTAGTACGTAGGTCCGGATTGTTTGGTTGCCGATGCTTTTGGTTTGATATTTTTCTCAGGTCTTTTCTGGCATTTATGCATTCGTGTTCAAACCATTTCTTATTTTTATTTTGTCTTTTGTGACGCTTCCTCTTCTGTTTCACGATGTCGGCTTTTACAGCTGCCTCATGGAAGATCATATTTATATCCTCTATGGCCATGTTTACACCATCTCTGGTGATTTCATATAGATTTTCTTTAAATTTTGCAATTTTACTTGTGAGATCAGGTGAATTTAGTGCTGTGATGAATTTATCTCCACTGTCTGGGGCCCATCTGTATGTCTGGTTTATTTTATGTAGCTTACTGGGTTCCTTTTTTGTGTCTGTAGTTTGGGCAGAAAGTTTAAGGTACACATTTATTTGGTTATGGTCTGAGAGGGGGGATTGCTGCCTGACAGTGAATGCGTTGATATCGCAGGGGTCCAGGTCAGTGATTGTATAATCCACCACACTAGACCCAAGAGTTGAGGAATATGTGAGTCTCCCTAAGGAGTCCCCTCTGAACCTACCGTTAACTATGTACAGGCCTAAGGCTCGGCAGAGTTGCACTACCTCCCTACCGCTTTTATTTATTTCACAATTGAGGTTGTTCCGGTTTGCGATGGCTGGTGTGACATATAGAGGGGTCTGGCCAAACACATGGTTGTTGCCCTGTGGGTCTATGAAGTCAGGTTCACATCCGGTCCTTGCATTTAGGTCCCCACATAGTAGCACCTTTCCTTGGGCCTGGAAATGGCTGATTTCCATGTGGAGAGTGTCAAATATCTCCTCTTCAAAATATGGCGATTCTGTTGGAGGTATGTAGATCGCACATAAGTAAACATCGTTTTTTGCTATTCCTATATTTTTATCTAATTTTAGCCATACGTGTGATTTTCCCTGTTTTATCGGTGAGATGTGTTTGTTCAGTTCTCCTTTATACCACATCAATATTCCCCCGGAGGTTCTGCCCTTGCGTGTCTTAGTGTTCTTTACTGAGGGCACAATGATTTCATGGTACATTGGAGGACAGTGGGTCGGCATGTCCTTTTGGAACCATGTTTCTGTTAACACAATTATATCAATGTCTTTTATAGCTTTTAGGAATTCAGGGTCTGTACTCTTCATCCCAAAAGTTGAGGAGCGGAGACCCTGGATATTCCAGCAGCTTATGTGGAAAGAACGCATTTATATAGTTCAAAAAAAAAACGAAATAAAATGGACCTATTTTGTGGGATGAGTGTGGAAACACTATTTTCCATAATGCTAAATGATGATTTAGTACAAATTTCATGAGGCATGCACATATAGCTATCTAATAATAGTAATAATAATGATAAGATAACAATAATGATAATGATAATGGCTCTCTCGCTGGCTCTCTCTCTCTCGCTGGCTCTCTCTCTCTCTCGCTGGCTCTCTCTCGCTGGCTCTCTCTGTCTCACTGGATCTCTCTCTCGCAGTTTGTCTCTCTTGCTGTTTCTCTCTCTCTCGCTGTTTCTCTCTCTCTCGCTGTTTCTCTCTCTCCCGCTGTTTCTCTCTCTCTCGCTGTTTCACTCTCTCTCGCTGTTTCTCTCACTCGCTGTTTTGCTCTCTCTCGCTGTTTCACTCGCTGTTTCTCTCTCTCTCGCTGTTTCTCTTGCTGTTTCTCTCGCCGTTTCTCGCTGTTTCTCTCTTTCGCTGTTTCTCTCTCTCTCGCTGTTTCTCTCTCTCGCTTTTTCTCTCTCTCACTGTTTCTCTCTCTCTCGCTGTTTCTCTCGCTCTTTCTCTCTCTCTCGCTGCTTCTCTCTCTCTCGCTGTTTCTCTCTCTCTCGCTGTTTCTCTCTCTCGCTGTTTGTCTCTCTCTCTCGCTGTTTCTCTCGCTGTTTCTCTCTCTCTCGCTGTTTCTCTCTGTCGCTGTTTCTCTCTCTCGTTGTTTCTCTCTCGCTGTTTCTCTCTCTCTCACTGTTTCTCTCTCTCTCGCTGTTTCTCCTTCTCTCGCTGTTTCTCTCACTCTCCCTGTTTCTCTCTCTCGCTGTTTCTCTCTCACTGTTTCTCTCTCTCTGCCTGTTTCTCTCTCTCGCTGTTTCTCTCTCGCTGTTTCTCTCTCTCTCCCTGTTTCTCTCTCTCTCCCTGTTTCTCTCTCTCTCTCGCTGTTTCTCGCTCTGTCCCTGTTTCTCTCTCTCTCGCTGTTTCTCTCTCGCTGTTTCTCGCTCTCTCGCTGTTTCTCTCTCTCTCCCTGTTTCTCTCTCTCGCTGTTTCTCTCACTCTCCCTGTTTCTCTCTCTCGCTGTTTCTCTCTCGCTGTTTCTCTCTTTCTCGCTGTTTCTCTCTCTCTCCCTGTTTCTCTCTCTCACTGTTTCTGTCTCGCTGTTTCTCTCTCTCTCCCTGTTTCTCTCTCTCTCCCTGTTCCTCGCTCTCTCTCGCTGTTTCTCGCTCTCTCCCTGTTTCTCTCTCTCTCCCTGTTTCTCTCTCTCGCTGGCTCTCTCTCTCGCTGGCTCTCTTTGTCTCGCTGGCTCTCTCTCTCGTTGGCTCTCTCTCTCGCTCTTTCTCTCTAGCTGGTTCTCTCTCTCGCTGGCTCTCTCTCGCTCTCATTGGCTCTCTCTCTCGCTGGCTCACTCGTTAGCTCTCTCTCGCTGGCTCTCTCGCTGGCTCTCTCTCGCTGGCTCTCTCTCTCGCTCTCTCTCTCTGTCTCGCTGGCTCTCTCTGTCTCTCACCGGCTCTTTCTCTCGCGGGCTCTATCGCTGTTTCTCTCTCTCTCGCTTTTTCTCTCTCTCGCTCTTTCTCTTGCTCGCTGTTTCTCTCTCTCTCGCTGCTTCTCTCTCTCTCTCGTTGTTTCTCTCTCGCTGTTTTTCCTTCTCTCGCTGTTTCTCTCTCTCGCGCTGTTTCTCTCTCTCGCTGTTTCTCTCTCTCTCGCCGTTTCTCTCTCTCTCGCTGTTTCTCTCTCTCTCGCTGTTTCTCTCTCGCTATTTCCCGCTCTCTCGCTGTTTCTCTCTCTCGTTGTTTCTCTCTCTCTCGCTGTTTCTCTCTCTCTCGCTGTTTCTCTCTCTCTCGCTGTTTCTCTCTCTCTCCCTGTTTCTTTCTCTCTCCCTGTTTCTCTCTCTCGCTGTTTCTCTCTCTCTCCCTGTTTCTCTCTCTCTCTCTGTTTCTCTCTCTCTCCATGTTTCTCTCTCTCTCCCTGTTTCTCTCTCTCTCCCTGTTTCTCTCTCGCTTTTTCTATCTCTCGCTGTTTCCCTCTCTCTCGCTGTTTCTCTCTCTCCCGCTGTTTCTCTCTCTCTCCCTGTTTCTCTCTCTCTCCATGTTTCTTTCTCTCGCTGTTTCTCTCTCTCGCTGGTTCTCTCTCTCTCGCTTTTTCTGTCTCTCGCTGTTTCCCTCTCTCTCGCTGTTTCTCTCTCTCTCGCTGTTTCTCTCTCTCTGTTTCTCTCTCTCTCTCTGTTTCTCTCTCTCTCCATGTTTCTCTCTCTCTCCCTGTTTCTCTCTCTCTCCCTGTTTCTCTCTCGCTGTTTCTCTCTCTCGCTGGTTCTCTCTCTCTCGCTGTTTCTCTCTCTCTCTCTGTTTCTCTCTCTCTCGCTGTTTCACTCTCACTGTTTCTCTCTCTCTTGCTGTTTCTCTCTCTCTCGCTGTTTCTCTCTCTCTCGCTGTATCTCTCTCGCTGTTTCTCGCTCTCTCACTGTTTCTCTCTCTCTCGCTGTTTCTCTCTCTCTCGCTGTTTCTCTCTCTCTTGCTGTTTCTCTCTCTCGCTGTTTCTCTCTCTCTCGCTGTTTCTCTCTCTCTCGCTGTTTCTCTCTCGCTGTTTCTCTCTCTCACTGTTTCTCTCTCTCTCGCTGTTTCTCTCTCTCTCGCTGTTTCTCTCTCTCTTGCTGTTTCTCTCTCTCGCTGTTTCTCTCTCTCTCGCTGTTTCTCTCTCTCTCGCTGTTTCTCTCTCTCTCGCTGTTTCTCTCTCTCGCTGTTTCTCTCTCTTTCACTGTCTCTCTCTCGCTGTTTCTCTCTCTCGCTGGCTCTCTCGCTGGCTCTCTCTCTCGCTGGCTCTCTTACTCTCTCGCTGTTTCTCTCTCTCTCGCTGTTTCTCTCTCACTCTCTCACTGTTTCTCTCTCTCTCGCTGTTTCTCTCTCTCTCGCTGTTTCTCTCTCTCTCGCTGTTTCTCTCTCTTGCTGTTTCTCTCTCTTTCACTGTCTCTCTCTCGCTGTTTCTCTCTCTCGCTGGCTCTCTCTCTCGCTGGCTCTTTTACTCTCTCGCTGTTTCTCTCTCTCTCTCTGTTTCTCTCTCTCTCGCTGTTTCACTCTCACTGTTTCTCTCTCTCTTGCTGTTTCTCTCTCTCTCGCTGTTTCTCTCTCTCTCGCTGTATCTCTCTCGCTGTTTCTCTCTCTCTCTCTGTTTCACTCTCTCACTGTTTCTCTCTCTCTCGCTGTTTCTCTCTCTCTCGCTGTATCTCTCTCGCTGTTTCTCTCTCTCCCTGTTTCTCTCTCTCTCACTGTTTCTCTCTCTCTCGCTGTTTCTCTCTCTCACTGTTTCTCTCTCTCTCGCTGTTTCTCTCTCTCTCACTGTTTCTCTCTCTCTTGCTGTTTCTCTCTCTCGCTGTTTCTCTCTCTCTCGCTGTTTCTCTCTCTCTCGCTGTTTCTCTCTCTCTCGCTGTTTCTCTCTCTCGCTGTTTCTCTCTCTTTCACTGTCTCTCTCTTGCTGTTTCTCTCTCTCGCTGGCTCTCTCTCTCGCTGGCTCTCTTACTCTCTCGCTGCTTCTCTCTCTCTCGAGCTGTTTCTCTCTCACTCTCTCACTGTTTCTCTCTCTCTCGCTGTTTCTCTCTCTCTCGCTGTTTCTCTCTCTCTCGCTGTTTCTCTCTCTTGCTGTTTCTCTCTCTTTCACTGTCTCTCTCTCGCTGTTTCTCTCTCTCGCTGGCTCTCTTACTCTCTCGCTGTTTCTCTCTCTCTCTCGCTGTTTCTCTCTCGCTGTTTCTCTCTTTCGCTGTTACTCTCTCTTTCACTGTCCCTCTCTCGCTGTTTCTCTCTCTCGCTGGCTCTCTCTCTCTCGCTGGCTCTCTTACTCTCTCGCTGTTTCTCTCTCACTGGCTCTGTCTCTCGCTGGCTCTCTCTCTCTCTTGCTGACTCGATCTCTCTCGCTGGCTCGTTGTCTCTCTCTCTCTCCCTGTTTCTCTCTCTCTCCCTGTTTCTCTCTCTCGCTGTTTCTCTCTCTCTCCCTGTTTCTCTCTCTCTCTCTGTTTCTCTCTCTCTCCATGTTTCTCTCTCTCTCCCTGTTTCTCTCTCTCTCCCTGTTTCTCTCTCGCTTTTTCTATCTCTCGCTGTTTCCCTCTCTCTCGCTGTTTCTCTCTCTCCCGCTGTTTCTCTCTCTCTCCCTGTTTCTCTCTCTCTCCATGTTTCTTTCTCTCGCTGTTTCTCTCTCTCGCTGGTTCTCTCTCTCTCGCTTTTTCTGTCTCTCGCTGTTTCCCTCTCTCTCGCTGTTTCTCTCTCTCTCGCTGTTTCTCTCTCTCTGTTTCTCTCTCTCTCTCTGTTTCTCTCTCTCTCCATGTTTCTCTCTCTCTCCCTGTTTCTCTCTCCCTGTTTCTCTCTCGCTGTTTATCTCTCTCGCTGGTTCTCAGTTCAGTTCAGTTCAGTTCAAATGCTTTATTGGCATGAAAGTTTACAGAGAACCATATTGCCAAAGCTTACATAGCAAAAAGGTACAGTTTTCCAACATTCTGTAGGTGTCAATCGATTTGACATTTGTTGGGTATATACAATATTACTTTTGAACAATATTAATTTTAAACAGTCTTTCTACTTCATTTGGTACGTTCAATATTAATTTTAAACAGTCTTACTTTTAAACAGTCCTCAGGTTGTGACATGTTGTTACATATTTAGCCCCAAGGTATGGTCTGTCTCCTTCTCCTAGGACTAATCTCAATTTTGACAGATCATCCAATTCCTTGAAATCTGGGGTTGTTTGGCTTAGCTTGTTGAATAATATGTTTCTTGATGTGTTGAATTTTTCGCATTTTAGGAGGAAATGCATTTCTGTTTCAACCTCGCCAGCCAGACATTGATCGCATATTCTATTCTCTCTAGGCTGCCAGGATTTCTTGTATCTGCCTTTTTCAATTTCCAGTTGGTGGTCGCTTAGTCTGTACCTGGTGAGGGTCTGTCTCTGTTTTGTGTCTCTGATGGTCGTGAGGTAGTCTGCCAGTTTATATTCTCTTTTTAGGGCCCAGTAACATTCTAATCTGCTTTGGCTTTCGGTTATTTTGTTCCAATGTTCCAGGTAGGTTTCTTTGCATTTTTTAATGATTTGGTTCACTCGGATTGGTGTTTGGACGGCTGTGTTGGTCTGGGGCTGGTCAGGGTCCGGCTGAGTACTTAGTTTCAGTAGCAGCTGACTCAGGGGACTCTTTTCTGGGTTTAGCTCTTGGGTCTGAAAGGCTTTGAAATGAAGGGTGTCTGGGGAGCTAGATTTGAGGTGATTTAGGAAGTTTAGTGCTCGTTTTTGGATGTTTATTATCAGTGGGTATCTGCCTAGTTCGGCTCTGCATGCATTTGTTGGCGTTTTTCTTTGGGTGCGAAGGATGCTTCGGCAGAATTCTGCATGTAGGGCTTCTATTGTGTGTTTTTCCCATTTAGTGTAGCTTTGGTGATTTAGCGGGCCCCATACTTCACTACCGTACAGTGCAATGGGCAGGATTATGCTGTCAAAAATTTTGAGCCAGATTTTGATTGGGATTTGGATGTTGTAGAATTTTCTTTTTATTGCATATAGGGCTCTTCGGGCTTTTTCTTTTAGTGCATTCACTGCTATGCTGAAGCTCCCTGATGCTGTAATAGTTAGACCAAGGTAGGTGTAGCTCATAGTGTGTCCTATAGTGGTATCACTGAGGGTAAACTGGTATTTGTTTTCCTGACATCTGGGTCTTTTCTGAAAAATCATGATGTTGGTTTTCTTTAGATTTACTGTTAGAGCCCAATTTTGGCAGTATTTGTCGAGTAGGTCTAGTTGTTGCTGTAATCCCTGTTCTGTGGGAGACAGCAGAACCAGGTCATCCGCATAGAACAGGGACTTCACTTCTCCATCTAGGAGACGGAGACCTGGTGACTCGCTTTGCTCCAGCATGTCTGCTAATTCATTTATGTATATGTTGAACAGGGTCGGGCTCAAATTGCAGCCCTGCCGGACGCCTCTTCTCTGGGTGAAGAAATCGGTGCGTTTGTCTCCAATTTTGACCCCGCATTTGTTTTTCAGATACATTGATTTAATAAGGTCATAGACTTTGCCCCCTATTCCACACTGAAGAAGTTTATAATAGAGCCCTTCGTGCCATATAGAGTCAAAGGCTTTCTTGAAGTCGATGAAACAGGCGAATATTTTCCCATTTTTTGTTTGGTGTTTATGTTTTTCGATGAGGGTGTGAAGGGTATAGATATGGTCGGCGGTGCGGTGTTTTGGAAGAAAGCCTATTTGGTTTTTTCTGAGGATAATATGTTTGTTAAGAAAATCAAGTAATCTACTATTTAGAATACTGCAGAATAACTTCCCTAGACAACTGTTGACACAGATGCCGCGGTAGTTATTTGGGTCTGATTTGTTTCCACTTTTATATATGGGGGAGATTAGTCCTTGGCACCAGATATCGGGAAAACAGCCTAAGCGTAATATGATGTTGAATAGTTTGAGTATCGCACCCTGCATCTCCATATTACTGAACTTTAGCATTTCATTTTTGATGTTGTCTGGGCCACAGGCTTTCTTTAGGTGGAGAGATTTTGTTTTTGTGGCCAGTTCTTTCCATGTGATTGGGGAGTCTAGAGGGTTTTGGTTGTCTTTAATTGTTGCTTCTAATGTGTGGATTTTTTCTGTGACCTGATGTTGACTTGGGTTTGTTTTGTTTTTTGGGATGTCTTTGTAGAGGTTTTCAAAATGTGTTCTCCAGATGTCGCCATCTTGGATTGGTAATGCTTGCAATTGTGTTGTACTCAGGTTATTCCACATTTCCCAGAATTGTTTTGGATTGGTGGAGTTTTCAATTTCTTCGAGTATTTTGTGGGTATAGTTTTGTGTTTTGTTCCTAATGGTGTGTTTATATCTTTTGAGGGTTTCATTGTATCTAGTACGTAGGTCCGGATTGTTTGGTTGCCGATGCTTTTGGTTTGATATTTTTCTCAGGTCTTTTCTGGCATTTTTGCATTCGTGGTCAAACCATTTCATATTTTTATTTTGTCTTTTTTGATGCTTCCTCTTCTGTTTCACGAGGTCGGCTTTTACAGCTGCCTCATGGAAGATCATGTTTATATCCTCTATGGCCGTGTTTACACCATCTCTGGTGATCTCATATAGATTTTCTTTAAATTTTGAAATTTTACTTGTGAGATCAGGTGAATTTAGTGCTGTGATGAATTTATCTCCACTGTCTGGGGCCCATCTGTATGTCTGGTTTATTTTATGTAGCTTACTGTGTTCCTTTTTTGTGTCTGTAGTTTGGGCAGAAAGTTTAAGGTACACATTTATTTGGTTATGGTCTGAGAGGGGGGATTGCTGCCTGACAGTGAATGCGTTGATATCGCAGGGGTCCAGGTCAGTGATTGTATAGTCCACCACACTAGACCCAAGAGTTGAGGAGTATGTGAGTCTCCCTAGGGAGTCCCCTCTGAACCTACCATTAACTATGTACAGGCCTAAGGCTCGGCAGAGTTGCACTACCTCCCTACCGCTTTTATTTATTTCACGATCAAGGTTGTTCTGATTTGCGATGGCTGGTGTGACATCTAAAGGGGTCTGGCCAAACACATGGTTGTTTCCCTGTGGGTCTATGAAGTCAGGTTCACAACCGGTCCTTGCATTTAGGTCCCCACATATTATCACCTTTCCTTGGGCCTGGAAATGGCTGATTTCCATGTGGAGAGTATCAAATAACTCCTCTTCGAAATATGGCGAATCTATTGGAGGTATGTAGATCGCACATAAGTAAACATCTTTTTTTGCTATTCCTATATTTTTATCTAGTTTTAGCCATACGTGTGATTTCCCCTGTTTTACCGGTGAGATGTGTTTGTCCAGTTCTCCCTTATACCACACCAATATTCCCCCGGAGGTTCTGCCCTTGCGTGTTTTAGTGTTCTTTACTGAGGGCACAATGATTTCATGGTACATTGGAGGACAGTGGGTCGGCATGTCCTTTTGGCACCATGTTTCTGTTAACACAATTATATCAATGTCTTTTATAGCTTTTAGGAATTCAGGGTCTGTACTCTTCATCCCAAAAGTTGAGGAGCGGAGGCCCTGGATATTCCAGCAGCTTATGTGGAAAGAACGCATTTATATAGTTCAATAAAACGAAATAAAATGGACCTATTTTGTGGGATGAGTGTGGAAACACTATTTTCTATAATGCTAAGTGATGATTTAGTATAAATTTCATGAGGCATGCACATATATCTATCTAATAATAGTAATAATACTGGTAAGATAACAATAATGATAATGATAGATAACAATATTAATAATTTCTCCGGCTTTCTATCAGGCTGTTCAGCATCATCATGATCTTTCTCAGTTCTTGGTCTACAGTCTGTGGTCTAGAGGGGGGTCTTGGGTCAGGTATAAAAGCACGGTTCTGTTGTCGGTTTTGTAAAGGGGGGTGGGGGTCATTGGTGGTCCTGTTTGGGCTCCCAATGGTAGGGGGGGTGGGAGGGCTGCGTCTTTTGGCAGTGTTTATGAGGTTTCTTCCGAAGACCCACATCCGCTGTTTGAGTAGATGTATTTCGTCATAGAGGTCCCTTGTGTTGATGTTTGGATGATGGGCCAGGGAGACGTTGGGGAGGACAGAACATCTCGTGTCGATCTCCCTGTTGGTGTTGTGGATTATATAGGCTGGGGTGTCCTTTCTGGGCAGTAGTGTGGAGATCACGATCCGCGCCTCGGGGAATTCCCTGCTGGCCTTTTCTGCCATCCTGCTCACCGCCCAAGCCGTGCCTTCCTGTAGGGTGCGTAGGTCGTTCGTGCCTGTGTGGATCACAATCCATTTGGGGCTTCTCTCTCTCTCGCTGTTTCTCTCTCTCTCTCTGTTTCTCTCTCTCTCGCTGTTTCACTCTCACTGTTTCTCTCTCTCTTGCTGTTTCTCTCTCTCTCGCTGTTTCTCTCTCTCTCGCTGTATCTCTCTCGCTGTTTCTCACTCTCTCACTGTTTCTCTCTCTCTCGCTGTTTCTCTCTCTCTCGCTGTTTCTCTCTCTCTTGCTGTTTCTCTCTCTCGCTGTTTCTCTCTCTCTCGCTGTTTCTCTCTCTCTCGCTGTTTCTCTCTCGCTGTTTCTCTCTCTCACTGTTTCTCTCTCTCTCGCTGTTTCTCTCTCTCTCGCTGTTTCTCTCTCTCTTGCTGTTTCTCTCTCTCGCTGTTTCTCTCTCTCTCGCTGTTTCTCTCTCTCTCGCTGTTTCTCTCTCTCTCGCTGTTTCTCTCTCTCGCTGTTTCTCTCTCTTTCACTGTCTCTCTCTCACTGTTTCTCTCTCTCGCTGGCTCTCTCGCTGGCTCTCTCTCTCGCTGGCTCTCTTACTCTCTCGCTGTTTCTCTCTCTCTCGCTGTTTCTCTCTCACTCTCTCACTGTTTCTCTCTCTCTCGCTGTTTCTCTCTCTCTCGCTGTTTCTCTCTCTCTCGCTGTTTCTCTCTCTTGCTGTTTCTCTCTCTTTCACTGTCTCTCTCTCGCTGTTTCTCTCTCTCGCTGGCTCTCTCTCTCGCTGGCTCTTTTACTCTCTCGCTGTTTCTCTCTCTCTCTCTGTTTCTCTCTCTCTCGCTGTTTCACTCTCACTGTTTCTCTCTCTCTTGCTGTTTCTCTCTCTCTCGCTGTTTCTCTCTCTCTCGCTGTATCTCTC
Organism: Somniosus microcephalus; assembly: GCF_052327205.1. Classification (NCBI taxonomy): domain Eukaryota; kingdom Metazoa; phylum Chordata; class Chondrichthyes; order Squaliformes; family Somniosidae; genus Somniosus; species Somniosus microcephalus. The sequence continues at coordinate 24,342,839 of NW_028225181.1, read as the reverse complement.
TCGCTGTTTCTCTCTCTCTCTCTGTTTCACTCTCTCACTGTTTCTCTCTCTCTCGCTGTTTCTCTCTCTCTCGCTGTATCTCTCTCGCTGTTTCTCTCTCTCCCTGTTTCTCTCTCTCTCACTGTTTCTCTCTCTCTCGCTGTTTCTCTCTCTCACTGTTTCTCTCTCTCTCGCTGTTTCTCTCTCTCTCACTGTTTCTCTCTCTCTTGCTGTTTCTCTCTCTCGCTGTTTCTCTCTCTCTCGCTGTTTCTCTCTCTCTCGCTGTTTCTCTCTCTCGCTGTTTCTCTCTCTTTCACTGTCTCTCTCTCGCTGTTTCTCTCTCTCGCTGGCTCTCTCTCTCGCTGGCTCTCTTACTCTCTCGCTGCTTCTCTCTCTCTCGAGCTGTTTCTCTCTCACTCTCTCACTGTTTCTCTCTCTCTCGCTGTTTCTCTCTCTCTCGCTGTTTCTCTCTCTCTCGCTGTTTCTCTCTCTTGCTGTTTCTCTCTCTTTCACTGTCTCTCTCTCGCTGTTTCTCTCTCTCGCTGGCTCTCTTACTCTCTCGCTGTTTCTCTCTCTCTCTCGCTGTTTCTCTCTCGCTGTTTCTCTCTTTCGCTGTTACTCTCTCTTTCACTGTCCCTCTCTCGCTGTTTCTCTCTCTCGCTGGCTCTCTCTCTCTCGCTGGCTCTCTTCAGTTCAGTTCAGTTCAAATGCTTTATTGGCATGAAAGTTTACAGAGAACCATATTGCCAAAGCTTACATAGCAAAAAGGTACAGTTTTCCAACATTCTGTAGGTGTCAATCGATTTGACATATGTTGGGTATATACAATATTACTTTTAAACAATATTAATTTTAAACAGTCTTTCTACTTCATTTGGTACGTTCAATATTAATTTTAAACAGTCTTACTTTTAAACAGTCCTCAGGTTGTGACATGTTGTTACATATTTAGCCCCAAGGTATGGTCTGTCTCCTTCTCCTAGGACTAATCTCAATTTTGACAGATCATCCAATTCCTTGAAATCTGGGGTTGTTTGGCTTAGCTTGTTGAATAATATGTTTCTTGATGTGTTGAATTTTTCGCATTTTAGGAGGAAATGCATTTCTGTTTCAACCTCACCAGCCAGACATTGATCGCATATTCTATTCTCTCTAGGCTGCCAGGATTTCTTGTATCTGCCTTTTTCAATTTTCAGTTGGTGGTCGCTTAGTCTGTACCTGGTGAGGGTCTGTCTCTGTTTTGTGTCTCTGATGGTCGTGAGGTAGTCTGCCAGTTTATATTCTCTTTTTAGGGCCCGGTAACATTCTAATCTGCTTTGGCTTTCGGTTATTTCGGTTATTTTGTTCCAATGTTCCAGGTAGGTTTCTTTGCCCCAGTCTCTCTCTCTCTCTCTCTCCCCCCAGTCTCTCTCTCTCCCCCCCCAGTCTCTCTCTCTCTCTCTCTCCCCCAGTCTCTCCCTCTCCGCCCCCCAGTCTCTCTCTCTCTCTCCCCCAGCCTCTCTCTCTCTCTCCCCCCAGTCTCTCTCTCTCTCTCTCCCCCCAGTCTCTCTCTCTCTCTCTCTCTCTCTCCCCGTCTCTCTCTCTCTCTCTCCCCCAGTCTCTCTCTCTCTCTCTCTCCCCCAGTCTCTCTCTCTCTCTCTCTCTCTCCCAGTCTCTCTCTCTCTCTCCCCCCAGTCTCTCTCTCTCTCTCCCCCAGTCTCCTCTCTCTCTCTACGCTGCTCTCTCTTTCTCCTCTCAGCTGAGCTCTGTCTCTCGCTGGCTTGTCTCTCCTGCATCTCTCGCTGGCACGTCGATCTCTGATCTCGCTGTCAGAGCTCTCGCTGTTCTCTCTCTCGCTGTTCTCTCGCTTCTTTCTCGCTGTTTCCTCTCTCTCCTGTTTCTCTCTCTCGCTGTTTCTCTCACTCTCCCTGTTTCTCTCTCTCGCTGCTTCTCTCTCGCTGTTTCTCTCTTTCTTGCTGTTTCTCTCTCTCTCCCTGTTTCTCTCTCTCGCTGTTTCTCTCTCGCTGTTTCTCTCTCTCTCGCTGTTTCTCTCTCTCGCTGTTTCTCTCTCTTTCACTGTCTCTCTCTCGCTGTTTCTCTCTCTCGCTGGCTCTCTCACTGTTTCTCTCTGTCTCGCTGTTTCTCTCTCTCACGCTGTTTCTCTCTCTCTCGCTGTTTCTCTCTCGCTGTTTCGCTCTCTCTCACCTTTTCTCTCTCTCTCCCTGTTTCTCTCTCTCGCTGTTTCTCTCTCTTTCACTGTGTCTCTCTCGCTGTTTCTCTCTCTTGCTGGCTCTCTCGCTGGCTCTCTCGCTGTTTCTCTCTCTCTCGCTGTTTCTCTCTCTCTCGCTGCTTCTCTCTCTCTCTCGTGGTTTCTCTCTCGCTGTTTCTCCTTCTCTCGCTGTTTTTCTGTCTGTTTCTCTCTCTCGCAGTTTCTCTCTCTCTTGCTGTTTCTCTCTCTCTCGCTGTTTCTCTCTCTCTCGCTGTTTTTTTCACTGTTTCTCTCTCTTTCACTGTCTCTCTCTCGCTGTTTCTCTCTCTCACTGGCTCTCTCTCTCGCTGGCTCTCTTACTCTCTTGCTGTTTCTCTTTCTCTCGCTGTTTCTCTCTCGCTGCTTCTCTCTCGCTGTTTCTCTCTCGCTGTTTCTCTCTCTCTCGCTGTTTCTCTCTCTCGCTGTTTCTCTATCTCTCGCTGTTTCAGTTCAGTTTCAGTTCAGTTCAGTTCAAATGCTTTATTGGCATGAAAGTTTACAGAGAACCATATTGCCAAAGCTTACATAGCAAAAAGGTACAGTTTTCCAACATTCTGTAGGTGTCAATCGATTTGACATTTGTTGGGTACATACAATATTACTTTTAAACAATATTAATTTTAAACAGTCTTTGTACTTCATTTGGTACGTTCAATATTAATTTTAAACCGTCTTAATTTTAAACAGTCCTCAGGTTGTGACATGTTGTTACATATTTGGCCCCTAGGTATGGTCTGTCTCCTTCTCCTAGGACTAATCTCAATTTTGACAGGTCATCCAATTCCTTGAAATCCGGGGTTGTTTGGCTTAGCTTGTTGAATAATATGTTTCTTGATGTGTTGAATTTTTCGCATTTTAGGAGGAAATGCATCTCTGTTTCAACCTCGCCGGCCAGACATTGATCGCATATTCTATTCTCTCTAGGCTGCCAGGATTTCTTGTATCTGCCTTTTTCAATTTCCAGTTGGTGGTCGCTTAGTCTGTACCTGGTGAGGGTCTGTCTCTGTTTTGTGTCTCTGATGGTCGTGAGGTAGTCTGCCAGTTTATATTCTCTTTTTAGGGCCCGGTAACATTTTAATCTGCTTTGGCTTTCGGTTATTTTGTTCCAATGTTCCAGGTAGGTTTCTTTGCATTTTTTAATGATTTGGTTCACTCGGATTGGTGTTTGGACGGCTGTGTTGGTCTGGGGCTGGTCAGGGTCCGGCTGAGTACTTAGTTTCAGTAGCAGCTGACTCAGGGGACTTTTTTCTGGGTTTAGCTCTTGGGTCTGAAAGGCTTTGAAATGAAGGGTGTCTGGGGAGCTAGATTTGAGGTGATTTAGGAAGTTTAGTGCTCGTTTTTGGATGTTTATTATCAGTGGGTATCTGCCTAGTTCGGCTCTGCATGCATTTGTTGGCGTTTTTCTTTGGGTGCGAAGGATGCTTCGGCAGAATTCTGCATGTAGGGCTTCTATTGTGTGTTTTTCCCATTTAGTGTAGCTTTGGTGATTTAGCGGGCCCCATACTTCACTACCGTACAGTGCAATGGGCAGGATTATGCTGTCAAATATTTTGAGCCAGATTTTGATTGGGATTTGGATGTTGTAGAATTTTCTTTTTATTGCATATAGGGCTCTTCGTGCTTTTTCTTTTAGTGCATTCACTGCTATGCTGAAGCTCCCTGATGCTGTAATAGTTAGACCAAGGTAGGTGTAGCTCATAGTGTGTCCTATAGTGGTATCACTGAGGGTAAACTGGTATTTGTTTTCCTGACATCTGGGCCTTTTTTGAAAAATCATGATGTTGGTTTTCTTTAGATTTACTGTTAGAGCCCAATTTTGGCAGTATTTGTCGAGTAGGTCTAGTTGTTGCTGTAATCCCTGTTCTGTGGGAGACAGCAGAACCAGGTCGTCTGCATAGAACAGGGATTTCACTTCTCCATCCAGGAGACGGAGACCTGGTGACTCGCTTTGCTCCAGCATGTCTGCTAATTCATTTATGTATATGTTGAACAGGGTCGGGCTGAAATTGCAGCCCTGCCGGACGCCTCTTCTCTGGGTGAAGAAATCGGTGCATTTGTCTCCAATTTTGACCCCGCATTTGTTTTTCAGATACATTGATTTAATAAGGTCATAGACTTTGCCCCCTATTCCACACTGAAGAAGTTTATAATAGAGCCCTTCGTGCCATATAGAGTGAAAGGCTTTCTTGAAGTCGATGAAACAGGCGAATATTTTCCCATTTTTTGTTTGGTGTATATGTTTTTCAATGAGGGTGTGAAGGGTATAGATATGGTCGGCGGTGCGGTGTTTTGGAAGAAAGCCTATTTGGTTTTTTCTGAGGATATTATGTTTGTTAAGAAAATTAAGTAATCTACTGTTTAGAATACTGCAGAATAACTTCCCTAGACAACTGTTGACACAGATGCCACGGTAGTTATTTGGGTCTGATTTGTTTCCACTTTTATATATGGGGGAGATTAGTCCTTGGCACCAGATATCGGGAAAACAGCCTGAACGTAATATGATGTTGAATAATTTGATTACCGCACCCTGCATCTCCATATTGCTGAACTTGAGCATTTCATTTTTGATGTTGTCTGGGCCACAGGCTTTCTTTAGGTGGAGAGATTTTGTTTTTGTGGCCAGTTCTTTCCATGTGATTGGGGAGTCTAGAGGGTTTTGGTTGTCTTTAATTGTTGCTTCTAATGTGTGGAGTTTTTCTGTGACCTGATGTTGACTTGGGTTTGTTTCGTTTATTGGGATGTCTTTGTAGAGGTTTTCAAAATGTGTTCTCCAGATGTCGCCATCTTGGATTGGTAATGCTTGCAATTGTGTTGTACTCAGGTTATTCCACATTTCCCAGAATTGTTTTGGATTGGAGGAGTTTTCAATTTCTTCGAGTATTTTGTGGGTATAGTTTTGTGTTTTGTTCCTAATGGTGTGTTTATATCTTTTGAGGGTTTCATGGTATCTAGTACGTAGGTCCGGATTGTTTGGTTGCCGATGCTTTTGGTTTGATATTTTTCTCAGCATTTTTCTGGCATTTTTGCATTCGTGGTCATACCATTTCTTATTTTTATTTTGTCTTTTGTGACTCTTCCTCTTCTGGTTCACGAGGTCGGCTTTTACAGCTGCCTCATGGAAGATCATATTTATATCCTCTATGGCCATGTTTCCACCATCTCTGGTGATCTCATATAGATTTTCTTTAAATTTTGAAATTTTACTTGTGAGATCAGGTGAATTTAGTGCTGTGATGAATTTATCTCCACTGTCTGGGGCCCATCTGTATGTCTGGTTTATTTTATGTAGCTTAATGGGTTCCTTTTTTGTGTCTGTAGTTTGGGCAGAAAGTTTAAGGTACACATTTATTTGGTTATGGTCTGAGAGGGGGGATTGCTGCCTGACAGTGAATGCGTTGATATCGCAGGGGTCCAGGTCAGTGATTGTGTAATCCACCACACTAGACCCAAGTGTTGAGGAATATGTGAGTCTCCCTAAGGAGTCCCCTCTGAACCTACCGTTAACTATGTACAGGCCTGAGGCTCGGTAGAGTTGCACTACCTCCCTACCGCTTTTATTTATTACACAATCGAGGTTGTTTCGGTTTGCGATGGCTGGTGTGACATATAGAGGGGTCTGGCCAAACACATGGTTGTTGCCCTGTGGGTCTATGAAGTCAGGTTCACATCCTGTCCTTGCATTTAGGTCCCCACATAGTAGCACCTTTCCTTGGGCCTGGAAATGGCTGATTTCCATGTGGAGAGTGTCAAATATCTCCTCTTCAAAATATGGCGATTCTATTGGAGGTATGTAGATCACACATAAGTAAACATCGTTTTTTGCTATTCCTATATTTTTATCTAATTTTAGCCATACGTTTGATTTTCCCTGTTTTATCGGTGAGATGTGTTTGTTCAGTTCTCCTTTATACCACACCAGGATTCCCCCGGAGGTTCTGCCCTTGCGTGTCTTAGTGTTCTTTACTGAGGGCACAATGATTTCATGGTACATTGGAGGACAGTGGGTCGGCATGTCCTTTTGCCACCATGTTTCTGTTAACACAATTATATCAATGTCTTTTATAGCTTTTAGGAATTCAGGGTCTGTACTCTTCATCCCAAAAGTTGAGGAGCGGAGGCCCTGGATATTCCAGCAGCTTATGTGGAAAGAACGCATTTATATAGTTCAATAAAACGAAATAAAATGGACCTATTTTGTGGGATGCGTGTGGGAACACTATTTTCTATAATGCTAAATGATGATTAAGTATAAATTTCATGAGGCATGCACATATATCTATCTAATAATAGTAATAATACTGATAAGATAACAATAATGATAATCTCTCTCTCTCTGTTTCTCTCTCTCTCGCTGTTTCTCTCTCTCGCTGTTTCTCTCTCTTTCACTGTCTCTCTCTCGCTGTTTCTCTCACTGGCTCTCTCGCTGGCTCTCTCTCTCGCTGGCTCTCACTCTCTCGCTGTTTCTCTCTCTCTCTAGCTGTTTCTCTCTCACTCTCTCACTGTTTCTCTCTCTCTCGCTGTTTCTCTCTCTCTCGCTGTTTCTCTCTCTTGCTGTTTCTCTCTCTTTCACTGTCTCTCTCTCGCTGTTTCTCTCTCTTGCTGGCTCTCTCTCTCGCTGGCTCTCTTACTCTCTCGCTGTTTCTCTCTCTCTCTCGCTGTTTCTCTCTCGCTGTTTCTCTCTTTCGCTGTTACTCTCTCTTTCACTGTCCCTCTCTCGCTGTTTCTCTCTCTCGCTGGCTCTTTCTCTCTTGCTGGCTCTCTTACTCTCTCGCTGTTTCTCTCTCGCTGGCTCTGTCTCTCGCTGGCTCTCTCTCTCTCTTGCTGACTCGATCTCTCTCGCTGGCTCGTTGTCTCTCGCTCTCTCGCTGGCTCTCGCTTTCTCTCTCGCTGGCTCTCTCACTGACTCGCTCTCTCGCTGTCTCTCTCTCTCTCTCTCAGTCTTTCTCACTCTCTGTCTTTCTCTCTCACTCTCTCTCTCTCTCTCTGTCTCTCTCGCTGTCTCTCTCTCTCACTGGCTTACTGTCTCTCTCGCTGTCAAATTCCAATTCCAATTCCAATTCAAATGCTTTATTGGCATGAAAGTTTACAGAGAACCATATTGCCAAAGCTTACATAGCAAAAAGGTACAGTTTTCCAACATTCTGTAGGTGTCAATCGATTTGACATTTGTTGGGTACATACAATGTTACTTTTAAACAATATTAATTTTAAACAGTCTTTCTACTTCATTTGGTACGTTCAATATTAATTTTAAACAGTCTTAATTTTAAACAGTCCTCAGGTTGTGACATGTTGTTACATATTTGGCCCCAAGGTATGGTCTGTCTCCTTCTCCCAGGACTAATCTCAATTTTGACAGGTCATCCAATTCCTTGAAATCTGGGGTTGTTTGGCTTAGCTTGTTGAATAATATGTTTCTTGATGTGTTGAATTTTTCGCATCTCTTTCTCACTGTTTCTCTCTCTCTCGATGGCTCTCTCTCTCACTGGCTCTCTCTCTCGCTGGCTCTCTCTCTCGCTGTTTCTCTCTAGCTGGCTCTCTCTCTCGCTGGCTCTCTCTCGCTCTCGCTGGCTCTCTCTCTCGCTGGCTCTCTCGCTGGCTCTCTCTCTCTCGCTGGCTCTCTCTCTCTCTCGCTGGCTCTCTCTCTCGCTGGCTCTCTCTGTCTCGCTGGCTCTCTCTCTCGCCATTTGTATCTCTCGCTGTTTCTCTCTCTCTCGCTGTTTCTCTCTCTCTCGCTGTTTCTCTCTCTCCAGCTGTTTCTCTCTCTCTCGCTGTTTCACTCTCTCTCGATGTTTCTCTCACTCGCTGTTTCGCTCTCTCTCGCTGTTTCACTCGATGTTTCTCTCTCTCTCGCTGTTTCTCTTGCTGTTTCTCTCTCTCGCCGTTTCTCGCTGTTTCTCTCTCTCGCTGTTTCTCACTATCTCGCTCTTTCTCTCGCTGTTTCTCTCTCTCGCTGATTCTCTCTCTCGCTGTTTCTCGCTCTCTCACTGTTTCTCTCCCTCTCGCTGTTTCTCTCTCTCGCTGTTTCTCTCTCTCGCTGTCTCTCTCTCTCTCGCTGTTTCTCTCGCTGTTTCTCGCTCTCTCGCTGTTTCTCTCTCTCTCCCTGTTTCTCTCTCTCACTGTTTCTCTCACTCTCCCTGTTTCTCTCTCTCTCTCGCTGTTTCTCTCGCTGTTTCTCTCTCTCTTGCTGTTTCTCTCTGTCGCTGTTTCTCTCTCTCGTTGTTTCTCTCTCGCTGTTTCTCTCTCTCTCACTGTTTCTCTCTCTCTCGCTGTTTCTCCTTCTCTCGCTGTTTCTCTCACTCTCCCTGTTTCTCTCTCTCGCTGCTTCTCTCTCTCTCGCTGTTTCTCTCTCTCTCCCTGTTTCTCTCTCTCACTGTTTCTCTCACTCTCCCTGTTTCTCTCTCTCGCTGTTTCTCTCTCGCTGTTTCTCTCTTTCTCGCTGTTTCTCTCTCTCTCCCTGTTTCTCTCTCTCGCTGTTTCTGTCTCGCTGTTTCTCTCTCTCTCCCTGTTTCTCTCTCTCTCCCTGTTTCTCGCTCTCTCTCGCTATTTATCGCTCTCTCCCTGTTTCTCTCTCTCTCCCTGTTTCTCTCTCTCGCTGGATCTCTCTCTCGCTGGCTCTCTCTGTCTCGCTGGCTCTTTCCCTCGCTGGCTCTCTCTCTCGCTCTTTCTCTCTAGCTGTTTCTCTCTCTCGCTGGCTCTCTCTCGCTCTCGCTGGCTCTCTCTCTCGCTGGCTCACTCGCTGGCTCTCTCTCGCTGGCTCTCTCGCTGGCTCTCTCTCACTGGCTCTCTCTCTCGCTGGCTCTCTCTGTCTCGCTGGCTCTCTCTGTCTCTCACCGGCTCTTTCTCTCGCGGGCTCTCTCGCTGTTTCTCTCTCTCTCGCTTTTTCTCTCTCTCGCTCTTTCTCTCGCTCGCTGTTTCTCTCTCTCACGCTGCTTCTCTCTCTCTCTCGTTGTTTCTCTCTCGCTGTTTTTCCTTCTCTCGCTGTTTCTCTCTCTCGCGCTGTTTCTCTCTCTCGCTGTTTCTCTCTCTCTCGCTGTTTCTCTCTCTCTCGCTGTTTCTCTCTCTCTCGCTGTTTCTCTCTCGCTGTTTCCCGCTCTCTCGCTGTTTCTCTCTCTCGCTGTTTCTCTCTCTCTCGCTGTTTCTCTCTCTCTCGCTGTTTCTCTCTCGCTTTTTCTCTCTCTTTCGCTGTTTCTCTCTCGCTGTTTCTCTCTCTCTCGCTGTTTCTCTCTCTCTCGCTGTTTCTCTCTCTCTCGCTGTTTCTCTCTCGCTGTTTCTCTCTCTCGCTGTTACTCTCTCTCTCCCTGTTTCTCTCTCTCCCTATTTCTCTCTCTCTCCCTGTTTCTCTCTCGCTGTTTCACTCTCTCGCTGGTCTTCTCTCTCGCGCTTTTTCTATCTCTCGCTGTTTCCCTCTCTCTCGCTGTTTCTCTCTCTCTCGCTGTTTCTCTCCCGCTGTTTCTCTCTCCCTCCCTGTTTCTCTCTCTCTCGGTATTTCTCTCTCTCTCTGTCTGTTTCTCTCTCTCGCTGTTTCTCGCTATTTCTCTCGCTCTCGCTGTTTCTCTCTCTCTCGCTGTTTCTCTCTCTCGCTGTTTCTCTCTCTCCCTGTTTCTCTGTCTCTCGCTGTTTCTCTCTCTGTCGTTGTTTCTCTCTCGTTGTTTCTCTCTCTCGCTGTTTCTCTCTCTCGCTGCTTCTCTCTCTCTCGCTGTTTCTCCTTCTCTCGCTGTTTCTCTCTCTCTGTCTGTTTCTCTCTCTCGCTGTTTCTCTCTCTCTTGCTGTTTCCCTCTCTCTCGCTGTTTCTCTCTCTCTCGCTGTTTCACTCTCACTGTTTCTCTCTGTCTCGCTGTTTCTCTCTCTCTCGCTGTTTCTCTCTCCCTCGCTGTATCTCTCTCGCTGTTTCTCTCTCTCTCTCTGTTTCACTCTCTCACTGTTTCTCTCTCTCTCGCTGTTTCTCTCTCTCACTGTTTCTCTCTCACTCGCTGTTTCTCTCTCTGTCACTGTTTCTCTCTCGCTGTTTGTCTCTCTCTCGCTGTTTCTCTCTCTCTTGCTGTTTCTCTCTCTCTAGCTGTTTCTCTCTCTCTCGCTGTTTCTCTCTCTCTCGCTGTTTCTCTCTCTTTCACTGTCTCGCTCTCGCTGTTTCTCTCTCTCACTGGCTCTCTCTCTCGCTGGCTCTCTTACTCTCTCGCTCTTTCTCTTTCTCTCGCTGTTTCTCTCTCGCTGCTTCTCTCTCGCTGTTTCTCGCTCGCTGTTTCTCTCTCGCTGTTTCTCTCTCGCTGTTTCTCTCTCTCGCTGTTTCTCTCTCTCTCGCTGTTTCTCTCTCTCGCTGTTTCTCTCTCTCGCTGTTTCTCTCTCTCTCACTGTTTCTCTCTCTCTCGCTGTTTCTCTCTCTCTCGCTGTTTCTCTCTCTCTCGCTGTTTCTCTCTCTCTCGCTGTTTCTCTCTCTCGCTGTTTCTCTCTCTTTCACTGTCTCTCTCTCGCTGTTTCTCTATCTCACTGGCTCTCTCGCTGGCTCTCTCTCTCGCTGGCTCTCTTACTCTCTCGCTGTTTCTCTCTCTCTCGCTGTTTCTCTCTCACTTTCTCTCTGTTTCTCTCTCTCTCGCTGTTTCTCTCTCTCTCGCTGTTTCTCTCTCTCTCGCTGTTTCTCTCTCTCTCGCTGTTTCTCTCTCTTGCTGTTTCTCTCTCTTTCACTGTCTCTCTCTCGCTGTTTCTCTCTCTCGCTGGCTCTCTCTCTCGCTGGCTCTCTTACTCTCTCGCTGTTTCTCTCTCTCTCTCGCTGTTTCCCTCTTGCTGTTTCTCTCTTTCGCTGTTCCTCTCTCTTTCACTGTCCCTCTCTCGCTGTTTCTCTCTCTCGCTGGCTCTCTCTCTCTCGCTGGCTCTCCTACTCTCTCGCTGTTTCTCTCTCGCTGGCTCTGTCTCTCGCTGGCTCTCTCTCTCTCTTGCTGACTCGATCTCTCTCGCTGGCTCGTTGTCTCTCGCTCTCTCGCTGGCTCTCTCGCTTTCTCTCTCGCTGGCTCTCTCACTGATTCGCTCTCTCGCTGTCTCTCTCTCTCTCTCTCTGTCTTTCTCTCTCTCTGTCTTTCTCTCTCACAGTTCAGTTCAGTTCAGTTCAGTTCAAATGCTTTATTGGCATGAAAGTTTACAGAGAACCATATTGCCAAAGCTTACATAGCAAAAAGGTACAGTTTTCCAACATTCTGTAGGTGTCAATCGATTTGACATTTGTTGGGTACATACAATATTACTTTTAAACAATATTAATTTTAAACAGTCTTTCTACTTCATTTGGTACGTTCAATATTAATTTTAAACAGTCTTACTTTTAAACAGTCCTCAGGTTGTGACATGTTGTTACATATTTGGCCCCAAGGTATGGTCTGTCTCCTTCTCCTAGGACTAATCTCAATTTTGACAGATCATCCAATTCCTTGAAATCTGGGGTTGTTTGGCTTAGCTTGTTGAATAATATGTTTCTTGATGTGTTGAATTTTTCGCATTTTAGGAGGAAATGCATTTCTGTTTCAACCTCGCCAGCCAGACATTGATCGCATATTCTATTCTCTCTAGGCTGCCAGGATTTCTTGTATCTGCCTTTTTCAATTTCCAGTTGGTGGTCGCTTAGTCTGTACCTGGTGAGGGTCTGTCTCTGTTTTGTGTCTCTGATGGTCGTGAGGTAGTCTGCCAGTTTATATTCTCTTTTTAGGGCCCGGTAACATTCTAATCTGCTTTGGCTTTCGGTTATTTTGTTCCAATGTTCCAGGTAGGTTTCTTTGCATTTTTTAATGATTTGGTTCACTCGGATTGGTGTTTGGACGGCTGTGTTGGTCTGGGGCTGGTCAGGGTCCGGCTGAGTACTTAGTTTCAGTAGCAGCTGACTCAGGGGACTCTTTTCTGGGTTTAGCTCTTGGGTCTGAAAGGCTTTGAAATGAAGGGTGTCTGGGGAGCTAGATTTGAGGTGATTTAGGAAGTTTAGTGCTCGTTTTTGGATGTTTATTATCAGTGGGTATCTGCCTAGTTCGGCTCTGCATGCATTTGTTGGCGTTTTTCTTTGGGTGCGAAGGATGCTTCGGCAGAATTCTGCATGTAGGGCTTCTATTGTGTGTTTTTCCCATTTAGTGTAGCTTTGGTGATTTAGCGGGCCCCATACTTCACTACCGTACAGTGCAATGGGCAGGATTATGCTGTCAAATATTTTGAGCCAGATTTTGATTGGGATTTGGATGTTGTAGAATTTTCTTTTTATTGCATATAGGGCTCTTCGGGCTTTTTCTTTTAGTGCATTCACTGCTATGCTGAAGCTCCCTGATGCTGTAATAGTTAGACCAAGGTAGGTGTAGCTCATAGTGTGTCCTATAGTGGTATCACTGAGGGTAAACTGGTATTGTTTTCCTGACATCTGGGTCTTTTCTGAAAAATCATGATGTTGGTTTTCTTTAGATTTACTGTTAGAGCCCAATTTTGGCAGTATTTGTCGAGTAGGTCTAGTTGTTGCTGTAATCCCTGTTCTGTGGGAGACAGCAGAACCAGGTCGTCCGCATAGAACAGGGACTTCACTTCTCCATCCAGGAGACGGAGACCTGGTGACTCGCTTTGCTCCAGCATGTCTGCTAATTCATTTATGTATATGTTGAACAGGGTCGGGCTCAAATTGCAGCCCTGCCGGACGCCTCTTCTCTGGGTGAAGAAATCGGTGCGTTTGTCTCCAATTTTGACCCCGCATTTGTTTTTCAGATACATTGATTTAATAAGGTCATAGACTTTGCCCCCTATTCCACACTGAAGAAGTTTATAATAGAGCCCTTCGTGCCATATAGAGTCAAAGGCTTTCTTGAAGTCGATGAAACAGGCGAATATTTTCCCATTTTTTGTTTGGTGTTTATGTTTTTCAATGAGGGTGTGAAGGGTATAGATATGGTCGGCGGTGCGGTGTTTTGGAAGAAAGCCTATTTGGTTTTTTCTGAGGATATTATGTTTGTTAAGAAAATCAAGTAATCTACTATTTAGAATACTGCAGAATAACTTCCCTAGACAACTGTTGACACAGATGCCGCGGTAGTTATTTGGCTCTGATTTGTTTCCACTTTTATATATGGGGGAGATTAGTCCTTGGCACCAGATATCGAGAAAACAGCCTGAGCGTAATATGATGTTGAATAGTTTGAGTATCGCACCCTGCATCTCCATATTGCTGAACTTTAGCATTTCATTTTTGATGTTGTCTGGGCCACAGGCTTTCTTTAGGTGGAGAGATTTTGTTTTTGTGGCCAGTTCTTTCCATGTGATTGGGGAGTCTAGATGGTTTTGGTTGTCTTTAATTGTTGCTTCTAATGTGTGGAGTTTTTCTGTGACCTGATGTTGACTTGGGTTTGTTTTGTTTATTGGGATGTCTTTGTAGAGGTTTTCAAAATGTGTTCTCCAGATGTCGCCATCTTGGATTGGTAATGCTTGCAATTGTGTTGTACTCAGGTTATTCCACATTTCCCAGAATTGTTTTGGATTGGTGGAGTTTTCAATTTCTTCGAGTATTTTGTGGGTATAGTTTTGTGTTTTGTTCCTAATGGTGTGTTTATATCTTTTGAGGGTTTCATTGTATCTAGTACGTAGGTCCGGATTGTTTAGTTGCCGATGCTTTTGGTTTGATATTTTTCTCAGGTCTTTTCTGGCATTTTTGCATTCGTGGTCAAACCATTTCATATTTTTATTTTGTCTTTTGTGACGCTTCCTCTTCTGTTTCACGAGGTCGGCTTTTACAGCTGCCTCATGGAAGATCATATTTATATCCTCTATGGCCGTGTTTACACCATCTCTGGTGATCTCATATAGATTTTCTTTAAATTTTGAAATTTTACTTGTGAGATCAGGTGAATTTAGTGCTGTGATGAATTTATCTCCACTGTCTGGGGCCCATCTGTATGTCTGGTTTATTTTATGTAGCTTACTGTGTTCCTTTTTTGTGTCTGTAGTTTGGGCAGAAAGTTTAAGGTACACATTTATTTGGTTATGGTCTGAGAGGGGGGATTGCTGCCTGACAGTGAATGCGTTGATATTGCAGGGGTCCAGGTCAGTGATTGTATAGTCCATCACACTAGACCCAAGAGTTGAGGAGTATGTGAGTCTCCCTTGGGAGTCCCCTCTGAACCTACCATTAACTATGTACAGGCCTAAGGCTCAGCAGAGTTGCACTACCTCCCTACCGCTTTTATTTATTTCACGATCAAAGTTGTTCCGATTTGCGATGGCTGGTGTGACATCTAAAGGGGTCTGGCCAAACACATGGTTGTTTCCCTGTGGGTCTATGAAGTCAGGTTCACAACCGGTCCTTGCATTTAGGTCCCCACATATTATCACCTTTCCTTGGGCCTGGAAATGGCTGATTTCCATGTGGAGAGTATCAAATAACTCCTCTTCGAAATATGGCGAATCTATTGGAGGTATGTAGATCGCACATAAGTAAACATCTTTTTGTGCTATTCCTATATTTTTATCTAGTTTTAGCCATACGTGTGATTTCCCCTGTTTTACCGGTGAGATGTGTTTGTCCAGTTCTCCCTTATACCACACCAATATTCCCCCGGAGGTTCTGCCCTTGCGTGTTTTAGTGTTCTTTACTGAGGGCACAATGATTTCATGGTACATTGGAGGACAGTGGGTCGGCATGTCCTTTTGGCACCATGTTTCTGTTAACACAATTATATCAATGTCTTTTATAGCTTTTAGGAATTCAGGGTCTGTACTCTTCATCCCAAAAGTTGAGGAGCGGAGGCCCTGGATATTCCAGCAGCTTATGTGGAAAGAACGCATTTATATAGTTCAATAAAACGAAATAAAATGGACCTGTTTTGTGGGATGAGTGTGGAAACACTATTTTCTATAATGCTAAATGATGATTTAATATAAATTCTCTCTCTCTCTCTCTCTGTCTCTCTCGCTGTCTCTCTCTCTCACTGGCTTACTGTCTCTCTCGCTGTCTCTCTCTTTCTCACTGTTTCTCTCTCTCTCGATGGCGCGCTCTCTCACTGGCTCTCTCTCTCGCTGGCTCTCTCTCTCGCTGTTTCTCTCTAGCTGGCTCTCTCTCTCGCTGGCTCTCTCTCGCTCTCGCTGGCTCTCTCTCTCGCTGGCTCTCTCTCTCTCGCTGTCTCTCTCTCTCTATCGCTGGCTCTCTCTCTCGCTTTTTCTCTCCAGCTGGCTCTCTCTCTCGCTGGCTCTCTCTCACTCTCACTGGCTCTCTCTCTCGCTGTCTCTCTCGCTGGCTCTCTCTGTCTCGCTGGCTCTCTCTCTCGCCATTTGTCTCTCTCGCTGTTTCTCTCTCTCTCGCTGTTTCTCTCTCTCTCGCTGTTTCTGTCTCTCCCACTGTTTCTCTCTCTCTCGCTGTTTCACTGTCTCTCGATGTTTCTCTCACTCGCTGTTTCGCTCTCTCTCGCTGTTTCACTCACTGTTTCTCTCTCTCTCGCTGTTTCTCTTGCTGTTTCTATCTCTCGCCGTTTCTCGCTGTTTCTCTCTCTCGCTGTTTCTCGCTCTCTCGCTCTTTCTCTCTCTCGCTGTTTCTCTCTCTCGCTGTTTCTCTCTCTCGCTGTTTCTCGCTCTCTCACTGTTTCTCTCTCTCTCGCTGTTTCTCGCTCTCGCTGTTTCTCTCTCTCGCTGTTTCTCTCTCTCTCTCACTGTTTCTCTCTCTCTCGCTGCTTCTCTCTCTCTCGCTGCTTCTCTCTCTCTCGCTGTTTCTCTCTCTCGCTGTTTCTCGCTCTCTCGTGTTTCTCTCACAGTTTCTCTCTCTCTCTCGCTGTTTCTCTCTCTCACTGTTTCTCTCTCTCTCGCTGTTTCTCTCTCTCTTGCTGTTTCTCTCTCTCACTGTTTCTCTCTCTCTCGCTGTTTCTCTCTCTCTTGCTGTTTCTCTCTCTCACTGTTTCTCTCTCTCTCGCTGTTTCTCCTTGTCTCGCTGTTTCTCTCACTCTCCCTGTTTCTCTCTCGCTGTTTCTCTCTCGCTGTTTCTCTCTCGCTGTTTCTCTCTCTCTGCCTGTTTCTCTCTCTCGCTGTTTCTCTCTCGCTGTTTCTCTCTCGCTGTTTCTCGCTCTCTCCCTGTTTCTCTCTCTCTCGCTGTTTCTCTCTCACTGTTTCTCGCTCTCTCGCTGTTTCTCTCTCGCTGTTTCCCGCTCTCTCGCTGTTTCTCTCTCTCGCTGTTTCTCTCTCTCTCGCTGTTTCTCTCTCTCGCTGTTTCTCTCTCTCTCGCTGTTTCTCTCTCTCTCGCTGTTTCTCTCTCTCGCTGTTTCTCTCTCTCTCGCTGTTTCTCTCTCTCGCTGTTTCTCTCTCGCTGTTTCTCTCTCTCTCGCTGTTTCTCTCGCTGTTTCTCTCTCTCTCGCTGTTTCTCTCTCTCTCGCTGTTTCTCTCTCTCGCTGTTTCTCTCTCGCTGTTTCTCTCTCTCTCGCTGTTTCTCTCTCTCTCGCTGTTTCTCTCGCTGTTTCTCTCTCTCGCTGTTTCTCTCTCTCGCTGTTTCTCTCTCCCGCTGTTTCTCTCTCTCGCTGTTTCTCTCTCTCGCTGTTTCTCTCTCTCCCTGTTTCTCTCTCTCGCTGTTTCTCTCTCTCCCTGTTTCTCTCTCTCACTGTTTCTCTCTCTCCCTGTTTCTCTCTCTCCCTGTTTCTCTCTCTCCCTGTTTCTCTCTCGCTGTTTCTCTCTCTCTCTCGCTGCTTCTCTCTCTCTCTCGCTGTTTCTCTCTCTCGCTCTTTCTCTCGCTGTTTCTCTCGCTGTTTCTCTCTCGCTGTTTCTCTCTCGCTGTTTCTCTCTCGCTGTTTCTCTCTCTCGCTGTTTCTCTCTCTCGCTGTTTCTCTCTCTCGCTGTTTCTCTCTCGCTGTTTCTCTCTCGCTGTTTCTCTCTCTCTCGCTGTTTCTCTCTCTCCCTGTTTCTCTCTCTCCCTGTTTCTCTCTCTCCCTGTTTCTCTCTCTCCCTGTTTCTCTCTCTCCCTGTTTCTCTCTTGCTGTTTCTCTCTCACTCTCGCTGTTTCTCTCCAATTCCAATTCAATTCCAATTCAAATGCTTTATTGGCATGAAAGTTTACAGAGAACCATATTGCCAAAGCTTACATAGCAAAAATGTACAGTTTTCCAACATTCTGTAGGTGTCAATCGATTTGACATTTGTTGGGTACATACAATATTACTTTTAAACAATATTAATTTTAAACAGTCTTTGTACTTCATTTGGTACGTTCAATATTAATTTTAAACAGTCTTAATTTTAAACAGTCCTCAGGTTGTGACATGTTGTTACATATTTGGCCCCAAGGTATGGTCTGTCTCCTTCTCCTAGGACTAATCTCAATTTTGACAGGTCATCCAATTCCTTGAAATCTGGGGTTGTTTGGCTTAGCTTGTTGAATAATATGTTTCTTGATGTGTTGAATTTTTCGCATTTTAGGAGGAAATGCATCTCTGTTTCAATCTCGCCGGCCAGACATTGATCGCATATTCTATTCTCTCTAGGCTGCCAGGATTTCTTGTATCTGCCTTTTTCAATTTCCAGTTGGTGGTCGCTTAGTCTGTACCTGGTGAGGGTCTGTCTCTGTTTTGTGTCTCTGATGGTCGTGAGGTAGTCTGCCAGTTTATATTCTCTTTTTAGGGCCCGGCAACATTCTAATCTGCTTTGGCTTTCGGTTATTTTGTTCCAATGTTCCAGGTAGGTTTCTTTGCATTTTTTAATGATTTGGTTCACTCGGATTGGTGTTTGGACGGCTGTGTTGGTCTGGGGCTGGTCAGGGTCTGGCTGAGTACTTAGTTTCAGTAGCAGCTGACTCAGGGCATTCTTTTCTGGGTTTAGCTCTTGGGTCTGAAAGGCTTTGAAATGAAGGGTGTCTGGGAGCTAGATTTGAGGTGATTTAGGAAGTTTAGTGCTCGTTTTTGGATGTTTATTATCAGTGGGTATCTGCCTAGTTCGGCTCTGCATGCATTTGTTGGCGTTTTTCTTTGGGTGCGAAGGATGCTTCGGCAGAATTCTGCATGTAGGGCTTCTATTGTGTGTTTTTCCCATTTAGTGTAGCTTTGGTGATTTAGCGGGCCCCATACTTCACTACCGTACAGTGCAATGGGCAGGATTATGCTGTCAAATATTTTGAGCCAGATTTTGATAGGGATTTGGATGTTTTAGAATTTTCTTTTTATTGCATATAGGGCTCTTCGTGCTTTTTCTTTTAGTGCATTCACTGCTATGCTGAAGCTCCCTGATGATGTAATAGTTAGACCAAGGTAGCTGTAGCTCATAGTGTGTCCTACAGTGGTATCACTGAGGGTAAACTGGTATTTGTTTTCCTGACATCTGGGCCTTTTTTGAAAAATCATGATGTTGGTTTTCTTTAGATTTACTGTTAGAGCCCAATTTTGGCAGTATTTGTCGAGTAGGTCTAGTTGTTGCTGTAATCCCTGTTCTGTGGGAGACAGCAGAACCAGGTCGTCCGCATAGAACAGGGATTTCACTTCTCCATCCAGGAGACGGAGACCTGGTGACTCGCTTTGCTCCAGCATGTCTGCTAATTCATTTATGTATATGTTGAACAGGGTCGGGCTCAAATTGCAGCCCTGCCGGACGCCTCTTCTCTGGGTGAAGAAATCGGTGCGTTTGTCTCCAATTTTGACCCCGCATTTGTTTTTCAGATACATTGATTTAATAAGGTCATAGACTTTGCCCCCTATTCCACACTGAAGAAGTTTATAATAGAGCCCTTCATGCCATATAGAGTCAAAGGCTTTCTTGAAGTCGATGAAACAGGCGAATATTTTCCCATTTTTTGTTTGGTGTATATGTTTTTCAATGAGGGTGTGAAGGGTATAGATATGGTCGGCGGTGCGGTGTTTTGGAAGAAAGCCTATTTGGTTTTTTCTGAGGATATTATGTTTGTTAAGAAAATCAAGTAATCTACTATTTAGAATACTGCAGAATAACTTCCCTAGACAACTGTTGACACAGATGCCGCGGTAGTTATTTGGGTCTGATTTGTTTCCACTTTTATATATGGGGGAGATTAGTCCTTGGCACCAGATATCAGGAAAACAGCCTGAACGTAATATGATTTTGAATAATTTGAGTACCGCACCCTGCATCTCCATATTGCTGAACTTGAGCATTTCATTTTTGATGTTGTCTGGGCCACAGGCTTTCTTTAGGTGGAGAGATTTTGTTTTTGTGGCCAGTTCTTTCCGTGTGATTGGGGAGTCTAGAGGGTTTTGGTTGTCTTTAATTGTTGCTTCTAATGTGTGGAGTTTTTCTGTGACCTGATGTTGACTTGGGTTTGTTTCGTTTATTGGGATGTCTTTGTAGAGGTTTTCAAAATGTGTTCTCCAGATGTCGCCATCTTGGATTGGTAATGCTTGCAATTGTGTTGTACTCAGGTTATTCCACATATCCCAGAATTGTTTTGGATTGGTGGAGTTTTCAATTTCTTCGAGTACTTTGTGGGTATAGTTTTGTGTTTTGTTCCAAATGGTGTGTTTATATCTTTTGAGGGTTTCATTGTATCTAGTACGTAGGTCCGGATTGTTTGGTTGGCGATGCTTTTGGTTTGATATTTTTCTCAGGTCTTTTCTGGCATTTTTGCATTCGTGGTCAAACCATTTCTTATTTTTATTTTGTCTTTTGTGACGCTTCCTCTTCTGTTTCACAAGGTCGGCTTTTACAGCTGCCTCATGGAAGATCATATTTATATCCTCTATGGCCATGTTTACACCATCTCTGGTGATCTCGTATGGGTTTTCTTTAAATTTTGATATTTTACTTGTGAGATCAGGTGACTTTAGTGCTGTGATGATTTTTCTCCACTGTCTGGGGCCCATCTGTATGTCTGGTTTATTTTATGGAGCTTACTGGGTTCTTTTTTTGTGTCTGTAGTTTGGGCAGAAAGTTTAAGGTACATATTTATTTGGTTATGATCTGAGAGGGGGGATTGCTGCCTGACAGTGAATGAGTTGATATCGCAGGGGTCCAGGTCAGTGATTGTATAGTCCACCACACTAGACCCAAGAGTTGAGGAGTATGTGAGTCGCCCTAGGGAGTCCCCTCTGAACCTACCGTTAACTATGTACAGGCCTAAGGCTCGGCAGAGTTGCACTACCTCCCTACCACTTTTATTTCTTTCACGATCAAGGTTGTTCCGATTTGCGATGGCTGGTGTGACATCTAAAGGGGTCTGGCCAAACACATGGTTGTTTCCCTGTGGGTCTATGAAGTCAGGTTCACAACCGGTCCTTGCATTTAGGTCCCCACATATTATCACCTTTCCTTGGGCCTGGAAATGGCTGATTTCCATGTGGAGAGTATCAAATAACTCCTCTTCGAAATATGGCGATTCTATTGGAGGTATGTAGATCGCACATAAGTAAACATCTTTTTTTGCTATTCCTATATTTTTATCTAGTTTTAGCCATACGTGTGATTTTCCCTGTTTTACCGGTGAGATGTGTTTGTCCAGTTCTCCCTTATACCACACCAATATTCCCCCGGAGGTTCTGCCCTTGCGTGTTTTAGTGTTCTTTACTGAGGGCACAATGATTTCATGGTACATTGGAGGACAGTGGGTCGGCACGTCCTTTTGGCACCATGTTTCTGTTAACACAATTATATCAATGTCTTTTATAGCTTTTAGGAATTCAGGGTCTGTACTCTTCATCCCAAAAGTTGAGGAGCGGAGGCCCTGGATATTCCAGCAGCTTATGTGGAAAGAACGCATTTATATAGTTCAATAAAACGAAATAAAATGGACCTATTTTGTGGGATGAGTGTGGAAACACTATTTTCTATAATGCTAAATGATGATTTAGTATAAATTTCATGAGGCATGCACATATATCTATCTAATAATAGTAATAATACTGATCAATAATGATAATGATAAATAACAATATTAATAATTTCTCCGGCTTTCTATCAGCTGTTTCTCTCTCTCGCTGTTTCTCTCGCTGTTTCTCTCGCTGTTTCTCTCTCACTGTTTCTCTCTCGCTGTTTCTCTCTCGCTGTTTCTCTCTCGCTGTTTCTCTCTCTCGCTGTTTCTCTCTCTCGCTGTTTCTCTCTCTCGCTGTTTCTCTCTCGCTGTTTCTCTCTCTCTCGCTGTTTCTCTCTCTCCCCGTTTCTCTCTCTCACTGTTTCTCTCTCTCTCGCTGTCTCTCTCTCTCGCTGTCTCTCTCTCTCTCTGTCTCTCTCTCTCGCTGTCTCTCTCTCGCTGTCTCTGTCTCTGTCTCTCTCTCTGTCTCTCTATCTCTGTCTCTCTCTGTCACTCTCACTCTGTCTCTCTATATCTCACTCGCTGTCTCTGCCTCTGTCTCTCTCTCTGTCTCTCTCTCTCTCTGTCTCTCTCTCTCGCTGTTTCTCTCTCGCTGTTTCTCTCTCTCTCGCTGTTTCTCTCTCTCTCGCTGTTTCTCTCGCTGTTTCTCTCTCTCGCTGTTTCTCTCTCTCGCTGTTTCTCTCTCTCCCTGTTTCTCTCTCTCCCTGTTTCTCTCTCTCCCTGTTTCTCTCTCTCTCCCTGTTTCTCTCTCGCTGTTTCTCTCTCTCTCTCGCTGTTTCTCTCTCTCTCTCTCGCTGTTTCTCTCTCTCGCTGTTTCTCTCGCTGTTTCTCTCGCTGTTTCTCTCTCGCTGTTTCTCTCTCGCTGTTTCTCTCTCTCGCTGTTTCTCTCTCTCGCTGTTTCTCTCTCTCGCTGTTTCTCTCTCGCTGTTTCTCTCTCTCTCGCTGTTTCTCTCTCTCCCTGTTTCTCTCTCTCACTGTTTCTCTCTCTCCCTGTTTCTCTCTCTCACTGTTTCTCTCTCTCCCTGTTTCTCTCTCTCCCTGTTTCTCTCTCTCCCTGTTTCTCTCTCTCCCTGTTTCTCTCTCTCTCGCTGTTTCTCTCTTGCTGTTTCTCTCTCTCTCTCGCTGTTTCTCTCTCTCCCTCGCTGTTTCTCTCTCTCGCTGTTTCTCTCGCTGTTTCTCTCGCTGTTTCTCTCTCGCTGTTTCTCTCTCGCTGTTTCTCTCTCGCTGTTTCTCTCTCGCTGTTTCTCTCTCTCGTTGTTTCTCTCTCTCGCTGTTTCTCTCTCTCGCTGTTTCTCTCTCGCTGTTTCTCTCTCGCTGTTTCTCTCTGTCTCGCTGTTTCTCTCTCTCCCCGTTTCTCTCTCTCGCTGTTTCTCTCTCTCTCGCTGTTTCTCTCGCTCTCGCTCTCTCTCTCTCTCGCTGTCTCTCTCTCTCGCTGTCTCTCTCTCTCGCTGTCTCTCTCTCTCGCTGTCTCTCTCTCTCGCTCTCTCTCTCTCTTGCTGTCTCTCTCTCTTGCTGTCTCTCTCTCTCGCTGTCTCTCTCACTGTTTCTCTCTCTCTCTCGCTGTTTCTCTCTCTCGCTGTTTCTCTCTCTCTCACTGTTTCTCTCTCTCTCGCTGTTTCTCTCTCTCTCGCTTTTTCTCTCTCTCTCGCTGTTTCTCTCTCTCTCGCTGTTTGTCTCTCTCGCTGTGTCTCTCTCTCGCTGTTTCTCTCTCTCTCGCTGTTTCTCTCCCTCTCGCTGTTTCTCTCTCTCTCGCTGTTTCTCTCTCTCTCGCTGTTTCTCTCTCTCTCGCTGTTTCTCTCTCGCTGTTTCTCTCTCTCTCGCTGTTTCTCTCCCTCGCTGTGTCTCTCTCTCGCTGTTTCTCTCTCGCTGTTTCTCTCTCTCTCGCTGTTTCTCGCTCTCGCTGTTTCTCTCTCTCACTGTTTCTCTCTCTCGCTGTTTCTCTCTCTCGCTGTTTCTCTCTCTCGCTGTTTCTCTCTCTCTCGCTGTTTCTCTCTCTCTCTCGCTGTTTCTCTCTCTCTCGCTGTTTCTCTCTCTCTCGCTGTTTCTCTCTCGCTGTTTCTCTCTCGCTGTTTCTCTCTCTCTCGCCGTTTCTCTCTCTCTCGCTGTTTCTCTCTCTCTCGCTGTTTCTCTCTCTCTCGCTGTTTCTCTCTCTTGCTGTTTCTCTCTCTCTTGCTGTTTCTCTCTCTCTTGCTGTTTCTCTCTCTCTTGCTGTTTCTCTCTCTCTCGCTGTTTCTCTCTCTCTCGCTGTTTCTCTCTCACTGTTTCTCTCTCTCGCTGTTACTCTCTCTTTCACTGTCTCTCACTGTTTCTCTCTCTCGCTGGCTCTCTCTCTCGCTGTTTCTCTCTCTATCTCGCTGTTTCTCTCTCTTGCTGACTCGATCGCTCTTGCTGACTCGATCTATCTTGCTGACTCGATCTCTCTTGCTGGCTCATTGTCTCTCTCTCGCATTCTCTCTCGCTGGCTCTCTCTCTGACTCGCTCTCGCTCTATCTCTTTCCCCCCCACCTAGTCGCTCTCTCTCTCTCTGCCGCCCCCCCACCCACCCCAGTCGCTTCTCTCTCTCTCTTCCACCCCCCACCCTCCCCCCAGTCGCTCACTCTCTCTCTTCCAACAACATGCCCTCGAAAAAGCCTCGGCACCGCCGGGCACCCACAGCTAGTATATATATAAAGACAAAGAGATTGAGAGAGGGAAACAAAGGGAGTGGGCAGACAGAGAGACAGAAGCATAGAGAGACACAGAAAGACAGGGGAAGAGATTCGAGATATTAAATTAAGCATGCAGGTGCAGCAGGCATTTAAGAAGGCAAATCGTATGTTGGCCTTCATAGCAAGTGGATTCGAGTACTGGAGCAATGATGTCTTGCTGCAGTTGTACAGGGCCTTGGTGAGACCACACTTTGAATATTGTGCAGTTTTGGTCGCCTTATCTGAGGAAGGATGTTCTTGCCATTGAGGGAGTTAAGCGAAGGTTCACCAGACTGATATCTGGGCTGGCAGGAATGATGCATTGAGAGAGATTGCGTCGATTGAGCTTATATTCGCTGGAGTTTAGAAGAATGAGAGGTGATCTCATTGAAACTTATAAAATTCTCACAGGACCAGACAGACTAGATGCAGGAAGGATGTTCCCGAACCAGGGGTCACAGCCTAAGGATAAGGGGTAAGCCATTTAGGACTGAGGTGAGGAGGTATTTCTTCACCCAGAGAGTGGTGAACCTGTGGAATTCTCTACCAGAGAAGGCAGTTGAGACCAATTCATTAAATATATTCAAGAAGGAGTTAGATATATTAAGTCTAAAGGGATCAAGGGATATAGGGAGAAAGCAGGGACAGGGTACTGAATTTGGATGATCAGGCATGATCTCCTCAAAATTGCACACCAGGCACGAGGGGCCGAATGGCCTACTCCTGCTCCTATCTTCTATGATTCTGTGTTTCTATTAGAGAGATTTGAGAGATTAGAGAGATGACATGGAAAGCGAGAGAAACAGAGAGAGTGATATGTGCAGAGACGGAGACAGTCACAGAGATAAAGACAGATAGGAGAGTGAGAGAGATAGAAAGATATCTGCAGACAGAAAAATGAAGGAGGAGCGAATGGGGCAGGGGAGACAGAGATGACAGAGACAGATACAGTGACACAGAATGACAGAGAAAGGCAGGGAGAATGTCAGAGGGCGAAAGAAAGGGAGAGAGAGCCAGAAAGAGAGACAGGGAGAGGTAGAATCATAGGGGGAGCGATAGTAGGAGGCATAGCGAGACAGATTGTGAGAGAGAGAGAGAGATAGAAAGGTAGAACGACCGAAAGTTAGAGGGAGAGAGATACAGTGACAGAGAGACGGAGAGCAAGAAAGATGGAGTAAACATGCAGTGATAGAGAGAGGGGAGATTGATAGATGGCAAGATGTACAGAGTGAGACACAGACTGATTGAGACTGGCAGAGAGACTGAAAAAAAGAGACCCAGGAAGAAACACAGACTGAGAGAGACCAGCAGAGAGAGAGAGAGCGAGAGAAAGTCAGATAGATAGAGATAGAGAGAGAGAGGCAGTGGGGGAGACAGAGAGAGAGCAGCAGACAGAGATTGAGATACAGAAATAGAACCAGAAAGAAGGACAGAGAGTGATGGAGAGAGAGAATGAGATATATATAGAGAGAGAGAGACAGAAGAGGAGACACAGACAGACATAGAGAAAGATGGTGAAGAGACTGATATAGAGAGGCAGAAAGCGACACCAAGCTGGAGAAAGAGACAGAGTGAAGCATAAAGACAGAGATAGAATGGGAAATGGGAGACAGAGAGAAACAGTGTGTGAGAGAGACAGAGGCAGGGTGAGAGAGAGAAGGGGAGAAGAACAGAGAGAGAGACAAACACAAAGTGATCAAATGAAAGAGGGAGACTAAGAGACAGAGGCAGAGAGTGAGGGAGACACAGACAGAGAGGAGCAAAAAGAGAGTGAGAGAGACAGAGCCGAGGACACAAAATGACATTGAATGATAGAGAGAGAGAAAGTGAGACAATGAGAGAAAGGTAGAGAGAAACGCAGAGAGATGGGCAGGAACAGACTAAAAGATTGCCAGTCAGAAAGGGAGTGCCAGAGAGAGAGAGATAGTCAGAGGGGGAGAGAGAAAGAAGTAGACTGAGATGGAGCGAGAGAGAACGAGAGACAGATAGAAAGACAGTGAGAGATAAGAAAGAGGGTTGCCGGAGAGCAAGAGGATGGATAAAAGAGAGACAGGGAAAAAGTGAGAGAGGGACAGAGAGAGAGAGACAGAATGAGGGAGAGAGCGAGATTGGGGGGGGAAAGAGAGACAAGGAGAAACAAACTGATTGGGAGAGACAGCAATTCAGAGCGAGAGACGGATGGACAGACACAGAGGTATGGACAGAAATAGAGAGAGATTATAAGAAATGAGAGTAATATAGACAGAGTGGGGGAGGGTGAGAAACTGAGAGAGAAAGAAGGAGTGACCGACAGAGCGAGAGGGAGAGGCAGATAGTGAGAGAGGGAGAGAGAAAAAGAGAGATAATATGGGGGATACAGATGTAGTCAGGGAATAGCAAGAGCGACAGAGAAGGGTATAGAAACCATGCTGTACCGGCCTTCGGTGTGTTTGATGGGACTGTGTAGAAGGAGTTTTACTCTGTAGCTAACCCATGCTGTACCTGCCCTGGGAGTGTTTGATGGGACAGTGTAGAGGGAGCTTTACTCTGTATCTAACCCGTGCTGTACCTGCCCTGGGAGTGTTTCATGGGACAGTGTAGAGGGAGTTTTACTCTGTATCAGACCCGTGTGGTAAGTGCCCTGGGGAGTGTTTCTTGGCACAGTGTAGAGAGACTTTTACTCCGTATCTTACCTGTGCTGTACCTGCCCAGGGAGTGTTTGATGGGGCAGAGTAGAGGTAGCTTTACTCTGTATCTAACCTGTGCTGTTTCTGCCCTGGAAGTGCTTGATGTGACAGTGTAGAGAGAGATTTGCCCTGGACAGTGTAGATGGAGCTTTACTCTATATCTAACCCGTGCTGTACCTGCCCTGGGAGTGTTTGATGGGACAGAGTAGAGGGAGCTTGCCTCTGTATCTAACCCCGTGCTGTACCTGCCCTGGGAGTGTTTGATGGGACAGTGTAGGGGGAGCTTTTCTCTATATCTAACCCGTGCTGTACATTCCCTGGGCGTGTTTGATGGAACAGTGTGGAGGGAGCTTTACTCTGTATCTAACCCGTGCTGTACTTGCCCTGAGAGTGTTTGATGGGACAGTGTAGAGGGAGCTTTATCTGTATCTAACCCGTGCTGTACTTGCCCTGGGAGTGTTTGATGGGACAGTGCAGAGGAAGCTTTACTCTGTATCTAACCCGTGCTGCATTTGCCCTGGGAGTGTTTGAAGGGACAGTGTAGAGGGAGCTTTACTCTTTATCTAACCCGTGCTGTACATGCCCTGGGAGTGTTTGATAGGTCAGTGTAGGGGAGCTTTACTCTGTATCTAACCCGTGCTCTACCTGCCCTGGGAGCGTTTGATGGGATAGTGTAGAGGAAGTTTTACTTTGTTTTCAACCCTTGCTGTACCTGCCGTGGGAGTGTTTGATGGGAAAGTGTAGAGGGAGCTTTACTCTGTATCTAACCCGTTCTGTACCTGCCCTGGGTGTGTTTGATGGGACAGTGTAGAGGGAGCTTTACTTTGTATCTAACCTGTGCTGTACCTGTCCTGGGAGTTTTTGATGGGACAGTGTCGAGGGAGTTTTACTATGTATCTAATCCGTGCTGTGCCTGCTCTGGGTGTGTTTGATGGGACAGTGTAGACGGAGCTTTACTCTGTATTTAACCAATGCTGTACCTGTCTTGGGAGTGTTTGATGGGACAGTATAGTGGGAGTTTTACTCTGTATCTAACCCGTGCTGTACCTGCCCTGGGAGTGTTTGATGGGACAGTGTAGAGGGAGTTATACTCTGTATCAGACCCGTGTGGTAAGTGCCCTGGGGAGTGTTTCTTGGCACAGTGTAGAGGGACTTTTACTCCGTATCTTACCTGTGCTGTACCTGCCCAGGGAGTGTTTGATGGGGCAGAGTAGAGGCAGCTTTACTCTGTATCTAACCTGTGCTGTTTCTGCCCTAGAAGGGCTTGATGTGACAGTGTAGAGAGAGATTTGCCCTGGACAGTGTAGATGGAGCTTTCATCTATATCTAACCGTGGTGTACCTGCCCTGCGAGTGTACAATGGGACAGTGTAGGAGGAGCTTTACTCTGTATCTAACCCCGTGCTGTACCTGCCCTGGGAGTGTTTGATGGGACAGTGTAGAGGGAGCTTTACTCTGTATCTAACCCGTGCTGTACCTGCCCTGGGAGTGTTTGATGGGACAGAGTAGAGGGAGCTTGCCTCTGTATCTAACCCCGTGCTGTACCTGCCCTGGGAGTGTTTGATGGGACAGTGTAGAGGGAGCTTTTCTCTATATCTAACCCGTGCTGTACATTCCCTGGGTGTGTTTGATGGAACAGTGTGGAGGGAGCTTTACTCTGTATCTAAACCATGCTGTACTTGCCCTGAGAGTGTTTGATGGGACAGTGTAGAGGGAGCTTTATCTGTATCTAACCCGTGCTGTACTTGCCCCGGGAGTGTTTGATGGGACAGTGTAGAGGAAGCTTTATTCTGTATCTAACCCATGCTGCATTTGCCCTGGGAGTGTTTGAAGGGACAGTGTAGAGAGAGCTTTACTCTTTATCTAACCCGTGCTGTACATGCCCTGGGAGTGTTTGATAGGTCAGTGTAGGGGAGCTTTACTCTGTATCTAACCCGTGCTCTACCTGCCCTGGGAGCGTTTGGTGGGATAGTGTAGAGGAAGTTTTACTCTGTTTCAACCCTTGCTGTACCTGCCCTGGGAGTGTTTGATGGGACAGTGTAGAGGGAGCTTTACTCTGTATCTAACCCGTTCTGTACCTGCCCTGGGTGTGTTTGATGGGACAGTGTAGAGGGAGCTTTACTCTGTATCTAACCTGTGCTGTACCTGCCCTGGGAGTTTTTGATGGGACAGTGTAGAGGGAGCTTTACTATGTATCGAATCCGTGCTGTACCTGCCCTGGGTGTGTTTGATGGGACAGTGTAGAGGGAGCTTTACTCTGTATTTAACCGATGCTGTACCTGTCTTGGGAGTGTTTGATGGGACAGTATAGTGGGAGCTTTACTCTGTATCTAACCCGTGCTGTACCTGCCCTGGGAGTGTTTGACGGGACAGTGTAGTGGGAGCTTTACTCTGTATCTAACCCGTGCTGTACCTGCCCTGGGAGTGTTTGATGGGACAGTGTAGAGGGAGTTATACTCTGTATCAGACCCGTGTGGTAAGTGCCCTGGGGAGTGTTTCTTGGCACAGTGTAGAGGGACTTTTACTCCGTATCTTACCTGTGCTGTACCTGCCCAGGGAGTGTTTGATGGGGCAGAGTAGAGGCAGCTTTACTCTGTATCTAACCTGTGCTGTTTCTGCCCTAGAAGGGCTTGATGTGACAGTGTAGAGAGAGATTTGCCCTGGACAGTGTAGATGGAGCTTTCATCTATATCTAACCGTGGTGTACCTGCCCTGCGAGTGTACAATGGGACAGTGTAGGAGGAGCTTTACTCTGTATCTAACCCCGTGCTGTACCTGCCCTGGGAGTGTTTGATGGGACAGTGTAGAGGGAGCTTTACTCTGTATCTAACCCGTGCTGTACCTGCCCTGGGAGTGTTTGATGGGACAGAGTAGAGGGAGCTTGCCTCTGTATCTAACCCCGTGCTGTACCTGCCCTGGGAGTGTTTGATGGGACAGTGTAGAGGGAGCTTTTCTCTATATCTAACCCGTGCTGTACATTCCCTGGGTGTGTTTGATGGAACAGTGTGGAGGGAGCTTTACTCTGTATCTAAACCATGCTGTACTTGCCCTGAGAGTGTTTGATGGGACAGTGTAGAGGGAGCTTTATCTGTATCTAACCCGTGCTGTACTTGCCCCGGGAGTGTTTGATGGGACAGTGTAGAGGAAGCTTTATTCTGTATCTAACCCATGCTGCATTTGCCCTGGGAGTGTTTGAAGGGACAGTGTAGAGAGAGCTTTACTCTTTATCTAACCCGTGCTGTACATGCCCTGGGAGTGTTTGATAGGTCAGTGTAGGGGAGCTTTACTCTGTATCTAACCCGTGCTCTACCTGCCCTGGGAGCGTTTGGTGGGATAGTGTAGAGGAAGTTTTACTCTGTTTCAACCCTTGCTGTACCTGCCCTGGGAGTGTTTGATGGGACAGTGTAGAGGGAGCTTTACTCTGTATCTAACCCGTTCTGTACCTGCCCTGGGTGTGTTTGATGGGACAGTGTAGAGGGAGCTTTACTCTGTATCTAACCTGTGCTGTACCTGCCCTGGGAGTTTTTGATGGGACAGTGTAGAGGGAGCTTTACTATGTATCGAATCCGTGCTGTACCTGCCCTGGGTGTGTTTGATGGGACAGTGTAGAGGGAGCTTTACTCTGTATTTAACCGATGCTGTACCTGTCTTGGGAGTGTTTGATGGGACAGTATAGTGGGAGCTTTACTCTGTATCTAACCCGTGCTGTACCTGCCCTGGGAGTGTTTGACGGGACAGTGTAGTGGGAGCTTTACTCTGTATCTAACCCGTGCTGTACCTGCCCTGGGAGTGTTTGACGGGACAGTGTAGAGGGAGCTTTACTCTGTATCTAACCCGTGCTGTACCTGCCCTGGGAGTGTTTGATGGGACAGTGTAGAGGGAGCTTTACTCTGTATCTAACCCGTGCTGTACCTGCCCTGGGAGTGTTTGATGGGACAGTGTAGAGGGAGCTTTACTCTGTATCTAACCCGTGCTGTACCTGCCCTGGGAGTGTTTGATGGGACAGTGTAGAGGGAGCTTTACTCTGTATCTAACCCGTGCTGTACCTGCCCTGGGAGTGTTTGATGGGACAGTGTAGTGGGAGCTTTACTCTGTATCTAACCCGTGCTGTAACTGCCAGGGGAATAGTTTGAACTCAGATGGTTTCTATTCCCCACGCCTCACATTTCTGAGCATTAAACGCAGAAACAGTGTTTATGTTGTTCAGCCCTGTTATTACAAACGTCCTTCTGATCACCCAGAACGTTCTGACTCTCGTTCAGTTCTGGTTCCTCAGGTAGTTCCTTTTATGTGTCAGTGCTGTGCATTGCTATTGAACCACAGGAGGTGTCACGGCCAGTTTCCTTCCTGAACTCCCTCAACAGGTCCCAGCCACTAACTCCATCCCTCTGTTCGGCCACCGTCTGATGCTGAACCCGACTTTTCACAACCTCGAGGTCGTATTTGGCCCTGAGCTGAACTCCCGACCCCATATTCTCTCCATCAGCAAGATCGCTACAGCTCTCTCCATAACATCGCCCGTCTCTGCCCCTGCCTGACCTCAACATCTGCTGAAACCCTCATCCATGCCTTGGTTACCTCTCGACACAGCTATTCCAATTCCCTCCTGGCCGGCCTCCCACATTTCAACCTGTCTAAACTTGAGGTCAACCAAACCTAGGCTGACTGTGTCCTAATTCGCACCAAGTCTGGATCACGCCTGTGATCGCTCACCGACATGGGCTCCCGGTCTGGCAATGCAGGAAACTACAGACCTGTTAGCCTAGCATCAGAAGTAGTTAAAATGCTAAAGTCTATTAGAAAAGATGTGACAACACGACACTTACAATATATCAACGGGATTAGACAATGTCAACATGGATTTATGAAAGGGAAATCGTGTTTGACAAAACTACTGGGGGTTTTTGAGGATGTAACTGGTAGAATAGATAAGGGAGAACCAGTGGATGTGGTGTATTTGGATTTTTAGAAGGCCTTTGATCAAGTCCACATAAGAGGTTAGTGTGTAAAATTAAAGCACATGGGATTGGGTGTAATAGAAACATAGAAACATAGAAGATAAGAGCAGGAGTAGGCCATTCGGCCCTTCGAGCCTGCTCCGCCATTCAATGAGATCATGGCTGATTATCCAAATTCAGTACCCTGTCCCTGCCTTCTCCCCATATCCTTTGATCCCTTTAACCTTAAGAAATATATCCAACTCTTTCTTGAGTATATTTAATGAACTGGCCTCCACCGCCCTCTGTGGCAGAGAATTCCACAGATTCACCACTCTCTGGGTGAAGAAATTCCTCCTCATTTCAGTCCTAAATGGCTTTCCCCTTATCCTTAGACTATGACCCCTGGTTCTGGACTCCCCGGCAATCAGAAACATCCTTCCTGCATCTAGTCTGTCCAGGCCAGACAGAATTTTATAGGTTTCGATGAGATCCCCTCTCAATCTTCTAAACTCCAGTAAGTATAGAGTCATAGAGTCATAGAGTTTTACAGCACAGAAAGAGGCCCTTCGGCCCATCGTGTCTGCGCCGCCCATCCATCCCTGTCCAGTCTAATCCCATTTTCCAGCATTTGGTCCATAGCCTTGTATGCAATGGCATTTCAAGTGCTCATCCAAATGCTTCTTGAATGTTGTGAGGGTTCCTGCCTCCACCACCCTTTCAGGCATTGAGTTCCACATTCCAACCACCCTCTGGGTGAAAAAGTTCCTCCTCAAATCCCCTCTAAATCTCCTGCCCCTTACCCTGAATCTATGCCCCCTTGTTATTGACCCCCCCACTAAGGGGAAAAGTTCCTCTTTATCTACCCTATCTATGCCCCTCATTATTTTGTACACCTCAATCAGGTCCCCCCTCAGCCTTCTCTGCTCCAAGGAAAACAACTCCAGCCTGTCCAGCCTCTCTTCATAGCTGAGGCGCTCCATCCCAGGTAACATCCTGGTGAATCTTCTCTGCACCCTCTCCAAAGCAATCACATCCTTCCTATAGTGAGGCGACCAGAACTGCACACAGTACTCCAGCTGTGGCCTCACCAGCGTTTTGTACAGCTCCATCATAACCTCCCTGCTCTTATATTCTATGCCTTGGCTAATGAAGGCAAGTATCCCATATGCCTTTTTAACCATCTTATCTACCTGCTCCGCTGCCTTCAGGGATCTATGTACATGTACACCAGGGTCCCTCTGACCCTCTGTACTTCCTAGGGTCCTACCACTCATTGTGTATTCCCTTGCCTTATTTGTCCGTCCAAAATGCATCACCTCGCACTTTTCAGGGTTAAATTCCATTTGCCACTTTTCCGCCCATCTGACCAACCCGTTTATATCGTCCTGTAGCCGGAGGCTTTCCTCCTCGCAATTTACCACCCCACCAATTTTCGTGTCATCTGCGAACTTACTGATCATACCTTTTACATTTTCATCCAAATCATTTATGTAGATCACAAACAATAAGGGACCCAGCACCGATCCCTGAGGTACCCCACTGGACACAGGCTTCCAGTCACAAAAGCAACCTTCGACCATCACCCTCTGCCTCCTGCCACTCAGCCAGTTTAGGATCCAACGCGCCAAGGCACCCTGGATCCCATGGGCTCTTACCTTCTTGACCAGTCTCCTATGCGGGACTTTGTCAAAAGCTTTACTGAAGTCCATGTACACCACATCCACAGCATTTCCCTCATCCACCCCACTAGTCTCCCCCTCGAAAAATTCGATCAGATTTGTTAGACATGATTTACCCTTAACAAAGCCATGCTGACTATCCCCGATTAATCCTTGCCTCTCCAAGTGGAGATTAATTTTGTCCCTCAGAATTTTTTCCAATAATTTCCCCACCACAGATGTTAGACTCACTGGCCTGTAATTCCCTGGTTTATCCCTGCTGCCCTTCTTGAATAATGGTACTACGTTAGCTGTTCTCCAGTCCTCTGGTACATCCCCTGTGGCCAGAGAGGTTCTGAAAATTAGTGTCAGAGCCCCTGCAATCTCCTCCCTTGCCTCCCACAGCAGCCTGGGATACATCTCGTCCGGGCCTGGGGATTTATCCACTTTTTGGCCCGCTAAAACCGCTAGCACCTCCTCCCTCTCGATGCTAATATGTTCAAGTATGTCACAGTCCCCTTGCCCGATTTCTATGTCTGCATCGTCTTTCTCCATAGTGAACACAGATGCAAAAAATTCATTTAAAACCCCGCCTACATCCTCTGGCTCTACACACAGATTGCCACTTTGGTCCCTAATGGGCCCTACCCTTTCCCTGGTTATCCTCTTGCCCTTAATATACTTATAAAACATCTTAGGATTTTCCTTTATTTTGCTCGCCAGTGTTATTTCATGGCCCCTCCTCGCCCTCCTAATTTCTTTTTTATGTATGCCCCTGCACTTTTTATACTCCTCTAGGGCTTCTTCTGTCTTTAGTCTTTTGTAACTGCCAAAAGCCCCCCTCTTATTTCTAATGCATTTTTGTATATCCCTTGTCATCCAAGGTTCCCTTTGCTTGTTGGTCCCACCCTTGACCTTTACAGGAACATGTTGGCATTGTACTCTCTCTATTTCCCTTCTGAAAGTCTCCCACTGTTTTGATGTGGATTTTCCTATAAGCAGCTGCTCCCAGTCCACTTTGGCCAGATCCTGCCTTATCATATTAAAATCGGCCTTCCCCCAATTTAGAACCCTTATTTCCGGGCCGTCTTTGTCTTTTTCCATGACCACCTTAAATCTCACTGAATTATGGTCACTGTCGCCAAAATGCTCTCCTACTGACACTTCCACCGCTTGCCCGGCTACATTCCCCAGAATTAGGTCCAGTACCGCCCCCTCTCTTGTAGGACTTTCTACATGTTGGCTCAAAAAGCTCTCCTGGATGCACTTTAAGAATTCTGCGCCCTCTAAGCCTTTCACACTCTGACTGTTCCAATTTATATTGGGGAAGTTGAAGTCCCCCACTATTATTACCCTATTATTTTCGCACTTCTCTGAGATTTGCCTCCATATCTGTTCCTCTATCTCCCCCTGACTGTTTGGGGGCCTATAGTACACTCCCAGCAAAGTGCTTGCCCCCTTTTTGTTTTTAAGTTCTACCCATATGGCCTCATTAGAGGAACCCGCTAATATATCATCCCTCCTTACAGCAGTAATTGACTCCTTAATTAATATTGCAACACCCCCTCCCCTTTTACACCCCCCTCTGTCTCGCCCAATCATCACAATCTCTCCTCACACGTCATTCCTGCCATCCCAGGTATCAGCCTGGTGACTCTTCGCTGCACTCCTTCCATGGCAAGAACGTCCTTCCTCAGGTAAGGTGACCAAAACTGCACACAATACTCAAGGTGCGGTCTCACCAAGGCCCTGTACACCTGCAGCAAGACATCCTTGTTCCTGTACTCGAACCCTCTTGCTACGAAGGCCAACATACAATTTGCCTTCTTAACCGCCTGCTGCACCTGCATCCTTACCTTCAGCATCTGGTGCACAAGAACACCCAGGTTTCTTTGCACTTCCCCTTCTCCCAATCTATTGCCATTCAAATAATAATCTGCCTTCCTGTTTTTGCCACCAAAGTGGATAACCTCACATTTATCCACATTATAGTCCATTTGCCATGTTTCTGCCCAATCACCCAACCTGTCCAAATCGCACTGGAGTTTCACTACATCATCCTCACAGCTTACCCTCCCACCCAGCTTTGTGTTGTCTGCAAATTTGGAGATATTACATCCAATTCCTTCGTCCAGATCATTAATATATATTGTGAACAGCTGGGGTCCTAGGACCGATCCTTGCGGTGCCCCACTAGTCACTGTCTGCCACTCAGAAAATGACCCGTTTATTCCAACATTTTGCTTTCTGTCCGCCAACCAGTTCTCTATCCAAGTCAATACCTTGCCCCCAATCCCATGTGCCTTAATTTTGCACGCTAGTCTCTTATGTGGGACCTTATCTAAAACCTTCTGAAAGTCTAAATACACCACATCCACTGGTTCTCCCTTATCTATTTTAGCAGTTACATCCTCAAAAAATTCCAGTAGATTAGTCAAGCATGATTTACCTTTTGTAAATCCATGTTGACTTTGTCCGATCCTGTCACTGCTTTCCAAGTGCACTGCTATTACATCTTTTATAATGGACTCTAGCATTTTCCCCACTAGGCTTACCAGTCTATAATTCCCCGCTTTTTCTCTACCACCTTTTTTGAATAGTGGGATAACATTAGCTACCCTCCAATCCTTGGGTGCTGTTCCAGAGTCTATCGAGTTCTGGAAGATGACCAGCAATGCATCTACTATTTCTAGGGCGACTTCCTTAAGTACCCTGGTATGTAGATTATCAGGCCCTGGGGATTTTCCTAACACCATTTCCCTACAAATACTGATTTCTTTCAGTTCCACCCTTTCAGCAGGCCCTATGTTCCCCGGCATCTCTGGGAGGTTATTTGAGTCCTCCTTTGTGAAGACAGAACCAAAGTATGAATTTAGTTGGTCTGCCATTTCTTTGTTTCTGACATGGATTGAAATTTGGTTAACAGACAGGAAACAGTGTAGGAATAAATGGGTCTTTTTTGGGGTGGCAGGCGGTGACTAGTGGGGTACTGCAGGGATCAATGCTTGGACCCTAGCTATTCACAATATATAGCAATGATTTGGATGAGGGAACCAAATGTAATATTTCCAAGTTTGCTGATGGCACAAATATAGGTGGGATTCTCAGATGCTGTGAAGGATGCAAAGAGGCTTCAAGGCAATTTAAACAAGCTGAGTGAGTGGGCAAATGCATGGCAGGTGCAGTATAATGTGGATAAATCTTAAGTTGTCCACTTCGGTAGGAAAAACAGAAAGGCAGCGTATTATTTTATTGTTGATATATTGGTAAATGTTGATGTGCAGAGGGACCTGGGTGTCCTTGTCCACCAGTCACTGAAAGCAAACATGCAGGTCCAGCAAGTAGTTAGGAAGGCAAATGGTATTTTGGCCTTCATTTCCTTCATCTTCCCTCTGCTTCTTTTGCCAATTATCTTAAATCTGTGTCTTCTGGTTACCAACCCTTCTGCCGCTGGGGACAGTTTCTCATTATTTACTCTATCCAAAACCGTGAACACCTCTAATCAATCTCCCCTTAATCTTCTCTGCTCGAAGGGGAAACATCTGAGCTTTTCGAGTCTCCCCATATAACTGAAACGTCTAACCTCTGGTACTAATCTAGTAAATCTCCTCTGCACCTTCTCCAAGGTGCTGACATCCTTCTTAAATTGCGGTACCCAGAATTGGAGACAATACTCCAGCTCAGGCCTAACCGGTCATTTATAAATTTTTAGCATAACGTCCTTGCTTTTGCACTCCATGTCTCTATATATAAAGCCAAAGATTCTCTATGTGTTTATAACAATCTTAGCTACTCATTCTGCCACATTCAAAGATTTGTGCTCATAAACTCCCAGGTCTCTCGGTACCTGCACTCCATTTAAAATAGTACCATTTAGTTTATATTGCCTCTCCTCATTTTCCTCCCAGAGTGTATCTCTTCACACTTCACTGAGTTAAATTGTATCTGCCACATGTCTGCCCATTCACCAGTCTGTCTCTGTGCTCCTGAAGTCTGCTACTCTCCTCTCTGTTTACTAAATTTCTCCAGTCTGTCTCTGTGCTCCTGAAGTCTGCTACTCTCCTCACTGTTTACTACATTTCACCAGTCTGTCTCTGTGCTCCTGAAGTCTGCTACTCTCCTCTCTGTTTACTACATTTCTCCAGTCTGTCTCTGTGCTCCTGAAGTCTGCTACTCTCCTCTCTGTTTACTACATTCACCAGTCTGTCTCTGTGCTCCTGAAGTCTGCTACTCTCCTCTCTGTTTACTACATTTCACCAGTCTGTTTCTGTGCTCCTGAAGTCTGCTACTCTCCTCTCTGTTTACTACATTTCACCAGTCTGTCTCTGTGCTCCTGAAGTCTGCTACTCTCCTCTCTGTTTACTACATTTCACCAGTCTGTCTCTGTGCTCCTGGAGTCTGCTACTCTCCTCTCTGTTTACTACATTTCTCCAGTCTGTCTCTGTGCTCCTGAAGTCTGCTACTCTCCTCTCTGTTTACTACATTTCTCCAGTCTGTCTCTGTGCTCCTGAAGTCTGCTACTCTCCTCTCTGTTTACTACATTTCTCCAGTCTGTCTCTGTGCTCCTGAAGTCTGGCACTCTCCTCTCTGTTTACTACATTTCTCCAGTCTGTCTCTGTGCTCCTGAAGTCTGGCACTCTCCTCTCTGTTTACTACATTTCTCCAGTCTGTCTCTGTGCTCCTGAAGTCTGGCACTCTCCTCTCTGTTTACTACATTTCACCAGTCTGTCTCTGTGCTCCTGAAGTCTGCTACTCTCCTCTCTGTTTACTACATTTCTCCAGTCTGTCTCTGTGCTCCTGAAGTCTGCTACTCTCCTCTCTATTTACTACATTTCTGAGGTCCGTGTCATCACCAAACTTTGAAATGTTGCCTTTAGACTTTAGTCCAGTCCATTAATGTCCATCAAAAGTTAGCACTGGCCCTAATATCGACCCGTGGTGGACACCACTGTACACTTCACTTCTGTCTGAAAAACAACCGTTCACCACCACTCGCTGTTATCTGTCCCTCAGTCAATGCCCTATCCATGCAGCCACTGCCCCTTTAATCCCATGGGTTTCCATTTCCCTATCAAGTCTATTAAGTGGCACTTTATCAAACACCTTTTGAAAGACCATATACACAACATCAACCACACTACCCTCATCAACCCTCTCCGTCAATTTATAAAAGAGCTCAATCAAGTTTGTCAGACAGACTGCACTTTAAACAATCTGTCATGGTTGCCATTTATTAATCCATGTTTTTCCAAATTGCAGCTAATTTTGTCCTGGAATTTTGCCTCTGGAAGTTTCCCCATCATTTAGGTTAGACTGAGTGCTCTGTAGTGACAGGGTTTATCCCTCTCTCCTTTTTTAAACATGGTGTAACATTTGCAACCCTCCAGTGCTCTGGCACCACTCCCATATTCTGGCCAGAGCCAGCGCTGTTTCCAACATTTCTTCCCCCAGCAACCCTCATACATCCCATCCGGACCGGGTAAATGTTCAACTTTACTGTCGTACAAAGAGTGCTGGATTAAAAAGGGTTAACTGAAGCTGTTTGTTCAGTGACTGTAATTAATGTCAGTCTCCGTGGGTTAACTGAAGCTGTTTGTTCAGTGACTGTAATTAATGTCAGTCTCCACGGGTTAACTGAAGCTGTTTGTTCAGTGACTGTAATTAATGTCAGTCGCCACTGGTAAACTGAATCTGTTTGTTCAATGACTGTAATTAATATAATTCTCCATGGACCCTAATTGTATCAGTGCAGGTTTTCCCTCTTCTATTAATAAGGGACTCCTTTCCATGTGTTATCCCATAGTGTCAGTGAGAGCATCACCTCCAGCACTAACAGGGATCAGCGCGCTGCTCCATAGAGAGGGAGTCGGAATCTGAGAACAGTAGATTGGAATGTTACAACAATGGATCAGAATCTGAGCACAGTAGATTGGAATGTTACAACAATGGGCAAGGATTTATCCTGGCAGTTTGAATATCTTTCTGCATATTATGATATAGACATTCGGATCTATAGCGCACTTTTGATTATCCAATTCATTTACTATCCCCTCATTGCTGCTGTTGGTGTTCCTGGTAAGTCTCTCTGTCCAACTATTAACTCTATAAATCATGTTGAACTGAATTACTGTTCTTGTAATTTAATCTCCCCTCCTAGTTGCTGGTGTTGCTTCGGGTAATTTTCTGTATCCAACTATCAATTCTGCAAATCTTTGCTAACTGTATTACTGTTATTGTAATTTACTCTCCCCCTTTGCTGCTGTTGGTGTCCCTGTTAATTCTCCATATCCAACAATTAGATCTATGATCCTCGGAATCACCAGGCCTGCCTACCACCATCTGAAATGTCACCCGTCTCCACCCTCCCTCAGCCCTTCCGCTGCATAAACCCTCATTTGTGCCATTGATAAGGCTTGACTATTCCAATGGTCTCATGGCCGGCCTCCCAGTTACACACCTCCTTGAACTAGAGCTCATCCAAAACTATGCTGACCTTATCCTAACCCGCATCATGTCCCCTACATTGGCTCCCGCTCAGGCAACAACTCGATCTTAATATTCTTCCCCTTAAGTTAAAATCCCACCATGACCTCACCCCTCCAATTAGTCCCATGCCCCCGCACTTTTCCCATAGTCCTGCAAGTTGTTATCCTTGAAGTATTTCTCCAATTCGCCTTTTAAGATTAATTTATTTCCCTCTGTACCTCTCCCAGTTTTTCTGTCTCCATTTGCATTTCTCTCTTTCTTTCTCTCTCTCCCCCTCTTATCTCTCGCTCTCTCTCTCTCTCTCTCTCTCTACGTCTCCTGCTCCTAGAATCAGAGAATGGCACCGCACGGAAAGAGACCATTCGGCCCATCATGTCCATGCCGTCACTTTGAAAGAGCTATCTAATTAATCCGACTCTTTAGCCCGAGCCCTGTAACAATTTCCCCTTCAACTACTTATCCAATTCCCTTTAGAAAATTAATATTGAGTCTGTTTCCCCCACGTTCTCAGACAGTGCATTCCAGATCACAAGAAATCACTGCGTTAGTTAAATTTTCCTCATCTCTCCTCTGTTTCTTTTGCCAGTTACCTTAAATCTGTTACCTCTGGTTAACCACCATTCTGCCACTGGAAACCGACTTACTTATTCCATGAAAACCCATCATAATTTTCAACATCTATATTAAGTCTCTCTTTATGGGAAAAGACAAAAATTGACCAGGTGTAAAGGCCAATTTGACTAAGCTGAGGCGTGATTTAGCAAAGGTGGATGGAAAACTGCTTCTTGAAGGGAAACAGCTACTTGAAGGGAAATCAGTGTCACGTCTTTGGAAGGCATTGAAGGAAGAGGTAGTGAGGGTTCAGAGAAAATACGTCCCCACAAAGAAAAAGGCTGGGACTCCCAAATCTAGATCCACCTGGATGTCAAGGTGCACGCAGTGTAGGATAAGGGAAAAAGGGAAGCTTTTGACAGGTAACGAGAGCGCAATACTACAGAAAGCCTAGAGGTGTATAGAAAGTGCAGGGGTGAAATTAAAAAGGAAATTAGGAAAGCAAAGAGAGGGAATGAAAAATTATTGGCAAGTAAAATCAAGGAAAACCCAAAGATGTTTTAAAATTACATAAAGAGCAAGAAGTTAACTAAGGAAAGTATAGGGCCTATTAGAGACAAATAAGTGAATCTGTGTGTGGAGGCGGAAGATGTGGATGCGGTTCTTAATAAATACTTTGCAATTTTCTTCACAGAAGTGTGAGACTGTGCAGACATTGTAGTTAAGGAGGAGTGCAACATATTAGTTGAGATAAACATAGTGAGAGAGTAAATATTAAGGGATTTAGCATATTTGAAAGTAGATGAATCTCGAGGCTTGGATGAAATCTATCCCAGTCTACTAAGAGAGGCAAGGGAGGAAATGGCAGAGTCACTGTTTGTAGCGGGGAGTGCTAGGAAACAAGGGCCATTGAGTATTTCATTTAATTGTAATATAATTGGTGGCATTGATTTAATTTAAATTAATTAAAGTGTAAGTCATGGCAGCACAGCTCGGCCCCGTGGCATGCTCCTCCTGCACTACGTGGGAAATCATCTCTGGCTACAGTTTTGGTGACAGAGGGCTGGAGCACTGCTAACATCATTTAAAAAAGGCAGAAAGGGATTGATCAATTCCAGGCCAGTCAGCATTACCTCACTAGTGGAAAACTGATTGGAAAAATTCTGAGGGACACTATAAATCGCCATTTAGAAAGGCACGGATAAAGTAAGGACAGTCAGCATGAACTTTTAAGGGATGGTCGTGTCTGACTAAGTTGATTGAATTTTTTGAGGAGGTACAAAGAAGATTGCTGAGGGCAGTGTATTTGATTCAGTCCAAATAGATATTAGCAAGACCTTTCACAAGGTCCCACATGGCAGGTTGGTCAAAAATGTAAAAGCCCAAGGGACCAAGGGAAAGTGGCAAGTTGGATCCAAAATTTGCTCAGTGTCAGGAAACAAATGGTAATGGACGACAGGTGTTTTTGTGACTGGACGGATCTTTCCAGTGGGGTTCCACAGGTCTCTGCACTTGGTCCTCTGCTTTTTGTGGTATATATCAATGATTTAGACTTCAGTGTTGGGGCTATGTGGTGGATCCTGAGTAAGATAGCTGTAGTTTGCAGGAAGATATCGATGGCCTGGTCAGGTGGGCAGAAAAGTGGCAAATTGACTTCAATCCAGAGAAGTATGAGGTAATGCATTTGGGGAAGGCTAACAAACCAAGTGAATATGCAACAAATGATATGGTAATGAGAAATGTAAAGGAACAAAGGGACCTTGGAGTGCATGTCCACAGATCCCCGAAGGAAGAGGGCATGTAGGTAGGATAATTAAGAAGACATATGGCATAATTTGCTTTATTAGACAAGGCATGGAACACAAGAGCAGGGAGGGTTTACTTGAATTGTATTAAACGCTAGTTAGACCACAGCTAGCGTACTGTGCACATTTCTGGTCACCGCATTGCAGGAAAGATGTGAATGTACTTGAGAGGTTACAGAGAAGATTTCCAAGGATGTTGCCTAGGCTGGGAAATTTAGCTAAGAGGAAAGATTGTATAGGTTGCGGTTGTTTACTTTAGAACAGAGGAGGCTGAGGGGAGATTTAATTGAGGTGTTG
This sequence comes from Somniosus microcephalus, assembly GCF_052327205.1. Taxonomy (NCBI): domain Eukaryota; kingdom Metazoa; phylum Chordata; class Chondrichthyes; order Squaliformes; family Somniosidae; genus Somniosus; species Somniosus microcephalus. The sequence goes on along the minus strand of NW_028225181.1, from coordinate 24,300,795 downwards.
AGAGGCCTAGATAGCATGGATAGCAAGCATCTATTTCCATTAACATAGTGATCAATAACCGGCGGCATAGATTTAAAGTAATTGGTAGCAGGATACAAGTGGAGATGAAGAGAACTGTTTTCACCCAGAGGGCGGTCGGGGTCTGGAATTGACTGCCTGAAATTGTGGTAGAGCAGAAACGCTCATCACATTTAAAAAGGACTTGGATATGCACTTGAAGTGCTGTAACCTGCAGGGCTATGGACCAAGAGCAGGAAAGTGGGATTAGGCTGGATAGCTCTTTTTCGACCAGTGCTGGCACGATGGGCCAAATGGCCTCCTTCTGTGCCATAAATTTCTATGATTCTATAATTCTATGATGCTTAACCTTCGCTGCTCTAAAAAGAACAATCCTAGCTTTTCCAGTCTCTCCATGTATCTGAAGTCCCAGATCCCTGGTACCATGCTGGTAAATCAAATGTAAACCTTCCCTAATCCTTGACATGCTTGCCTAAGTTTGATTCTCAGAATTTGAAACACTACTCCAGCTGGGGCCTAACCAGGGATTTATAAAACGTTAGCATTTCTTCCTGGATTTTATTACTCTGTGACTCTGTTTGTAAAGCCAAGGACTCCGTGTGCTTTATTAACAGCCAGCACAACTTGTCCTGCCACCCTCAAAGGTTTGTGTAAGTATGCCCCAGGTCTCTCTGATCATGCACCCGCTTCAAAATTGTACCGTTTAGATGATAATGCCTCAGCTCTTGATTCCTACCAACATGTATCTCTGCCCATTTCACTGGTCTGTATATGTTCTCCTGAATTCTGTTACTTTTTCTCACTGTTTATTAACATTTCCGAGTTTGAAATTATGTGCTGTATACCCAAGTCCATGGCATTGATATACATGAAAGGAGCAATGGTCCTACAAAGCGACACCTGGGGAACACCAGTGTAGACTGAGTCTGAAAAACAACAGTTTGCCACAACTCTGCTTTCTGTCTCTTAGCCAATTTACGAGCCATGTTGCCACTGCCACTTTCAGTTTAGGCATTATGTATAACTTTATCAAGCATCATTTTAAAGGATTGGGAAAGTATGGGCAATAGCAAGCATAGAATCATAGAATTGCTGAGCTAAGTTGTGAGGCAAATTGTGTAGCAGAGCATGATTCTGATCACAGGCCTCGCCTGGTTTCAATCAGTGAATTAAAAAATCATTGATTTTAATTGTATTTTATTATTTCTATCTATTTGTTCTCAGGATATGGGTGACACTCTCAAGGCTGGTATTAATTGCCCGTCCCTAGTTACCCATGAGAAAATGGTGGGCCTGCACCTTGAGCCGCTGCAGTCCGTGTGGTGAAGGTGGTCCCACAATACTGCACGAGGATGGGAATTTTAAAATTGAGGCATTGCCGGACTGGGAGCCAGTGCAGATCAGCAAGCACAGGGGTGATGGGTGAATGGGACTTGGTGTGAGTTAGGACACGGACAGCAGAGTTTTGGATCAAACAGAAATGCTTGTAATTAATTTTTGATATAACTCTTATATCTCCCCACCCCTGGAGCAATCTGTCTCGGATGATAACAAATGGCTCTGAATGGGTTCAAGCCGAGTCTTTGAGAGGCAAAGTCTCAGTCCAATTTGTCAGCACGCTGTGAAATTTGATATCTGTCAATGTCCGCAGACAAGGGCCGAGCAATGTATCTCGGGCAGTGGGTTAAACGGGCAGTATCGGATCGGGCGTCCATTACACCCTGCGCCTGATATTCAGTTCCACCGCAGTCAATGAGGGATTACTAGGCCTTCAATTATTAACATTACTTTTTCTCCGTAACTCAGTGAAGCTACTTCGGTCTTAAAGAACTAGTCTCAGTAATCCTGTACCATCAACACACCTGTGGATCCGCAATCCAAGGTCCCCTGTTTAAAAAAAGCACCATTGTGGCTCTTAATAAAATAACATGCAATGTACAGCTGAACAAGAGGCAGAGCCACAGCCAGTGACACAGAAACATTCACACAGGCTGTTTAAAGAGACAGGACCAGACACACAGGCTTTTTAAAGAGACAGGACCAGACACACAGGCTTTTTAAAGAGGCAGGACCAGTCACACAGGCTTCTTAAAGAGACAGGACCAGTCACACAGGCTTTTTAAAGAGACAGGACCAGACACACAGGCTTTTCAAAGAGACAGGACCAGTCACACAGGCTTTTTAAAGAGACAGGACCAGCCACACAGGCTTTTTAAAGAGACAGGACCAGTCACACAGGCGTTTTAAAGAGGCAGGACCAGTCACACAGGATTTTTAATGAGGCAGGACCAGTCACATAGGCTTTTTAAAGAGGCAGGGCCTGGCACACAGGCTTTTTAAAGAGACAGGACCAGTCACACAGGCGTTTTAAAGAGGCAGGGCCTGGCACACAGGCTTTTTAAAGAGACAGGACCTGGTACACAGGCTTTTTAAAGAGGCAGGACCAGTCACATAGGCTTTTTAAAGAGGCAGGGCCTGGCACACAGGCTTTTAAAGAGACAGGACCTGGTACACAGGCTTTTTAAGGAGACAGGACCAGTCACACAGGCTTTTTGAAGAGAGAGGACCAGACACACAGGCTTTTTGAAGAGAGAGGACCAGTCACACAGGCTTTTTGAAGAGAGAGGACCAGTCACACAGGCTTTTTAAAGAGAGAGGACCAGTCACACAGGCTTTTTAAAGAGACAGGACCAGTCACACAGGCTTTTTAAAGAGACAGGACCAGTCACACAGGATTTTTAAAGAGAGAGGACCAGTCACACAGGCTTTTTAAAGAGACAGGACCAGTCACACAGGCTTTTTAAAGAGACAGGACCAGTCACACAGGATTTTTAAAGAGACAGGACCAGTCACACAGGATTTTTAAAGAGACAGGACCAGTCACACAGGATTTTTAATGAGACAGGATCTGTCACACAGGCTTTTTGAAGATAGAGGACCAGTCACACAGGCTTTTTGAAGATAGAGGACCAGTCGCACAGGTTTATTTAAAGAGACAGGACCAGTCACACAGGCTTTTCAAAGAGACAAAACGCTGCAAACAGAAGGTCCTAGAAATTCCTCTCAGGCGGTGGCACAAATGTTCGTTCATAAATTCTAATCTTGACCTGCATATGACAGCTTAGAACCTGCTTATTTTGCAGACATTTAGTTGTAACATGTGTGTGTGTCCTTAAAATTCAAAAATGTTTAATAAAATTAATATAATTTGTAGGTCCTTGCCCACATTTCATCACTTTGTCTACCGATAGTAATTCATAACACTCTTGACTTATGCCTTGTTGGTTTTGGAGATGTTTTGGGGAGTCAGGAGGTGAGTTACTCACCGCAGAATACCCAGCCTCTGACCTGCTGCAGTAACCACCGCATTTATGTGACTGGTCCAGTTGAGTTTCTGATTAATGATGACCCCTAGGATTTTAATGGTGGAGGATTCGGTGATGGAAATGCTGTTGAATTTCAGGTGGAAGAGGTTAGACTCACGTTTTTTGGAGGTGGTCATCGTCTGCCACTTGTGTGGTGAGAATTTACCATAATGACACCAGGGATGAGGGATTTCAATTATTTGGTAGACGAGAGAAGCTGGGACTGTTCTCCTTAAAGCAGAGAAGATTAGGGGGAGATTGAATAGAAGTGTTGAGAAACATACAGGATTCTGATACAGTATGAAAAGAGAAACTGTTTGCACAACTTGCCCTGTCATTACCAAAACAGCACATGTATAAGATAATTGGTAAATGGAGCAGGGAGCAGATGAGCAGATCTTCAGTCACGCAGTGAGTTTTTATGACCTGGAATGGATTCGGAAAGACTGGTGGAAGCAGATTCAGTAGGCTCAGATCATAGCACTCTCGGCTCTGATTCAGAAGGTCATGGTTTCAAGGCCCACTCCAATGACTTGAGTACAAAAATCTAAGCTAAACCGCAGTGCCGTACCGGGGGATCAGTGCACTGTCAGAGGGTCAGTACTGAGGGAGCGCTGCACTGTCGGAGTGGCAGCACTGAGGGAGCACTGCACCATCGAAGTTTCAGTCCAGAAGGATCGCTGCACTGTCAGAGGGGCAGTACTGAGGGAGCGCTGCACTGTCGGAGTGGCAGCACTGAGGGAGCGCTGCACTTTCGTAGGGTCAGTCCGTAAGGATCGCTGCACTGTCAGAGTGGCAGTACTGAGGGAGTGCTGCACTGTCAGAGGGTCAGTACTGAGGGAGTGCTGCACTGTCAGACGGTCAGTACTGAGGGAGTGCTGCACTGTCAGTGGATCAATACTGAGGGAGCGCTGCATTGTCAGTGGGTCAGTACTGAGGGAGCTCTCCGCTGCACTGTCATAGGGTCAGTCCGGAAGGATCACTGCACTGTCAGAGGAGCAGTACTGAGGGAGCGCTGCACCATCAGAGGGTCAGTACTGAGGGAGCGCTGCACTGTCAGTGGGTCAGTACTGAGGGAGCGCTGCACTGTCATAGGGTCAGTCCGGAAGGATCACTGCACTGTCAGAGGAGCAGTACTGAGGGAGCGCTGCACCGTCAGAGGGTCAGTACTGAGGGAGCGCTGCACTGTCAGTGGGTCAGTACTGAGGGAGCGCTGCACTGTCATAGGGTCAGTCCGGAAGGATCGCTGCACTGTCAGAGGGGCAGTACTGAGGGAGCGCTGCACTGTCAGAGGGTCAGTACTGAGGGAGCGCTGCACTGTCAGAGGGTCAGTACTGAGGGAGCGCTGCACCATCAGAGGGTCAGTACTGAGGGAGCGCTGCACTGTCAGTGGGTCAGTGCTGAGGGAGCGCTGCACTGTCATAGGGTCAGTCCGGAAGGATCACTGCACTGTCAGAGGAGCAGTACTGAGGGAGCGCTGCACCATCAGAGGGTCAGTACTGAGGGAGCGCTGCACTGTCAGTGGGTCAGTACTGAGGGAGCACTGCACTGTCAGTGTGTCAGTATTGAAGGAGCGCTGCAAAGTCAGAGGGGCAGTACTGAGGGAGCGCTGCACTGTCAGAGGGTCAGTACTGAGGGAGTGCTGCACTATCAGTGGGTCAGTTCTGAGGGAGCACTGCACTGTCAGTGGGTCAGTATTGAAGGAGCGCTGCACTGTTAGAGGGTCAGTACTGAGGGAGCGCTGCAATGTCAGAGGGGCAGTACTGAGGGAGCAATGCACTGTCAGCGCGTCAGTACTGAGGGAGCACTGCACTATCAGTAGGTCAATATTGAAGAAGCACTGCACTGGTAGAGGGTCAGTACTGAGGGAGTGCTGCAATGTCAGAGGGTCAGTACTGACGGAGCGATGCACTGTCAGATGGTCAGTACTGAAGGAGCGCTGAACTGTCGGTGGGGCAGTACTGAGCAGCGCTGCACAGTCAGTGTGTCAGTACTGAGGGAGCGCTGAACTGTCAGTGGGTCAGTACTGAGGGAGCGCTGCACTTTCGGTGGGGCAGTACTGAGCAGCGCTGCACTGTCGGTGGGTCAGTACTGAGGGAGCGCTGAACAGTCAGTGGGTCAGTACTGAGGGAGTGCTGCACTGTCAGTCGGTCAGTATTGAAGGAGCGCTGCACTGGTAGAGGGTCAGTACTGAGGGAGCGCTGCACTGTTAGAGGGTCAGTACTGAGCAGCGCTGCACTGTCAGTCCGTCAGTACTGAGGGAGTGCTGAACTGTCAGTGGGTCAGTACTGAGGGAGTGCTGCACTGTCAGTCGGTCAGTATCGAAGGAGCGCTGCACTGGTAGAGGGTCAGTACTGAGTGAGCGCTGCAATGTCAGAGGGTCAGTTCTGAGGGAGCGCTGCACTGTCAGATGTTCAGTACTGAGGGAGCGCTGCAAAGTCGGTGTGGCCGTCTTTCAGATTAGACGTTAAACCGAGGCCCCGTCTGTTCTGTAATGTGGACTTTAAAAATCACATGGTTGTATATCAAAGGAGAGCAGCTGAGCTAACCCCGGTGTTCTGGCCAATATTTATCTCAATCAACATTTCTAAAGCAGATTATCTGGTCACTAACATATTGCTGTTTGTGGAAGCGTGCTGTGCGCAAACTGGCTGCCACATTTCCTACATTACAAAAGTGACTACACTCCAAAAGTGCTTCATTGGTTGTAAAGCTCTTGAAAAGCGCTATATCAATGCATTTCTTTCTTTCTTAACTGTAACTTCCAAAAGATAATTGGATACATAGTGGAAAGGAGAAATATTCGGTGTCATGTGGAAATGGCTCAAAATTCCTGGACTGACACGGGAGCAGTGTAATCTAGGTGACCCTGGGAATGAAATTCCTGGACTGAGGCGGAAGCAATGTAATTTAGGTGGCCTTGGGAATGAATTTCCTGGATTGAGGCGGGTACAGTGCAATCTGGGCAGCCCTGGAAATGAAATTCCTCGATTGAGGCGGGAGCTGCAATCTAGGCGGCCCTGGGAATGAATTTCCTGGCCTCAGGCTGGAGCATTGTAATCTGGGCAGCCCTGGGAATGAAATTCCTGTACTGAGGTGGGAGCAGTGTAATCCAGGCGGCCCTGGGAATGACATTCCTGGACTGAGGCGGGAGCAGTTTAATTCAGCTGGCCCTGGGAGTGAAATTCCTGGATTGAGGCTGGAGTAAGGTAATCTAGGTGGCCCTGGGAACTGAATACTTGGACTGAGGTGTAGGCAGAATAATCCAGCAGACCTGGGAATGTAATTCATGCACTGAGGCGGGAGCTGTGTAAACAAGGTAACCCTGGGAATGAAATTCCTGAATTGAGGTGGGAGCAGTGTAATCTAGTCAGCCCTGGGAATGAAATTCCTGGCCTGAGACGGGAGCTGTGTAATCAAAGCAACCGTGGGAATGAAATTCCTGGATTGAGGTGGGATCAGTGTAATCTAGTCAGCCCTGGGAATGAAATTCCTGGATTGGGCGGGAGCAGTGTCATCCAGGCAACCTTGGAGTGAAATTCCCAGACTGAGGTGGGACCAGTGTAATCTAGGTGGCTTTGGGAATGAAATTCCTGGACTGAGGCAGGAGCAGTGTAAACAAGGTAACCCTGGGAATGAAATTCCTGGCCTGCGATGGGAGCTGTGTAACCAAGGCAGCCCTGGGAATGAAATTCCTGGACTGCGATGGGAGCTGTGTAACCAAGGCAGCCCTGGGAATGAAATTCCTGGACTGAGGCGGGAGCTGAGTAATCAAAGCAACCCTGGGAATGACATTCCTGGACTGTGTCGGGAGCAGTTTAATCTAGGCAGCACTGGGGATGAAACTCCAGGACAGTGGCAGGAACAAAGTAATATAGACATCCCTGGGAATGAAATTCCTGGACTGAGGCGGGAGCAGTGTAAACAAGGTAACCCTGGGAATGAAATTCCTGGATTGTGGTGGGAGCAGTGTAAAATTGGCAACCCTGGGAATGAAATTCCTGGACTGAGGCGGGAGCTGTGTAATCAAGGCAGACCTGGGAATGAAATTCCTGGACTGAGGCGGAAGCTGTGTAATCAAAGCAACCCTGGGAATGAAAGTCCTGGACTGTGTCGGGAGCAGTTTAATCTAGGCAGCACTGGGGATGAAACACCAGGACTGTGGCAGGAACAATGTAATCAAGACATCCCTGGGAATAAAATCCTGGACTGAGGCAAGAGCAGTGTAAACTAGGCATTCCTTGGAATGAAATCCCTGGAATGAGGCAGGAGCAGTGTAAACTAGGCATCCCTGGGAATGAAATTGCTGGACTGAGGTGGGAGCATTGTGTTATAATTCTCATCATCATCAAGAAACTACTCACGAAATAACGCTGGACGGCCAGCTGGTGGCGCCGTCCAAGGAGGATAAATAATCGGGCGAGGACACAGCTTGCCCAGGGACATTTTGTAAGACAGGAACTAGTGAAGTAAAGCTAGATCTCCATGTTCTGAAACAAGTTGATTGAAGCCTTGCTTTGTGCTCAAATCAAGTGCGTAGTGAGTTTTATAACTTCACAGTGTAAACTAGGCAGCCCTGGGAATGAAATTCATGGATTGAGGCGGGAGCACTGTAATATATGCAACTCTGGGAATGAAAATCCTAGTCTGAGGTGGGAGCAGTTTAATCTAGGCGGCCCTGGGAATGGAATTCCTGGACATGAGGTGGGAGCAGTTTAATCTAGGCGGCCCTGGGAATGAAATTCCTGGACTGAGGCGGGAGCAGTTTAATCTAGGTGGTTTCTGAAAACGAAATTCCTGGACGGAGGAGGGAGCGGTGTAATATAGGCTGCCCTGGGAATATAATTCCTGGATTGAGGCAGGAACAGTGTAATTTAGGCATCCGTGGGAACGGAATTCCTGGACCGAGGTGGGAGCACTGGAATCTAGGGGGCTCCAGGAATGTAATTCCTGGACTGAGGCGGCAACAGTGAAATGTAGGCATCCTTGGGAATGAATTTCCTGGACTGAGGCGGGAGCTGTGCAATATAGGCAGCCCTGGGAATGAAATTCCTGGATTGAGGAGGAAGTGGTGTAATATAGGCAGCCCTGAGAATGAAATTCCTGGACTGAGGCAGCAGCATTGCAATCTAGGCAGCAATGGGGATGAAATTCCAAGGACTGAGGCGGGAGCAGTGCAAACTAGACATCCCCGGGAATGAAATTCCTGGACTGAGGAGGGAGCAGTGTATTCTTGGCGGCCATGGGAATGAAATTCCTGAACTGTGGTGGGAGCACTGTAAACTAGGCGGCACTGGGAATGAAATTCCTGGATTGAGGTGGGAGCAGTGTAAACTAGGCGGCCCTGGGAATGAAATTCCCGGATTGAGGCAGGAGCAGTGTAAATTATGCATCCCTGGGAAAGGAATTCCTGGAATTCGGTGGGATCAGTGTAATCTAGGCAGCCCTGGAAATGGAATTCCTGGTCTGAAGTGGGAGCACTGAAATCTAGGCATCCCTGGGTTGAAATTCCTGGACTGAGGCAGGAGCTGTGTAAAATAGGCACTCCTGGGAATTAAAATACCGGATTGAGTGGGGAGCAGTGTAATGTATTCGGCCCTGGGAATGGAATTCCTGGATTGAGGAGGGAGCAGTGTAAACTAGGCAGCCCTGGGAATGGAATTCCTGGATTGAGGGGGGAGCAGTGTAATCTACGTGGCGCTGGGAATGGATTTCCTGGATTGAGGGAGGAGCAGTGTAAATTGGCAGTCCTGGGAATTAAATTCCTCGATTGAGAGGTGACCAATTTAATCTAGGGGGCCCTGGGAATGGATTTCCTGCATTGAGGTGGGAGCACTGCCATGTACCTGAGTCCCATCGTTACATCATTGGGATTATCTCTGTGTTCCTCCCGTTTAGTACTATTTATTTATTGCTATTATATTATCCTGATGGCCTGGTATGCAATAAAGCAGAAAACAAGATTGGGGAAATTCATTTTTGTCGGTGGTCTGCACAGAGTGAACCTAAAAGGTGTGGTTCTAAACAGAGTGCTAAAGTTGTGAATTTGGAAAGAGTAGGAATTAGGGGAGGAGTGGGATGGAGAAGAGAGCGAGTGGAGTGGCCGAAGATAAAGTTAGGCCAGAGAACCCGGAGCCGGGAGCGAGCGCAAGGACCGAGGTAAGTGACGTCAGCACATGGGAAGGCCCTGCAAAGAAAAAAAACGGTGTGTAGATGGTAATTTTTTTAAGTCTTGAGTTTAATTCTGTTAAGTTAGTTAATAATCTATTAAATAGAGGCATGGCAGGGCATCTTAGACCCGTGGAATGCACATCTTGTGCCATGTGCGAATGCCAGGACACTACCCATGGGTTTCAGAGCTTGAGCAGCAGCTGGCGTCACTGTGGTGCATCCGTGAGGCTGAGAGCTCCGTGGATAGCACGTTTCAGGAGGTGTTCACTCCACAGTATAAGAGTGTTCAGGCAGAGCGAGAGTGGGTGAGCGCCAGACAGACAAGGAGGACCAGGCAGGTAGTGCAGGAGTCCCGTGAGTGCATCGCACTCTCTAATTCGATGGTTCCTCAGTGGAGTACAGCCAGAGCCAAATCCATGGCAGCACAAGGGGCTCAGCTGTAGGGGAGAGGAGGAGGAAGTTCGGGAAAGCAATATCGTTAGGGGATTAGATAGTTAGGGGAACAGACAGGCCTTTCTACGGCCGCAGATGGACTCCAGGATGGTATGTTGCCTCCCTGGTGCCAGGGTCAAGGATGTCACTGAGTGGCTGCAGGAAGTTATGTGGGGGGAGTGTGAACAGACTGAAGTCGTGGTCCATATCGTTTTCATCAACATAGGTAGAGAGAGGGATGTGATCCTGCAGGGAGATAATAGGGAGCAAAGAAAGAGATTAAAAATCAGGATCTCGAAAGTAGTAATCTCTGGATTACTTCTGGTGCCACGAGCGAGTGAGTATAGAGATAGGAAGAAGAGCAGCTGAATGCGTGGCTGGAGAAATGGTGCAGGAGGGAGTGCTCCAGATTGCTGGGACATTGGGCCCGGTTCTGGAGTTGTGGGACTTGTACATGGCGGACGGTTGGTACCTCAACAGAGCTGGGACCAATATCCTCACGAGGGGGTGGGGTTGCTAGTGCTGTTGGGGAGAGATAAACTAATCTGCCCCGGGGGTGGGCACCAGGATGTGGCATTGGAAAGGAGAAACAATGTGCACAACTGATTGGGACAGACACATAGCAGTAGAGAATCATATAGAACGTTATTAGGTGGGGTCAGACTAAGAGAGAATCCTAGAATGTTTCACATAGAAACAGAAAATGATTCTGCCATTCCCATTTGCAACATTTAACCACTCCTGCTTCCTACCCTATCACGGACCATCCCTTTTATTATTTCCTCCCCTCCCCACTTTCGCTGCCCCTACACCTGCCTAAAACCTGTTACATCTCTAACTTTTCCATTTCTGACGAAGAGTCACAGAGCTGAAAAGTTAACTCCGTCTCTCTCTCCACGGGTGCTGCCTGACCTGCTGAGTGTTTCCAGCATTTTCTGTTGTTATTGCAGATTTGCAGCATCCGCAGTATTTTGCTACTGTAAAGTCAAAGATAAAATAAAATAACTTACATTTATATAGCGCCTTTCACGACCACCGGACGTAATGAAGTGCTTTACAGCCAATGAAGTACTTTTGAAGTATTTTCACTGTCGTCGTCGCACGTGTCCTCACACTGTCCCCTTTGGGGAACTGTACGAAGTGGTGGCAGGATTTCTGGCCACGATTAACGCTCCTTCCATGACCGTAACCATCTTCATACCAGCAATTACTGCCATGGGATCTTTTACATCCACCTGAACGTTTAATGTTTCATCCAAGAGATGGCACATCCAACAGTGCAGCACTCCCTCAGTACTACACTGGAGTGTCAGCCTAGATTTATGGGCTCAAGTCCCTGTAGTGGGACTTGGAACCCCGAACTTCTGACTCAGAAATGAGTGGGCTACCAACTGAGCCACAGCTGACACTACCGGATAGGTCTACAGTGCATGTGTGTAAACGCACGAAGCGTGGTAAATAATGTTGGTGAGCTGTAGGTGCAAATAGCCACGTAGGAAAATGATGCCCTGGCGATAACAGAGACCTCGCTCTAAAATGGGCAGGACTGGGTACTAAATATTCCTGGATATAAGATGTTCGAGAAAGATAGGGAAGGAAAGAAAGAGGTTCGGGTAGCAGTATTGATAAAGGAAAGTATTACAGTGCTGGAGAGAGAAGATGTACTGGAGGGTCCAAGGACAGAATCTGTTTGCTTAGAGTGATGAAGCAATAGAGGTACCATTACACTGCTGGGTATATTCTATCGTCCATCATCTAGTGGGAAGGTTATAGAGGATCAAATTTCCAGGGAAATTACAGATGGGTGGAGGAAATATAGAGTAGTAATAATTGGGCACTTCAATTAACCAAATTCAGACTGGGATACTAATAGTACAAAGGGCAGAGAGGGGGAAGAATTTCTGATGTGAGTTCAAGAGAACTTTCTTGATAGGTGCATTTCTGGCCCATTGAGGAAGGATGCATTGCAAGATCTGGTTCTGGGAAATGAGATAGGTGAAGTGGATCAAGTGTCAGTAAGGGAGCATTTACAGAACAGTGATCATAGTATCATAAGGCTTAGATTAGCTATAGAAAAGGACAAGGAGCAAGCTAGAGTAAAACTACTTAATTGGGGGAGGACCAATTTCAGTGGGTTGAGAACGAAGCTGGCTCGTGTAAATTGGCAAAATAGTAATCGAACAATGGGCTACCTTTAAAGAAGTGATGATTCAGGTGCAATCGAGGTACACTCATATAAGGGGGAAATGTAGGGCATCCAAAGCAAGAGCTCCCTGGATGACGAAAGAGATAGAGAATGAGAAGAAGCAGCAAAATGGGGTGTATGACAGATGTCAAGTCCAGAATACAAGTCAGAAAGTTCAGAGAGGAAGTGAGAAAGGAAATAAGATGGGCAAAGAAAGAATATGAGAATAGATTGGCAGCTAATCTAAAATGGATTCCAAAATCTTCTATAGGCATATAAATAGTAAACGGGTAGTAGGAGAAGGGTTTGGGCCGATAAAGGACCAACAAGGAGTCCTACGCAGGAAGTCAGAGGGCCTGGCCGAGATACTAAATGAACGCTTTGCATGTCTCTTTACCAAGGAAGAAGCTGCTGCCAAAGTCATAGTGAAAGAGGAGGTAGTTGAGATACTGGATGGGCTAACATTTGATAAAGACGAGGTACTAGAAAGTCTGGCTTTGCTGAATGTAGATAGGTCACCAGGAGCGGATGGGAAGCATCTAGCCTGTCATTGTCAGGAGCGGCAAGAGTGGAGACTCAGTGAGTATTTAAATTCACTTTCACGGGCTTTTTTTCCAGAGGCCAGTGTCGGGGGCTGTGAGAGCGGAGACTCAGTATTTAATCTCACTTCCGCGGGCTTTTTTTCACAGGCCATTGTTGGGAATGGTGAGAGCGAAAATTCAGTGAGTATTTAAACTCATTTTTGCAGGTTTTTTTAAAGAGGCTTACCAATCTTGCATACCAGCGGTAGTGTTCCAGAGTCATGTCATGATTCAAAATGTGACGCGGGCAGGAGGAAACTGCTGGTCGGCTGAGTATTTATTCTACTCTATAGTTTGACAGTTAAGGTTCATAGTTTAAAGGTTTAGAAGTTCTTAATTATGTAGTTATAGTTTCTACGGTCTCTATTGTGTAGCGGGGAGTGCTAGGAAGCAAGGGCCATTGAGTATATCATTTAATTGTAATATAATTGGTGGTATTGATTTAATTTAAATTAATTAAAGCAGAAGTCATGGCAGCACAGCTCGGCCCCGTGGCATGCTCCTCCTGCAATACGTGGGAAATCAGGGACACTTCCCGTGTCCCTGATGACCATGTGTGTGGGAAGTGCATCCCGCTGCAGCTACTGACAGACCGCATTGCGGCGCTGGAGCTGCAAATGGATACATACTGGAGCATTCGCGATGCTGAGGACATCGTGCATATCATGTATAATCAGTTGGTCACACCACAGGTAAAGGCTGCACAGTCAGGGAGGGAATGGGTGACCGCCAGGCAGAGTCGTAGGTGCAGGCAGGTAGTGTAGGGGTCTCTTGTGGTCATCCACCACTCTAACAGATATTCTGCTTTGAATATTGTTGGGGAGGATGGATTATCGGGGGAAGGCAGCAGCAACCAATTTCCTGGCACCATGGGCGGTTCTGCTGCACGGGACGGGAGGAAAAAGAACGAGAGGGCTATAGTGATAGGGGAGTCTATTGTAACGGGAATGGATAGGCGTTTCTGCGGCCGCAAACGAGACTCCAGGATGGTATGTTGCCTCCCTGGAGCAAGGGCCAACGATGTCTCTGTGCAGATGCAGGGCATTCTGGAGGGGGAGGGTGAACAGCCCGTTGTCGTGGTGCATATAGGTACCAATGATATAGGTAAAAAACGGGGTGAGGTCCTAACAGCTGAATATAGGCAGTTAGGAAGTAAATCAAAAAATGGGGCCTCAAAGGTAGTAATCTCAGGATTGCTATAAGTGACACGAGCTTGTCAGAGTAGAAATAGGAGGATATTTCATATGAAGATGTGACTAGAAGAATGGTGCAAGGGGGAGGGATTCAAATTCCTGGGACATTGGAACTATTTCTGGGGGAGGTGGGACCAGTACAAACTGGACAGTTTGCAGCTGGACAGAACCGGGACCGCTGTCCTAGGGGGAGTGTTTGCTAGTGCTGTTGGAGAGGGTTTAAACTAAAATGTCAGGGGACTGTGAAACTGTGCAGCGGACAGGGAAGACAGGATAGAAGCAAAAGACAGGACGGAGAAAAGCAAAAGCGGAAGTCAGAGAAATCAAAGTTGTAAATCAAACATGGCCGCAGTAAACAATAATTCTAAAAGGTCTAAGAGTAATAAGTAATCAAGGCTGAATGCTTTGTGTCTTAATGCGAGGAGCATTTGTGATAAGGTGGATGAATTAGCTGCGCAAATAGATGTAAACCGATATGATATAATTGGGATTATGGAGACATGGCTCCAGGGTGATCAAGGCTGGCAATTCAACATCCAGTGGTGTTCAATATTGAGGAAGGAATGGCAAAAAGGAAAAGGCGGTGGAGTAGTATTGCTGGTTAAAGAGGATTAACACAATAGTACGGAAGGATATTAGCTCTGATGATGTGGAATATGTAAGGGTAGAGCTGAGAAATACCAAGGGGAAGAAAACGTTAGTGGGAGTTCTATACAGACCCTCAAACAGAAATGCTGCAGTTTGGGATGGCATTAAACGGGAATTAGAAATGCGTGCAATAAGGGCACTTCGTGGGTGACTTTAATCTATATATAGATTGGTCTAACCAAATCAGTAACAATACTGTGGAAGAGGAATTCCTGGAGTGTTTACGGGATGGTTTCCTGGACAAATATGTCGAGGAACCAACTAGAGGTCAGGCCATCTTACAGTGGGTATTATGTTATGAGAAATGATTAATTAGCAATGTTGTTGTGTGATGCCCCTTGGGGAGGAGCGATCATAATATGATAGAATTCTTCATTAAGATGGAGAGTGAAGAAGTTGAATCAGAGACTTTGGTTATGAATGTAAATAAAGGAAACTACGATGGTATGATCCGTGAGTTGGCTAGGATGGATTGGGGAATGTTACTTAAAGGGTTGACGGTGAATTGGGAATGGCAAACATTTAAAGATCACATGGATGAACTACAGAATTTGTTCATCCCTGTTTGGCCTAAAAATAAAACAAACAAGGTGACTCAACATTGGCTAACGAGTGAAATTAGGGATAGCATAAGATCCAAGGAGAGGACATATAAATTGGCCAGAAAAAGCAGCAAACCTGAGGATTGGGAGCATTTTAGGATTCAGGGCAAAGGGCTTAATTAAGAGAGGGAAAGTAGAGTATGGGATTAATCTTGCAGGGAACATAAAAACTGACTGTACAAGCTGCTATAGATATGTGAAGAGAAAAAGTTTGGTAAAGTTAAGCGTAGGTTCCTTGCAGTCAGAATCAGTGGAATTTATAATGGGGAACAAAGACATGGCAGACCAATTAAATACATACTTTGGTTCTGTCTTCACAAATGAGGACACAAATAAGCTCCCAGAGATGTCGGGGAATAAAGGGTCAAATGAGAGGGACGAACTGAAAGAAATCAGTATTTGAAGGGAAATGGTGTTAGGGAAATTGACGGGATTCAAGGCCGATAAATCACCATGGCCTGATAATATACATCCTAGGGTACTTAAGGAAGTGGCCCTAGAAATAGTAGATGCATTGCTGGTCATCTTCCAAAACTCTATAGACTCTGGAACAGTTCCCATGGATTGGAGGGTAGCTAATGTAACCCCACTATTTAAAAAACGTGGTAGAGGAAAAATGGGGAATTATAAACCGGTAAGCCTGACATCGGTAGTGGGGAACATGCTAGAGTCCATTATAAAAGATGTAATAGCAGAGTACTTGGAAAACAGTGACAGGATCGGACACATTCAACATGGATTTACACAAGGCAAATGATACTTGTCTGATCTACTGGAATTTCTTGAGGATGTAACTGGTAAGGAAAGTTAAAGCACATGGGATTGGGGGTAAGGTACTGGCTTGGGTAGAAAACTGGTTGGCAGACTGAAAGCAAAGATTTGGAATAAACGGGTCTCTTTCCAAATCGAAGGCAGTGACTAGAGGTGTACCTCAGGGATCGGTGCTAGGACCACTGTTATTCACAATATATATTAATGATCTGGACGAGGGAACAAGATGTAATATCTCCAAGTTTGCAGACGACACAAAGCTGGGTCGGCGTGTGCGATGTGACGAGGATGCAGAGAAAATCCAGTACGATTTGGACAGGTTGGGTGATTGGGCCGATGCATGGCAGATGCAGTATACTGTGGATAAATGCGAGATTATCCACTTTGGAGGCAAAAACAGCAAGGCAGATTATTACCTGAACAGCAATAGATTGGGAAAAGGGGAAGTGCAAGGAGACCTGGGTGTCCTTGTACACCAATTGCTGAAGATAAGCATGCAGGTGCAGCAGGCGGTTAAGAAGGCAAATGGCATGCTGGCCTTCGTAGCGAGAGGATTCGTGTACAGGAGCAAGGATGTCTTGCTGCAGTTGTACAGGGCCTTGGTGAGACCACACCTTGAGTATTGTGTGCAGTTTTGGTCGCCTTATCTGAGGAAGGATGTTCTTGCCATGGAGGGAGTGCAGCGAAGATTCACCATACTGATACCTCGGATGGCAGCAATGAGGTATGACTACAGATGGGTCGATTTGGCTTATATTCGCTAGAGATTAGGAGAATGAGAGGGGATCTCATTGAAACTTATAAAATTCTAACAGGACTAGATAGACTAGATGCAGGGAAGCTGTTCCAGCTGGCGGGGTATTCCAGAGGCAAGGGTTAAAGTCTAAGGATGAGGGGCAAGCCATTTAGGACTGAGATGAGGAGGAATTTCTTCACCCAGGGAGTGGTGCACCTGTGGCATTCTCTACCACAGAAGGCAGTTGAGGCCAATTCATTAAATATATTCAAAAAGGAGTTAGATATATTTCTTAATGCTCTGGGTATCCAGGGATATGGGGAGAAAGCAGGGACTGAATTTAGATGATCAGCCATGATCGCATTGAATGGCGGAGCAGGCTCAAGGGGCCAAATGGCCTATTCCTGCTCCTGTCTTCTATGTTTCTATGAAGTTCTTTCGGAAGTGTAGTCACTGTTATAATGTGAGAAACGCGGTAGCCAATCTGCGCACAGCAAGCTCCCACAAACAGCAATATGATAATAACCAGATAATCTGTTTCTGTTATGTTGATGGCGTGATAAACATTGGCCATGACACCGGGAATAACTGCCCTGCTCATCTTCAAAATAATGCCATGGGATCTTCTACGTCCAAATGAGAGCTCAGATGGGGCCTAGGTTTACCGTCTCATCCGATAGTCAGCACCTTCCGACAGTGCAGCACTCCCTCAGCACTGCACTGGAGTGTCAGCCTAGATTTATGAGCTTACAAGTCCTTGGAGTACATCTTAAACCCACAACCTTCTGAGTCAGAATGAGAGTGCTACCCACTGAGCCACAGCTAACATCTTATTCCTTCCTTTCTTTGAACACTTTCTCATCTTTTTTCCTCAGCTCTAAATCAAAACAGAAAGTCCCTTCTCTCTATTCTGTCCTAGGTATTTTTGGACGCTATTAGAATCAAAGGATATGGGGATCGCGGAGGGGGTGGAGTGGAATGTGGATTTGAGGTCGACAATCAGCCATGATCTTATTCAATGGTGGAGCTGTCTCGAGTATTGCCTACTCCTGCTCCTAATACTGATGACCTTATGATTATGGGTGGGTGAAATATTGCGCATTCGCTCACTTTTAATTTAAAACTGTACAATAAGGGGAGCTAGTTTTTGCTGCAGTAAAGTGTTGTGGTGACAAATGTTCCATGATTCTGTTTGCTCAATGACTGTAACTGGCATTAATTACAGTGAGGCCTAACGATGTCACTCGGGGATTGCCCTCTGCTCTAAATTAGGAGCTCCCTTCACTGTGTCACCTCACACAGTCAGCGCACTGCCCCCAGCACAAAGACTGCTAGAAAGTCACAGAAGGGAAGGCATGAATTGGGATGAAGTTTTTTGGATATTAGTAATATATTATATATAAAATATGTACTATCCCCTGTAAAATATGTACTTTGCTGTTGGTGTTCCTTGTAAGGATAAATTATTAATTCTACAAACCATGTTACATTGTAATATTATTTTACCTATTTGCCGTGGGATATTCAGTTATTCTCTCTTCTTCTCTTAGGCAGTCCCTCGGAACCGAGGATGACTTGCTTCCATGTTAAAAATGAGCTCGCAGGTGACTGACTGGTCCAATGCGGGACCTACAGTTATGAGTGGTATTCTGTGTTACAAGTTGTTGCATCTTTGTTAACGCATGGATTGTTCTTTAAAAATAGTGGATCATCCTCGCTACTGTTGGTGTTCCTAGGCAGCCTCACGATCCAGCCATTAATCATGTAAATCATGTTTAACTGCATTACTGTTCTTGTCCTTGACTCCCCCAAACCCCTGCGCTGGCTGCTGTTGGTGTTCCTGCTGAGTCTCTATATCCAGCTATTTATTCGTTGGACCAAGGGGGAAAAACTGTGTGTCGCCTATTCTGGGACACTAATATTGGCCGAGCACAAAGTTTAGCAAACGGTGCTAATTATCGCCTCTGGCTGCAAAATTCGCCTCTATCGCCCCTGGACGTGATTCAAGCATTAATCAGGGGCTACAGACCTCTATTTAGGCACAAAATCTGGGAGCGAGGCACTATCTCTGAGCGCTACTGAAGCATAGGCGATGTCAGTGACTATAGAAGTCAGACAGACTGGCACCATCCAGTATTAAATAGGAGCACCCATCTTGCTGGCCAGCCGCACGCTGCTCATTGCAGCCTTGAACTGGACCTCGGCAGACCTGTGTTTAAATTGTCTCTTAGAAGCAGTAATGGAGAGGCCCAGAGAAAGAGTTGGGCACTTCAGTAACGAATACATTGGTGGCTCTGGTTGGCGCTGTTGAACGGCGACGGGCAGTGCTGTTCCCAGAGAATGGCATGAAATCATTGCCCCGGGAGTTTAGCAGGGTTTGGAGGGAGGTGGCTAAGCTCATCTCCTCGATGAGCCTGGTGCCAAGAACCCACACCCAATGTCGGAACAATTTCAATGAACTGACTCGGGTGGTCACGGTAAGTACCTGCTTGTCAATACATCTACATTCCCCCCATTTCAACTTCACTCTGTGCCGAGCTCAGGGACCACCTCCTTGCTGAATTGCAGCCATTGGAAACACTGCTCCTCAGTCAAATGTATATAGGAGCAGAATTGTACCCTGAACACCCTTGGAGGGTAGGTTCTCCTGTACAGAGGCCTGTTGGCAGTACTTTCTCTGGCTATGTTTGCCATACACTCTCTGCGGCTCCAGTGCCTCCGAAAGTGAAGCTGGACGACGACGATGCCCCGAGTTACTGCAGTCCAAACACATGTTTGTAATTATGTTAATTATGAAGGTCAAATAAATATTAACGACAAAATTAGTACTCAGGACACAATATTCCTTTGGTCAGCATTGAATCTCTCCAGACGTCTTTCTCCCTCAACCTGCATGTACCAAAAATGTTACAGACACGAAAAGGCTGGAAGCGCCCACCTTTAAATATTGCTCTCCCAGGCTATCCCAGACTTGATAACATTTCCCTCCACGTGTCATTCCTAGTGGCAGGCAGTAAGGCAGGGGGCGTGACTCAATATCCGGTCCGGGGCGTTGCCTGCTCGCATGATGTCATGTAATGCGGTCGCAGGAGCTCGTGGCATTATTGCTTAGCGCCAGTGCAAAATGATGAAGATTTCGCGAGCGGTGCTAAAATAGTGGCAGGCGCTAAGGGGAGGCACTAACCAACCAACATTTGCCCCCATGGTTAATTTAGTTTCTCTCTTTGTCGCTCCCAATCCCACCCGCGCTGCTGTTAGCTATTGATTCTGAAAGTGATATCGTGTTACCAAATTCAAATGTTCTATATTCAACTCCAGCAAATTTATTGGACGTGAATCTTTATTTAACGAATTTCAGTCTGCTACCTACACTGAACATTAGTATCGGATCAGAAGAATGCTGTCTTGGTTTAGGAGACTTTTCACCTAATGGCCAAAGATCATCGATGCTGTTTCTCTCTCCCTCCAAAGATACAGCCTGGCCCATTGACTATTTCCAGCATTTTCTGTTCTCATTTCAGATTTCCAGTATCCACTGTATTTTGCTTTTGTTTTCACCTTACGCTCGGTATGGTTACTTCCAGAGGCACAGGAACAAATTCTGGCAGATCACATCCGCATCTGCAAATGCCTGAAATATCCGCTAATCAATCAGTTCCAGTCGGTGTCTCCTTTCCCACCTACACCAGTTCTGCATTAGTGGCACTGCTTCTGATGTTTATAATAGGATTACAAGGATAATTTACATTCTCACAAAATGTTCTTTCAGCCAGATATCAATACATTTATTTCCAATCCTTGTTTTGAATTTACAATGAAACCCCATGCCCGTCCTTCACAGTACAGTGAATCTGTCAGTGAGACCGAGTGATTGTCTATTGCCTCCTGCTGTACCTCAGGATAAACAATCCCAGCTGATTGAATCTGAAGTACTGAGGATAAGAATCCTTTGATATCTCCTCGTCTAATATTCTCTGCACAAGTTGGAAACCAGCAATTGGAAAAGTTCAAGGATAAATCTCTTCCATTTGTGTTCAGGTAAATTACAACAGCATTCAGTGGCACTTTGACTGTGCGGTAAGTCGTCTGATATCACTACTGATAAATACATTTAGTGGGACATTACCTGGTCAATGATAACTATTTTAAGTCAGAGTCCATTGTTATTATTGTTATTTGGAAAATCTTCATTTCAATGAGCTACAATTTGTGTATTTCAACAAATATCTAAAAGTTCAATCTTCAAAACATATCTGACAGCCCAATTATCTTTATAACTGCAGTGCAATTGTATTTATTAACTTAGCATTGTCATATTACAACTCTACATTTTAAATATAATTCTCTATAATTATTGCATGCCAAGGTTGTATTTTCTGTAGTTTGCTGTTTTATTCATTTACAGTTCTAAATACTTTACTCAGGGGCAGAAATCTAAGCAGGATTTCCCCGTCCCCAACACAGGTGTACAGAAGCGAATTGCTCCGCTCCAGAAACTGACTGGTCCTCGGACAGGAATGCTTCCTGAGAGTGTCTGGTCCTCTGGCCTAGAAATTGAGTTTTGGCGCAGCCAGGGCTTTAGCGTCAGAAGTTAGTGCCGGAGCTAAGTCACGCTGGTCGGGCCCAAAATTCAATAGTTCTGCGCCCAAACGGCTGCCGGCGCTGCTGAGAGCTGTTTGCGCCTGAAAACTGGTGCTACGCGCTGAATTTTGGCGCTATTCCGGCGCTGTGGCGCCCGCTGCGGTGCGGCAGGTTCGGGAAATGCAGGCCTCCTCCTTCCCTTAAGGAGGAGCTGGCTGCACCCGGCCGCGGCCCGCAAAAATCTTTTTAAAAATGAGCCCGGCACCTCGGACAAGTGCCGGGCTTGCTTCTGTTCCGGGGGGGGGGGGGGGGGAGTCCGGGGAGGGAGCTGCGGCCAAGCGGCCGGCGGGAAAGCGGCCGGCCGCCGCGGGGCCTTTAATGCGCCGGCGCAAAGTCATGTAAGACTCTGTTGCCAGAGTCTTAGTTGCGGCTGCCACGGGCGAGGCGGCCGCAACTGAATTTCGGCGCTGGGGCCCGTCGGCATGGCAACCGGGATGCTGCGCACACCGATGACGTCATCGGTGCCGGTGCAGCGCTACCGGTGCAACGCCGCTTTAGGGCCCCAGGGAATTTTTGAACTGGCCATAACTCTGGCGCTAGTCCCTCTAGCGCCTCAAAAGCGGCGCTAAAGCAACTCAATTTCTAGGCCTCTGTGTCCCAGGTACCTCGGGCAGTGCATTTGTCTGCTGGGCTAAAGGTAGATCGATCAATTAATCTCTCCTTGGTCAAACATCTGTTACTTTCATGTTGTATTTACTCCCATTTCATTGATTGATTCCACAATGTATTCCCAATTATTCTTACAATAAACCCTGTATTCAGTTCCACAGGTAAAATGATTAGATTATATCATTGAATGTTGCTAATGGGTTGCAAGTTTCACTCTGAGTTCCATCAAAGTGCTGCTTTTGCTCCCAGTCTGCTGTATAATTTTCCTGTTGATTTCCCTTCCTCACAGTGAACTTAGTGACGATTGTGATCCTGTCTCGGGGAAAGTGCGGTCTCTCCAAATGTGTCACTCGTTACCTGGTGGCCATGGCAGCGGCGGATCTAATGCTCGTTATCCTCGACCTGATATTGAGGCACATTCCGATTGTTTATAATGAACAGTTTTATTTCCTGTGGTCCATCGACATGTGTAATATCCATGCCGTCCTGCTGTTCGCAGCCACAGACTGTTCTGTCTGGTTCACCGTCACTTTCACCTTTGATCGATTTGTGGCCATTTGTTGCCAGAAGCTGAAAACTAAATATTGCACCGAGAAAACGACGGCTGTGGTTCTGGGAACAGTGACTGTGTTGAGCTGTTTAAAGGACATCACCTGGTATTTTATGTTCACAGGTTGGTATTTGCATGGGAACGAACCCTGGTTTTGTATTGTCACAGACGATGTTCGGAATTCACTGGTCTGGGGAATAATCGAGCTCCTTCATTATATTCTCACCCCGGGGGTCCCATTTGTGGTGATTCTGCTGCTCAATGCTGTCACCGTCAGACACATTTTAATGTCCAGCAGAGCCCGCAGGAGACTCCGGGGTCCCAGCAGTGGGGAGAGTCCCAGAGACCCAGAGATGGAGAGCCGCAGGAAATCCATCATTTTACTGCTGGTTATCTCGGGAAATTTCATCCTGTTATGGGCCGTGTTTATGGTGTATTCTATATATTGGCGGACGTGGTATTTGGGGTATCAGTCTATAATTGTACCTGATTATGTAAAGGAACTGGGATTCATGCTGCAGCTGCTGAGTTGCTGCACAAACACTGGGATTTACGCCGTGACCCAGACTAAGTTCAGAGAGCAGTTGAAGAATGTGGGGAAATATCCCTTTACTCTGATTGTAAAATTCATTAAAGGATGAGAAGAAGCAGAGCCTTTGCAGCCGAGAGTTAAGAGTTTCCTGGGACTGATATTGTGGTGCCCCACACAATGATGGTGGCTCTGGGGCCTAGCACAAAGATGGACTATCTGCGACCCCGCACAAAATGTCAGTCTGGTGTCGCACACAAAAATGGCAGCTCTCTGATCCCTCACAAAGATATCAGCTCTGGGGCCCCGCACAAAAATAGCCGCTCTGAGGACCTGCACAAAGATGGCGACTCAGGGGCCACGCACAAAGATGGCCGTTCTGGGGCCCAGCACAAAGATGGCAGCTCTGGGGCACGGCACAAAGATGGCAGCTCTTGGTCCATGCCCGAAGATGGCGGCTGCGGGGCCCCAAAACAAAATGGCAGCACCCGCGCCTCACAAAAATATGGCAGCTCGGGGCCACGCGCAAAGATGGCGACTCTGGGGCCCGGCACAAAGATGGCGGCTCTGGTTCCCCGCAGAAAGATGGCGACTGTGGGGCATGGCACCAAGATGGCGACTCTTAGTTCACGCCCAAAGCTGCCAGCTGTGGAGCCCCGCACAAAGATTGTGACTCTGGGGCCCGGCACAAAGATGGCGGCACCCGCGACCCGCACACAGATAGCAGTTTGGGGCCACGCACAAAGATGGCGGCTCTGGGGCACGGCACAAAGTGGTGGCCCTTGGCCCACTCCCAAAGATGCGGCAGCGGGGCCCCACAAAAAGATTGCGGCTCTGGGGTCCCACACATAGATAGTGGCACGCGCACCCCGCAAAAAGATGGCGGCTCCGGGTCCTCGCACAAAGATGGTGGCTATGGAGCCTGGCACCAAATGTCACTTGTGGGGCCCCGCACAAATTGGCGGCTCTAGGGCCAGGCACAAAGATGGCGTCTCTAGGGCCCAGCACAAAGATGGCAGCTCAGGGGCACGGCGCAAAGATGGCAGCTGCTGGGGCCCGCACTAAGATCGTGGCTCTGGGGCCCAGCACAAAGATGGCAGCACCCACGCCCTGCACAAAAATGGTGGCCCTAGGGCTGGTAAAAAATTCCAGCTGTGGGGCACAGCACAAAGATAGGGTTTCCGGGGCCCCGTACAAAATAGTGCCTCTGGGGCCCCTCACAAAGATGGTTGCACATGCTTCCCGCACATACATGTCGGCTCTGGGGTCCTTCCAAATAGGTGGCTCTGAGGACTCTCACAATAATGGCAGCTCTGGGTGCCCACCACAATGATAACGGCTCTGTGGGCATGCCACAAAGAGGGCGGCTCTTGGGCACGTCAAAAAGATGGCAGCTCTGGGGCTCCGCACATAGATGGTGGCTCTGGGGGCACGGCAAAAAAGATGGCGACTCTGGGTTCCCAGCAAAATGATGGCGGATCTGGCAGCCCGGAACAAAGATGGCGGCTCCGGTGCTCCGATCAAAGATGGCGCCTCTGGGGCCCCGGCACCAAGATAAGAGCTCTGGGGCCCTGCATAATGAGGGCGTCTCTGGCTCCTCCCACAAATATGGAGGCATCCTCGCCCATCACAATGATGGCGGCATCCGCAACCCTCAAAATAATGGCAACTCTGAGGGCCAGCACAAAGATGTCGGCTCTGGGGACCCGCAAAAAAATGATGGCACCCGTGCCCAGCACAAAGATGGTGGCTCTGGGATCGGCACAAATGTGGCAGTTCTGGGGCCCAGCACAAAAAGCCGCTCCGGAACCCCATACAAATCGTGCGTCTCTGGTGCGCGGCAGAAAGATGGCAGCACCCGCTTCCTGCACAAAACTGGCAGCTCTGGGGTCCGCCCAAAGATGGTGGCTCAGAGGCCTCGCACACAGATGGTGGCTCTGTCTGCTCGCCACAATGATAGTGGCTCTGGGGGCATGCCACATAGATGGCGGCTCTGGAGGCTCTGCAAAAAGCTGGCGGCTCCGGGGCCCCACACAAAGGTTGCCACTCTGGGGCTCTGCACAAAGATGGCTGCTCCGGTGTCCCGCACAAAGATGTTGGCTCTGGGAGCCCGTCACAAAGATGTTGGCAACGGTGCCCAGCACAAAGATGAAGGTTGTCACTTGGTGGCGGGTTGCGAGTATCTGGAGTGTGGCAGCTGGAGGCCCGGTTACCATGAGAACGGGTGGCGAGGCAAAGCCACCTGGCCTGGCCCACAGGAGCCTGAGCTGCCCAGCCCGAGGAGGAGGAGGCCCGGCACCAGGACGTTATTTATATCATTATAAAGCTTTATAATGCTTTCCAATTGTTACACAACGTTACAGATCTTCTATAACCCTTTATGAATCATTATGACCATTAATAATACATTATGACGGTTATTCAATCATTATGACACTTAATAAATCATAGTGGTAATTTATTCTTGAGATGTGAGCGTCACTGGCAAGACCAGCATTTATTGCTCATCTCTAATTGCCCTTGAGAAGGTGCTGGTGGGCCGCCTGAGACAAGCGAGTGTCTTGCTGGGCCATTTCAGATGCCAGTTCAGATTCAACCACATTGCAGTGGGTCTGGAGTCACATTTCAGCCAGACCGGGTAAGGACGGCAGATTTCCTTCCCCAAAAGGCCATTAGTGAACAAGATGGGTTTTTATGACAGACCGATACTTTCATGGTCACCATTATTAACGTTAGCTTTTTATTCCAGATTTATTTAATTGAATGACTTTAAATTCCCCAGCTGGTGGGATTTGAGCTCTGGATCATTTGTCCAGGAATCTGGTTTTCTAGTCCAGCAACATAACTACTATGGTACCGTACCCTTCAAATATATCGCCGTTCCTTCATTGTCACTGGGTGAAAAGCCTGAAATTCCTTCTATAACAGTACTGTGGGAGCACCTTCACCACACGGACTGGAGCGGCTCAAGATGAAGGCCCACCATTTTCACATGGGTAGCTAGTTGTGGGCAAGTGAATCCGGCCTTGACACTGTTACACATTTCTTGAGAACATAGAATAAATAGAATAGGATTTAAATCAATGATAAAGGGTAGGACATTTAGGACTGAAATGAGGAGGAATTTAATCACCCGGAGAGTGGTGAACCAATGGAATTCTCTGCCACAGAGGGCGGTGGAGGCCAGTTCATTAAATATATTCAAGAAAGAGTTGGATATATTTCTTAAGGCTAAAGGGATCAAGGGATATGGGGAGAAGGCAGGGACAGGGTACTGAATTTGAATGATCAGCCATGATCTCATTGAATGGCGGAGCAGGCTCGAAGGGCCGAATGGCCTACTCCTGCTCCTATCTTCTATGTTTCTATGTTTCAATGTTTATAACTCATTGATTGGAACCAGACCAGGTCTGTGATCAGAATGGGACATCAAGTATGCTGAACAAATTGTCAACACAACTTGGATCACAAATTCTATGGTTGTCTGATTGATACGACTCACCCTTTCCAAATGTCCCTTTCCTTAAAAAAGGCGCTTGGTAAACTGTCACTTACAAAATTACAAAAATTGATGCCCATGAGATTAAAGTGGCAGACAACAGTGAGTGGCGTGGGGTATATAAGTATGTTAGAGAAGATTACATTGAGGGGCATATCAGATTGTTGAAGTGAGGGGGTTGGTGTATATCAGAGTGTTACAGTGAGGGGTGTAGCGTTTATCAGCGTGTTGCAGTGAGGTTTGTGGGGTATATCAGAGAGTTACAGTGAGGGGTGTGGGGTATATCAGAGTATAACAGTGAGAGATTTTGGGATATTTCAGAGGGTTTAAGTGAATGGCGTGTGGTATATCAGAGGGCTAAAGTGAGGTGATTGGTCTGTTACACCGAGAGCTTTGGAATATGTAAGAGAGCATTAAAGTGAGGGGTACATCAGAGTGTTACTGTGAGGAGTGTGAGGTATATCAGAATGTTACAGTGAGGGATGTGAGGCACACCGGGGTTGCTTCAGTGAGGGGTGTGGGTATATCAGTGTGTTACAGTGAAAGGAGTGGCGTGTATCAGAGTGTTACCTTGAGGAGTGTGGGTTATATCGGTGTGTTGCAGTGAGGCGTGTGTGGTGTGTATCAGAGTGTTATAGTCAGGGCAGTGGGTTTGCATCAGTGTGCTACAGTGAGGGGTGTGAGATGCTTCAGATTAAATCAATGAGCAATGTGGGCTATATCAGAGTTTTATCGTGAGGGGTGTGGTGTATATCAGAGTGTTACATTGAGGGGTGTCAGGTATATCAGAGAGTTACAGCGAGGGTAAAGGGTAATGCCAGAGAATTCTCTGCCACAGAGGGCGGTGGAGGCCAATTCATTAAATATATTCAAGAAGGAGTTGGCTATATTTCTTAATGCTAAAGGGATCAAGGGATATGGGGAGAAAGCAGGGACAGGGTACTGAATTTGGATGATCAGCCATGATCTCATTGAATGGCAGAGCAGGCTCGAGGGGCCGAATGGCCTACTCCTGCTCCTATCTTCTATGTTTCTATGTTTCTTTGCCTTCTGTGGTAGAGAATTCCATAGGTTCAGCACTCTCTGAGTGAAGAAATTCCTCCTCATCTCTGTCCTAAATGGCTTACCCCTTACCTTTAGAATGTGACCCCTGGTTGTGGACTCCCCCGCCATCGGGAACATTCTTCCTGCATCTAGCCTGGCTAGTCCTGTTAGAATTTTATAAGTTTCAATGAGATCCCCTCTCATTCTTCTAAACTCCAGCGAGTATAAGCCCAATCGACCCAATCGCTCCTTATACATTATTCCTGCCATCCCATGTATCAGTCTGGTGAATCTTCGCTGCACTTCCTCCATGGCAAGAACATCCTTACTCAGATAAATCGACCAAAACTGCAGACAATACTCAAGGTGTGGTCTCACCAAGGCCCTGTACAACTGCAGCAAGACATCCTCGCTCCTGTACTCGAATTCTCTTGCTATGAAGGCCAACAAACCATTTGCCTTCTTAACCGCCTGCTGCACCTGCATGCTTACCTTCAGCGACTGGTGCACAAGGACACCCAGGTCTCGTTGCACGTCCCCTTCTCCCAATCTATTGCCGTTCAGATAATAATCTGCCTTCCTGTTTTTGCCACCAAAGTGGATAACCTCGCATTTATCCACATTGTACTGCATCTGCCATGCATCTGCCCAATCACCCTACCTGCCCAAATCATACTGGAGATTCTCGGCATCCTCCTCGCAGCAGACATGTCCACCCAGCTTTGTGTCATCTGTAAACATGGAGATGTTGCATCTAGTTCCCTCGTCTAGATCACTAATATATTTTGTGAATAGCTGGGGTCCTACCACCGATCTCTGGGGGAGGTGGGACAAGTTGAAACCGGACAGGTTGCACCTGGGAAGGGCTGGGACGGATGTCCTAGTGGGAGTGTTTGCTAGTGCTCTGGGGAAGGGTTTAAACTAAAATGGCAGGGGGTTGGGAACCGGAGCAGGGGGACAGAGGAATGGGAAACATGGAGAAAAGCTAAAGATAGGAAGGAGAAAAGCTAAAGATAGGAAGGAGAAAAACAAAAGTGGCTGTCAGAGAAATCAACGGTTTAAAGCAAACAGGGCCACAGTAAAAAATAATCCTACTAGGTCTAAGAGCGTTAAAAAAACAAGCCTGAATGCTTTGTGTCTTAATGCGAGGAGCATTCGTAATAAGGTGGATGAATTAGCTGCACAAAAAGAGGTAAACGAATATGATTTGATTGGGATAAAGGAAACATGGCTCCAGTGTGGCCAAGGCTGGGAACTCAACATCCAGGGGTATTCAATATTCAGGAAAGATAGGCAAAAAGGAAAGTGAGGTGGGGTAGCATTGCTGGTTAACGAAGGGATTAACACCATTTTAAGGAAGGATATTAGCTCTGATGATGTGGAATCTGTATGGGTAGAACTGAGAAATATCAAGGGACGGAAAACGTTAGTGGGAGTGGTATATAGACCTCCAAACAGTATTGCAGAGATTGAGGATGGCATTAATAGGGAAATTAGAGAAGCGTGCAATAAGGGCACATCTGTCCTCATGGGTGACTTTAATCTACATATAGATTGGGCTAACCAAATTAGTAACAATACTGTGGAGGAGGAATTCCTGGAGTGTTTTCGGGATGCTTTCCTGGACCTATATGTCGAGGAACCAACCAGAGATCAGGCCATCTTAGACTGGGTATTATGGAACGAGAAAAGATTAATTAGCAATCCTGGTGTACGAGGCCCCTTGGGTCGGAGCGATCATAATATGATCGAATTCTTCATTAAGATGGAGAATGAAGTAGTTGACTCAGAGACTAGGGTCCTGAATTTAAATAAAGCCAACTATGATGGTCTGAGGCGCGAGTTTGGTAGGATTGATTGGGAAATGTCACTCAAAGTGTTGACAGAGGATAGGCAATGGCAAACATTCAAAGACCGCATGGATGAACTACAGAATTTGTTCATCCCTCGTTTGGCATAAAAATAAAGCAAAAAATGTGACTCGACTGTGGCTAACATGGCAAATTAGGGATAGCATAATATCCAAGGAGAGGACATATAAATTGGCTAGAAAAAACAGTAAACCTGAGGATTGGGAGCAGGTTAGGATTCAACATAGGAGGACAAGGGGAATAATTAAGAAGGGGAAAATAGAATATGAGAGGAAGCCTTCAGGGAACATAAAAACTTACTGTAAAAGCTTTAATTGATATGTGAAGAGAAAAAGTTTGGTGAAGTCAAGCGTCGGTCCTTGCAGTCAGAATCAGCGTAATTTATAATGGGGAACAAAGAAATTGGCAGACCTATTAAATACATGTTTTGGTTCCGTCCTCACAAAGGAGGACACAAATAACCTCCCA
The DNA here is from genome assembly GCF_052327205.1 of Somniosus microcephalus. Lineage (NCBI taxonomy): Eukaryota > Metazoa > Chordata > Chondrichthyes > Squaliformes > Somniosidae > Somniosus > Somniosus microcephalus. Next base: position 24,270,882 of record NW_028225181.1, on the reverse strand, counting down.
GAGATGTAGGGGAACATAGGGTCTGATGAAAGGGAGGAACTGAAAGAAATCAGAAATTGTAGGGAAATGGTGTTAGGGAAATTGATGGGATTGGAGGCCGATAAATCCCCAGGGCCTGATAATCTACATCCTAGGGCACTTAAGGAAGTGGCCCTAGAAACAAAAGATGCATTGCTGATCATCTTCCAACATTCGATGGAATCTGGAACAGTACCCATGGATTGGAGGGTAGCTATTGTTACCCTAATTTCAAAAAATGTGGTAGAGAGAAAACGGGGAATTACAGACCGGTAAGCCTGACATCGGTAGTGGGGAAAATGCTACAGTCCATTTTAAAATATGTAATAGCAGAGCACTTGGAAAACAATGACAGGAACGGACAAAGTCAACATGGATTTACAAAAGGTAAATTGTGCGTGACTAATTTACTGGAAATTTCTGAGGATGTAACTGGTAAAATAGATAAGGGAGAACCAGTGGATGTGGTGTACTTGGACTTTCAGAAGGCTTCCGGTAAAGTCCTGCACAAGAGATTAGCGTGTAAATTTAAGGCACATGGGATTGGGGGCAAGGTATTAACTTGGATAGAGAACTGGTTGGCAGACAGAAAGCAAAGAGTTGGAATAAACGGGTCTTTTTCCGAGTGGCAGGCAGTGACTAGTGGGGTACCACATGGATCGGTCCTTGGACCCCAGCTATTCACAATATATATTAATGATCTAGACAAGGGAACTCGATGTAATATCTCCAAATTGCAGATGAGACAAAACTGGGTGGGCGTGTGTGCTGTGAGGAGGATGTCGAGAAACTACAGGATGATTTGGACAGGTTGGGTGATTGGGCAGAAGCATAGCAGATGCAATTTAACGTGGATAAATGTGAGGTTATCCACTTTGGTGGTAAAAACAGGAAGGCAGATTATTATCTGAACGTCAATAGATTGGGAGAACGTGATGTGCAATGAGACCTGGGTGTCCTTGTGCACCAGTCGCTGAAGGTAAGCATGCAGGCGCAGCAGGCGGTTAAGAAGGCAAGTGTTTGTTTGCCTTCGTAACGAGAGGGTTTGAGTACAGGAACAAGGATGTCTTGCTGCAGTAGTAAAGGGCCTTGGTGAGACCACATCTTGATTATTGTGTGCAGCTTTGGTCACCTTATCTGAGGAAGGATGTTTTTGCCATGGAAAGAGTTCAGCGAAGATGCAGGAAGGATGTTCCCGATGGTCGGGGTGTCCAGAGCCAGAGATCACAGTCTAAGGATAAGGGGTAATCCATTTAGGGCAGAAATGAGGAGGAATTTCTTCACCCAGAGTGGTGAACATGTGGAATTCTCTACCACAGAAGGCAGTAGAGGCCAACTCATTAAATATATTCAAGAAGCAGTTGGAGACATTTCTTAAGGCTAAAGGGATCAAGGGGTATGGGGAAAAAGCAGGGACCGGGTACTGAATATGGATGATCTGCCATGATCTCATTGAATGGCGGAGCAGGCTCGAGGGGCAGAATGGCCTACTCCTGCTCCTATCTTCTATGTTTCTATGATTCCATGAAACCCACTAGTCACTGCCTACCACTCGGAAAAAGACCTGTTTTTTCCAAAACTTTGCTTCCTGTCTGCCAACCAGTTCTCTATCCAAGTCAGTACCTTACCCCCAATCCCATGTGCTTTAACTTTACACGCTAATCTCTTATGCGGGACCTTATCGAAAGCCTTTTGAAAGTCCAAATACCCCACATCCACTGATGCTCCCTTATCTATTTTACCAGTTACATCCTCAAAAAATTCCAGTAGAATAGTCATGCATGATTTATCTTTTGTAAATCAAACATAGAAACATAGAAGATAGGAGCAGGAGTAGGTCATTCGGCCCCTCGAGCCTGCTCCGCCATTCAATGTGATCATGACTGATCATCCAAATTCAGTACGCAACCCCTGCTTTCTCCCCATATCCCCTGATCCCTTTAGCATTAAGAAATATATCCAACTCCTTCTTGAATATATTTAATGTATTGGCCTCTACTGCCTTCTGTGGTAGAGAATTCCACAGGTTCACCACTCTCTGCGTTAAGAAATGCCTCCTCATTTCTGTCCTAAATGGCCGACTCCTTAACCTTAGACTGTGACCCCTGGTTCTGGACTCCCCGGCCATCGGGAAAATCCATCCTGCATTTAGTCTGTCCAGTCCTGTTAGAATTTTATAAGTTTCAATGAGATCCCCTCTCATTCTTCTAAACTCCAGCGAGTACAAGCCCAATCGACCCAATCTCTCCTCATACTTCATTCCTGCCATCCCAGGTGTCAGCCTGGTGAATCTTCGCTGAACTCCTTCCATGGCAAGAACATCTTTCCTCAGATAAGGTGACCAAAACTGCACACAATACTCAAGGTGTGGTCTCACCAAGGCCCTGTACAACTGCAGCAAGACATCCTTGTTCCTGTACTCAAACCCTCTCACTACGAAGGCCAACATATGATTTGCCTTCTTAACCACCTGCTTCACCTGCATGTTACCTTCAGCGATTGGTGGACAAGGACACCCAGGTCTCGTTGCACTTCCACTTCTCCCAATCTATTGCAATTCAGATAATAATCTGTCTTCCTGTATTTGCCACCAAAGTGGATAACCATGTTGACTTTGTCCAATCCTGTCACCGTTTTCCAAGTACTCTGCTATTACTTCTTTTATAATGGACTCCAGCATTTTCCCACTACCAATGTCAGGCTTACCAGTCTATAATTCCCCGTTTTCTCTCTACCAGCTTTTTTGAATAGAGAGGTTACATTAGCTACCACTCAATCCATGGGAACTGTTCCAGAGTATAGAATTTCGGAAGATGACCAGCAATGCATCTATTATTTCTAGGGCCATTTCCTTAAGTACTCTATGATGTAGATTATCAGGCACTGGGGATTTATCGGCCTTGTAAGGTTCGAAAATTTCTGCACAACCCCAGAACAGAAAAAAAGTCTTTTTAAAGTGATTTTTGGAACATCACAGAAGGAATTATGGAAAAGGGGTAAAAGTGTGGTTTAAAAAACAGAAGGATTCCAAGGAGTTTGATTTAAGGAAGAGATATTTGGACTGCTTTAAAGAGTTACTGGGAAAAAGGGATTTAAAATAAAAATCCCAGGAAGTTTTGGCTGGTTTAAAAGACATGTCCAGGCTTGCAAAAGGCAGCAACAGCAGTGAGGTGGGGTGGGCCACCTGAGGTTTGGATATTGGACTGTCTAAGGAATGTCAGGTTGCCCCAATTTAGGTTACGACAATGAAGCCTGTTTTCCCGCCCAAGCCAGGTATCAGGTAAACAGGACATGTCCCCAGCCATACAAAAGATAAGAACATCAGCCCCACAGTTATTATAAACAAACCACAGTCCAAAGTCAGTTTAAAAGGATTGAAAAATGTTTAGCATTTTAAGTTGATTTCATGGCAATCAGGAAACAAGTTAAAAGCCGACTAAATTTGGGTGAGCCATCCCATAAAGTCGTTAAGTCTGGATGGGCCATCCCCGAAGCTCGTTAGAGTTTTAAAGAACATTAAAAATAACGAGCCCGCCAAATTTTGACAAAAGAAACCGAGATTTGGCAGTCAGATAATCCAAACCCCAAAGTAGTACAATTGAGGCCTGCTTGTCCAGTTAAACAGTTCAGTCGAGCATGATCGAGTTCAGAAGCCAAGTTACATTCAAGGTTGAGTGCAGTACAGCTCAAGAGAGAGACCATCAATGGAGCCTCGAACGAAGAAAGAAGAAACAGAGATCGTGGCAACCAAAGGCCTAGAGAAACCAACACCAGCCAATATTAGCACCAACGAGGTAATATTGGGCCATCGCGACCAACAAGAAACCAGCTGCCGAAAAACTCACGAACCAAAGACATATTTCCAATCTGCAGGCTAGTCTGACTTACCACTGGGTAACACTTTGGACAAAAGACTCTAAATCTAGCCCTAACCGAAGAAATTTGGGTACTTACCCGGGAAGATCCAACCGAGTGACTGACCGCATCTGCAGACTCAACCAAACTGAAGACCCAATGAAGGTGCAGTCTACTACCACGTCCGAGGTACGGCAGGACCCAACTGCCACAACTAAAGAGAACCCCGAAATCTCGAACCTACAACTGTCATGAAAGTCGTTTTTGGTGAGCATTTCCTGGTCCTCTGGATTCCAGCCGAGATAGTGTAGTGGGGTTGGGAGGGTAAGGGATTTTGTATGTTGTAATTCTCCCTCGTTTATTCCGTGTATTCCCCACCTTTTAAAGTGTAAGTTTTATTGTATCGTGTATTTACCTGTCTCAAAATAAAGATCTGAATTCTTTTGACTAACCCAGGTGTCCGTTGCAAGTTTTATTATGACCGCTAAATAAGTCCAAAGTCCAGAACAAGGGAGTGGGAGCGATTCGAACCATTCAAAGGAGTCAAAGGTGAAGCTGACTGACCACGCACACACCACCCCCAACAGCCTTCAGTCCCGTCAATTTCCCCAACACCATTTCCCTACAAATAATGATTTCACAGAATCACAGAATCACAGAAACCTCACAATACAGATAGAGGCCATTTCGGCCCATCGAGCCTGCACCGACACATATCCCACCCGATCCCCATAACCCCTACACCAACACATATCCCACCCTATCCCCGTAACCCCACGTATTTAATCCCCCTAACACTAAGGGTCAATTTTTATCATAGCCAATCAACCTAACCCCGCACATATTTAGCCAATAAAAACCTATAGTTACTAACTTAACTCGTCGCTTTTCATGAACTGAATTGACAGGTTATCAATTTTATTGGCTAAATTTTGAAATGTCTGTACCGGAGCAGCCAAACGACCAGCCAAACGACCAGCCAAACGAACAGCCCCAGCCAAACGGCCAGCTACAACAGTCCCAGCAGCCGGCCTGGCTGCGAGCCCTCCGACCGCCGTACCTGGATCTAAACCCACAGGCTGCGAATTCAGCCATCGACTTTGAACACTGGCTGAGCTGCTTCGAAGCCTACCTGGGAGAATCCGGCGTGCCTCCGGTATCCAAACTAAGACTTCTGACCGCCCAGGTGAGCCCTAAAGTATTTGCACTCATCCAGGACATTGCTACATACGAGGACGCCCTCAACCTGCTAAAAGAGCAGTACCGGAGCCCTGTAAACTCAATGTACACCAGGCATCTCCTAAGATCCCGCTCGCAACAGCCAGGAGAGTCGGTTGATGATTTCTTACGGGCGCTACAAATACTCGGCAGGGACTGTGACTTTAAAGCTGTAACAGCTGCAGAACATACAGATGGAAATATCCGCGATGCCTTCGTGAAAGGCCTTCGGTCAGACTACTCACAGCAAAGACTGCTGGAATCAAAGGACCTCGACCTGAAAACAGCTGCTATCCTCGCTCGCTCCTTGGAAGTGGCCCATCGGGACCTCGAGGCGTACTCCAGGTACTGTGCTGCACGACCCTGGGACTTGGGCCCGACTCCGGCTGCAATACCCCTCGCACCGCCACCCCTGGGGCCTACCACAGCGTCGGTGTCCCGGAACCGATCGGGACCGCCACCCCCGGTACCGGCTGCGACATCTGAGCCCCGTGATCAGGACGCCGGCTGCTTCTTCTGTGGCCAGGCAAAACACCCGAGGGCGCGCTGCCCTGCAAGAAACGCGACCTGCTCCGACTGCCACAAGAAAGGCCACTTCACGAAGGCCTGCAGGGGGAAAGCCGCAGATGCCAGCAGTGCCTCATGCGAGTTGTGGGGGCGGCCATCTTTCATCAAGGCCACAGATGCCAGCATCACCTTGTGTGAGTCGTGGAGGTGGCCATCTTTGATCAAGGCCTCCGACGCCGGCAGTGCCTCATGTGAGTTGTGGGGGCGGCCATCTTCTCCGCCATTTTGTTCAACGTCGTGGGCGCCGCCATTTTGTTCACCACACTCGACCGCCACCTTGTCTCCAAACCCGACCACCGCCTCACCCGCAGACTACAGCAGCTCGCTCAGCCATACACTAGCATCTGTCACACTTGACCAAGCTCGCCCGCATCACCTGTCCAAGTCCATGATGGACATCAAAGTAAACGGCCACGCCACGACCTGCCTGTTCGACAGCGGAAGCACGGAGAGCTTCATCCATCCAGACACAGTGAGCCGCTACTCCCTCACTATCCGGCCAACGCGCAATCGGATCTCAATGGCGTCGAGGTCCCATTCAACAGACATCAGCGGCTACTGTGTTGTGACCCTGTCGGTTAGGGTCACGGAGTATAAAAATTTTAAACTTCTCCTCCTGCCCCAGCTCTGTGCTGCCATCCTACTAGGGCGGGATTTCCAATGCCACCTCCAAAGTATCACCCTGGCATACGGTGGATCCCTCCCCCCCTCACGGTCTACAACCAGCAATTCCTAAAACGCCCACCGCTTACCACCTGCGGCCTCTCCACCCTCAAAGTCCCGCCCCCTCCCTGTTCGCTAACCTCACCCACGACTGTAAACCCGTCGCTACCAAGAGCAGGCGGTACAGCGCCGGGGACAGAGCTTTTATTAGCTCCGAGTTGCAGTGACTCCTGAAGGAGGGCATCATCGAGGGAAGCAACAGCCCCTGGCGTGCCTAGGTCGTAGTCGTGAAGACCGGCGATAAACACCGCCTGGTCATCGACTACAGCCAAACCATAAACCGGTACACCCAGCTGGACGCATACCCCCTTCCCCGCATAGCTGATATGATCAATCAGATTGCACAGTGCCGGGTATTCTCTACCATCGACCTTAAGTCGGCCTATCACCAACTCCCTATCCGCCCTGAGGACCACCAGTATACCACCTTCGAGGCGAATGGCCACCTCTACCACTTCCTTAGGGTTCCCTTCGGCGTCACCAACGGGGTTTCCGTCTTCCAAAGGGAGATGGACCGGATGGTTGACCAGAACGGGTTGCATGCCACGTTCCCTTATCTAGATAACGTCACCATCTGCGACCGCGACCGGCAGGACCATGATGTTAATCTGGAGAAATGCCTCCGTACGACCCAACGGCTGAACCTCACCTACAATAAGGAGAAATGTGTGTTTAACACCTCGCGCCTTGCCATCCTCGGCTGCATAGTAGAGAACGGAGTCATCGGCCCCGACCCCGAAAGAATGCGCCCCCTCATGGAGTTTCCCCTCCCCCACTGTCCAAAGGCGCTGAAGAGAAGCCTGGGGCTCTTCGCTTACTATGCCCAATGGGTGCCCAATTATGCGGACAAAGCCAGACCCCTCATGAAGTCCACCTCCTTCCCCCTGACAGCAGAAGCATGCGCAGCCTTCTCCCTCATAAAGGGAGACATTGCTAAGGTCACAATGCACGCGGTGGATGAGTCTATCCCTTTCCAAGTGGAGAGCGATGCATCTGACTTCGCCCTAGCTGCAACCCTTAACCAGGCGGGGAGACCTGTGGCCTTCTTCTCAAGGACCCTCCAGGGCCCTGAGATCCGACACTCTTCTGTCGAGAAGGAGGCCCAGGCGATCGTGGAGGCAGTACGATGCTGGAGGCATTACCTGGCAGGCAAACGATTTACCCTCCTCACCGACCAGCGTTCGGTCGCTTTTATGTTTAATAACAAGCTGAGGGGCAAAATCAAGAACGACAAGATCTTGAGGTGGAGAATTGAGCTCTCCACCTACGATTACGATATCTTGTACCGGCCTGGCAAACTGAACGAACCCCCAGATGCTCTATCACGAAGTACATGCACCAACGCGCAAATTGATAGACTGCAGACCCTCCACAACGGCCTCTGCCACCCCGGGGTCACCAGACTTTACTCTTCATTAAGGCCCGCAACCTGCCCTACTCCATCGAGGAGGTCAGGACCATGACCAGGAACTGCCAAACCTGTGCCGAATGCAAACCGCATTTCTTTAGGCTGGACAGAGCAAGCCTGATCAAGGCCACCCGCCCCTTCGAGCGTTTGAGCATCGATTTTAAATGGCCCCTCCCGTCCTCTGACCGTAATGTGTACTTCCTCAACATTATTGACGAGTACTCCCGTTTCCCCTTTGCCTTCCCCTGCCCAGACATGACCAGTACCACGGTCATCAAATGCCTGAATGACCTCTTCGCCTTGTTCGGGTTCCCGAACTATATACATAGCGAACGGGGCTCATCCTTCATGAGCGAGGAACTTCGCCAGTTCCTACTAGCGAGAGGCATTGCTGCAAGCACGACCACCAGCTACAACCCCGAGGGAAAGGCCAGGTGGAAAGAGAGAACGCGACAGTCTGGAAGGCCGTTCTCTTAGCCTTAAAGTCTAAGGGCCTCCCAACCTCTCGCTGGCAGGAAGTCCTCCCGGCAGCATTGCATTCCATCCAGTCACTGCTTTGCACTGCCATTAACGCCACCCCCCATGAACGAATGTTTGTTTTCCCCAGGAAGTCGACTACGGGAACCTCGCTACCAACATGGCTGGCTTCTCCGGGGCCCGTCTTGCTGCGGAAGCACGTGAGGGCCCATAAAAAGGATCCCCTGGTTGAAAGGGTGGACCTCCTGCACGCCAACCCCAAGTACGCCTATGTGGCATACCCAGACGGGCGGGAGGACACAGTCTCCCATGAGACCTCGCACCCTCGGGCACCCCTGAGACACCACCATTACCCCCCACCACGCCCCCAAATCCAGCCCCGGTAGACGGCATGCCGGAACCCCATGAGCCTTCGCCGACCACGCAGACACCAGCCTTAATTTCGAATACTACACCTCCGCCGCCGCTGCTGCGCCGATCAGAAAGGCTTACGAGGCCTCCGGATAGGCTGACATACTCGAACTGGTAGTACACTTCACCCCGCCGGACTCAAATTTAAACAAGGGGTGAATGTGGTAAACCACTTTAATCATTCACTATCGTTACAATATGGTTATCACTGTTTATATCGTTACACTATGGTTATCACTGTTTACACTGTTGTATCACTACACAAGGTTACCTCTTGCCACGCTGTTATACCTGGGCTGACCACAGCTGACTGTGCCCATGGCTCCGCCTGCTTGCCCAGGTATAAAGGTGGTCGACTGGCTGGTATTCCTCCTTGTTGGATCCGATCACTCACGAGGGTGGGCTCTGTTATTTAGCCAATAAAAACCTATAGTTACTAACTTAACTCGTCGCTTTTCATGAACTGAATTGATAGGTATATCACAGCCAACTTTCAGGGACACAGAACAAAGCCTGGTTTACAGAATCCCTAGATTCCAGCTTTAAATTTGCAGCTTTTCTATTGGGACGAGTTGAAGCTGAGGTTATTGCTGCTTTCTGTTACCTGGCAGCCAAGGGTTTACCTAGACCAGGCAGGATGGTCGGTGAGCAGTGAGTTAGAGGGGTAGCTGCGCTGGGAGACAGATGGAAATCTGGCTTAGAGAAGGTGGAAAGCTTCCAGCTTTCATTTGGGGGATTTTCTACCAAGGCGGAGAGTGAGTCTGAGGTTATTGGTGCTTCGGTGGGTACAAGCTGCTGCGTAACAATAAACATCTATCTGTCACTCAGGTGCCATCTCTGCACACACTGACACATGTGAACGTCACACAGTCCTGGAGCAGTACTGGAGGAGCTCAGACTGCAGTGGAACTGTGATAACAATCTTGACTGTGGATGGTATAGATTTAATAGGAAACATAAAGGGTCAATTTAAGATTTATTAGTCCGTAAGCGAGGAGTAAATATACAAAAGAGAACAGGTGTAAGTGTAGGAAGGGGAACTGCAGGGAGACCGGGCTCATCAGCAAGAACAGTGGGGTAGGAAGTAGATACAGGAAAAAAGGAAGAGCTGGACTCCACAGAGAGAAATAGGAAGAATAAAGTGAGATACCCGTGATAGAGGGGATCATAGAATGGTGACATGCATTATAGGGAGATACCCAGGATAGAGGGGAACATAGAATGGGGAGAGAGTAAATTGAGACACCCGGGATAGATGGGAATATAGAATGGGGACAGAGAGAAAGGGGAGATACCCGGGATAGAGGGGAACATAGAATGGGGACAGATTGTAAAGGGAGATACCCGGGTTAGAGGGGATTATTTGGAACGGTGACAGAGTAAAGGGAGATACCTGGGATAGAGTGGAAAATAGAACGGTGACAGAGAGTAAAGGGAGATACCCGGGATAGATGGGAATATAGAACGGGAACAGAGAGTAATGGGAGATACCCGGGGTAGTGGGGAATATATAACAGAGACAGAGATTAAAGTGAGATACACGGGATAGTGGGGAATATATAAAAGGGACAGAGAGTAAAGAGTGAAACCCGGGATAGAGGGGAATATAGAACGGGGACAGAGAGTAAGGGGAGATACCCGGGATAGTGGGGAATATAGAACGGGGACATACAGTAAAGGGAGATTCCCGGGAGAGAGGGGAATATAGAACGGGGACAGGGAGTAAAATGAGATACGCGGGATAGAGGGGAATATAGAAAGAGTCAGAGAATAAAGGGAGATACCCGGGATAGATGGGAATATACAATGGGGGCAGAGAGTAAAGGGAGATACCCGGGATGGAAGGGATTATAGAATGGTGACAGGGAGTAAGGGGAGATACCCGGTATAGAGTTGGATATAGAACGGGGGCAGAGAGAAAAGGGAGATACCCGGGATAGAGGGGGATATAGAACGGGGACCGAGAATAAAGTGAGATACCCGGGATACAGGGGAATATTGAATGGGGACAGAGAGTAAAGGGAGATACCCGGGATAGAGGGGAATATAGAATGGGGACAGAGAGTAAAGGTTGATACCCGGGATAGAGGGGGATATAGAACTTGGACACAGAATAAAGTGAGATACACGGGATAGAGCGGAATATAGAATGGGGGCAGAGAGTAAAGGGAGGTTCCCAGGATGGAAGGGATTATAGAACGGTGACAGAGAGTAACGGGAGATACCCGGGATAGAGGGGAATATAGAACGGGGACAGAGAGTAAAGGTTGAAACCCGGGATAGACGGGGATATAGAACTGGGACACAGAATAAAGTGAGATACCCGAGTTAGAGCGGAATATAGAAAGGGGGCAGAGTGTAAAGGGTGATACCCAGGAAAGAGGGGAATATAGAACGGGGACCGAGAGTAAAGGGAGATACCCAGGATAGAGGGGAATATAGAACGGGGACAGAGGGTAAAGGGAGATACCCGGGATAGATTGGAATATAAGACGTGGACAGAGATTAAAGGGAGATACCCGGGACAGAGGGAAATATAGAACAGGCACAGAGAGTAAATGGTGATACCCAGGATAGACGGGAATAAAGATTGGGGCAGATAGTACAGGGAGATATCCAGGAGAGAGGGAAATATAGAACGGGCACAGAGAGTAAAGGGAGATACCCGGGATAGAGGGGAATGTAGAACGGGGACAGAAAGTAAAGGGAGATATCCAGGATAGAGGGGAATATAGAGTGGGCACAGAGAGTAAAGGGAGATAACCGGGATAGAGGGGAATGTAGAATGGAACAGGGAGTTAAGTGAGATACCCAGGATAGAGGGGAATATAGAACTAGCACAGAGAGTAAAGGGAGATACCCGGGATAGAGGGGAATATAGAACGAGGGCGGGGAGTAAAGGGAGATACACGGGATAGAGGGGAATATAGAACGGGGACAGAGAGTAAAGAGAGATACCCGGGATAGAGGGGAATATAGAACGTGGACAGAGCGTAAAGGGAGTTACCCGGGACAGAGTGGAATGTAGAACATGGACAGAGAGTAAAGGGTGATACCCGGGACAGAGGGGAATATAGAACGTGGACAGAGAGTAAAGGTAGATACCCGGGATAGAGGGGAATATAGAACGGGGACAGAGAGTAAAGGGAGATACCCGGGATAGAGGGGAATATAGAACGGGGACAGAGAGTAAAGGGAGATACCCGGGATAGAGGGGAATATAGAACGGGGACAGAGAGTAAAGGGAGATACCCGGGATAGAGGGGAATATAGAACGGGGACAGAGAGTAAAGGGAGATACCCGGGAAAGAGGGGAATATAGAACGGGGACCGAGAGTAAAGGGAGATATCCAGGACAGAGGGGAATATAGAATGGGGACAGAGGGTAAAGGGAGATATCCGGGAAAGAGGGGAATATAGAACGGGGACCGAGAGTAAAGGGAGATACCCAGGTTAGAGAGGAATATAGAACGGGGACAGAGGGTAAAGGGAGATACCCGGGATAGAGTGGAAAATAAGACGTGGACAGAGAGTAAAGGGAGATACCGGGGATAGAGGGAAATATAGAACAGGCACAGCGAGTAATGGGAGATACCCGGGATAGAGGGGAATAAAGATCGGGGAAGATAGTACAGGGAGATATCCGGGAGAGAGGGAAATATAGAACGGGCACAGAGAGTAAAGGGAGATACCCGGGATAGAGGGAAATATAGAACTGGGACAGAGAGTAAAGGAAGATACCTGGGATAGACGGAAATATAGAATGGGGACAGAGAGTAAAGGGAGATACCCGGGATAGAGGGGAATATAGAACGGGGACAGAGAGTAAAGGGAGATACCCGGGATAGAGGGGAATATAGAACGGGGACAGAGAGTAAAGGGAGATACCAGGGATAGTGGGGAGTATAGAACGGGGACAGAGAGTAAAGGGAGATACCTGGGATAGAGGGGAATATAGAACGGGGACAGAGAGTAAAGGGAGATACCCGGGATAGAGGGGAATGTAGAAAGGAACAGGGAGCAAAGGGAGATACCCGGGATAGAGGGGAATATAGAACTGGCACAAAGAGTAAAGGGAGATACCCAGGATAGAGGGGAATATAGAACAGGGACAGAGGGTAAAGGGAGATACCCGGGATAGAGGGGAATATAGAACGGGGACAGAGAGTAAAGGGAGATACCTGGGATAGAGGGAAATATAGAACTGGGACAGAGAGTAAAGGAAGATACCCGGGATAGAGGGAAATATAGAATGGGGACAGAGAGTAAATGGAGATACCCGGGATAGAGGGGAATATAGAACGGGGACAGAGAGTAAAGGGAGATACCCGGGATAGAGGGGAATATAGAACGGGGACAGAGAGTAAAGGGAGATACCAGGGATAGTGGGGAGTATAGAACGGGGACAGAGAGTAAAGAGAGATACCTGGGATAGAGGGGAATATAGAACGGGGACAGAGAGTAAAGGGAGATACCCGGGATAGAGCGGAATGTAGAAAGGAACAGGGAGCAAAGGGAGATACCCGGGATAGAGGGGAATATAGAACTGGCACAAAGAGTAAAGGGAGATACCCAGGATAGAGGGGAATATAGAACAGGGACAGAGGGTAAAGGGAGATACCCGGGATAGAGGGGAATATAGAACGGGGACAGAGAGTAAAGGGAGATACCCGGGATAGAGGGGAATATAGAACAGGGACAGAGAGTAAAGGAAGATACCCGGGATAGAGTGTAATATAGATCGGGGACAAAGAATAAATGGAGATACCCGGGATAGAGGAGAATATAGAACGGGGACAGAGAATAAAGGGAGATACCCGGGATAGAGGGGAATATAGAATGGGGCTCAGAGTAATGGGAGATACACGGGATAGATTGGAATACAGAATGGGGACAGGGAGTAAAGGCAGATACCTGGGATAGAGGAGAATATAGAACGGGGACAGAGAATAAAGGGAGATACCCGGGATAGAGGGGAATATAGAATGGGGCTCAGAGTAATGGGAGATACACGGGATAGATTGGAATACAGATTGGGGACAGGGAGTAAAGGGAGATACCCGGGATAGAGGGGAATATAGAACGGGGACAGAGAGTAAAGGGAGATACCCGGGATAGTGGGGAATATAGAACGGTGACACAGAGTAAAGGGAGATACCCGGGATAGAGGGGAATATAGAACAGGCACAGAGAGTAAAGGTTGATACCCGGGATAGAGTGGAATATAGAACGGGGGCAGAGAGTAAAGGGAGATATCCGGGAGAGTGGGGAATACAGAACGGGGACAGAGAGTAAAGGGAGATACCCGGAATAGAGGGGAATATAGAACGGGGACAGAGAGTAAAGGGAGATACCCGGGATAGAGGGGAATATAGAACGGGGACAGAGAGTAAAGGGAGATACCCGGGATAGAGTGGAATATAGAATGGGGATAGAGAGTAAAGGGAGATATCCGGAATAGACGGGAATATAGAACGGGGACAGGGAGTAAAGGGAGATACCCGGGAAGAAGGGGATATTGAACTGGCATAGAGGGTAAAGGGAGATATCCGGGTTAGTGGCGAATATAGAACGGGGACAGAGAGTAAAGGAAGATACCCGAGATAAAGGGGAATATAGAACGGGGACAGAGATTAAAGGGAGATGCCCGGGATAGAGAGGAATATAGAACGGGGACAGAGAGTAATGGGAGATACACGGGAGAGAAGGTAATATAGACCGGGACAGAGAATAAAGGGAGCTACCCGGAATAGAGGGGAACATAGAACGGGACAGAGAGTAAAGGGAGATACCCGGGATAGAGGGGAATATAGAACGGGGACAGAGAGTAAAGGGAGAAACCCGGGATAGAGGGGAATATAGAACGGGGACAGGGTGTAAAGGGAGATACCCGGGATAGAGGGGAATATAGAATGGGGACAGGGTGTAAAGGGAGACACCCGGGATAGAGGGGAATATAGAGCGGGGACAGGGAGTAAAGGGAGATACCCGGGATAGAAGGGAATATAGAACGGGGACAGAGAGTAATGGGAGATACCCGGGATAGAGGGGAATATAGAATGGGAACAGGGAGTAAAGGGAGATACCCGGGATAGAGGGGAATATAGAACGGGGACAGGGTGTAAAGGGAGATACCCGGGATAGAGGGGAATATAGAACGGGGACAGGGTGTAAAGGGAGATACCCGGGACAGAGGGGAATATAGAACGGGGACAGAGAGTCAATGTGGATACCCGGGATAGTGGGGAATAAAAAACGGGGACAGAGAGTAAAGGGACATACCCGGGATAGAGGGGAATATAGAACGGTTACAGAGAGTAAAGGGAGATACCCGGGATAGAGGGGAATATAGAACGGGGACAGAGAGTAAAGGGAGATACCCGGGATAGAGGGGAATATAGAGCGGGGACAGGGAGTAAAGGGAGATACCCGGGATTGATGGGAATATAGAACGGGGACAGAGATTAAAGGGAGATACCCGGGATAGAGGGGAATATAGAATGGGGACAGGGAGTAAAGGGAGATACCCAGGATAGAGGGGAATATAGAACAGGGACAGGGTGTAAAGGGAGATACCCGGGATAGAGGGGAATATAGAACGGGGACAGGGTGTAAAGGGAGATACACGGGATAGAGTGGAATATAGAATGGGGACAGAGAGAAAAGGGAGATACCCGGGATAGAGGGGAATACAGAACGGTGACAGAGAGTAAAGGGAGATACCCGGGAGAGAGGGTAAAATAGACCGGGACAGAGAATAAAGGGAGCTACCTGCAATAGAGGGGAACATAGAACGGGACAGAGAGTAAAGGGAGATACTCGGGATAGAGGGGAATATAGAACGGGACAGAGAGTAAAGGGAGATACCCGGGATAGAGGGGAATATAGAACGGGGACAGAGAGTAAAGGGAGAAACCCGGGATAGAGGGGAATATAGAACGGGGACAGAGTGTAAAGGGAGATACCCGGGATAGAGGGGAATATAGAACGGGGACAGGGTGTAAAGCGAGATACCCGGGATAGAGGGGAATATAGAGCGGGGACAGGGAGTAAAGGGAGATAGCCGGGATAGAAGGGAATATAGAACGGGGACAGAGAGTAATCGGAGATACCCGGGATAGAGGGGAATATAGAATGGGGACAGGGAGTAAAGGGAGATACCCGGGATAGAGGGGAATATAGAACGGGGACAGGGTGTAAAGGGAGATACCCGGGATAGAGGGGAATATAGAACGGGGACAGGGTGTAAAGGGAGATACCCGGGATAGAGGGGAATATAGAACGGGGACAGAGATTCAATGTAAATACCCGGGATAGTGGGGAATAAAAAATGGGGACAGAGAGTAAAGTGACATACCCGGGATAGAGGGGAATATAGAACGGGGACAGAGATTAAAGGGAGATACCCGGGTTGGAGGGGAATATAGAACGGGGACAGAGAGTAAAGGGAGATACCCGGGATAGAGGGGAATATAGAACGGGGACAGGGAGTAAAGGGAGATACCCGGGATAGATGGGAATATAGAACGGGGACAGAGAGTAAAGGGAGATACGCGGGATAGAGGGGAATATAGAATGGGGACAGGGAGTAAAGGGAGATACCCAGGATAGAGGGGAATATAGAACAGGGACAGGTTGTAAAGGGAGATACCCGGGATAGAGGGGAATATAGAACGTGGACAGGGTGTAAAGGGAGATACATGGGATAGAGTGGAATATAGAACGGGGACAGAGAGTAAAGGGAGATACCCGGGATAGAGGGGAATATAGAACGGTGACAGAGAGTAAAGGGAGATACCCGGGAGAGAGGGTAAAATAGACCGGGACAGAGAATAAAGGGAGCTACCCGCAATAGAGGGGAACATAGAACGGGACAGAGAATAAAGGGAGATACCCGGGATAGAGGGGAATATAGAACGGGGACAGAGAGTAAAGGGAGAAACCCGGGATAGAGTTGAATATAGAATGGGGACAAGGTGTAAAGGGAGATACCCGGGATAGAGGGGAATATAGAACGGGGACAGGGTGTAAAGGGAGATACCCGGGATAGAGGGGAATATAGAGCGGGGACAGGGAGTAAAGGGAGATACCCGGGATAGAAGGGAATATAGAACGGGGACAGAGAATAATGGGAGATACCCGGGATAGAGGGGAATATAGAATGGGGACAGGGAGTAAAGGGAGATACCCGGGATAGAGGGGAATATAGAACGGGGACAGGGTGTAAAGGGAGATACCCGGGATAGAGTGGAACATAGAACGGGGACAGGGTGTAAAGGGAGATACCTGGGATAGAGGGGAATATAGAACGGGGACAGAGAGTCAATGTAGATACCCGGGATAGTGGGGAATAAAAAACGGGGACAGAGAGTAAAGGGAGATACCCGGGATAGAAGGGAATATAGAACGGGGACAGAGAGTAAAGGGAGATACCCGGGATAGAGGGGCATATAGAACGGGGACAGAGAGTAAAGGGAGATACCCGGGATAGAGGGGAATATAGAGCGGGGACAGGGAGTAAAGGGAGATACCCGGGATAGATGGGAATATAGAAAGGGGACAGAGAGTAAAGGGAGATACCCGGGATAGAGGGGAATATAGAATGGGGACAGGGAGTAAAGGGAGATACCCAGGATAGAGGGGAATATAGAACGGGGACAGGGTGTAAAGGGAGATACCCGGGATAGAGGGGAATATAGAACGGGGACAGGGTGTAAAGAGAGATACCCGGGATAGAGTGGAATATAGAACGGGGACAGAGAGTAAAGGGAGATATCCGGGATAGAGGGGAATATAGAACGGTGACAGAGAGTAAAGGGAGATACCCGGGATAGAGGGGAATATAGAACTGTGACAGAGAGTAAAGGGAGATGCCCGGGATAGTGGGGAATATAGAACGGGGACAGAGAGTAAAGGGAGATACCCGCGATAGTGGGGAATATAGAACGGGGACAGAGAGTAAAGGGAGATACCCGGGATAAAGGGGAATATAGAACGGGGACAGAGAGTAAAGGGAGATACCCGGGATAGAGGGGAATATAGAACGGGGACAGAGAGTAAAGGGAGTTACCCGGGATCGAGAGGAATATAGAACGGGAACAGAGAGTAAGGGGAGATACCCGGGATAGAGGGGAATATAGAACGGGGACAGAGAGTAAAGGGAGATACCCGGGATAGAGGGGAATATAGAACGGGGACAGAGAGTAAAGGGAGATACCCGGGATAGAGGGGAATATAGAATGGGGACAGAGAGTAAAGGGAGATACCTGGGATAGAGGGGATTATAGAATGGGAATAGAGAGTAAAGGGAGATACCTGGGATAGAGGGAAATATAGAACGGGGACAGAGAGTAAAGGGAGATACCCAGGATAGAGGGGAATATAGAACGGGGACAGAGAGTAATGGGAGATATCCGGGATAGAGGGGAATATAGAACGGGGACAGAGAGTAAAGGGAGATACCCGGGATAGTGGGGAATATAGGACGGGGACAGAGAGTAAAGGGTGATACCCGGGATAGCGGGAAATATAGAACGGGGACAGAGAGTAAAGGGAGATACCCGGGATAGAGGGGAATATAGAACGGTGACAGAGAGTAAAGGGAGATACCCGGGATAGAGGGGAATATAGAACGGGGACAGAGAGTAAAGGGAGATACCCGGGATAGAGGGTAATATAGAATGGGGACAGAGAGTAAAGGGAGATACCCGGGATAGAGGGGAATATAGAACGAGGACAGAGAGTAAAGGGAGATTCCCGGGATTGAGGGGAATATAGAACGGGGACGGAGAGTAAAGGGAGATACCCGGGATAGAGGGGAATATAGAACGGGGACAGAGAGTAAAGGGAGATACCCGGGATAGAGGGGAATATAGAACGGGGACAGAGAGTAAAGGGAGATACCCGGGATAGAGGGGAATATAGAACGGGGACAGAGAGTAAAGGGAGATACCTGGGATAGAGGGGAATATAGAACGGGGACAGAGAGTAAAGGGAGATACCCGGGATAGAGGGGAATATAGAACGGGGACAGAGAGTAAAGGTTGATACCCGGGATAGAGTGCAATATAGAACGGGGGCAGAGAGTAAAGGGAGATATCCGGGAGAGTGGGGAATACAGAACGGGGACAGAGAGTAAAGGGAGATACCCGGAATAGAGGGGAATATAGAACGGGGACAGAGAGTAAAGGGAGATATCCGGAATAGACGGGAATATAGAACGGGGACAGGGAGTAAAGGGAGATACCCGGGAAGAAGGGGATATTGAACTGGCATAGAGAGTAAAGGGAGATACCCGGGATAGAGGGGAATATAGAACGGGGACAGAGAGTAAAGGGAGATATCCGGGTTAGTGGGGAATATAGAACGGGGACAGAGAGTAAAGGGAGATACCCGGGATAGAGGGGAATATAGAACGGGGACAGAGATTAAAGGGAGATGCCCGGGATAGAGAGGAATATAGAACGGGGACAGAGAGTAATGGGAGATACACGGGAGAGAGGGTAATATAGACCGGGACAGAGAATGAAGGGAGATACCCGGGATAGAGGGGAACATAGAACGGGACAGAGAGTAATGGGAGATACCCGGGATAGAGGGGAATATAGAGCGGTGACAGGGAGTAAAGGGATATAGCTGGGATAGATGGGAATAAAGAATGGGGACAGAGAGTAATGGGAGATACCCGGGATAGAGGGGAATATAGAATGGGGACAGGGAGTAAAGGGAGATACCCGGGATAGAGGGGAATATAGAATGGGGACAGGGTGTAAAGGGAGATACCCGGGATAGAGGGGAATATAGAACGGGGACAGAGAGTAAAGGGAGATACCCGGGATAGTGGGGAATATAGAACGGGGACAGAGATTAATGGGAGATACCCAGGATAGAGGGGAATATAGAACGGGGACAGTGAGTAAAGGGAGATACCCGGGATAGTGGGGAATATAGAACGGGGACAGAGAGTAAAGGGAGATACCCGGGATAGAGGGGAATATAGAACAGGGACAGAGAGTCAATGTCGATACCCGGGATAGTGGGGAATATAGAATGGGGACAGAGAGTAAAGGGAGATAACCGGGATAGAGGGGAATATAGAGCGGGGACAGGGAGTAAAGGGAGATACCCGGGATAGATGGGAATATGGAACGGGGACAGAGAGTAAAGGGAGATACCCGGGATAGAGGGGAATATAGAATGGGGACAGGGAGTAAAGGGAGATACCCGGGATAGAGGGGAATATAAAGCGGGGACAGGGTGTAAAGGGAGATACCCGGGATAGAGGGGAATATAGAACGGGGACAGGGTGTAAAGGGAGATACCCGGGATAGAGTGGAATATAGAACGGGGACAGAGAGTAAAGGGAGATACCCGGGATAGAGGGGAATATAGAACGGGGACAGAGAGTAAAGGGAGATACCCTGGGATAGAGGGGAATATAGAACGGTGACAGAGAGTAAAGGGAGATACCCGGGATAGTGGGGAATATAGAACGGGGACAGAGAGTAAAGGAAGATCCCCGGGATAGTGGGGAACATAGAACGGGGACAGAGAGTAAAGGGAGATAACCGGGATAGAGGGGAATATCGAACGGGGGCAGAGAGTAAAGGGAGATACCCGGGATAGAGGGGAATATAGAACGGGGACAGAGAGTAAAGGGAGATACCCGGGATAGAGGGAAATATAGAACGGGGACAGAGAGTAAAGGGGGATACCCGGGATAGAGGGGAATATAGAACGGGGACAGAGAGTAAAGGGAGATACCCGGGATAGAGGGGAATATAGAACGGGGACAGAGAGTAAAGGGAGATACCCGGGATAGAGGGGAATATAGAACGGGGACAGAGAGTAAAGGGAGAGACCCGGGATAGAGGGGAATATAGAACGGGGACAGAGAGTAAAGAGAGATACCCGAGATAGAGGGGAATATAGAATGGGGGCAGAGAGTAAAGGGAGATACCCGGGATAGAGGGGAATATAGAACGGGGACAGAGAGTAAAGGGAGATACCCGGGATAGAGTGGAATATAGAACGGTGACAGTGAGTAAAGGGAGATACCCGGGATAGAGGGGAATATAGAACGGGGACAGAGAATAAAGGGAGATACCCGGGATAGAGTGGAATATAGAACGGTGACAGTGAGTAAAGGGAGATTCCCGGGATAGAGGGGAATATAGAACGGGGACAGAGTGTAAAGGGAGATACCCGGGATAAAGGGGAATATAGAATGTGGACAGAGAGTAAAGGGAGATACCCGGGATAGAGGGGAATATAAAACGGGGACAGAGAGTAAAGGGAGATACCCGGGATAGAGGGGAAATATAGAACGGTGACAGAGAGTAAAGGGAGATACACGGGATAGAGGGGAATATAGAATCGGGACAGAGAGTAAAGGGAGATACCTGGGATAGTGGGGAATATAGAATGGGGACAGAGAGTAAAGGGAGATACCCGGGATAGAGGGGAATATAGAACGGGGACAGAGAGTAAAGGGAGATACCCGGGATAGAGGGGAATATAGAACAGGGACAGAGAGTAAAGGGAGATACCCGGGATGGAGGGGAATATAGAACGGGTACCGAGAGTAATGGGAGATACCCGGGATAGAGGGGAATATAGAACGGGGCCAGAGAGTATAGGGAGATACCCGGGATACTGGGGAATATAGGAAGGGGACAGAGAGTAAAGGGTGATACCTGGGAGAGCGGGAAATATAGAACGGGGACAGAGAGTAAAGGGAGCTACCCGGGATAGAGGGGAATATAGAATGGGGACAGAGAGGAAAGGGAGATACCCGGGATAGAGGGGAATATAGAACAGGGACAGAGAGTAATGGGAGATACCCGGGATAGAGGGGAATATAGAACGGGGACAGAGAGTAAAGGGAGATACCCGGGATAGAGGGGAATATAGAACGGGGACAGAGAGTAAGGGGAGATAGCCGGGATAGAGGGGAGTATAGAACGGGGACAGAGAGTAAAGGGAGATACCTGGGATAGTGGGGAATATAGAACGGGGACAGAGAGAAAAGGGAGATACCCGTGATAGAGTGGAATATAGAACGGGGACAGAGAGCAAAGGGAGATACCCGGGATAGAGGGGAATATAGAACGGGGACAGAGAGTAAAGGGAGATACCCGGGATAGAGGGGAATATAGAACGGGGACAGTGAGTAAATGGAGATACCCGGGATAGAGGGGAATATAGAACGGGGACAGAGAGTAAAGGGAGATACTCGGGATAGAGGGAATATAGAACGGGGACAGAGAGTAAAGGGAGATACCCGGGATAGAGGGGAATATAGAACGGGGACAGAGAGTAAAGGGAGGTACCCGGGACAGAGGGGAATATAGAACGGGGACAGAGAGTAAAGGGAGATACCCGGGATAGAGGGGAATATAGAACGGTGACAGAGAGTAAAGGGAGATACCCGGGAGAGAGGGGAATATAGAACGGGGACAGAGAGTAAAGGGAGACACCCGGGATAGAGGGGAATATAGAACGGGGACAGAGAGTAAAGGGAGATACCCGGGATAGAGGGGAATATAGAACAGGGACAGAGAGTAAAGGGAGATACCCGGGATAGAGGGGAATATAGAACGGGGACAGAGATTAAAGGGAGATACCCGGGATAGAGGGGAACATAGAACGGGGACAGAGAGTAAAGGGAGACACCCGGGATAGGGGGGAATATAGAACGGGGACAGAGAGTAAAGGGAGATACCCGGGATAGAGGGGAATATAGAACGGGGACAGAGAGTAAAGAGAGATACCCGGGATAGAGGGGAATATAGAACGGGAAAAGAGAGTAAAGGGAGATACCCGGGATAGAGGGGAATATAGAACAGGGACAGAGAGTAAAGAGAGATGCCCGGGATAGAGGGGAATGTAGAACGGGGACAGAGAGTAAAGAGAGATACCCGGGATAGAGGGGAATGTAGAACAGGGACAGAGAGTAAAGGGAGATACCCGGGATAGAGGGGAATATAGAACGGGGACAGAGCGAAAAGGGAGATACCCGGGATAGAGGGGAATATACAACGGGGACAGAGAGTCAAGGGAGATACCCGGGATAGAGGGGAATATAGAACGGGGACAGAGAGTAAAGGGAGATACCCGGGATAGAGGGGAATATAGAACGGGGACAGAGAGTAAAGGGAGATACCCGGGATAGAGTGGAATATAGAACGGGGACAGAGAGTAAAGGGAGATACCCGGGATAGAGGGGAATATAGAACGGGGACAGAGCGAAAAGGGAGATACCCGGGATAGAGGGGAATATACAACGGGGACAGAGAGTCAAGGGAGATACCCGGGATAGAGGGGAATATAGAACGGGGACAGAGAGTAAAGGGAGATACCCGGGATAGAGGGGAATATAGAACGGGGACAGAGAGTAAAGGGAGATACCCGGGATAGAGGGGAATATAGAACGGGGACAGAGAGTAAAGGGAGGAACCCGGGACAGAGGGGAATATAGAACGGGGACAGAGAGTAAAGGGAGATACCCGGGATAGAGGGGAATATAGAACGGTGACAGAGAGTAAAGGGAGATACCCGGGAGAGAGGGGAATATAGAACGGGGACAGAGAGTAAAGGGAGACACCCGGGATAGAGGGGAATATAGAACGGGGACAGAGAGTAAAGGGAGATACCCGGGATAGAGGGGAATATAGAACAGGGACAGAGAGTAAAGGGAGATACCCGGGATAGAGGGGAATATAGAACGGGGACAGAGATTAAAGGGAGATACCCGGGATAGAGGGGAACATAGAACGGGGACAGAGAGTAAAGGGAGACACCCGGGATAGGGGGGAATATAGAACGGGGACAGAGAGTAAAGGGAGATACCCGGGATAGAGGGGAATATAGAACGGGGACAGAGAGTAAAGAGAGATACCCGGGATAGAGGGGAATATAGAACGGGAAAAGAGAGTAAAGGGAGATACCCGGGATAGAGGGGAATATAGAACAGGGACAGAGAGTAAAGAGAGATGCCCGGGATAGAGGGGAATGTAGAACGGGGACAGAGAGTAAAGAGAGATACCCGGGATAGAGGGGAATATAGAACAGGGACAGAGAGTAAAGGGAGATACCCGGGATAGAGGGGAATATAGAACGGGGACAGAGCGAAAAGGGAGATACCCGGGATAGAGGGGAATATAGAACGGGGACAGAGAGTAAAGGGAGGAACCCGGGACAGAGGGGAATATAGAACGGGGACAGAGAGTAAAGGGAGATACCCGGGATAGAGGGGAATATAGAACGGTGACAGAGAGTAAAGGGAGATACCCGGGAGAGAGGGGAATATAGAACGGGGACAGAGAGTAAAGGGAGACACCCGGGATAGAGCGGAATATAGAACGGGGACAGAGAGTAAAGGGAGATACCCGGGATAGAGGGGAATATAGAACAGGGACAGAGAGTAAAGGGAGATACCCGGGATAGAGGGGAATATAGAACGGGGACAGAGATTAAAGGGAGATACCCGGGATAGAGGGGAACATAGAACGGGGACAGAGAGTAAAGGGAGACACCCGGGATAGGGGGGAATATAGAACGGGGACAGAGAGTAAAGGGAGATACCCGGGATAGAGGGGAATATAGAACGGGGACAGAGAGTAAAGAGAGATACCCGGGATAGAGGGGAATATAGAACGGGAAAAGAGAGTAAAGGGAGATACCCGGGATAGAGGGGAATATAGAACAGGGACAGAGAGTAAACAGAGATGCCCGGGATAGAGGGGAATGTAGAACGGGGACAGAGAGTAAAGAGAGATACCCGGGATAGAGGGGAATATAGAACAGGGACAGAGAGTAAAGGGAGATACCCGGGATAGAGGGGAATATAGAACGGGGACAGAGCGTAAAGGGAGATACCCGGGATAAAGGGGAATATAGAATGTGGACAGAGAGTAAAGGGAGATACCCGGGATAGAGGGGAATATAAAACGGGGACAGAGAGTAAAGGGAGATACCCGGGATAGAGGGGAAATATAGAACGGTGACAGAGAGTAAAGGGAGATACACGGGATAGAGGGGAATATAGAATCGGGACAGAGAGTAAAGGGAGATACCTGGGATAGTGGGGAATATAGAACGGGGACAGAGAGTAAAGGGAGATACCCGGGATAGAGGGGAATATAGAACGGGGACAGAGAGTAAAGGGAGATACCCGGGATAGAGGGGAATATAGAACAGGGACAGAGAGTAAAGGGAGATACCCGGGATGGAGGGGAATATAGAACGGGTACCGAGAGTAATGGGAGATACCCGGGATAGAGGGGAATATAGAACGGGGCCAGAGAGTATAGGGAGATACCCGGGATACTGGGGAATATAGGAAGGGGACAGAGAGTAAAGGGTGATACCTGGGAGAGCGGGAAATATAGAACGGGGACAGAGAGTAAAGGGAGCTACCCGGGATAGAGGGGAATATAGAATGGGGACAGAGAGGAAAGGGAGATACCCGGGATAGAGGGGAATATAGAACAGGGACAGAGAGTAATGGGAGATACCCGGGATAGAGGGGAATATAGAACGGGAACAGAGAGTAAAGGGAGATACCCGGGATAGAGGGGAATATAGAACGGGGACAGAGAGTAAGGGGAGATAGCCGGGATAGAGGGGAGTATAGAACGGGGACAGAGAGTAAAGGGAGATACCTGGGATAGTGGGGAATATAGAACGGGGACAGAGAGAAAAGGGAGATACCCGTGATAGAGTGGAATATAGAACGGGGACAGAGAGCAAAGGGAGATACCCGGGATAGAGGGGAATATAGAACGGGGACAGAGAGTAAAGGGAGATACCCGGGATAGAGGGGAATATAGAACGGGGACAGTGAGTAAATGGAGATACCCGGGATAGAGGGGAATATAGAACGGGGACAGAGAGTAAAGGGAGATACTCGGGATAGAGGGAATATAGAACGGGGACAGAGAGTAAAGGGAGATACCCGGGATAGAGGGGAATATAGAACGGGGACAGAGAGTAAAGGGAGGTACCCGGGACAGAGGGGAATATAGAACGGGGACAGAGAGTAAAGGGAGATACCCGGGATAGAGGGGAATATAGAACGGTGACAGAGAGTAAAGGGAGATACCCGGGAGAGAGGGGAATATAGAACGGGGACAGAGAGTAAAGGGAGACACCCGGGATAGAGGGGAATATAGAACGGGGACAGAGAGTAAAGGGAGATACCCGGGATAGAGGGGAATATAGAACAGGGACAGAGAGTAAAGGGAGATACCCGGGATAGAGGGGAATATAGAACGGGGACAGAGATTAAAGGGAGATACCCGGGATAGAGGGGAACATAGAACGGGGACAGAGAGTAAAGGGAGACACCCGGGATAGGGGGGAATATAGAACGGGGACAGAGAGTAAAGGGAGATACCCGGGATAGAGGGGAATATAGAACGGGGACAGAGAGTAAAGAGAGATACCCGGGATAGAGGGGAATATAGAACGGGAAAAGAGAGTAAAGGGAGATACCCGGGATAGAGGGGAATATAGAACAGGGACAGAGAGTAAAGAGAGATGCCCGGGATAGAGGGGAATGTAGAACGGGGACAGAGAGTAAAGAGAGATACCCGGGATAGAGGGGAATGTAGAACAGGGACAGAGAGTAAAGGGAGATACCCGGGATAGAGGGGAATATAGAACGGGGACAGAGCGAAAAGGGAGATACCCGGGATAGAGGGGAATATACAACGGGGACAGAGAGTCAAGGGAGATACCCGGGATAGAGGGGAATATAGAACGGGGACAGAGAGTAAAGGGAGATACCCGGGATAGAGGGGAATATAGAACGGGGACAGAGAGTAAAGGGAGATACCCGGGATAGAGTGGAATATAGAACGGGGACAGAGAGTAAAGGGAGATACCCGGGATAGAGGGGAATATAGAACGGGGACAGAGCGAAAAGGGAGATACCCGGGATAGAGGGGAATATACAACGGGGACAGAGAGTCAAGGGAGATACCCGGGATAGAGGGGAATATAGAACGGGGACAGAGAGTAAAGGGAGATACCCGGGATAGAGGGGAATATAGAACGGGGACAGAGAGTAAAGGGAGATACCCGGGATAGAGGGGAATATAGAACGGGGACAGAGAGTAAAGGGAGGAACCCGGGACAGAGGGGAATATAGAACGGGGACAGAGAGTAAAGGGAGATACCCGGGATAGAGGGGAATATAGAACGGTGACAGAGAGTAAAGGGAGATACCCGGGAGAGAGGGGAATATAGAACGGGGACAGAGAGTAAAGGGAGACACCCGGGATAGAGGGGAATATAGAACGGGGACAGAGAGTAAAGGGAGATACCCGGGATAGAGGGGAATATAGAACAGGGACAGAGAGTAAAGGGAGATACCCGGGATAGAGGGGAATATAGAACGGGGACAGAGATTAAAGGGAGATACCCGGGATAGAGGGGAACATAGAACGGGGACAGAGAGTAAAGGGAGACACCCGGGATAGGGGGGAATATAGAACGGGGACAGAGAGTAAAGGGAGATACCCGGGATAGAGGGGAATATAGAACGGGGACAGAGAGTAAAGAGAGATACCCGGGATAGAGGGGAATATAGAACGGGAAAAGAGAGTAAAGGGAGATACCCGGGATAGAGGGGAATATAGAACAGGGACAGAGAGTAAAGAGAGATGCCCGGGATAGAGGGGAATGTAGAACGGGGACAGAGAGTAAAGAGAGATACCCGGGATAGAGGGGAATATAGAACAGGGACAGAGAGTAAAGGGAGATACCCGGGATAGAGGGGAATATAGAACGGGGACAGAGCGAAAAGGGAGATACCCGGGATAGAGGGGAATATAGAACGGGGACAGAGAGTAAAGGGAGGAACCCGGGACAGAGGGGAATATAGAACGGGGACAGAGAGTAAAGGGAGATACCCGGGATAGAGGGGAATATAGAACGGTGACAGAGAGTAAAGGGAGATACCCGGGAGAGAGGGGAATATAGAACGGGGACAGAGAGTAAAGGGAGACACCCGGGATAGAGCGGAATATAGAACGGGGACAGAGAGTAAAGGGAGATACCCGGGATAGAGGGGAATATAGAACAGGGACAGAGAGTAAAGGGAGATACCCGGGATAGAGGGGAATATAGAACGGGGACAGAGATTAAAGGGAGATACCCGGGATAGAGGGGAACATAGAACGGGGACAGAGAGTAAAGGGAGACACCCGGGATAGGGGGGAATATAGAACGGGGACAGAGAGTAAAGGGAGATACCCGGGATAGAGGGGAATATAGAACGGGGACAGAGAGTAAAGAGAGATACCCGGGATAGAGGGGAATATAGAACGGGAAAAGAGAGTAAAGGGAGATACCCGGGATAGAGGGGAATATAGAACAGGGACAGAGAGTAAACAGAGATGCCCGGGATAGAGGGGAATGTAGAACGGGGACAGAGAGTAAAGAGAGATACCCGGGATAGAGGGGAATATAGAACAGGGACAGAGAGTAAAGGGAGATACCCGGGATAGAGGGGAATATAGAACGGGGACAGAGCGAAAAGGGAGATACCCGGGATAGAGGGGAATATACAACGGGGACAGAGAGTCAAGGGAGATACCCGGGATAGAGGGGAATATAGAACGGGGACAGAGAGTAAAGGGAGATACCCGGGATAGAGGGGAATATAGAACGGGGACAGAGAGTAAAGGGAGATACCCGGGATAGAGTGGAATATAGAACGGGGACAGAGAGTAAAGGGAGATACCCCGGATAGAGGGGAATATAGAACAGGGACAGAGAGTAAAGGGAGATACCCGGGATAGAGGGGAATATAGAACGGGGACAGAGAGTAAAGGGAAATACATGGGATAGAGGGGAATATAGAACGGGGACAGAGAGTAAAGGGAGATACCCGGGATAGAGGGGAATATAGAACGGGGACAGAGAGTAAAGGGAGATACCTGGGATAGAGGGGAATATAGAACGGGGACAGAGAGTAAAGGGAGATACCCGGGATAGAGGGGAATATAGAACGGGGACAGAGAGTAAATGGAGATACCAGGGATAGAGGGGAATATAGAACGGGGAAAGAGAGTAATGGCAGATACCCGGGATAGAGGGGAATATAGAACGGGGACAGAGAGTAAAGGAAGATACCCGGGATAGATGGGAATATAGAACGGGGACAGAGAGTAAAGGGAGATACCCGGGATAGAGGGCAATATAGAATGGGGACAGGGAGTAAAGGGAGATACCCGGGATAGAGGGGAATATAGAGCGGGGACAGGGTGTAAAGGGAGATACCCGGGAAAGAGGGGAATATAGAACGGGGACAGGGTGTAAAGGGAGATACCCGGGATAGGGTGGAATATAGAACGGGGACAGAGAGTCAAGGGAGATACCCGGGATAGAGGGGAACATAGAACGGGGACAGAGAGTAAAGGGAGATACCCTGGGATAGAGGGGAATATAGAACGGTGACAGAGAGTAAAGGGAGATACCCGGGATAGTGGGGAATATAGAACCGGTACAGAGAGTAAAGGAAGATCCCCGGGATAGTGGGGAATATAGAACGGGGACAGAGAGTAAAGGGAGATACCCGGGATAGAGGGGAACATCGAACGGGGGCAGAGAGTAAAGGGAGATACTCGGGATAGAGGGGAATAAAGAACGGGGACAGAGAGTAAAGGGAGATACCCGGGATAGAGGGAAATATAGAACGGGGACAGAGAGTAAAGGGGGATACCCGGGATGGAGGGGAATATAGAACGGGGACAGAGAGTAAAGGGAGATACCCGGGATAGAGTGGAATATAGAACGGTGACAGTGAGTAAAGGGAGATACCCGGGATAGAGGGGAATATAGAACGGGGACAGAGTGTAAAGGGAGATACCCGGGATAAAGGGGAATATAGAACGTGGACAGAGAGTAAAGGGAGATACCCGGGATAGAGGGGAATATAGAACGGGGACAGAGAGTAAAGGGAGATACCCGGGATAGAGGGGAAATATAGAAAGGGGACAGAGAGTAAAGGGAGATACCCGGGATAGAGGGGAATATAGAATCGGGACAGAGAGTAAAGGGAGATACCCGGGATAGTGGGGAATATAGAACGGGGACAGAGAGTAAAGGGAGATACCCGGGATAGAGGGGAATATAGAACAGGGACAGAGAGTAAAGGGAGATACACAGGATGGAGGGGAATATAGAACGGGTACCGAGAGTAATGGGAGATACCCGGGATAGAGGGGAATATAGAACGGGGCCAGAGAGTATAGGGAGATACCCGGGATACTGGGGAATATAGGACGGGGACAGAGAGTAAAGGGTGATACCTGGGATAGCGGGAAATATAGAACGGGGACAGAGAGTAAAGGGAGCTACCCGGGATAGAGGGGAATATAGAATGGGGACAGAGAGGAAAGGGAGATACCCGGGATAGAGGGGAATATAGAACAGGGACAGAGAGTAATGGGAGATACCCGGGATAGAGGGGAATATAGAACGGGGACAGAGAGTAAAGGGAGATACCCGGGATAGAGGGGAATATAGAACGGGGACAGAGAGTAAGGGGAGATAGCCGGGATAGAGGGGAATATAGAACGGGGACAGAGAGTAAAGGGAGATACCTGGGATAGTGGGGAATATAGAACGGGGACAGAGAGTAAAGGGAGATACCCGTGATAGAGTGGAATATAGAACGGGGACAGAGAGCAAAGGGAGATACCCGGGATAGAGGGGAATATAGAACGGGGACAGAGAGTAAAGGGAGATACCCGGGATAGAGGGAACATAGAACGGGGACAGAGAGTAAAGGGAGATACCCGGGATAGAGGGGAATATAGAACGGGGACAGAGAGTAAAGGGAGGTACCCGGGACAGAGGGGAATATAGAACGGGGACAGAGAGTAAAGGGAGATACCCGGGATAGAGGGGAATATAGAACGGTGACAGAGAGTAAAGGGAGATACCCGGGAGAGAGGGGAATATAGAATGGGGACAGAGAGTAAAGGGAGACACGCGGGATAGAGGGGAATATAGAACGGGGACAGAGAGTAAAGGGAGATACCCGGGATAGAGGGGAATATAGAACAGGGACAGAGAGTAAAGGGAGATACCCGGGATAGAGGGGAATATAGAACGGGAACAGAGATTAAAGGGAGATACCCGGGATAGAGGGGAACATAGAACGGGGACAGAGAGTAAAGGGAGACACCCGGGATAGGGGGGAATATAGAACGGGGACAGAGAGTAAAGGGAGATACCCGGGATAGAGGGGAATATAGAACGGGGACAGAGAGTAAAGAGAGATACCCGGGATAGAGGGGAATATAGAACGGGAAAAGAGAGTAAAGGGAGATACCCGGGATAGAGGGGAATATAGAACGGGGACAGAGAGTAAAGGGAGATACCCGGGATAGAGGGGAATATAGAACGGGGACAGAGCGAAAAGGGAGATACCCGGGATAGAGGGGAATATACAACGGGGACAGAGAGTCAAGGGAGATACCCGGGATAGAGGGGAATATAGAACGGGGACAGAGAATAAAGGGAGATACCCGGGATAGAGGGGAATATAGAACGGGGACAGAGAGTAAAGGGAGATACCCGGGATAGAGGGGAATATAGAACGGGGACAGAGAGTAAAGGGAGATACCCCGGATAGAGGGGAATATAGAACAGGGACAGAGAGTAAAGGGAGATACCCGGGAGAGAGGGGAATATAGAACGGGGACAGAGAGTAAAGGGAAATACATGGGATAGAGGGGAATATAGAACGGGGACAGAGAGTAAAGGGAGATACCCGGGATAGAGGGGAAAAAAGAACGGG
The DNA here is from genome assembly GCF_052327205.1 of Somniosus microcephalus. Classification (NCBI taxonomy): domain Eukaryota; kingdom Metazoa; phylum Chordata; class Chondrichthyes; order Squaliformes; family Somniosidae; genus Somniosus; species Somniosus microcephalus. The sequence goes on along the minus strand of NW_028225181.1, from coordinate 24,239,389 downwards.
GACAGAGAGTAAAGGGAGATACCTGGGATAGAGGGGAATATAGAACGGGGACAGAGAGTAAAGGGAGATACCCGGGATAGAGGGGAATATAGAACGGGGACAGAGAGTAAAGGGAGATACCCGGGATAGAGGGGAATATAGAACGGGGACAGAGAGTAAAGGGAGATACCCGGGATAGAGGGGAATATAGAACGGGGACAGAGAGTAAATGGAGATACCAGGGATAGAGGGGAATATAGAACGGGGAAAGAGAGTAATGGCAGATACCCGGGATAGAGGGGAATATAGAACGGGGACAGAGAGTAAAGGAAGATACCCGGGATAGATGGGAATATAGAACGGGGACAGAGAGTAAAGGGAGATACCCGGGATAGAGGGCAATATAGAGCGGGGACAGGGTGTAAAGGGAGATACCCGGGATAGAGGGGAATATAGAACGGGGACAGAGAGTAAAGGGAGATACCCGGGATAGAGAGAATATAGAACGGGGACAGAGAGTAAAGGGAGATACCCGGGATAGAGGGGAATATAGAACGGGGACAGAGAGTAAAGGGAGATACCCGGGATAGAGGGGAATATAGAACGGCGACAGAGAGTAAAGGGAGATACCCGGGAGAGAGGGGAATATGGAACGGGGACAGAGAGTAAAGGGAGACACCCGGGATAGAGGGGAATATAGAACGGGGACAGAGAGTAAAGGGAGATACCCGGGATAGAGGGGAATATAGAACAGGGACAGAGAGTAAAGGTAGATACCCGGGATAGAGGGGAATATAGAACGGGGACAGAGATTAAAGGGAGATACCTGGGATAGAGGGGAACATAGAACGGGGACAGAGAGTAAAGGGAGACACACGGGATAGGGGGGAATATAGAACGGGGACAGAGATTAAAGGGAGATACCCGGGATAGAGGGGAATATAGAACGGGGACAGAGAGTAAAGAGAGATACCCGGGATAGAGGGGAATATAGAACGGGAAAAGAGAGTAAAGGGAGATACCCGGGATAGAGGGGAATATAGAACGGGGACAGAGAGTAAAGAGAGATGCCCGGGATAGAGGGGAATGTAGAACGGGGACAGAGAGTAAAGAGAGATACCCGGGATAGAGGGGAATATAGAACAGGGACAGAGAGTAAAGGGAGATACCCGGGATAGAGGGGAATATAGAACGGGGACAGAGCGAAAAGGGAGATACCCGGGATAGAGGGGAATATACAACGGGGACAGAGAGTAAAGGGAGATACCCGGGATAGAGGGGAATATAGAACGGGGACAGAGAGTAAAGGGAGATACCCCGGATAGAGGGGAATATAGAACAGGGACAGAGAGTAAAGGGAGATACCCGGGATAGAGGGGAATATAGAACGGGGACAGAGAGTAAAGGGAAATACATGGGATAGAGGGGAATATAGAACGGGGACAGAGAGTAATGGGAGATACCCGGGATAGAGGGGAATATAGAACGGGGACAGAGAGTAAAGGGAGATACCCGGGATAGAGGGGAATATAGAATGGTGACAGAGAGTAAAGGGAGATACCCGGGATAGAGGGGAATATAGAACGGGGACAGAGAGTAAAGGGAGATACCCGGGAGAGAGGGGAATATAGAACGGTGACAGAGAGTAAAGGCAGATACCCGGGATAGAGGGGAATATAGAACGGGGACAGAGAGTAAAGGGAGATACCCGGGATAGAGGGGAATATAGAACGGGGACAGAGAGTAAATGGAGATACCAGGGATAGAGGGGAATATAGAACGGGGAAAGAGAGTAATGGCAGATACCCGGGATAGAGGGGAATATAGAACGGGGACAGAGAGTAAAGGAAGATACCCGGGATAGATGGGAATATAGAACGGGGACAGAGAGTAAAGGGAGACCTGGATCAGGGAGTCGGATGCAGCATTTCCAAATTTGCAGACGACACTAAACTAGGAGGGGGGGTGGGCTCAGAGGAAGAGACCAGGAAGCTCCAGAGCGATTTGGACAGACTGGGCGATTGGGCGGATAAATGGCAGATGCACTATAATGTGGACAAGTGCGAAGTTATCCACCTTGGGTGCAGGAACGGGAGGGCAAATTATTATTTAAATGGCAATAGATTGGGAGAGGGGGAAGTACAGAGAGACCTGGGTGTTCTTGTACACCAGTCACTGAAGGCGAGCATGCAGGTGCAACAGGCGGTCAAGAAGGCAAACGGTATGCTGGCCTTCATAGCAAAAGGGTTAGAATACAGGAACAGGGATACCTTGCTGCAGCTGTACAGGGCACTGGTGAGACCACACCTCGAGTACTGTGTACAGTTTTGGTCGCCTCATCTGAGGAAGGATGTTCTTGCCATGGAGGGGGTGCAGCGGCGATTCACCAGGCTGATACCAGGAATGGCGGGAATGACCTATGAGGAGAGACTATGTAGTTTAGGGATGTACACACTGGAGTTTAGAAGATTGAGAGGGGACCTCATAGAAGTGTATAAAATTCTGACAGGTCTAGACAGACTGGATGCAGAAGGAATGTTTCCCTTGGCGGGTGAGAACAGAACTAGAGGACATAATTTAAGGATAAGGGCTAAACCATTTAGGACAGAGATGAGGGGGAATTTCTTCACTCAGAGAGTGGTGAACCTGTGGAACTCATTGCCACAGAGGGCAGTGTACGCCAGCTCATTAAATATATTTAAGAGGGAATTAGATATATTTCTACGGGCAAAAGGGGTTAAGGGTTACGGAGAGAAGGCGGGGACGGGATACTGAATTAAAGGATCAGCCATGATCTCATCGAATGGCGGAGCAGGCACGAAGGGCCGAATGGCCTACTCCTGCTCCTATCTTCTATGTATCTATGTATACCCGGGATAGAGGGCAATATAGAATGGGGACAGGGAGTAAAGGGAGATACCCGGGATAGAGGGGAATATAGAGCGGGGACAGGGTGTAAAGGGAGATACCCGGGATAGAGGGGAATATAGAACGGGGACAGGGTGTAAAGGGAGATACCCGGGATAGGGTGGAATATAGAACGGGGACAGAGAGTCAAGGGAGATACCCGGGATAGAGGGGAATATAGAACGGGGACAGAGAGTAAAGGGAGATACCCTGGGATAGAGGGGAATATAGAACGGTGACAGAGAGTAAAGGGAGATACCCGGGATAGTGGGGAATATAGAACGGGTACAGAGAGTAAAGGAAGATCCCCGGGATAGTGGGGAATATAGAACGGGGACAGAGAGTAAAGGGAGATACCCGGGATAGAGGGGAACATCGAACGGGGGCAGAGAGTAAAGGGAGATACCCGGGATAGAGGGGAATAAAGAACGGGGACAGAGATTAAAGGGAGATACCCGGGATAGAGGGAAATATAGAACGGGGACAGAGAGTAAAGGGGGATACCCGGGATGGAGGGGAATATAGAACGGGGACAGAGAGTAAAGGGAGATACCCGGGATAGAGTGGAATATAGAACGGTGACAGTGAGTAAAGGGAGATACCCGGGATAGAGGGGAATATAGAACGGGGACAGAGTGTAAAGGGAGATACCCGGGATAAAGGGGAATATAGAACGTGGACAGAGAGTAAAGGGAGATACCCGGGATAGAGGGGAATATAGAACGGGGACAGAGAGTAAAGGGAGATACCCGGGATAGAGGGGAAATATAGAACGGGGACAGAGAGTAAAGGGAGATACCCGGGATAGAGGGGAATATAGAATCGGGACAGAGAGTAAAGGGAGATACCCGGGATAGTGGGGAATATAGAACGGGGACAGAGAGTAAAGGGAGATACCCGGGATAGAGGGGAATATAGAACGGGGACAGAGAGTAAAGGGAGATACCCGGGATAGAGGGGAATATAGAACAGGGACAGAGAGTAAAGGGAGATACCCGGGATGGAGGGGAATATAGAACGGGTACCGAGAGTAATGGGAGATGCCCGGGATAGAGGGGAATATAGAACGGGGCCAGAGAGTATAGGGAGATACCCGGGATACTGGGGAATATAGGACGGGGACAGAGAGTAAAGGGTGATACCTGGGATAGCGGGAAATATATATCGGGGACAGAGAGTAAAGGGAGCTACCCGGGATAGAGGGGAATATAGAATGGGGACAGAGAGGAAAGGGAGATACCCGGGATAGAGGGGAATATAGAACAGGGACAGAGAGTAATGGGAGATACCCGGGATAGAGGGGAATATAGCACGGGGACAGAGAGTAAAGGGAGATACCCGGGATAGAGGGGAATAAAGAACGGGGACAGAGAGTAAGGGGAGATAGCCGGGATAGAGGGGAATATAGAACGGGGACAGAGAGTAAAGGGAGATACCTGGGATAGTGGGGAATATAGAACGGGGACAGAGAGTAAAGGGAGATACCCGTGATAGAGTGGAATATAGAACGGGGACAGAGAGCAAAGGGAGATACCCGGGATAGAGGGGAATATAGAACGGGGACAGAGAGTAAAGGGAGATACCCGGGATAGAGGGAATATAGAACGGGGACAGAGAGGAAAGGGAGATACCCGGGATAGAGGGGAATATAGAACGGGGACAGAGAGTAAAGGGAGGTACCCGGGACAGAGGGGAATATAGAACGGGGACAGAGAGTAAAGGGAGATACCCGGGATAGAGGGGAATATAGAACGGCGACAGAGAGTAAAGGGAGATACCCGGGAGAGAGGGGGATATAGAACGGGGACAGAGAGTAAAGGGAGACTCCCGGGATAGAGGGGAATATAGAACGGGGACAGAGAGTAAAGGGAGATACCCGGGATAGAGGGGAATATAGAACAGGGACAGAGAGTAAAGGGAGATACCCGGGATAGAGGGGAATATAGAACGGGGACAGAGATTAAAGGGAGATACCCGGGATAGAGGGGAACATAGAACGGGGACAGAGAGTAAAGGGAGACACCCAGGATAGGGGGGAATATAGAACGGGGACAGAGAGTAAAGGGAGATACCCGGGATAGAGGGGAATATAGAACGGGGACAGAGAGTAAAGAGAGATACCCGGGATAGAGGGGAATATAGAACGGGAAAAGAGAGTAAAGGGAGATACCCGGGATAGAGGGGAATATAGAACGGGGACAGAGAGTAAAGAGAGATACCCGGGATAGAGGGGAATATAGAACAGGGACAGAGAGTAAAGGGAGATACCCGGGAAAGAGGGGAATATAGAACGGGGACAGAGCGAAAAGGGAGATACCCGGGATAGAGGGGAATATACAACGGGGACAGAGAGTCAAGGGAGATACCCGGGATAGAGGGGAATATAGAAAGGGGACAGAGAGTAAAGGGAGATACCCGGGATAGAGGGGAATATAGAACGGGGACAGAGAGTAAAGGGAGATACCCGGGATAGAGGGGAATATAGAACGGGGACAGAGAGTAAAGGGAGATACCCCGGATATAGGGGAATATAGAACAGGGACAGAGAGTAAAGGGAGATACCCGGGATAGAGGGGAATATTGAACGGGGACAGAGAGTAAAGGGAAATACATGGGATAGAGGGGAATATAGAACGGGGACAGAGAGTAAAGGGAGATACCCGGGATAGAGGGGAATATAGAACGGGGACAGAGAGTAAAGGGAGATACCTGGGATAGAGGGGAATATAGAACGGGGACAGAGAGTAAAGGGAGATACACGGGATAGAGGGGAATATAGAACGGGGACAGAGAGTAAAGGGAGATACCCGGGATAGAGGGGAATATAGAACGGGGACAGAGAGTAAATGGAGATACCAGGGATAGAGGGGAATATAGAACGGGGAAAGAGAGTAATGGCAGATACCCGGGATAGAGGGGAATATAGAACGGGGACAGAGAGTAAAGGAAGATACCCGGGATAGATGGGAATATAGAACGGGGACAGAGAGTAAAGGGAGATACCAGGGATAGAGGGCAATATAGAATGGGGACAGGGAGTAAAGGGAGATACCCGGGATAGAGGGGAATATAGAGCGGGGACAGGTGTAAAGGGAGATACCCGGGATAGAGGGGAATATAGAACGGGGACAGGGTGTAAAGGGAGATACCCGGGATAGAGGGGAATATAGAACGGGACAGAGAGTAAAGGGAGATACCCGGGATAGAGGGGAATATAGAACAGGGACAGAGAGTAAAGGGAGATACCCGGGATAGAGGGGAATATAGAACGGGGACAGAGAGTAAAGGGAGATACCCGGGATAGAGGGGAATATAGAACGGGGACAGAGCGAAAAGGGAGATACCCGGGATAGAGGGGAATATACAACGGGGACAGAGAGTCAAGGGAGATACCCGGGATAGAGGGGAATATAGAACGGGGACAGAGAGTAAAGGGAGATACCCGGGATAGAGGGGAATATAGAACGGGGACAGAGAGTAAAGGGAGATACCCGGGATAGAGTGGAATATAGAACGGGGACAGAGAGTAAAGGGAGATACCCCGGATAGAGGGGAATATAGAACGGGGACAGAGAGTAAAGGGAGATACCCGGGATAGAGGGGAATATAGAACGGGGACAGAGAGTAAAGGGAAATACATGGGATAGAGGGGAATATAGAACGGGGACAGAGAGTAAAGGGAGATACCCGGGATAGAGGGGAATATAGAACGGGGACAGAGAGTAAAGGGAGATACCTGGGATAGAGGGGAATATAGAACGGGGACAGAGAGTAATGGGAGATACCCGGGATAGAGGGGAATATAGAACGGGGACAGAGAGTAAAGTGAGATACCCGGGATAGAGGGGAATATAGGACGGGGACAGAGAGTAAAGGGAGATACCCGGGATAGTGGGGAATATAGAACGGGGATAGAGAGTAAAGGGAGATACCCGGGATAGAGGGGAATATAGAACGGGGACAGAGAGTAAAGGGAGATACCCGGGATAGAGGGGAATATAGAACAGGGACAGAGAGTAAAGGGAGATACCCAGGATAGAGGGGAATATAGAACGGGTACCGAGATTAATGGGAGATACCCGGGATAGAGGGGAATATAGAACGGGGACAGAGAGTAAAGGGAGATACCCGGGATACTGGGGAATACAGGACGGGGACAGAGAGTAAAGGGTGATACCCGGGATAGCGGGAAATATAGAACGGGGACAGAGAGTAAAAGGAGCTACCCGGGATAGAGGGGAATATAGAATGGGGACAGAGAGTAAAGGGAGATACCCGGGATAGAGGGGAATATAGAACAGGGACAGAGAGTAAAGGGAGATACCCGGGATAGAGGGGAATATAGAACGGGGACAGAGAGTAAAGGGAGATACCCGGGATAGAGGGGAACATAGAACGGGGACAGAGAGTAAGGGGAGATAGCCGGGATAGAGGGGAATATAGAACGGGGACAGAGAGCAAAGGGAGATACCCGGGATAGAGGGGAATATAGAACGGGGACAGAGAGTAAAGGGAGATACCCGGGATAGAGGGGAATATAGAACGGGGACAGTGAGTAAAGGGAGATACCCGGGATAGAGGGGAATATAGAACGGGGACAGAGAGTAAAGGGAGATACCCGGGATAGAGGGAAAATAGAACGGGGACAGAGAGTAAAGGGAGATACCTGGGATAGAGGGGAATATAGAACGGGGACAGAGAGTAAAGGGAGGTACCCGGGACAGAGGGGAATATAGAACGGGGACAGAGAGTAAAGGGAGATACCCGGGATAGAGGGGAATATAGAACGGCGACAGAGAGTAAAGGGAGATACCCGGGAGAGAGGGGAATATAGAACGGGGACAGAGAGTAAAGAGAGACACCCGGGATAGAGGGGAATATAGAACGGGACAGAGAGTAAAGGGAGATACCCGGGATAGAGGGGAATATAGAACAGGGACAGAGAGTAAAGGGAGATACCCGGGATAGAGGGGAATATAGAACGGGGACAGAGAGTAAAGGGAGATACCCGGGATAGAGGGGAATATAGAACGGGGACAGAGCGAAAAGGGAGATACCCGGGATAGAGGGGAATATACAACGGGGACAGAGAGTCAAGGGAGATACCCGGGATAGAGGGGAATATAGAACGGGGACAGAGAGTAAAGGGAGATACCCGGGATAGAGGGGAATATAGAACGGGGACAGAGAGTAAAGGGAGATACCCGGGATAGAGTGGAATATAGAACGGGGACAGAGAGTAAAGGGAGATACCCCGGATAGAGGGGAATATAGAACGGGGACAGAGAGTAAAGGGAGATACCCGGGATAGAGGGGAATATAGAACGGGGACAGAGAGTAAAGGGAAATACATGGGATAGAGGGGAATATAGAACGGGGACAGAGAGTAAAGGGAGATACCCGGGATAGAGGGGAATATAGAACGGGGACAGAGAGTAAAGGGAGATACCTGGGATAGAGGGGAATATAGAACGGGGACAGAGAGTAAAGGGAGATACCCGGGATAGAGGGGAATATAGAACGGGGACAGAGAGTAAAGTGAGATACCCGGGATAGAGGGGAATATAGAACGGGGACAGAGAGTAAAGGGAGATACCCGGGATAGAGGGGAATATAGAACGGGGACAGAGAGTAAAGGGAGATACCCGGGATAGAGGGGCATATAGAACGGGGACAGAGAGTAAAGGGAGATACCTGGGATAGAGGGGAATATAGAACGGGGACAGAGAATAAAGGGAAATACATGGGATAGAGGGGAATATAGAACGGGGACAGAGAGTAAAGGGAGATACCCGGGATAGAGGGGAATATAGAACGGGGACAGAGAATAAAGGGAGATACCTGGGATAGAGGGGAATATAGAACGGGGACAGAGAGTAAAGGGAGATACCCGGGATAGAGGGGAATATAGAACGGGGACAGTGAGTAAAGGGAGATACCCGGGATAGAGGGGAATATAGAACGGGGACAGAGAGTAAAGGGAGATACCCGGGATAGAGGGGAATATAGAACGGGGACAGAGAATAAAGGGAGATACCTGGGATAGAGGGGAATATAGAACGGGGACAGAGAGTAAAGGGAGATACCCGGGATAGAGGGGAATATAGAACGGGGACAGGGAGTAAAGGGAGATACCCGGGATAGAGGGGAATATAGAACGGGGACAGAGAGTAAATGGAGATACCAGGGATAGAGGGGAATATAGAACGGGGAAAGAGAGTAATGGGAGATACCCGGGATAGAGGGGAATATAGAACGGGGACAGAGAGTAAAGGAAGATACCCGGGATAGAGGGGAATATAGAACGGGGACAGAGAGTAAAGGGAGATACCCGGGATAGAAGGGAATATAGAACGTGGACAGAGAGTAAAGGGAGATACCCGGGATAGAGGGGAATATAGAACGGGGACAGAGAGTAAAGGGAGATACCCGGGATAGAGGGGAATATAGAACGGGGACAGAGAGTAAAGGGAGATACCCGGGATAGAGGGGAATATAGGACGGGGACAGAGAGTAAAGGGAGATACCCGGGATAGTGGGGAATATAGAACGGGGACAGAGAGTAAAGGGAGATACCCGGGATAGAGGGGAATATAGAACGGGGACAGAGAGTAAAGGGAGATACCCGGGATAGAGGGGAATATAGAACGGGGACAGAGAGTAAAGGGAGATACCCGGGATAGAGGGGAATATAGAACGGGTACCGAGAGTAATGGGAGATACCCGGGATAGAGGGGAATATAGAACGGGGACAGAGAGTAAAGGGAGATACCCGGGATACTGGGGAATATAGGACGGGGACAGAGAGTAAAGGGTGATACCCGGGATAGCGGGAAATATAGAACGGGGACAGAGAGTAAAGGGAGCTACCCGGGATAGAGGGGAATATAGAATGGGGACAGAGAGTAAAGGGAGATACCCAGGATAGAGGGGAATATAGAACAGGGACAGAGAGTAAAGGGAAATATCCGGGATAGAGGGGAATATGGAACGGGGACAGAGAGTAAAGGGAGATACCCGGGATAGAGGGGAACATAGAACGGGGACAGAGAGTAAGGGGAGATAGCCGGGATAGAGGGGAATATAGAACGGGGACAGAGAGCAAAGGGAGATACCCGGGATAGAGGGGAATATAGAACGGGGACAGAGAGTAAAGGGAGATACCCGGGATAGAGGGGAATATAGAACGGGGACAGTGAGTAAAGGGAGATACCCGGGATAGAGGGGAATATAGAACGGGGACAGAGAGTAAAGGGAGATACCCGGGATAGAGGGAATATAGAACGGGGACAGAGAGTAAAGGGAGATACCCGGGATAGAGGGGAATATAGAACGTGGACAGAGAGTAAAGGGAGGTACCCGGGACAGAGGGGAATATAGAACGGGGACAGAGAGTAAAGGGAGATACCCGGGATAGAGGGGAATATAGAACGGCGACAGAGAGTAAAGGGAGATACCCGGGAGAGAGGGGAATATAGAACGGGGACAGAGAGTAAAGAGAGACACCCGGGATAGAGGGGAATATAGAACGGGACAGAGAGTAAAGGGAGATACCCGGGATAGAGGGGAATATAGAACAGGGACAGAGAGTAAAGGGAGATACCCGGGATAGAGGGGAATATAGAACGGGGACAGAGAGTAAAGGGAGATACCCGGGATAGAGGGGAATATAGAACGGGGACAGAGCGAAAAGGGAGATACCCGGGATAGAGGGGAATATACAACGGGGACAGAGAGTCAAGGGAGATACCCGGGATAGAGGGGAATATAGAACGGGGACAGAGAGTAAAGGGAGATACCCGGGATAGAGGGGAATATAGAACGGGGACAGAGAGTAAAGGGAGATACCCGGGATAGAGTGGAATATAGAACGGGGACAGAGAGTAAAGGGAGATACCCCGGATAGAGGGGAATATAGAACGGGGACAGAGAGTAAAGGGAGATACCCGGGATAGAGGGGAATATAGAACGGGGACAGAGAGTAAAGGGAAATACATGGGATAGAGGGGAATATAGAACGGGGACAGAGAGTAAAGGGAGATACCCGGGATAGAGGGGAATATAGAACGGGGACAGAGAGTAAAGGGAGATACCTGGGATAGAGGGGAATATAGAACGGGGACAGAGAGTAAAGGGAGATACCCGGGATAGAGGGGAACATAGAACAGGGACAGAGAGTAAAGTGAGATACCCGGGATAGAGGGGAATATAGAACGGGGACAGAGAGTAAAGGGAGATACCCGGGATAGAGGGGAATATAGAACGGGGACAGAGAGTAAATGGAGATACCAGGGATAGAGGGGAATATTGAACGGGGAAAGAGAATAATGGGAGATACCCGGGAAAGAGGGGAATATAGAATGGGGACAGAGAGTAAAGGAAGATACCCGGGATAGAGGGGAATATAGAACGGGGACAGAGAGTAAAGGGAGATACCCGGGATAGAGGGGAATATAGAACGGGGACAGAGAGTAAAGGGAGATACCTGGGATAGAGGGGAATATAGAACGGGGACAGAGAGTAAAGGGAAATACATGGGATAGAGGGGAATATAGAACGGGGACAGAGAGTAAAGGGAGGTACCCGGGATAGAGGGGAATATAGAACGGGGACAGAGAATAAAGGGAGATACCTGGGATAGAGGGGAATATAGAACGGGGACAGAGAGTAAAGGGAGATACCCGGGATAGAGGGGAATATAGAACGGGGACAGTGAGTAAAGGGAGATACCCGGGATAGAGGGGAATATAGAACGGGGACAGAGAGTAAAGGGAGATACCCGGGATAGAGGGGAATATAGAACGGGGACAGAGAATAAAGGGAGATACCTGGGATAGAGGGGAATATAGAACGGGGACAGAGAGTAAAGGGAGATACCCGGGTTAGAGGGGAATATAGAACGGGGACAGGGAGTAAAGGGAGATACCCGGGATAGAGGGGAATATAGAACGGGGACAGAGAGTAAATGGAGATACCAGGGATAGAGGGGAATATAGAACGGGGAAAGAGAGTAATGGGAGATACCCGGGATAGAGGGGAATATAGAACGGGGACAGAGAGTAAAGGAAGATACCCGGGATAGAGGGGAATATAGAACGGGGACAGAGAGTAAAGGGAGATACCCGGGATAGAGGGGAATATAGAACAGGGAAAGAGAGTAATGGGAGATAACCTGGATAGAGGGGAATATAGAACGGGGACAGAGAATAAAGGGAGATACCCGGGACAGAGGGGAATATAGAACGGGGACAGAGAGTAAAGGGAGATACCCGGGATAGAGGGGAATATAGAACGGGGAAAGAGTGTAAAGGGAGATACCCGGGATAGAGGGGAATATAGAACGGGGAAAGAGAGTAAAGGGAGATACCCGGGATAGAGGGAAATATAGAACGGGGACAGAGAGTAAAGGGAGATACCCGGGATAGAGGGGAATATAGAACGGGGACAGAGAGTAAAGGGAGATACCCGGGATAGAGGGGAATATAGAACGGAGACAGAGAGTAAAGGGAGATACCCGGGATAGAGGGGAATATAGAACGGGGAAAGAGAGTAAAGGGAAATACCCGGGATAGAGGGAAATATAGAACGGGGACAGAGAGTAAAGGGAGATACCCGGGATAGAGGGGAATATAGAACGGGGACAGAGACTAAAGGGAGATACCCGCGATAGAGGGGAATATAGAACGGAGACAGAGAGTAAAGGGAGATACCCGGGATAGTGGGGAATATAGAACGTGGACAGAGAGTAAAGGGAGATACCCGGGATAGAGAGGAATATAGAACGGGGACAGAGAGTAAAGGGAGATACCAGGGATAGAGGGGAATATAGAACGGGGACAGAGAGTAAAGGGAGATACCCGGGATAGCGGGGAATATAGAACAGGGGCAGAGAGTAAAGGGAGATACCCAGGATAGAGGGGAATATAGAATGGGGACAGAGAGTAAAGGGAGATACCCGGGATAGAGGGGAATATAGAACGGGGACAGAGTGTAAAGGGAGATACCCGGGATAGAGGGAATATAGAACGGGGACAGGGAGTAAAGGGAGATACCCGGGATAGAGGGGAATATAGAACAAGGACAGAGATTAAAGGGAGATGCCCGGGATAGAGAGGAATATTGAACGGGGACAGAGAGTAATGGGAGATACACGGGAGAGAGGGTAATATAGAACGGGGACAGAGAGTAAAGGGAGATACCCGGGATAGAGGGGAATATAGAACGGGGACAGAGAGTAAAGGGAGATACCCGGGAGAGAGGGGAATATAGAACGGGGACAGAGAGCAAAGGGAGATACCCGGGATAGAGGGGAATATAGAACGGGGACAGAGAGTAAAGGGAGATACCAGGGATAGAGGGGAATATAGAACGGGGACAGAGAGTAAAGGGAGATACCCGGGATAGAATGGAATATAGAACGGGGGCAGAGAGTCAAGGGAGATACCAGGGATAGTGGGGAATATAGAACGGGGACAGAGAGTAAAGGGAGATACCAGGGATAGAGGGAATATAGAACGGGGACAGAGAGTAAAGGCAGTTACCTAGGATAGAGGGAATATAGAACGGGGACATGGAGTAAAGGGGATACCCGGGATAGAGTGGAACATAGAACGTGGACAGAGAGTAAAGGGAGATACCCGTGATAGTGGGGAATATTGGACAGGGACAGGGAGTAAAGAGAGATACCCGGGATAGTGGGGAATATAGAACGCGGACAGAGAGTAAAGGGAGATACCCGGGATAGAGGGGAATATAGAACGGGGACAGAGAGTAAAGGGAGATACCTGGGATAGAGGGGAATACAGAACGGGGACAGAGAGTAAAGGGAGATACCCTGGATAGAGGGGAAATATAGAACGGGGACAGAGAGTAAAGGGAAATACCCAGGATAGAGGGGAATATAGAACGGCGACAGAGAGTAAAGGGAGATAGCCGGGATAGAGGGGAATATAGAACGGGGACAGGGAGTAAAGGGAGATACCCGGGATAGAGGGGAATATAGAACGGGGACAGAGAGTAAATGGAGATACCAGGGATAGAGGGGAATATAGAACGGGGAAAGAGAGTAATGGGAGATACCCGGGATAGAGGGGAATATAGAACGGGGACAGAGAGTAAAGGGAGATACCCGGGATAGAGGGGAATATAGAACGGGGACAGGGAGTAAAGGGAGATACCCGGGATAGAGGGGAATATAGAACGGGGACAGAGAGTAAATGGAGATACCAGGGATAGAGGGGAATATAGAACGGGGAAAGAGAGTAATGGGAGATACCCGGGATAGAGGGGAATATAGAACGGGGACAGAGAGTAAAGGAAGATACCCGGGATAGAGGGGAATATAGAACGGGGACAGAGAGTAAAGGGAGATACCCGGGATAGAGGGGAATATAGAACGGGGACAGGGAGTAAAGGGAGATACCCGGGATAGAGGGGAATATAGAACGGGGACAGAGAGTAAATGGAGATACCAGGGATAGAGGGGAATATAGAACGGGGAAAGAGAGTAATGGGAGATACCCGGGATAGAGGGGAATATAGAACGGGGACAGAGAGTAAAGGAAGATACCCGGGATAGAGGGGAATATAGAACGGGGACAGAGAGTAAAGGGAGATACCCGGGATAGAGGGGAATATAGAACAGGGAAAGAGAGTAATGGGAGATAACCTGGATAGAGGGGAATATAGAACGGGGACAGAGAATAAAGGGAGATACCCGGGACAGAGGGGAATATAGAACGGGGACAGAGAGTAAAGGGAGATACCCGGGATAGAGGGGAATATAGAACGGGGAAAGAGTGTAAAGGGAGATACCCGGGATAGAGGGGAATATAGAACGGGGAAAGAGAGTAAAGGGAGATACCCGGGATAGAGGGAAATATAGAACGGGGACAGAGAGTAAAGGGAGATACCCGGGATAGAGGGGAATATAGAACGGGGACAGAGAGTAAAGGGAGATACCCGGGATAGAGGGGAATATAGAACGGAGACAGAGAGTAAAGGGAGATACCCGGGATAGAGGGGAATATAGAACGGGGAAAGAGAGTAAAGGGAGATACCCGGGATAGAGGGAAATATAGAACGGGGACAGAGAGTAAAGGGAGATACCCGGGATAGAGGGGAATATAGAACGGGGACAGAGACTAAAGGGAGATACCCGCGATAGAGGGGAATATAGAACGGAGACAGAGAGTAAAGGGAGATACCCGGGATAGTGGGGAATATAGAACGTGGACAGAGAGTAAAGGGAGATACCCGGGATAGAGAGGAATATAGAACGGGGACAGAGAGTAAAGGGAGATACCAGGGATAGAGGGGAATATAGAACGGGGACAGAGAGTAAAGGGAGATACCCGGGATAGCGGGGAATATAGAACAGGGGCAGAGAGTAAAGGGAGATACCCAGGATAGAGGGGAATATAGAATGGGGACAGAGAGTAAAGGGAGATACCCGGGATAGAGGGGAATATAGAACGGGGACAGAGTGTAAAGGGAGATACCCGGGATAGAGGGAATATAGAACGGGGACAGGGAGTAAAGGGAGATACCCGGGATAGAGGGGAATATAGAACAAGGACAGAGATTAAAGGGAGATGCCCGGGATAGAGAGGAATATTGAACGGGGACAGAGAGTAATGGGAGATACACGGGAGAGAGGGTAATATAGAACGGGGACAGAGAGTAAAGGGAGATACCCGGGATAGAGGGGAATATAGAACGGGGACAGAGAGTAAAGGGAGATACCCGGGAGAGAGGGGAATATAGAACGGGGACAGAGAGCAAAGGGAGATACCCGGGATAGAGGGGAATATAGAACGGGGACAGAGAGTAAAGGGAGATACCAGGGATAGAGGGGAATATAGAACGGGGACAGAGAGTAAAGGGAGATACCCGGGATAGAATGGAATATAGAACGGGGGCAGAGAGTCAAGGGAGATACCAGGGATAGTGGGGAATATAGAACGGGGACAGAGAGTAAAGGGAGATACCAGGGATAGAGGGAATATAGAACGGGGACAGAGAGTAAAGGGAGTTACCTAGGATAGAGGGAATATAGAACGGGGACATGGAGTAAAGGGGATACCCGGGATAGAGTGGAACATAGAACGTGGACAGAGAGTAAAGGGAGATACCCGTGATAGTGGGGAATATTGGACAGGGACAGGGAGTAAAGAGAGATACCCGGGATAGTGGGGAATATAGAACGCGGACAGAGAGTAAAGGGAGATACCCGGGATAGAGGGGAATATAGAACGGGGACAGAGAGTAAAGGGAGATACCTGGGATAGAGGGGAATACAGAACGGGGACAGAGAGTAAAGGGAGATACCCTGGATAGAGGGGAAATATAGAACGGGGACAGAGATTAAAGGGAAATACCCAGGATAGAGGGGAATATAGAACGGCGACAGAGAGTAAAGGGAGATAGCCGGGATAGAGGGGAATATAGAACGGGGACAGGGAGTAAAGGGAGATACCCGGGATAGAGGGGAATATAGAACGGGGACAGAGAGTAAATGGAGATACCAGGGATAGAGGGGAATATAGAACGGGGAAAGAGAGTAATGGGAGATACCCGGGATAGAGGGGAATATAGAACGGGGACAGAGAGTAAAGGGAGATACCCGGGATAGAGGGGAATATAGAACGGGGACAGAGAGTAAAGGGAGATACCCGGGATAGAGGGGAATATAGAACGGGGAAAGAGAGTAATGGGAGACACCCGGGATAGAGGGGAATATAGAACGGGGACAGAGAATAAAGGGAGATACCCGGGACAGAGGGGAATATAGAACGGGGACAGAGAGTAAAGGGAGATACCCGGGATAGAGGGGAATATAGAATGGGGAAAGAGATTAAAGGGAGATACCCGGGATAGAGGGGAATATAGAACGGGGAAAGAGAGTAAAGGGAGATACCCGGGATAGAGGGAAATATAGAACGGGGACAGAGAGTAAAGGGAGATACCCGGGATAGAGGGGAATATAGAACGGGGACAGAGAGTAAAGGGAGATACCCGGGATAGAGGGGAATATAGAACGGAGGCAGAGAATAAAGGGAGATACCCGGGATCGAGGGGATTATAGAACGGGGAAAGAGAGTAAAGGGAGATACCCGGGATAGAGGGAAATATAGAACGGGGACAGAGAGTAAAGGGAGATACCCGGGATAGAGGGGAATATAGAACGGGGACAGAGAGTAAAGGGAGATACCCATGATAGAGGGGAATATAGAACGGAGACAGAGAGTAAAGGGAGATACCCGGGATAGTGGGGAATATAGAACGTGGACAGAGAGTAAAGGGAGATACCCGGGATAGAGAGGAATATAGAACGGGGACAGAGAGTAAAGGGAGATACCCGGGATAGAGGGGAATATAGAACGGGGACAGAGAGTAAAGGGAGATACCCGGGGTAGCGGGGAATATAGAACAGGGACAGAGAGTAAAGGGAGATACCCAGGATAGAGGGGAATATAGAATGGGGACAGAGAGTAAAGGGAGATACCCGGGATAGAGGGGAATATAGAACGGGGACAGAGTGTAAAGGGAGATACCCGTGATAGAGGGAATATAGAACGGGGACAGGGAGTAAAGGGAGATACCCGGGATAGAGGGGAATATAGAACGAGGACAGAGATTAAAGGGAGATGCCCGGGATAGAGAGGAATATTGAACGGGGACAGAGAGTAATGGGAGATACACGGGAGAGAGGGTAATATAGAACGGGGACAGAGAGTAAAGGGAGATACCCGGGATAGAGGGGAATATAGAACGGGGACAGAGAGTAAAGGGAGATACCCGGGAGAGAGGGGAATATAGAACGGGGACAGAGAGCAAAGGGAGATACCCGGGATAGAGGGGAATATAGAACGGGGACAGAGAGTAAAGGGAGATACCAGGGATAAAGGGGAATATAGAACGGGGACAGAGAGTAAAGGGAGATACCCGGGATAGAATGGAATATAGAACGGGGGCAGAGAGTCAAGGGAGATACCAGGGATAGTGGGGAATATAGAACGGGGACAGAGAGTAAAGGGAGATACCCGGGATAGAGGGAATATAGAACGGGGACAGAGTGTAAAGGGAGTTACCTAGGATAGAGGGAATATAGAACGGGGACATGGAGTAAAGGGGATACCCGGGATAGAGTGGAACATAGAACGTGGACAGAGAGTAAAGGGAGATACCCGGGATAGTGGGGAATATAGAACGGGGACAGAGATTAAAGGGAGATACCCGGGATAGTGGGGAATATAGAACGGGGACAGAGAGTAAAGGGAGATGCCCGGGATAGAGGGGAATATAGAACGGGGACAGAGAGTAAAGGGAGATACCCGGGATAGAGGGGAATATAGAACGGGGACAGAGAGTAAAGGGAGATACCCGGGATAGAGGGGAAAATAGAACGCGGACAGAGAGTAAAGGGAGATACCCGGGATAGAGGGGAATATAGAACGGGGACAGAGATTAAAGGGAGATACCCGGGATAGTGGGGAATATAGAACGGGGACAGAGATTAAAGGGAGATGCCCGGGATAGAGGGGAATATAGAACGGGGACAGAGAGTAAAGGGAGATACCCGGGATAGAGGGGAATATAGAACGGGGACAGAGAGTAAAGGGAGATACCCGGGATAGAGGGGAATATAGAACGGGGACAGAGAGTGAAGGGAGAGACCCGGGATAGAGGGAATATAGAACGGGGACAGAGGGTAAAGGGAGATACCCGGGATAGAGGGGAATATAGAACGGGGACAGAGAGTGAAGGGAGATACCCGGGATAGAGGGGAATATAGAACGGGGACAGAGAGTAAAGGGAGATACCCAGGATAGAGGGGAATATAGAACGGGGACAGAGAGTAAAGGGAGATACCCGGGATAGAGGGGAATATAGAACGGGGACAGAGAGTAAAGGGAGATACCCGGGATAGAGGGGAATATAGAATGGGGACAGAGAGTAAAGGGAGATACCCGGGATAGAGGGGAATATAGAACAGGGACAGAGTGTAAAGGGAGATTCCCGGGATAGAGGGGAATATAGAACGGGGACAGAGAGTAAAGGGAGATACCCGGGATAGAGGGGAATATCGAACGAGGACAGAGAGTAAAGTGAGATTAGTGGGATAGAGTGGAATATCCAGCTGATACTGACAGTAAAGGAAAGGCCCCAGTGTCTGGTACTTTCTGCCGGTGCCATTCTTTCTGTCAGTTAATAAAGGCCATCAGTTGAGGTGCCTACTCTGTGTTTGTGGTTTCAGTTGTGGTGGATGGAAGGTCCGGAGACGCTTGTTGCAGAGAAGCCCTGCTCTGCAAAACGGCCCGGCTGATTAAAGCGTGCTTTCAGACTTTATAATATCAGATTTACAATCACCGTCCAGCACTGTTCACATCGGTTATATTCTTTAACATTTATAAACTTCATTTCTGGTTCTCCTCCCACCGTGGGACAGGGAGCAGTAATGAGGAATGTTTGTTTTACTAAGAATTGAAATAACGGGGCTGGAAAAGACTGCCACAAGATCCAGGAGATGAATTCTGTAAAAGTATCCTCCGGACCCAAATGAAAACTGTAAACAATTAATGCAGGGCAGAACTAGGCCAATATCCATTAATAATTACTATCCAAAAAAGAGCCACCAAATTTTGGAAACACCTAAAAATGAGCAACCCCCACTGCTATCATTACGAAGCCCTGAAATGCCAAGAGAGGACCATAAAAAAGAATACCCTCAGTCAACTAGTCCTGGGACTCAGTGAAGTAACTACTAACACTACCAACAATAACCAGCCCCAGGACAGTGACATCGTAGCACAGAGAACTCGACCCAACACAATTGTCACTAAGCAAAAGGAAAAATATCTGTCATATTGGGCAGAAACAACAAAAACCCAAAACAAACTCAATTGCTATTTGGCCCTAAACAGACAATACAACATGGCTGAATACCTGACCATGGTAAAGGATAGCAAACTGAGAAAAACCTTTACAATGTACAGACTTAGTGAACATAGCCTGGCCATCGAAAAAGGCAGACACAGGCAGACCCGGCTGTCAAGAGAGGACAGGATATGCTCTCACTGCAGTCAGGGAGTGGTGGAGACAGAGATGCACTTCCTCACAGCTTGTGGAAAATATCAGGGAGAATTTCTACCAAAAATTCACAAAAATATGCCCTGAATTCAGAAATTTGAATGACGACCAAAAACTCCCATACCTACTAGGGGAACAGAGAAATTGTGTAACCTTAGCGGCACACTATGTTACAGCTTGCCATAAACAGAGGGACAACCAGTAAATATAAGAAAAGAGTGTATACAAATTATATGAATGTATATTTATACACTCAGGGATATATCTCTTTATACACTGTATGGATAGATCTGCGTTTATGTGTTCAACCATAAATGTTTTTCGACGCTTTGGCAACATAAGATGTACCTTGTCATGCCAATAAAGCGATTTGAATTGAATTGAATTGAATTGAAGATGAAAAACTGCACCAGTTACTTTGTTTGAGTTGCAGCCGACACCCAACAATGCTGCCTATTGCATAGGTACATTGCCCTTTCTAAATGACCCAGGAGGGTGACTCTGGCATGTCCCATGTCAACAGCAGAAATATCAAAGTTACATGCACCCCCCCCCCTTTCTGTAAGGGTCAAAACGACGATAGGATCTGAGGCAAAAAGTGTACTTTTCGCCAAAGCTATAGGGAACTGAATCAGACGCTGTTCTCTGTGTCGATCAGACACCCAATTCCCTGCGGTGCTCATTGGTCGCAATAAGGCACAAGTGTATCCCTGGGCACCACACGCTGTCTATTCAGGGCACAGGGATCCCAACAGGCTTGAATTGTATGGCTGGGCACGGCGCACTCCCTCTTCAGTTGAGGTGAGTGTAAGGCAGTGCCTAACAAGAGTGAGAGTCAGTGACTGAGGGGAGAGCAATTCAGTGACTTTGGTGGGTGGGAGTCATAGGCAGAGGGGAGTGGGATGCAGTGACTGAGGGGAGTGGGATGTCATGACTGAGGGGAGTGGGAGACAGTGACTGAGGGGAGTGGGATGCAGTGAATGTGGGGAGTGGGATGTAGTGACTGAGGGGAGTGGGATGCAGTGAATGTGGGGAGTGGGATGTAGTGACTGAGGGGAGTGGGATGTAGTGAATGAGGGGAATGGGATGTAGTGACTGAGGGGAGTGGGATGCAGTGTCCCAGAGGAGTGGGATGTAGTGACTGAGGTGAATGGGATGCAGTGTCCCAGAGGATTGGGATGCAGTGACTGAGGGGAGTGGGATGCAGTGTCCCAGAGGAGTGGGATGCAGTGACTGAGGGGAGTGGGATGTAGTGACTGAGGTGAGTGGGATGCAGTGATTAAGGGGAATGGGATGCAGTGTCCCAGAGGAGTGTGATGCAGTGACTGAGGGGAGTGGGATGTAGCGACTGAGGTGAGTGGGATGCAGTGACTGAGGGGAGTGGGATGTAGTGACTGAGGGGAGTGGGGTGCAGTGACTGAGGGGAGTGGGATGTAGTGACTGAGGGGAGTGGGATGTAGTGACTGAGGGGAGTGGGATGCAGTGCCTGAGGGGAGTGGGATGTAGGGACTGAGGGGAGTGGGATGTAGTGACTGAGGGGAGTGGGATGCAGTGACTGAGGGGAGTGGGATGCAGTGACTGAGGGGAGTGGGATGCAGGGACTGAGGGGAGTGGGATGCAGTGACTGAGGGGAGTGGGATGCAGGGACTGAGGGGAGTGGGATGCACTGACTGAGGGGAGTGGGATGCAGTGACTGAGGGGAGTGGGATGCAGTGACTAAGGGGAGTGGGATGCAGTGACTGAGGGGAGTGAGATGCAGTGACTGAGGCGACTGGGATGCAGTGACTGAGGGGCCTGGGATGCAGTGACTGAGGGGAGTGGGATGCACTGACTGGGGGGAGTGGGATGCAGTGACTGAGGGGCCTGGGATGCATTAACTGAGGGGAGTGGGATGCAGTGACTGAGGGGAGTGGGATGCAGTGACTGAGGGGAGTGGGACGCAGTGCCTGAGGGGAGTGGGATGCAGTGACTGAGGGGAGTGGGAAGCAGTGACTGAGGGGAGTGGGAAGCAGTGACTGAGGGGAGTGGGATGCAGTGACTGAGGCGAATGGGATGCAGTGACTGAGGGGAGTGGGAAGCAGTGACTGAGGGGAGTGGGATGCCGAGACTGAGGGGAGTGGGATGTAGTGACTGAGGGCAGTGGGATGTAGTGACTGAGGGGAGTGGGATGCAGTGACTGAGGTGAGTGGGATGTAGTGACTGAGCGGAGTGTAATGCAGTGACTGAGGGGAGTGCGATGCCGTGACTGAGGGGAGTGGGATGTAGTGACTGAGGGCAGTGGGATGTCGTGACTGAGGGGAGTGGGATGCAGTGACTGAGGGGAGTGGGATGTAGTGACTGAGGGGAGTGGGATGTAGTGACTGAGGGGAGTGGGATGCAGTGACTGAGGGGAGTGGGATGTAGTGACTGAGGGGAGTGGGATGCAGTGAATGTGGGGAGTGGGATGTAGTGACTGAGGGGAGTGGGATGTAGTGAATGAGGGGAATGGGATGTAGTGACTGAGGGGAGTGGGATGCAGTGTCCCAGAGGAGTGGGATGTAGTGACTGAGGTGAATGGGATGCAGTGTCCCAGAGGATTGGGATGCAGTGACTGAGGGGAGTGGGATGCAGTGTCCCAGAGGAGTGGGATGCAGTGACTGAGGGGAGTGGGATGTAGTGACTGAGGTGAGTGGGATGCAGTGATTAAGGGGAATGGGATGCAGTGTCCCAGAGGAGTGTGATGCAGTGACTGAGGGGAGTGGGATGTAGCGACTGAGGTGAGTGGGATGCAGTGACTGAGGGGAGTGGGATGTAGTGACTGAGGGGAGTGGGGTGCAGTGACTGAGGGGAGTGGGATGTAGTGACTGAGGGGAGTGGGATGTAGTGACTGAGGGGAGTGGGATGCAGTGCCTGAGGGGAGTGGGATGTAGGGACTGAGGGGAGTGGGATGTAGTGACTGAGGGGAGTGGGATGCAGTGACTGAGGGGAGTGGGATGCAGTGACTGAGGGGAGTGGGATGCAGGGACTGAGGGGAGTGGGATGCAGTGACTGAGGGGAGTGGGATGCAGGGACTGAGGGGAGTGGGATGCACTGACTGAGGGGAGTGGGATGCAGTGACTGAGGGGAGTGGGATGCAGTGACTAAGGGGAGTGGGATGCAGTGACTGAGGGGAGTGAGATGCAGTGACTGAGGCGACTGGGATGCAGTGACTGAGGGGCCTGGGATGCAGTGACTGAGGGGAGTGGGATGCACTGACTGGGGGGAGTGGGATGCAGTGACTGAGGGGCCTGGGATGCATTAACTGAGGGGAGTGGGATGCAGTGACTGAGGGGAGTGGGATGCAGTGACTGAGGGGAGTGGGACGCAGTGCCTGAGGGGAGTGGGATGCAGTGACTGAGGGGAGTGGGAAGCAGTGACTGAGGGGAGTGGGAAGCAGTGACTGAGGGGAGTGGGATGCAGTGACTGAGGCGAATGGGATGCAGTGACTGAGGGGAGTGGGAAGCAGTGACTGAGGGGAGTGGGATGCCGAGACTGAGGGGAGTGGGATGTAGTGACTGAGGGCAGTGGGATGTAGTGACTGAGGGGAGTGGGATGCAGTGACTGAGGTGAGTGGGATGTAGTGACTGAGCGGAGTGTAATGCAGTGACTGAGGGGAGTGCGATGCCGTGACTGAGGGGAGTGGGATGTAGTGACTGAGGGCAGTGGGATGTCGTGACTGAGGGGAGTGGGATGCAGTGACTGAGGGGAGTGGGATGTAGTGACTGAGGGGAGTGGGATGTAGTGACTGAGGGGAGTGGGATGCAGTGACTGAGGGGAGTGGGATGTAGTGACTGAGGCGAGTGGGATGTAGTGACTGAGGGGAGTGGGATGTAGTGACTGAGGCGAGTGGGATGCACGGACTGAGGGGAGTGGGATGCAGTGACTGAGTGGAGTGGGTTGTAGTGACTGAGGGGAGTGGGATGTAGTGACTGAGGGAGTGGGATGCAGTGACTGAGGGGAGTGTGAAGTAGTGACTGAGGGGAGTGGGATGCAGTGACTGAGGGGCGTGGGATGCACGGACTGAGGGGAGTGGGATGCAGTGACTGAGTGGAGTGGGTTGTAGTGACTGAGGGGAGTGGGATGTAGTGACTGAGGGAGTGGGATGCAGTGACTGAGGGGAGTGTGAAGTAGTGACTGAGGGGAGTGGGATGCAGTGACTGAGGGGCGTGGGATGTAGTGTCTGAGGGGAGTGGGATGCAGTGACTGAGGGGAGCGGGATGCAGTGACTGAGGGGAGTGGGATGTAGTGACTGAGGGGAGTGTGATACAGTGACTGAGGGGAGTGGGATGTAGTGACTGAGGGGAGTGGGATGCAGTGACTGAGGGGAGTGGGATGTAGTGACTGAGGAGAGTGGGATGTAGTGACTGAGGGGAGTGCGATGCCGTGACTGAGGGGAGTGGGATGTAGTGACTGAGGGGAGTGGGATGCAGTGACTGAGGGGAGTGGGATGTAGTGACTGAGGGGAGTGGGATGCAGTGACTGAGGGGAGTGCGATGCCGTGACTGAGGGGAGTGGGATGTAGTGACTGAGGGGAGTGGGACGTAGTGACTGAGGGGAGTGGGATGCAGTGACTGAGGGGAGTGGGATGTAGTGACTGAGGGGAGTGGGACGTAGTGGCTGAGGGGAGTGGGACGTAGTGACTGAGGGGAGTGGGATGTAGTGACAGAGGGGAGTGGGATGCAGTGACTGAGGGGAGTGTGGTGTAGTGACTGAGGGGAGTGTGATGTAGTGAATGAGGGGAATGGGATGCAGTGACTGAGGGGAGTGGGATGCAGTGACTGAGGGGAGTGGGATGCAGGGACTGAGGGGAGTGGAGTGTAGTGACTGAGGGGAGTGTGATGTGGTGAATGAGGGGAATGGGATGTAGTGACTGAGGGGAGTGGGAAGCAGTGACTGAGGGGACTGGGAGTCAGTGACTGAGGGGAGTGGGATGCAGTGACTGAGGAGAGTGGGATGTAGGGACTGAGTGCAGTGGGATGCAGTGACTGAGGGGAGTGGGATGTAGTGACTGAGGTGAGTGGGATGCAGTGACTGAGGGGAGTGGGATGCAGTGACTGAGGGGAGTGGGATGCAGTGACTGTGGGGAATGGGATGTATTGACTGAGGGGAGTGAGATGTAGTGACTGAGGGGAGTGGGATGCAGTGACTGTGGGGAGTGGGATGCAGTGACTGAGGGGAGTGGGATGCAGTGACTGAGGGGAGTGGGATGCAGTGACTGTGGGGAGTGGGATGCAGTGACTGAGGGGAGTGGGATGCAGTGACTGAGGGGAGTGGGATGCAGTGACTGTGGGGAGTGGGATGTACTGACTGAGGGGAGTGGGATGTATTTACTGAGGGGAGTGGGATGCAGTGACTGAGGGGAGTGGGATGCAGTGACTGAGGAGAGTGGGATGTAGTGACTGAGGGGAGTGGGATGCTTGACTGAGTGGAGTTGGATGTAGTGACTGAGGGGAGTGGGATGCAGTGATTGAGTGGATTGGGATGTAGTGACTGAGGGGAGTGTGATGCAGTGACTGAGGGGAGTGGGATGTAGTCACTGAGGGGTGTGGGATGCAGTGACTGAGGGGAGTGGGATGTAGTGACTGAGGGGAGTGGGATGCAGTGACTGAGGGGAGTGGGATGTAGTGACTGAGGGGAGTGGGATGTAGTGACTGAGGCGAGTGGGATGCAGTGACTGAGGGGAGTGGGATGCAGTGACTGAGTGGATTGGGATGTAGTGACTGAGGGGAGTGGGATGTAGCGACTGTGGGGAGTGGGTTGTACTGACTCAGGGGTGTGGGATGCAGTGTCTGAGGGGAGTGGGATCCAGTGTCTGAGGGGCGTGGGATGTAGTGTCTGAGGGGAGTGGGATGTAGTGACTGAGGGGAGTGGGATGTAGTGTCTGAGGGGAGTGGGATGTAGTGTCTGAGGGGAGTGGGATGTAGTGTCTGAGGGTAGTGGGATGTAGTGTCTGAGGGGAGTGGGATGTAGTGTCTGAGGGGAGTGGGGTGTAGTGTCTGAGGGGAGTGGGATGTAGTGTCTGAAGAGAGTGGGATGCAATGACTGAGGGGAGGGGGATGAAGTGACTGAGGGGAGTGGGATGAAGTGACTTAGGGGAGTGGGATGTAGTGACTGAGGGGAGTGGGATATAGTGATTGTGGGGAGTGGGATGTAGTGTCTGAGGGGAGTGGGATGTAGTGACTGAGGGGAGTGGGATGCAGTGACTGAGGGGAGTGGGATGTAGTGACTGAGGGGAGTGGGATGTAGTGACTGAGGGGAGTGCGATGAAGTGACTGAGGGGAGTGGGATCATGTGACTGAGTGGACTGGGATGTAGTGACCGAGGGGAGTGGGATGCAGTGACTGAGTGGAGTGGAATGCAGTGACTGAGGGGAGTGGAATGTAGTGACTGAGGGGAGTGGGATGTAGTGACTGAGGGGAGTGGGATGTAGAGACTGAGCGCAGTGGGATATAGTGACTGAGGGGAGTGGGATGTAGTGACTGAGGGGAGTGGAATGCAGTGACTGAGGGAAGTGGGATGTAGTGACTGAGGGGAGTGGGATGTAGTGACAGAGCGGAGTGGAATGTAGTGACTGAGGGGAGAGGGATGTAGTGACTGAGGGGAGTGGAATGCAGTGACTGAGGGGAGTGGGATGTAGTGTCTGAGGGGAGTGGGATGTAGTGTCTGAGGGGAGTGGGATGCAGTGACTGAGGGGAGTGGGATGTAGTGTCTGAGGGGAGTGGGATGTAGTGTCTGAGGGGAGTGGGATGCAGTGACTGAGTGGACTGGGATGTAGTGACCGAGGGGAGTGGGATGCAGTGACTGAGGGGAGTGGAATGCAGTGACTGAGGGGAGTGGGATGCAGTGACTGAGGGGAGTGGGATGCAGTGACTGAGGGGAGTGGGATGCAGTGACTGAAGGTAGTGGGGTGCAGTGACTGAGGGGAGTGGGATGCAGTGACTGAGGGGACTGGGATGCAGTGACTAAGGGGAGTGGGATGTAGTGACTGTGGGGAGTGGGTGGCGGTGACTGAGGGGAGTGGGATGCAGTGACTGAGGTGGGAGGGATATAGTGACTGAGGGGAGTGGGTTATAGTGACTGGGGGAGTGGGATGTAGTGGCTGAGGGCAGTGGGATGCAGTGACTGAGGGGAGTGGGATGCAGGGACTGAGGGGAGTGGAGTGTAGTGACTGAGGGGAGTGTGATGTGGTGAATGAGGGGAATGGGATGTAGTGACTGAGGGGAGTGGGAAGCAGTGACTGAGGGGACTGGGAGTCAGTGACTGAGGGGAGTGGGATGCAGTGACTGAGGAGAGTGGGATGTAGGGACTGAGTGCAGTGGGATGCAGTGACTGAGGGGAGTGGGATGTAGTGACTGAGGTGAGTGGGATGCAGTGACTGAGGGGAGTGGGATGCAGTGACTGAGGGGAGTGGGATGCAGTGACTGTGGGGAATGGGATGTATTGACTGAGGGGAGTGAGATGTAGTGACTGAGGGGAGTGGGATGCAGTGACTGTGGGGAGTGGGATGCAGTGACTGAGGGGAGTGGGATGCAGTGACTGAGGGGAGTGGGATGCAGTGACTGTGGGGAGTGGGATGCAGTGACTGAGGGGAGTGGGATGCAGTGACTGAGGGGAGTGGGATGCAGTGACTGTGGGGAGTGGGATGTACTGACTGAGGGGAGTGGGATGCAGTGACTGAGGGGAGTGGGATGCAGTGACTGAGGGGAGTGGGATGCAGTGACTGAGGAGAGTGGGATGTAGTGACTGAGGGGAGTGGGATGCCTGACTGAGTGGAGTTGGATGTAGTGACTGAGGGGAGTGGGATGCAGTGATTGAGTGGATTGGGATGTAGTGACTGAGGGGAGTGGGATGTAGCGACTGTGGGGAGTGGGTTGTACTGACTCAGGGGTGTGGGATGCAGTGTCTGAGGGGAGTGGGATCCAGTGTCTGAGGGGCGTGGGATGTAGTGTCTGAGGGGAGTGGGATGTAGTGACTGAGGGGAGTGGGATGTAGTGTCTGAGGGGAGTGGGATGTAGTGTCTGAGGGGAGTGGGATGTAGTGTCTGAGGGTAGTGGGATGTAGTGTCTGAGGGGAGTGGGATGTAGTGTCTGAGGGGAGTGGGGTGTAGTGTCTGAGGGGAGTGGGATGTAGTGTCTGAGGAGAGTGGGATGCAATGACTGAGGGGAGGGGGATGAAGTGACTGAGGGAAGTGGGATGAAGTGACTTAGGGGAGTGGGATGTAGTGACTGAGGGGAGTGGGATATAGTGATTGTGGGGAGTGGGATGTAGTGTCTGAGGGGAGTGGGATGTAGTGATTGAGGGGAGTGGGATGCAGTGACTGAGGGGAGTGGGATGTAGTGACTGAGGGGAGTGGGATGTAGTGACTGAGGGGAGTGGGATCATGTGACTGAGTGGACTGGGATGTAGTGACCGAGGGGAGTGGGATGCAGTGACTGAGTGGAGTGGAATGCAGTGACTGAGGGGAGTGGGATGTAGTGACTGAGGGGAGTGGGATGTAGTGACTGAGGGGAGTGGGATGTAGTGACTGAGCGCAGTGGGATATAGTGACTGAGGGGAGTGGGATGTAGTGACTGAGGGGAGTGGAATGCAGTGACTGAGGGAAGTGGGATGTAGTGACTGAGGGGAGTGGGATGTAGTGACAGAGCGGAGTGGAATGTAGTGACTGAGGGGAGAGGGATGTAGTGACTGAGGGGAGTGGAATGCAGTGACTGAGGGGAGTGGGATGCAGTGACTGAGGGGACTGGGATGCAGTGACTAAGGGGAGTGGGATGTAGTGACTGTGGGGAGTGGGTGGCGGTGACTGAGGGGAGTGGGATGCAGTGACTGAGGTGGGAGGGATATAGTGACTGAGGGGAGTGGGTTATAGTGACTGGGGGAGTGGGATGTAGTGGCTGAGGGCAGTGGGATGCAGTGACTGAGGGGAGTGGGATGCAGTAACTGATGTGAGAGGGATATCGTGACTGAGGGGAGTGGGATATAGTGACTGGGGGAGTGGGATGCAGTGACTGAGGTGAGAGGGATATAGTGACTGAGGGGAGTGTGATATAGTGACTGGGGGAGTGGGATGTAGTGACTGAGGGCAGTGGGGTGCAGTGACTGAGGGGAGTGGGATGCAGTGACTGAGGTGAGAGGGATATAGTGACTGAGGGGAGTGAGATGTAGTGACTGAGGGGAGTGGGATGCAGTGACTGAGGGGAGTGAGATGTAGTGACTGAGGGGAGTGGGATGCAGTGACTCAGGGGAGTGTGATGCAGTGACTGTGGCGAGTGGGAGGCAGTGACTGGTGTCAGTGGGATGTAGTGACTGAGGGGAGTGGGATGCATTGACTTAGGTGCGAGGGATATAGTGACTGAGGGGAGTGGGATATAGTGACTGGGGGAGTGGGATATAGTGACTGAGGGCAGTGGGATGCAGTGACTGAGCGGAGTGGGATGTAGTGACTGAGGGCAGTGGGATGCAGTGACTGGTGTCAGTGGGATGTAGTGACTGAGGTGAGTGGGATGCAGTGACTGGGGTGAGTGGGATGTAGTGACTGAGGGGACTGGGATGCAGCGCTTGAGGGTAGGGGGATGTACTGACTGAGGGGAGTGGAATGCAGTGTCTGAGGGGAGTGGGATGCAGTGACTGGGGTGAGTGTTAAGTACTGACTGAGGGGAGTGAGATGTAGTGACTGAGGGGAGTCGGATACAGTGACTGAGCATAGTGGGGTGTAGTGAGTGTAGGGAGTGGAATGCAGTGACTGAGAGAAGTGTGATGCAATGACTAAGGGAAGTGGAATGTAGTGACTAAATGTTCGTTTTTTTCCCACATTTAGACACGACAAACTCATATCATATTTTAACCTTTCATAGTAAAAGATCAAACTTAACATGAAGTCCTTATATATTTCAACCTGGAATATCCAAGGTCTAAGCTCTTCTGTGCTTGGCATGAAGAGTAGGACCCCAGAGTTCCTAGATGAAATTAAAGATCTGGATATTATCATTTTACAGGAAACTTGGTGTAGAGGAGAAGGACACACTGGCCATCCACATGGGTACACAGAGCTGGTGGTCCCCTCCAATAAATTGCCAGGAGTAACCCAGGGCAGAGACTCTGGAGGCATACTGATTTGGTTTAAAACAGAGCTTAGGAATTGCATCAAATTAATAAAAAAAGGGCGAAAACCACATGTGGCTCATAATTAAGAGAGGCATCATCTGTAACACGCAAGATGTTTTCATTTGCGCACTCTATATCCCCCCGATGGAAACCCCGTGCTTTAAAGAGGACACCTTCTCCAACATTTAGAGGGAGATTATCCAATTCCAGGCCCAGGGGAACGTGTTGATCTGTGGTGACCTCAATTCAAGAACTGGCGAAGAACCAGACTTCACCAATAATCAGGGGAACAATTACATATTCAGGAATAACCACTTCGATATCCCTTCCCATCCATACAGGCATAACTGCGACAAACAGACAAATGCTAACGGAAAACGGCTCCTGCAGCTCTGTCAAAGCCTGGGTCTGTACATTGTCAATGGTAGGTTCATGGGAGACTTCCTAGGAAGATCGACCTATTGCTCACCTCTTGGCTGCAGCACCGTAGACTATATGATTACGGATTTGGACCCATCCTCTTTCAGAGCATTCACAGTCAAACCACAAACAACACTGTCAGACCACAGTCTAATTACTGTGTATCTTAAAAGGACAGAAACAACCAACACAGAAACACAACCCAGTAAGCTGTCCAACATCAAAAAATCCTACAGATGGGCCAAAAACAGCATGGAAAAATACCAAAAAGCAATTAGCAATCAATCAACTCAAGCTCTCTTGGACACCTTTCTGGAAAACATATACACTCACAATAAAGAAGGCGTAAACCGAGCAGTGAATAACCTAAATAATATTTTTGATAATTTGGCAACAATGTCAAACTTGAAAGTTCGCAAGAATAAACCCAAAACAAAAAACTATGAAAAATGGTTTGACCCAGATTGCCATAACAAGAGGAAAAAACTCAGAAAAATATCAAACCAAAAACACAGACAGCCAGAAAACGAGGAATTATGCCTTACTTATTGTCAGGCACTAACACAATACAAAAACACACTCAGAACCAAAAAAGAGCAGTATATTAAGAATACACTCAGCTCCATTGAGGAATCCATTGATTCCAATTGTTTCTGGGACAACTGGAATACATTACACAAAAAACAACACGACGAATTGGCCATTGAAAACGGAGACTCATGGGAAAACCATTTTGAAAAATTATACCAGAAAAACACACTGAGCTCAGAGCAATGCCAAATATGCAAAAAACTGGAAAAGCTCTAATTGGCCATAAAAGATAACCAAAACCCGCTGGACGCCATAATAACTGAAAAAGAGCTATTTGAAAAACTCAAGGACCTGCGACCAGGAAAAGCTTGCGGTGCAGATGGCATCCTAAGCGAGATGATTAAACACACGGACGATAAAATGAAATTGGCTATCCTAAAACTCTTCAACTTGGTTCTGAGTGTCGGTTACTTCCTTGATATCTGGAACAAAGGGCTCATAACGCCCATATACAAAAGTGGAGACAATGTTGACCCAAATAACTATCGAGGCATCTGTGTAAACAATAACCCGGGGAAGGTATTCTGTAGTATCATAAACAAAAGACTTATAAACTTCCTTGAGGAGCACAATGTCTTGAGTAAAAGCCAAATTGGATTCCTACCAAACTATAGAACATCAGATCATATCTTCACCCTGCAGACCCTAATTGACAAACATGTTCATCAAAACAAAAGCAAAATTTTTCCCTGCTTTATAGATTTCCAGAAGGCTTTCGATTCCATCTGGCACGATGGTCTATTCTTGAAACTTATTGAAAGTGGTGTACGGGAAAAACATATGATGTAATTAAATCAATGTATACAAACAATACATGTGCAGTTAAAATTGGAGACAAACAAACAAACAATATACTTCCCACAGGGGCGTGGTGTGATGCAGGGCTTGCCCATCTCACTGACACTCTTTAATATTTACATAAATGAATTGGCAAAACTACTTGAACAATCTACAGCTCCCGGCCTCACCCTATATGAATCCAAGGTTAAATTCCTCCTCTATGCAGGTGACCTGGTTCTGCTGTCACCAACTAAGGAGGGTCTACAGCAGAACCTGGATCTGCTAGAGTCGTTCTGTCAGACCTAGGCCCTGACAATAAACCCCCAAAAAAACAAAGTCCTTGTGTTCCAGCAAAGATCCAGACATCAGGGACCCAGAATAAATTTCACACTAGGAGCAACTAAAGTTGAGCAAACCACTAACTACACATACTTGGGCTTAAAAATCAGTTCTATGGGAAATTTTCATCTGGCTGTGAATGAACCGAAAGAGAAAGCAAGAAGGGCTTTCTATGCCATTATAAAATCAATCCAAGTAGAAATCCCAATTAGCATTTGGCTCAAAATTTTTAAATCAGTAATTGAACCAATTGCACTCTATGGCAGTGAGGTGTGGGGACCGCTAACACAAGAAGAATTTTCAAAATGGGACAAACACCCAATTGAGATCCTACATGCAGAATTCTGTAAAAGTATCCTCCGAACTCAAAGGAAAACTGTAAACAATGCATGCAGGGCAGAACTAGGCCAATATCCGTTAATAATTACTATCCAAAAAAGAGCCACCAAATTTTGGAAACACCTAAAAATGAGCAACCCCCACTGCTATCATTACGAAGCCCTGAAATGCCAAGAGAGGATCATAAAGAAGAAAACCCTCAATCAACTAGTCCTGGGACTCAGTGAAGTAACTACTAACACTACTAACAATAACCAGTCCCAGGACAGTGACATCGTAGCACAGAGAATTCGACCCAACACAATTGTCACTAAGCAAAAGGAAAAATATCTGTTATATTGGGCAGAAACAACAAAAACCCCAAACAAACTCAATTGCTAATTGGCCCTAAACAGACAATACAACATGGCTGAATACCTGACCATGGTAAAGGATAGCAAACTGAGAAAAACATTGACAATGTACATGTGATGAAATATATGCCTTCATCAGCCCCTGTGTTTTACCTGCATTGTATTGTGTGTACCGCCCCCTTTTTCCTATTGTGTGTATTGGCTCCGCCCCTGTCTTTTGTCATATAAAGGTCTCAAGAGCTGTATGAGTCATTCCTGCCAGACGAATCCGATGTGGAAAGACATGCAATGTTCTTAGTGATTAAAAGCCTTCAGTTGAATCCTTTAATTCCTTGTCTTTGAGTTATTGATGGCACATCAATTTTAATCACTAAAACACCAAGATGGATCGACTCCTGAAACCAGAGCGCTTGGATCTGGACCCCCATGCCTCAGACGCAGCCACACAGTTCGGACACTGGTTCCAATGCTTCGAATTTTTCATCGAAAGCTCAGCCACCGCCATCGCAGCCGCAACCGCCACCGGAGATGTGAAACTGGGAATCCTGCGAAACTGGGTGAGTCATCGGGTCCCCCCTCTCATCCGAGATGCCACCAGCTACGGGGATGCCTGCACCATTCTGAAGGCCCACTACGTGCGGCCAATAAACGAGGTGTACGCCAGGCATCTTCTGACTACTCGCACGCAGCGGTATGGTGAGTCACTAGAGGACATCATGCTAAGCCTAAAAGTACTGGGCAGAGACTGTAACTGTAAGGCTGTGTCTGCCATCGTGTACACAGAGGAGCTAATCCGAGACTCCTTTATTGCAGGCCTCAGTTCAAATTACATTCGGCAGAAACTGTTTGAAAAGGAGGGACTGGACTTAAAACAGGCTATGGGCATAGCGCGATCACTGGATATGGCCCAGAGGAACTCTGAATCCTGTTCCTCAGGCCACGCGGCCCACTCAGCCTCGTGCATGCCATGGGGGCCGCCATCTTGGAAGCCATCTTTACCTCCCAGGTCTCAGGCCAGCCCAGCACTATCGGAGCCCCAGCCTCCACCCAGAAGCCCCACTACTGCCGCGGTGCATCGGGGCCCGAAATGCTACTTCTGCGGCCAGGACAAACACTCCAGGCATCTGTGCCCAACGAAGGGCACCACCTGTTTTAAATGCAGGAAGAAAGGACATTTCAGCAAAGTCTGCAGAGGGAACCCCGCCTCCAACTCCGCCACCGCCGCATGCGCGCCGTGGGGGTGGCCATCTTGGACGCCATCTTGTCCACCCTCATGGAGTCCACCATCTTGTCCCGACTACACGGACCTCCAGGACCCACTGGTGGCCTCGATCATGGTGGATCAATCCAGGCCGCATCCGTTGTCTAGATCGATGATGGACATAGAGGTAAACGGGAACAAGGTTAAATGCTTGATTGACTGCGGGAGCACCGAAAGCTTTATTCATCCTAGCCTGGTAAAATGACTTTCACTAACGATAGTCCCTACACAGGGCAAAATCGCCATGGCTGATAAGACCCATACCTCAAAAATTACAGGTTTCTGCACGGTTATGTTGTCGGTAAAAGGCACTGATTACAGAGATTTTAAACTATTGATAATGCCAGATCTCTGTGTGAGCGTGATCTTGGGTCTGGACTTCCAGTGCCATCACCAAAGTATCACGCTCACCTACGGTGGGTCCCAGCCACCCCTCACAGTGTGGGGTCTGGCTACCCTGAAGGTCAAGCCGCCCTCTCTGTTCGCCAACCTCGCACCCAACTGTCGACCCATAGTGACCAAGAGTAGGCGGTACAGCTGGGAGGACAGATGGTTCATTGCATCGGAAGTAGAAAGACTCAAGCGGGAGGGTATCATTGAATGCAGTAACAGCCCGTGGCGCGCCCAGGTAGTAGTAGTTAAGGGTAGCGAAAAGAAGCGGATGGTGATAGATTATAGCCAGATGGTTAATCTATACACCCAGCTAGACGCCTACCCTCTGCCCCGCATAGCGGATATGGTTAACCAAATCGCACAATACCGGGTGTTTTCCACCATCGACCAAAAATCGGCATACCACCAGCTCCCCATTAGGCCGGAGGACCATCCATACACCGCCTTCGAGGCGAACGGACGCCTCTACCACTTCCTCAGAGTCCCCTTTGGGGTAACGAATGGGGTCTCGGTCTTCCAGCGGGAGATCGCCCGCATGATCGATGAGAACCAGTTAACAGCCACCTATCCACACCTAGACAACATCACCATCTGCGGCCACAACCAGCAAGACCACGACTCGAACCTCGCGAGATTTCTGAAAACCGCCCTCAGACTCAATCTCACCTACAACGAGGATAAGTGTGTCTTTAGCACCACGCGACTCTGTATCCTGGGCTGCGTGGTGGAAAACGGGGAAATCGGTCCGGACCCCGACCGATTGCGCCCCCTATGGGAGCTACCCCTACCAAACACTCCCAAGGCCCTGAAAAGGTGCCTGGGGTTTTTCTCCTATTACGCCCAATGGGTCCCCAATTATTCCGACAAGGCCCGTCCCCTCCTGAAATCAACGTCCTTCCCGCTCATGGCCGAGGCCCACGCCGCCTTCAACAGCATTAAACACATTGCCTCGGCAGGAAGCGATGACGACCCATCCTCACCACCCCCAGAAGAACCTCCACCATCCCCAGAGGTATCCTCACCACCCCCAGAAGTACCTGCAACACCCCCAGCACAGGGGTATGCCCAGGAGGGCACCACGGACTCCCGGTCGGAACCCGAGGTACTGTTGCAACGTTCAGGAAGGACTATCACACCCCCGGACAGACTAAATCTGTAGAAGGGGTGAATGTGATGAAATATATGCCTTCATCAGCCCCTGTGTTTTACCTGCATTGTATTGTGTGTACCGCCCCCTTTTTCCTATTGTGTGTATTGGCTTCGCCCCTGTCTTTTGTCATATAAAGGTCTCAAGAACTGTATGAGTCATTCCTGCCAGACGAATCCGATGTGGAAAGACATGCAATGTTCTTAGTGATTAAAAGCCTTCAGTTGAATCCTTTAATTCCTTGTCTTTGAGTTATTGATGGCACATCAGTACAGACTTAGTGAACATAGCCTGGCCATTGAAAAAGGCAGACACAGACAGACCCGGCTGCCAAGAGAGAACAGGATATGCTCTCACTGCAGTCAGTGAGTGGTGGAGACAGAGATGCACTTCCTCACAGCTTGTGGAAATTATCAGGGCATAAGGGAGAATTTCTACCCAAAGTTCACAAAAATATGCCCTTAATTCAGAAATTTGAATGATGACCAAAAACTCCCATACCTACTAGGGGAACAGAGAAATTGTGTAACCCTAGCAGCACACTATGTTACAGCTTGCCATAAACAGAGGGACAACCATTAAATCTAAGAAAAGACTATACACAAATTATATGAATGTATATTTATACACTCAGGGATATATCTGTTTATACACTGTATGGATAGATCTGCGTTTATGTGTTCAACCATAAATGTTTTTCGATGCTTTGGCAACATAAGATGCACCTTGTCATGCCAATAAAGCGATTTGAATTTGAATTTGAATTTGACTGAGGGGAGTGGGAAGCAGTGACTGAAGATAGTGGGATGTAGTGACTGAGGGGAGTGGGATGCAGTGACTGAGGGGAGTGGGATGTAGTGAGTGGGGGGAGTGGGATGTAGTGACTGAGGGGAGTGGGAAGCAGTGACTGAGGGGAGTGGGATGTAGTGACTGAGGGGAGTGGGATGTAGTGACTGAGGGGAGTGGGATGCAGTGACTGAGGGGAGTGGGATGTAGTGACTGGGGGGAGTGGGATGTAGTGACTGAGGGGAGTGGGAAGCAGTGACTGAGGGGAGTGGGATGTAGTGACTGAGGGGAGTGGGATGCAATGACTGAGGGGAGTTGGATGCAGTGACTGAGGGGAGTGGGATGCAGTGACTGAGGGGAGTGGGATGATTTGACTGAGGGGAGTGAGATGTAGTGACTGAGGAGAGTGGGATGCAGTGACTGAGGGATGTGGGATTCAGGGACTGAGGGGAGTGGGATGTAGTGACTGAGGTGAGCGGGATGCAGTCACTGATGGGAGTGGGATATAGCGACTGAGGGGAATGTTGAGTAGTGACTGAGCAGAGTGAGATGTAGTGACTGAGTGGAGTGGGATGTAGTGACTGAGGTGAGTGGGATGTAGTGACTGATGTGAGTGGGATGCAGTGACTGAGGGGAGTGGGATATAGTGACTGAGGGGAATGTTAAGTAGTGACTGAGCGGAGTGGGATGTAGTGACTGAGGGGAGTGTGATGTAGTGACTGAGGTGAGTGGGATGTTGTGACTGAGGTGAGTGGGATGTAGTGACTGAGGTGAGTGGGATGTAGTGACTGAGGTGAGTGGGATGTAGTGACTGAGGGGAGTGGGATTCAGTGACTGAGGGCAGTGGGATATAGTGACTGAGGGGAGTGGGATGTAGTGACTGAGTGGAATGGGATGTAGTGTCTGAGGGGAGTAGGACGTAGTGACTGAGGTGAGTGCGATGCAGTGACTGAGGGGAGTGGGATGTAGTGACTGAGGTGAGTGGGATGTTGTGACTGAGGGCAGTGGGATGTAGTGACTGAGGGGAGTGGGATGTAGTGACTGAGTGGAATGGGATGTAGTGTCTGAGGGGAGTAGGATGTAGTGACTGAGGTGAGTGGGATGTAGTGACTGAGGGGAGTGGGATTCAGTGACTGAGGGCAGTGGGATATAGTGACTGAGGGGAGTGGGATGTAGTGACTGAGTGGAATGGGATGTAGTGTCTGAGGGGAGTAGGATGTAGTGACTGAGGTGAGTGGGATGTTGTGACTGAGGGCAGTGGGATGTAGTGACTGAGTGGAATGGGATGTAGTGTCTGAGGGGAGTAGGATGTAGTGACTGAGGTGAGTGCGATGCAGTGACTGAGGGGAGTGGGATGTAGTGACTGAGGGGTGTGGGAATCTGTGACTGAGTGGAATGGGATGCAGTGACTGAGGGGAGTGGGATGCAGTGACTGAGGGGAGTAGGATGCAGTGACTGAGGGGAGTAGGATGCAGTGACTGAGGGAAGTGGGATGCAGTGACTGAGGGGAGTTGGATGCAGTGACTGAGCGAAGTGGGATGTAGTGACTGAGGGGAGTGGGATGTAGTGACTGAGGTGAGTGGGATGTTGTGACTGAGGGCAGTGGGATATAGTGACTGAGGGGAGTGGGATGTAGTGACTGAGTGGAATGGGATGTAGTGTCTGAGGGGAGTAGGATGTAGTGACTGAGGTGAGTGCGATGCAGTGACTGAGGGGAGTGGGATGTAGTGACTGAGGGGAGTGGGAATCTGTGACTGAGTGGAATGGGATGCAGTGACTGAGGGGAGTGGGATGCAGTGACTAGGGGAGTGGAATGTAGTGACTGAGGGGAGTGGGAATCTGTGACTGAGGGGAGTAGGATGCAGTGACTGAGGGAAGTGGGATGCAGTGACTGAGGGGAGTTGGATGCAGTGACTGAGCGAAGTGGGATGTAGTGACTGAGGGGAGTGGGAATCTGTGACTGAGGGGTGTGGGATGTAGTGACTGAGGGGAGTGGGATGCAGTGACTGAGGGGAGTGGGATGCAGTGACTGAGGGGAGTGGGATGTAGTGACTGAGGGGAGTGGGGTGTAGTTACTGAGGGGAGTGGGATGCAGTGACTGAGGGGAGTGGGATGCAGTGACTGAGGGGAGTGGGATGTAGTGACTGAGGGGCGTGGGATGTAGTGACTGGGGTGAGTGTTAAGTACTGACTGAGGGGAGTGAGATGCAGTGATTGAGGGGAGTGGGATGTGGTGACTGAGGGGAGTGGGATGTAGTGACTGAGTGGAGTGGGATGTAGATTCTGAGGGGAGTAGGATGCAATGACTGAGGGGAGAGGGATGTAGTGACTAAGGCAGTGGGATGTAGTGACTGAGGGGGGTGCGATGCAGTGACTGAGGGAAGTTGGATTGGATGATGTCGGGGTATATGAAAACGTTTTCCCCAGCGTTATCTTGCCAACTTCCAGTTTCCATGTGGTTGTTCTTTTGTTACAGATTTAGCAAGAAAGACAAGTCCCGGTGCCGACGGACCATCAACATCACCAGCTGAGTGTAACCCCTCAGAGGCGGGACATTCAAGGCCAGGAATCGATCAGCTGTGGGTAGAAGCGATCCTGGCAGACTCTTCCAGAGTCTAAGGCTATATACCTCCCTGTCATAATCCTCAAACATGTAGTGATAGGACCTCTCAAATATCGTGCTTTATAACTGACTCTTCAGTCCAAGTCAACAGGGCTGAAGATAAACCTGGAAACCCCTCCCCTTTACTGTGTTTCTATTGGCTCTCAGGGTCAGATGACATAGCCAGGGAGATGCTCATTTATTGCCCCCTCCCCAGGTGCCCCATGCAAGTGGAGATATGGTGCCGCCTTCTTGACCCACAGTAGGGGGTGTTAGTGAAAGCAGGGATCAGGCCTGGTGGGGGGGCGGTTTCAGGGGTTGTGCAGCTCCCAGAGTTGAAGGTCCTCGATTGGTCTGCCACTTCAAGTTGGTCCTCTCCCCTCAATTTCCACCCCCACCCGGCTGCCCCCGCCTTCTTCCTCACTCTCCTCTCCCCCTTCCCCAGGTGATATTTCTGCCTCTAACTCTGCTCAGGGATGCGGTTTGGGCGGTGTGATGAAATCACTCTGTGTTCTGGCATTTGTATTGTCTGTTGTTGTTGTACTTGTTAATGTCTGGAATGTTCTACCGATGTAACCACTAATGCTCCTCCCTAGCCCCGCCCCTCTTCTGGAATGTTCTACCAAGGGCTGGGTTGGTGATGAATGGTGGTTGCCCTGTGTTAACGTGATGCCATGTTCTTACTTAATAAAAGCCTTTAGTTTTAAGCTTTAACCTCTTGGATTTAGGCTGTTATTTGGCACTTCAATTTTATTAAGTAACAACTTTTGGACGATGGATCGATTTTTGAAACCAAAGCGTCTGGCTGTCAATCCCCATTCGGCAGACGTGTCGAAGAAATTTACGCATTGGCTTCGATGTTTTGAACACTTCATCGCATCAGTCGATTCGACAGTTAACAAGTTGGGTCTTCTAACCAACTTGGTAAGTCATCAAACTTACTCTATAATTGAAGATATTACTACATATGAAGAGGCCCTCGCAGCCCTTATGGCCCAGTACCTTAAGTCGGTTAATGAAGTATATGCCAGGTATCTTTTGTCGACTCGCAGGCAATTACCTGAGGAATCTCTGGATGATTTCCTGCAGAACCTTAAGGCTTTGGCTAAGGACTGTAACTACAAGGCTGTCTCTGCCATATTGTATCAGGAAGAGGCCATCCGCGATTCTTTCATATCTGGCCTCTGATCTAATTATATTAGACAGAGACTTCTCGAGAATGACTCGTTAGTTTTAAAAATGGTCGTCGCTACTGCTCGATCGTTAGATGTAGCCCAGAAGAATTTAGAAGTGCATGCATCAGCCCACGCGTCTTTCTCAGCCTCGTGTGTTCCGAGTATGGAGGCATCCATTACACCAATGGAGCCTCCACTCAATCCTATTGTTGCGGCTGTACCCCATGGGTCTAAGTGTTATTGTTGTGGCCAATCTAAACACCCCAGGCAACGATGCCCAGCCAGGGAGGCTACCTGTTTTAAATGTAAGAAATGGGGACATTTTAGTAAAGTGTGCAAGGGTAATCCTGTACCCGATGTCTTTTCTGCTGCCGCCTATCGTTTTACTCTAGCCTCGGTTACGGTTGACCAGACCATACCGTGTTTCTTGCCGAAATCTATGATGGACATCAAGATTAATAGTCATCCTACTGGGTGTTTAATAGACTGTGGCAGTACTGAAAGTTTTATACACCCCAACCTTGTTAACTCCTGTTCATTGAAGGTGTATCCAACTCAAAGTGAAATCGTGATGGCGTCCAAGTCCCTTACTTCGGAGGTAACTGGATATTGTAAAGTCACATTGACCGTTAAGGATACGGAGTATAAGGATTTTAAACTTCTCAAATTACCTCAGTTGTGTGTGAACTTAATTTTAGGCTTGGACTTCCAGTGTCAGCATGAGAGTGTCACCCTTAAGTATGGTGGATCCCAGCCTCCGCTCACAGTCTGCGGCCTTTCTACTTTAAAAATAAGTCCGCCTTCTTTGTTCGTGAACCTTGCTCCTAATTGTAGACCTATAGCGACTAAGAGTCGACGGTATCGTTCAGAAGATAAAACATTTATAAAAGAGGAAGTGGAAGGCTTCAACAGGAGGGAATCATCGAACACAGTAATAGCCCATGCGTGCCCAGGTGGTGGTGGTGAAAACTAATGAAAAGAAAAGACTTGTGGTCGATTATAGCCAGACTATAAACGTGTATACCCAATTAGACGCCTATCTTTTGCCTCGTATTTCTGAGGTTGTGAACCAGATAGCTCAGTACTGCCTGTTCTCCACCATTGATTTAAAGTCTGCCTACCATCAACTCCCCATTAAAATAGAAGACCGACCTTGTACGGCCTTCGAAGCTAATGGGCGCCTGTACCAATTCCTTAGGGTGCCCTTTGGAGTGACGAATGGGGTATCCGTCTTCCAACGGGAGATGGATCGTATGGTGGATGAATACGCGTTGGAAGCAACATTCCCGTACCTGGACAATGTTACTATCTGTGGGCGCGACCAACGGGAGCATGATCAAAATCTCACCAAGTTCCTAGAGACTGCAAAGAGGTTAAACCTGACCTACAACGAAAACAAGTGTACCTTCAATACTACACATTTGTGTATTCTTGGTTGCGTTGTGGAGAATGGGGTAATCGGGCCAGATCCTGAAAGATTATGCCCACTTAAGGAATTACCTTTACCTCACACTGTAAAAGCTTTAAGAAGGTGTCTGGGATTCTTCTCGTACTATGCCCAGTGGGTAGCTAACTACTCAGATAAAGTCCGACCTCTTATTAAATCGACGTCTTTTCCGCTATCGGCAGAGGCTCAGGAGGCTTTCTTTAATATCAAATGGGACATTGAGAAGGCAGTGGTATGTGCCGTGGATGAGAAGATCCCTTTTCAAGTGGAAAGTGATGCATCTGATTTTGCGTTGGCAGCAACTCTTAACCAAGCTGGTAGACCAGTAGCTTTCTTCTCTCGTACATTGCAAGGACCAGAAGTTCGACATTCTTCAGTGGAAAAGGAGGCACAGGCGATTATCGAAGCAGTCAGGTATTGGAGACATTATCTCGCTGGCCAACGTTTTACGCTCATTACTGACCAGCGATCCGTGGCCTTTATGTTCACTACTAAGCAGAGAGGCAAGATCAAAAATGATAAGGTTTTAAGATGGCGAATAGAACTGTCAAATCAAATCAAATCAAATCAAATCAACTTTTATTGTCATTGTTAGTGCACAAGTGCAGTACAACGAAATGTAGGCTTGCGGCTCCCGAGAGTGTACAATTTGGATTAGGACACTTAAACATTTCAACATACATTTGTACATATATATTAGCATATGACTGATATTCAGTACAGGCCTGGAGTATTTAATGAGCCATCAGATGCTGTGTCACGAGGAGTATGTTCTAGTCTAGGTATAGATAAGCTTCAAAATCTCCATGACGCACTCTGCCACCCTGGGGTTACCAGAATGAACCACTTCATTAAGTCCCACAATCTACCCTACTCTATTGAGGAGGTCCGGACAATGACCAGAACCTGTTGTGATTGTGCTGAATGCAAACCCCGCTTCTATAAGCCGTCTGAGCCAGCTCATCTTATTAAAGCAACTCGACCATTTGAGCGTTTGAGTCTCGATTTTAAAGGTCCCCTTCCATCGAGCGACCGTAATGTCTATTTTCTTAATATTATAGACGAGTACTCTCGGTTCCCTTTTGTTATCCCCTATCCGGATGTGACCAGTGCTGTTGTAATTAAATGCCTCTGCCAACTGTTTTCCTTGTTTGGCATGCCTAACTATATACATAGTGATAGGGGTTCTTCCTTTATGAGCGAAGAATTGTGACAGTTTTTGCTATCGAAAGGGACTGCAACGAGTAGAACTACCAGCTATAACCCTCGTGGTAATGGGCAGGTCGAGAAAGAAAATGCGACAGTGTGGAAGGCTATCGTACTGTCTCTGAAGTCGCGAGG
The DNA here is from genome assembly GCF_052327205.1 of Somniosus microcephalus. Taxonomy (NCBI): domain Eukaryota; kingdom Metazoa; phylum Chordata; class Chondrichthyes; order Squaliformes; family Somniosidae; genus Somniosus; species Somniosus microcephalus. The sequence continues at coordinate 24,196,320 of NW_028225181.1, read as the reverse complement.
CCTGCCGACCTCTCACTGGCAGGATGTCCTGCCAGACGTGCTGCATTTCATAAGGTCTCTTTTGTGCACAGCGACGAGTGCCACCCCTCATGAAAGGATGTTTAGCTTTCCAAGAAAAGCTACTAATGGAGTAATGTTACCCACATGGTTGACGACCACGGGCCCTGTGTGGTTGCGCAGACATGTGAGAGGCCACAAGGCTGATCCACTGGTGGAGGAAGTACAACTCCTCCATGCTATTCCCCAGTATGCGTATATTCAAAATCCGGATGGGCGAGAAGATACGGTCTCTATTAAAGATCTTGCCCCTGCTCGAGCTCGAAAAGAGGTCGACTCTGAGAGTAGAGTTTTCAATCGTGGTATTGAACCTTCAGAGACACAAACCCTCAGTGTGGAAACTACTGATGATTCTGGGAATTTGAATGAACTGGAGTTAGTACTCCAGGAGGAGCCTCAGCAAGAGTTACGTCATTCCCAGAGGATTATCAGACCTCCTGACAGACTGAATCTATAGCAGGGGGTGAATGTGATGAAATCACTCTGTGTTCTGGCATTTGTATTGTCTGTTGTTGTTGTACTTGTTAATGTCTGGAATGTTCTACCGGTGTAACCACTAATGCTCCTCCCTAGTCCCACCCCTCTTCTGGAATGTTCTACCAAGGGCTGGGTCGGTGATGAACGATGGTTGCCCTGTGTTAACTTGATGCCATGTTCTTACTTAATAAAAGCCTTTAGTTTTAAGCTTTAACCTCATGGATTCAGGCAGTTATTTGGCACTTCAGGCAGTGAGGCTGAAGGCTTGTCCTCTCAATGTCCCGGGGTGCTGCACCTGATGGACGAGGAGTGCAAGAAGGTCAGTGCTGAGGTCCAAGGAATGTATGTCAGAAAAAGCAAACTGGACACCCCCGAGAAAAAGGAAGCCTATCTCCGGCAGGGGAGGGATTTATTCTACTTTCATTCTCTGGGTGTGGGCATCACTGGGCAAGGCTGGCATTGAACAACCATCCCCAGTTGGAATTGATTGACCATCCCCAGTTGGCATTACAACTAGGGTGGTGATGGGCCATCTTCCTGAACCGTTGGTTGTGGTTTAATTCCCCAGGTCTTAAGAAGATGGGATTCGCCTGGTGTTAAGGGGAGGGGGTTCCCCTGGTGTTAAGGGGAGATTACCCTGGTGTTAAGGGGAGGGGATTCCCCTGGTGTTAAGGTGAGGGGTGTCCCCTGGTGCTAGGGGAAGGATTCCCCTGGTGTTAAAGGGAGGGGAGTCCCCTGGTGTTAAGGGGAAGGGATTCCCCTGGTGTTAAGGGGAGGGGATTCCCCTGGTGTTAAGGGGAAGGGATTCACCTGGTGTTAAGGGGAAGGGATTCCCCTGGTGTTAAGGGGAGGGGATTCCCCTGGTGTTAAGGGGAAGGGATTCCCCTGGTGTTAAGAGGAAGGGATTCCCCTGGTGTTAAGGGGAAGGGATTCCCCTGGAGTTAAGGGGAGGGGATTCCCCTGGTGTTAAGGGGAGGGGGATTTCCCTGGTGTTAAGGGGAGGGGATTCCCCAGGTGTTAAGGGGAGGGGATTCCCCTGGTGTTAAGGGGAGGGGGATTTCCCTGGTGTTAATGGGGCGGTGATTCACCTGGTGTTAAGGGGAGGGGATTCCCCTGGTGTTAAGGGGAAGGATTCCCGTGGTGTCAAGGGGAAGGATTCCCCTGGTGTTAAACGGAGGGGTGTCCCCTGGTGTTGAGGGGAAGGATTCCCCTGGTGTTAAAGGGAGGGGATTCCCCTGGTGTTAAGGGGAGGGGATTCCCCTGGCGTTAAGGGGAAGGATTCCCCTGGTGTAAAAGGGAGGAGTGTCCCCTGGTGTTAAGGGGAGGGGATTCCCCTGCTGTTAAGGGGAGGGGATTCCCCTGGTGTGAAAGGGAGGGGATTTCCCTGGTGTTAAGGGGAAGGGATTCCGCTGGTGTTAAGGGGAGGGGATTCCCCTGGTGTTAAGGGGAAGGATTCTCCTGGTGTTAATGGGGAGGGGATTCCCCTGGTGTTAAGGGGAGGGGGTTCCCCTGGTGTTAATGGGGAGGGGATTCCCCTGGTGTTAATGGGGAGGGGATTCCCTTGGTGTTAAGGGGAGGGGATTCCCCTGGTGTGAAAGGGAGGGGATTCCCCTGGTGTTAAGGGGAGGGGATTCCCCTGGTGTTAAGGGGGAGGGATTCCCCTGGTGTTAAGGGGCGGGGATTCCCCTGGTGTTAAGGGGAAGGGATTCCCCTGGTGTTAAGGGGAGGGGATTCCCCTGGTGTTAAGGGGAGGGGATTCCCCTGGTGTTAAGGGGACAGATTCTCCTGGTGTTAATGGGGAGGGGATTCCCCTGGTGCTAATGGGGAGGGGATTCCCCTGGTGTTAATGGGGAGGGGATTCCCCTGGTGTTAATGGGGGGGGGATTCCCCTGGTGTTAATAGGGAGGGGAGTCCCCAGGTGTTAAGGGGAGGGGATTCGCCTGGTGTCAAGCAGATGGGATTCTCCTGGTGTTAAGGGGAGGGGATTCTCCTAGTGTTAAGGGGAGGGGAGTCCCATCGTCGGGAGCGGTGAGAGCTGGTCATCTTCCAAAATTCTATCAACTCAGGAAAAGTTCCCATGGATTGGAGGTTAGCTAATGCAACCTCACTATTTAAAAAAGGTGGTAGATAAAAAAACTGGGAATTATAGACCGGTACGCCTGCCATCGATAGTGGGGAAAATGCTAGAGTCCATTATAAAAGATGTAATAGCAGAGCACTTGGAAAACAGTGACAGGATCGGACAAAGTCAACATGGATTTGCAAAAGGTAACTCATGCTTGACTAATCTACTGGAATTTGTTGAGGATGTAACTGGTAGAATAGATAAGGGAGAACCAGTGGATGTTGTGTCTTTGGACTTTCAGAAGGCTTTCGATAAGGTCCCGCATAAGAGACTGAGTGCGAGTCAGCAGAGAGTGCTGTGAGTTTGGGTAAGTGTGAGAGTTCTTTAATTGTTATTTCTCTTTAAATCATTCTTGATAAGGTTACTTAAGCAGTTTAAGTAAAGGGGAAAAGTTAAGTATTTGGGATTCTGTTGGTTTAAGAAGAGTAAAACAAGGTTACTCTGCAGTAGGAGTAAATTGGCACAGCAGGCAGTGGAAACCAGTTTTCTAACCAATCAGCAGGGGTGACTCATTTGGCTGTAAACAAACAAACAGTATAAAAAGACCAGTCCTAGTGCAAGCAAGCACTGAGTGCAAGGTCAGCAGAGAGTGCTCTGAGTTTGGGTAAGTGTGAGTTAGGGTAAGTGGGGTGTTAGGTGCTCTTTTCAAACTTTAACTCTGCGGGTTGCAGTTAATAAGGCCTTTCTGGTGCAGAGTGACTGTTGGTAAACCATTTAACTGGTGTAATTAGAGGAATTGATTTAATTTAAATCCAATTAATTAAAGGGGATACTAGCATCTAAAATCGGGCAGAGGGTGTCCATAACTAACAATAAAAAATTTAATTAATTACATAGAATGGAGCAGGTGATGTGTTACTGTTGCAAGATGTGGGAGCCGGTGAACCCCATTGAGGCTCACGGTGATTACGTCTGTGACAAGTGTCTTCTGCTACAGGAACTCCAGCTCCGTGTTGATGAGCTGAAGTCTGAGCTTCAGACACTGCGACACATCAGGGAGGGGGAGAAGTTCCTGGACTCTATGTTTCAGGAGATGGTCACACCTATGAAGTTAATTAATTCAGATGTAGCCCATGGTCAGGGACAGGACGGTGTGACTACAAGTGAGGCAGGTACGGGGATCCAGGAGGTAGTGTTGGAGGAGATGCAGCCCTTGCTCTTGCCAACAGGTTCGAGGTTCTTACTCCCTGTGGGGACAGGAGCAGGGACTGCAGGGAGTATGAGCATCCTGGCCACAGCACCGTGGAGCAGGGGACCATTCAAGAGGGGGGAGTAAATAGAAATGTTGTAGTGGTAGGGGATAGTATTATTAGGGGGATAAATAGAGTTCTCTGCAGCCGAGAGCGAGAGTCCCGTAGGCTGTGTTGCCTACCCAGTGCCAGGGTTAAGGACATCTCCTCTGGGCTGGAAAGAAACTTGCAGTGGGAGGGGGTGGATCCAGTTGTCATGGTCCATGTTGGTACAAACGACGTAGATAGGACTAGGAAGCCGGTTCTGTTAAAGGAGAATGAGCAGCTAGGGGTCAAATTAAAAGACAGAACCTCTGGATTATTACCTGAGCCACGAGCGAATTTGGCTAGGACAAATAAAATTAGAGATTAAAATGCGTGGCTCAAATACTGGCGTGGGAGAAATGGGTTTTGCTTCCTGGGACACTGGCACCAGTACTGGGGCAGGAGGGAGCTGTTCCATTGGGACGGGCTTCACTTGGCCAGTGCTGGGGCTAGAGTCCTGGCGGATCATATAACTAGGGCTGTTGAGAGGGCTTTAAACTAACTAGTGGGGGGGAGGTTCCTAGAGAGCAAATAATAAAAATGACAACAGAGAAGGTCATAGACTTAGGTAGCAGTGGGGAAATAAAAAACCAGAGCGTGTCAGGAAGGGGCAGAAGGTATGGAGTAAAAGGTAAAGTCATAAAAAGGGCAAAAGCAGGAACTAAGTGTCACAAAACATATTTGAAAGTTCTCTATCTGAATGCACGTAGCATTCGTAATAAAATAGATGAGTTAATGGCACAAATAACTACATATGGGTATGATCTTGTGGCCATTACAGAAGCATGGCTGCAGGGTGACAATGCCTGGGAATTAAACATACCAGGTTATTTAACGATCAGGAAGGACAGGCAGGAAGGAAGGGGAGGTGGGGTGGCTATGTTAATAAAGGAAGGAATCACTGTAATACAGAGAAATGATATTGGGTCAAAAGATCAGGATAATGAAACAGTTTGGGTGGACATAAGGAATAATATGGGGGGAAAAACACTAGTGGGCGTAGTCTATAGGCCTCCGAACAGTTGCAACTCTGTTGGACGGAGTATCAATCAGGAAATAGTTGAGGCTTGTAATAAGGGAACATCTATAATTATGGGGGATTTTAACTATCATATTAATTGGACAAATCAAATTGGGCAGGGCTGCCTTGAGGATGAGTTCATTGAGTGTATTAGGGATGGGTTTCTTGAGCAGTATGTAACTGAACCAACCAGGGGGCAAGCAACCTCAGATCTGGTCCTGTGTAACGAGACAGGATTAATTAAAAATGTCCTAGTAAAGGATCCCCTTGGAATGAGTGACCATAACATGGTTGAATTCCATACTCAATTAGAGGTTGGATCTCAAACAAGCATGCTAAGCTTGAATAAAGGAGACTATGAAGGTATGAGAGCAGAATTGAGCAGAGTGGATTGGGAAAACAGATTAATGGGTAAGACGATACATGATCAGTGGTGTACATTTAAGGAGTTAGTTTACAACTTCCAAAAAAAATATATTCCACTGAGAAGAAAAGGGTGTAAAAGAAAAGACAGCCATCCGTGGCTAAGTAAAGAAATTAAGGATAGTATTCGACTAAAAACAAGGGCATATAAGGTAGCCAAATCTAGTGGGAGGATAGAGGATTGGGAAAACTTTAAAAGACAGCAAAAGATAACAAAAAGATTAATTAAGAAAGGGAAGATAGATTATGAAAGTAAATTAGCAAAAAATATAAAAGCAGATAGTAAGAGTTTTTATAGTTATATAAAAAGAAAAAGGGTGGCTAAAGTAAATGTTGGTCCCTTAGAGGATGAGACCGGGAAATTAATGTTGGGAAATATGGAGATGGCAAAAACACTGAATGAATATTTTGTATCAGTCTTTATAGTAGAGGACACTAAGAATATCCCAACACTGGACAAACAGGGGGCTATTGGTGGGGAGGAGCTAAACACGATCAAAATCACTAAGGAAGTGGTACTCGGTAAAATAATGGGACTCAAGGCAGATAAATCAATTGGACCGGATGGCTTACATCCTAGGGTCTTGAGGGAAGTGGTGGTAGGGATTGTGGATGCATTGGTAATAATTTTCAAAAACTCCCTGGACTCGGCAAAGGTCCTGGCAGACTGGAAAACTGCGAATGTAACACCCTTATTTAAAAAGGGCAGTAGACAGAAGGCTGGAAACTATAGACCAGTTAGCCTAACATCTGTGGTAGGTAAAATTTTGGAGTCCATTATTAAGGAGACAGTAACAGGACATTTAGATAATCATAATTTAATAGGACAAAGTCAGCATGGTTTTATGAAGGGGAAGTCATGTTTGACAAATTTGCTGGAGTTCTTTGAGGAAGTAACATATAGGGTGGATAAAGGGGAACCAGTGGACGTAGTGTATTTAGACTTCCAAAGGCATTTCACAAGGTGCCACACAAAAGATTATTGCTTAAGATAAGAAATCACGGGATTGGGGGTAATATTTTGGCATGGATAGAGGATTGGTTACCCAACAGAAGGCAGAGAGTTGGGATAAATGGTTCATTCTCAGACTGGCAATCAGTAACTAGTGGTGTTCCGCAGGGGTCGGTGCTGGGTCCCCAACTCTTTACAATCTATATTAACGATTTGGAGGAGGGGACCGAGTGTAGCATATCAAAGTTTGCAGATGATACTAAGATGGGGGGGAAAGTAGTGAGTGAGAAGGACATAAAAAACCTGCAAGGGGACATAGACAGGCTAAGTAAGTGGGCAGAGATTTGGCAGATGGAATACAATACTGGAAAGTGTGAGGTTATGCACTTTGGCAGGAAAAATCGTAGAGCAAGTTATTATCTTAATGGCAAGAAACTGGAAAGTACTGAAGTACAAAGGGATCTGGGGGTCCTGGTGCACGAAACTCAAAAGGTCAGTATGCAGGAGCAGCAAGTGATTAAGAAGGCCACTGGAATGTTGGCTTTCATTGCTAAGGGGATAGAATATAAAAATAGGGAGGTATTGCTTCAGTTGTACAAGGTATTGGTGAGACCGCACCTGGAATACTGCATACAGTTTTGGTGTCCATACTTAAGAAAAGACATACTTGCTCTCGAGTCAGTACAAAGAAGGTTCACTTGGTTAATCCCGGGGATGAGGGGATGGACATATGAGGAGAGGTTGAGTAGATTGGGACTCTACTCATTGGAGTTCAGAAGAATGAGAGGCAATCTTATTGAAACATATAAGATTGTGAAGGGGTTGGATCTGGTGGATGCAGGGAGAATGTTCCTGATGATGGGTGAAACTAGAACTAGGGGGCATAGTCTTAGAATAAGGGGCTGCTCTTTCAAAACTGAGATGAGGGGGAACTACTTCACTCAGAGGGTGGTAGGTCCATGGAATATGCTGCCCCAAAAAGCTGTAGAAGCTACATCATTACATAAATTTAAAACAGAAATAGACAGTTTCCCAGAAGTAAAGGGAATTAAGGGTTACGGGGAGCGGGCAGGAATTTGGACATGAGTCTAGGTTCGGATCGGTCATGGCCCTGTGGGTAGCAGAGCGGGCCCAGGGGCCGTGTAGCCTGATCCTGCTCCTATTTCATGTGTCTAATTCTGTTAGATTCAGGAGATGGTTCTGTGATAGTAGATTGGCGGTTAGGATCAGATCAGCCATGATCTTATTGAATGGCGGAGCAGGCTCGAGTGGCCGATTGGCCTACTCCTGCTCCTATTTCTTATGTTCTTACTAGTGTGCAAAGTTAAAGCACATGGGATTGGGGGTAAGGTACTGATTTGGATAGAGAACTGGTTGGCAGACAGGAAGCAAAGAATTGGAATAAATGGGTCTTTTTCCGAGTGGAAGGCAGTGACTAGTGGGGTACCACAGGGATCAGTGCTAGGGCCCCAGTTATTCACAATATATATTAATGATCTAGAACAGGGAACTAGATGTAATATCTCCAAGTTTGCAGATGACACAAAGCTGGGTGGGCGTGTGTGCTGTGAGGAGGATCCCGAGAAACTCCATTACTATTTGGAAAGGTTGGGCGATTGGGCAGATGCATGGCAGATGCAGTATAATGTGGGTAAATGCGAGGTTGTCCACTTTGGTGGCAAAAACAGGAAGGCAGATTATTATCTGAACGGCAATAGATTGGGAAAAGGGGAAGTGCAACGAGACCTGGGTGTCCTTGTGCACCAGTCGCTGAAGGTAAGCATGCAGGTGCAGCAGTCAGTTAAGGCGGCAAATGGTATGTTGGCCTTCATAGCAAGAGGATTCAAGTACGGTAACAAGGATGTCTTGCTGCAGTTGTACAGGGCCTTGGTGAGACCACACCTTGGGTATTATGTGCAGCTTTTGTCGCCTTATCTGAGGAAGGATGTTCTTGCCATAGAGGGAGTGTAGCGAAGATTCACCAGACTGATACCTGGGATGGCAGGAATGACGTACGAGGAGAGATTGGGTCGATTGGGCTTATACTCGCTGGAGTTTAGAAGAATGAGAGGGGATCTCATTGAAGCTTATTAAATTCTCACAGGACTGGACAGACTCGATGCAGGAAGGATGTTCCCGATGGTCGGGGAGTCCAGAACCAGGGGTCACAGTCTAAGGATAAGGGGTAAGCCATTTAGGACTGAGATGAGGAGGAATTTCTTCACCCAGAGAGTGGTGAACCTGTGGAATTCTCTACCACAGAAGGCAGTGGAGGCCAAATCATTAAATATATTCAAGAAGGAGTTAGATATATTTCTTAAGGCTAAAGTGATCAAGGGATATGGGGAGAAAGCAGGGACAGGGTACTGAATTTGGATGATCAGCCATGATCGCATTGAATGGCGGAGCAGGCTCAAGGGGCCGAATGGCCTACTCCTGCTCCTATCTTCTATGTTTCTATGTCCCCTGGTGTTAAGGGGGGTGGGGGGTTCCCCTGGTGTTAAGAGGAGGGGATTCCCCTGGTGTTAAGGGGGGGCGATTCCACTGGTGTTAAGGGGAGCAGATTCCCCTGGTGTTAGGGGGGGTGATTCCCCTGGTGTTAGGGGGGGGATTCCCCTGGTGTTAAGGGGGGGAGATTCCCCTGGTGTTAAGGGGGGGAGATTCCCCTGGTGTTAAGGGGGGGAGATTCCCCTGGTGTTAAGGGGGGGAGATTCCCCTGGTGTTAGGGGGTAATTCCCCTGGTGTTAAGGGGAGGGGATTCCCCTGGTGTTAAGTGGGGGGAGATTCCCCTGGTGTTAAGGGGAGGGGATTCCCCTGGTGTCAAGGGGAGGAGATTCCTCTGGTGTCAAGAGATGGGAGTACCCTGGTTTTAAGGGGGGTGGAAGGGATTCCCCTGGTGTTAAGGGGAGGGGATTCCCCAGGTGTTAAGTGGAGGGATTCCCCTAGTGTGAAGGGGAGGGGAGTCCTCTGGTTTTAAAGGGAGGGAATTCCCCTGGTGTTAAGGGGAAGGATTCCCCTGGTGTTAAATGCAGGGATTCCCCTAGTGTGAAGGGGAGGGGAGACCTCTGGTTTTAAAGGAGGGAATTCCCCTGGTGTTAAGGGGAAGGGTTCCCCTGGGGTTAAGCGGAGGCCATTCCCCTGGTGTTAAGGGGAGGGGATTCCCCTGGTGTTAAGGGGAGGGGATTCCACTGGAGTTAAAGGGAAGGGATTCCCCTGGTGTTAAGGGGAGGGGAGTCCCCTGGTGTTAAGGGGAGGGGAGTTCCCTGGTGTTAAGGGGAGGGTATTCCCCTGGTGTTAAGGGAAGGGGTACTGCCCTGGTGTTAAGGGGAGGGGAGTCCCCTGGTGTTAAGGGGAGGGGAGTCCCCTGGTGTTAAGGGTGGTGGGGGGTTTCCCCTGGTGTTAATGGGAGGGGTCGCCCCTGGTGTTAAGGGGAAGGGATTCCCCTGGTGTTAAGGGGAGGGGATTCCTCTGGTGTTAAGGGGAGGGGATTCCCCTGGCGTTAAGGGGAGGGGATTCCCCTGGCGTTAAGGGGAGGGGATTCCCCTGGTGTTAAGGGGAGGGGATTCCCCTGGTGTTAAGGGGAGGGGATTCCCCTGGCGTTAAGTGGAGGGGATTCCCCTGGCGTTAAGGGGAGGGGATTCCTCTGGTGTTAAGGGGAGGGGAGTCCCCTGGTGTTAAGGGGGAGGGGATTCCTCTGGTGTTAAGGGGAGGGGATTCCCCTGGTGTTAAGGGGGTTGGGGGGTATTCCCCTGGTGTTAAGGGGGATGGGGGGGATTCCCCTGGTGTTAAGAGGAGGGAACTCCCCTGGTGTTAATGGGAGGGATCTCCCCTGGTGTTAAGGGGAGGGGAGTCCACTGGTGTTAAGGGGAGGGGATTCCCCTGGTGTTAAGGGGAGGGGTTCCCCTGGTGTTAAGGGGAGGGGTTCCCCTGGTGTTAAGGGGAGGGGAGTCCACTGGTGTTAAGGAGAGTGGGTTCCCCTGGTGTTAAGGGGAGCGGTTCCCCTGGTGTTAGGGGGAGGGGTTCCCCTGGTGTTAGGGGGAGGGGTTCCCCTGGTGTTAGGGGCTCAGTGATGTTTCTTGAGAGTCCCTGGTAAGGTGCAGTGTAACTGCGATCATTCTCTATGCCAGCTCACCCCTCACCGGCTGATTCAGATCAGTTCTCAGCTGAGCACATGCTGAAAGACCACCTCCCTTGCAAGAAACTCCCGCTGAAGTTTAAAGATGTAAAGGTGGTTAAACGTGGAAAGAAAACAGGAATGACCCAGAAGATCTGGGATTGTCAGCAGGTTAATTTCAACCCGAATCTGTGCCCATTGACTGGGTCCAAGACCGGCAAGGGGTGAGGGGTGGGGTGTGTGCGGGAGTGTGGTGGGGTGGGGTGGGCGAGGTGGGTGGGGTGAGGAGTGCGGTGTGTGGTGGGGTGGGATGGGTGAGTGGGATGGGTGAGGTGGGTGGGGTGTGTGGTGGGTGGATGTGTTGGGTGGGGTGAGGGGTGCGGTGTTTGCAGGAGTGGGGTGGGGTGGGATGGGGGTCTATCTCACTGGTTTGTATTCAATGGACAGGGTCCAGGAACAGTGGAGGGAGAGCGATGGGGTGGCTCAAGTGGGCTGGAGGTTGGATGATGGGGTGGGGTGTGGGATGGTGTGAGGGGGTGGGGGACTGGTGATGAGGGCTGGGATGGAGCTATGGTGTGGGTGGGTGACTGGTGTGTGGTGTAGGATGGGATGGGATGGGGTGTGGGTGGGTGAGAATGGTGGGGTGGTGTGGGGTGTGATGGGGCTGGGATGGGAGTATGGAGTTATGTAGGGTTAGATGGGATTGGGGTGTGGGGGATTGATGATGGGGGCTGGGATGGGGTATGGAGTGGTGTAGGGTGGTATGGGGTGTTGGGGGGGTGGAGTGGAGAGTGATGGGGCTGGGATGGGGTATGGAGTGGTTTGGGTGGGATGGGGTGCTGGGGGTGTGGAGTGGTGAGTGGTGGGGCTGGGATGGGGTATGGAGTGGTGTAGGGTGGGATGGGATGTGGTGTTGGGGGGTGGAGTGGTGAGTGATGGGGCTGGGATGGGGTATGGAGTGGTGAAGGGTGGGATGGGGTGTTGTGGGGTGTGGAGTGGTGAGTGATGGGGCTGGGATGGGGTATGGAGTGGTGTAGGGTGGGATGGGGTGTTGTGGGGGTGGAGTGGTGAGTGATGGGGCTGGGATGGGGTATGGAGTGGTGTAGGGTGGGATGGGGTGTTGGGGGGGGTGGAGTGGTGAGTGATGGGCTGGGATGGGGTATGGAGTGGTGTAGGGTGGGATGGGGTGTTGGGGGGGTGGAGTGGAGAGTGATGGGGCTGGGATGGGGTATGGAGTGGTGTAGGGTGGGATGGGGTGTTGGGGGGGTGGAGTGGAGAGTGATGGGGCTGGGATGGGGTATGGAGTGGTGCGGGGTGGGATGGGGTGTTGGGGAGTGGAGTGGTGAGTGATGGGGCTGGGATGGGGTATGGAGTGGTGTAGGGTGGGATAGGGTGTTGGGGGGTGGAGTGGTGAGTGATGGGGCTGGGATGGGGTATGGAGTGGTGTAGGGTGGGATGGGGTGTTGTGGGGTGGAGTGGTGAGTGATGGGGCTGGGATGGGGTATGGAGTGGTGCGGGGTGGGATGGGGTGTTCGGGGGGTGGAGTGGTGAGTGATGGGGCTGGAATGGGGTATGGAGTGGTGTTGGGTGGGATGGGGTGTTGGGGAGGTGGAGTGGAGAGTGATGGGGCTGGGGTGGATTATGGAGTGGTGTAGGGTGGGATGGGGTGTTGCGGGGGTGGAGTGGAGAGTGATGGGGCTGGGATGGAGTATGGAGTGGTGTAGGGTGGGATGGGGTGTTGGGGAGGTGGAGTGGAGAGTGATGGGGCTGGGGTGGATTATGGAGTGGTGTAGGGTGGGATGGGGTGTTGCGGGGGTGGAGTGGAGAGTGATGGGGCTGGGATGGAGTATGGAGTGGTGTAGAGTGGGATGGGGTGTTGCGGGGGTGGAGTGGTGAGTGATGGGGCTGGGATGGGATATGGAGTGATGTAGGGTGGAATGGGGTGTTGGGGGGCGTGGAGTGGAGAGTGATGGGGCTGGGATGGGGTATGGAGTGGTGTAGGGTGCGATGGGGTGTTGGGGGGGTGGTGTGGTGAGTGATGGAGCTGGGATGGGGTATGGTGTGGTGTAGGGTGGGATGGGGTGTTGGGGGGTGGAGTGGAGAGTGATGGGGCTGGGATGGAATATGGAGTGGTGTAGGGTGGGATAGGGTGTTGGGGGGTGTAGAGGAGAGTGATGGGGCTGGGATGGAATATGGAGTGGTGTGGGGTGGGATGGGGTGTTGGGGGGGTGGAGTGGAGAGTGATGGGGCTGGGATGGGGTATGAACTGGTGTGGGGTGGGATGGGGTGTTGGGGGGGTGGAGTGGAGAGTGATGGGGCTGGGATGGGGTATGGAGTGGTGTAGGGTGGGATGGGGTGTTGGGGGGGTGGAGTGGAGAATGATGGGGCTGGGATGGGGTATGGAGTGGTGTAGGGTGGGATGGGGTGTTGGGGGGGTGGAGTGGAGAGTGATGGGGCTGGGATGGAGTATGGAGTGGTGTGGGGTGGGATGGGGTGTTGGGGGGGTGGAGTGGTGAGTGAAGGGGCTGAGATGGGGTATGGAGTGGTGTAGGGTGGGATGGGGTGTTGGGGGTGTGGAGTGGTGAGTGATGGGGCTGGGATGGGGTATGGAGTGGTGTGGGGTGGGATGGGGTGTTGGGGGTGTGGAGTGGTGAGTGATGGGGCTGGGATGGGATATGGAGTGGTGTGGGGTGGGATGGGGTGCTGGGGGGTGGAGAGTTATCGGGCTGGGATGGGGTATGGGGTGGTGCGGGGTGGGATGGGGTGTTGGGGGGGTGGAGTGGTGAGTGATGGGGCTGGGATGGGGTATGGAGTGGTGTGGGGTGGGAAGGGGTGTTGGGGGTGTGGAGTGGTGAGTGATGGGGCTGGGATGTGTTATGGAGTAGTGTAGGGTGGGATGGGATGTTGCGGGGGGTGGAGTGGTGAGTGATGGGGCTGGGATGGGGTATGGAGTGGTGTAGGGTGGGATGGGATGGAGTGTTGGGGGTGTGGAGTGGTGAGCGATGGGGCTGGGATGGGGTATGGAGTGGTGTAGGTTGTGGTGGGATGGGATGTTGGGGGGGTGGAGTGGTGAGTGATGGGGCTGGGATGGGATATGGAGTGGTGTAGGTTGGGATGGGATGTTGCGGGGGTGGAGTGGTGAGTGATGGGGCTGGGATGGGGTATGGAGTGGTGTAGGGTGGGGTGGGGTGTGGAGTGGTGAGTGATGGGGCTGGGATGGGGTATGGAGTGGTGAAGGGTGGGATGGGGTGTTGTGGGGTGTGGAATGGTGAGTGATGGGGCTGGGATGGGGTATGGAGTGGTGTAGGGTGGGATGGGGTGTTGTGGGGGTGGAGTGGTGAGTGATGGGGCTGGGATGGGGTATGGAGTGGTGTAGGGTGGGATGGGGTGTTGGGGGGGGTGGAGTGGTGAGTGATGGGCTGGGATGGGGTATGGAGTGGTGTAGGGTGGGATGGGGTGTTGGGGGGTGGAGTGGTGAGTGATGGGGCTGGGATGGGGTATGGAGTGGTGCGGGGTGGGATGGGGTGTTCGGGGGGTGGAGTGGTGAGTGATGGGGCTGGAATGGGGTATGGAGTGGTGTCGGGTGGGATGTGGTGTTGGGTGGGGTGGAGTGGAGAGTGATGGGGCTGGGATGGAGTATGGAGTGGTGTCGGGTGGGATGGGGTGTTGGGGAGGTGGAGTGGAGAGTGATGGGGCTGGGGTGGATTATGGAGTGGTGTAGGGTGGGATGGGGTGTTGCGGGGGTGGAGTGGAGAGTGATGGGGCTGGGATGGAGTATGGAGTGGTGTAGAGTGGGATGGGGTGTTGCGGGGGTGGAGTGGTGAGTGATGGGGCTGGGATGGGATATGGAGTGATGTAGGGTGGAATGGGGTGTTGGGGGGCGTGGAGTGGAGAGTGATGGGGCTGGGATGGGGTATGGTGTGGTGTAGGGTGGGATGGGGTGTTGGGGGGTGGAGTGGAGAGTGATGGGGCTGGGATGGAATATGGAGTGGTGTAGGGTGGGATAGGGTGTTGGGGGGGTGTAGAGGAGAGTGATGGGGCTGGGATGGAATATGGAGTGGTGTGGGGTGGGATGGGGTGTTGGGGGGGTGGAGTGGAGAGTGATGGGGCTGGGATGGGGTATGAACTGGTGTGGGGTGGGATGGGGTGTTGGGGGGGTGGAGTGGAGAGTGATGGGGCTGGGATGGGGTATGGAGTGGTGTAGGGTGGGATGGGGTGTTGGGGGGGTGGAGTGGAGAGTGATGGGGCTGGGAAGGGGTATGGAGTGGTGTAGGGTGGGATGGGGTGTTGGGGGGGTGGAGTGGAGAGTGATGGGGCTGGGATGGAGTATGGAGTGGTGTAGGGTGGGATGGGGTGTTGGGGGGTGGAGTGGTGAGTGAAGGGGCTGAGATGGGGTATGGAGTGGTGTAGGGTGGGATGGGGTGTTGGGGGTGTGGAGTGGTGAGTGATGGGGCTGGGATGGGGTATGGAGTAGTGTAGGGTGGGATGGGGTGTTGGGGGGTGGAGTGGTGAGTGATGGGGCTGAGATGGGGTATGGAGTGGTGTAGGGTGGGATGGGGTGATGGGGGGTGGAGAGTTATCGGGCTGGGATGGGGTATGGAGTGGTGCGGGGTGGGATGGGGTGTTGGCGGGGTGGAGTGGTGAGTGATGGGGCTGGGATCGGGTATGGAGTGGTGTGGGGTGGGATGGGGTGTTGGGGGTGTGGAGTGGTGAGTGATGGGGCTGGGATGTGTTATGGAGTAGTGTAGGGTGGGATGGGATGTTGCGGGGGGTGGAGTGGTGAGTGATGGGGCTGGGATGGGGTATGGAGTGGTGTAGGGTGGGATGGGATGGGGTGTTGGGGGTGTGGAGTGGTGAGCGATGGGGCTGGGATGGGGTATGGAGTGGTGTAGGGTGGGATGGGGTGTTGGGGGTGTGGAGTGGTGAGCGATGGGGCTGTGATGGGGTATGGAGTGGTGCAGGGTGGGATGGGGTGTTGGGGGTGTGGAGTGGTGAGCGATGGGGCTGGGATGGGGTATGGAGTGGTGTAGGGTGTGGTGGGATGGGATGTTGGGGGGGTGGAGTGGTGAGTGATGGGGCTGGGATGGGGTATGGAGTGGTGTAGGTTGGGATGGTTTGTTGCGGGGGTGGAGTGGTGAGTGATGGGGCTGGGATGTGGTATGGAGTGGTGTAGGGTGGGATGGGATGGGGTGTTGGGGGTGTGGAGTGGTGAGCGATGGGGCTGGGATGGGGTATGGAGTGGTGTAGGGTGGGATGGGGTGTGGAGCGGTGAGTGATGGGGCATGGAGTTGTGTAGGATGGGGTGGGATGGGATGTTGGAGGTGTGGAGTGGTAAGCGATGGGGCTGGGATGGTGTATGGAGTGGTGTGGGGTGGGATCGGGTGTTGGGGGGGTGGAGTGGAGAGTGATGGGGCTGGGATGGGGTATGGAGTGGTGAAGGGTGGGATGGGGTGTTCGGGGGTTGAGTGGTGAGTGATGGGGCTGGAATGGGGTATGGAGTGGTGTCGGGTGGGATGGGGTGTTGGGGGGTGGAGTGGAGAGTGATGTGGCTGGGATGGAGTATGGAGTGGTGCAGGGTGGGATGGGGTGTTGGGGAGGTGGAGTGGAGAGTGATGGGGCTGGGATGGAGTATGGAGTGGTGTAGGGTGGGATGGGGTGCTGGGGTGGGTGGAGTGGTGAGTGATGGGGCTGTGATGGGGTATGGAGTGGTGTAGGGTGGGATGGGGTGTTGGGGGAGTGGAGTGGTGAGTGATGGGGCTGGGATGGGGAATGAAATGGTGTAGGGTGGGATGGGGTGTGGTGTTGGGGGGGTGGAGTGGAGAGTGATGGGGCTGGGATGGGGTATGGAGTGGTGCAGGGTGGGATGGGGTGTTGTGGGGTGTGATGTGGTGAGTGATGGGGCTGGGATGGGGTATGGAGTGGTGTAGGGTGGGGTGGGGTGTTGTGGGGTGTGGAGTGGTGAGTGATGGGGCTGGGATGGGGTATGGAGTGGTGTAGGGTGGGATGGGGTGTTGTGGGGTGGAGTGGTGAGTGATGGGGCTGGGATGTGGTATGGAGTGGTGTAGGTTGGGATGGGGTGTTGGGGGGTGGAGTGGAGAGTGATGGGGCTGGGATGGGGTATGGAGTGGTGCGGGGTGGGATGGGGTGTTGGCGGGGTGGCTTGGAGAGTGATGGGGCTGCCATGGGGTATGGAGTGGTGTAGGGTGGGATGGGGTGTTGGGGGGGTGGAGTGGTGAGTGATGGGGCTGGGATGGGGTATGGAGTGGTGTAGGGTGGGATGGGGTGTTGTGGGGTGGAGTGGTGAGTGATGGGGCTGGGATGTGGTATGGAGTGGTGTAGGTTGGGATGGGGTGTTGGGGGGTGGAGTGGAGAGTGATGGGGCTGGGATGGGTTATGGAGTGGTGCGGGGTGGGATGGGGTGTTGGCGGGGTGGCTTGGAGAGTGATGGGGCTGCCATGGGGTATGGAGTGGTGTAGGGTGGGATGGGGTGTTGGGGGGGTGGAGTGGTGAGTGATGGGGCTGAGATGGGTTATGGGGTGGTGTGGGGTGGGATGGGGTGTTGGGGGTGTGGAGTGGAGAGTGATGGGGCTGGGATGGAGTATGGAGTGGTGAAGGGTGGGATGGGGTGTTGTGGGGTGTGGAGTGGTGAGTGATGGGGCTGGGATGGGGTATGGAGTGGTGCAGGGTGGGATGGGGTGTTGGGGGGGTGGAGTGGTGAGTGATGGGGCTGAGATGGGTTATGGGGTGGTGTAGGGTGGGGTGGGGTGTTGTGGGGTGTGGAGTGGTGAGTGATGGGGCTGGGATGGGGTATGGAGTGGTGAAGGGTGGGATGGGGTGTTGTGGGGTGTGGAGTGGTGAGTGATGGGGCTGGGATGGGGTGTGGAGTGGTGTAGGGTGGGATGGGGTGTTGTGGGGGTGGAGTGGTGAGTGATGGGGCTGGGATGGGGTATGGAGTGGTGTAGGGTGGGATGGGGTGTTGGGGGGGTGGAGTGGTGAGTGATGGGCTGGGATGGGGTATGGAGTGGTGTAGGGTGGGATGGGGTGTTGGGGGGTGGAGTGGAGAGTGATGGGGCTGGGATGGGGTATGGAGTGGTGCGGGGTGGGATGGGGTGTTGTGGGGTGGAGTGGTGAGTGATGGGGCTGGGATTGGGTATGGAGTGGTGTAGGGTGGGATAGGGTGTTGGGGGGTGGAGTGGTGAGTGATGGGGCTGGGATGGGGTATGGAGTGGTGTAGGGTGGGATGGGGTGTTGGGGGGTGGAGTGGTGAGTGATGGGGCTGGGATGGGGTATGGAGTGGTGCGGGGTGGAATGGGGTGTTCGTGGGGTGGAGTGGTGAGTGATGGGGCTGGAATGGGGTATGGAGTGGTGTCGGGTGGGATGTGGTGTTGGGGGGTGGAGTGGAGAGTGATGGGGCTGGGATGGAGTATGGAGTGGTGTAGGGTGGGATGGGGTGTTGGGGAGGTGGAGTGGAGAGTGATGGGGCTGGGGTGGATTACGGAGTGGTGTAGGGTGGGATGGGGTGTTGCGGGGTGGAGTGAAGAGTGATGGGGCTGGGATGGAGTATGGAGTGGTGTAGAGTGGGATGGGGTGTTGCGGGGGTGGAGTGGTGAGTGATGGGGCTGGGATGGGATATGGAGTGATGTAGGGTGGAATGGGGTGTTGGGAGGCGTGGAGTGGAGAGTGATGGGGCTGGGATGGGGTATGGAGTGGTGTAGGGTGCGATGGGGTGTTGGGGGGGTGGTGTGGTGAGTGATGGAGCTGGGATGGGGTATGGTGTGGTGTAGGGTGGGATGGGGTGTTGGGGGGTGGAGTGGAGAGTGATGGGGCTGGGATGGAATATGGAGTGGTGTAGGGTGGGATAGGGTGTTGGGGGGGTGTAGAGGAGAGTGATGGGGCTGGGATGGAAGATGGAGTGGTGTGGGGTGGGATGGGGTGTTGGGGGGGTGGAGTGGAGAGTGATGGGGCTGGGATGGGGTATGAACTGGTGTGGGGTGGGATGGGGTGTTGGGGGGGTGGAGTGGAGAGTGATGGGGCTGGGATGGGGTATGGAGTGGTGTAGGGTGGGATGGGGTGTTGGGGTGGAGTGGAGAGTGATGGGGCTGGGAAGGGGTATGGAGTGGTGTAGGGTGGGATGGGGTGTTGGGGGGGTGGAGTGGAGAGTGATGGGGCTGGGATGGAGTATGGAGTGGTGTGGGGTGGGATGGGGTGTTGGGGGGGTGGAGTGGTGAGTGAAGGGGCTGAGATGGGGTATGGAGTGGTGTAGGGTGGGATGGGGTGTTGGGGGTGTGGAGTGGTGAGTGATGGGGCTGGGATGGGGTATGGAGTAGTGTAGGGTGGGATGGGGTGTTGGGGGGTGGAGTGGTGAGTGATGGGGCTGAGATGGGGTATGGAGTGGTGTAGGGTGGGATGGGGTGATGGGGGGTGGAGAGTTATCGGGCTGGGATGGGGTATGGAGTGGTGCGGGGTGGGATGGGGTGTTGGCGGGGTGGAGTGGTGAGTGATGGGGCTGGGATGGGGAATGGAGTGGTGTGGGGTGGGATGGGGTGTTGGGGGTGTGGAGTGGTGAGTGATGGGGCTGGGATGTGTTATGGAGTAGTGTAGGGTGGGATGGGATGTTGCGGGGGGTGGAGTGGTGAGTGATGGGGCTGGGATGGGGTATGGAGTGGTGTAGGGTGGGATGGGATGGGGTGTTGGCGGTGTGGAGTGGTGAGCGATGGGGCTGGGATGGGGTATGGAGTGGTGTAGGGTGTGGTGGGATGGGATGTTGGGGGGGTGTAGTGGTGAGTGATGGGGCTGGGATGGGGTATGGAGTGGTGTAGGTTGGGATGGGATGTTGCGGGGGTGGAGTGGTGAGTGATGGGGCTGTGATGGGGTATGGAGTGGTGTAGGGTGGGATGGGATGGGGTGTTGGGGGTGTGGAGTGGTGAGCGATGGGGCTGGGATGGGGTATGGAGTGGTGTAGGGTGGGATGGGGTGTGGAGCGGTGAGTGATGCGGCATGGAGTGGTGTAGGATGGGGTGGGATGGGATGTTGGAGGTGTGGAGTGGTAAGCGATGGGGCTGGGATGGGGTATGGAGTGGTGTAGGGTGGGATGGGGTGTTGGGGGGGTGGAGTGGAGAGTTATGGGGCTGGGATGTGTTATGGAGTGGTGTAGGGTGGGATGGGGTGTTGGGGGAGTGGAGTGGTGAGTGATGGGGCTGGGATGGGGTATGGAGTGGTGTAGGGTGGGATCGGGTGTTGGGGGGGTGGAGTGGAGAGTGATGGGGCTGGGATGGGGTATGGAGTGGTGTAGGGTGGGATGGGGTGTTCGGGGGTTGAGTGGTGAGTGATGGGGCTGGAATGGGGTATGGAGTGGTGTCGGGTGGGATGGGGTGTTGGGGGGTGGAGTGGAGAGTGATGGGGCTGGGATGGAGTATGGAGTGGTGCAGGGTGGGATGGGGTGTTGGGGAGGTGGAGTGGAGAGTGATGGGGCTGGGATGGAGTATGGAGTGGTGTAGGGTGGGATGGGGTGCTGGGGTGGGTGGAGTGGTGAGTGATGGGGCTGGGATGGGGTATGGAGTGGTGTAGGGTGGGATGGGGTGTTGGGGGAGTGGAGTGGTGAGTGATGGGGCTGGGATGGGGAATGAAATGGTGTAGGGTGGGATGGGGTGTTGGGGGGGTGGAGTGGTGAGTGGTGGGGCTGGGATGGGGTATGGAGTGGTGTAGGGTGGGATGGGATGTGGTGTTGGGGGGGTGGAGTGGAGAGTGATGGGGCTGGGATGGGGTATGGAGTGGTGTAGGGTGGGATGGGGTGTTGTGGGGTGTGAAGTGGTGAGTGATGGGGCTGGGATGGGGTATGGAGTGGTGTAGGGTGGGGTGGGGTGTTGTGGGGTGTGGAGTGGTGAGTGATGGGGCTGGGATGGGGTATGGAATGGTGTAGGGTGGGATGGGGTGTTGTGGGGGTGGAGTGGTGAGTGATGGGGCTGGGATGGGGTATGGAGTGGTGTAGGGTGGGATGGGGTGTTGGGGGGTGGAGTGGTGAGTGATGGGGCTGGGATGTGGTATGGAATGGTGTAGGTTGGGATGGGGTGTTGGGGGGTGGAGTGGAGAGTGATGGGGCTGGGATGGGGTATGGAGTGGTGCGGGGTGGGATGGGGTGTTGGCGGGGTGGCTTGGAGAGTGATGGGGCTGCCATGGGGTATGGAGTGGTGTAGGGTGGGATGGGGTGTTGGGGGGGTGGAGTGGTGAGTGATGGGGCTGAGATGGGTTATGGGGTGGTGTGGGGTGGGATGGGGTGTTGGGGGTGTGGAGTGGAGAGTGATGGGGCTGGGATGGAGTATGGAGTGGTGCGGGGTGGGATGGGGTGTTGGGGGGTGGAGTGGTGAGTGATGGGGCTGGGATGGGGTATGGAGTGGTGTAGGGTGGGATAGGGTGTTGGGGGGTGGAGTGGTGAGTGATGGGGCTGGGATGGGGTATGGAGTGGTGTAGGGTGGGATGGGGTGTTGGGGGGTGGAGTGGAGAGTGATGGGGCTGCGATGGGGTATGGAGTGGTGTAGGGTGGGATGGGGTGTTGAGGGGGTGGAGCGTGATGGGGCTGGGATGGGGTATGGAGTGGTGCGGGGTGGGATGGGGTGTTGGGGGGGTGGAGTGGAGAGTGATGGTGCTGCGATGGGGTATGGAGTGGTGTAGGGTGGGATGGGGTGTTGAGGGGGTGGAGTGGAGAGTGATGGGGCTGGGATGGAATATGGAGTGGTGTAGGGTGGGATACGGTGTTGGGAGGGTGGAGTGGAGAGTGATGGGGTTGGGATGGAATATGGAGTGGTGTAGGGTGGGATAGGGTGTTGGGGGGGTGGAGTGGAGAGTGATGGGGCTGGGATGGAATATGGAGTGGTGTAGGGTGGGATAGGGTGTTGGGGGGGTGGAGTGGAGAGTGATTGGGCTGGGATGGAATATGGAGTGGTGTGGGATGGGATGGGGTGTTGGGTGGGTGGAGGGGAGAGTGATGGGGCTGGGATGGGGTATGGAGTGGTGTTGGGTGGGATGGGGTGTTTGGGGGGTGGAGTGGAGAGTGATGGGGCTGGGATGGAGTATGGAGTGGTGTGGGGTGGGTTGGGGTGTTGGGGGAGTGGATTGGAGAGTGATGGGGCTGGGATGGGGTATGGACTGGTGTAGGGCGGGATGGGATGTTGGGGGGTGGAGTGGTGAGTGATGGGGCTGCGATGGGGTATGGAGTGGTGTAGGGTGGGATGGGGTGTTGCGGGGGGTGGAGTGGAGAGTGATGGGGCTGGGATGGGGTATGGAGTGGTGTAGGGTGCGATGGGGTGCTGGGGGGTGGAGTGGTGAGTGATGGGGCTGCGATATGGTATGGAGTGGTGTAGGGTGGAATGGGGTGTTGGGGGGGTGGAGTGGAGAGTGATGGGGCTGGGATGGAGTATGGAGTGGTGTGGGGTGGGATGGGGTGTTGGGGGTGTGGAGTGGTGAGTGATGGGGCTGGGATGGGGTATGGAGTGGTGTAGGGTGGGATGGGGTGTTGGGGGGTGGAATGGTGACTGATCGGGCTGAGATGGGGTATGGAGTGGTGTAGGGTGGGATTGGGTGTTGGGGGGGTGGAGAGTTATGGGGCTGGGATGGGGTATGGAGTGGTGCGGGGTGGGATGGGGTGTTGGGGGGTGGAGTGGTGAGTGATGGGGCTGGGATGGGGTATGGAGTGGTGCGGGGTGGGATGGGGTGTTGGGGGGGTGGAGAGTTATGGGGCTGGGATGGGGTATGGCGTGGTGTAGGGTGGGGTGGGGTGTTGGGGGGGTGGAGTGGAGAGTGATGGGGCTGGGATGGGGTATGGAGTGGTGTGGGGTGGGATGGGGTGTTGGGGGGGTGGAGTGGTGAGTGATGGGGTTGGGATGGGGTATGGAGTGGTGTAGGATGTGATGGGATGGGGTGTTGGGGGTGTGGAGTGGTGAGTGATGGGGCTGGGATGTGTTATGGAGTGGTGTAGGGTGGGATGGGGTGTTGGGGGTGTGGAGTGGTGAGTGATGTGGCTGGGATGGGGTATGGAGTGGTGTGGGGTGGGATGGGGTGTTGGGGGGGTGGAGTGGTGAGTGATGGGGCTGGGATGGGGTATGGAGTGGTGTGGGGTGGGATGGGGTGTTGGCGGGGTGGAGAGGTGAGTGATGGGACTGGGATGGGGTATGGAGTGGTGTAGGGTGGGATGGGGTGTTGGGGGTGTGGAGTGGTGAGTGATGGGGCTGGGATGGGGTATGGAGTGGTGAGGGGTGGGATGGGGTGTTGGGGGTGTGGAGAGGTGAGTGATGGGACTGGGATGGGGTATGGAGTGGTGCAGGGTGGGATGGGGTTTTGGGGGTGTGGAGTGGTGAGTGATGGGGCTAGGATGGGGTATGGAGTGGTGTAGGGTGGGATGGGGTGTTGGGGGGGTGGAGAGGTGAGTGATGGGACTGGGATGGGGTATGGAGTGGTGCAGGGTGGGATGGGGTTTTGGGGGTGTGGAGTGGTGAGTGATGGGGCTAGGATGGGGTATGGAGTGGTGTTGGGTGGGATGGGGTGTTGGGGGGTGGAGTGGTGAGTGATGGGGCTGGGATGGAATATGGAGTGGTGAGGGGTGGGATGGAGTGTTGGGGGGGTGGAGTGGTGAGTGATGGGGCTGGGATGGGGTATGGAGTGGTGTAGGGTGGGATGGGGTGTTGGGGGGGTGGAGTGGTGAGTGATGGGGCTGGGATGGGGTATGGAGTGGTGTAGGGTGAGATGGGATGGGGTGTTGCGGGGGAGTGGTGAGTGATGCGGCTGGGATGGGGTATGGAGTGGTGTAGGGTGAGATGGGATGGGGTGTTGCGGGGGAGTGGTGAGTGATGCGGCTGGGATGGGGTATGGAGTGGTGTAGGGTGAGATGGGATGGGGTGGTGGGGGGGGAGTGGTGAGTGATGCGGCTGGGATGGGGTATGGAGTGGTGTAGGGTGAGATGGGATGGGGTGTTGGGGGGGGGAGTGGTGAGTGATGGTGCTGGGATGGGGTATGGAGTGGTGTAGGGTGAGATGGGATGGGGTGTTGGGGGGAGTGGTGAGTGATGGTGCTGGGATGGGGTATGGAGTGGTGTAGGGTGGGATGGGATGTTGGGGGGGAGTGGTGAGTGATGGGGCTGGGATGGGGTATGGAGTGGTGTAGGTTGGTATGGGATGTTGGGGGGGAAGTAGAGTGGACAGTGATGGGTCTGGGATGGAGTATGGAGTGGTGTAGGTTGGGATGGGATGTTGGGGGTTTGGAGTGGTGAGTGATGGGGTGTTGGGATGGAGTATGGAGTGGTGTAGGTTGGGATGGGATGTTGGGGGTTTGGAGTGGTGAGTGATGGGGTGTTGGGATGGTGTATGGAGTGGTGTAGGTTGGGATGGGATGGGGGTGTAGGGGTGTGGGGGATGGGGTCTGTATCTCACTGGTTTTTTCCCAATGGACAGGCTCCAGGAGTGGTGGGGTGAGGGGTGTGATGGTGGCTGGGATGAGGGTATGGAGTGGGATGGGTGCTGGAATGGCGTGAGGGGGTGAGGAGGTGCGTGATGGGATGTGGGGGTGAGGGAATGGGGTGGGATGGGGTGCGGTGGGATGGGGGGTGTTGGGGATGGGGTGGGATGGGGTGAGGGGATGGGGTGGGATGGGGAGTGAAGGGATGGGGTGCGGTGGGGGTGAGGGGATGGGGTGCGGTGGGATGGGGGGTGTTGGGGATGGGGTGGGATGGGGTGAGGGGATGGGGAGTGAAGGGATGGGGTGGGGTGGTGTCGGGGGTGAGGGGATGGGGGTTGAGGGGATGGGGTGGGGTGGGATGGGGGTTGAGGGGATGGGGTGGGGTGGGATGGGGGTTAATAGGATGGGGAAGGGTGGGATGGGGGTGAGGGGATGGAGTGGGGTGGGATGGGTTGAGGGGATGGGGTGGGGTGGGTAGGGGGGTGTGGTGGGGTGAGGGGTGGGGTGGGGTGGGATGAGGTGCGGTGGGATGGGATGGGGTGAGGGGATGGGGTGGGGTGGGATGGGGGTTGAGTGTTGGGTTGGGGTGAGGTGATGGTGTGGGGTGGGATGGGGTGAGAGTTGGGTGGGATGGGGGTTGAGTGGGATGGGGGTGTGAGGGTATGGATTGTGTTGGGATGGGGGTGAGGGGATGGAGTGGGGTGGGTTGGGTTGGGGGGTGGTGCAGCACTCCCTCAGTACTGCCCCTCACAGTGCAGGGCTCCCTCAGTACTGCCCCCCGAGAGTGCAGCGCTCCCGCAGTACTGCCCCTCCGACAGTACAGAGCTCCCTCAGTACTGCCCCTCCGACAGTGCAGCGCTCCCTCAGTACTGCCCCTCCGACAGTGCAGCGCTCCCTCAGTACTGCCCCTCTGACAGTACAGAGCTCCCTCAGTACTGCACCTCTGACAGTGCAGCGCTCCCTCAGTACTGCCTCTCCAACAGTGCAGAGCTCCCACAGTAATTTACCTCGCTCCTTCAGTACTGCTCCTCCGACAGTGCGATGTTCCCTCAGTACTGCCCCTCCGACAGTGCAGCACTCCCTCAGTACTGTCCCTCCGACAGTGCGGCGCTCCCTCAGTACTGTCCCTCCAACAGTGCGGCGCTCCCTCTGTACTGTCCCTCCGACAATGCAGCGCTCCCTCAGTGCGACACTACCTCAATTCATCCTCTCCGACAGTGCAGCGCACCCTCAGTACTGCCCCTCCGACAATGCAGCGCTCCCTCAGTACTGCCCCTCCGACAGTGTGGTGCTCCCTCAGTACTGCCCCAGCGACAGTGCAGCACTCCATCAGTACTGCCCCTCTGACAGTGCAACACTACCTCAGTACCACCCCTCCGACAGTGCAGCGCTCCCTCAGTACTGCCTCTCCGACAGTGCAGCACACCCTCAGCACTAC
Organism: Somniosus microcephalus; assembly: GCF_052327205.1. NCBI lineage: Eukaryota > Metazoa > Chordata > Chondrichthyes > Squaliformes > Somniosidae > Somniosus > Somniosus microcephalus. Next base: position 24,170,996 of record NW_028225181.1, on the reverse strand, counting down.
CCCTCCGACAGTGTGGCGCTCCCACAGTACTGCCCCGCCGACAGTGCCGCGCTCCCTCAGTACTGCCTCTCCGACAGTGCGCTGCTCCCTCAGTACTGCCTCTCCGACAGTGCGGCGCTCCCTCAGTACTGCCCCTCCGACAGTGCAGCACTCCCTCAGTACTGCCCCTCCGACAGTGCAGCGCTCCCTCAGTACTGCCTCTCCGACAGTGCGCTGCTCCCTCAGTACTGCCTCTCCGACAGTGCGGCGCTGTCTCAGTACTGCCCCTCTGACAGTGCGGCGCTCCCACAGTACTGCCCCGCCGACAGTGCCGCGCTCCCTCAGTACTGCCTCTCCGACAGTGCGCTGCTCCCTCAGTACTGCCTCTCCGACAGTGCGGCGCTGTCTCAGTACTGCCCCTCCGACAGTGCAACGCTCCCTCAGTACTGCCCCTCCGACAGTGCAGCGCTCCCTCAGTACTGCCTCTCCGACAGTGCGCTGCTCCCTCAGTACTGCCTCTCCGACAGTGCGGCGCTGTCTCAGTACTGCCCCTCCGACAGTGCAGCACTCCCTCAGTACTGCCCCTCCGACAGTGCAGCGCTCCCTCAGTACTGCCTCTCCGACAGTGCGCTGCTCCCTCAGTGCTGCCTCTCCGACAGTGCGGCGCTGTCTCAGTACTGCCCCTCTGACAGTGCGGCGCTCCCTCAGTAACACCTCTCCGACAATGCGGCGCTCCCTCTATACCACCCCTCCAACAGTGCAGCGCTCCCTCAGCACTACTGGAGTGTCAGTCTGGATATTTGTGCACAATTCGCTGGAGTGGGACTTGAACCAACAACCTTCTGACTCAGAAGCGAGCGTGCTACCCACTGAGCCACAGATGACACGGCTATGTTGGTACGAAAGGTTCCAGGACAGACAGAAAACCTCCCTTTTGACCAAAGAGGGAGAGAAAGGTCCCATTCATTAGAACGGAGGCCTTGAAGCCTTACAACAACAACGTGCATTTATACGGCGCCTTTAAAGCTTCGATGCTGGGGATGTTGGCCTGAGCAAGAACACTGATGTTGGTGTGCCTATCCTGCCAATGGATTTGCAGGATCTTGCGGAGGTGGCGTTGGTGATACTGCAGTGCTTTGAGGTGCCTGCTGTACATGGTCCATGTCTCTGAGTCATACAGCAGGGCGGGTATCACTACTGCTCTGTAGACCATGAGCTTAGTGCCGGGTTTGAGGTCCTGGTCTTCAAACACTCTCTTCCTCAGGCGACCGAAGGCTGCACTGGCACACTGAAGGCGGTGTTGGACTTCGTCGTCGACGTCTGCCCTTGTTGACAGCAGGCTCCCGAGGTATGGAAAGTGGTCCACGTTGTCCAAGGCCTCGTTGTGGATTTTGATCATCGGGGGGGCAGTACTGTGTGGCGAGGGCAGGTTGGTAGAGGACCTTTGTCTTATGGGTGTTTAGTGTAAGGCCCATGCTCACACACTTTGGTGGTGGTTTAGAGTTCGACCTCCGAGTGTGCGCAGACGCAATCATCCTCTGCGTACTGTAATTCGACGACAGAGGATGGGACGACCTTGGATCGGGACTGGAGGCGATGGAGGTTGAACAGTTTCCCGTTTGTTCTGTAGATTAGCTCCACTCCAGCGGGGAGCTTCCTGAGGGTGAGATGGAGCATTGCAGCAAGGAAGATCGAGAAGAGCGTCGGTGCGATGACACAGCCTTGCTTGACCCCGGTCCGTACGTGAATTGGGTCTGTGGTGGAACCGTTGGTCAGGATCACGGCTTGCATGTCGTCGTGAAGCAGGCGGAGGATAGTGACAAACTTTTGAGGGCAGCCAAACTTGAGGAGGACACTCCATAATCCCTCATGGGTGGGTCAGCTGCACAGGTGGGGAGGAAAAAGAGTGGAAGAGCAATAGTGGTAGGGGATTCGATAGTTAGCGGAGCAGACAGGCGTTTCTGCGGCTGCAGACGTGACTCCGGGATGGTACGTTGCCTCCCTGGTGCCAGGGTCAAGGATGTCACTGAACTGCTGCAGGACATTCTGAGGGGGGAGGGTGAACAGCCAGTGGTCGTGTTCCATATCGGTACCAACGACATCGGCAGAAAGAGGGATGAGGTCCGGCAGGCAGAGTTTAGGGAGCTAGGAGAGAGATTAAAAAGCAGGGGCTGGATTATGCCAATGGGAAGCTTTTGGAGGCGGGTCTCCCACTTGTCGGGTTTTAGTCCCGCCTCCATCGACTTGTGGCCAACCCACGCTATTTTCCCCTTGATTGACCTTGTTACGCCCGCCCAATGGGCTCAGCAGGCCCATTAAGGGAAAGCCGGTGACAGACAATGTTTTTGACAGCTGAATTGTCATCGTTTGACAGCTCTGTGAAGCTGTCAAAACACTGACATTCTCTGTTGTTTGATGAGTCCTTGTATTCAAGACCTCAACAAACCGATCTGCTGAGCAGAAATCAGATGGCTGTTGCATCGGAGAATGCAGTAGCCATTCTGTCGTCTCTGCCGGTGAGATGCCGGAGTCTCGGGTTCCCCAACGAAGGAAGCCTGCAGGAAGAAACAAAGGTAAGTAAACATTTTCTAACACGTTTCACTCACCTCACATACTTACCTCTCCACACTTGCACCCATCACTCACCTCCACAGCGCACTTATCGAACCCTCTGACCCCCGCAGACCCACTGCCCGCCTCGCTGACCCTGGCGGGGTTTGCCGACATTGGGAAGCCCGCCCGTGGAGCCCGCCATGTTTTCAAGGGGAGACTGGATAGTCACTTGAGGAAAATAAACTTGCAGGGCTACAGGGAATATGGGCTAGAAATTCAGTTGGTAGCGCCACCGATTAGCGCCTAAAGAGGCCGAGAAGTCGGGCGCTAGCCAATTTCCGAGCGGGCGCAGGGCGCCTAGTGCCTCGCCCCATATTGAGCATGCATTTAGCGCCGGCGCTAAATCTTAGCGCCCGCTCATGGGCGCAGGCTGATTATGACGTCATTTGAGTGTGCAACGCCTTTTGGGCGCCCCGGACCGGAAATTCAGTGGCGCCCCCCTCCGTAGCGCCTGGCGCTAATAGTGACAGCTTATCTGGAACCTTACCAAGTCGCTCTCGGGCTGGAGGAGCGTTATTTAAAGGGGACTGGTGTGGTTTAAAAGCAGCAGCCATTTTTGGAGCACAACTTCCTCGAGAGCTACAAAGAGTTGCTGAGCTGCACACTGAGAGCCATTTGACCACTGAGCCAGCGCAGACAGACGATCTTCAGCCTTCTGACCATCACCTTGCTGTTGGTGAACCTTAACAATGGGGAACCTTCTTGTGGGCACCTATTATGGGGACTGCATTGGAGGGGAACGTCCTGCTGCTGAATCATCTGGAAAGGGCACTGAGATGCTGGGAGAGGGGGGCGGGCATGGCCAGACAGAGGAGGGCCAACAGACGTCGCCACAGCAGACCTTACGCTGACAGGGTTTTCCGACAGCAGTTTTCCTACATGAACATGTCGGGGGAGCAGTGTGTCAGAAGGCTGCGATTTAGAAAGGAGGTGGTGACTGAGTTGTGCCAGCTGCTTCAGCCAGATCTGCAGTCTCAGATAAGGTGCAGGACATCTCTGTCGGTGGCTGAGAAGATGCCTGCTGGCCTGAACTTCTCCGCGAGCGTCTCTTCTCAGGCTGCGCATCTGAGGCTGATCAGAAGTAGCTTCTAGGCCCCTCTCATGGAATGCTTGCTGCCATTCCAAGAACAGGAATGGAAGCGGTCTGATACCCCCAAGCCTGTGAAGGGCAAGATGCATGTAAATAGCAGGCATGGCCATTGTAAATGAAGAAAGTGTTTCATTACACAAAATGTGGTTCCTTCAAACATGAGAAAGCTATGGCAACTGTTAAATCTGTGAGTTGTTCAAGTAATTAATACTCAGACTTAATCAGTAACAATAAAACAGGTCTTTACTGGTTGGAGGTAGGGACTACACGTAGGTCTTTACTTCATGCCCACAGGCGGGAACTGAGGGGAGATCAGTACCCACAGTACTATTTATACCCCTAAGGCCAGGAGTGGTACTGCGTATCACTACGCCCTACAAGTAGTGCAGTCCTGTCCATAGGTTCAAAGTAGCACACATATTACATACACAACATTCCTCCCTTCCTAGCTTTACAGTCATCTCCCCATTTAACATAACGTAATAACATATATACATATATAACTTCAGGTTTACATAACAGAATAACATAGATACATAGATAACTTCATGTCAAAACAGATCACAGATTCAGTCTCTGCGGAAAACAGTTCACAGATTCAATCTCTGTGGTGTAGTCGGTTCACGTTGCTGGAGTGACTCATTCAATAGTCCTTCCATGGATTTAACAGTTTGAACTTCCGAACTGAATTGGCTCCGTTCGGAGGGACCACGTGTGTGATCTGGTAGAGGTAATAATGGTTCAGATGGGTCATCTTCTGTTTCGACTTTTCCTTTTCTGCTTCTTGGAGACTCTCTGGGCTCCACTGTCAGCTGCCAGCTGCATGCGCAGTTCCTCCTTCTCTCCCTCCTTTTTCCGTAGTAGAGCCACCTTCTCCCGATGTTCCGTAGACTTTCGGTGCTCCTCCATGATTTCTGTATGGTGGGAGTCGAAGTTACAAGTTGGGCAGGACAGGACATAGTAATATTCGGTGTCGTCCTGATCTAGGCCAGCGAGAGGGTCTTCTATTTCCTCCATACCCAGCTGGGCGTTAGCCAGCTTTTGTTCCAAGTCCAGACATCTTTCCTGAAGAGACTTCTTCATGCGTACCTCTTCATCCAGCTTTTTCTGGGCTTTCAGCAAGTCGTTTACTAATGACCTCATTTGAGATTTTACTACTTCAACTTCTTTTGGAGATTGATTGATCGGACTATTCAATCCCTCTACCGGAGCAGCTGTTTCAGCGGTCTGTTGTTCTACGTTGACGTGAGTCAGCGTACTTTTGGCATCCAAGGGCTGCTCTGTTGCAGTCATCTCAGTCTGTGTTGCCACCTCAGCTCTTCCAATAACCTTTGAGAGCTCCGAACCCCTTTCGTTTGAATATTGAAGTTCGTGTTCAAGTTTTTCCCATTTCAGAGTCCTGTCCTTCAGCATATGCAGGAGTTGGCTGACCGTTAACTCCTCTGACATCAGACGTTTTGTGTGCTCCTGCTCCATTTTCTCCATCAGCTGCTTCTGTTGTCTTTCCAGATTCTCCAACTCTATATCAAAGAACTCTTTCGTTGCATTCAACTCTTGCTCACAACGGCGAAGCATTTGTTCTAATTGCTGTTGTAGTTTGAAATGGAGTTGAGTTCGAGCCCGGTGTCCCTCAGAAATGGGCACATCAGTAGACTTGCCAGACTCAGAATCCACAGTTAAACTATGTTGTTGTTGCTCAGTGGAATTCTGTGCTGAAACTTTGTCTTTTGCACCTGAGTTGGGCTTACCATCATCCGTTCCAGAGTCTGGGCCGACTATCTTCACCGAGTTCTCACTCGTTATTGTTTGTAGGAAATGCCAGTCCATATTCATTTTCCTAATCCACTCCCGTCCTAGTAGTGGAGAACCTCCTTCAGATATCACATATAAGTCCATTATTTGACTGTCTTCGCCCTTGTGGACCACTGCAACCTCTATTTTCCCGATGGGGTACACTCTTTGCCCCGTGTATGTTTTCAATATAATCCCCGTATCCTGTAGGGGAATATGTTGGAATAACTTTCCGTAATCTTTCTTATTTATGACCGTCAATGCCGATCCAGTGTCCAATTCCAGTTTTACTTGGACTCCTTCTATCTGAAGAGTGACCCAAATTGTCTGGAGGTCTGCACCCTTACCAGCGTTGAGTACTCTTAAGCTAGCCAGTTCATTACAGCTTAAGCTAGCCAGTTCATTACTGCTAGCGTCTGAATCGGACTCCTGTTCGGTCACCTTGTGTACCTTTGCGTATTTTCCTTGCGGTGACTTCTTGTTGCTGGTCTTCTTCCCTGACCTGCATACTCTAGCTATATGTCCAAGCCTACCACAAGTTCTACATTCTTGGTTTTTAAACCAACACTGGTTCTGATCATGCGTTGTCTTTCCACAACGATAACATTTGCCAGAACTCACACCCAATTTGTGTGCACTGAGCTCCGGTGACCGTAGCTGCATTACTGCCGTGCCTCTCGCTGCGGCTTCGTGTGCTGCTGCCATAGTGACCGCCTTCTCAAGCGTCAGCTCATTCTCCTCGAGCAGTCGCTTTTGTGTATCCTGTTTAAATAAACCACACACAAATTTGTCTCGAAGTGCCTCTGTCAGTCCCGTTCCAAACTGGCAATATTTCGCTAATTTACGCAATTCCAGCAAATAATCAGCATTGCTTTCATGCTGTAGCTGCCTTCTGTCGTAAAATTTAAATCGTTCCGCTAGCATCAGCGGCGTGGGGTTTAGATGATCTTTCAGGACAGTAACAATCTCATCGAACGTCTTATCCGCCGGTTCATCTGGTGATGACAGGTGTTTCAATTGCCCGTATGTCTTCGCACCCATTAAATTTAATAATGTTAGAGCTTTATCTTGGTCACAAATTTTATTGGCCTTACAATAATTTTTTACTCTTTCAACATATATGGCCCAATCTTCGAGGTCACTATCAAAGGTGCTAATATTCCCGTGTTTAGGCATTGTAGATTTGCAATTTCTCAGATTTTCTTTTCTTTACTTGTTATCAAAGATGGCGGCTTCCCGCTCTTGCCGTCGTCCTCCGCCCACAAAATGGCGGTTTTCCCGCGCTTGGCGGTCTTCACCCGTCCCCCGACGCCGTCTCCCTTCAGCCCCCGAGTGCGGCCCTTATCTTCGCCGCGATCGCCCGAGTGCGGCCCTTATCAGCGGATGCGATCGCTGGATCGCGAAGCGGCTCTCGGCTCTTATCAGGAGATGCGATCGCTCTGTTGAAACGCCTCCCGCTCGAAGCGGCTCTCGCGCCCTATTCCTCCAGCTCCCCCAGCCCCGTTCGTGCGGCCAACGCGGTCGACTGCCTGTCGCGTCGCTGCCCGGCTCAGACAACGGCTTACCCACCACCAAGCTGGAGAAGAAGCTGAAGGTCGCCGATGGAGGCTCCGAGGTCAGGATGTCTTCCAGTGGGGTGGAGAGGGTGGAAACCTCTCTGCAACGTCCTGGCTGTGGACGAAGCTGCCGTGGAGTGACTGCCGCAGGGTCCGAATCAGACTCGTCGCCAGTGTTAAATCTGTGAGTTGTTCAAGTAATTAATACTCAGACTTAATCAGTAACAATAAAACAGGTCTTTACTGGTTGGAGGTAGGGACTACACGTAGGTCTTTACTTCATGCCCACAGGCGGGAACTGAGGGGAGATCAGTACCCACAGTACTATTTATACCCCTAAGGCCAGGAGTGGTACTGCGTATCACTACGCCCTACAAGTAGTGCAGTCCTGTCCATAGGTTCAAAGTAGCACACATATTACATACACAACAGCAACAGAAAGCAAAACTAATACACTGACACATAACTGCCTCTCACACCCGGCAGACTGTCCAAAACATAAATCACATTCCGACCATCTTCCTTGGCCTTGATTCCACTTCGCCAACCAAAGCATCCAATGCCCCATCAGTGAGGCGTTCCGCCCTCTGCCTCACCCTTTCCATGTCTTGCTAGGCTGGTGCGCCACAGGTAGGCTCCCACCGCTTTGAAGGCCTACAAGGCAGTGAGTGTGTCTGGTGATGCCAATTGACCTGCCCCTTTAAGAGCTGGCCGGCACCAGTGTGTCTCAGGGAAAGTGATTATTGACAGCACCCTCGCTGCGCCCCGCCGCCGCGAAATTGGGTTGCACCACCGGGTTAGCGCCTTAGGAGTCCCGTGCAGCGCCTGATTTAGCGCCGTAATCACCATCAGGGGCGCAACTACCCAATATCGCGCTAGGTGGCGCTAAATTGCGCCTGGCGCTAAACTTTGCGCTTCGCCAGGACTAGCGCCCCAAGCGGGGCTATACCCAATTTCTAGCCCTATGTCTCTATGTTGTCGGGGCCCACAGCTTTTGCTGTATCCAGTGCGCTCAGCCATTTCTTGATATCGCGTGGAGTGAATCGAATTGGCTGAAGACCGGCTTCTGTGATTGGAACCTCAGGAGGAGGCCGGTATGGATCATCCACTCAGCACTTCTGGCTGAAGGTGGCTGCAAATGCTTCAGGCTTGTCTTTTGCACTCACGTGCTGGGGTCCACCATCATTGAGGTTGGGGATGTTCATGGAGCCACCTCCTCCCATTAGTTGTTTAATTGTCCACCACCATTCACAACTGGATGTGATAGGATGGTAGAGCTTTGAACTGATCCGTTGGTTGTGGGATCGCTTAGCTCTATCTATAGCATGCTGCTTCTGATTTTTAACATGCATGTAATCCTGTGTTGCAGCTTCCCCAGATTGCACCTCATTTTTAGGTACGCCTGATGCTGCTCCTAGCATGCTCTTCTGCACTCCTCATTGAACCAGGGTTGGTCCCCTGGCTTGATGGTAATGGTAGAGTGAGGGATATGCCAGGCCATGAGGTTACAGATTGTGGTGGAATACAATTCTGCTGATGGCCCACAGCACCTCATGGATGCCCAGTTTTGAGCTGCTAGATCTGTTCTGAATCTATCCCATTTAGCACAGTGGCAGTGCCACACAACACGATGGAGGGTGTTCAGTGTGAAGACGGGACATCGTCTCCACAATGACTGTGCAGTGGTCACTGCTACCAATACTGTCATGGACAGATGCATCTGCGACAGGTAGATTGCTGAGGACGAAGTCAATTCGGTTTTTCCCTCGTGTTGGTTCTCTCACCACCTGTCGCAGACCCAGTCTGGCAGCTATGTCCTTCAGGACTTGACCAGCTCGGTCAGTCGTGGTGCTACCAAGCCACTCTTGGTCATGGACATTGAAGTCCCCCATCTAGAGTACATTCTGTGCCCTTGCTACCCTCAGTGCTTCTTCCAAGTGTTGTCCAACATGGAGGAGTACTGATTCATCAACTGAGGAAGGGCGATAGGAGGTAGTCATTTGGGCAACTGTGATCATATTGGCCCAGTAATTCCGGGCACAACGCGCGAGTACGGTCGGGGTACTCACGCGTGTGCCTGGAGGAATTGCCGGTTTTCAGCATGCACAGCACATGCGCTGAAAACCAGCATTTCCTGTCCTCTGACCCAAGGGGTTCCGAGGCAGAACGCGCGCGACTGCACAGGCAGCGCGTGCGCAGTGAAATTCCTTTTTTTTTTCCAGAGTTGCGCGCGTGTAAAGGCCTCCGGTCTTTACGCGTGGAAAAACCAGACGTAAGTATTTAGTTTTTCAGGTAAGTGGGCTTTTAGTACAATGTAGAAATTTTTTTTCCACAGGTTTGTTATTTTTAAAGAATTTACAGGATGGTAAGTTTAGTTTTAGACCCTATTTTTTAAAAATTTATTTTTTTCAAAAAATTGATTAATTGTTTAAAACATTTTTAAAAACTTATTTACAGTTAATATAATCAGTGGGATGTTTTTTAAAATTTTATTTAAAGTTAAAGTAGTGTTTTGGCAGCCCCTACTTTTCATGAGTTTGACAGCTCTTACTGTCAAACTCATGAATGAAGTTTCCCCTCCCCTGATTGGCTGCACAGTGCTCACCTGAACCCAGCCGGCACATCGCACTAACTACGCCGCTGGATCAGGTTAGCACATCGCGCCGACATCTGAACCGGGCCTGTGGCAGGAAATGCGAGCAGGCCCAGGCTTCAGATGTCAGCGCGCAGGGTGAGTGCAGATCGGGGGCTTGCACGCGCGGCAAGCCCCCGATCCTAATTTCAGGGCCATAATCATCAGGTTTGGAACAGTTATGGAAAAGGACAGGAAACAATCAAGCATAAAAATAACTTCACTGGAGGAGGGCTAACTTCAGTGAGTTGTAAAGGGATCTGCCCCAGGTGGATTGCGATCAAAATTGTTTGGCAAAACAGTAACTCAACAATGGGCGGCCTTCAAAGTGGAGATGGTTCGGGGACAGAGTCGACACATTCTCACAAAGGGGAAAGGACGGGCATCCAAAGGTAGGTTTCAAAAGATATAGAGGTTAAAATGAGACAGAAAAAGGAGGTTACATAGAAACATAGAAGATAGGAGCGGGAGTAGGCCATTTGGCCCCTCGAGCCTGCTCCGCCATTCAATGCGATCATGGCTGATCATCCAAATTCAGTACCCTGTCCCTGCCTTCTCCCCATACCCCTTCATCCCTTTAGCCTTAAGAAATATATCCAACTCCTTCTTGAATATATTTAATGAATTGGCCTCTACTGCCTTCTGTGGTGGAGAATTCCACAGGTTCACCACTCTTTGGGTGAAGAAATTCCTCCTCATTTCTGTCCTAAATGGCTTACCCCTTATCCTTAGACTGTGACCCCTGGTTCTGGACTCCCCGACCATCAGGAACATCCTTCCTGCATCTAGTCTGTCTAGTCCTGTTAGAATTTTATAAGTTTCAATGAGATCCCCTCTCATTCTTCTAAACTCCAGAGAGTATAAGCCCAATCGACCCAATCTCTCCTCGTACGTCATTCCTGCCATCCCAGGTATCAGTCTGGTGAATCTTCGCTGCACTCCCTCCATGGCAAGAACATCCTTCCTCAGATAAGGCGACCAAAACTGCACACAATACTCAAGATGTGGTCTCACCAAGGCCCTGTACAACTGCAGCAAGACATCCTTGCTCCTGTACTCGAACCCTCTTGCAACGAAGGCCAACATACCATTTGCCTTCTTTTTAGCGCCTGCTGCACCTGCATGCTTACCTTCAGTGACTGGTGCACAAGGACACCCAGGTCTCGTTGCACTTCCCCGTTATGACAAATGTAAAGTTCATAATACAATAAAGAACCTAGCAGAATATAGAAAGTACAGAGGAGAAGGGGATGCTGCCAATATAGCAGTAAAGGAGGAGGCAGGAACGATATTGGAGATGATAAAAAATAGCTAAAGAGGAGGTACTTAAAAGGTCGGCAGTCACCCGGTCTGGATGGGATACATTCTCGGTTACTGAGGGAAGTAAGGGTGGAAATTGCAGAGGCTCTGGTCACAATCTTCCAATCCTCCTTGGATATGGGGGCTGGTGCCCGAGGACTGGAGGATTGCAAATGGTACACCCCTGTTCAAAAAACGGGAGAGGGATAAACCCGGCAACTACAGGCCAGTCAGCCTAACGTCGGTGGTGGGGAAGCTTTTGGAGACAATGGCCCAGAAATTCGGGTCTCCACGGGTGAGTACGCACGGGGTGCTCGCCCGTAAGCCCAATGGAAGTGCCAGTTTCCTGCATGCACTGCGCATGCGCGGGAAACCAGTACTTCCGTTCCCCTGAAAGAAGGGGTTAAGTGGTGGAACGCGTGCGCGGGAGAGGCTGCGCGTGCGCATTGAACTTATGTTTTTTTTGCAGGTTTTCCCGGGAGGGTAAGTCTCCAGAAGTTAGACATGTAAAAAGCAGTCGTAAGGCCGGCTTTTTACAAGCTAAGTGGTGAATTAATTAAAATTAAAACATTTTTTCCACAGGTTTATTATTTTTAAATACGTTAAAGAAAGGTAAGTTTATTTTTAGCACCGTTAAGAAATTAAAATTATTTTTTTCAAAAATTTAAATTATTGTTTAAAACAGTTAGTTCATGTAATTTATAGTTTATTTTAAAAAATGTGATTTTTTAAAAATTTATTTGAAGATTTAGTGATGTTTTGGGGCTTATACTATTTATAGGTTTGACAGGTCTGAATGGCGCATTCCCTGCTCCGATTGGCTCTCCAGGGCCCACGTGATCCCAGGGGACGCATCGAGCTAACTGTGCCCCTGGGATACACAAGCACGGCGCGCCGGCAGCTGGAGCAGGCCCAGGATCGGAATCCCACGCGGGCTCACAGCTCAACGGCCGGCGCGCTAGGTAAGTGCAGGTCGGGAAGTCCCCGACCCGAATTTCTGGGCCAATAATCTTTGACAAAATGAATCGGCATTTGGAAAAGTATATGAGTAATAAATGAAAGTCAGCACAGATTTGTTAAAGGCAAACTGTGTTTGACTAACTTGATTGAGTTCTTTGATGACGTAACGGAGAGGGTTGATGAGGGTAGTGTGGTTGATGTTGTGTATATGGATTTTCAAAAGGCGTTTGACAAAGTGCCATATAATAGACTTGTTAGCAAAATTAAAGCCCATGGGATTAAAGGGACAATGGGAGACAAAATGGGCTAAGGGACAGAAAGCAGAGAGTAGTGGTGAACGGAAATAACGACAGAAAATGCTGGAAAAACTCAGCAGGTCAGGCAACATCCGTGGAGAGAAATTTGAGTTGACGTTTTCTGTTGTTATTTCGGATCCAGCATTTTCTGTTGTTATTTCGGATTTCCAACATCTGCAGTATTTTGCTATCGTAGTAGTGGTGAACGGTTGTTTTTCAGGCTGGAGGGAAATACAGCAGTGTTTCCCAGGGGTCAGTATTAGGACCCCTGCTCTTTTTGATGTATATTAATGACTTGGACTTGGGTGCACATCATTTCAAATTTTGCAGATGACAAGAAACTCGGACATGTAGTAAACAATGAGGAAAATAGAAAAAGGCTTCAGCAGGACACAGACAGACTAGTGAAATGGGCAGACACATGGCAGGCAATTCCCTTTCATTTCTTTTGGGGTGCGCGGTATTCCCTGTTTAAAAGCTGGTGAGCTGGCTGCACGGGAGCTCCCAGAGCACTGCGCAGCTTAAAGGGAACATTGATGGCAGGTGTAAATTAACGCAGAGAAGTGTGAAGTGATACATTTTAGTAGGAAGAATGAGGAGACAATATAAAGGGTACAATTTTTAAAGGGGGTGCAGTAACAGAGAGAGCTGGGGGGGGGGGGCGGTGTATGTGCACAAATCTTTGAAGGTGGCAGGGCAGGTTGAGAAGGCTGTTAAAAAAGAATAAGGGATCCTCGGCTTTATTAACAGGGGAATGGAGTACAACAGCAAGGTGGTTATGCTAAACCTTTACAGAACGCTGATTAGGCGTCAGCTGGAGTATTGTGTTCAAATTATGGGCACCGCACTTTAGGAAGGATGACAAGGCCTTAGAGGGTGCAGAAAAGATTTACCAGAATGGTTCCAGGGACGAGGGACTTGAGTTACATGGCTAGACTGGAGAAGCTGGGGTTGTTCTCCTCAAAGCAGAGGTTAAGAGGAGATTTGACAGAAATGTTCAAAATCATGAACTTATCTTATTGAAACATACAAGATTCTGAGGGGGCTTGACAGGGTAGATGCTGAGAGGATGTTTCCCCTCGTGGGGCAATCTAGAACTAGGGGGCACAGTTTCAGGATAAGGGGTCGCCCATTTAAGACGGAGATGAGGAGGAATTTCTTCTCTCAGAGGGTCGTGAACCTTTGGAATTCTCTACCCAAGAGAGCTGCAGAGGCGGAGCCATTGAATATTCGAGGCGGAGATTGACAGCCATTTGAACTACAAGGGAGTCGAGGGGAATGGGGAGAGAGCAGGAAAGTGATGTTGAGGCCAGGATTGGATCAGCCGTGATCTTATTGAATGGCGGAGCAGGCTCAAGGGGCCGATTGGCCGACTCCTGCTCCTGGAGTAGGCCATTCGGCCCCTCGAGACTGCTCCGCCATTCAATGAGATCATGGCTGATCATCCAAATTCAGTACCCTGTCCCTGCCTTCTCCTCATATCCCTTGATCCCTTTAGCCTTAAGAAATATATCTAACTCCTTCTTGAATATATTTAATGAATTGGCCTCTACTGCCTTCTGTGGTAGAGAATTCCACAGGTTCACCAATCTCTGGGTGAAGAAATTCCTCCTCATCTCTGTCCTAAATGGCCTACCTCTTATCCTTAGACTGTGACCCCTGGTTCTGGACTCCCCGGCCATCGGGAACATCCTTCCTGCATCTAGTCTGTCTAGTCCTGTTAGAATTTTATAAGTTTCAATGAGATCCTCTCTCATTCTTCTAAACTCCAGCGAGTACAAGCCCAATCGACACAATCTCTCTTCATACGTCATTCCTGCCATCCCAGGTATCAGCCTGGTGAATCTTCGCTGCACTTCTTCCATGGTAAGAACATCCTTCCTCAGATAAGGTGACCAAAACTGCACACAATACTCAAGATGTGGTCTCACCAAGGCCCTGTACAACTGTAGCAAGACATATCCCTGTTCCTGTACTCAAACCCTCTCGCTACGAAGGCCAACATACCATTTGCTTTAACCGCCTGCTGCACCTGCATGCTTACTTTCAGCGACTGGTGCACAAGGACGCCCAGGTCTCGTTGCACTTCCCCTTCTCCCAATCTATTGCCATTCAGATAATAATCTGCCTTCCTGTTTTTGACACCGAAGTGGATAACCTCGCATTTATCCACGTTATATTGCATCTACCATGCTTCTGCCCAATCACCCAACCTGTCCAAATCATACTGGAGTTTCTCTGCATCCTCCTCACAGCACACACGCCCACCCAGCTTTGTGTCGTCTGCAAACTTGGACATATTACATCTAGTTCCCTCGTCTAGATCATCGAAGATAGGAGCAGGAGTGGGCCATTCGGCCCCTCGAGCCTGCTCCGCCATTCAATGAGATCATGGCTGATCATCCAAATTCAGTACCCTGTCCCTGCCTTCTCCCCATATCCCTTGATCCCTTTAGCCTTAAGAAATATATCCAACTCTTTCTTGAATATATTTAATGAATTGGCCTCCACCCCCCATGTGCCTTAACTTTACACGCTAATCTCTTATGCGGGACCTTAAAGAAAAAAAGAGAAAGGAGATTAAAAAGAGGAGAGAGAGGGAAAGAAAGCGAGGAGTGGAGAGCAGGAGAGGGGCTGAAGGTGATAAAGTGCAAGAGAACCAACAAAACAGCTAATGGACAAGTTCTGAGAGCTGGGAGGACTCCTCCGCTCTCCCACAACCCCCTCCGCCCGCCCAGCTGCTGCCGTGCGCCTTCCCTCTTGTCCGGCCGCCGACTCTTGTTGGCGGTCAGTGGCTGCTGAGCGGCCGTGCGCGCGCAGCTCGGCGATGAGTGACAGGCGGGGCGGGGCCGGGCCAGCGGGCTGAAGGAGCCGAGTCGGCGAATTTGCAGGATTCGGGGCGGCGGGAGGGAATACACCGCAAAAAAGCAACTGCAATGTAGCGCAGGCAGTGAATGCGCCTTAAACTGCGAGTGTAATGCGGCAAATACAGTGCAGGGCAGCGAATGCACCTTAAACAGCAACTGCAATAAGTGCAATGCAACAAATGCAGTGCAGGGAATACATCTTAAACAATAAGTGCAATGCAGCAGATACCGCACAGAGAGCCGGGAGGAGGGGAATGTACCACAAACGGCAACTCCAACAAGTGCAATGCAGCGCAGACCGTGAAGGGGAGCGAATGCACCTTAAATAGTAGTTGCATTAAGTGCAATCCAGCAACTATAGTGCAGCGAATGCATCTGAAATAACTAATAAATGCAGTGCAGCAGATAGAGAGCAGGGGGGGAAGGAATGCACTTTTAAACAGCAACTGCCATAAGTGCAATGCAGCACCGACAGTAAAAGGGAGGGGAATGTGCCTTCAACAGCAACTGCAATTAGTGCAATGCAGCAGATACCGTGCAGAGCGCGCAGGGGGGGAGGGAATGCACTTTAACCAGCAACACAGCAAGAGAGAGAGTAACAGATAAAGAAATAACGTACAGAGAGCAACACCTTCCATAAAAGGAGCCCTGGAGTAGATTGATGAAGGTCACATGGACTTTTGCTGGTCTCCACGATGCAATGTTAAAACTACACTGCTGAGTAACTGATTAACGGTACTGGAGACTTTATCTCTCAGAGGGTGGTAAATCTGTGGAATTCTCTGCCCCGGAGAGCTGTGGAGGCTGAGTCATTAAATGCATTTGAGGTGGAGATAGACAAATTTTTGCAAGATAAGGCAGTGAAGGGTTATGGAGAGCCGGCGGGGAAGTGGTTTTGAGCCCAAGATCAGCCGTGATCTTACTGAATGGGGGAGCAGTCTCGAGGGGCCAAGTGGCCTATTCCTGCTCCTGTTTCTTATGTTTGAGTCTTTGGCGAGACAGTACCCAATAAAGGAGTCACTTATATAAAATAATTGATAGCATGCACTTGCATTTTTGTTCGAATGCAATCAATAGAATGATACAGCACAGCAAGAGGCCATTCGGCTCACGGTTGCTGTGCTCGCAGTTTGGTAGAGCTGTTTAATTAATCCCTCTTTCCCCATAACCTTGCAAATTTCTCCCTTTCAAATAAATATCCAATTCCCTTTACTGCTGAATCTGCTTCCACCACCCTTTCAGGCAACTCATTCCAGATCACAACAACCCGCTATGCGAGTATATATAGATATATGTAACTTTAAAAAATCTAATTTCTTTTTCAATTCACATAATTCAGCGGTTCGGTGGCATCGCCAGCATTAAAGAGGGCGCCGGTCATTCTGCCCCTATTTGAACTGACCATTTTTTTTAAATATCGTACTTTTTTTTTCAGCCTCAAAATATTTACGAGTGAATGGAAAAAAAAAAATCAGGATTAAGGCCAGGAGAAGATGGCAAGTTAAATCGTTACACAGAGGGAGAGAGAGACGGCGCCAGCATCAAAGATGGCGGGCGGCGCGGGTTGCCAGGTGGAGTGGGTGCGGGCTGCGGCTGCGCGTTCCTCGGTTCCACCCCCTTTGTGACGTCTACGCTTGACGTACGTTGCGCCTTGACGTCAGAGATGGCAGGCGGCCCCAAATTTCGGCACAGCCGGGCGACTGCGCCTGCGCGGCTGGGCCACGCCCCCCTGTAGGATGACACAGGCCAGCGGGGTTATAAAAGCAGCCGCCCCGCCTCTCCCGGGTGCCTGTGAGTCCATTGTCCAGGAACAGCACGCGTTTACCGGCTCGGTCCCAGGCCCCACTCACCCGCTCAGAGAACCAACCCATTCGCCAGCCATGGTGCGCAAATTTTTCGTGGGAGGCAACTGGAAGATGAACGGCAACAAGAAGACGCTGGGGGAGCTGGCGTGCACCATGAACAAGGCCAAGATCAACCCCGACACCGGTGAGGGGGTGAATGGAGGCGCAGCTAGGCGAGAGAGGGCGGGGCCAGAGCCCGTGTGTGACGTGCCGGGGGGCGGGGCCAGAGCCCGTGTGTGACGGGGCGGGGCCAGTGTGTGACGTGCCGGGGGGCGGGCGGGGCCAGAGCCTGTGGAACGTGCCGGGGGGCGGGCGGGGCCAGAGCCTGTGGAACGTGCCGGGGGGCGGGGCCAGAGCCTGTGGAACGTGCCGGGGGGCGGGGCCAGAGCCTGTGGAACGTGCCGGGGGGCGGGGCCAGAGCCTGTGGAACGTGCCGGGGGGCGGGGCCAGAGCCTGTGGAACGGGGCGGGGCTAGAGCGTGTGGGGCCAGGGCCCGCGTGTGACGTCTGGGGGGCGGGGCCAGGGCCCGCGTGTGACGTCTGGGGGGCGGGGCCAGGGCCCGCGTGTGACGTCTGGGGGGGCGGGGCCAGGGCCCGCGTGTGACGTCTGGGGGGGCGGGGCCAGGGCCCGCGTGTGACGTCTGGGGGCGGGGCCAGGGCCCGCGTGTGACGTCTGGGGGGCGGGGCCAGATCCTGTGACGTGTGGGGGTGGGGCCAGATCATGTGACGTGTGGGGGTGGGGCCAGATCCTGTGACGTGTGGGGGTGGGGCCAGATCATGTGACGTGTGGGGGCGGGGCCAGGGCCTGTGACGTCTGGGGGCGGGGCCAGAGCGCTCACTCAGTACCGCCCCTCCGACAGCGCAGCGCTCCCTCAGTACCGCCCCTCCGACAGCGCGGCGCTCCCTCAGTACCGCCCCTCCGACAGCGCAGCGCTCCCTCAGTACCGTCCCTCCGACAGCGCAGCGCTCCCTCAGTACCGCCCCTCCGACAGCGCGGCGCTCCCTCAGTACCGCCCCACCGACAGCGCGGCGCTCCCTCAGTACCGCCCCTCCGACAGCGCGGCGCTCCCTCAGTACCGCCCCTCCGACAGCGCGGCGCTCCCTCAGTACCGCCCCTCCGACAGCGCGGCGCTCCCTCAGTACCGTCCCTCCGACAGCGCGGCGCTCCCTCAGTACCGTCCCTCCGACAGCGCAGCGCTCCCTCAGTACCGCCCCTCCGACAGTGCAGCAGAAGCAGAAGGTGATTATTTTTAGTGGCTCATTTTATTTTTGACCTTCAAATGCGGGGAAAAGCAGACACTGCGATTGCCGCAGAGGGAGACTGCCAGACTGATGGATCACCGCACACAGGGGCTGTGGGACTATACAGTGTGATCTTCTCCACAAGTGCAAAGGACTTCTCTACATCTACCCTATCAAACACGTTCATAATTTTTAAGATGAATCAGGTCACTGCTCAGCCTTCTGTTTTGCGGAGAAAAGTGCCCCAGCCCGTTTAGTCGTTCCCGATAGTTATAAACCTCTCAGTTCTGTCCCCATCTTGTAAATCTTTTTCGCACCTTCTTCAGTGCCTCTACGGAGACCAGAACTGTGCACAGTGCTCCAAGTGTGGTCTAACCACGGTTAGAATCATAGTTGTACAGCACAGAAAGAGGCCCTTCAGCCCATCCTGTCCGCGCCGGCCATCAAGCCCTGTCTATTCTAATCCCATTTCCCAGCACTTGGTCCGTAGCCTTGTATGCTATGGCGTTTCAAGTGCTCATCTAAATGCTTCTTGAATGTTGTGAGGGTTCCTGCCTCTACCACCCTTTCAGGCAGTGTTCCAGATTCCAACCACCCTCTGGGTGAAAAAGTTTTTCCTCAAATCCCCTCTAAACCTCCTGCCCCTTACCTTGAAACTATGCCCCCTGATTATTGACCCCTCTACTAAGGGGAAAAGTTCCTTTCTATCTACCCTATCTATGCCCCTCATAATTTTGTACACCTCAATCAGGTCCCCTCTCAGCCTTCTCTGCTCTAAGGAAAACAACCCCAGCCTGTCCAGTCTTTCTTCATAGCTGAAACGCTCCAGCCCAGGTAACATCCTGGTAAATCTCCTCTGTACCCTCTCCAATGCAATCACATCCTTCCTATGGTGTGGCGACCAGAACTGCACACATTATTCTAACTGTGGCCTAACTGGTGTTTTGTACAGCTCCATCATAACCTCCCTGCTCTTATATTCAATGCCTCAGCTAATGAAGGCAAGTATCCCATATATCTTTTTAACCACCTTATCTACCTGTCCTGCTGCCTTCAGGGATCTATGTACATGCACACCAAGGTCCCTCTGACCTTCCTAGGGTCCTACCATTCATTGTGTATTCCCTTGCCTTGTTAGTCCTCCCAAAATGCATCACCTCACACTTTTCAGGTTTAAATTCCATTTGCCACTGTTCTGCCCATCTAACCAACCCGTCTCTATCATCCTGTATCCTGAGGCTTCCCTCCTCGCTATTTACCACTCCACCAATTTTCGTGTCATCTGCGAACTTACTGATCATACCTCCTACATTCATATCTAAATCATTAATGTACACTACAAACAGCAATGGACCCAGCACCGATCCCTGTGGTACACCACTGGACACAGGCTTCCAGTCACAAAAACAACCTTCGACTACACCCTCTGCCTCCTGCCAATAAGCCAATTTTGGATCCAATGTGCCAAATTGCCCTGGATCCCATGGGCTCTTACCTTCTTGACCAGTCTCCCATGTGGGACTTTGTCAAAAACCTGACTGAAGTCCATGTAGACTACATCAACTGCACTACCTTCATCCACACACCTATTCACCCCATCGAAAAATGCAATCAAATTGGTTTGACATGATCTCCCCCTGACAAAGCTATGCTGACTATCCTTGATGAATCCTTGCCTCCAAGTGGAGACTAATTCTGTCCCTCAGAATTTTTTCCAATAATTTCCCTATCACTGATGTTGGGCTCACTGGCCTGTAATTCCCTGGTTTATCCCTACTACCCTTCTTGAATAATGGTACTACGTTAGCTGTCCTCCAGTCCTCGGGCACCTCCCCTGTGGCCAGAGAGGTTCTGAAAAATTTGTGTCAAGAGCCCCTGCAATCTCCTCCCTTGCCTCACACAGCAGCCTGGGATACATCTCGTCTGGGCTTGGGGATTTATCCACTTTTAAGCCCGTTAAAACCGCTAGTGCCTCCTCCCCCTCAATACTAATTTGTTCAAGTATATCACAATCCCCTTGCCTGATTTCTATGCCTACATCGTCCTTCTCCATAGTGAACACATGCAAAATATTCATTTAAACCCTCACCTACATCTTCTGGCTCTACACACAGATTGCCACTTTGGTCCCTAATGGGCCCTACTCTTTCCATGACCTTAATAGACTTATAAAACACCTTGGGATTTTCCTTTTTTGCCCGCCAGTGTTTTTTCATGTTCCCTCTTCGCTCTCCTAATTTCTTTTTTAAGTATCCCCCTGCACTTTTTATACTCCTCTAGGGCTTCCTCTGTCTTTAGTCCTTTGTATCTGCCAAAAGCCTCCCTTTTTTTCCTAATCCATTCTCGTATATCCCTTGACATCCAGGGTTCCCTGGGTTTGTTGGTCCCACCCTTGACCTTTACCAGAACATGTTGGCGCTGCACTCTCTCTCTTTCTGAAAGACTCCCACTGCTCTGATGTGGATTTTCCTACAAGTAGCTGATCCCAGTCCACTTTGGCCAGATCCTGCCTTATCATATTAAAATCGGCCTTCCCCCCAATTTAGAACCTTTATTTCCGGTCCATCCTTGTCCTTTTCCATGACTGCCTTAAATCTCACCGAATTATGGTCACTGTCACCAAAATGCTCACCTACTGACACTTCTACCACTTGCCCGGCTACATTCCCTAGAATTAGGTCCAGTACCACCCCCTCTCTTGTAGGACTTTCTACATGCTGGCTCAAAAAGCTCTCCTGGATGCACTTTAAGAATTCCGCACCCTCTAAGCCTTTCACACTCTGACTATCCCAGTTAATATTGGGGAAGTTGAAATCCCCTACTATTATTACCCTATTATTTCTACACTTCTCTGAGATTTGCCTACATATCAGTTCCACTATCTCCCCCTGACTGTTTGGGGGCCTATAGTGCACTCCCAGCAAAGTGCTTGCCCCCTTTTTGTTTTTAAGTTCTACCCATATGGCCTCTTTAGAGGAACCTGCTAAGATATCATCCCTCCTTACAGCAGTAATTGACTCCTCGATTAATATTGCGACACGCCCTCCTCTTTTACACCCCCCCTCTCTCGCCTGAAGATTCTATACCCTGGAATATTGAGCTGCCAGTCCTGCCCCTCCCTCAACCATGTCTCTGTGATAGCAACAATATCATACTCCCATGTGTTCATCAACACCTTCAACTCATCTGCCTTACTCGCAAGACTCCTTGCGTTAAAATAAATGCCATCCAGCCTTGCCATACACCCATGTGCCGTTACAAGAGGGTTTGCTGCAAGTCTAACTTCTCTATTTTCTAATTCTATCCTGCTAGACACCTTTCCCCACTCGCTAAGGTCAGGTTTTGGTCCCCCTGTGCTAACTCAGCACAAACCAGGCACTTGAACCTGACACCATTCAGTCTTGCGTTCACCCAGGGAGCCAGCTGGAGGGGTGTGGTGGGCCAAACCGCGCACCGAGTGCGCAGGCCCTCTTGGGCGTTCGGCCAGAATCTACCAGCTGGACCCTGGCTTGGAGAGAGATCCGATCATCACCCGGCTCCATCCCATCAGCTGTTCTGTCAGACAGCCCCATCCCAAAGCGACGAGACAAACACTGACCTTTTAGAATGTTGCAAGGTCATCGCTGCTTTTAAAAAGTAGAGAGAGAGAGACACGTGCCTTCAAGTCTCCTCACTCGGGGAGATTAAACAGCAAACCATTTCTTTTCAGTGTCCCTGTGGCAACCTTAGATGTGGCGGGGCTGAACCATGGTTTGGAGACTCCCCGCCCACTCCCAAACATTTAGCCGAGACAGCTAGCCAGCAGTGAAGGGAGTGGGCAAAACTCGGCTATGTCCTGTTACAGACCATCCATTCCCCCTCTCTAGCTCAACCAGCGCATCTCTCTCTCTCTCTCTCTCTCTCTCTCTGTGTCTATGTCTCTCTCTTCCTCGTCTCTCTCTCTCTCTCTCTCTCTGTCTATGTCTCTCTCTTCCTCGTCTCTCTCTCTCTCTCTCTCTCTCTGTCTATGTCTCTCTCTTCCTCGTCTTTCTCTCTCTCTCTCTCTCTCTCTCTCTCTGTCTATGTGTCTCTCTCTCTCTCTCTCTCTCTCTCTCTGTCTATGTCTCTCTCTTCCTCGTCTGTGTCTCTCACTTGCCCTCTCTGTCTTTCGCTTGCCGTGTGTGTGTGTCTCCCTCTCCGTCTACTCCATCCTCTCCCTCTTTCCCCGGGCTCCCTCTCCCTCTTTCCCCGGGCTCCCTCTCCCTCTCTCCCCCTCCGGCGTGGGAGTGGGGTGATTTCACGGTGACCCCTGGCATTTGTTAAGTTCATGTCTGGGATGGGAATAGCTCGCTGACCTTTCGACGCCTGGTCCTCCCGCATGAGATCAGTGGCCTGGGTGTAAATGCCAGGGGGCTCGGGTTCCAATCACTGAGCCCACGGCCCCGAGCAATAACGAGAATGGCTGCCTCAGCAACTTGACACAAATGTCCGATTTTTATATTGAGACTGAGACGGGGCAGTAGAGGGAGATGAGATTGGAAGTCAGTTGGCCTAGTAAAATGACCCCCAGCTCCGACTCCTGACCTTCACACCCTGTGTGTATGCTGTTCACTACCGCCCACCGCTGCCTGCCCGTGCCCACACTCCCCCGGCAGCCCTGGACCCCGTCTCTCTGCCCTCGTTAAATGCAGCTCCTTCCCACGGGGACAGTAGCCCAGCGGTTATGTTACTGGACTAGTAATCCGGAGGCCTGGACGAATGATCCGGAGACGTTCCGTCAAATCCCACCGCGGCAGATGGCGAATTTAAATTCAGTGAGGGGTGGGGGGAGTTACGGGAGGGGGCGGAAGGTTCAAAGCCAACGTTGGGAGTGGCGCAGAGCTCTGGTCGGGCCGGAGCAGGTACGAGATGAGGGGTCGTTCCAGCCGCTGTCTTGCGGATGAGCCCGGTCGGGGAGTTTGATCTTGCTGTTTGGCCGTGGGGGGCATCACAACAGAGATGCCCAGGCAAGAGCAGCGGGTGCGGGAGAAGCTGGCGTCGTTCGCACGGTTGGGAGGGGGGGGGTGGGGTGGGTGATGTGGGTCCCTGGAGGGACAGTGCTGAGCTGATTTGACTCTCTCTCTCTCTCAGAGGTGGTGTGCGGAGTCCCTGCCCCCTACATTGACTTCATCCGCCAGACATTGGACAGCAAGTACGGCGTGGCCGCGCAGAACTGCTACAAGGTGGCGTCTGGAGCTTTCACTGGGGAGATCAGGTACCACGTGGGTCGGGGTGACTGGCACTGCCTGGTTAGGAGCAGGGCTCTCTCCAATCCAGCTCCCCTCTCTTCCCCCACAGCCAGAACCCTGAGGGGACCCCTTACCCTCGCGCGCACACACACACACACACACACACACACCCTCCCCCTCTCATCCTGTCGCTCCGCCCGCACCCCCCCCCCCCCTTCCCGTGGTGTCGTTGTCCCTACCCCCCCCTGTCCGAGGGGAACCCGCCCCCTTTCGTCCTGTCCCTCTTCTCTTCCCCCCCCCCCCCCCCCCACCCCAAACCTGAGCGGACCCCTCCCCGTGTGTTTCCCCCCCCCCCAACTCCCTGAAGGGACCCCTCCCAGAGGTCTTACCCCCCCCCCCCCCCTCCACTTCATCTGCCACAGCTGTCCGAGGGGGCCCCTCCTGGAGTCCCATCTCTCCTCTTCCCCTGCTCCTGCCACCCGAGTGGACCCCCTCCCCGTGTGGTCCCCCGCTCCCTGAAGGGGAACCCCTCATCGAGGTCTTCCCCCGCCACCCGAATGACCCCTCACCCTTTCATCCGCACCCCCCCACCGACCGAGGGGATCCTCCTCCCCCCCCCCCCCCACCCCTTTCACTGGGACTGCGCCGCCTGTCTGTCCATCTGTGCCTGGAGCCAGCCAGATGGACTAAAGCCTTGCCTTTGTGTTCTCAGCCCGGCGATGATCAAGGACTGCGGGGCCACCTGGGTGATCCTGGGCCACTCTGAGCGACGCCACGTCTTTGGGGAGTGTGATGCGGTAAGAAACTGAGTCACAGAGCGTCGCAATCGAATTCATACCACTCAGTGTGAGCGAGGCACTTTCCGTGTGTGTGTGTCGCTCTGCAGTCTGAACATAACTAATAGTCTGAATGCTCCGGAGCAGCACGGGTTAGGTGCAGAGTAAAGCTCCCTCTACACTGTCCCCATCAAACACTCCCAGGACAGGTACAGCACGGGTTAGATACAGAGGAAAGCTCCCTCTACACTGTCCCATCAAACACGCCCAGGGCAGGTACAGCACGGGTTAGATACAGAGTAAAGCTCCCTCTACACTGTCCCATCAAACACTCCCAGGGTAGGTACAGCACGCGTTAGATACAGAGTAAAGCTCCCTCTACACTGTCCCATCAAACACTCCCAGGGCAGGCACAGCACGGGTTAGATACAGAGTAAAGCTCCCTCTACACTGTCCCATCAAACACGCCCAGGGCAGGTACAGCACGGGTTAGATACAGAGTAAAGCTCCCTCTACACTGTCCCATCAAACACTCCCAGGGTAGGTACAGCACGGGTTAGATAGAGAGTAAAGCTCCCTCTACACTGTCCCATCAAACACGCCCAGGGCAGGTACAGCACGGGTTAGATACAGAGTAAAGCTCCCTCTACACTGTCCCATCAAACACTCCCAGGGCAGGTACAGCACGGGGTAGATACAGAGTAAAGCTCCCTCTACACTGTCCCATCAAACACTCCCAGGGCAGGTACAGCATGGGTTAGATACAGAGTAAAGCTCCCTCTACACTGTCCCATCAAACACTCCCAGGGCAGGTACAGCACGGGTTAGATACAGAGTAAAGCTCCCTCTACACTGTCCCATCAAACACTCCCAGGGCAGGTACAGCACGGGTTAGATACAGAGTAAAGCTCCCTCTACACTGTCCCATCAAACACTCCCAGGGCAGGTACAGCACGGGTTAGATACAGAGTAAAGCTCCCTCTGCCATAGAGAGTAGGAAGAACCCAGTTATTATTGTGTTGGCAGCCTGTAACTAGTGGGGTACCAAAAGGATCAGTGCTTGGGCCTCAGCTATTTACAATCTATATCAATGATTTGGATGAGGGTTCTGAGTACAGTGTACCTAACTATCTGACTATACAAAGCTAGGTGGGAAAGTAAGTTGTGAGGAGGATACGAAGAGGCTGCAAAGCGAAAGAGACCGGTTAAGTGAGTGGGCAAGGATATGGCAGATGGAATGTAATGTGGAGAATTGTGAAGTTATCCACAATTATATAGGGCCCTGGTGAGACAGTTAGTCAAAACTGCCCAACGCATTACCGGCACCCGGCTACCGACCATAGAGCACATATACCAGAAACGCTGTTTACGGAGGGCACGGTCCATCATCAAAGACCCTACCCACCCCAGCCACAGTCTGTTCGCCCTCCTGCCATCTGGGAGACGCTACAGATGCATTCGCACCCGAACGACCAGATTTAGGAACAGCTTCTTTCCCAGGGCTGTCATCCTACTGAACTCCACAAATAAACACTAAAGCCTGCACATCTGTCAATGCACTTTATTAGGGTTATATTTATGTTAATGTATTACAAGCCAAATGTATGTTGAATGTTTAAATGTCTTAATCCAAATGTACACTCTCGGGAGCCGCAAGCCTACATTTCGTTGCACTGCACTTGTGCACTAACAATGACAAAGTTGATTATTATTGTTATTGTGTCGGGAAAAATAGAGCAGCATAGTATTTATTAAAAGGTGAGAGATTGGGAAATGTTGGTGTTCAGAGGGACCTGGGTGTCCTGGTACACAAATCACTGAACGTTAACTTGCAGGTACAGCAAGCAATTGGGAAAGCAAATGGTATGTTCGCCTTTATTACAAGAGGATTGAAGTAGAAGAGTGAAGACGTTTTACTGCAATTATATCGGGCCCTGGTCAGACACCTGGAGTACTGTGTAGAGTCTTGGTCTCCTTACCTAAGGAAGGATATACTTGGCTTTGGAGGGAGTGCAACGAAGGTTCACCAGACTGGTTCCTGGGTTGGGGGCGTTGTCCTTCGAGGAGAGATTGTGTAGACTAGGCCTAAGCGGTCCCACAATCAACGGATCAGATCAAAGCTCTGCAGTCCTGCCGCACCCAGTCGCGAATGGTGGTGGACCATTAAACAACTAACGGGGGGAGGAGGAGGCTCCATGAATATGCCCATCCTCAATGATGGTGGAGCCCAGCACGTGAGTGCAAAAGACAAGGCTGAAGCGTTTGCAACCATCTTCAGCCAGAAGTGCCGAGTGGGTGATCCATATCGGCCTCCTGAGGTCCACACAATCACAGAAGCCAGTCTTCAGCCAATTCGATTCACTCCACGTGATATCAAGAAATGGCTGAGTGCACTGGATACAGCAAAGGCTATGGGCCCTGACAACATCCCGGCTATCGTGCTGAAGACTTGTGCTCCAGAACTAGCCGCACCTCTAGCCAAGCTGTTCCAGTACAGCTATAACACTGGCATCTATCCGACAATGTGGAAAATTGCCCAGGTATGTCCTGTCCACAAAAAGCAGGACAAATCCAATCCGGCCAATTACCGCCCCATCAGTCTACTCTCAATCATCAGCAGTGATGGAAGGTGTCATCGACAGTGCTATCAAACGGCACTTACTCACCAATAACCTGCTCACTGATGCCCAGTTTAGGTTCCGTCAGGACCACCCGGTTCCAGACCTCATTACAGCCTTGATCCAAACATGGACAAAGGAGCTGAATTCCAGAGGTGATTTGAGAGTGACTGCCGTTGACATCAAGGCAGCATTTGACCGAGTGTGGCATCAAGGAGCCCTAGTAAAACTGAAGTCAAGGGGGGGGGGGGCGGGGGAAACTCTCCACTGGCTGGAGTCATACCTAGCACAAAGGAAGACGTTTGTGGCGGTTGGAGGTCAATCATCACAGCACCAGGACATCGCTGCAGGAGTTCCTCAGGGCAGTGTCCTAGGCCCAACCATCTTCAGCTGCTTCATCAATGGCCTTCCCTCCAACGCAAGGTCAGAAATGGGGATGTTTGCTGATGACTGCACAGTGTTCAGTGTCATTCACAACTCCTCAGATAATGAAGCAGTCCATGCCCGCATGCAACAAGACCTGGACGACGTTCAGGCTTGGGCTGATAAGTGACAGGTAATATTCATAGTATTACATAGTAGACAGGGCACAGAAACAGGCCATTAGGCTCAACCAGTCCATGCCTCCTCCCGTCTTTCCGCATAACCCTCTATTCCCTTCTCCCTCATCTGTTTCTCCAGAATCCCCTTAAATGTATCTATGCTGTTCGCCTCAACCACTCCCTGTGGTGGCGAGTTCCACATTCTCACCACTCGCTGGGTAAAGAAGTTTCTCCTGAATTCCCTATTGGATTTCGTGGTGACGATCTTATATTGATGGCCTCTAGTTTTGCTCTTCCCCACAAGTGGAAACATTCTCTCTGTATCCACTCCATCAAAACCTTTCCGAATTTTATAGACCTCTATTCGGTCACCCCTCCGCTGCCTTTTTTCAAGAGAAAAGAGACCCAGCCTGTTCATCCTGATATGTATACACTCGCATTTCTGGTAACATCCTTGTAAATCTTCTCTGCCCGCCTCTGCAGTGCCTCTATATCCTTTTTATAATATGGCGACCAGAACTGTACGCAATACTCTTAAGTGTGGTCTAACCAAGGTTCGATACAGGTTTAGCATAACTTCCCTACTTTTCAATTCTATCCCTCCAGAAATAAACCCTAGTGCTTGGTTTGCTTTTTTAATGGCCTTGTTAACCTGTGTCGCAACTTTTAGTGATTTGTGTATTTGTTCTCCGAGATCCCTTTGTTCCTCGACCTCACCTAGACTCGCACCCTCCAAGTGATGTGACCTCCCTATTCTTCCTACCAAAATGTAATACCTCGCACTGTGTCGAACTTCATTTGCCAATTATATGCCCATTCTGCAAGTTTATTAATGTCTTCCTGTAACTTGTTGCAGTTCTCCTCAGTATTGACTATCCCGCCCAATTTGGTATCCTCTGCAAATTTAGAAATTGCGTTTTTGATTCCAAAGTCTAAATCATTAATGTAAATTGTGAACAGCAGTGGTCTCGGCACTGATCCTTGTGGAACACCACTACCCACCTTCTGCCACTCTGAATAGCTACCCTTTAACCCTACTCTCTACTTCCTGTCTTGAAGCCAGCTAGCTATCCATTCTACTTGCCCCCTGACTCCACATCCTCTGACCTTATTCATTAGTCTATTATGGGGTACCTTATCGCAGGCCTTTTGAAAATCTAGATTAATTACATTTAGATTCGTGCCAGGCAATGACCATCTCCAACAAGTGAGAGTCTAACCACCGCCCCTTGACATTCAACGGTATTATCATCACCAAATCCCCCATCAACATCATCCTGGGGGTCGCCATTGACCAGAAACTTAACTGGACCAGCCACATAAATACTGTGGCAACAAGAGCAGGTCAGAGGCCGGGTATTCTGCGGCGAGTGTCTCGCTCCCTGACTCCCCAAAGACTTTCCACCATCTACAAGGCACAAGTCAGGAGTGTGATGGAATACTCTCCACTTGCCTGGATGAGTGCAGCTCCAACAACACTCAAGAAGCTCGACACCATCCAGGACAAAGCAGCCGGCTTGATTGGCACCCCCTCTACCACCTTAAACATTCACCAGCTCCACCACCGGCGCACCGTGGCTGCAGTGTGTACCCTCTACAAGATGCACTGCAGCAACTCGCCAAGGCTTCTTCGGCAGCCCCTCCCAAACCCGCGACCTCTTCCACCTAGAAGGACAAGGGCAGCAGGCGCCTGGGAACACCGCCACCTCCAAGTTCCCCTCCAAGTCTCACACTACCCTGGCTTGGAAATATATCGTCCGATCCTTCATCGTCGCTGGGTCAAAATCCTGGAACTCCCTCCCTAACAGCACTGTGGGAGTACCATCACCACACGGGACTGCAGCAGTTCAAGGTGGCGGCTCACCACCACCTTCTCAAGGGCAACTAGGGATAGGCAATAAATGCCGGCCTTGCCAGAGACGCCCACATCCCAGGAACAAATAATTTTTAAAAAATCCCTAGAGTTCAGAATAATGAGAGGCGAACTCATCGAAACATATAAAATTCGTGAGAGGTTTGAGTGGGTAGATGCAGGGAGGATGTTTCCCCTGGCTGGGGAGTCTAGAACCAGGGGGCACAGACTCCGAATAAGGGGTCGGACCTTTAAGACTGAGGAAGAATTTCTTCACTCAGGGTTGTGAATCTTTTGAATTCTCTACCCCAGAGGGCTGTGGATGCTCGGTCATTGAGTAGATGCAAGGCCGAGACCAATTGATTTTGGCTATGAAGGGAATTGAGGGATATGGGCATAGTGCGGTAAGGTGGAGTTGAGGTAGCTTTGATCTTATTGAATGGCAGAGCAGGCTCGAAGCTGAATGGTCGTCTACTCCTATTTGTTGTGTTATGTACATTGTCTCATCAAACACACCCAGGGCAGGTACAGTATGGGTTAGATACAGAGTAAAGCTCCCTCTACACTGTCCCATCAAACACTCCCAGGGCAGGTACAGCACGGGTTAGATACAGAGTAAAGCTCCCTCTACACTGTCCCATCAAACACTCCCAGGGCAGGTACAGTATGGGTTAGATACAGAGTAAAGCTCCCTCTACACTGTCCCATCAAACACTCCCAGGGCAGGTACAGCACGGGTTAGATACAGAGTAAAGCT
Source organism: Somniosus microcephalus (assembly GCF_052327205.1). NCBI lineage: Eukaryota > Metazoa > Chordata > Chondrichthyes > Squaliformes > Somniosidae > Somniosus > Somniosus microcephalus. The sequence goes on along the minus strand of NW_028225181.1, from coordinate 24,141,076 downwards.
CCCTCTACACTGTCCCATCAAACACACCCAGGGCAGGTACAGTATGGGTTAGATACAGAGTAAAGCTCCCTCTACACTGTCCCATCAAACACTCCCAGGGCAGGTACAGCACGGGTTAGATACAGAGTAAAGCTCCCTCTACACTGTCCCATCAAACACTCCCAGGGCAGGTACAGCACGGGTTAGATACAGAGTAAAGCTCCCTCTACACTGTCCCATGAAACACTCCCAGGGCAGGTACAGCACGGGTTAGATACAGAGTAAAGCTCCCTCTACACTGTCCCATCAAACACTCCCAGGGCAGGTACAGCACGGGTTAGATACAGAGTAAAGCTCCCTCTACACTGTCCCATCAAACATTCCCAGGGCAGGTACAGCACAGGTTAGATACAGAGTAAAGCTCCCTCTACACTGTCCCATCAAACACTCCCAGGGCAGGTACAGCACGGGTTAGATACAGAGTAAAGCTCCCTCTACACTGTCCCATCAAACACTCCCAGGGCAGGTACAGCACGGGTTAGATACAGAGTAAAGCTCCCTCTACACTGTCCCATCAAACACTCCCAGGGCAGGTACAGCACGGGTTAGATACAGAGTAAAGCTCCCTCTACACTGTCCCATCAAACACTCCCAGGGCAGGTACAGCACGGGTTAGATACAGAGTAAAGCTCCCTCTACACTGCTCCATCAAACACTCCCAGGGCAGGTACAGCACGGGTTAGATACAGAGTAAAGCTTCCTCTACACTGTCCCATCAAACACTCCCAGGGCAGGTACAGCACGGGTTAGATACAGAGTAAAGCTCCCTCTACATTGTCCCATCAAACACTCCCAGGGAAGGTACAGCACGGGTTAGATACAGAGTAATGCTCCATAGCCCTGTATCGAGCCCACTGTCCCACTCTGACCCTACAAGCCTGTATCAATCTAAACCAAATGGTTTGAACCCAGGTCCTCCATGGGGTTAGAGGGGGCGTTGGGGAGGGACTATGAATGGCCGACTAACCCCTGCGTGAGGGAGGGAAGAAATTGGCTGGGTGCCTGCCCCTGAGCTCAGTCCAAGGGAAGATTCGACCGAGGTGAACTGGAAGGGTGGGATTGGTGGTGTGGGTGGGGTGAAATCGGATGTAAAACATGTCTAGCTTTATAAGGGGAACGTCGTGGTGTAATTGCACCCTTCAGCCTGGCGGCAGCGCTGTGCCACAGGGGTTGGGCTTACAGATACAGTTGTCACAGTCGATGCAGACATAACTGGGAACTCCAGGGGGGTTTGGGGTCGGGGGTTAATGGCAAACGGCTATGAAAATCTCTGCGTTCCCGGTTGTGCTTTTCCGCCATAATTTACCTTCTGCCGCCCCCCTGCTTTTTCCCCTCCCTTCTCCTCTGACTCTTGCAGCTGGTTGGCCAGAAGGTGGCACACGCCCTGGAACAGGGCCTGGGGGTCATCGCCTGCGTGGGGGAGAAGCTGGACGAGCGAGAGGCTGGGTCCACGGACAAAGTGGTTTACGAGCAGGTCAAGGTCATCTCAGGTACAGAGAGCGCCGCTCGGGAGGGGGCTGCGCTGTCGGAGGGGCGGTACTGAGGGAGTGCTGCACTGCCGGAGGTGCGGTACTGAGGGAGCGCTGCACTGCCGGAGGTGCAGTACTGAGGGAGCGCTGCACTGTCGGAGGGGCAGTACTGAGGGAGCGCTGCGCTGTCGGAGGGACAGTACTGAGGGAGCGCTGCACTGTCGGAGGGGCGGTACTGAGGGAGCGCTGCACTGTCGGAGGGGCAGTACTGAGGGAGCGCTGCACTCTCGGGGGGCAGTACTGAGGGAGCGCTGCACTGCCGGAGGTGCAATACTGAGGGAGCGCTGCACTGTCGGAGGGGCAGTACTGAGGGAGCGCTGTACTGTCGGAGGTGCAGTACTGAGGGAGCGCTGCACTGTCGGAGGGGCAGTACTGAGGGAGCTCTGTACTGTCGGAGGGGCAGTACTGAGGGAGCGCTGCACTCTCGGGGGGGCAGTACTGAGGGAGCGCTGCACTGCCGAAGGTGCAGTACTGAGGGAGCGCTGCACTGTCGGAGGGGCAGTACTGAGGGAGCGCTGCACTGTCGGAGGGACAGTACTGAGGGAGTGCTGCACTGTCGGAGGGGCAGTACTGAGGGAGCACTGCACTGTCGGAGGGGCAGTACTGAGGGAGCGCTGCACTGTCGGAGGGGCAGTACTGAGGGAGCGCGGCACTGTCGGAGGGGCAGTACTGAGGGAGCACTGCACTGTCGGAGGGGCAGTACTGAGGGAGCACTGCACTGTCAGAGGGGCAGTACTGAGGGAGCGCTGCATTCTCGAAAGTACCATCTTTCGGGATGAGCTGTTGAACCGAGGCCCCGTCTGCCCCTCGGGGTGGAGGTATAAGATCCCACTGCGACTATTGGAAGAGCTGGGGAGTTCTCCCCAGTGTCCTGGGCCAAGAGTTGTCCCTCAACCAACATCACTTTTTAAAAAATAAAAAATAAAAATTAAAAAATTTATAAATATGATCTGGGCAACCCATTGCTGTTGGTGGGAGCTTGCTGTGCACAAATTGGCTGCCTTGTTTCCTACCTTGCAACAGTGACCATGCTTCAAGATGGCTTCATTGGCTGTAATGCACTTTGGGGCATCATAAAGTCGTGAAAGGCACCAAAGAAATTAAAGTCCCTCTGTGTCCCTCTCGCTTGTCTTTGAGGCCGCGCAGTCTGCTCCGGTACTGAGCGCTGTCTGGATTATTTCTGCTTGTCTTTTCTCTGCAGCCAACGTGAAGGACTGGACAAAGGTGGTGCTGGCCTATGAACCCGTGTGGGCGATCGGCACCGGCAAGACGGCCACACCTCAGCAGGTCAGTGAGGGTATGGGGGGGCACGGGGGGAAACTGGCACCTCGCGGGTCAGTGAGGGTATGGGGGGCACGGGGGGGAAACTGGCACATCGCAGGGCAGTGAGGGTATGGGGGGCACGGGGGGGGGAAACTGGCACTTCGCAGGTCAGTGAGGGTATAGGGGCCAGAGGGGGAAACTGGCACTTCGCAGGTCAGTGAGGGTATGGGGGGGCACGGGGGGAAACTGGCACCTCGCGGGTCAGTGAGGGTATGGGGGGCACGGGGGGGGAAACTGGCACATCGCAGGTCAGTGAGGGTATAGGGGCCAGAGGGGGAAACTGGCACTTCACAGTGCAGTGAGGGTATGGGGGGCACCTGGGAAATTGGCACCTCACAGGGCAGTGAGGGTATGGGGGACACGGGGGGGGGGGGGGGAAACTGGCATCTCACAGGGCAGTGAGGGTATGGGGGACACGGGGGGCACCTGGGAAACTGGCATCTCTCAGGTCAGTGAGGGTATGGGGGGCACCTGGGAAACTGGCATCTCTCAGGTCAGTGAGGGTATAGGGGGGCATGGGGGGAAACTGGCACCTCGCAGGGCAGTGAGGGTATGGGGGGGGGGGAAACTGGCATCTCACAGGGCAGTGAGGGTATGGGGGACACGGGGGGCACCTGGGAAACTGGCATCTCTCAGGTCAGTGAGGGTATGGGGGGCACCTGGGAAACTGGCATCTCTCAGGTCAGTGAGGGTATAGGGGGGCACCTGGGAAACTGGCATCTCTCAGGTCAGTGAGGGTATAGGGGGGCATGGGGGGAAACTGGCACCTCGCAGGGCAGTGAGGGTATGGGGGGCACCTGGGAAATTGGCACCTCACAGGGCAGTGAGGGTATAGGGAGCACTGGGAAACTGGCACCTCGCAGGGCAGTGAGGGTATAGGGGCCAGAGGGGGAAACTGGCACTTCGCAGGTCAGTGAGGGTATAGGGGCCAGAGGGGGAAACTGGCACTTCACAGGGCAGTGAGGGTATGGGGGGCACCTGGGAAACTGGCACCTCGTGGGTCAGGTGAGGGTATAGGGGGGCATGGGGGGAAACTGGCACTTCACAGGGCAGTGAGGGTATGGGGGACACGGGGGGGAAACTGGCATCTCTCAGGTCAGTGAGGGTATAGGGGGGCACCTGGGAAACTGGCACCTCGTGGGTCAGGTGAGGGTATAGGGGGGCATGGGGGGAAACTGGCACCTCGCAGGGCAGTGAGGGTATAGGGGGGCACCTGGGAAACTGGCACCTCGCGGGTCAGGTGAGGGTATAGGGGGCATCTGGGAAACTGGCACCTCGCAGGTCAGTGAGGGTATAGGGGGGCCAGAGGGGGAAACTGCACTTCGCAGGTCAGTGAGGGTATAGGGGGGCACCTGGGAAACTGGCACCTCGCAGGGCAGTGAGGGTATAGGGGGGCACCTGGGAAACTGGCACCTCGCGGGTCAGGTGAGGGTATAGGGGGCATCTGGGAAACTGCACTTCGCAGGTCAGTGAGGGTATGGGGGGGCACCGGGGGGGGGGGGGGGGGGAAACTGGCACCTCGCAAGTCAGGTGGGGGTATGGGGGGCACGGGGCGAAACTGGCACTTCGCGGGTCAGGTGAGGGTATAGGGGGCACGGGGGGGGAAACTGGCACCTCACAGGTCAGGTGAGGGCATGGGGGGCACCGGGGCGACTGGCACCTCGCAGGTCAGGTGAGGGTATGGGGGCACGGGGGGGAACTGGCACCTCGCAGGTCAGGTGAGGGTATAGGACTGAGGAGCAAGGTGGGTGGAGACACAGAGTAAGTGTCCTTCCCTCTCTAGCTTGCGCCTTGCCGTCTGATTGCCAATCTTGTGTCTCCGACAGGCCCAGGAAATACACGAGAAAATACGCACCTGGCTGAAGGACAACATCTCCGAGGCCGTGGCCTCATCGACGCGCATCATTTACGGAGGTGGGTCTGTGAGTGGCTTGAAACTCGGCATTGCTTCCTGTCTGTCTCTCGCTCTCTGCCTCGTGGGTGTCGCGTGCGCGCGCTCTTTCTCTGTGTGCGTGTGTCCCCCTCTGTGTGCGTGTGTCCCCCTCTGTGTGCGTGTGTCCCCCTCTGTGTGCGTGTGTCCCCCTCTGTGTGCGTGTGTCCCCCTCTGTGTGCGTGTGTCCCCCTCTGTGTGCGTGTGTCCCCCTCTGTGTGCGTGTGTCCCCCTCTGTGTGCGTGTGTCCCCCTCTGTGTGCGTGTGTCCCCCTCTGTGTGCGTGTGTCCCCCTCTGTGTGCGTGTGTCCCCCTCTGTGTGCGTGTGTCCCCCTCTGTGTGCGTGTGTCCCCCTCTGTGTGCGTGTGTCCCCCTCTGTGTGCGTGTGTCCCCCTCTGTGTGCGTGTGTCCCCCTCTGTGTGCGTGTGTCCCCCTCTGTGTGCGTGTGTCCCCCTCTGTGTGCGTGTGTCCCCCTCTGTGTGCGTGTGTCCCCCTCTGTGTGCGTGTGTCCCCCTCTGTGTGCGTGTGTCCCCCTCTGTGTGCGTGTGTCCCCCTCTGTGTGCGTGTGTCCCCCTCTGTGTGCGTGTGTCCCCCTCTGTGTGCGTGTGTCCCCCTCTGTGTGCGTGTGTCCCCCTCTGTGTGCGTGTGTCCCCCTCTGTGTGCGTGTGTCCCCCTCTGTGTGCGTGTGTCCCCCTCTGTGTGCGTGTGTCCCCCTCTGTGTGCGTGTGTCCCCCTCTGTGTGCGTGTGTCCCCCTCTGTGTGCGTGTGTCCCCCTCTGTGTGCGTGTGTCCCCCTCTGTGTGCGTGTGTCCCCCTCTGTGTGCGTGTGTCCCCCCTCTGTGTGCGTGTGTCCCCCCTCTGTGTGCGTGTGTCCCCCCTCTGTGTGCGTGTGTCCCCCTCTGTGTGCGTGTGTCCCCCTCTGTGTGCGTGTGTCCCCCTCTGTGTGCGTGTGTCCCCCTCTGTGTGCGTGTGTCCCCCCTCTGTGTGCGTGTGTCCCCCCTCTGTGTGCGTGTGTCCCCCCTCTGTGTGCGTGTGTCCCCCTCTGTGTGCGTGTGTCCCCCTCTGTGTGCGTGTGTCCCCCTCTGTGTGTGTGTGTGTGTGTGTGTGTCCCTGTGTGTGTGTGTGTGTGTGTGTCCCTGTGTGTGTGTCCCTCTGTGTGTGTGTGTGTCCCTCTCTGTGTGTGTGTGTGTCCCTGTGTGTGTGTGTCCCTCTGTGTGTGTGTGTGTGTGTCCCTCTGTGTGTGTGTGTGTGTGTGTGTGTGTGTGTGTCCCTCTGTGTGTGTGTGTGTGTGTCCCTCTGTGTGTGTGTGTGTGTGTCCCTCTGTGTGTGTGTGTGTGTGTGTCCCTCTGTGTGTGTGTGTGTGTGTCCCTCTGTGTGTGTGTGTGTGTCCCTCTGTGTGTGTGTGTGTGTGTCCCTCTGTGTGTGTGTGTGTGTCCCTCTGTGTGTGTGTGTGTGTGTGTCCCTCTGTGTGTGTGTGTGTGTGTCCCTCTGTGTGTGTGTGTGTGTCCCTCTGTGTGTGTGTGTGTGTGTGTCCCTCTGTGTGTGTGTGTGTGTGTGTGTGTGTGTGTGTGTGTGTGTGTCCCTCTGTGTGTGTGTGTGTGTGTGTGTCCCTCTGTGTGTGTGTGTGTGTGTCCCTCTGTGTGTGTGTGTGTGTGTCCCTCTGTGTGTGTGTCCCTCTGTGTGTGTGTGTGTGTGTGTGTGTGTCCCTCTGTGTGTGTGTGTGTGTGTGTGTGTGTGTGTGTGTGTCCCTCTGTGTGTGTGTGTGTGTGTGTCCCTCTGTGTGTGTGTGTGTGTGTGTGTGTCCCTCTGTGTGTGTGTCCCTCTGTGTGTGTGTCCCTCTGTGTGTGTGTGTGTGTGTGTGTGTGTGTGTGTGTGTGTGTGTGTGTGCGCGTGTCCCCCTCTGTGTGCGCGTGTCCCCCTCTGTGTGCGCGTGCCCCTCTCTGTCTGTGTGCGCGTGCCCCTCTCTGTCTGTGTGCGCGTGTCCCCCTCTGTGTGCGCGTGTCCCCCTCTGTGTGCGCGTGCCCCTCTCTGTCTGTGTGCGCGTGTCCCCCTCTGTGTGCGCGTGTCCCCCTCTGTGTGCGCGTGCCCCTCTCTGTCTGTGTGCGCGTGTCCCCCTCTGTGTGCGCGTGCCCCTCTCTGTCTGTGTGCGCGTGCCCCTCTCTGTCTGTGTGCGCGTGCCCCTCTCTGTCTGTGTGCGCGTGCCTCTCTGTCTGTGTGCGCGTGCCCCTCTCTGTCTGTGTGCGCGTGCCCCTCTCTGTCTGTGTGCGCATGCCCCTCTCTGTCTGTGTGCGCATGCCCCTCTCTGTCTGTGTGCGCATGCCCCTCTCTGTCTGTGTGCGCGTGCCCCTCTCTGTCTGTGTGCGCGTGCCCCTCTCTGTCTGTGTGCGCATGCCCCTCTCTGTCTGTGTGCGCGTGCCCCTCTCTGTCTGTGTGCGCGTGCCCCTCTCTGTCTGTGTGCGCGTGCCCCTCTCTGTCTGTGTGCGCGTGCCCCTCTCTGTCTGTGTGCGCGTGCCCCTCTCTGTCTGTGTGCGCGTGCCCCTCTCTGTCTGTGTGCGCGTGCCCCTCTCTGTCTGTGTGCGCGTGCCCCTCTCTGTCTGTGTGCGCGTGCCCCTCTCTGTCTGTGTGCGCGTGCCCCTCTCTGTCTGTGTGCGCGTGCCCCTCTCTGTCTGTGTGCGCGTGCCCCTCTCTGTCTGTGTGCGCATGCCCCTCTCTGTCTGTGTGCGCGTGCCCCTCTCTGTCTGTGTGCGCGTGCCCCTCTCTGTCTGTGTGCGCGTGCCCCTCTCTGTCTGTGTGCGCGTGCCCCTCTCTGTGTGCGCGTGCCCCTCTCTGTCTGTGTGCGCGTGCCCCTCTGTCTGTGTGTGTGTCCCTCTGTCTGTGTGCGCGTGCCCCTCTCTGTCTGTGTGCGCGTGCCCCTCTCTGTGTGCGCGTGCCCCTCTCTGTCTGTGTGCGCGTGCCCCTCTCTGTCTGTGTGTGTGTCCCTCTGTGTGCGCGTGCCCCTCTCTGTCTGTGTGCGCGTGCCCCTCTCTGTCTGTGTGCGCGTGCCCCTCTCTGTCTGTGTGCGCGTGCCCCTCTCTGTCTGTGTGCGCATGCCCCTCTCTGTCTGTGTGCGCGTGCCCCTCTCTGTCTGTGTGCGCGTGCCCCTCTCTGTCTGTGTGCGCGTGCCCCTCTCTGTCTGTGTGCGCGTGCCCCTCTCTGTCTGTGTGCGCGTGCCTCTCTGTCTGTGTGCGCGTGCCCCTCTCTGTGTGCGCGTGCCCCTCTCCGTCTGTGTGCGCGTGCCCCTCTCCGTCTGTGTGCGCGTGCCCCTCTCTGTCTGTGTGCGCGTGCCTCTCTGTCTGTGTGCGCGTGCCCCTCTGTCTGTGTGCGCGTGCCCCTCTCCGTCTGTGTGCGCGTGCCTCTCTGTCTGTGTGCGCGTGCCCCTCTCTGTCTGTGTGCGCGTGCCCCTCTCTGTGTGCGCATGCCCCTCTGTCTGTGTGTGTGTCCCTCTGTGTGCGCGTGCCCCTCTCCGTCTGTGTGCGCATGCCCCTCTCTGTCTGTGTGCGCGTGCCCCTCTCTGATTCTGTAGTCCTGCATCACTGGTTGAAAGCACGTTATTGACTCAAACCCTTTCTTTTCTCTCGCTTCTGTTCCCAGGTTCCGTCACAGCTGCCACCTGCAAAGAACTCGGCGGCATGGGCGACGTGGATGGCTTCCTGGTGGGCGGGGCGTCACTCAAGCCCGAGTTTGTGGACATTGTCAATGCCAAGCAGTAGTCTGGCCCTGGGGCGTGGGAAGGGAGGAGTGGACTACTCAGCTCTTTGACTTTCGGGGTGACATCTTTCAATCGGCAAGCTCTCCTTCTGGCTGCGTTGGAGGGGGAGGTGTTTGTGTTTGGGAGCGGGCGGGCACAGCTTTGGGATCTTCCCCGTTGTGTGTTTTACACGGGAGTATTTGTTCGGGGAATTGTTTCTGTGCCCACCCTCCCCCAGCCCGAAAAGTCCCCAAATTTCTTTACCGAGTGCCCCCCTCCCAGAAGGTGGCTTGGGTAAGGAATATGTGAAGGGTGGGGGGGGAGGGGGGGGTGCGGGACACGTGGGAATTTCAGGATTGAAGGAGGGGGCATGCATTCTCCTCTTCCAAGCTGCTCCAGGCGTCCTTTCCCGCCCGCCGTTTGCGAGAGGTCTTGTCTCGAAGTTTCCCCGCAAGTAGACCCGGTTCCTCGTCCACTCGCTTGCTCCCTCACCCCACTCCGGCCGCACCTTGAAGAGAAACGGTTCGGTTCAGCCCCCTGTTTGGGCGGCAAATCCTGGGCGCGTGTGTCCTTCAATCGCTGTTGTCTGGTTTATTTGTGTGCGGTTGTGCTCCAGTTCCGTCATTTTAAAGATGCAATATTAAATGTGCAGAGAATGAGTGTGTGTGTGTGTTCTGGTGTGTTTGTATTTACCCCCTCCTCCCTCCAACCTCTGACTTCTGTAACATCAGCATCGCAGCTCCCTGTGGGCGCAGACCTCCGTGAGCTCGTCCTCTGCTCTATCTGAGGAAGGATGTTCTTGCCATGGAAGGAGTGCAGCGAAGATTCACCAGGCTGATACCTGGGATGGCAGGAATGACGAATGAGGAGAGATTGGGTCGATTGGGCTTGTACTCACTGGAGTTTAGAAGAATGAGAGGGGATCTCATTGAAACTTACAAAATTCTAACAGGACTGGACAGACTGGATGCAGGAAGGGTGTTCCCGATGGCGGGGGAGTCCAGAACCAGGGGTCACAGTCTAAGGATAAGGGGTAAGCCATTTAGGACAGAGATGAGGAGGAATTTCTTCACCCAGAGAGTGGTGAACCTGTGGAATTCTCTACCACAGAAGGCCGTAGAGGCCAATTCATTAAATATATTCAAGAAGGAGTTGGATATATTTCTTAAGGCTAAAGGGATCAAGGGATATGGGGAGAAGGCAGGGACAGGGTACTGAATGTGGATGATCAGTCATGATCTCATTGAATGGCGGAGCAGGCTCGAGGGGCCGAATGGCCTACTCCTGCTCCTATTTTCGATGTTTCTAATCGGGAAATTGGGGGGGGGGAAGCCTCCGTTTGAGGGGGACGGGAAGACAAGCACATAAGAAGCAGGAGTCGGCCACACGGCCCCTCGAGCCTGCTCCGCCATTAAATAAGATCATGGCTGATCATCCACCTCAACTCCACTTTCCCGCACTATCCCTCGATTCCCCGAGAGTCCGAAAATCTCTCCGCCTTGAATATACTCAACGACTGAGCATCTATAGCCCTCAGAGGGTTGTGAATCTTTGGAATCCTCTACCCCAGAGTGAAGAAATTCCTCTTTATCTAAGTCCTAAATGGCCGACCCCTTATCCTGAGACTGTGCCCCCTCGTTCTAGACCCTCCAGCCAGAGGAAACAACCTCTCGGCATCTACCCTGTCAATCCCCCTCAGAATCTTGTATGTTTCAATGAGATCACCTCTCATTCTTCTGAACTCCAGAGAGTATCGGCCCATTCTACACAATCTCTCATCATAGGACAGCCCTCTCCTCCCAGGAATCAATTTGGTGAACCTTTGTTGCACCGCCTCCAAGGCAAGTAAAAGTGACCATGAAGCTGTCGACGTGTCATTTAAGAACCCCAACTGGTGTACTGCGGTCCCTTGAGGGAAGGAAGGAAACTTGTCTTTACCTGGCCTGGGCCCACCTGCGACTCCACACCCCACACCAAGGTGGTTGACTCTTAACTGTCCCTCTGCAGTGGCCACTCAGTTGTCTGAAACCGTTGCAAGGAAGAATAATAACAACATTTCGGCTATGGCTCTGTGGGTAGCACTCTCCTCAAGATTGTGGGTTCAAGTCCCACTCCAGAGACCTGAGCACACAAATCTAGGCTGACACTCCCATGCAGTACTGAGGGAGTGCTGCACTGTCGGAGGGGCAGTACTGAGGGAGCGCTGCACTGTCGGAGGGGCAGTACTGAGGGAGCGCTGCACTGTCGGAGGGGCAGTACTGAGGGAGCGCTGCACTGTCGGAGGTGCAGTACTGAGGGAGCGCTGCACTGTCGGAGGGGCAGTAGTGAGGGAGCGCTGCACTGTCGGAGGGGCAGTACTGAGGGAGCGCTGCACTGTCGGAGGGGCAGTACTGAGGGAGCGCTGCACTGTCGGAGGGGCAGTACTGAGGGGGGGCAGTACTGAGGGAGCGCTGCACTGTCGGAGGGGCAGTACTGAGGGAGCGCTGCACTGTCAGAGGCGCCGTCTTTCGGATGAGACGTTAAACCGAGGCCCTGTTTGCTCTCAAGTGGACATAAAGATCCCATGGCACTATTTTGAAGAAGAGCAGGGGAGTTCTCCCCTGGTGTCTGTCAATATTTATCCCTCAGTTGCCGTCACGAAACAGATTACTTGGTCATTATCATATTGCTGTTTGTGGGAGCTTGCTGTGCGCAAGTAGGCTGCTGCATTTGCTGCACTGCAACAGCGACTACACTTCAAAAAGGTACTTCATTGGCTGTGAAGTGCTTCGAGAGGGCCTGAAAGGTGCCACAGAAATGGAAGTCTTTTTTTCTATGACCGGACTCCCCGTGTGTGCAGCCAGCCCGGTCAACCCTGCATAGTCCGCCTCGCTAACATACGGGGACTGGTGTCAAAATTGGGAGAGCCGTCCCAGAGACGAGTCAAGCAACAGCCCAACGTCGTCCTACACTCAGAATCGTGCCGATCAGCCAACATCCCAGACTCCTGCAACACCATCCCTGGGTATATCCTAGAATCTTACAGCACGGAACGAGGCCTTTTAGCACGTCGGGCTTGTGTTGGCTCTTCGGAGGAGCTGTCCAGCTTCGTCCCACACCCCTGTTTTCTCCCCATAACCTTGCAAATTGCCTTTTGCAACTTCCTGTGGAATCTGAAATAACAACAGAAAATGCTGGAAATACTCAGCAGGCCAGGCAGCATCTGTGGAGAGAGAAACAGAGTTAACGTTTCAGGTCTGGGACCCTTCGTCAGAACTGGAAAAAGCTGGAGATGTAACAGATACTAAGCAGGTGTGGGGGGGGGGGGGGGGCGGTTCGGAGGGGAGGAAGGAATTGAAAGAACATCCTGTACTTTTGTAAGAGGCAGGAAAGATAAAATGTTGCAAATGGGAATGGCAAAAATCATACTGCATGAGAAATGGGGGCAGGGATAATTATCTGAAATTGTTGAACTCAATGTTGAGTCCGGCAGGCTGTAAAGTGCCCAATCGAACGATGAGGTGCTGTTCCTCGAGCTTACGTTGAGCTTCATTGGAACAATGTAATAGGCCGAGGACAGAGAGATCAGAGTGGGAGTGAAGCGGTGAATTAAAGTGACAGGCGACCGGAAGCTCAGGGTCACCCGTACGGACTGCCCGGAGGTGTTCCGCAAAGCGGTCGCCCAATCTGCGTTTGGTCTCCCCAATGTAGAGGAGACCGCATCATGAGCAGCGAATGCAGTATACTAGATTGCGAGAAGTACAAGTAAATCGCTGTTTCACCTGGAAGGGGTGTTTGGGGGCCCTGGACAGTGGGAAAGGGGGAGGTAAAAGGGCATGTGTTGCATCTCCTGCGCTTGCACGGGAAGGTGCCAGGAGAAGGGGTGTTGGGGGTGATTGAGGAGTGGACCGGAGGGAGCGGTCCCTTCGGAATGCTGAAAGGGGAGGTGAGGGGAAGATGTGTTTGGTGGTTTATCTGAAATTGTTGAACTCGATGTTGAGTCCGGCAGGCTGTAAAGTGCATAATCAAAAGAATCCGATTCCTCCACACTTTCACAGTGTGTTCCAGATCTCAACAACCCCTCTGTGTGAAGAAATTTCTCCTCGTCGCCCGTCTAGTTTTGTCAATTATTTTAAATCCATGACCTCTGGTTATCGACCCAAGTGGCAGAGGAAACCGCTTCTCCCTACCTGCTCTATCAAAACACCTCCTCATTTTGAATAGCTCGATTAGGTCTGCCCTGAACCTTCTCTGTTCCAAGAGGAACAATCCCCGCTTCTCCAATCTCTCCACATAAATGAAGTCCCTCATCCTGGTAAACCTCTGCACCCTCTCCTGGGCCTTGCCATCCTTCCTAAAGTGCGGTGCCCAGAATTGGACAAAATACTCCAGCTGAGGCCTAACCAGAGATTTGTAAAGGTTTACAATGACTTCCTTCTTTTTGTATTCAATGCCCCTATTTACAGAGCCAAGTATCCCATACGCTTTCTGAACCGTCTTATCAACTTGCCCTGCCAGCTTCGAGGATTAGTGAATATGCACCCCCAGGTCCCTCTGCTCTTGCACCTCCCTCAGACTAGTACCGTTCAGATTGTATGGCCTCTCCATGTTGTTCCTTCCCAAACTTCGCACTTATCAGCATTAAATGGCATCTGCCATGTGTCTGCCCATGTCACCAGTCTGCCTACGTCCTGAAGTCTGCTACCATCCTGCTGACTATTTACTATGTTGCCAAGCATCATTTGCAAACTTTGAAATTATACCCGAGCACTACCTTCATCAACCCTCTGTTACTTCATCAAAGAAGTCAGTCAGGTTAGTGAGTTCTCCGGTGACTGATGAGTCCAATGCAGGACCTACAGTCTCTGTCACGGGTGGGGCAGACGGTGGTTGAAGGGGCGAGTGGGTGGGTGGGGTGGTTGGGTTGACGTGCGCTGTTTGCACTTGGCTTCCGCTTGCTCCCGGCGAAGAGACTCTAGGTGTTCGGCGCCTTCCCGGATGCTTCTCCACTTTGTGCGGTCTCGGGCCAGGGATTCCCAGGTGTCGGTGGGGATGTTGCACTTTTTCAAGGAGGCTTTGAGGGTGCCCTCGAAGTGTTTCCTCTGCCCACCTGGGGCTCTCTCGCCGTGCCGGAGCTCCGAGTAGAGCGCTTGTTTTGGGAGTCTCGTATCGGGCATGCGGACGATGTGGCCCGTCCATCGGAGCTGATGGAGTGTGGTCAAAGCTTCGATGCTGCGGTAGTTGGCCTAAACGAGAACACTGACATTGGTGCGCCGATCCTGCCAATGAATTTGCAAGATCTTGCGGAGGCAGCGTTGGTGGTACTTCTCCAGTGCTTTGAGATGCCTGCTGTCCATATAGTATACCGCCTGTGGTATACAGTCTCCTTTGCTGCTCTGTTTATCAGTTGGGCCAGATTGCTGAGTGTATTCTGGGATGCCTCAGTTAGGGTAAAGCGGTAGTGTATACGTGGGACCATGTGTGTTTTTAGGATTTCGAGCTTCTGGGGGTTGGCTTGAGTTCGGTCTTCCTCGGGCTCTCTATCCATGTGTTGAGTTTTGCGGACCATTTGCCCTCTGCGACTCCTGCCCATGGGTCGATTCGAGCCCCCAGATACTCCTCTAGGTCTCCTGGGGGGATGTCACTCACCAGGCTTCCGTTGATCTTCCAGTTATCTCTGCGGTTGTATAGGAACGTCTTCCTGGAACAACTGAAGTGGAAGCCAGCTGTCGTCTTTATGTTTATATTGAGACAAGGGCGGACGTCGACGACTGGTAAGTCCAACACCGCCTTCAGTGTGCCAGTGCAGCCTTCGGTTGCCTGAGGAAGAGAGTGTTTGAAGACCAGGACCTCAAACCCGGCACTAAGCTCATGGTCTACAGAGCAGCAGTGATACCTGCCCTGCTGTATGCCTCAGAGACATGGACCATGTACAGCAGGCGCCTCCAAGCACTGGAGAGGTACCACCAACGCTGCCTCCGCAAGATCCTGCAGATCCATTGGCAGCATAGGCGCACCAAAGTCAGTGTTCTCGCTCAGGCCAACATCCCCAGCATCGAAGCTTTGACCACGCTCGATCAGGTCCAATGGACGGGTCACATTGTCCGCATGCCCGATAAGAGACTCCCAAAACAAGCGCTCTACTCGGAGCTCCGGCACGGCCAGAGAGCCCCAGGTGGGCAGAGGAAACGCTTCAAGGACACACTCAAAGCCTCCTTGAAAAAGTGTAACATCCCCACCGACACCTGGGAATCCCTGGCCCAAGACCGCACAAAGTGGAGGAGAAGCATCCGGGAAGGTGCCGAACACCTCGAGTCTCTTCGCCGGGAGAAAGTGGAAGCCAAGCGCAGGCAGCGCAAGGAGCGCACGTCAACCCAAGCACCCCACCCACCCGCCCCTTCACCCACCTGCCCCACCTGTGGCAGAGACTGTGGGTCCCGCATTGGACTCATCAGTCACCTGAGAACTCATTTTTAATGTGGAGGCAAGTCATCCTCGGTTCCGAGGGACTGCCTAAAGAAGAAGAGAATATTGAGACCCATGTTCTTACAGAATGACTGCAGGATTTTCAGGTTTGCAGCCATTCCCGAGTGGGAGTCGCTGAGGATGGCGATGCCATCCGCAAATGCAAGTGAGGAGCGGTTGATTGAACTGTTACTGAGTTTTGTCTCTACCCCCCAGATTTGCCCTTTCTAGGGAACAGATAAGGGAGTCCAGCGTGATATTAAACAGCAGGGGTGATAGCGGGTCGCCTTGTTTGACTCCCCTTTTAATGAGGATAGGGTCTGTTGGTTCTATCACCGTCGTGTTGCCGGTATAGAGGCTCCCCACCAGGTGAATGAACCTTCTCGGTACTCCCATCCTTTTTAGACCTGTTGGAAGCATTTTATGACCAATCGAGTCGAAGGCCTTTGCAAGGTCTACAAAGACTATAGCCAATGTGGTACTTCATCAAATGCTGATTTGAACGTCCATATCTACATCTTCTGCACTACCTTCATCAACCCTCTGTTACTTCATCAAAGGTTAGTCAAACAAGATTTGCCTTTAATAAATCTGTGCTGGCTGTCCCTCATTAACCCTTGCTTCTCCCAAGTAAGAATCAATTTTGTCCTTGACCATGATCTCTAGTAATTTTCCCACCACGGACGTTGGACTGATTGGCCTGTATTTTCCAGGTTTATCCCTCTCCCCTTTTTTTGAACAGGGGTGTAACATTCCCACCTTTCCCGCCAGCAGACCAGACCTACCAGCGGTGGCGACACACTGGTATACAGTCGGAAGGGAGTGGCCCTGGGAGTCCTTAATGTTGATTCCGGACAGCATGAAGTTTCACTGCATCAAGTCAAACATGGGCAAGGAAACCTCCTGCTGATTACCACCTACCGCCCTCCCTCAGCTGATGAATCAGTACTCCTCCATGTTGAACACCACTTGGAAGAAGCACTGCGAGTAGCAAGGGCACAGAATTAACTCTGGGTGGGGGACTTCAATGTCCATCACCAAGAGTGACTTGGTAGCACCACTACTGACCGAGCTGGTTGAGTCCTGAAGCACATAACTGCCAGCCTGGGCCTGCGACAGATGGTGAGAGAACCAACATGAGGAAATAACTTTACTTGACCTCATCCTCACCAATCTACCTGTCACAGATGCATCTGTACATGACAGTATTGGTAGCAGTGACCACCGCACAGTCATTGTGGAGACAAAGTCCCATCTTCACACTGAAGGCGCACCCTCCATCGTGTTGTGTGGCATGACCACCGTGCTCATAGTCATACAGCACAGAAAGAGGCCCTTCGGCCCATCGTGTCTGCGCCAGCCATCAAGCCCTGTCTGTTCTAATCCCATTTTCCAGCACTTGGTCCGTAGCCTTGTATGCTATGGCGTTTCAAGTGCTCATCTAAATGCTTCTTGAATGTTGTGAGGGTTCCTGCCTCTACCACCCTTTCAGGCAGTGAATTCCAGGTTCCAACCACCCTCTGGGTGAAAAAGTTTTTCCTCAAATCCCCTCTAAACCTCCTGCCACTTACCTTGAAACTATGCCCCCTGGTTATTGACCCCTCTAGTAAGGGGAAAAGTTCCTTTCTATCTACCCTATCTATGCCCCTCATAATTTTGTACACCTCAATTAGGTCCCCCCTCAGCCTACTCTGCTCTAAGGAAAACAACCCCAGCCTGTCCAATCTCTCTTCATAGCTGAAACGCTCCAGCCCAGGTAACATCCTGGTGAATCTCCTCTGCACCCTCTCTAATGCAATCATATCCTTCCTATAGTGTGGCAACCAGAACTGCACACAGTATTCCAGCTGTGGCCTAACCAGCGTTTTGTACAGCTCCATCATAACCTCCCTGCTCTTATATTCTGTGCCTCAGCTAATGAAGACAAGTATCCCATATGCCTTCTTAACCACCTTATCTACTTGTTCTGCTGCCTTCAGGGATCTATGTACATGCACACCAAGGTCCCTCTGATCCTCTGTCCTTCCTAGGGCCCTACCATTCATTGTGTATTCCCTTGCCTTGTTAGTCCTCCCAAAATGCATCACCTCGCACTTTTCAGGGTTAAATTCCATTCGCCACTCTTCTGCCCATCTGACCAACCCATCAATATCGTCCTGTATCCTGAGGCTTCCCTCCTCGCTATTTACCAATTTTTGTGTCATCTACGAACTTACTGATCATACCTTCTACATTCATATCTAAATCATTAATGTACACTACAAACAGCAAGGGACCCAGCACCGATTCCTGTGGTACACCACTGGACACAGGCTTCCAGTCACAAAAACAACCTTCGACTACACCCTCTGCCTCCTGCCACTAAGCCAATTTTGGATCCAATGTGCCAAATTGCCCTGGATCCCATGGGCTCTTACCTTCTTGACCAGTCTCCCATGTGGGACTTTGTCAAAAGCCTTACTGAAGTCCATGTGGACTACATCAACTGCACTACCCTCATCCACACACCTAGTCACCCCATCTCAAAATTCAATCAAATTGGTTAGACATAATCTCCCCCTTACAAAGCCATGCTGACAATCCTTGATTAATCCTTGCCTCTCCAAGTGGAGACTAATTCTGTCCCTCAGAATTTTTTCCAATAATTTCCCTACCACTGATGTTAGGCTCACTGGCCTGTAATTCCCTGGTTTATCCCTACTACCCTTCTTGAAAAATGGTACTACGTTAGCTGTCCTCAGTCCTCTGGCACCTCCCCTGTGGCCAGAGAGGTTCTGAAAAATTTGTGTCAGAGCCCCTGCAATCTCCTCCCTTGCCTCACACAGCAGCCTGGGTTACATCTTGGCCCAGAAATTTGGGTCAGAAGCTTCCCGCGGGTGCAAGACTCCGACCTGCACTTACCTAGCGCGCCGGCCGTTGAGCTGTGGGCCCACATGGGATTCCAATCCTGGGCCTCCTGCAACTGCCGGCGCGCAGTGCTTGCGTATCCCAGGGGCGCAGTCAGTTCGATGTGTCCCCTGGGATCATGTGGGCCATGGAGAGCCAATGGTAGCAGGGAATGTTTCATTCGTAAGTTTGACGGGAAGAGCTGTCAAACTTATAAATACTCTAAGCCCCAAAACATCACTAAAACCTCATATTTTAAAAAAAATCACATTTTTAAAATAAACTATAAATAACATGAAATAACTATTTTAAACAATAATTTAAATTTTTGGAAAAATTAATTTATTTTCTAACGGGGCTAAAAATAAACTTACCTTTATTTAAAGTATTTAAAAATAATAAACCTGTGGAAAAAAATGTTTTAATTTTAATTAATTCACCACTTACCTTGTTAAAAGCAGGCCTTGCGCCTGCTTTTGACATGTGTAACTCCTGGAGACTTACCCTCCCGGAGAAACCGGCAAAAAAAATGTACGTTCAATGCGCACGCGCTGCCTCTCCGGCGCAAGCGTTCGACTTCTGAACCCCTTCTTTCAAGGGAACGGAAGTGCCGGTTTCCCCGCGCGTGCGCAGTGCGTGCACAAAACCGGCACTTTCATTGGGCCTACGCGTGAGTACCCCGTGCGCACTCATGCGTTGGGACCCCAATTTCTGGGCCCTTGTCTGGGCCTGGGGATTTATTCACTTTTAAGCCCGCTAAAACCACTCGTACCTCCTCCCTCTCAATACTAATTTGTTCAAGTATATCACAATCCCCCTGCCTGATTTCTATGCCTACATCATCCTTCTCCATAGTGAACACAGATGCAAAATATTCATTGAAAACCTCACCTACATCTTCTGGCTCTGCACACAGATTGCCACTTTGGTCCTTAAATGCAATAGATTCAAAACTGGGCATCCATGAGGCGCTGTGGGCCATCAGCAGCAGCAGCAGAAGTGAATTCCGTCACAATCTGTAACCGCACAGCCCGGCATATCCCTCGCTCTACCGTTGCCACCAAGCCAGGTGGCCCAAGCATGGTTCAATGAGAAGTGTGGAAGAGCGTGCCAGGAGCAGCAGCAGGCGTACCTAAAAATGGTGAACCAACCGGGTGAAGTTACAACACAGGACGCATGGCAGATGCAGTATAATGTGGATAAATGCGAGGTTATCCATTTTGGTGTCAAAAACAGGAAGGCAGATTATTATCTGAATGGCAATAGATTGGGAGAAGGGGAAGTGCAACGAGACCTGGGTGTCCTTGTGCACCAGTCGCTGAAGGTAAGCATGCAGGTGCAGCAGGCAAATGGCACGTTGGCCTTCATAGCGAGAGGGTTCGAGTACAGGAACAAGGATGTCTTGCTGCAGTTGCACAGGGCCTTGGTGAGACCACACCTTGAGTACTGTGTGCAGTTTTGGTTGCTTTATCTGAGGAAGGATGTTCTTGCCATGGAGGGAGTGCAGCGAAGATTCACCAGGCTGATACCTGGGATGGCAGGA
This sequence comes from Somniosus microcephalus, assembly GCF_052327205.1. Taxonomy (NCBI): domain Eukaryota; kingdom Metazoa; phylum Chordata; class Chondrichthyes; order Squaliformes; family Somniosidae; genus Somniosus; species Somniosus microcephalus. The sequence continues at coordinate 24,121,657 of NW_028225181.1, read as the reverse complement.
ATGACGTATGAGGCGAGATTGGGTCGATTGGGCTTATACTCGCTGGAGTTTAGAAGAAGGAGAGGGGATCTCATTGAAACTTATAAAATTCTAACAGGATTGGACAGACTAGATGCAGGAAGGATGTTCCCGATGGTCGGGGAGTCCAGAACCAGGGGTCACAGTCTAAGGATAAGGGGTAAGCCATTTAGGACAGAAATGAGGAGGAATTTCTTCACCCAGAGAGTGGTGAACCTTTGGAATTCTCTACCACAGAAGGCAGTAGAGGCCAATTCATTAAATATATTCAAGAAGGAGTTGGATATATTTCTTAAGGCTAAAGGGATCAAGGGATATGGGGAGAAAGCAGGGACAGGGTACTGAATTTGAATGATCAGCCATGATCTCATTGGGCCAGTAATTCCTGTCCCAGCGCGTCAGTACGGTCGGGGTACTCGCGCGTCTGGCCGGAGGAAATGCCGGTTTTCAGCATGCACAGCGCATGCGGGGAAAACCGACATTTCCTGTCCTCTGAACGAAGGGGTTCCGAGGCAGAACGCGCGCGACTGCACAGGCAGCGCGTGCGCAGTAAAATTCCTTTTTTTTTCCCCAGAGTTGCGCGCGTGTAAAGGCCTCCGGTCTTTACGCGTGGAAAAACAAGACGTAAGTATTTAGTTTTTCAGGTAAGTGGGCTTTTAGTACAATGTAGAAATTTTTTTTCCTCAGATTTGTTATTTTTAAAGAATTTACTGGATGGTAAGTTTAGTTTTAGACCCTATTTTTTAAAAATTTATTGTTTCAAAAAATTGATTAATTGTTTAAAACATTTTTAAAAACTTATTTATAGTTATTATAATCAGTGGGATGTTTTTTAAAATGTTATTTAAAGTTAAAGTAGTGTTTTGGCAGCCCATACTTTTCATGAGTTTGACAGCTCTTACTGACAAACTCATGAATGAGTTTCCCCTCCCCTGATTGGCTGCACAGTGCTCACCTAATCCCAGCCGGCACATCGCACTAACTACGCCGCTGGATCAGGTTAGCACATCGCGCCGACATCTGAACCGGGCCTGTGGCAGGAAATGCGAGCAGGCCCAGGCTTCAGGTGTCGGCGCGCAGGGTGAGTGCAGATCGGGGGCTTGCACGCGCGGCAAGCCCCCGATCCTAATTTCAGGGCCATTGAATGGCGGAGCAGGCTCGAGGGGCCGAATGGCCTACTCCTGCTCCTATCTTCTATGTTTCTAGGACTACATGCATGTTTAAACAGCAGAAGCAGCAGGCTTATTGACAGGGCCACGCCACACCTGCATGGTCTATAGCATATTGCAGCAACTCGCCTCAAGGCTTCTTCAACAGCACCTCCCAAACCTCTCGAAATCCACCACCTCGAAGGACAAGGGCAACAGATGCAATGGGAACACCATCACCTCCAAGTTCCCCTCCCAAGACATACACCATCCTGACGTGGAATAAATGTTGGCTTTAATTTTGTTTTGGGTGCGTGGCCCCTTTAAGTGAATGCACAGCCCATTCAAAATATTCGCGCTCGCGCGGTGTTTACTACTTTAAAGCCCGCTGCGCAGGAGCTTCAGAGCGCAGCTTAAAGGGAACATTGCTTGGGGCATATATTGGCTGTTTATTCATCATCGCTGGGTCAAAATCCTGGAACTCCTGACCTAAAAGCACCTTCACCATATGGATTGCACCGTTCAAGAAAGCGACTCATCACCATCTTCTCAAGGGGCAACTAGGGAGCGGCAATAACATAGAAACATAGAAGATAGGAGCAGGAGTAGGCCATTCGGCCCTTCGAGCCTGCTCCGCCATTCAATGAGATCATGGCTGATCATCCAAATTCAGTACCTTGTCCCTTCTTTCTCCCCATATTCCTTGATCCCTTTAGCCTCAAGAAATATATCCAACTCTTTCTTGAATATATTTAATGAACTGGCCTCCACCGCCCTCTGTGGTAGAGAATTCCACAGGTTCACCACTCTCTGGGTGAAGAAATTCCTCCTCATTTCAGTCCTAAATGTCCTTCCCCTTATCCTTAGACTATGACCCCTGGTTCTGGACTCCCCGACCATCAGGAACATCCTTCCAGCATCTAGTCTGTCCAGGCCTGACAGAATTTTATAGGTTTCGATGAGATCCCCTCTCAATCTTCTAAACTCTAGCGAGTATAAGCCCAATCGACACACTCTCTCCTCATACGTCATTCCTGCCATCCCAGGTATCAGTCTGGTGAATCTTCGCTGCACTCCCTCCATGGCAAGAACGTCCTTCCTCAGATAAGGCGACCAAAACTGCACACAATACTCAAGGTGTGGTCTCACCAAGGCCCTGTACAACTGTAGCAAGACATCCTTGTTCCTGTACTCGAACCCTCTTGCTACGAAGGCCAACATACCATTTGCCTTCTTAACCGCCTGCTGCACCTGCATGCTTACCTTCAGCGACTGGTGCACAAGAACACCCAGGTCTCGTTGCACTTCCCCTTCTCCCAATCTATTGCCATTCAAATAATAATCTGCCTTCCTGTTTGTGCCACCAAAGTGGATAACCTCACATTTATCCACATTACAGGGCATCTGCCATGTTTCTGCCCAATCATCTAACCTGTCCAAATCGTACTGGAGTTTCATGACATCCTCCTCGCAGCATACCCTCCCACCCAGCTTTGTGTCGTCTGCAAATTTGGAGATATTACATCCAATTCCCTCGTCCAGATCATTAATATATATTGTGAACAGCTGGGGTCCTGGGACCGACCCCTGCGGTACCCCACTAGTCACTGCCTGCCACTCGGAAAACAACCCGTTTATTCCAACTCTTTGCTTTCTGTCCGCCAACCAGCTCTCTATCCAAGTCAATACCTTGCCCCCCAATCCCATGTGCCTTAACTTTACACGCTAATCTCTTATGCGGGACCTTATCGAAAGCCTTCTGAAAGTCCAAATACACCACATCCACTGGTTCTCCCTTATCTATTTTACCAGTTACATCCTCAAAAAATTCCAGTAGATTAGTCAAGCATGATTTACCTTTTGTAAATCCATGTTGACTTTGTCCGATCCTGTCACTGTTTTCCAAGTGCTCTGCTATTACATCTTTTATAATGGACTCTAGCATTTTCCCCACTACCGATGTCAGGCTTACCGGTCTATTATTCCCCGCTTTTTCTCTGCCACCTTTTTTGAATAGTGGGGTAACATTAGCTACCCTCCAATCCATGGGTACTGTTCCAGAGTCTATCGAGTTATGGAAGATGACCAGCAATGCATCTACTATTTCTGGGGCCACTTCCTTAAGTACCCTGGGATGTAGATTATCAGGCTCTGGGGATTTATCGGCCTTCAGTCCCATCAATTTTCCTAACACCATTTCCCTACAAATACTGATTTCTTTCAGTTCCACCCTTTCATCAGACCCTATGTTCCCCGGTATTTCTGGGAGGTTATTTGTGTCCTCCTTTGTGAAGACAGAACCAAAATATGTATTTAGTTGGTCAGCCATTTCTTTGTTCCCCATTATAAATTCCCCGATTCTGACTGCAAGGGACCTACACTTGACTTCACCAATCTTTTTCTCTTCACATATCTATAAAAGCTTTTACAGTCAGTTTTTATGTTCCCTGATAGCTTACTCTCATATTCTATTTTCCCTTTCTTAATTAATCCCTTTGTCCTCCTTTGTTGAATCCTGAACTGCTCCCAATCCTCAGGATTATTGCTTTTTCTGGCCAATTTGTATGTCCTCTCCTTGGATCTTATGCTATCCCTGATTTCCCTTGTTACCCACGGTTGAGTCACCTTTTTTGTTTTATTTTTATGCCAAACTGGGATGAACAAATTCTGTAGTTCATCCATTCGGTCTTTGAATGTTTGCCATTGCCTATCCACCGTTAACCCTTTGAGTGACATTCCGCAATCAATCCTACTCAACTCGCGCCTCAGACCATCGTAGTTTCCTTTATTTAAATAAATACCGACCGGTCAGGAATCCCAGATCCCAGGACTGAATTTTTTTTTAAATCTAGAGGGAGATAGCGACAGAGAGAGAGAGGTAAGAGGGAGGGACAGTGGGAGAGACAGACAGTAAAAGAGAGTGTTACAGTGAGTGTGAGAGAGAGAGAAAAGGAGCGAGTGTACGCGAGAAAGAGGTTGATTTTAACCTATTTCACTGGGTGGGAAATGGCATTTCACCCAATCCCGTCAGTTTCCCAATGGGAGTGTTAGTTTAAACCTGCCCCAAGTGTCGGAGACTGAAAAAGTGAGAGAGAGAGCAAGGAAAAGTCAGAGAGAGAAAGTAAAACTGCGAGAGAGACAGGTATATCCAGACAGAGGCAGAAAGAGAGATGCACCGTGAGAGCTAGAAGGAGAAAGAGGGAGGCTGCTGGAGGTAGAAAGGGAGAGAGAGAAAGAGCGATGATGAGAAAGAGATGGAGAGAAAGACAGAGAAAGACAGACAAAAGAGAGTTGGATTGAGAAAAGCGAGAAACAGGAAGAAAAGGCAGAAAGAGAAAGAAAAGAGACAAAGTGAAGGAGAGAGAGTGAGATGGAGATAGAGAGAGGCAGAAGGAGACAGAGAGGCAGATGGAGGAAGAGAACGACAGATGGAGGTAGAGAGAGCCAGAAGGAGATAAAGAGGCAGGTAGAGGTAGAAAGACAGAGAGATGGAGGAAGAGAGCGACAGAAGGAGGTACAGAGCCAGAAGGAGATAAAGAGGCAGGTAGAGGTAGAAAGACAGAGAGATGGAGGAAGAGAGTGACAGAAGGAGGTAGAGAGCCAGAAGGAGATAAAGAGGCAGGTAGAGGTAAAAAGACAGAGAGTCATAGAGTCATAGGCCTAGAAATTGGGTTTTGGCGCAGCAACGGCTTTAGCGCCGGAAGTTAGTGCCGGAGCTAAGTCGTGCTGGTCGGGCCAAAAATTCACTACTTCTGCGCCCAAACGGCTGCCGGCGCTGCTGAAAGCTGTTAGCGCCTGAAAACTGGCGCTATGCGCTGAATTTCGGCGCTATTCCGGCGCTGCGGCGCCCGCTGCGGTGCGGCAGGTTCGGGAAGTGCTGGCCTCCTCCTTCCCTTAAGGAGGACCTGCCTGCACCCGGCCGCGGCCCGCGATAATCTTATTAAAAATGAGCCCGGCACCTCGGACAAGTGCTGGGCTTGCTTCTGTTCCGGGGGGGGGGGGGGGGGCGAAGTCCGGGGAGGGAGCTGCGGCCAGGCGGGCGGCGGGAAAGCGGCCGGCCGCCGCGGGGCCTTTAATGCGCCGGCGCAAACTTGTGCAAGGCACCTCTGCCAGAACGTTGCTTGCGGCTGCCACAGGCGAGGCGGCCGCAAGTCAATTTCCCAGTTCGGGCGGGTTACCATGGCAACCGGGACGCTGCGCACACCGATGACGTCATCGGTGCCGGCGCAGCGCTACCGGTCTACCGCGGCGGAAGGGCCCCAGGCAATTTAGGCGCCGGCGCCAATTGCAGTGCTAGGCCCTCTAGCGCCGCAAAATCGGCGCTAAGGGCACTGAATTTCTAGGCCATAGAGTTTTACAGCACAGAAAGAGGCCCTTCGGCCCATTGTGTCCGCGCCGCCCATCCACCCCTGTCCTGTCTAATCCCATTTTCTAGCATTTGGTCCATAGCCTTGTATGCAATGGCATTTCAAGTGCTCATCCAAATGCTTCTTGAATGTTGTGAGGGTTCCTGCCTCTACCACCCTTTCAGGCAGTGAGTTCCAGATTCCAACCACCCTCTGGGTGAAAAAGTTCCTCCTCAAATCTCCTCTAAATCTCCTGCCCCTTACCCTGAATCTATGCCCCCTTGTTATTGACCCCCCTACTAAGGGGAAAAGTTCCTCTTTATCTACCCTATCTATGCCCCTCATCATTTTGTACACCTCAATCAGGTCCCCCCTCAGCCTTCTTTGCTCCAAGGAAAACAACCCCAGCCTGTTTAGTCTTTCTTCATAGCTGAGGCGCTCCATCCCAGGAAACATCCTGGTGAATCTTCTCTGCACCCTCTCCAAAGCAATCACATCCTTCCTATAGTGAGGTGACCAGAACTGCACACAGTACTCCAGCTGTGGCCTCACCAGCGTTTTGGACAGCTCCATCATAACCTCCCTGCTCTTATATTCTATGCCTCGGCTAATGAAGGCAAGTATCCCATATGCCTTTTTAACCACCTTATCTACCTGTTCCGCTGCCTTCAGAGATCTATGTACATGTACACCAAGGTCCCTCTGACCCTCTGTACTTCCTAGGGTCCTACCACTCATTGTGTATTCCCTTGCCTTATTTGTCCGTCCAAAATGCATCACCTCGCACTTTTCAGGGTTAAATTCCATTTGCCACTTTTCCGCCCATCTGACCAACCCGTTTATATCGTCCTGTAGCCTGAGGCTTTCCTCCTCGCAATTTACCACCCCACCAATTTTCGTGTCATCTGCGAACTTACTGATCATACCTTTTACATTCTCATCCAATTCATTTATGTAGATCACAAACAACAAGGGACCCAGCACCGATCCCTGAGGTACCCCACTGGACACAGGCTTCCAGTCACAAAAGCATCCTTCGACCATCACCCTCTGCCTCCTGCCACTCAGCCAGTTTAGGATCCAACGCGCCAAGGCACCCTGGATCCCATGGGCTCTTACCTTCTTGACCAGTCTCCTATGCGGGACTTTGTCAAAAGCTTTACTGAAGTCCATGTAAACCACATCCACAGCATTTCCCTCATCCACCCCCTCGAAAAATTCAATCAGATTTGTCAGACATGATTTACCCTTGACAAAGCCATGCTGACTATCCCCGATTAATCCTTGCCTCTCCAAGTGGAGACTAATTTTGTCCCTCAGAATTTTTTCCAATAATTTCCCTACCACAGATGTTAGGCTCACTGGCCTGTAATTCCCTGGTTTATCCCTGCTACCCTTCTTGTATAATGGTACTACATTAGCTGTTCTCCAGTCCTCTGGTACATCCCCTGTGGCCAGAGAGGTTCTGAAAATTTGTGTCAGAGCCCCTGCAATCTCCTCCTTTGCCTCCCACAGCAGCCTGGGATACATCTCGTCCGGGCCTGGGGATTTATCCACTTTTTGGCCTGCTAAAACCGCTAGCACCTCCTCCCTCTCGATGCTAATATGTTCAAGTATGTCACAGTCCCCTTGCCCGATTTCTATGTCTGCATCGTCTCTCTCCATAGTGAACACAGATGCAAAAAATTCATTTAAAACCCCGCCTACATCATCTGGCTCTACACACAGATTGCCACTTTGGTCCCTAATGGGCCCTACCCTTTCCCTGGTTATTCTCTTGCCCTTAATATACTTATAAAACATCTTAGGATTTTCCTTTATTTTGCTTGCCAGTGTTATTTCATGGCCCCTCCTCGCCCTCCTAAATTCTTTTTTAAGTATGCCCCTGCACTTTTTATACTCCTCTAGGACTTCTTCCGTCTTTAGTCTTTTGTAACTGCCAAAAGCCCCCCTTTTATTTCTAATGCATTTTTGTATATCCCTTGTCATCCAAGGTTCCCTTTGCTTGTTGGTCCCACCCTTGACCTTTACAGGAACATATTGGCGTTGTACTCTCTCTATTTCCCTTCTGAAAGTCTCCCACTGTCTTGATGTGGATTTTCCTATAAGTAGCTGCTCCCAGTCCACTCTGGCCAGATCCTGCCTTATCATATTAAAATCGGCTTTCCCCCAATTTAGAACCCTTATTTCCGGGCCGTCTTTGTCTTTTTCCATGACCACCTTAAATCTCACCGAATTATGGTCACTATCGCCAAAATGCTCTCCTACTGACACTTCCGCCACTTGCCCGGCTACATTCCCCAGAATTAGGTCCAGTATCGCCCCCTCTCTTGTAGGACTTTCTACATGTTGGCTCAAAAAGCTCTCCTGAATGCACCTTAAGAATTCTGCACCCTCTAAGCCTTTCACACTCTGACTATCCCAATTTATATTGGGGAAGTTGAAATCCCCCACTATTATTACCCTATTATTTTCGCACTTTTCTGAGATTTGCCTACATATCTGTTCCTCTATCTCCCCCTGACTGTTTGGGGGCCTATAGTACACTCCCAGCAAAGTGCTTGCCCCCTTTTTGTTTTCAAGTTCTACCCATATGGCCTCATTAGAGGAACCCGCTAATATATCATCCCTCCTTACAGCAGTAATTGACTCCTTAATTAATATTGCAACACCCCCTCCCCTTTTACACCCCCCTCTGTCTCGCCTGAAGATTCTATACCCCAGAATATTGAGCTGCCAGTCCTGACCCTCCCTCAACCATGTCTCCGTGATAGCAACAATATCGTACTCCCATGTGTTCAACAACAACTTCAGTTCGTCCACCTTATTTGCAAGACTCCTTGCATTAAAATAAATGCCTTCCAGCCCTGCCATATTCCCTTTTGCCTTCGCATATTTGCTCTGCCTTGTTTTTTTCTCTGTATTTGGCTGTAAATCACCCCCTGCTATAGCTCCACTCTGCAGGTAGAGGTAGAAAGACAGAGAGATGGAGGAAGAGAGCGACAGAAGGAGGTAGAGAGAGCCAGAAGGAGATAAAGAGGCAGGTAGAGGTAGAAAGACAGAGAGATGGAGGAAGAGAGCGACAGAAGGAGGTAGAGAGCCAGAAGGAGATAAAGAGGCAGGTAGGGGTAGAAAGACAGAGAGATGGAGGAAGAGAGCGACAGAAGGAGGTACAGAGCCAGAAGGAGATAAAGAGGCAGGTAGAGGTAGAAAGACAGAGAGATGGAGGAAGAGAGCGACAGAAGGAGACAGGCAGATGGAGAGAAAGACAGAAGGAGACAGGCAGATGGAGAGAAAGATGGATGTAGAGAGAGACAGAAGGAGACAAGACAGGCAGATAGAGATAGATGGAAAGAAGAACAAAGACATGAAGGTAGAGAGAGACAGCAAGAGAGGAAGAGCGACAAAAATAAAGACGGTTGGTGTGAGAAAAAGAGTGAGGGAGGGAGGGAAAGAGCATGAGGAAAGGTAGCGAGAGAAAGGCAGAGAGAAAAAATAGAGAAACAGATTAAGAAAACGAGTGAGCACACAAGAAAGACAGTGAGAGATAGAGACAAAATAGAAAGTGAAAATAGAGAGAAAGAATATAAAGGGAAAAAAAGATCTACAGAAATAGATAGAGACAGAGACATAAACAGTCATGGAGAGAGAGATAATAGAGAGATATCCAGATGGAGGCAGTGAGAGGGAGAGAGAGAAAAAAACAGACAGGGAGAGAGAGATAGCAATAGAGGGAGAGAGTGAAAGAAAATAGAGAGATCCAGATGGAGGCAGGAAGAGAGAGTGAGAGACAGAGAGAACAAGACAGACAACGAGAGAAACAGAGGGAGAGAGAGAGTAAAATAAAAAGCGAGATGGAGAAAGGGAGTGAAAAAGAAAGCAAAACAGACAGTAAGTGAGAGAAAGGCTGAGCTAGACAGATGGAGGTAGAGCCAGCGAGGGATAACATGAGAGACAAAGAGGGAGAGAGAAAAGACAGTTGGAGTGAGAAACAGTGAAAGACAGCATGAGAGAAACGGGAACAGAGAAAGATAGGATCAGTCAGTGAGAATGATTGAGGCAGAAAGAAAAATAGGACGACTGAGAGACAGAGCGAGGCAGACAGAGAGAGGGAGAGACAGAGAGTGACAGACAAAGAGGCAGAGAGTGAGACAGAGCCAGACAGACAGAGAGAGGGACAGACGGAGAGTGACAGACACAGAGGCAGAGAGTGAGACAGAGTGAGACAGACAGAGAGTGGGACAGACAGAGAGTGACAGACAAAGAGGCAGAGAGTGAGACAGAGCCAGACAGACAGAGAGAGGGACAGACAGAGAGTGACAGACAAAGAGGCAGAGAGTGAGACAGAGCGAGACAGACAGAGAGAGGGAGAGACAGAGAGTGACAGACAAAGAGGCAGAGAGTGAGACAGAGCCAGACAGACAGAGAGAGGGACAGACGGAGAGTGACAGACACAGAGGCAGAGAGTGAGACAGAGTGAGACAGACAGAGAGTGGGACAGACAGAGAGTGACAGACAAAGAGGCAGAGAGTGAGACAGAGCCAGACAGACAGAGAGAGGGACAGACAGAGAGTGACAGACAAAGAGGCAGAGAGTGAGACAGAGTGAGACAGACAGAGAGAGGGACAGACAGAGAATGACAGACAAAGAGGCAGAGAGTGAGACAGAGTGAGACAGACAGAGAGAGGGACAGACAGAGACTGACAGACAAAGAGGCAGAGAGTGAGACAGAGCGAGACAGACAGAGAGAGGGAGAGACAGAGAGTGACAGACAAAGAGGCAGAGAGTGAGACAGAGCGAGACAGACAGAGAGAGGGACAGACAGAGAATGACAGACAAAGAGGCAGAGAGTGAGACAGAGCCAGACAGACAGAGAGAGGGACAGACAGAGAGTGACAGACACAGAGGCAGAGAGTGAGACAGAGTGAGACAGACAGAGAGTGGGACAGACAGAGAGTGACAGACAAATAGGCAGAGAGTGAGACAGAGTGAGACAGACAGAGAGTGGGACAGACAGAGAGTGACAGACAAATAGGCAGAGAGTGAGACAGAGCGAGACAGACAGAGAGAGGGACAGACAGAGAATGACAGACAAAGAGGCAGAGAGTGAGACAGAGCAAGGCAGACAGAGAGAGGGACAGACAGAGAGTGACAGACACAGAGGCAGAGAGTGAGACAGAGCGAGACAGACAGAGAGAGGGACAGACAGAGAGTGACAGACATAGAGACAGAGAGTGAGACAGAGCGAGACAGACAGAGAGAGAGACAGAAAGAGAGTGACAGACACAGAGGCAGTGAGACAGACAGAGAGAGGGACAGACAGAGAATGACAGACAAAGAGGCGGAGAGTGAGACAGAGCCAGAGAGACAGAGAGAGAGACAGACAGAGAATGACAGACAAAGAGGCAGAGAGTGAGACAGAGTGAGACAGACAGAGAGAGGGACAGACAGAGAATGACAGACACAGAGGCAGATGTATTGTTTTCTTTGTGGGTTCAATGACGAGACATTTATGAAAGAGAATGTCTTTTAATCTAAAGTATATTCAACTCAAAGTTAACAGCATTACAGGAGACATTAAGCTAGTGATGCATCTAGAACGAAACTGAAACTAAACTCAACTGCCTTGCGTGTCTCGGTCACATGACCTCTGCTGGTCAGGCATAAGTAATCAATACCTGCAATCATGCTGCTAAGGCATCATAATCAAACAGGCAAATAACATCACTATTTGCTGATATCATTACATCTCCTTTCCTTAAAACAAAAGTATTTTACTTTTAACTAACAACATGTTTTCTTTGTATTAATCTGCATTTTAACTGTAACACTTAATGAACTTACATTATCATTATCATGATCAACGTTTTTTAACCTTGCTTTGTGTGTTCACATGAAATATGTAAATACACTAGAACTTGAAGAAAGAATAAGATATCATTACTTCCTTCTATAACAATAGTCCTTAAATTTGCTCAATGAGTCTCTCAGGAGGCTTCACGTGTCTTGAGGATTTTCTGATTGATTGTCCTTGAATCTGAGTTTTTGCCTCAGATGATGTGTTCTCAGCTGTGTGATCAGGTTGTTCAACAGTATCAGTCTTTTGACTTGCTGTGGCTGGTCCCATGAGAAGACCTCGACGATTTCTTCTCAGAACAGCACCCTCATCTGTCTGAATGGTGTATGATCTTGGTTGAACTTCACTCAGGACAGTTCCCTTCTGAGTCCATGTGTTTGTTTTGTCTTTGAACCTTACTTGGTCACCAGTGTGGAGTTCAGGTAGGTTTTGTGTTCCTCTGTCATAGTAGTACTTTTGCTTTTCTTTCGTTGTTCTTTGAACTTCCTCACTTTCTCCCCCTCTTTTGTTTTCAGGAGGTTCTCCGGGATGGGTAGGTTTGACCTTAGCCGACGTCCCATCAGGAGTTGGGCTGGTGACATACCACACTCGAGCGGCGTTGTGCGGTATACAAGCATGCTCTGGTAGAAGTCAGTTCCACTGTCTTTTGCCTTGTACATCAATCTTTTCACTGTGTTTGCGGGCTCACTTGGGTCAACAGCTCTGGACAACGTGTCTGCTGTATACATCAGCTTACCCAGTGTGTACGCAATATTCAGTTCATCATAGACTGTCTCTCCTTCGCTTTCCACAATGAGGACTCTCTTTACCAGGTTCAGTCTCTCACAGGCTTTTAAACCTAGTATGGCTTGCACATCCTTTGGCACCATGATTAATGCTAGCGTGTGCTCTCTGTCCTTGTGTGTTACTTTGACAATGCATCTTCCTTTCACTGGTATATCAGTACCTGAGTATCCTGTCACTTTCACTTTTATTCCATGTATCTTTGGTCTGGGTCTAATTTTCTTAAAATCAGTCTCTGATATCACATTAACTTGTGCTCCAGTATCCAATTTAAATGGAATATGTATGTCATTCACTTTTAGTGTCAACATCCAGTCTCTTTCTTCTTTTTTGTTTTCAGACACAACATCTACATTGAACTCCTCTATCTCGCTTTCATCTACTGTATGGACCTTGCTTTGTTGCACTTGGTTCTTACAGCAATGGGCATAATGGTTGTTCTTGTTGCAACTATTGCATGTTTTACCATATGCTGGACACTTTCTTGGTGGATGCTGTGTACCGCATCGACTACAGGTCTTTCGATTGTCCCTTTCATTTCGTTCGCTGGCCACGCTCTTTTTTCACATTGGCGCTTTTTGTTAAATGGTTTGTATCCGTTCTTTCTCACTGCATTCACGTTGCAGCTATTGTCACTGAACAGCTCCTTTGCCTGCAACTTCACAGTCTCTGTAGCCCTACACAGTGCTATGGCTTTTCCCAGGTCTAGATCTTGCTCTCTTAGCAGTCTTTCCTTTAGACCATTATCTGGAATACCACACAGCAGTCTGTCTTTTATCAGCGAGTCTGTCAGTCCCCCAAATTCACATGATTTGCTTCTGTTTCTCAGTTCAGTCACATACTGATCAATAGTCTCAACCGTTTTCTGTACACATGTGAAAAATCTGTGCCTCTCAAACGTCACTTAACGTTTAGGTATGCAGTAGGCCTCAAACTGTTCCATTATTTTATCTAACTTCATTTTGTCTCCATCAGCAGCGAATGTGAAGTTATTATACACCTCCAGCGCTACATCACCCACGACATGTAAGAACAGTGACGATTTCCTTTCATTACTTTTCTCGTCAGCTCTGATTGCTGATAAATACAACCCCACATGTTGTTTGAACCTTCTCCAATTTTCAGCCACATTACCTGACAACTGAAGCGTCGCCGGTGGGTGTAAATCTTCCATTATTTCACATCATTAGCTATTCTCTAATGGTAAGCAACGGTGTTCTCTTTTGGCTTGCTAATTTGTGGAGAGCTGATTTAACTTCAGATTTTTTCTCTTCATCTCTTTCAGCCACTTCTGACACCATGTATTGTTTTCTTTGTGGGTTCAATGACGAGACATTTATGAAAGAGAATGTCTTTTAATCTAAAGTATATTCAACTCAAAGTTAACAGCATTACAGGAGACATTAAGCTAGTGATGCATCTAGAACGAAACTGAAACTAAACTCAACTGCCTTGCTTGTCTCGGTCACATGACCTCTGCTGGTCAGGCATAAGTAATCAATACCTGCAATCATGCTGCTAAGGCATCATAATCAAACAGGCAAATAACATCACTATTTGCTGATATCATTACAGCAGAGAGTGAGACAGAGCGAGACAGACAGAGAGAGGGACAGACAGAGAATGACAGACAGAGAGTGACAGACAAATAGGCAGAGAGTGAGACAGAGCGAGACAGACAGAGAGAGGGACAGACAGAGAATGACTGACAAAGAGGCAGAGAGTGAGACAGAGTGAGACAGACAGAGAGAGGGACAGACAGAGAATGACAGACACAGAGGCAGAGAGTGAGACAGAGTGAGACAGACAGAGAGAGGGACAGACAGAGAGTGACAGACAAATAGGCAGAGAGTGAGACAGAGCGAGACAGACAGAGAGAGGGACAGACAGAGAATGACAGACAAAGAGGCAGAGAGTGAGACAGAGTGAGACAGACAGAGAGAGGGACAGACAGAGAGTGACAGACAAAGAGGCAGAGAGTGAGACAGAGTGAGACAGACAGAGAGAGGGACAGACAGAGAATGACAGACAAATAGGCAGAGAGTGAGACAGAGCGAGACAGACAGAGAGAGGGACAGACCGAGAATGACAGACAAAGAGGCAGAGAGTGAGACAGAGCGAGACAGACAGAGAGAGGTGTATTGATTTCTTTGTGGGCTCAATGACGAGACATTTATGAAAGAGAATGGCCTAGAAATTCAGTATAGCCACTTTTGGGGCGGTAAAGTCGGGCGGCCGCTAAAGTTTGCGCCCGGCGCAAAGTCACGCCCCCTTCGCCAATATTCAGTCGCATCGCCCCAAGAGGTTGCTGCTGCGCTAAAACAGGCGATGCACGACTATCTTTAGGCGCTAAGCCGGCGGTGCTGAGCGATAGCCCCGAGGCCGGGCGCAGCGCAGTTGCGGCGAGTTCTTGATTGACGGCAGACACTCTGGCGCCGGTCATCTCTTAAAGGGGGAGGGTGGATTTGTTTGCCTGCCACGCCCTGCACACTGCAGCCCTCAACCTAGGCCTGACCACTTCAGCTTCACCTGTACAACGCCCAGGACTATGGAGACGGCCAGGGAGAGAGCGCAGCGCTTCAGCGACGGTGACCTGAGGGTGCTGGTTGGCGGAGTGGAGCGCAGGCACCATGTTTTGTTCCCAGAAGGTGGCAAGAGGCTGCTGCCCAGCGCCTACCGGAAAGCCTGGAGGGAGGTGTCCAACAGGGTGTCTTCCAACAGCGTGGTTGCCAGGACTCCTGTGCAATGCTGGAAGAAGCTCAACGACCTCACTCGGGTTGTCAGGGTGAGTACCCTTTCCAGTGTCCTCCTCATCCTTGCATGTGCACCTCACATTATGGGCAAAGGGACCTGAAGGCCCTAATGGCCAGCCCTCATCCAGCAGCTATGGGACTGGCATGAAAATCAATTGCACATTCAGTACTTTACACACTGTACTAGCTATTCGACCATGGGAGGCAGTGCAGACAAGATCAGGGCTTCACACTGTACTTAGAGGCCGTCCTTTCTCTTGCAGGCCAAGGTTGCGCACAACCGGCGCAACCGAACTGAGACTGGGGGAGGCCGTCCTGACCTCAAAGAGCTCTCCGACCTCGACCAGCTTGTGGAGCGCATTATGGGAGGCCGGCTGATTGGCCCCATCGCCAGTGGAGATGCCGACCCTGTCCTGGGCACCAATGGTAAGGGCATTGCCTTTTGGACCTCTCTCGTTCCACTTGCGCATCAGATCAGCATCCTTTGCCACTGTCCGACCAATGCGGTGAATGGCACCACTCATGCCTCCCTCGCTGCCGCCCTGTCCTCACTCTAAAGCTACTCTTGTGCCTTCCTGCTTTCAGATGGTGAATCGCCAGGTGAGGAGGCGGGCCCTCAAGCTGCCACTGTCAGCCCTTCGGAAGACGAGGAGGAGGAAGAGGAAGCCGGCCCATCAGTGCCACCCTCAGCCGCGCCAGCCCATGGCGATGTAGGGGACACGTCTTCCCTGGAGGGGAGCCGGGGGGAAGGGTCGGAGGAGAGTGAAGCTCCGGGGCCCAGCGGCCTGCAGCAACGCGGGAGGGGTGGGGAAGCTCGGCGGACTTCTCCCCAGAGGGTGAGTGCGGCCTCCAGTCCTGCGACGGTCAGCGCAGAGGAGGTGCGGCTCCTAGAGGAAATGGCCGTCCAGGCTGAGCGCAGGCACACTGAGCTCATGGCTGCAGTGGCAAGGATGCCTGACTCCATAGAGTCACTGGCAAGGAGTGTGCAGGAATTCGGGGCAGCACAGGCCAGGAGTCTGCAACAATTCAGTGCAGCACAGGCCAGGAGTCTGCAGGACATCACGGCAGCACAGTCGGCTTCTAGCCAAGTGCTCAGTCGTGCCGTCCATTCACTGGCTGGTGTCATGCGGACACAGACCAGGGCCACACGGGCACTAACTGCTGCCACCCTCGCTGGATCAGCCAGGCATCGCCAGGGCACTCGCCGCACAGCAGCAGCCCAGCAGTCTGTCCTTCAGCTGTTTGCTGCGCATGCTGCAGTGCTGGCCCGTGCGAGTGCCAATGTCTCAGGCGACCAGCGAGCACCTGCGATCTGCCAGGTTGCCACCATTTCTGCAGCCGACACTGCCACTCCGCCATTGCAGCTGCCACGAGCTGCTGGACAGACTGCTGCCGCCCAGCCAGAGTTGGAGCAGTCAGCAGCCGGACACTCCAAGGCCAGAGCTGGTGCAGGCCGACCCCCAAGGGCATCTGCCGTCTCGCAATCTGCCCCTCAGCAGCCTTCCCCTAGCCTTGCTGCAGCCACTGGGCTCCCATTGAGGAGGAGCTGCAGGGCGGGCAGGGGCCAGGCAAGGATGCGCAAGGCATCGCCCTCGCAGGGCAAAAAGTAGAGGTATGCACAAATGCCTGGTGCTTGTTGTAAGGCCGACACTGGTGCAGTTGTTTTTGTGTAAGGCCGAGACTGGTGTCTTTCTTTCTTTTTGTAAGGCCGAGACTGGTGTCTTTCTTTCTTTTTGTAAGGCCGAGACTGGTAGTTTTGTGTTTTTGGAGGGGGCTTCTCCACATGAGCATGTAATGTGGGAAGGGCAGAGGTTTTCAATAAATTATTGCTGTTAAATTGCAGTGTGCATGGTTTTTTGGTTAAGTCCTGGTTGCCCTGCTCGGCTGAGGGCTTGTGGAGCGGCTACATTCATCTGCTGACATTGGCACAAGCCAATCCCTGAGAGGGGGCCTAGAACCAACGTTCAATAAGCCGGCGACGGGCGGCCCTTGCACTTTCTGCCTCCCTCCTGTGCTGGTCCTCCTCCTCCTCCTCAGGTGGTCCTCCAATCTGTGGTGGCAGTGGCTGAGTCCTGCGGATAGCCAGGTTGTGCAGCATGCAGCACACGACCACGAAATGGGAGACTCGCTCCGGCGAATATTGTAGGGCTCCACCGGAACGATCCAGACAGCGGAACCGTTGCTTCAGGATGCCGATTGTTTGTTCGATGATGTTCCTGGTCGCTTGATGGCTCTCGTTGTATCCCTCTTCAGCAGGGATGCTGGGCGCACGGAGCGGGGTCATCAGCCAGGTACACAAAGGATAGCCTTTGTCCCCGATAAACCATCCTCGTGGGTGAGGCTGGGCCTGGAAATGTCTGCCACAGAAGTCTGTCGCAGGATGAAGGCATCGTGGCTGCTGCCTGGAAAGCGGGCATTGACAGCTAGGATGAGCGTGAGACAGTGCGAGACAGACAGAGAGAGGGACAGACAGAGAGTGACAGAGACAGAGGCAGAGAGTGAGACAGAGCGAGACAGACAGAGAGAGAGACAGACAGAGAGTGACAGAGACAGAGGCAGAGAGTGAGACAGAGCGAGACAGACAGAGAGAGGGACAGACAGAGAGTGACAGAGACAGAGGCAGAGAGTGAGACAGAGCGAGACAGACAGAGAGAGGGACAGACAGAGAGTGACAGAGACAGAGGCAGAGAGTGAGACAGAGCGAGACAGACAGAGAGAGAGACAGACAGAGAGTGACAGACACAGAGGCAGAGAGTGAGACAGAGCGAGACAGACAGAGAGACAGACAGAGAGAGGGACAGACAGAGAGAGGGACAGACAGAGAGTGACAGACACAGAGGCAGAGAGTGAGACAGAGCGAGACAGACAGAGAGAGGGACAGACAGAGAGTGACAGACACAGAGGCAGAGAGTGAGACAGACAGAGAGAGGGACAGACAGAGAGTGACAGACACAGAGGCAGAGAGTGAGACAGAGCGAGACAGACAGAGAGAGGGACAGAGAGAGAGTGACAGACAAAGAGGCAGAGAGTGAGACAGAGCCAGGCAGACAGAGAGAGGGACAGACAGAGAGTGACAGACACAGAGGCAGAGGGTGAGACAGAGCGAGACAGACAGAGAGAGGGACAGACAGAGAGTGACAGACACAGAGGCAGAGAGTGAGACCGAGCGAGACAGACAGAGAGAGGGACAGACAGAGAGTGACAGACACAGAGGCAGAGAGTGAGACAGAGCGAGACAGACAGAGAGAGGGACAGACAGAGAGTGACAGACACAGAGGCAGAGAGTGAGACAGAGCGAGACAGACAGAGAGAGGGACAGAGAGAGAGTGAGAGACAAAGAGGCAGAGAGTGAGACAGAGCCAGACAGACAGAGAGAGGGACAGACAGAGAGTGACAGACACAGAGGCAGAGAGTGAGACAGAGTGAGACAGACAGAGAGAGGGACAGACAGAGAGTGACAGACACAGAGGCAGAGAGTGAGACAGAGCGAGACAGACAGAGAGAGGGACAGACAGAGAGTGACAGGCACAGAGGCAGAGAGTGAGACAGAGCGAGACAGACAGAGAGAGGGACAGACAGAGAGTGACAGACACAGAGACAGAGCGTGAGACAGAGCGAGACAGACAGAGAGAGGGACAGACAGAGAGTGACAGACACAGAGGCAGAGAGTGAGACCGAGCGAGACAGACAGAGAGAGGGACAGACAGAGAGTGACAGACACAGAGACAGAGAGTGAGACAGAGCGAGACAGACAGAGAGAGGGACAGACAGAGAATGACAGACAAAGAGGCAGAGAGTGAGACAGAGCGAGACAGACAGAGAGAGGGACAGACAGAGAGTGACAGACACAGAGGCAGAGAGTGAGACAGAGCGAGACAGACAGAGAGAGGGACAGAGAGAGAGTGAGAGACAAAGAGGCAGAGAGTGAGACAGAGCGAGACAGATGGCGAGAGGGACAGACAGAGAGTGACAGACACAGAGACAGAGAGTGAGACAGAGCGAGACAGACAGAGAGAGGGACAGACAGAGAGTGACAGGCACAGAGACAGAGAGTGAGATAAAACGAGACAGACAGAGAGAGGGACAGACAGAGAGTGGCAGACACAGAGACAGAGAGTGAGACAGAGCGAGACAGACAGAGAGAGGGACAGACAGAGAATGGCAGACAAAGAGGCAGAGAGTGAGACCGAGCGAGACAGACAGACAGAGGGACAGACAGAGAGTGACAGACACAGAGAGTGAGACAGAGCGAGAGACAAAGAAACTATGAGAGAAATACAGGGAGAGAGCAAAAGAAAAAGGGGGACAGAGAAAAAAGAGACAGAAAAAGGAAAACTGACAGTAAGTGAGAAAGACTAAGATAGAAACATAGAAGATAGGAGCAGGAGTAGGCCATTCGGCCCCTCGAGCCTGCTCCGCCATTCAATGAGATCATGGCTGATCATCCAAATTCAGTACCCTGTCCCTGCCTTCTCCCCATATCCCTTGATCCCTTTAGCCTTAAGAAATATATCCAACTCTTTCTTGAATACATTTAATGAACTGGCCTCCACCGCCCTCTGTGGCAGAGAATTCCACAGGTTCACCACTCTCTGGGTGAAGAAATCCCTCTTCATTTCAGTCCTAAATGGCTTCCCCCTTATCCTTAGACTGTGACCCCTGGCTCTGGACTCCCCCGCCATCGGGAACATCCTTTCTGCATCTAGTCTGTCTAGTCCTGTTAGAATTTTATAAGTTTCAATGAGATCCCCTCTCATTCTTCTAAACTCCAGCGAATACAAGCCCAATCGACCCAATCTCTCCTCATACATCATTCCTGCCATCCCAGGTATCAGCCTGGTGAATCTTCGCTGCACTCCCTCCATGGCAAGAACATCCTTCCTCAGATAAGGCGACCAGAACTGCACATAATACTCAAGGTGCGGTCTCACCAAGGCCCTGTACAACTGCAGCAAGACATCCTTGTACTTACACTCGAACATAGAGGTAAAGACAGAAGCAGAAAGGGAGAGATGAAGAGAAAAGAGACAGTTGGAGTGAGAAACAGAGAGACAGAGCGAGGGAGAGACAGAGCGAGGGAGAGACAGAGCGAGGGAGAGAGAGCGAGGGAGAGACAGAGCGAGGGAGAGACAGAGCGAGGGAGAGACAGAGCGAGGGAGAGACAGCGAGGGAGAGAGAGCGAGGGAGAGACAGAGCGAGAGAGAGACAGAGCGAGGGAGCGACAGAGCGAGGGAGCGACAGAGCGAGGGAGAGACCGAGCGAGGGAGAGACAGAGCGAGGGAGAGAGAGTGAGGGAGAGACAGAGCGAGGGAGAGACAGAGTGAGGGAGAGAGAGAGCGAGGGAGAGACAGAGCGAGGGAGAGAGAGAGCGAGGGAGAGAGAGAGCGAGGGAGAGACAGAGCGAGGGAGAGACAGAGCAAGGGAGAGACAGAGCGAGGGAGACCGAGAGAAACAAAGAGAGAGAAATCAAATAGAAAGTCGAAACTGAGTGAAAGAAAAGAAAAACAGAGCAAGGGAGAGCGAGAGAGAGACAGTGAGAGAGAGAAGGGTAGCGAGAGACAGGCAGAGAAACTGAGAAAGAGATAGTGAGAAAGAAAGAGGGAGAGACATAAGAGCGAGAGAGCAAGAGAAAAATGGTGAGAGACGGAGAAAAGAGAGGAAAGAAAAAACAGACAGTCAGTGAGAGGGAGAAAGATTAAGATAGAGAAATGGAGGTAGAGACCGAGCGAAAGAGGAAGAGAAAAAAAGACAGTTGGAGTGAAAAAAGAGTGAGGGAAGGAGAGAGCATGAAAGGAAGAGGAAAAAGGAGACAGGTAGAGAGAAAGAGATGGAGACCGGCTGTGGGAAAGAAAGAGACCGAGACAGAAAGGAAAAGAGAAAATAGAGAAACCCAGAAAAAAGACAGAGAGAATCAGAAAGAGAGGCAGACAGAGAAATAGGCAGAGAGAGAGACAGAGAGACAGATAGAGAGAGAGACAGATAGAGAGAGAGACAGATAGAGAGAGAGAGAGACAGATAGAGAGAGAGACAGATAGAGAGAGAGACAGATAGAGAGAGAGAGAGACAGATAGAGAGAGAGACAGATAGAGAGAGAGAGAGAGACAGATAGAGAGAGAGACAGATAGAGAGAGAGAGACAGATAGAGAGAGAGACAGATAGAGAGAGAGACAGATAAAGTCTATGACCTTATTAAATCAATGTATCTGAAAAACAAATGCGGGGTCAAAATTGGAGACAAACGCACCGATTTCTTCACCCAGAGAAGAGGCGTCCGGCAGGGCTGCAATTTGAGCCCGACCCTGTTCAACATATACATAAATGAATTAGCAGACATGCTGGAGCAAAGCGAGTCACCAGGTCTCCGTCTCCTAGATGGAGAAGTGAAATCCCTGTTCTATGCGGACGACCTGGTTCTGCTGTCTCCCACAGAACAGGGATTACAGCAACAACTAGACCTACTCGACAAATACTGCCAAAATTGGGCTCTAACAGTAAATCTAAAGAAAACCAACATCATGATTTTTCAAAAAAGGCCCAGATGTCAGGAAAACAAATACCAGTTTACCCTCAGTGATATCACTATAGGACACACTATGAGCTACACCTACCTTGGTCTAACTATTACAGCATCAGGGAGCTTCAGCATAGCAGTGAATGCACTAAAAGAAAAAGCCCGAAGAGCCCTATATGCAATAAAAAGAAAATTCTACAACATCCAAATCCCAATCAAAATCTGGCTCAAAATATTTGACAGCATAATCCTGCCCATTGCACTGTACGGTAGTGAAGTATGGGGCCCGCTAAATCACCAAAGCTACACTAAATGGGAAAAACATACAATAGAAGCCCTACATGCAGAATTCTGCCGAAGCATCCTTCGCACCCAAAGGAAAACGCCAACAAATGCATGCAGAGCCGAACTAGGCAGATACCCACTGATAATAAACATCCAAAAACGAGCACTAAACTTCCTAAATCACCTCAAATCTAGCTCCCCAGACACCCTTCATTTCAAAGCCTTTCAGACCCAAGAGCTAAACCCAGAAAAGAGTCCCCTGAGTCAGCTGCTACGGAAACTAAGTACTCAGCCGGACCCTGACCAGCCCCAGACCAACACAGCCGCCCAAACACCAATCCGAGTGAACCAAATCATTAAAAAATGCAAAGAAACCTACCTGGAACATTGGAACAAAATAACCGAAAGCCAAAGCAGATTAGAATGTTACCGGGCCCTAAAAAGAGAATATAAACTGGCAGACTACCTCACGACCATCAGAGACACAAAACAGAGACAGACCCTCACCAGGTACAGACTAAGCGACCACCAACTGGAAATTGAAAAAGGCAGATACAAGAAATCCTGGCAGCCTAGAGAGAATAGAATATGCGATCAATGTCTGGCTGGCGAGGTTGAAACAGAAATGCATTTCCTCCTAAAATGCGAAAAATTCAACACATCAAGAAACATATTATTCAACAAGCTAAGCCAAACAACCCCAGATTTCAAGGAATTGGATGATCTGTCAAAATTGAGATTAGTCCTAGGAGAAGGAGACAGACCATACCTTGGGGCCAAATATGTAACAACATGTCACAACCTGAGGACTGTTTAAAATTAATATTGAACGTACCAAATGAAGTACAAAGACTGTTTAAAATTAATATTGTTTAAAAGTAATATTGTATGTACCCAACAAATGTCAAATCGATTGACACCTACAGAATGTTGGAAAACTGTACCTTTTTGCTATGTAAGCTTTGGCAATATGGTTCTCTGTAAACTTTCATGCCAATAAAGCATTTTAATTGGAATTGGAATTGGAATTGGATTAGAGAGAGAGACAGATAGAGAGACAGATAGAGAGAGAGACAGATAGAGAGAGAGAGAGACAGATAGAGAGAGAGACAGATAGAGAGAGAGACAGATAGAGAGAGAGACAGATAGAGAGAGAGACAGATAGAGAGAGAGAGAGACAGATAGAGAGAGAGACAGATAGAGAGAGAGAGAGACAGATAGAGAGAGAGACAGATAGAGAGAGAGACAGATAGAGAGAGAGACAGATAGAGAGAGAGAGACAGATAGGGAGAGAGACAGATAGAGAGGGAGACAGATAGAGAGAGAGACAGATAGAGAGAGAGACAGATAGAGAGAGAGACAGATAGAGAGAGAGAGAGACAGATAGAGAGAGAGACAGATAGAGAGAGAGACAGATAGAGAGAGAGACAGAGAGACGGATAGAGAGAGAGAGACAGATAGAGAGAGAGACAGATAGAGAGACAGACAAATAGAGAGAGAGAGACAGATAGAGAGAGAGACAGATAGAGAGAGAGAGAGACAGATAGAGAGAGAGACAAATAGAGAGAGAGAGACAGATAGAGAGAGAGAGACAGAGAGAGAGACAGATAGAGAAATAGGCAGAGAAAAACAGCAAGAGAGACAGAGAGAGAGACAGAGAGACGGATAGAGAGAGAGACAGATAGAGAGAGAGACAGATAGAGAGAGAGACAGATAGAGAGAGAGAGACAGATAGAGAAATAGGCAGAGAGAAACAGCAAGAGAGACAGAGAGAGAGACAGAGAGACGGATAGAGAGAGAGACAGATAGAGAGAGAGACAGATAGAGAGAGAGAGAGACAGATAGAGAGAGAGACAGATAGAGAGAGAGACAGATAGAGAGAGAGACAGATAGAGAGAGAGACAGATAGAGAGAGAGAGAGACAGATAGAGAGAGAGACAGATAGAGAGAGAGACAGATAGAGAGAGAGACAGATAGAGAGAGAGAGAGACAGATAGAGAGACAAATAGAGAGAGAGACAGATAGAGAGAGAGACAGATAGAGAGAGAGAGAGACAGATAGAGAGAGAGACAAATAGAGAGAGAGACAGATAGAGAGAGAGACATATAGAGAGAGAGACAGACAGATAGAGAGACAGACAGATAGAGAGACAGACAGATAGAGAGAGAGACAGATAGAGAGAGAGACAGATAGAGAGAGAGACAGATAGAGAGAGAGACAGACAGATAGAGAGAGAGAGACAGATAGAGAGAGAGAGACAGATAGAGAGAGAGACAGACAGATAGAGAGAGAGACAGATAGAGAGAGACAGACAGATAGAGAGAGAGATAGAGAGAGAGACAGATAGAGAGAGAGACAGATAGAGAGAGAGACAGACAGATAGAGAGAGACAGATAGAGAGAGAGACAGATAGAGAGAGACAGACAGATAGAGAGGGAGACAGATAGAGAGAGAGACAGATAGAGAGAGAGACAGAAAGAGAGAGAGACAGATAGAGAGAGAGACAGACAGATAGAGAGAGAGACAGATAGAGAGAGAGAGACAGATAGAGAGAGAGACAGACAGATAGAGAGAGAGACAGATAGAGAGAGAGACGGATAGAGAGAGAGAGACAGATAGAGAGAGAGACAGATAGAGAGAGAGACAGACAGGTAGAGAGAGAGACAGATAGAGAGAGACAGACAGATAGAGAGAGAGAGACAGATAGAGAGAGAGACAGACAGATAGAGAGAGAGAGACAGATAGAGAGAGAGACAGATAGAGAGAGAGACAGACAGATAGAGAGAGCGACAGATAGAGAGAGAGACAGATAGAGAGAGAGACAGACAGATAGCGAGAGAGACAGATAGAGAGAGAGACAGATAGAGAGAGAGAGACAGATAGACAGATAGACAGACAGACAAATAAATGTGTACCTTAAACTTTCTGCCCAAACTACAGACACAAAAAAGGAACCCAGTAAGCTACATAAAATAAACCAGACATACAGATGGGCCCCAGACAGTGGAGATAAATTCATCACAGCACTAAATTCACCTGATCTCACAAGTAAAATATCAAAATTTAAAGAAAATCTATATGAGATCACCAGAGATGGTGTAAACATGGCCATAGAGGATATAAATATGATCTTCCATGAGGCAGCTGTAAAAGCCGACCTCGTGAAACAGAAGAGGAAGCGTCACAAAAGACAAAATAAAAATAAGAAATGGTTTGACCACGAATGCAAAAATGCCAGAAAAGACCTGAGAAAAATATCAAACCAAAAGCATCGGCAACCAAACAATCCGGACCTACGTAGTAGATACAATGAAACCCTCAAAAGATATAAACACACCATTAGGAACAAAACACAAAACTATACCCACAAAATACTCGAAGAAATTGAAAACTCCACCAATCCAAAACAATTCTGGGAAATGTGGAATAACCTGAGTACAACACAATTGCAAGCATTACCAATCCAAGATGGCGACATCTGGAGAACACATTTTGAAAACCTCTACAAAGACATCCCAATAAACAAAACAAACCCAAGTCAACATCAGGTCACAGAAAAACTCCACACATTAGAAGCAACAATTAAAGACAACCAAAACCCTCTAGACTCCCCAATCACATGGAAAGAACTGGCCACAAAAACAAAATCTCTCCACCTAAAGAAAGCCTGTGGCCCAGACAACATCAAAAATGAAATGCTCAAGTTCAGCAATATGGAGATGCAGGGTGCGGTACTCAAATTATTCAACATCATATTACGTTCAGGCTGTTTTCCCGATATCTGGTGCCAAGGACTAATCTCCCCCATATATAAAAGTGGAAACAAATCAGACCCAAATAACTACCGCGGCATCTGTGTCAACAGTTGTCTAGGGAAGTTATTCTGCAGTATTCTAAATAGTAGATTACTTGATTTTCTTAACAAACATAATATCCTCAGAAAAAGCCAAATAGGCTTTCTTCCAAAACACCGCACCGCCGACCATATCTATACCCTTCACACCCTCATTGAAAAACATATACACCAAACAAAAAATGGGAAAATATTCGCCTGTTTCATCGACTTCAAGAAAGCCTTTGACTCTATATGGCACGAAGGGCTCTATTATAAACTTCTTCAGTGTGGAATAGGGGGCAAAGTCTATGACCTTATTAAATCAATGTATCTGAAAAACAAATGCGGGGTCAAAATTGGAGACAAACGCACCGATTTCTTCACCCAGAGAAGAGGCGTCCGGCAGGGCTGCAATTTGAGCCCGACCCTGTTCAACATATACATAATTGAATTAGCAGACATGCTGGAGCAAAGCGAGTCACCAGGTCTCCGTCTCCTGGATGGAGAAGTGAAATCCCTGTTCTATGCGGATGACCTGGTTCTGCTGTCTCCCACAGAACAGGGATTACAGCAACAACTAGACCTACTCGACAAATACTGCCAAAATTGGGCTCTAACAGTAAATCTAAAGAAAACCAACATCATGATTTTTCAAAAAAGGCCCAGATGTCAGGAAAACAAATACCAGTTTACCCTCAGTGATACCACTATAGGACACACTATGAGCTACACCTACCTTGGTCTAACTATTACAGCATCAGGGAGCTTCAGCATAGCAGTGAATGCACTAAAAGAAAAAGCCCGAAGAGCCCTATATGCAATAAAAAGAAAATTCTACAACATCCAAATCCCAATCAAAATCTGGCTCAAAATATTTGACAGCATAATCCTGCCCATTGCACTGTACGGTAGTGAAGTATGGGGCCCGCTAAATCACCAAAGCTACACTAAATGGGAAAAACACACAATAGAAGCCCTACATGCAGAATTCTGCTGAAGCATCCTTCGCACCCAAAGAAAAACGCCAACAAATGCATGCAGAGCCGAACTAGGCAGATACCCACTGATAATAAACATCCAAAAACGAGCACTAAACTTCCTAAATCACCTCAAATCTAGCTCCCCAGACACCCTTCATTTCAAAGCCTTTCAGACCCAAGAGCTAAACCCAGAAAAGAGTCCCCTGAGTCAGCTGCTACTGAAACTAAGTACTCAGCCGGACCCTGACCAGCCCCAGACCAACACAGCCGTCCAAACACCAATCCGAGTGAACCAAATCATTAAACAATGCAAAGAAACCTACCTGGAACATTGGAACAAAATAACCGAAAGCCAAAGCAGATTAGAATGTTACCGGGCCCTAAAAAGAGAATATAAACTGGCAGACTACCTCACGACCATCAGAGACACAAAACAGAGACAGACCCTCACCAGGTACAGACTAAGCGACCACCAACTGGAAATTGAAAAAGGCAGATACAAGAAATCCTGGCAGCCTAGAGAGAATAGAATATGCGATCAATGTCTGGCCGGCGAGGTTGAAACAGAGATGCATTTCCTCCTAAAATGCGAAAAATTCAACACATCAAGAAACATATTATTCAACAAGCTAAGCCAAACAACCCCAGATTTCAAGGAATTGGATGACCTGTCAAAATTGAGATTAGTCCTAGGAGAAGGAGACAGACCATACCTTGGGGCCAAATATGTAACAACATGTCACAACCTGAGGACTGTTTAAAATTAAGACTGTTTAAAATTAATATTGAACGTACCAAATGAAGTACAAAGACTGTTTAAAATTAATATTGTTTAAAAGTAATATTGTATGTACCCAACAAATGTCAAATCGATTGACACCTACAGAATGTTGGAAAACTGTACCTTTTTGCTATGTAAGCTTTGGCAATATGGTTCTCTGTAAACTTTCATGCCAATAAAGCATTTGAATTGAAATTTTTTTTAATTGAATTGAATTGAATTGAATTGAATTGACAGATAGAGAGAGAGAGACAGACAGAGAGAGAGAGACAGATAGAGAGACAGACAGATAGAGAGAGAGACAGATAGAGAGAGAGAGACAGATAGAGAGAGGGACAGACAGATAGAGAGAGAGACAGACAGATAGAGAGAGAGACAGATAGAGAGAGAGAGAGACAGATAGAGAGAGAGAGACAGATAGAGAGAGAGAGAGACAGATAGAGAGAGAGAGAGACAGACAGATAGAGAGACAGATAGAGAGAGAGAGAGACAGATAGAGAGAGAGACAGATAGAGAGAGAGACAGACAGATAGAGAGAGAGAGAGATAGAGAGAGAGACAGACAGATAGAGAAAGAGACAGATAGAGAGACAGACAGATAGAGAGAGAGAGACAGATAGAGAGAGCGACAGATAGAGAGAGAGACAGATAGAGAGAGAGAGAGAGACAGATAGAGAGAGAGAGAGACAGATAGAGAGAGACAGATAGAGAGAGAGAGACAGAGCGAGTGAGACAGAGAGAGAGAGAGAGAGACAGATAGAGAGAGCGACAGATTGAGAGAGAGACAGACAGATAGAGAGAGAGACAGACAGATAGAGAGAGAGAGAGAGAGAGAGAGAGAGAGAGAGAGACACCCGGGACACAGCCCGGCTCACCGAGACCGAGAGACCGGCCCAGAGACACATTAAGGCACGGGGACAGAGAGAGAGAGAGAGCGAGGTCGCGGGAACAGAGAGAGAGAGAACCCGGGAACAGAGAGAGAGATCCCGGCAACAGAGAGAGAGGACACCGGAGCGGGAGGGAGCGAGAGAGCGTGAGAGAGAGAGAGGAGAGGAAACACCAGCTGGAGAGAAAAAGCTGGAGAGAGAGAGAAACAGAGGCCTGAACCGCGAGACCGGAGACCGGGAGGAGCAGCCCGAACCAGGACAATAAATAAGAGGCCTGGGGAGGGTGAACCCGAGAACGCGAGGCCCAGAGACCGCGGGATCGGAGACCGGGAGGAGCGGCCCGAACCGGGAAAACAAGTAAGAGGCCTGGGAAGGGCGAACCCGAGACCGCGAGGTCGGAGAACGGGAGGAGCGGCCCGAAGCGGGAAAACAAGTAAGAGGCCTGGGGAGGGCGAACCCGAGACCGCGAGGTCGGAGAACGGGAGGAGCGGCCCGAACCGGGAAAACGAGTAAGAGGCCTGGGGAGGGTGAACCCGAGACCGCGAGGCCCAGAGACCGCGGGAACGGAGACCGGGAGACCAGGGCAGAAAACAGCCTGGTCAGTCAAAAAACCCGGGGGCCTGAGACCGACACGACGACACGAGGAGATCCGCCCAGAGCGCGGAAAGCGAATGAGTCCGGGGCACGGAGAGTGGACGAGTTTGGAACACGGAGAGAGAGAGCGAGTCCGAGGCCCGGAGAGCGAGTGAGAGAGTTGGAAGAGAAAAAAAAAAAAAACGGAGAAATAAGTTTTACCTAATTCTACCTAAGTTTCATTTTAGTTAAAGTTAGTTCGGAAAAAGTTTAATTTTATTTAAATACCTGAAAAAAGAACAACAAACCCGCGAGGAAAAGGAATAGAAACCCGAGAGAAACGATAAACTACCCGAACCAAGATCCTGTGAGAGAAAGAGAAAGATAAACCTTTAAGAACAGCTATATCAAAGATGAACCCCTGAAAAACTCCCAATTTTGGACCTAAAAGTGGGCTAAGGTGGAACACGACACAAAAAAGAGGGAAAAAAAAGATATCTATCTGAGGCAAAAAACAAACGACTACAATGAGCAGGGAAATGATATATCCTGAGCAATGCACAAAAAATAAAGCAAAAGAAAAATACAAGTACACAACACTAAAAAATAACCCAGAGATCCTCTACGTTGACTATACCACACACAAAGGGACTAAGCTGAAGAACAACCTCATATTCTACACCGAATACGTCACCTCCTGGAAGGAGACTTTACAAAAACACTACGCATACGTCTCCAGTGAAGGTATTGGCAGTGGAGGCAGACTGAAAATATGTAAAGATGGAAACCTAGATAAAGATGACCCCCTGCTAACCATAAGCTACTACAACAAAAATAGAAAGATCATGATACAGGGGAATGTGGAAAATCTGGACTCCTTCGAAAAGGAATTCCCCCAGTTGAAAACTAAGGCAGACACAAAGAGGACCAATGGACAGGAAGCAAAAGAGAGTCGAACAGAGGATGATGAGAACCAAGTGGAGGAAGAAGAAGAGAGACCAGCAGAGGAAAACACCTCCCTTCCATCTCCACCCCCCCCACACCTCTCAACGAAAACAAAATGATGAAAGAGAATCTGGCCAAACTAGAACTTGATTTCAACGAATACAGAGAAACACTGGCCAAGAATCTGAAGGAGGAATTCAAACAGCTAAAAACAGAACACGAGTCCACCATCCACAAGCTGAGAAAGACCATAGAGGAGCAAAGAAATGAGATCAAAGAACTCCGTACTCAACTAAACAAAACGAAGGAGACCGTAGAAAGGCTCAGCAGGCAACACAAACCTCTTAAGGTCCAAAAACCTGAGGACACAAAAACAACACACACAAGGACACAGAACCCGCCGGATGCCAACCCACACGACGACACACCGAAAGCCACAAACCCCGCTCCAACCAGCCCTCAGTCGAATCATGCCCAGACTACTGCTACCCAGTCCTCACACACAGGAACACAAAAACCGACAGATACCCCCCCAAACGAGGACACACTGAAAGCCCCAAACCCCGCTCCTGCCAACCAGTCTGAAAATCCAGCCCCTCAGGCGGTCCTGCTGACCGACTCCAACGGAAAGTTTCTGGACCCCCAGAGGCTGTTCCCAGACCATCAAGTCCTGAAAAAATGGTGCAGCAACACAGACCAAGCAATGAAAATCCTGAACAAAGAATCCCTTGGAAGCCCCAAATGGATTGTGATCCACACAGGCACGAACAACCTACGCACCCTACAGGAAGGCACTGCTAGGGCGGTGAGCAGGATGGCGGAAAAGGCCAGCAGGGAATTCCCCGAGGCGCGGATCGTGATCTCCACACTACTGCCCAGAAAGGACACCCCAGCCTATATAATCCACAACACCAACAGGGAGATCGACACGAGATGTTCTGTCCTCCCCAACGTCTCCCTGGCCCATCATCCAAACAACAACACAAGGGACCTCTATGACGAAATACATCTACTCAAACAGCGGATGTGGGTCTTCGCAAGAAACCTCATAAACACTGCCAAAAGACGCAGCCCTCCCACCCCCTCTACCATTGGGAGCCCAAACAGGACCACCAATGTCCCCCACCCCCCATTACAAAACCAACAACAGAACCGTGCTTTTATACCTGACCCAAGACCCCCCTCTAGACCACAGACTGTAGACCAAGAACTGAGAAAGATCATGACGATGCTGAACAGCCTGATAGAAAGCCGGAGAAATTATTAATATTGTTATTTATCATTATCATTATTGTTATCTTATCAGTATTATTACTATTATTAGATAGATATATGTGCATGCCTCATGAAATTTATACTAAATCATCATTTAGCATTATAGAAAATAGTGTTTCCACACTCATCCCACAAAATAGGTCCATTTTATTTCGTTTTATTGAACTATATAAATGCGTTCTTTCCACATAAGCGGCTGGAATATCCAGGGCCTCCGCTCCTCAACTTTTGGGATGAAGAGTACAGACCCTGAATTCCTAAAAGCTATAAAAGACATTGATATAATTGTGTTAACAGAAACATGGTGCCAAAAGGACGTGCCGACCCACTGTCCTCCAATGTACCATGAAATCATTGTGCCCTCAGTAAAGAACACTAAAACACGCAAGGGCAGAACCTCCGGGGGAATATTGGTGTGGTATAAGGGAGAACTGGACAAACACATCTCACCGGTAAAACAGGGAAAATCACACGTATGGCTAAAACGAGATAAAAATATAGGAATAGCAAAAAAAGATGTTTACTTATGTGCGATCTACATACCTCCAATAGAATCGCCTTATTTCGAAGAGGAGTTATTTGATACTCTCCACATGGAAATCAGCCATTTCCAGGCCCAAGGAAAGGTGATAATATGTGGGGACCTAAATGCAAGGACCGGTTGTGAACCTGACTTCATAGACCCACAGGGAAACAACCATGTGTTTGGCCAGACCCCTTTAGATGTCACACCAGCCATCGCAAATCGGAACAACCTTGATCGTGAAATAAATAAGAGCGGTAGGGAGGTAGTGCAACTCTGCCGAGCCTTAGGCCTGTACATAGTTAACGGTAGGTTCAGAGGGGACTCCCTAGGGAGACTCACATACTCCTCAACTCTTGGGTCTAGTGTGGTGGACTATACAATCACTGACCTGGACCCCTGCGATATCAACTCATTCACTGTCAGGCAGCAATCCCCCCTCTCAGACCATAACCAAATAAATATGTACCTTAAACTTTCTGCCCAAACTACAGACACAAAAAAAGAACCCAGTAAGCTCCATAAAATAAACCAGACATACAGATGGGCCCCAGACAGTGGAGAAAAATTCATCACAGCACTAAAGTCACCTGATCTCACAAGTAAAATATCAAAATTTAAAGAAAACCCATACGAGATCACCAGAGATGGTGTAAACATGGCCATAGAGGATATAAATATGATCTTCCATGAGGCAGCTGTAAAAGCCGACCTTGTGAAACAGAAGAGGAAGCGTCACAAAAGACAAAATAAAAATAAGAAATGGTTTGACCACGAATGCAAAAATGCCAGAAAAGACCTGAGAAAAATATCAAACCAAAAGCATCGCCAACCAAACAATCCGGACCTACGTACTAGATACAATGAAACCCTCAAAAGATATAAACACACCATTAGGAACAAAACACAAAACTATACCCACAAAATACTCGAAGAAATTGAAAACTCCACCAATCCAAAACAATTCTGGGAAATGTGGAATAACCTGAGTACAACACAATTGCAAGCATTACCAATCCAAGATGGCGACATCTGGAGAACACATTTTGAAAACCTCTACAAAGACATCCCAATAAACGAAACAAACCCAAGTCAACATCAGGTCACAGAAAAACTCCACACATTAGAAGCAACAATTAAAGACAACCAAAACCCTCTAGACTCCCCAATCACATGGAAAGAACTGGCCACAAAAACAAAATCTCTCCACCTAAAGAAAGCCTGTGGCCCAGACAACATCAAAAATGAAATGCTCAAGTTCAGCAATATGGAGATGCAGGGTGCGGTACTCAAATTATTCAACATCATATTACGTTCAGGCTGTTTTCCCGATATCTGGTGCCAAGGACTAATCTCCCCCATATATAAAAGTGGAAACAAATCAGACCCAAATAACTACCGTGGCATCTGTGTCAACAGTTGTCTAGGGAAGTTATTCTGCAGTATTCTAAATAGTAGATTACTTGATTTTCTTAACAAACATAATATCCTCAGAAAAAACCAAATAGGCTTTCTTCCAAAACACCGCACCGCCGACCATATCTATACCCTTCACACCCTCATTGAAAAACATATACACCAAACAAAAAATGGGAAAATATTCGCCTGTTTCATCGACTTCAAGAAAGCCTTTGACTCTATATGGCACGAAGGGCTCTATTATAAACTTCTTCAGTGTGGAATAGGGGGCAAAGTCTATGACCTTATTAAATCAATGTATCTGAAAAACAAATGCGGGGTCAAAATTGGAGACAAACGCACTGATTTCTTCACCCAGAGAAGAGGCGTCCGGCAGGGCTGCAATTTGAGCCCGACCCTGTTCAACATATACATAAATGAATTAGCAGACATGCTGGAGCAAAGCGAGTCACCAGGTCTCCGTCTCCTGGATGGAGAGGTGAAATCCCTGTTCTATGCGGACGACCTGGTTCTGCTGTCTCCCACAGAACAGGGATTACAGCAACAACTAGACCTACTCGACAAATACTGCCAAAATTGGGCTCTAACAGT
Source organism: Somniosus microcephalus (assembly GCF_052327205.1). Lineage (NCBI taxonomy): Eukaryota > Metazoa > Chordata > Chondrichthyes > Squaliformes > Somniosidae > Somniosus > Somniosus microcephalus. Next base: position 24,088,148 of record NW_028225181.1, on the reverse strand, counting down.
AAATCTAAAGAAAACCAACATCATGATTTTTCAAAAAAGGCCCAGATGTCAGGAAAACAAATACCAGTTTACCCTCAGTGATACCACTATAGGACACACTATGAGCTACACCTACCTTGGTCTAACTATTACAGCATCAGGGAGCTTCAGCATAGCAGTGAATGCACTAAAAGAAAAAGCCCGAAGAGCCCTATATGCAATAAAAAGAAAATTCTACAACATCCAAATCCCAATCAAAATCTGGCTGAAAATATTTGACAGCATAATCCTGCCCATTGCACTGTACGGTAGTGAAGTATGGGGCCCGCTAAATCACCAAAGCTACACTAAATGGGAAAAACACACAATAGAAGCCCTACATGCAGAATTCTGCCGAAGCATCCTTCGCACCCAAAGAAAAATGCCAACAAATGCATGCAGAGCCGAACTAGGCAGATACCCACTGATAATAAACATCCAAAAACGAGCACTAAACTTCCTAAATCACCTCAAATCTAGCTCCCCAGACACCCTTCATTTCAAAGCCTTTCAGACCCAAGAGCTAAACCCAGAAAAGAGTCCCCTGAGTCAGCTGCTACTGAAACTAAGTACTCAGCCGGACCCTGACCAGCCCCAGACCAACACAGCCGTCCAAACACCAATCCGAGTGAACCAAATCATTAAACAATGCAAAGAAACCTACCTGGAACATTGGAACAAAATAACCGAAAGCCAAAGCAGATTAGAATGTTACCGGGCCCTAAAAAGAGAATATAAACTGGCAGACTACCTCACGACCATCAGAGACACAAAACAGAGACAGACCCTCACCAGGTACAGACTAAGCGACCACCAACTGGAAATTGAAAAAGGCAGATACAAGAAATCCTGGCAGCCTAGAGAGAATAGAATATGCGATCAATGTCTGGCCGGCGAGGTTGAAACAGAAATGCATTTCCTCCTAAAATGTGAAAAATTCAACACATCAAGAAACATATTATTCAACAAGCTAAGCCAAACAACCCCAGATTTCAAGGAATTGGATGACCTGTCAAAATTGAGATTAGTCCTAGGAGAAGGAGACAGACCATACCTTGGGGCCAAATATGTAACAACATGTCACAACCTGAGGACTGTTTAAAATTAAGACTGTTTAAAATTAAGACTGTTTAAAATTAATATTGAACGTACCAAATGAAGTACAAAGACTGTTTAAAACTAATATTGTTTAAAAGTAATATTGTATGTACCCAACAAATGTCAAATCGATTGACACCTACAGAATGTTGGAAAACTGTACCTTTTTGCTATGTAAGCTTTGGCAATATGGTTCTCTGTAAACTTTCATGCCAATAAAGCATTTGAATTGGAATTGGAATTGGACAGAGAGAGAGACAGACAGACAGAGAGAGAGAGGGAGACAGGGAGAAAAACAGACAGACAGACAAAGAGAGAGGGAGAAAAACAGAGAGACAGATAGAGAGAGAGACAGACAGAGAGAGAGACAGACAGACAAAGAGAGAGGGAGAAAAACAGAGAGACAGACAGATAGAGAGAGAGACAGACAGATAGAGAGAGAGACAGACAGATAGAGAGAGGGAGACAGGGAGAAAAACAGAGAGACAGATAGAGAGAGAGACAGACAGATAGAGAGAGACAGATAAGGAGACAGAGAGACAGACAGATAGAGAGAGAGAGACAGGGAGAAAAACAGACAGACAGACAAAGAGAGAGGGAGAAAAAGAGAGAGAGAGATAGAGAGAGAGACAGACAGATAGAGAGAGGGAGACAGGGAGAAAAGCAGACAGACAGACAAAGAGACAGGGAGAAAAACAGACAGACAGGGAGAGACACAGAAACAAAGAGACAGACAGTGAAGAAGAGATAGAGGGAGTTGGCGACAGTGAGAGAAAGACGCAGAGACGGAGAAAGACAGATAGAGAAAGTGAGAGAGACAGTGAGGGAGAGATAGGGAGAGAGAGAGAGACACACACACAGGCAGAGTGAGAGAGGAAGAGAGACTGATATTGGAGTGAAAGATAAAAGATTGAGGTAGGAAGAGTGAGATCGAAGAAGACAAAGAAAGAGGGAGAGGCCGATGAAGGCACAAAGGGGAAGAAAAAAGCAGAAGAAGACAGAACAGAGAGATAAGCAGATTGAGCGAGAGAGAGGGAAAGAGTGGGAGACAGAGAGAGAGACAGAGAGATGGAAAGAGACAGAGAGAGAGACAGAGAGATGGAAAGAGACAGAGAGAGAGAAGCACAGAGAGAGAGACCAAGAGAATAATAGACAAAGAGGCAGAGACACAGAGAGAGAGTGATACAGAGAGAGTAACAGGCAGAGAGAGGGAAAGAGAGAGACAGAGAAAGGGGAAGAGACAAAGAGAGAGACAGATAGAGGTAGACAGAGAGCGAGACGGGCTGAGGAAACATGCTAGCCGATGGAAGGATTAGAACAGGGACAGTGAGGGTGGAGGGAGAGCACGGGTCAGGGAGTTTGGTTGTGTGGGAGGTGAGCTGAGGTGAGTGTTTGTACTTTCTGATGGTCAATCATTATGAAATAAAATGCCCTTCTCCAGGGGCAGTGATATCATTACAGGCAGTTCTTTGCTTTGGCAGAACATCAAGAAGAGATAAGATAGAAAAATAGGAATCAGCAAAACATTTTGCAAACCCAGCTTGTGACCCAGTGTGATCTCCATCCCCGAAACCGCCTACTTCTGCCTGCGTAACATCACCGCTTCTGAGCTCCACACACAGAGCAGGAAACGCCCAGGCTCCGTCCCCGGCCTGTGCTACGTTAGCCTGATCCTCACCCAGTGTGGGCACTGAGCCCCCCCCACACACACAGAGCAGGAAAGGCTCAGGCTCCATCCCCGGCCTGTGCTCCGTTAGCCTGATCTCACACCCGGTGTGGGTACAGAGCCCCAGACACAAACAGAGCAGGAAAGGCCCAGGCTCAGTCCCCGGCCTGTGCTACGTTAGCCTGATCCTCACCCAGTGTGGGCACTGAGCCCCCCGCACACACACAGAGCAGGAAAGGCTCAGGCTCCATCCCCGGCCTGTGCTCCGTTAGCCTGATCTCACACCCGGTGTGTGTACAGAGCCCCAGACACAAACAGAGCAGGAAAGGCCCAGGCTCCGTCCCCGGCCTGTGCTCCGTTAGCCTGATCTCACACCCGGTGTGGGTACTGAGCCCCAGACACAAACAGAGCAGGAAAGGCCCAGGCTCCGTCCCCGGCCTGTGCTCCGTTAGCCTGATCCTCACCCAGTGTGGGACGGAACCCCACACACACACAGAGCAGGAAAGGCCCAGGCTCCATCCCGGGCCTGTGCTGAGTTAGCCTGATCTCACACCCGGTGTGGGGACTGAGCCCCCCCACACACACACACAGAGCAAGAAAGGCCCAGGCTCCATCCCCGGCCTGTGCTGAGTTAGCCTGATCTCACACCGGGTGTGGGCACTGAGCCCCCCACACACACACAGAGCAGGAAAGGCCCAGGCTCCGTCCCCGGCCTGTGCTCCGTTAGCCTGATCTCACACCCAGTGTGGAACTGAGCCCCCCATGATTTGCCTCAATAAATCCGAGACTCAATGTTAGCGGAACAAAACAAGGCTTTTATTAACTTAGAAGGTAACACACAGTGGAGAGGTGTCTTCCATCCAGAGGTCTGCAGTACTGGATGTGAGGCACGCTGAGCCTGCTTACATAGGGGCCAGGTATGGGCGGAGCCCTACACACAATACAATACAAGGTGAGGAAACAGAACTGATGTAAGGGAAATGAAACTGAAACTAAACCACAGTCACAGGCACAATCACACAGAGAATACAGATGAGTGATGAATGGCATATTTCATCACATTCACCCCTTCTATAGATTTAGTCTGTTCGGGGGTTTGATCGTCCTCTGTGACCGACGTGGCTGTTGTGGTGCCGCGGGTGACGGCTGGGTGTCCCCGGTGGCCTCCTGGGTCTCTGCCGGGGGCGCCACCAGGGTTGTTCTTCCAGGGGTGATGAAAGAGTAGTGGGTGGGTAAGAGTTGCTGTGATCGTTGTTGCTGCTGTTGTCGTGGTTGTTGTCGTTACCGGCTGGGGCGACGTCTTTTACGGACACGGTGTCCTCCCTTCCGTCGGCGTGCCGGACATACGCGTATTGGGGGTTGGCGTGGAGTAGGTGCACTGACTCCACGAGAGGGTCCGTCTTGTGGCCCCTCACATGCCTTCGCACGAATACCGGACCTGGGGTGGAGAGCCATGACGGCATGGATACGCCTGAGGTGGATTTCCGGGGAAAGACAAATATTCGTTCATGAGGCGTGGCATTAGTGGCAGTACACAATAGCGACCGTATCGAATGGAGCACATCTGGGAGGACTTCCTGCCAGCGGGAGATAGGGAGGCCCTTGGTCCTTAGAGCTAGAGTGACTGCTTTCCATACTGTCCCGTTCTCTCGCTCCACTTGGCCGTTACCCCGGGGGTTGTAGCTGGTGGTACGGCTCGTGGCGATCCCCCTGGACAGCATGTACTGGTGTAGCTCTTCACTCATGAAGGACGCCCCCTTATCCGTATGGATGTAGCTCGGCATACCGAACAGGCAGAACAGGCTGTTGAGGCATTTAATGACCGTGGCGCTGGTCATGTCTGGGCAGGGGAAGGCGAATTGGAAACGGGAGTATTCGTCCACAATGTTCAGGAAGTAAACATTGCGGTCGACGGACGGGAGGGGGCCCTTGAAGTCCAAGCTGAGCCGCTCAAAGGGCCGTGTAGCTTTGATTAAGTGGGCTCTATCTGGGCGGTAGAACCGAGGCTTGCACTCAGCGCAAGTGCGGCAGTTCCTGGTCAGAGACCGCACTTCCTCAATCGAGTAGGGTAAGTTACGGGACTTTATGAAGTGGAACAGCCGCGTGACCCCTGGGTGGCAGAGGTCGTTGTGGAGGGTCTGTAGCCGATCCCCGGTGGCGCTGGCACACATCCCTCGTGAGAGGGCGTCAGGGGATTCGTTAAGGGCCCCTGGCCGGTAAATGATGTCATACTCGAAGGTGGAGAGCTCGATCCGCCACCTAAGAATCTTATCATTTTTAATCTTCCCCCTCTGTTTATTATTGAACATAAACACTACCGACCGCTGGTCGGTAAGTAGGGTGAAGCGTTTGCCGGCTAGGTAGTGGCGCCAGTGGCGCACTGCCTCCACGATGGCTTGGGCCTCCTTTTCCACGGAGGAGTGTCTGATCTCGGGCCCTTGGAGGGTCCTCGAGAAGAAAGCTACGGGCCGCCCCGCCTGGTTGAGGGTGGCCGCCAAGGTAAAGTCAGACGCATCACTTTCCACTTGAAAGGGAGTGTTCTCGTCCACTGCCTGTAGCGTGGCCCGCTCAATATCCCGCTTAATGCTTTTGAAGGCGGCGTGGGCCTCAGCAGAGAGCGGAAAAGAGGATGCTTTCAAGAGGGGGCGGGCTTTGTCGGAGTAGTTGGGGACCCATTGGGAATAATAAGAAAATAACCCCAGGCACCTTTTCAGGGCTTTGGGAGTGTTGGGCAGGGGCAGCTCCCGTAGGGGGCTCAATCGGTCGGGGTCTGGTCCGATTTCCCCATTCTCCACCACGCTGCCTAGTATGCAGAGGCGCGTGGTGTTGTAAACGCACTTGTCCTTGTTGTAAGTGAGGTTGAGTTTTTGTGCTGTTTTCAGGAACCTCTCGAGGTTCGAGTCGTGATCCTGCTGGTTGTGACCGCAGATGGTGACATTGTCGAGGTAGGGGAAGGTTGCCTGCAAGTGGTGGTCATCGACCATGCGGTCCATCTCGATCTGGAAGACCGAGACCCCATTCGTCACCCCAAAGGGGACTCTGAGGAATTGGTAGAGGCGTCCGTTCGCCTCGAAGGCGGTGTATGGGCGGTCCTCTGGTCTGATAGGAAGCTGGTGGTACGCTGACTTGAGGTATGGTGGAGAACACCCGGTATTGGGCGATTTGGTTCACCATTTCTGATATGCGGGGCAGCGGGTAGGCGTCTAGTTGGGTGTACCTGTTGATCGTTTGGCTATAGTCGATCACCATCCGTTTCTTCTCGCTACCCCTTACCACCACCACTTGGGCGCGCCACGGGCTGTTGCTGCGTTCAATAATGCGCTCCTTCAGGAGCCTGTCCACCTCGGCCGTGATAAACCGCCTGTCCTCCCAGCTGTACCTCCTGCTTTTGGTCGCTATTGGCCGGCAGTTAGGGGCAAGGTTCGCGAATAGCGAAGGCGGCTTTACCTTCAGGGTAGCCAGACCGCACACTGTGAGGGGCGGCTGGAACCCACCGTAATTGAGCGTGATGCTTTGGTGGTGGCACTGGAAATCCAGGCCCAAGATCACGCTCGCACATAGATTCTTCATGATTAGTACTTTAAAATTATCGTAAACAGTTCCGTTAATGGACAATTGTACCGTGCAGTAACCCATAATGGTCGATGTCTGCGTTTTATCAGCCATAGAGATGGTACCCCGAGTAGGGACCACCTTTAGGGAGAGTTGTTGTGCTAGTTCAGGGTGGATAAAACTCTCCGTGCTTCCACTGTCAATTAAACATTTAACCCCGCACCCGTTTACCTCGATGTCCACCATTGATTTGGATAGCGGGTGCGGCCTGGTCTGGTCCACTGTGACCGATGCCACTGTAGGGCCCTGATCGAGACAAGATGGCGTCCACGCTGTCTGCTCACAAGATGGTGGACCCCACGAGGTCGGGCAAGATAGCGTCCAAGATGGCCGCTCCCACGGCGCACACGCGGCGGTGGCGGGTTTTCCAGCGGGGTCCCCTCTGCACACCTTCCCGAAGTGCCCCTTCTTACCGCACTTAAAGCAGGTGGTGCCTTTCGCCGGGCACAGGTTTCTGGTGTGCTTCGACTGCCCGCAGAAGTAGCAGTTGGGGCCCTGACGCGTCGCGGCTGTCGTAGGGCTTCTGGGGGGAGAGCGGGGCCCCGACGGTGTCGGGCTGCCGGGCGGGGAAGATGCCTTCCAAGATGGCGGCGCCCTTGGTGCACATGTGGCGGCGTGGGCGGCGCGGGCTGAAGAGTAGGCGTCCGAGTTTCTCTGGGCCACATCCAGGGATCGCGATGTGTCCACAGCCTGTTTCAGGTCCAATCCCGTTTTTTTCCAGCAGTCTCTGCCGGATGTAAGTGGAGCTGAGGCCTGTGATGAAGGCATCGCGAACAAGCTCGTCAGTGTACACTGCGGCTTTTACATCTTGGCACTTGCAGTCTTTGCCAAGCGTTTTCAGGGTGACTAGGAACTCATCCAGCGATTCCCCAGGTCGCTGTGCGCGAGTAGCGAGCAGATGCCTAGCATACACCTCATTCGTAGGCTGCTGGTAATGCGCCTTTAAGATGTTGCAGGCGGCCGGGTACGTGTCGGCGTCTTGGATGAGGGAGTAAACCCTGTGGCTTACCCAATTCCGCAGGATTCCGAGTTTCATACTCGCAGCGTCCGTAGCACCTGTGACGGCTGCGGAATTGTCCAGGAAGAATTCCATACACATAAACCAGTGTCCGAAGCGTGCCGATGCGTCCGAAGCATGCTGGTCCAAATCCAAACGTTCGGGTTTCAAGAGTTGATCCATTGTGTTGAAAAGTAAGTTAATAAAATTGATGTGCCTCAATAAATCCGAGACTCAATGTTAGCGGAACAAAACAAGGCTTTTATTAACTTAGAAGGTAACACACAGTGGAGAGGTGTCTTCCATCCAGAGGTCTGCAGTACTGGATGTGAGGCACGCTGAGCCTGCTTACATCGGGGCCAGGTATGGGCGGAGCCCTACACACAATACAATACAAGGTGAGGAAACGGAACTGAGGTAAGGGAAATGAAACTGAAACTAAACCATAGTCACAGGCACAATCACACAGAGAATACAGATGAGTGATGAATGGCATATTTCATCACACCCCACACACACACAAAGCAGGAAAGGCCCAGGCTCCATCCTCGGCCTGTGCTCCGTTAGCCTGATCTCACACCCAGTGTGGTCACTGAGCCCCCACACACACACAGAGCAGGAAAGGCCCAGGCTCCGTCCCCGGCCTGTGCCCCATTAGCCTGATCCTCACCCAGTGTGGGCACTGTGCCCCCCACACACACACAGAGCAGGAAAGGCCCAGGCTCCGTCCCCGGCCTGTGCTCCGTTAGCCTGATCCTCACCCAGTGTGGGACGGAACCCCACACACACACACACAGAGCAGGAAAGGCCCAGGCTCCGTCCCCGGCCTGTGCTCCGTTAGCCTGATCTCACACCGGGTGTGGGCACTGAGCCCCCCACACACACACAGAGCAGGAAAGGCCCAGGCTCCGTCCCCGGCCTGTGCTCCGTTAGCCTGATCCTCACCCAGTGTGGGACGGAACCCCACACACACACAGGACAAAGCAGCCCGCATGACTGGCACCCCATCCACCGCCTTAAACATTCACTCCCTCCACCACCGGCGCACCGTGGCTGCAGTGTGTACCATCTACAAGATGCACTGCAGCAACCCGCCAAGGCTTCTTCGGCAGCACCTCCGAAACCCGCCACCTCTTCCACCTAGAAGGACAAGGGCAGCAGGCGCATGGGAACACCACCACCTCCAAGTTCTAAACTTAATCCTAACCCTAACCCTAGCTTCCTGAACAATTCCATTAATCATCTTAAACACCTCACTTAGATCACTCCTTAATCTCCTATACTCAAGGGAATGGAAGCCAAGCTTATGCATTCTAAGGTTAGGGTAGGGTATGCGCGCAGTGGGGAAATGTCCCCTCTTGTGTTTGTATTCTCAGTTCTTGAGTTTATTTTGTTTCACTCTACCTGCCACTTTTGTTTGGCTCACGCTTTCCATGACTTTTTGTCCAGTTTTACTTGCCATCATTTACCTTCAGCTGAGGTTATAGTTGGGGCTCAAGGTAGATTTTAGACACTTGAAAGAACTAACCCTAACCCTAAAAAACCCTCTACTAACCCTAACCCCTGACCCTAACCTGAACCCCTAACCCGAACAATAAAAACCCTCCACTAACCCCTGACCCGAACCCTAACACCTGACCCTAACTCTAACCCTAAAAACCCTCCACTAACCCAACCCTAACCCCTGAACCTAACCTTAACCCCTGACCCTAACCCTAACCCCTGACCTTAACCCAACCCTAACCCCTACCCCAAAACCTAACCTCCACTGACACGAACCCTAACCTTATGACCCTAACCTTAATCTGAAACCCTCACCGCTTATTTGATCTTAAGCACGACTGCTTAAGGGGTGATCTAATTGACGTGTTTAAGATGATTAAAGGTGTTGATATCTCCAAGTTTGCAGACAACACAAAGCTAGGTGGGCGTGTGTGCTGGGAGGAGGATGCCGAGAAACTCCAGGATGATTTGGACAGGTTGGGCGATAGGGCAGATGCATGGCAGATGCAATATAACGTGGATAAATGCGAGGTTATCTACTTTGGTGTCAAAAACAGGAAGGCAGATTATTATCTGAATGGCAATAGATTGGGAGAAGGAGAAGTGCAACGAGACCTGGGCGTCCTTGTGCACCAGTCGCTGAAGGTAAGCATGCAGGTGCAGCAGGCGGTTAAGAAGGCAAATGGTATGTTGGCCTTCATAGCGAGAGGATTTGAGTACAGGAACAAGGATGTCTTGCTGCAGTTGCACAGGGCCTTGGTGAGACCACACCTTGAGTATTGTGTGCAGTTTTGGTCGCCTTATCTGAGGAAGGATGTTCTTGCCATGGAAGGAGTGCAGCGAAAATTCACCAGGCTGATACCTGGGATGGCAGGAATGACGTATGAGGAGAGATTGGGTCGATTGGGCTTATACTCGCTGGAGTTTAGAAGAATGAGAGGGGAATCTCATCGAAACTTATAAACTTCTAACAGGACTGGACAGACTAGATGCTGGAAGGATGTTCCCGATGGTCGGGGAGTCCAGAACCAGGGGTCACAGTCTAAGGATAAGGGGTAAGCCATTTAGGACAGAAATGAGGAGGAATTTCTTCACCCAGAGAGTGGTGAACCTGTGGAATTCTCTATCACAGAAGGCAGTAGAGGCCAATTCATTAAATATATTCAAGAAGGAGTTGGATATATTTCTTAAGGCTAAAGGGATCAAGGGGTATGGGGAGAAGGCAGGGACCAGGTACTGAATTTGGATGATCAGCCATGATCGCATTGAATGGCGGAGCAGGCTCGAGGGGCCGAATGGCCTACTCCTGCTCCTATCTTCTATGTTTCTATGTTAATCGGTTAGACAGCGAGAAACTATTTCCTCTGGTGGGGGAACCCAGAACATGGCCATTCTGGGGTGATGTCAGGAAGCACTTCTTCACACTAAGGCTAGTGGAAATCTGGAACTCTCGCCCTCAAAAAACTGTGGCTGCTGGGGGTCAATTGGCACTTTCAAAACTGCAATCGATATTTTTTTATTGTGTAAGGGTATCAAGGGATATGGAGCAAAGGTAAGTAAATGGAGTTAGGATACAGATCAGCCATGATCGACTGAATGGCGAAGCAGGCTTGAGGGCCTGACTAGGCCTACTCCTGTTCTTGTGTAACAGGATTAAGGGGCTGAATAGCCTCCTGGTCCTGTGTAATGGGTTCAAGGTGGTGAACGCCATCCTCCTGTTCCTGTTTAACAGGTTCAAGGGGGCTGAATGGCATCTTTCTGTTCCTGAGTAACAGGTTTGAGGGGGCTGAATGGCCTCTTCCTGTTCCTATATAATTGGCTTGAGGGGACTAAATGGCCTCCTCCTTTTCCTATGTAACAGGCTCGAGGAGCTGAATGGCCTCCACCTGTTCCTATGTAACAGGTTCGAGGGGTGAACGGCCTCCTCCTGTTCCAATGTAATAGAATCGAGGGGCTGAATGGGCCTCCTCCTGTTCCTATGTAACAGGCTCGAGGAGCTGAATGGCCTCCACCTTTTCCTATGTAACAGGCTCGAGGGGCTGAATGGGCCTCCTCCTGTTCCAATGTAACAGGCTTGAGCAGTTGAATGGGCCTCCTCCTGTTCCTATGTAACAGGCTAGAGGGGTGAATGGCCTCCACCTGTTCCTATGTAACAGGCTCGAGGGGCTGAATGGGCCTCCTCCTGTTCCTATGTAAAAGGCTCAAGGGTCTGAATGACCTTCTCCTGTTCCTGTGTAACAGATTCGAGTGGTTGAATGGGCCTACACCTGTTCTAATGTAACAGGCTCAAGGGGCTGAATGGCCTCTTCCTGTTCCTGTGTAACAGGCATCAGGGAGGCTGAATGACCTCCTCCTGTTTCTGTGTAACAGACTTGAGGAGTGAGTGCGCAAACTCCTGTTGCTATATATCGGGCTTGAGGGGCTGAATGGCCTCTTCCTTTTCCAGTGTAGCAGGCTCCAGGAGGGCTGAATGGCCTTCTCCTATACCTGTGTAACAGTCAAAGTGGCTGAATGGCCTCCTCCTGTTCCCATGTAACAGGCTCAAGGGGGGCTAAATGGCCCCATCCTGTTCAAAGGTAAAAAGCTCAAGGGGTTGAATGGTCTCTTCCTGTTCCTATGTAACAGGCATGAGGGGGACTGAATGGCCTCCTCCTGTACCTATGTAAAAGGCTCGAGGGTCTGAATGACTTTCTCGTGTTGTGTAACAGATTCGAGGGGCTGAATGGGTCTACTGCTGTTCCTGTGTGACAGGTTCAAGGGCCTGAATGGCCTCCTCCTGTACCTATGTAAAAGGCTCGAGGGTCAGAATGACTTTCTCCTGTTGTGTAACAGATTCGAGGGGCTGAATGGGTCTACTGCTGTTCCTGTGTAACAGGTTCAAGGGGCTGCATGGCCTCCTCCTATTCCTGTGTAACAGGCTTGAGGGGCTGAATGGCCTCCTCCTGTTCCTATGTAACAGATTTGAAGGGCTGAATGGCCTCCGCCTGTTCCTGTGTAACAGGCTCGAGGGGCTGAATGGCCTCCTCCAGTTCCTGTGTAACAGGCTCGAGGGGCTGAATGGCCTACCCCTGTTCCTGTGTAACAGGCTCGAGGGGCTGAATGGCCTCTTCCTGTTCCTGTGTAACAGGCTCGAGGGGCTGAATGGCCTCTGCCTGTTCCTGTGTAACAGGCTCGAGGGGGCTGAATGGCCTACCCCTGTTCCTATGGTAACAGGCTCGAGGGGCTGAATGGCCTCCTCCTACGCCTAATGTTCCTGCGTGACACTCAATCGCATGATACCAGTTGCATACACCAGACTATTCAGTCCTCCGATCAAGAGGGGCACCAGTCACCTTCTTTCAGCATTGTCTCCTGCACTAACAACATCAAAAACATAAGAACATAAGAAATAGGAGCAGGAGTAGGCCAATCGGCCCCTCGAGCCTGCTCCGCCATTCAATAAGATCATGGCTGATCTGATCCTAACTGCCAATCCACTATCACAGAACCATCTCCTGAATCTAACAGAATTAGACACATGAAATAGGAGCAGGATCAGGCTACACGGCCCCTGGGCCCGCTCCGCTACCCACAGGGCCATGACCGATCCGAACCTAGACTCATGTCCAAATTCCTGCCTGCTCCCCGTAACCCTTAATTCCCTTTACTTCTGGGAAACTGTCTATTTCTGTTTTAAATTTATGTAATGATGTAGCTTCTACAGCTTTTTGGGGCAGCATATTCCATGGACCTACCACCCTCTGAGTGAAGTAGTTCCTCCTCATCTCAGTTTTGAAAGAGCAGCCCCTTATTCTAAGACTATGCCCCCTAGTTCTAGTTTCACCCATCATCGGGAACATCTTCCCCGCATCCACCCGATCCAACCCCTTCACAATCTTATATGTTTCAATAAGATCGCCTCTCATTCTTCTGAACTCCAATGAGTAGAGTCCCAATCTACTCAACCTTGTTGAGTCTGTGTGTCTCAGTTATGCTTAGGATCAATCACTGGACACAGACAACAAGAATAACTTTTAACAGGTCTTTACTATTCGGAGGTCAGGGCTGAACTGCCCAGCAAATCCCTACACAACACTTATATACCGGTGTGGTCACCACCGGTATTACTGTATACAGCAGCCAAGAGAAAGTACATCTCTTAAGGTAGTTCTCTTAAGGTGGAACAGGTTACATACACCACAATCCTCCCTTTTTAGCTTAACAGTTATATCCCCATTTAACATAACATAATAACATATATATATATACAACTTCATGCAAAACAGTTCAAAGATTCAGTCTCTGAGGAGGCCTCCTGATTCGAGTTGGATAACGCCTTTCAGGGGTCTCTGATTCTCGTTGCTGGGGTGACTCATCTAGTTGGTCTCTTATGGATTGGACATCACCATCAGGTACATTCACTTCTGAGGTAGATGCTTCAGGTTCACTAACTTCTTCCACGGTTGTCTCTGCCGTAACCATGGGTTCGACCCTTGTTCTCGATTCTACCAGTTGGTCAGCATGACGCCGTATTACATTTTCACCAATATCTACCGTGTACATCAGGGGTCCTTGTCTGGCCCGAATTGTTCCAGATTGCCATTTCTCGTTTTTATAGTCCCGGGCTAACACTGGTTGTCCTATTTCGAAACTCCGAGTGGTCTTGTTATTTATATGCTGGAACTGTTTATTTTCAACTTCCCTCCGCACATTTGGTTTTAACAAGTCCAACCTGGACCGCAACATCCTGTTATAGAACATCATGGCAGGACTTTGGTTTGTCACTGCATGAGTGGCGTTTCGATATGCCAGTAGGAATTTGTCCACCTTGTGTTGTAGTGGAATCTGATCTTCGCTCATGGCCTTTATTGCTTTTTTGAACGTTTGTACAAATCTCTCGGCCAACCAGTTTGTAGCCGGATGATATGGGGCAGAGGTATAATGTTTCACCCCATTCTTCTTCATGAATTTCTGGAATTCTTCTGACACGAACTGCGGTCCGTTGTCTGAACATATTTGTTCTGGCAATCCATTTCTTGCAAATATCGTTCTTAGCACCGCGATCGTCTTTTCTGAGGTAGTGGTAGTCATCTTAATCACTTCTGGCCATTTAGAATGTGCGTCAACCGCAATTAAAAACATGGAGTCCATGAATGGACCTGCAAAGTCAATATGTACACATTGCCATGGGGTTGAAGGCCATTCCCATGGATGCAGCGGTGCAGTCGGAGGTGCATTTTGCACTTTTTGGCACCCTGAGCAGCTTTTCGTCAGATCCTCTATCTGTTGGTCGATACCCGGCCACCACACATAAGCCCTAGCAAGGCTTTTCATCTTGACTCCCCCCAGATGACCTTCATGCAGTTCCTTTAGAACTCTCTCTCTTAACTTAGGAGGAATAATCACCCTTGTTCCATACATCAATGTTCCTTGACAGACGGACAGCTGTTCTCGTCTTGCTGAGAATGCCGGTAACAGTGGATCACCATGTGCTGGCCATCCCTTCACTGTCACTTCGTAGACCCGGGACAGTGTCGGGTCGTTCCTGGTTTCTCTTTCAATACTTGCATTGGTGACTGGTAAACATTCGATGATGTTCGAGTGAAATAACTCAAAAGGGTCAACCGTCGGTGCCTCCTCCTCTGTAGGTAGTGGCAGGCGCAACAGCCCATCAGCATTACCATGCTGCTTTGTACCTTTGAATTCAATCTGATATTGATGTGCCCCTAGGAAAAGGGACCATCTCTGGAGTCTCTGTGCTGTCATCACCGAAACACCCTTCTTAGGGTTAAAAATGGATACCAACGGCTGGTGGTCTGTCAGAAGCGTAAACTTTTGGCCCTGCAGGTAATGATTAAACTTCTTTACTCCCCACACAAGGCTGAGAGCCTCCCTATCTATCTGAGCATAGTTGCGCTCCGCGGAGGTCAATGATCTGGATGCGAATGCGACTGGCCTCTCCAGGCCATTTGGCAACTTGTGTGAGAGTACTGCCCCAATACCATATGGAGAAGCATCACAAGCCAAACGAATAGGCAGCGTTGGGTTGAAGTGAGCCAACACTTCCTCTGAGGTGATCAATGCCTTGCTTTTGCGAAAGGCCCTCTTACAGTCCTCGCTCCACTTCCATGGTACTCCCTTCTGCAAAAGAGCGTTCAGCAGGTGCAGCACCATGGATAAATTTGGCAGAAACTTATGGTAATAGTTAATCAACCCTAGGAGCGACCTCAACTGGGATACATTATCCGGAGCGGGCGCCTTCACAACAGCTTCGATCTTGTCAGGAGACTTATGAAGCCCCTCCTGGTCAATGACATGACCACAGTACGAGATCCGCTTCTGAAAGAACTCACATTTCTGGCGATTAACTCGAAGTCCATATTCTTTCAATCTGGTGAGCACCAGTTCCAAATTTGCAAGGTGTTCCTCGTCATCATCTCCTGTAATCAGAATATCGTCCAGGTAACATTGTGTGCTTGGAATTCCCTGTAATACCTGCTCCATGGCCCTCTGCCAAATTGCTGGCGCCGATGCCACTCCAAAAACCAGTCTATTATACCGGTACAAGCCTCTATGCGTGTTGATCGTGAGATACTGGCGTGACTCTTCCTCAACTTCCATCTGTAAGTACGCCTGCGCCAGGTCTATCTTGGTGAAGTGTTTCCCGCCAGACAACGAAGCGAAGATATCCTCAATCCACGGAAGCGGATACTGCACCGTGTGAAGCACCGGATTAACAGTGATCTTGAAATCTCCACAGATGCGAACCTTCCCCGGTTCCCCCAGCTTGTTGCTCGATGAACGCTTCATGACGGGAACAATGGGCGTAGCCCACTCACTCCAGTCTACCTTAGACAGTACTCCTGAACGTTCTAGCCCTTCCAGCTCAGCTTCCACAGCAGGTCGTATCGCATAAGGTACCGGTCTGGCTTTGAAAAATTTCGGGTTTGCATGTTCTTCAACCTTGATGTTTGCCGTAATTCCTCTCAGTGTTCCCAGTCCCTGTTGGAACACCTCTTTAGCATCGTCCAATATTCTGGACAATCGTTTAGGTTTGACATCTTTTTTACCGGAATCTACCGTTAGTGCTTTTAAGGAATGCCAGTCCATATTTATTTTCCTAATCCACTCCCGTCCCAGTAGTGGTGGATCTCCCTCAGGTAGCACATATAGGTCCATTCCTCGGCTTTCTTTGCCCTTGTGGACCACCTTTACCTCTATCTTCCCGATGGGGTATACTCTTTTCCCCGTGTATGTTTTCAATACAATCTCCGTATCCTGTAGGGGAATATGTGGGAATAACCTTTTGTTATCTTGCTTATTCATGACTGTAAATGCCGATCCAGTGTCCAATTCCATCTTCACTTGGACTCCTGCTATCTGAAGTGTGACCCAAATTGTTTGGAGGTCTGCTTCCTTACCAACATTGTGTACTCTTAGACTACCCAGTTCATTACTGCTGGAGTCTGAATCTGACTTCTGTTCGTTCGAACTGTTCTCTGTCACCTTGTGTACCTTTCTGTACTTTTCCTGCGGTGACTTTTTGTTGCTGGTCTTCTTTCCTGACTGGCATACTTTAGCTATGTGACCAAGCCTGCCACATTTTCTGCATTCCTGATTTTTGAACCAGGCACTCGTTCTGATCGTGCGTTGTCTTTCCACAACGATAACATTTTACTGTACCCAAGACCATCTTGATTGGTGCTGAGTTCCGGTGACCGTAGCTGCATTTCCGCTGTGCCTCTCACTGCGGCTTCTTGCGATGCTGCAATAGTGATAGCTTTATCAAGCGTAAGATCATTCTCCTCAAGCAGTCGCTTTTGTGTTCCTTCTTTTAACAATCCACACACAAATTTATCTCTCAGCGCATCTTCTAGTCCTGTTCCAAACTGACAGTACTTCGATAGCTTACGCAGTTCAATTAAAAATTCAGCGTTGCTTTCGTCTTTCAGCTGCATTCTTCTGTAAAATTTAAATCGCTCCGCTATCATCAGCGGCGTGGGGTTTAAATGATTTTTCAGGACAGTAACAATATTCGTGAAAGTCTGATCCGCCGGTTTATTTGGTGATAGAAGGTGCTTCAATAGCCCGTATGTCTTCGCACCCCATTGAGCTTAATAAGGTTAGTGCTTTCTCATCATCTGGTACCTTATTTGCTTTACAATAAACTTCCATGCGTTCTACATACATGGTCCAATCTTCGATTATCGCTATCAAAGGTATTAATGTTCCCATGTTTAGGCATCCTTGCAAGCTTTTAAATTTTTCTTTTTCTCAAAATGGCGGCTTCCCACGCTTGTCTTCTTCCCCCGTCTACTAAAATGGCGGCTTCCCGCGCCTTGGCGGTCTTTCCCGCGCTCATATTCTTCCCCCGCCGACTGCAATGGTGGATTCCCGCATTTGCCTTCTTCCCCCGCTGGCTGCAATGGCGATTGCCTTGCTGCTGCCGTTCTCGCCTCCCCAGCGGTTCTCACTCCCCCATGCTGCTTTGCCTCGCAGCCCCCGCTTGCAGCCCGGTCCTTTACACCGGCTGCGTTTGAGTTCTCCGCAGCTCTCGAGCCTTAAGCTGCCCCAGTCGCTGCGCCTCTCGGCCTCGATTGCAGCCCAGCCCTTTTTACCGGCACGTGGTCGAGTTCTCCGCCCTTATTCCTCCGTTTTCCCTCCCCTGCTCCACAGCCAACGCGGGGCCGACTTTCTGCTCGTGTCCGCTGATCGGCTTACCCACCACCGTGGCAGAAGGGATGATCACTGCCTGTCGCTGATGGAGGGCTTCGTGGTCAGAATTTTTCTTTTTAACCCGGGTTCTCGATGCCTCCCGTGCGATGGTGCTCAGCAGGATGATGAGGGCAGATGCCTCTTCTCGACGCCCGTTCTGAGGACGAAGCTGCCTTGGATGTAAAACTGCCGCAGGGTAAGATCGGACTCGTCACCACTGTTGAGTCTGTGTGTCTCAGTTATGCTTAGGATCAATCACTGGACACAGACAACAAGAATAACTTTTAACAGGTCTTTACTATTCGGGGGTCAGGGCTGAACTGCCCAGCTAATCCCTACACAACACTTATATACCGGTGTGGTCACCACCGGTATTACAGTATACAGCAGCCAAGAGAAAGTAGTACATCTCTTAAGGTAGTTCTCTTAAGGTGGAACAGGTTACATACACCACAAACCTCTCCTCATATGTCCATCCCCTCATCCCCGGGATTAACCGAGTGAACCTTCTTTGTACTGACTCGAGAGCAAGTATGTCCTTTCTTAAGTATGGACACCAAAACTGTACGCAGTATTCCAGGTGCGGTCTCACCAATACCTTGTACAACTGAAGCAATACCTCCCTATTTTTATATTCTATCCCCCTAGCAATGAAAGCCAACATTCCATTGGCCTTCTTAATCACTTGCTGCACTTGCATACTAACCTTTTGAGTTTCAACTTGAATTTATAGAAACATAGAAGATAGGAGCAGGAGTAGGCCATTCGGCCCCTCGAGCCTGCTCCGCCATTCAATGCGATCATGGCTGATCATCCAAATTCAGTACCCTGTCCCTGCCTTCTCCCCATACCCCTTGATCCCTTTAGCCTTAAGAAATATATCCAACTCCTTTTTGAATATATTTAATGAATTAGCCTCAGCTGCCTTGTGTGGTAGAGAATTCCACAGGTTCACCACTCTCTGGGTGAAGAAATTCCTCCTCATCTCAGTCCTAAATGGCTTATCCCTTATCCTTAGACTTTCCACCATCTACAAGGCACAAGTAAGGAGTGTGATGGAATACTCTCCACAGCTGGCCAAGGTTCGGTTTGCATAGCCTCACAGATTTTACCTTAAACTTGGCTGTCCGCCCCCACACACCGTTAGCTCCGCTGGTGTGTGTTCCGATGGTGACCTCTGTCGTCACACAAAGTTCATGGTGTTTGGAGATAGGACGCATTTGCTTTTCGAGTCAGTGGAGGCGGAGGGAAGGCCGGAGTGGAGGGCGGAGCAATTGGGATCACTGCTCCAGAGAACAGCCGGGTGGAAAGTTACCAGGGTTTTCCAAGGCGGGACAGGGACCTCTATAAGAACGTTCCTTCAGCCAGCAGAGACGCCAGCCGGACACTCAAGCTCTTCACGCTCTGAAGCAGTCCCGGCCCCTCATCGGACAGACGGAAGGTCTTTGAGTGACAACGCGGGATTCAGCTGCCATCATGTGGTAAGCAGATCTTTCGTGTTTAGAGGGAGCTTTACTCTGTATCTAACCGGTGCTGTACCTCTCCTGGGAGTGTTTGACGGGACAGTGTAGAGGGAGCTTTACTCTGTATCTAACCGGTGCTGTACCTGTCCTGGGAGTGTTTGACGGGACAGTGTAGAGAGAGCTTTACTCTGTATCTAACCCGTGCTGTACCTGCCCTGGGAGTGTTTGATGGGACAGTGTAGAGGGAGTTTTACTCTGTATCTAACCCGTGCTGTACCTGCCCTGGGAGTGTATGATGGGACAGTGTAGAGGGAGCTTTACTCTGTATCTAACCCGTGCTGTACCTGCCCTGGGAGTGTTTGATGGTGCAGTGTAGAGGGAGCTTTACTCTGTATCTAACCCGTGCTGTACCTGCCCTGGGAGTGTATGATGGGACAGTGTAGAGAGAGCTTTACTCTGTATCTAACCCGTGCTGTACCTGCCCTGGGAGTGTATGATGGGACAGTGTAGAGGGAGCTTTACTCTGTACTGTATCTAACCCCGTGCTGTACCTATCCTGGGAGTGTTTGATGGGACAGTGTAGAGGGAGTTTTACTCTGCATCTAACCCCGTGCTGTACCTGTCCTGGGAGCGTTTGATGGGACAGTGTAGAGGGAGATTTACTCTGTATCTAACCGGTGCTGTACCTGCCCTGGGAGTGTTTGATGGGACAGTGTAGAGGGAGCTTTACTCTGTATCTAACCCGTGCTGTACCTGCCCTGGGAGTGTTTGACGGGACAGTGTAGAGGAAGCTTTACTCTGTATCTCACCCATGCTGTACCTGCCCTGGGAGTGTTTGATGGGACAGTGTAGAGGGAGCTTTACTCTGTATCTAACCCATGCTGTACTGCCATGGGAGTGGTTGATGGGGCAGTGTAGAGGGAGCTTTACTCTGTATCTAACCCGTGCTGTACCTGCCCTGGGCGTGTTTGACGGGACAGTGTAGAGGGAGCTTTACTCTGTATCTAACCTGTGCTGTACCTGCCCTGGGAGTGTTTGATGGGACAGTGTAGAGGGAGCTTTACTCTGTATCTAACCCGTGCTGTACCTGCCCTGGGCGTGTTTGACGGGACAGTGTAGAGGGAGCTTTACTCTGTATCTAACCCGTGCTGTACCTGCCCTGGGAGTGTTTGATGGGACAGTGTAGAGGGAGATTTACTCTGTATCTAACCCGTGCTGTACCTGCCCTGGGAGTGGTTGATGGGGCAGTGTAGAGGGAGCTTTACTCTGTATCTAACCCGTGCTGTACCTGCCCTGGACGTGTTTGATGGGACAGTGTAGTACGAATGCTCCGTCTGCACCGATCAGCAAGTTGTTACCTAAGCGGTCTCTGGGGCAATTTCCAAGGTGGAACAGTCTGAAGTTCATTCCCTTACGATCTATGTTGACATCAGACAGCATGAGGTCGTTGACATCCGTCTGGGTTCGATTTGAAACAGTGCCCCGAGCTGAAAGGTCAAAGTTTAACACTTCCTGTTGACTTTTGTCCAAGTACATCGCTGGCCCCCTTCAGCGGGACATGAGAAATAGAAAGAACGAAATTGCATTGCTACAGTGCCTTTCAGAACCACAGGGCGTTCCAAAGCACTTCACAACCAATGAAATACCTTAGAAGTGTAATCACTGCTGTGATGTAGGAGAGGCAGCAGACAATTTGGGCACAGTGAGATCCCACGAACCGCAATGGGATAATGACCAGTTCATCTCATTATTGGTTCAGAGAGAAATAGTGGCCGCCGGACATGGAGAACTTCCGTGCTCCTCCTCCAATTGTGGTCGAGGGAACTTTTACGTCTGCCTCAGAGGACAGATTGGGATTCGGGTCAACATCGCATCGCAAAAGACGGCAAATCCGAGAGTGCAGCACTCCCTCAGTACTGTCCCTCCGACAGTGCAGCACTCCCTCAGTACTGCCCCTCCGACAGTGCAGCGCTCCCTCAGTACTGCCCCTCTGACAGTGCAGCACTCCCTCAGTACTGTCCCTCCGACAGTGCAGCACTCCCTCAGTACTGTCCCTCCGACAGTGCAGCACTCCCTCAGTACTGCCCTTCTGACAGTGCAGCGCTCCCTCAGCACTGCCCCTCTGACAGTGCAGCACTCCCTCAGTACTGTCCCTCCGACAGTGCAGCACTCCCTCAGTACGGCCCCTCTGACAGTGCAGAGCTCCCTCAGTACGGCCCCTCTGACAGTGCAGTGCTCCCTCAGTACTGCCCCTCCGACAGTGCAGCGCTCCCTCGGTCCTTCCCCTCTGACAGTGCAACGCTCCCTCAGTACTGCCCCTCTGACAGGGCAGCACGGTGGCATAGTGGTTAGCACTGTTGCCTCACAGCGCCAGGGACCCGGGTTCGAATCCGGCCTCGGGCGACTGTCTGTGTCTGTGTGGAGTTTGCACATTCTCCCCGTGTTTGCGTGGGTTTCCTCCGGGTGCTCCGGTTTCCTCCCACAGTCCAAAGATGTGCGGGTTAGGTTGATTGGCTATGATAAATTGACCCTTAGTGTTAGGGGGATTAAATGGGGATATGTGTTAGGTGTAGGGGTTACGGGGATTGGGTGGGATATGTGTCGGTGCAGGCTCGATGGGCTGAAATGGCCTCTATCTGCACTGTGGGATTTCTGTGATTCTGTGATACCCCTTTGACAGTGCAGCGCTCCCTCAGTACTGCCCCTCTGACGGAGCAGCGTCCCCTCAGTAACGCCCCTCCGACAGTGCCGCGCTCCTTCAGTACTGCCCCTCCAACTGTGATGTAATCCCTCAGTACTGCCTCTTCGCCAGTGCAGAGCACCCTCAGTACTGCCCCTCCGACAGTGCAGCGCTTCCTCAGTACTGCCCCTCCGACAGTGCTGCGCTCCCTCAGTACTGCCCCTCCGACAGTGCTGCGCTCCCTCAGTACTGCCCTTCCAACAGTGCAGCATTCCCTCAGTACTGCCCCTCTGTGATGCAGTGCTCCCTCAGTACTGCCCCTCCAAAAGTGCAGCGCTCCCTCAGTACTGCCCCTCCAAAAGTGCAGTGCTCCCTCAGTACAGTCCCTCCAACAGTACAGTGTTCCCATAGTACTGCTCCTCTGACATTGAAGCGCTCCCTCGGAACAGGCCCTCTGGCAGTACAGTGTTCCCATAGTACTGCCCATCTGACAATGCAGCGCTCCCTTAGTACTGCCCCTCCGACAGTGCAGTGCTCCCTGAGTCCTGCCCCTCCGACAGTGCAGTGCTCCCTCAGTACTACCCTTCCAACAGTGCAGCACTCCCTCAGTACTGCCCCTCCGACAGTGAAGCGCTCACTCAAAACAGGCCCTCTGGCAGCACAGTGTTCCCTCAAATCTGCCCATCTGACAATGCAGCGCTCCCTCAGTACTGCCCCTTCGACAGTGCAGCACTCCCTCAGTACTGCCCCCCCACAGTGCAGTGCTCCCTCAGTACTGCCCCTCCGACAGTGCAGTGCTCCCTCAGTACTGCCCCTCCAAAGGTGCAGCGCTCCCTCAGTACTGCCCCTCCGACAGTGCAGCGCTCCCTCAGTACAGTCCCTCCGACAGTACAGTGTTCCCATAGTACTGGTCCTCTGACATTGAAGCGCTCCCTCAGAACAGGCCCTCTGGCAGCACAGTGTTCCCTCAAATCTGCCCATCTGACAATGCAGTGCTCCCTCAGTACTGCCCCTTCGACAGTGCAGCACTCCCTCAGTACTGCCCCCCCACAGTGCAGCGCTCCCTCAGTACTGCCGCTCCAACAGTGCAGCGCTCCCTGAGTACTGCCCCTCCGACAGTGCAGCGCTCCCGCAGTTCTGCCCCTCTGACAGTGCCGCGCTCCCTCAGTACTGCCCCTCTGACAGTGCAGCGCTCCCTCAGTCAAATCAAATCAAATCAAATCAAATCAAATCAAATCAAATCAACTTTTATTGTCATTGTTAGTGCACAAGTGCAGTACAACGAAATGTAGGCTTGCGGCTCCCGAGAGTGTACAATTTGGATTAGGACACTTAAACATTCAACATACATTTATACATTTGGCTTGCAGTATATTAGCATAAATATGACCATAATAAAGTGCATTGGCAGATGTGCAGGCTTTAGTGTTTATTTGTGGAGTTCAGTAGGATGACAGCCCTGGGAAAGAAGCTGTTCCTAAATCTGGTCGTACGGGTGCGAATGCATCTGTAGCATCTTCCAGATGGTAGGAGGGCGAACAGACTGTGGCTGGGGTGGGTAGGGTCTTTGATGATGGACCGTGCCCTCCGTAGGCAGCGTTTCTGATATATATGCTCTATGGTCGGTAGCCGGGTGCCGGTAATGCGTTGGGCAGCTTTGACTACCCGCTGCAGGGCTTTCCGGTCATGGGAGCTACAGCTGCCATACCATACCGTGATACAGTTTGTCAGGATGCTCTCTATAGTGCAGCGGTAGAAGTTAGAGAGGATCAGGGGTGACAGATTACATCCCTTCAGCCTCCTCAAGAAATATAGGCGCTGCTGGGCCTTCTTCACCAGAGAGGAGGTATTGAGGGACCAGGAGAGGTCTTCCGTGATATGGGCTCCGAGGAACTTAAAGCTGTCCACCCTTTCCACCACAGCCCCATTGATGTGGATGGGGGTGTGACTTCCGCCTTTGGACTTCCTGAAGTCCACGATTATTTCCTTTGTTTTCTTGGTGTTAAGGGCCAGGTTGTTGTCGGCGCACCACTTCACGAGATGCTGGACCTCCTCCCTGTAGGCTGACTCATCGTTGTTGGTGATCTGGCCTACTACCGTGGTGTCATCTGCAAACTTGATGATGGTGTTGGAACCATTAACAGCCACACAGTCGTGGGTGAAGAGGGAGTAGAGGAGGGGGCTCAGCACACATCCTTGTGGGGCCCCCGTGTTCAGGGTCGGCGGGGGGAGGTGTGGTTACCTAATTTGACAGACTGGGGTCTGTTTGTTAGGAAGTCCAGGGTCCAGTTGCAGAGGGAAGTGTTCAGGCCAAGAGTTTGGAGTTTGGTGGCCAGCTTGTTGGGGACGACAGTGTTGAATGCTGAGCTGTAGCCTATAAACAACATTCTGATGTAGGTCTCCTTACCATCTAGGTGATTCAGTGCCGAGTGTAGAGCAGTTGTGATTGCATCCTCCGTTGATCTGTTTGCACGATAGGCAAACTGGTGTTGGTCAAGGGAGGCAGGAACAGTGGCTTTGATGTGGGCTAAGACCAGTCTCTCGAAACACTTCATTATGATGGGTGTGAGTGCGACAGGTCGATAGTCATTCAGACACGTCACAGCCGCTTGTTTAGGCACAGGAATGATGGTGGTGGTCTTGAAGCATGTAGGGACTACTGCCTGGGCCAGTACTGCCCCTCTAATAGTAGCGCACTCCCTCAGTACTGCCCCTCTGACAGTGCCGCGCTCCCTCAGTACTGCCCCTCTGACAGTGCAGCGCTCCCTCAGTACTGCCCCTCTGACAGTAGCGCGCCCCCTCAGTACTGCCCCTCTGACAGTGCAGCGCTCCCTCAGTACTGCCTGCTCCGACAGTGCAGCGCTCCCTCAGTACTGCCTGCTCCGACAGTGCAGCGCTCCCTCAGTACTGCCCCTCCGACAGTGCAGCGCTCCCGCTGTACTGCCCCTCCAACAGTGCAGCGCTCCCTCAGTACTGCCCCTCCGACAGTGCCGCGCTCCATCAGTACTGCCCCTCTGACAGTAGAGCGCTCCCTCAGGACTGCCCCTCTGACAGTAGAGCGCCCCCTCAGTACTGCCCCTCTAACAGTAGAGCGCTCCCTCAGGACTGCCCCTCTGACAGTAGAGCGCCCCCTCAGTACTGCCTGCTCCGACAGTGCAGCGCTCCCTCAGTACTGCCGCTCCGACAGTGCAGCGCTCCCTCAGGACTGCTGCTCCGACAGTGCAGCGCTCCCTCAGTACTGCGCCTCTGACAGTGTAGCCCCCGTCAGTGCAGCCCCTCCGACAGTACAATGATCCCTCAGTACTGCTCCTCCTACAGTGCAGCGCTCCCTCAGCAATGCCCCTCCGAATGTGCAGCCCTCTCTCAGTACTGCCCCTCCGACAGTGCAGCACTCCCTCAGTACAGCCCCTCTGACAGTACAATGTTCCCATAGTACTGCTCCTCTGACAGTGAGGCGTTTTCTCAGTACTGCCCCTCCAGCACTGCAGCGCTCCCTCAGTACTGCCCCTCCAACAGTACAGAACCACTTCAGTACTGCCCCTTTGAGAGTGCAGCGCTCCCTCAGTACTGCCCCTCTGGCGGAGCAGTGTCCCCTCAGTATCGCCCCTCTGACAGTGCAGTGCTCCCTCAGTACAGCCCCTCCGACAGTGCAGCGCTCCCTCAGTACTGCCCCTCCGAAAGTGCAGCGCTCCGTCAGTACTGCCCCTCTGACAGTGCAGCACACCCTCAGTACTGCCCCTCTGAGATGCAATGCTCCCTCAGTACTGCCGCTCTGACATTCCAGGGCTCCCTCAGTACTGCCCCTCCGACAGTGCAGCGCTCCCTCAGTACTGCCTCTCTGACAGTGCTGCACTCCCTCATTAAGGCACCCCTGACAGCGCGGCGTCCTTCAGTACTTCGCTTCCGAAAGTGCAGCACTGCCTCAGTACTGCACCTCTCAAAGTGCAGCGCTCCCTCTGTACAGTCCCTCCGACAGTACAGTGTTCCCATATTACTGCTCCTCTGACAGTGAAGCACTCCCTCAGTACAGGACTTCTGGCAGTAAAATGTTCCCTCAGTACTGCCCCTCCGACAGTGCAGCGAGCCCCAGTACTGCCCCTCCGACAGTGAAGCACTCCCTCACTAATGCCCCTCCAACAGTGCAGCGCTCCCTCAGTACTGCCCTTCCAACAGTGCAGCACTCACTCAGTACTGACCCTACGACAGTGCAGTGCTCCCTCAGTACTGCCCCTCCGACAGGGCAGTGGTCCCTCAGTACTGCCCCTCTGACAGTGCAGCACTCCTTCTTTAAGGCACGTCTGACAGTGCAGCGCTCCCTCAGTACTGCCACTCCGACAGTGCAGCACTCCCTCAGTACTGCCCCTCTGACTGTGCCGCGCTCCCTCAGTACTGCCCCTCTGACAGTAGAGCGCCCCCTCAGTCCTGCCCCTCCGACAGTGCAGCTCTCCCTCAGTACTGCTCCTCCTACAGTGCAGCGCTCCCTCAACAATGCCCCTCCGAATGTGCAGCCCTCCCTCAGTACTGCCCCTCTCACAGCGCAACGCTCCCTCAGTACTGCCCCTCCGACCGTGCAGCGCTCCCTCAGAACTGCCCCTACGACAGTGCAGCACTCCCCCAGTACTGCCCCTCCGACAGTGCAACGCTCCATCAGTACTGCCCCTCTGACAGGGCGGCACTCCCTCAGTACTGCCCCTCCGACAGTGCAGCGCTCCCTCAGTGCTGCCCCTCAAACAGTGCAGCGCTCCCTCAGTACTGCCCTTCTGACAGTGCAGCTCTCCCTCAGTACTGCCCCTCCAATAATGCAGGGCTCCTTCAGTACTGCCCCTCTGACAGTGCAGCGCTCCCTCAGTACTGCCCCTCTGACAGTAGAGCGCCCCCTCAGTGCTGCCCCTCCGACAGTGCAGCGCTCCCTCAGTACTGCCCCTCTGACAGAGCAGAGCACCTTCAGTACTGCCCCTCCAATAATGCAGCGCCCCCTCAGTACAACCCCTCCGACACTGCAGTGCACCCTCAGTACTGCCCCTCCGACAGTGCAGCGCTCCCGCAGTACTGCCCCTCTGATGGAGCAGTGTCCCCTCAGTACCGCCCCTCCGGCAGTGCCGCGCTCTCTCAGTACTGCCCCTCTGACAGTGCAGCGCTCCCTCAGGACTGCCCCTCTGATAGTAGAGCGCCCCCTCAGTACTGCCCCTCCGACAGTGCAGCGCTCCCTCAGTACTGCCCCTCTGACAGTGCCGCGCTCCCTCAGTACTGCCGCTCCAACAATACAGCGCTCCCTCAGTAGAGCCCCTCCGACAGTACAATGATCCCTCAGTACTGCTCCTCCTACAGTGCAGCGCTTCCTCAGCAATGCCCCTCTAAAAGTGCAGCCCTCCCTCAGTACTGCCCCTCTGACAGTGCAGCGCTCCCTCAGTACTGCCCCTCCCATAATGCAGCGCCCCCTCAGTACAGCACCTCCGACAGTGCAGTGCTCCCTCAGTACTGCCCCACCGACAGTACAATGTTCCCATAGTACTGCTCCTCTGACAGTGAAGCGTTTTCTCAGTACAGGCCCTCCGACAGTGCAGTGTTCCCTCACTACGGCCACTCCGACAGTGCCGCACTCCCTTACTACCGCCCCTTCGGCATTGCAGCGCTCCCTCAGTACTGCCCCTCCAACAATACAGAACCACCTCAGTACTGCCCCTTTGACAGTGCAGCGCTCCCTCAGTACTGCCCCTCTGACGGAGCAGTGTCCCATCAGTACCACCCCTCTGACAGTGCAGCACTCCCTCAGTACTGCCCCTCCAACAGTGCAGCACTCCCTTAGTACTGCCCCTGTAAGATGCAGTGCTCCCTCAGTACTGCCCCTCTGACATTCCAGCGCTCCCTCAGGACTGCCCCTCTCACAGTGCAGCACTCCCTCATTAAGGCACCTCTGACAGTGCGGCATCCTTCAGTACTGCCCCTCCGACAGTGCAGCACTGCCTCAGTACTGCACCTCTCACAGTGCAGCGCTCCCTCAGTACAGTCCCTCCGACAGTACAGTGTTCCCATAGAACTGCCCCTCCGACAGTGCAGTGCTCCCTCAGTACTGCCCCTCCAACAGTGCAGCGCTCCCTCAGTACTGCCCTTCCAACAGTGCAGCGCTCCCTCAGTACAGCCCCTCCGACATTGCAGCATTCCCTCAGTACTGCCCCTCCGAAAGTGCAGCACTCCATCAGTACTGCCCCTCCGACAGTGCGGCGCTCCCTCAGTACTGCCCCTCCGACAGTGCAGCGCTCCCTCAGTACTGCCCCTCCGACAGTGCAGCGCTCCCTCAGAACTGCCCCTCCGACAGTGCAGCACTCCCTCAGTACTGCCCCTCCGGCAGTGCAGCGCTCTCCCAATACTGCCTCTCCGACAGTGCAACGCTCCATCAGTACAGCCCCTCTGACAGTGCAGCGCTCCCTCAGTACTGCCCCTCCGACAGTGCAGCGCTCCCTCAGTACTGCCCCTCCGACAGTGCAGTTCTCTCTCAGTACTGCCCCTCTGACAGTGCAGCGCTCCATCAGTACTGCCCCTCCGACAGTGCGGCGCTCCCTCAGTACTGCCCCTCCGACAGTGCAGCGCTCCCTCAGTACTGCCCCTCCGACAGTGCAGCGCTCCCTCAGTACTGCCCCTCCGACAGTGCAGTTCTCTCTCAGTACTGCCCCTCTGACAGTGCAGCGCTCCATCAGTACTGCCCCTCCGACAGTGCGGCGCTCCCTCAGTACTGCCCCTCCGACAGTGCAGCGCTCCCTCAGTACTGCCCCTCCGACAGTGCAGCGCTCCCTCAGTACTGTCCCTCTGACAGTGCAGCGCTCCATCAGTACTGCCCCTCCGACAGTGCGGCACTCCCTCAGTACTGCCCCTCCGACAGTGCAGCGCTCCCTCAGTACTGCCCCTCCAACAGTGCAGCGCTCCCTCAGTACTGCCCCTCCGACAGTGCAGCGCTCCCTCAGTACTGCCCCTCCGACAGCGCAGTTCTCTCTCAGTACTGCCCCTCCGACAGTGCAGCGCTCCATCAGTACTGCCCCTCCGACAGTGCGGCGCTCCCTCAGTGCTGCCCCTCTGACAGTGCAGCGCTCCCTCAGTACTGCCCCTCCGACACTGCAGCGCTCCCTCAGTACTGCCCCTCCGACAGTGCAGCGCTCCCACAGTACTGCCCCTCCGACAGTGCAATGCTCCCTCAGTACTGCCCCTCTGACAGTGCAGCGCTCCCTCAGTACTGCCCCTCCGACAGTGCAGCGCTCCCTCAGGACTGTCCCTCTGACAGTGCAGCGCTCCATCAGTACTGCCCCTCCGACAGTGCGGCGCTCCCTCAGTACTGCCCCTCCGACAGTGCAGCGCTCCCTCAGTACTGCCCCTCCGACAGTGCAGCGCTCCCTCAGTACTGCCCCTCCGACAGTGCAACGCTCCGTCAGTACTGCCCCTCTGACAGTGCAGTTCTCCCTCAGTACCGCCCCTCCGACAGTGCAGTTGTCTCTCAGTACTGCCCCTCCGACAGTGCAGCGCTCCCTCAGTACTGCCCCTCCGACAGTGCAGCGCTCCATCAGTACTGCCCCTCCGACAGTGCAACGCTCCGTCGGTACTGCCCCTCCGACAGTGCAGCGCTCCCTCAGTACTGCCCCTCCCACAGTGCAACGCTCCGTCAGTACTGCCCCTTTCAAATTCCCGAGGTTTTTTTCTAACCATGTTGACCCTCGGCCTGAGGGCCTTTTGCGGGGGATGGTCGGGGAGGGCGCTGGATGGAAGAAGAGCAAGCAGCATCATGTGACAAACGTAGATATGGAAAACCAAGCGATTCTGGGTGTGCCAGTGATGTCTCTTCTTTTCCGTTCACTTCCAGGGTTGTTCTGCTCCAGTCGATCCTTCTCTGTACACTGGTGACCCTTTCGGAGCAACATCACAAACCCGATGACCAACTCCAGGCAGACGGTCAGTCAGTTTAACATGCAGGACAGCTGTGGCTTAGTTGGTCGCTCCCTGTCTCTAGCCTTCGAGTCAGAAAGGTCACGGGTCAGAGGGTCATTGCTGAGGGAGCGCCTCACTGTCAGAGGGTCAGTGCTGAGGGAGCGCCTTACTGTGGGAGGGGCAGTGTTGAGGGAGCGCTGCACTGTCAGAGGGTGAGAGGTGAGGGAGCACTGCACTCTCAGAGGGGCTGTACCGAGGGAGCGCGGCACTGTCAGACGGTCAGTACTGAGGGAGTGCCTCACTGTCGGAGGGTCAGTGCGGAGGGAGTGCCTCACTGTCGGAGGGGCAGTACTGAGGGAGCGCTGCCCTGTCAGAGGGGCAATACTGAGGGAGCGCTGCACTGTCAGAGGGGCAGTACTGAGGGAGCGCTGCACTGTTGGAGGGGCAGTACTGAGGGAGTGCCTCACTGTCAGAGCGGCAGTACTGAGGGAGCGCCTCACTGTCAGAGGGGCAGTACTGAGGGAGAGCCTCACCGTCAGAGTGTCAGTGCTGAGGGAGTGCCTCACTGCCAGAGGGGCAGTACTGAGGGAGCGCTGCATTGTCAGAGGGTGAGAGGTGAGGGAGCACTGCACTGTCGGAGGGGCAGTACTGAGGGAGCCCTGCATTGTCGGAGGGGCAGTACTGAGAGAGCGCTGCACTGTCGGAGAGGCAGTACTGAGGGAGGGCTGCACTGCTGCAGGGTCAGTACTGAGGGAGCACTGCACTGTCGGAGGGACAGTGCTGAGAGAGGGCTGCACTGTCAGAGGCGCAGTACTGAGGGAGCGCTGCACTGTCAGGGGGCAATACTGAGGGAGTGCTGCACTGTCGGAGGGGCAGTACTGAGAGTCACTGCACTGTCAGAGGGGCAGTACTGAGGGAGCACTGCACTGTCGGAGGGGCAGTGCTGAGAGAGGGCTGCACTGTCAGAGGCGCAGTACTGAGGGAGCGCTGCACTGTCAGGGGGCAATACTGAGGGAGTGCTGCACTGTCGGAGGGGCAGTACTGAGAGTCACTGCACTGTCAGAGGGGCAGTACTGAGGGACTGCTGCACTGTCGGAGGGGCAGTACTGAGGGAGCGTTGCACTGTCGGAGGGGCAGTCCTGAGGGAGCGCTGCACTGTCGGAGGGGCAGTACTGGAGGAGTGCTGCACTGTCAGAGGGACGGTACTGAGGGAGGGGCAGGCGAAGGGGGGGGATACGAAATTCGTGTGACTGCTGTACTAAATCTATCTCAACACTTGCCCTCCTCCAGTTCACTGCGGTGTCCCAGAAAAGATCGCACACGGTCACTTCGACTACCTGACCGCCCTTGACGAAAACTCTTACTTGGCAGTCATCAAGTACGACTGTGACCACCCCATCTATTCCCTCGCAAACAGTAATGAAGGTGAGTTCTGCGTTTCTCTCTGTGAGGGTTGGGTTGAGGGGAGGGTCTTTCCTTGTCCTGGGTGGAGGGGAGGGTATGAGTGGGGTGTGTTAGTCTTCAGCTGAATGATGAGACGTTGGGTGGGCCACCTTCATCAGGAACTCACGCCCTCCCCTCCGTTGGACCTCCCCCACTCCCCCCACACCTCCTTCCATCTCTCCACTCCCTTCCCCCTCCCTCCTCAATCTCAAGTCCTGGGCTCTCGTGGTACAGGTTGGGAATGTGATTCTTCAGGGAAATGCTAGCTGGTGTAGTCCCTGCTGTCACACTCTCTGTCTCACCTTCTCACCCTCTCTCTCCATTCCACCTCTATCACTCCCCACCCTCCCCCTCACTCCCACCTCCCCACCTTCTCCCATATCCCTCACTACCCCCTCCTCACGTTCTCCCCATATCCCTCGCTCCCACCTCCCCACCTTCTCCCCATAACCTTCACTCCCACCTCTTCACCTTCTCTCCATATCCCTCACTCCCACCTCCCCACCTTCTCCCCATATCCCTCACTCCCACCTCCCCACCTTCTCCCCATATCCCTCACTCCCACCTCCCCACCTTCTCCCCATATACTCACTCCCACCTCCCCACCTTCTCCCCATATCCCACACTCCCACCTCCCCACCTTCTCCCCATATCCCTCACTCCTACCTCCCCACCATCTCCCATATCCCTCACTCCCACCTCCCCACCTTCTCCCCATATCCCTCACTCCCACCTCCCCACCTTCTCCCCATATCCCTCACTCCCACCTCCCCTCCTTCTCCACATATCCCTCACTCCTACCTCCCCACCTTCTCCCATATCCCTCACTCCCACCTCCCCACCTTCTCCCCATATCCCTCACTCCCACCTCCCCACCTTCTCCCCAAATCCCTCACTCCCACCTCCCCACCTTCTCCCCATATCCCTCACTCTCCCCTCTTCACCTCCTCCCCATATCCCTCACTCCCACCTCCCCACCTTCTCCCCATATCCCTCACTCCCACCTCCCCACCTTCTCCCCATATCCCTCACTCCCACCTCCCCACCTTCTCCACATATCCCTCACTCCTACCTCCCCACCTTCTCCCCATATCCCTCACTCCCACCTCCCCACCTTCTCCCCATATCCCTCACTCCCACCTCCTCACCTTCTCCCATATCCCTCACTCCCACCTCCCCACCTTCTCCACATATCCCTCACTCCCACCTCCTCACCTTCTCCCATATCCCTCACTCACACCTCCCCACCTTCTCCCCATATCCCTCACTCCCACCTCCCCACCTTCTCCCCATATCTCTCAATCCCACCTCCCCACCTTCTACCCAAATCCCTCACTCCCATCTCCCCACCTTCTCCCCATATACTTATCTCCCACCTCCCTACCTTCTCCCCAAATCCCTCAATCCCACCTTCTCTCCCTATCCTTGAATTCAGTCTCTCTCCACAAATAGATCTAATTGGTTCTTAAACCCCATTACACTTTAATGCCTCAGTATCCTTCCCTGTTAACTCACTGAAACAATCAGTGACACTTTGGGTGACATTCCATCTTGAGGAAGATACCAGGAAAGAGTTAGAGAGAGGTGGGTGGTGGGGGAGGGTGGGTGGGGGTGGTGGGGGGAGAAGGAATACTAAAGTTATTGAGTTTGTGGCACAGAATGTGTTAGAATTATGCAGTCGTGGGGTGTGGCCATGAGGGGAGGAAAGCATCTGTGACGCCTCCCATGGTCAAACGACCATGTCAAATTCATGAGATTGGAGGGGGCGAGGGGCGAGGGTTGAGGGGGATGAAAGAGATTTGTGCGTGAGATGCGGTGGGGGTCTGATGAGTGAACGTTTCTCTAAACTCTGGTCTCTTCCCCTCCTGCAGCTGTCTACGTCTGCACAGAGCAGAACAGGTGGAAAAACGCAGTGTTGGGAGACAGGCCCCCGGAGTGCCACAAGGGTAAGCAAGAGACCGCACTCAACACATGGCCAGTGAGCCCTACCGCCTTGCTCCGGAAGTCTCACCAGCACTGGCCCCAGCTGGAATACTGTGTCCAATTCAGGAGCACCGCACATTAGGAAGGATGTCCAGCCCTCGGAGAGGGTGTGGAGGAGATTTACCAGAATGGTACCAGGGGATGAGGGGCTTGAGTTACGTGGAGAGACTGGAGAAGCTTGGGTTGTTCTCCTTAGAGCAGAGAAGGTTAAGGGGAGATTTACCAGAATGGTACCAGGGGATGAGGGGCTTGAGTTACGTGGAGAGTCTGGAGAAGCTGGGATTGTTCTCCTTGGAGCAGAGAAGGTTCAGGGGAAATTTACCAGACTGGTACCAGGGGATGAGGGGCTTGGGTAACGTGGAGAGTCTGGAGAAGTTGGGATTGTTCTCCTTGGAGCAGAGAAGGTTCAGGGGAAATTTACCAGGCTGGTACCAGGGGATGAGGGGCTTGAGTTATGTGGATAGACTGGAGAAGCTGGGATTGTTCTCCTTGGAGCAGAGAAGGTTCAGGGGAAATTTACCAGACTGGTACCAGGGGATGAGGGGCTTGGGTAACGTGGAGAGTCTGGAGAAGTTGGGATTGTTCTCCTTGGAGCAGAGAAGGTTCAGGGGAAATTTACCAGGCTGGTACCAGGGGATGAGGGGCTTGAGTTATGTGGATAGACTGGAGAAGCTGGGATTGTTCTCCTTGGAGCAGAGAAGGTTAAGGGGAGATTTACCAGAATGGTACCAGGGGATGAGGGACTTGAGTTACGTGGAGAGTCTGGAGAAGCTGGGATTGTTCTCCTTGAAGCAGAGAAGGTTAACGGGAGATTGACCAGAATGGTACCAGGGGATGAGGGGCTTGAGTTACGTGGAGAGTCTGGAGAAGCTGGGATTGTTCTCCTTGGAGCAGAGAAGGTTAAGGGGAGATTTACCAGAATGGTACCAGGGGATGAGGGGCTTGAGTTACGTGGAGAGACTGGAGAAGCTGGAATTGTTCTCCTTGGAGCAGAGAAGGTGAAGGGGAGATTGACCAGAATGGTACCAGGGAATGAGGGGCTCGAGTTACGTGAGAGACTGGAGGAGCTGGGGTTGTTCTCCTTAGAGCAGAGAAGGTTAAGGGGAGATTGACCAGAATGGTACCAGGGGATGAGGGGCTTGAGTTACGTGGAGAGACTGGAGAAGCTGGGGTTGTTCTCCTTGGAGCAGAGACGGTTAAGGGGAGATTGACCAGAATGATACCAGGGGATGAGGGGCTTGAGTTACGTGGAGAGACTGGAGAAGGTGGGATTGTTCTCCTTGGAGCAGAGACGGTTAAGAGGATATTTGATAGATGTGTTCAAAATCATGAAGGGCTTTGATAGAGTAAATAAGGAGAAACTGTTTCCAGTGGCAGTAGAATTGGTAACCAGAGGACACAGATTGAAGTTCATTGGCAAAAGAGCCAGATGGAGAAGATGAGGAGAAATATTTTTACGCAGCGAGTTGTTACGGTCTGGAATGCATTGCCTGAAAGGACGCTGGAAGCAGATTCAATAGTAAGTTTCAAAAGGGAAATTGGATGAATACTTGAAGTGGGGACAGAGCAGGGGAGTGGGACTAATTGAATAGCTCCAGCAAAGAGCAGGCACAGGCACGACGGGCCGAATGGCCTCTTACTCTGCAGTATCACACCATTTGCTTATCCCAGAGAGAGTCTTGCCATCGAGAGAGTTTATAGAGGGAATGTTGGACAGCGCATTTCATCTTTTAAGCACAATTATAACAGCCACTAATAAATCCAAGAAGGAATTCAGGAGAAACTAGGGTTACAGATCACCAAAAGTAGTGACGCAGGTTAATAGGAGCACAGAAAGCAAACCAAGCACTGGGGTTCATTTCTAGAGCGATTAAATTGAAAAGGAGATAACTTATGTTAAACTTATATACAAGCTTGGTTAGATCACACTTGGAGCACTGTGCACAGATCTGGTCTCTGTATACCTTGGTTAGACCACACTTGGAGCACTGTGCACAGTTCTGGTCTCTGTATACCTTGGTTAGACCACACTTGGAGCACTGTGCACAGTTCTGGTCTCTGTATAACTTGGTTAGATCACACTTGGAGCACTGTGCACAGTTCTGGTCTCTGTATACCTTGGTTAGACCACACTTGGAGCATTGTGCACAGTTCTGGTCTCTGTATACCTTGGTTAGACCACACTTGGAGCACTGTGCACTGTTCTGGTCTCTGTATACCTTGGTTAGATCACACTTGGAGCACTGTGCACAGATCTGGTCTCTGTATACCTTGGTTAGACCACACTTGGAGCACTGTGCACAGTTCTGGTCTCTGTATAACTTGGTTAGACCACACTTGGATCACTGTGCACAGTTCTGGTCTCTGTATACCTTGGTTAGACCACACTTGGAGCACTGTGCACAGTTCTGGTCTCTGTATGCCTTGGTTAGACCACACTTGGAGCACTGTGCACAGTTCTGGTCTCTGTATACCTTGGTTAGACCACACTTGGAGCACTGTGCACAGTTCTGGTCTCTGTCTACCTTGGTTAGACCACACTTGGAGCACTGTGCACAGTTCTGGTCTCTGTATAACTTGGTTAGACCACACTTGGAGCGCTGTGCACAGTTCTGGTCTCTGTATACCTTGGTTAGACCAAACTTGGAGCATTGTGCACAGTTCTGGTCTCTGTATACCTTGGTTAGACCACACTTGGAGCACTGTGCACTGTTCTGGTCTCTGTATACCTTGGTTAGACCACACTTGGAGCACTGTGCACAGTTCTGGTCTCTGTATGCTTTGGTTAGACCACACTTGGAGCATTGTGATCAGTTCTGGTCTCTGTATACCTTGGTTAGACCACACTTGGAGCACTGTGCACAGTTCTGGTCTCTGTATAACTTGGTTAGATCACACTTGGAGCACTGTGCACAGTTCTGGTCTCTGTATGCTTTGGTTAGATCACACTTGGAGCACTGTGCACAGTTCTGGTCTCTGTATGCTTTGGTTAGATCACACTTGGAGCACTGTGCACAGTTCTGGTCTCTGTATGCTTTGGTTAGACCACACTTGGAGCATTGTGCTCAGTTCTGGTCTCTGTATACCTTGGTTAGATCACACTTGGAGCACTGTGCACAGTTCTGGTCTCTGTATGCTTTGGTTAGATCACACTTGGAGCACTGTGCACAGTTCTGGTCTCTGTATGCTTTGGTTAGACCACACTTGGAGCATTGTGCTCAGTTCTGGTCTCTGTATACCTTGGTTAGACCACACTTGGAGCACTGTGCACAGTTCTGGTCTCTGTATACCTTGGTTAGACCACACTTGGAGCACTGTGCACAGTTCTTGTCTCTGTATACCTTGGTTAGATCACACTTGGAGCACTGTGCACAGTTCTGGTCTCTGTATAACTTGGTTAGACCACACTTGGAGCACTGTGCACAGTTCTGGTCTCTGTATACCTTGGTTAGACCACACTTGGAGCACTGTGCACTGTTCTGGTCTCTGTATACCTTGGTTAGATCACACTTGGAGCACTGTGCACAGTTCTGGTCTCTGTATACCTTGGTTAGACCACACTTGGAGCACTGTGCACAGTTCTGGTCTCTGTATACCTTGGTTAGATCACACTTGGAGCACTGTGCACAGTTCTGGTCTCTGTATACCTTGGTTAGACCACACTTGGAGCACTGTGCACAGTTCTGGTCTCTGTATACCTTGGTTAGATCACACTTGGAGCACTGTGCTCAGTTCTGGTCTCTGTATACCTTGGTTAGACCACACTTGGAGCACTGTGCACAGTTCTGGTCTCTGTATACCTTGGTTAGACCACACTTGGAGCATTGTGCACAGTTCTTGTCTCTGTATACCTTGGTTAGATCACACTTGGAGCACTGTGCACAGTTCTGGTCTCTGTATAACTTCGTTAGACCACACTTGGAGCACTGTGTACAGTTCTGGTCTCTGTATACCTTGGTTAGACCACACTTGGAGCACTGTGCACAGTTCTGGTCTCTGTATACCTTGGTTAGACCACACTTGGAGCACTGTGCACAGTTCTGGTCTCTGTATACCTTGGTTAGATCACACTTGGAGCACTGTGCTCAGTTCTGGTCTCTGTATACCTTGGTTAGACCACACTTGGAGCACTGTGAACAGTTCTGGTCTCTGTATACCTTGGTTAGACCACACTTGGAGCATTGTGCACAGTTCTTGTCTCTGTATACCTTGGTTAGATCACACTTGGAGCACTGTGCACAGTTCTGGTCTCTGTATACCTTGGTTAGACCACACTTGGAGCACTGTGCACAGTTCTGGTCTCTGTATGCCTTGGTTAGATCACACTTGGAGCACTGTGCACAGTTCTGGTCTCTGTATACCTTGGTTAGACCACACTTGGAGCACTGTGCACTGTTCTGGTCTCTGTATACCTTGGTTAGATCACACTTGGAGCACTGTGCACAGTTCTGGTCTCTGTTTACCTTGGTTAGACCACACTTGGAGCACTGTGCACAGTTCTGGTCTCTGTATACCTTGGTTAGATCACACTTGGAGCACTGTGCACAGTTCTGGTCTCTGTATACCTTGGTTAGACCACACTTGGAGCACTGTGCACAGTTCTGGTCTCTGTATACCTTGGTTAGATCACACTTGGAGCACTGTGCACAGTTCTGGTCTCTGTATAACTTGGTTAGACCACACTTGGAGCACTGTGCACAGTTCTGGTCTCTGTATACCTTGGTTAGATCACACATGGAGCACTGTGCACAGTTCTGGTCTCTGTATACCTTGGTTAGACCACACTTGGAGCACTGTGCACAGTTCTGGTCTCTGTATACCTTGGTTAGACCACACTTGGAGCACTGTGCACAGTTCTGGTCTCTGTATACCTTGGTTAGATCACACTTGGAGCACTGTGCTCAGTTCTGGTCTCCATATGCCTTGGTTAGACCACACTTGGAGCACTGTGCACAGTTCTGGTCTCTGTATACCTTGGTTAGACCACACTTGGAGCACTGTGCACAGTTCTGGTCTCTGTATACCTTGGTTAGACCACACTAGGAGCACTGTGCACAGTTCTGGTCTCTGTATACCTTGGTTAGATCACACTTGGAGCACTGTGCACAGATCTGGTCTCTGTATACCTTGGTTAGACCACACTTGGAGCACTGTGCACAGTTCTGGTCTCTGTATACCTTGGTTAGATCACACTTGGAGCACTGTGCACAGATCTGGTCTCTGTATACCTTGGTTAGACCACACTTGGAGCACTGTGCACAGTTCTGGTCTCTGTATACCTTGGTTAGATCACACTTGGAGCACTGTGCACAGATCTGGTCTCTGTATACCTTGGTTAAACCACACGAGGAGCACTGTGCACAGTTCTGGTCTCTGTATACCTTGGTTAGACCACACTTGGAGCATTGTGCACAGTTCTGGTCTCTGTATACCTTGGTTAGATCACACTTGGAGCACTGTGCACAGTTCTGGTCTCTGTATACCTTGGTTAGACCACACTTGGAGCACTGTGCACAGTTCTGGTCTCTGTAGAACTTGGTTAGACCACACTTGGAGCACTGTGCACAGTTCTGGTCTCTGTATACCTTGGTTAGACCACACTTGGAGCATTGTGCACAGTTCTGGTCTCTGTATACCTTGGTTAGATCACACTTGGAGCACTGTGCACAGTTCTGGTCTCTGTATACCTTGGTTAGACCACACAAGGAGCACTGTGCACAGTTCTGGTCTCTGTATACCTTGGTTAGACCACACTAGGAGCACGGTGCACAGTTGTGGTCTCTGTATACCTTGGTTAGACCACACTTGGAGCACTGTGCACAGTTCTGGTCTCTGTATACCTTGGTTAGACCACACTTGGAGCAATGTGCACAGTTCTGGTCTCTGTATGCCTTGGTTAGATCACACTTGGAGCACTGTGCACAGTTCTGGTCTCCATATGCCTTGGTTAGACCACACTTGGAGCACTGTGCACAGTTCTGGTCTCCATATACCTCGGATAGACCACACTTGGAGCACTGTGCACAGTTCTGGTCTCTGTATGCCTTGGTTAGATCACACTAGGAGCACTGTGCACAGTTCTGGTCTCTGTATACCTTGGTTAGATCACACTTGGAGCACTGTGCACAGTTCTGGTCTCTGTATAACTTAGTTAGACCACACTTGGAGCACTGTGCACAGTTCTGGTCTCTGTATGCCTTGGTTAGATCACACTTGGAGCACTGTGCACAGTTCTGGTCTCTGTATGCTTTGGTTAGACCACACTTGGAGCATTGTGCTCAGTTCTGGTCTCTGTATACCTTGGTTAGACCACACTTGGAGCACTGTGCACAGTTCTGGTCTCTGTATGCTTTGGTTAGACCACACTTGGAGCATTGTGCTCAGTTCTGGTCTCTGTATACCTTGGTTAGATCACACTTGGAGCACTGTGCACAGTTCTGGTCTCTGTATACCTTGGTTAGATCACACTTGGAGCACTGTGCACAGTTCTGGTCTCTGTATGCTTTGGTTAGATCACACTTGGAGCACTGTGCACAGTTCTGGTCTCTGTATGCTTTGGTTAGACCACACTTGGAGCATTGTGCTCAGTTCTGGTCTCTGTATACCTTGGTTAGACCACACTTGGAGCACTGTGCACAGTTCTGGTCTCTGTATACCTTGGTTAGACCACACTTGGAGCACTGTGCACAGTTCTTGTCTCTGTATACCTTGGTTAGATCACACTTGGAGCACTGTGCACAGTTCTGGTCTCTGTATAACTTGGTTAGACCACACTTGGAGCACTGTGCACAGTTCTGGTCTCTGTATACCTTGGTTAGACCACACTTGGAGCACTGTGCACTGTTCTGGTCTCTGTATACCTTGGTTAGATCACACTTGGAGCACTGTGCACAGTTCTGGTCTCTGTATACCTTGGTTAGACCACACTTGGAGCACTGTGCACAGTTCTGGTCTCTGTATACCTTGGTTAGATCACACTTGGAGCACTGTGCACAGTTCTGGTCTCTGTATACCTTGGTTAGACCACACTTGGAGCACTGTGCACAGTTCTGGTCTCTGTATACCTTGGTTAGATCACACTTGGAGCACTGTGCTCAGTTCTGGTCTCTGTATACCTTGGTTAGACCACACTTGGAGCACTGTGCACAGTTCTGGTCTCTGTATACCTTGGTTAGACCACACTTGGAGCATTGTGCACAGTTCTTGTCTCTGTATACCTTGGTTAGATCACACTTGGAGCACTGTGCACAGTTCTGGTCTCTGTATAACTTGGTTAGACCACACTTGGAGCACTGTGCACAGTTCTGGTCTCTGTATACCTTGGCTAGACCACACTTGGAGCACTGTGCACTGTTCTGGTCTCTGTATACCTTGCTTAGATCACACTTGGAGCACTGTGCACAGTTCTGGTCTCTGTTTACCTTGGTTAGACCACACTTGGAGCACTGTGCACAGTTCTGGTCTCTGTATACCTTGGTTAGATCACACTTGGAGCACTGTGCACAGTTCTGGTCTCTGTATACCTTGGTTAGACCACACTTGGAGCACTGTGCACAGTTCTGGTCTCTGTATACCTTGGTTAGTTCACACATGGAGCACTGTGCACAGTTCTGGTCTCTGTATACCTTGGTTAGACCACACTTGGAGCACTGTGCACAGTTCTGGTCTCTGTATACCTTGGTTAGACCACACTTGGAGCACTGTGCACAGTTCTGGTCTCTGTATACCTTGGTTAGATCACACTTGGAGCACTGTGCTCAGTTCTGGTCTCCATATGCCTTGGTTAGACCACACTTGGAGCACTGTGCACAGTTCTGGTCTCTGTATACCTTGGTTAGACCACACTTGGAGCACTGTGCACAGTTCTGGTCTCTGTATACCTTGGTTAGATCACACTTGGAGCACTGTGCACAGATCTGGTCTCTGTATACCTTGGTTAGACCACACTTGGAGCACTGTGCACAGTTCTGGTCTCTGTATACCTTGGTTAGATCACACTTGGAGCACTGTGCACAGATCTGGTCTCTGTATACCTTGGTTAGACCACACTTGGAGCACTGTGCACAGTTCTGGTCTCTGTATACCTTGGTTAGATCACACTTGGAGCACTGTGCACAGATCTGGTCTCTGTATACCTTGGTTAAACCACACGAGGAGCACTGTGCACAGTTCTGGTCTCTGTATACCTTGGTTAGACCACACTTGGAGCATTGTGCACAGTTCTGGTCTCTGTATACCTTGGTTAGATCACACTTGGAGCACTGTGCACAGTTCTGGTCTCTGTATACCTTGGTTAGACCACACTTGGAGCACTGTGCACAGTTCTGGTCTCTGTATAACTTGGTTAGACCACACTTGGAGCACTGTGCACAGTTCTGGTCTCTGTATACCTTGGTTAGACCACACTTGGAGCATTGTGCACAGTTCTGGTCTCTGTATACCTTGGTTAGATCACACTTGGAGCACTGTGCACAGTTCTGGTCTCTGTATACCTTGGTTAGACCACACAAGGAGCACTGTGCACAGTTCTGGTCTCTGCATACCTTGGTTAGACCACACTAGGAGCACGGTGCACAGTTCTGGTCTCTGTATACCTTGGTTAGACCACACTTGGAGCACTGTGCACAGTTCTGGTCTCTGTATACCTTGGTTAGACCACACTTGGAGCACTGTGCACAGTTCTGGTCTCTGTATGCCTTGGTTAGATCACACTTGGAGCACTGTGCACAGTTCTGGTCTCCATATGCCTTGGTTAGACCACACTTGGAGCACTGTGCACAGTTCTGGTCTCCATATACCTCGGATAGACCACACTTGGAGCACTGTGCACAGTTCTGGTCTCTGTATGCTTTGGTTAGATCACACTAGGAGCACTGTGCACAGTTCTGGTCTCTGTATACCTTGGTTAGATCACACTTGGAGCACTGTGCACAGTTCTGGTCTCTGTATGCCTTGGTTTGACTACACTTGGAGCAATGTGCACGGTTCTGGTCTCTTTATGCCTTGGTTAGAACACACTTGGAGCACTGTGCACTGTTCTGGTCTCTGTATACATTGGTTAGACCACACTTGGAGCACTGTACACAATTCTGGTCTCTGTATACCTTGGTTAGACCACACATGGAGCACAGTGCACAGTTCTGGTCTCTGTATACCTTGGTTAGACCACACTTGGAGCATTGTGCACAGTTCTGGTCTCTGTATACCTTGGTTAGACCACACTTGGAGAACTGTGCACAGTTCTGGTCTCTGTATACCTTGGATAGACCACACTTGGAGCACTGTGCACTGTTCTGGTCTCTGTATACCTTGGTCAGACCACACTTGGAGCATTGTGCACAGTTTTGGTCTCTGTATACCTTGGTTAGACCACACTTGGAGCACTGTGCACAGTTCTGGTCTCTGTATGCCTTGGTTAGACCAAACTTGGAGCACTGTGCACAGTTCTGGTCTCTTTATGCATTGGTTAGACCACACTTGGGGCACTGTGCACAGTTCTGGTCTCTGTATACCTTGGTGAGATCACACTTGGAGCACTGTGCACAGTTCTGGTCTCCATATACCTTGGTTAGACCGCACTTGGAGCATTGTGCACAGTTCAGGTCTCCATATACCTTGGGTAGACCACACTTGCAGCACTTTGCACAGTTCTGGTCTCTGTATACCTTGGTTAGACCACACTTGGAGCACTGTGCACAGTTCTGGTCTCTGTATGCCTTGGTTAGATCACACTTGGAGCACTGTGCACAGTTCTGGTCTCTGTATACCTTGGTTAGATCACACTTGGAGCACTGTGCACAGTTCTGGTCTCCATATGCCTTGGTTAGACCACACTTGGAGCACTGTGCACAGTTCTGGTCTCTGTATGCCTTGGTTAGATCACACTTGGAGCACTGTGCACAGTTCTGGTCTCCATATGCCTTGGTTAGACCACACTTGGAGCACTGTGCACAGTTCTGGTCTCCATATACCTCGGATAGACCACTCTTGGAGCACTGTGCACAGTTCTGGTCTCTGTATGCCTTGGTTAGATCACACTAGGAGCACTGTGCACAGTTCTGGTCTCTGTATACCTTGGTTAGATCACACTTGGAGCACTGTGCACAGTTCTGGTCTCTGTATGCCTTGGTTAGACCACACTTGGAGCAATGTGCACGGTTCTGGTCTCTTTATGCCTTGGTTAGACCACACTTGGAGCACTGTGCACCGTTCTGGTCTCTGTATACCTTGGTTAGAACACACTTGCAGCACTGTGCACTGTTCTGGTCTCTTTATACCTTGGTTAGACCACACTTGGAGCACTGTACACAATTCTGGTCTCTGTATACCTTGGTTAGACCACACGTGGAGCACAGTGCACAGTTCTGGTCTCTGTATACCTTGGTTAGACCACACTCGGAGCACTGTGCACGGTTCTGGTCTCCGTATACCTTGGTTAGACCACACTTGGAGAACTGTGCACAGTTCTGGTCTCTGTATACCTTGGATAGACCACACTTGGAGCACTGTGCACTGTTCTGGTCTCTGTATACCTTGGTCAGACCACACTTGGAGCATTGTGCACAGTTTTGGTCTCTGTATACCTTGGTTAGACCACACTTGGAGCACTGTGCACAGTTCTGGTCTCTGTATACCTTGGTTAGACCACACAAGGAGCACTGTGCACAGTTCTGGTCTCTGTATACCTTGGTTAGACCACACTAGGAGCACGGTGCACAGTTCTGGTCTCTGTATACCTTGGTTAGACCACACTTGGAGCACTGTGCACAGTTCTGGTCTCTG
Organism: Somniosus microcephalus; assembly: GCF_052327205.1. Lineage (NCBI taxonomy): Eukaryota > Metazoa > Chordata > Chondrichthyes > Squaliformes > Somniosidae > Somniosus > Somniosus microcephalus. The sequence continues at coordinate 24,044,298 of NW_028225181.1, read as the reverse complement.
TATACCTTGGTTAGACCACACTTGGAGCACTGTGCACAGTTCTGGTCTCTGTATGCCTTGGTTAGATCACACTTGGAGCACTGTGCACAGTTCTGGTCTCCATATGCCTTGGTTAGACCACACTTGGAGCAATTTGCACAGTTCTGGTCTCCATATACCTCGGATAGAACACACTTGGAGCACTGTGCACAGTTCTGGTCTCTGTATGCCTTGGTTAGATCACACGAGGAGCACTGTGCACAGTTCTGGTCTCTGTATACCTTGGTTAGATCACACTTGGAGCACTGTGCACAGTTCTGGTCTCTGTATGCCTTGGTTAGACGACACTTGGAGCAATGTGCACGGTTCTGGTCTCTTTATGCCTTGGTTAGACCACACTTGGAGCACTGTGCACGGTTCTGGTCTCCGTATACCTTGGTTAGACCACACTTGGAGCATTGTGCACAGTTCTGGTCTCTGTATACCTTGGTTAGACCACACTTGGAGAACTGTGCACAGTTCTGGTCTCTGTATACCTTGGACAGACCACACTTGGAGCACTGTGCACTGTTCTGGTCTCTGTATACCTTGGTCAGAGCACACTTGGAGCATTGTGCACAGTTTTGGTCTCTGTACACCTTGGTTAGACCACACTTGGAGCACTGTGCACAGTTCTGGTCTCTGTCTGCCTTGGTTAGACCAAACTTGGAGCACTGTGCACAGTTCTGGTCTCTGTATGCATTGGTTAGACCACACTTGGGGCACTGTGCACAGTTCTGGTCTCTGTATACCTTGGTGAGATCACACTTGGAGCACTGTGCGCAGTTCTGGTCTCCATATACCTTGGTTAGACCACACTTGGAGCATTGTGCACAGTTCTGGTCTCTGTATACCTTGGTTGGACCACACTTGGAGCACTGTGCACAGTTCTGGTCTCTGTATGCCTTGGATAGACCACACTTGGAGCACTGTGCACAGTTCTGGTCTCTGTATACCTTGGTTAGACCACACTTGGAGCACTGTGCACAGTTCTGGTCTCTGTATGCCTTGGTTAGATCACACTTGGAGCACTGTGCACAGTTCTGGTCTCTGTATACCTTGGATAGACCACACTTGGAGCACTGTGCACTGTTCTGGTCTCTGTATACCTTGGTCAGACCACACTTGGAGCATTGTGCACAGTTTTGGTCTCTGTATACCTTGGTTAGACCACACTTGGAGCACTGTGCACAGTTCTGGTCTCTGTATGCCTTGGTTAGACCAAACTTGGAGCACTGTGCACAGTTCTGGTCTCTGTATGCATTGGTTAGACCACACTTGGGGCACTGTGCACAGTTCTGGTCTCTGTATACCTTGGTGAGATCACACTTGGAGCACTGTGCACAGTTCTGGTCTCCATATACCTTGGTTAGACCACACTTGGAGCATTGTGCACAGTTCAGGTCTCCATATACCTTGGGTCGACCACACTTGCAGCACTTTGCACAGTTCTGGTCTCTGTATACCTTGGTTAGACCACACTTGGAGCACTGTGCACAGTTCTGGTCTCTGTATGCCTTGGTTAGATCACACTTGGAGCACTGTGCACAGTTCTGGTCTCTGTATACCTTGGTTAGATCACACTTGGAGCACTGTGCACAGTTCTGGTCTCCATATGCCTTGGTTAGACCACACTTGGAGCACTGTGCACAGTTCTGGTCTCTGTATGCCTTGGTTAGATCACACTTGGAGCACTGTGCACAGTTCTGGTCTCCATATGCCTTGGTTAGACCACACTTGGAGCACTGTGCACAGTTCTGGTCTCCATATACCTCGGATAGACCACTCTTGGAGCACTGTGCACAGTTCTGGTCTCTGTATGCCTTGGTTAGATCACACTAGGAGCACTGTGCACAGTTCTGGTCTCTGTATACCTTGGTTAGATCACACTTGGAGCACTGTGCACAGTTCTGGTCTCTGTATGCCTTGGTTAGACCACACTTGGAGCAATGTGCACGGTTCTGGTCTCTTTATGCCTTGGTTAGACCACACTTGGAGCACTGTGCACCGTTCTGGTCTCTGTATACCTTGGTTAGAACACACTTGCAGCACTGTGCACTGTTCTGGTCTCTTTATACCTTGGTTAGACCACACTTGGAGCACTGTACACAATTCTGGTCTCTGTATACCTTGGTTAGACCACACGTGGAGCACAGTGCACAGTTCTGGTCTCTGTATACCTTGGTTAGACCACACTCGGAGCACTGTGCACGGTTCTGGTCTCCGTATACCTTGGTTAGACCACACTTGGAGCATTGTGCACAGTTCTGGTCTCTGTATACCTTGGTTAGACCACACTTGGAGAACTGTGCACAGTTCTGGTCTCTGTATACCTTGGATAGACCACACTTGGAGCACTGTGCACTGTTCTGGTCTCTGTATACCTTGGTCAGACCACACTTGGAGCATTGTGCACAGTTTTGGTCTCTGTATACCTTGGTTAGACCACACTTGGAGCACTGTGCACAGTTCTGGTCTCTGTATACCTTGGTTAGACCACACAAGGAGCACTGTGCACAGTTCTGGTCTCTGTATACCTTGGTTAGACCACACTAGGAGCACGGTGCACAGTTCTGGTCTCTGTATACCTTGGTTAGACCACACTTGGAGCACTGTGCACAGTTCTGGTCTCTGTATACCTTGGTTAGACCACACTTGGAGCACTGTGCACAGTTCTGGTCTCTGTATGCCTTGGTTAGATCACACTTGGAGCACTGTGCACAGTTCTGGTCTCCATATGCCTTGGTTAGACCACACTTGGAGCACTGTGCACAGTTCTGGTCTCCATATACCTCGGATAGACCACACTTGGAGCACTGTGCACAGTTCTGGTCTCTGTATGCCTTGGTTAGATCACACTAGGAGCACTGTGCACAGTTCTGGTCTCTGTATACCTTGGTTAGATCAAACTTGGAGCACTGTGCACAGTTCTGGTCTCTGTATGCCTTGGTTAGACGACACTTGGAGCAATGTGCACGGTTCTGGTCTCTTTATGCCTTGGTTAGACCACACTTGGAGCACTGTGCACGGTTCTGGTCTCCGTATACCTTGGTTAAACCACACTTGGAGCATTGTGCACAGTTCTGGTCTCTGTATACCTTGGTTAGACCACACTTGGAGAACTGTGCACAGTTCTGGTCTCTGTATACCTTGGATAGACCACACTTGGAGCACTGTGCACTGTTCTGGTCTCTGTATACCTTGGTCAGAGCACACTTGGAGTTTTGTGCACAGTTTTGGTCTCTGTACACCTTGGTTAGACCACACTTGGAGCACTGTGCACAGTTCTGGTCTCTGTCTGCCTTGGTTAGACCAAACTTGGAGCACTGTGCACAGTTCTGGTCTCTGTATGCATTGGTTAGACCACACTTGGGGCACTGTGCACAGTTCTGGTCTCTGTATACCTTGGTGAGATCACACTTGGAGCACTGTGCACAGTTCTGGTCTCCATATACCTTGGTTAGACCACACTTGGAGCATTGTGCACAGTTCAGGTCTCCATATACCTTGGGTAGACCACACTTGCAGCACTTTGCACAGTTCTGGTCTCTGTATACCTTGGTTAGACCACATTTGGAGCACTGTGCACAGTTCTGGTCTCTGTATACCTTGGTTGGACCACACTTGGAGCACTGTGCACAGTTCTGGTCTCTGTATGCCTTGGATAGACCACACTTGGAGCACTGTGCACAGTTCTGGTCTCTGTATACCTTGGTTAGACCACACTTGGAGCACTGTGCGCAGTTCTGGTCTCTGTATGCCTTGGTTAGATCACACTTGGCGCACTGTGCACAGTTCTGGTCTCTGTATACCTTGGTTAGATCACACTTGGAGCACTGTGCACAGTTCTGGTCTCCATATGCCTTGGTTAGACCACACTTGGAGCACTGTGCACAGTTCTGGTCTCTGTATGCCTTGGTTAGATCACACTTGGAGCACTGTGCACAGTTCTGGTCTCCATATGCCTTGGTTAGACCACACTTGGAGCACTGTGCACAGTTCTGGTCTCCATATACCTCGGATAGACCACTCTTGGAGCACTGTGCACAGTTCTGGTCTCTGTATGCCTTGGTTAGATCACACTAGGAGCACTGTGCACAGTTCTGGTCTCTGTATACCTTGGTTAGATCACACTTGGAGCACTGTGCACAGTTCTGGTCTCTGTATGCCTTGGTTAGACCACACTTGGAGCAATGTGCACGGTTCTGGTCTCTTTATGCCTTGGTTAGACCACACTTGGAGCACTGTGCACCGTTCTGGTCTCTGTATACCTTGGTTAGAACACACTTGCAGCACTGTGCACTGTTCTGGTCTCTTTATACCTTGGTTAGACCACACTTGGCGCACTGTACACAATTCTGGTCTCTGTATACCTTGGTTAGACCACACGTGGAGCACAGTGCACAGTTCTGGTCTCTGTATACCTTGGTTAGACCACACTTGGAGCACTGTGCATGGTTCTGGTCTCCGTATACCTTGGGTAGACCACACTTGGAGCATTTTGCACAGTTCTGGTCTCTGTATACCTTGGTTAGACCACACTTGGAGAACTGTGCACAGTTCTGGTCTCTGTATACCTTGGATAGACCACATTTGGAGCACTGTGCACTGTTCTGGTCTCTGTATACCTTGGGCAGACCACACTTGGAGCATTGTGCACAGTTTTGGTCTCTGTATACCTTGGTTAGACCACACTTGGAGCACTGTGCACAGTTCTGGTCTCTGTATACCTTGGTTAGACCACACTTGGAGCACTGTGCACAGTTCTGGTCTCTGTATACCTTGGTTAGATCAGACTTGGAGCACTGTGCACAGTTCTGGTCTCTGTTTCCCTTGGTTAGACCGCACTTGGAGCACTGTGCACAGTTCTGGTCTCTGTATGCCTTGGTTAGACCACACTTGGAGCACTGTGCACAGTTCTGGTCTCTGTATGCCTTGGTTAGATCAAACTTGGAGCACTGTGCACAGTTCTGGTCTCTGTATACCTTGGTTAGATCACACTTGGAGCACTGTGCACTGTTCTGGTCTCTGTATGCCTTGGTTAGATCACACTTGGAGCACTGTGCACGGTTCTGGTCTCTGTATGCCTTGGTTAGACCACACTTGTAGCACTGTGCACTGTTCTGGTATCTGTATGCCTTCGTTAGATCACACTCGGAGCACTGTGCACAGTTCTGGTCTCTGTATACCTTGGTTAGACCACACTTGGAGCACTGTGCACAGTTCTGGTCTCTGTATACCTTGGTTAGATCACACTTGGAGCACTGTGCACAGTTCTGGTCTCTGTATGCATTGGTTAGATCACACTTGGAGCACTGTGCATGGTTCTGGTCTCTGTATGCCTTGGTTAGACCACACTTGGAGCACTGTGCACTGTTCTGGTCTCTGTATACCTTGGTTAGACCACACTTGGAGCACTGTGCACAGTTCTGGTCTCTGTATGCCTTGGTTAGACCACACTTGGAGCACTGTGCACAGTTCTGGTCTCTGTATGCCTTGGTTAGATCACACTTGGAGCACTGTGCACAGTTCTGGTGTTCTGTATACCTTGGTTAGATCACACTTGGAGCACTGTGCACAGTTTTGTTCTCCATATACCTTGGTTGGAACACTCTTGGAGCACTGTGCACAGTTCTAGTCTCCATATACCTTGGTAAGACCACACTTGGAGCACTGTGCACAGTTCTGGTCTCCATATACCTTGGATATGACACACTTGGAGCACTGTGCACAGTTCTAGTCTCCATATACCTTGGATAGACCACACATGGAGCACTGTGCACAGTTCAGGTCTCCATATACCTTGGTTAGACAACACTTGGCATACTGTGCACAGTTCAGGTCTCCATTTACCTTGGTAAGACCACACTTGGAGCACTGTGCACAGTTCTGGGCTCCATATACCTTGGATAGACCACACTTGGCATACTGTGCGCAGTTCAGGTCTCCATATACTTTGGGTAGACCACACTTGGTGCCCTGTCTACTGTTCTGGTCTCATATTACCAAAAGGATATTACATAGAGGCACTGGAAAAGTTGCAAAAGTGATTTACTTGTCTGATAACAGACTGAGAGGTTACGCCTATCAGGAAAGACTGAACAGGCTGGGGCTCTTTTCTCTAGAAAAGACATGACGCAGGGGTGACCTGATAGAGGTCTTTAAAATGATGAACGGCGTTCAATATGATAGATGTAGAGAAGATGTTTCTACTTGTGAGGGAGTCCAAAACTAGGAACCATCAATATAAGATAGTCACTAATAAAACCAATTGGGAATTCAGGAGAGACCTCTTTACCCAGAGAGGAATGAGAATGTGGAACTCGTTACCACAGGGAGAGGTTGAGGTGAATCGCCTTTAAGGTGAAGCCAGATAAACACATGAGAGAGAAAGGACTAGAAGGATAGGGTGAGATGAAGTAGGGGTGGGAGGAGACTTGCGTGGAACATTAACACCGGCATGGTCCAGTTGGGCCGACTGGCCTGTTTCGGCGTAGTTCTAGACAAAGACGGTTTGGATCAGTAATGCTCTGTATGGGATCTGCTCCCGATGAGGATTTTGTCCTTACTGAATTTGACCTTTTCTCTCAGCCAAGTGTGACTTTCCCAGGGACATCGAGCATGGTCATTATGATTATGTGACGACCCACGGACAGAGGACATATCTCTCCGCGATCAAGTACGTCTGCAACCCAAACTACCATGAGAAGCATTTCAGTGACGAGGGTGAGTTTGGAACTGGTTATTAAAGGATCAGGGCCTCATCACGTTGAAAGATTCTCCTCGAAGTCACTAACACTCTCTCTCTCTCTCTCTCTCTCTCTCTCACTCTCTCGCCTCTGACTCACAAGGTCGTGGGTTCGAGTGCCCAAGGTCCAGAGACTCGAGCCCCGAACTCTCAGGCATGATACTCCCCGGTACCCAGTACTGAGGGAGCACTGTACCATTGGAGGGGCAGCACTGAGGGAGCGCTGCACTGTCGGAGGGGCAGTACTGAGGGAGCGCTGCACTGTCGGAGGGGCAGTACTGAGGGAGCGCTGCACTGTCGGAGGGGCAGTACTGAGGAAGCGCTGCACTCTCGGAGGGGCAGTAATGAGGGAGCGCTGCGCTGTCGGAGGGGCAGTACTGAGGGAGTGCTGCGCAGTCAGAGGGGCAGTACTGAGGGAGCGCTGCACTGTCAGAGGGGCAGTACTGAGGGAGCGCTGCACTGTCGGAGGGGCAGTACTGAGGGAGCGCTGCACTGTCGGAGGGGCAGTACTGAGGGAGCACTGCACTGTCGGAGGGGCAGTACTGAGGGAGCACTGCACTGTCGGAGGGGCAGTAATGAGGGAGCGCTGCGCTGTCGGAGGGGCAGTACTGAGGGAGTGCTGCGCTGTTGGACGGGCAATACTGAGGGAGTGCTGCACAGTCGGATGGGGTATTGCTGAGGTAACACTGCGCTGTCGGAGGGGCAGTACTGAGGGAGCACTGCACTGTTGGAGGGGCAGTACTGAGGGAGTGCTGCACTGTCAGAGGGGCAGTACAGAGGGAGCGCTGCACTGTCGGAGGGGCAGTACTGAGGGAGTGCTGCACTGTCAGAGGGGCAGTACAGAGGGAGCGCTGCACTGTCGGAGGGGCAGTACTGAGGGAGCGCTACACTGTTGGAGGGGCAGTACTGAGGGAGCGCTGCACTGTCGGAGGTGCAGTTCAGAGGGAGTGCTGCGCTGTCAGAGGGGCAGTGTTGAGGGAGCGCTGCACTGTCAGAGGGGCAGTACTGAGAGTGCGCTGCACTCTCGGAGGGGGAGTGGAAAGGGGAGAGAGAAGGAGAGAGGGAGAGCGTTATAGAGAGAGGGAAGGCGAGAGGACGTGGGAAGGGAGTTAGCAGGAGAGAGAGGGAGGGATAGAGAGTAGTAAGGAGAGAAGGAGAGGGAAGGAGAGAGGGAGAGGGAAGGGAGCGAAGGAGAGAGGGAGTGGGAAGGAGAAGAGGAAATGAGTATGAGGGAGAGGGAGGGAGAGAGGGAGGGAGGGATTGGGAAGAATGGAGGGAGACAAAGGGATATGGAAGAAGGAGGTAGGAGAGAGGGAGGAGAAAGGGAGGGAACAAGATAGGGAGAGAGGAGAGAGAGGGAAGGAAAGAGGGAGTGGGAGAGAAGAAACTGGAGTGGGAGAGAGGGAAAGGCTGAGTGAGATGGAAGGAGAGATAGAAGGAGGGAGGTGTAAATGGAGAGGTTGGGAGTCAAGGGGAGGGAGGGAGAGGGAGGGATGAAGAGAAAGAGAGGGAGAAGAGTAGAGCAGAAGAGGTAAAGGAGAGGGGAGCAGAGAGAGGGAGAGGGCAAGAGGGAGAGGGAGAGGGAAGGAGAGAAGAGTGGATGAAGGTGTGTTGTAATTAAGCTGGGTTCTGAGCTCAGTCTTATTCCCTCCCCAGGAGTGTATGTGTGCACAATCGAAGGCAAATGGAAGAACACGGACATGGGGGAAGAACTCCCAGGGTGTGAGAAAGGTAATGTTCCACATTTCACCAACATGTGCAGATCAGAGGCAGTCTAGGACCCCGTTTAAAGAGGGTGTCTCTCCATCAGGGACCCCTTTTAAAGAGGGAGTCTCTCCATCAGGGACCCCTTTTAAAGAGGGAGTCTCTCCATCAGGGACCCCTTTTAAAGAGGGAGTCTCTCCATCAGGGACCCCTTTTAAAGAGGGAGTCTCTCCATCAGGGACCCCTTTTAAAGAGGGAGTCTCTCCATCAGGGACCCCTTTTAAAGAGGGAGTCTCTCCATCAGGGAACCCTGTTAAAGAGGGAGTCTCTCCATCAGGGACCCCTTTTAAAGAGGGAGTCTCTCCATCAGGGACCCCTTCTAAAGAGGGAGTCTCTCCATCAGGGACCCCTTTTAAAGAGGGAGTCTCTCCATCAGGGACCCCTTTTAAAGAGGGAGTCTCTCCATCGGGGACCCCTTTTAAAGAGGGAGTCTCTCCATCAGGGAACCCTGTTAAAGAGGGAATCTCTCCATCAGGGACCCCTTTTAAAGAGGAAGTCTCTCCATCAGGGAACCCTGTTAAAGAGGGAATCTGTCCATCGGGGACCCCTTTTAAAGAGGGAGTCTCTCCATCAGGGACCCCTTTTAAAGAGGAAGTCTCTCCATCAGGGAACCCTGTTAAAGAGGGAATCTGTCCATCGGGGACCCCTTTTAAAGAGGGAGTCTCTCCATCAGGGACCCCTTTTAAAGAGGGAGTCTCTCCATCAGGGAACCCTGTTAAAGAGGGAGTGTTGCGATCGGAGTCCTCCCCATGTGACGAGTCTGGAGTTGACGAACTCCTTCACGTTTTGCCTCCTCCTCCTCACCCTGCATTCTTTCTCACTCTCTCTCTCTCTCTCTCCCCCTCTCCCCTCTCTCAGTGGTGTGTGGCCAACCGCTGGAGGAGCTGCACGTCATCCAGAGGATAGTGGGCGGAAGATTCGTGCTCCATGGGGCCTCTCCCTGGAGCGTCCTGCTGGAGAACCTGGAGGGGAAGCTGAGCAACGGAGCCCTGCTCAACCACCGCTGGGTGCTGAGCAGCTACCACGCCGTGCATAGCAACCACACCGCAGAGGAGATCGAGGCTGGGCTGAAGGTGTACGTGGGAGTGGAGGACCGGAGGGAGGTCAACGCCGCTCACCAGGTGCACAGCGAGCGCATCTTCTACCAACCCAGGGAGGTAAACACACCTGAGTATTGGGCCGACATCGCCCTGATCAAGCTCAAGGAGGAGATAGTCTTCGGCAACCACATCATGCCCGTCTGTCTGCCCGAGCACAACTACGCTGAGGAGGGCAAGCTGGGTTTCGTGGCTGGCTGGGGGATGGGGGTAACCTATGTGGCCCCCACCCACCTGCGCTACGTCGCTTTGCCCGTGGTCAACACCACCGAGTGCCAGCACTACTTCGAGGAGCACCACCCGCACCTGTTCCCCGATGACTTCAAAACCTACAGCTTCTGCACGGGGCCGTCGCAGCTTGAGGAGAACCTCTGCGACAGAGACTGCGGGGCACCCTTCGTGGTCAATGACAACGGCACCTTCTACGTGGCCGGGGTCGTCTCCTACGACAAGCCCTGCAGGGTAGGAACGTACGCCGTTTACACCAATGTCTTTAAGATCCTCACCTGGATCAACGCGGTCATTACTAATTATTGAGCAGCTCTCATTCCGTCTAATTGTGTCCGCCCAATCCATTGATCATATCTCCATCTATCTGTGTCCACAATCCATTGATCATATCTCCAATTATCTGTGTCCACAATCCATTGAACATATCTCCATCTATCTGTGTCCACAATCCATTGAACATATCTCCATCTATCTGTGTCCACAATCCATTGATCATATCTCCATCTATCTGTGTCCACAATCCATTGATCATATCTCCATCTATCTGTGTCCACAATCCATTGATCATATCTCCATCTCTCTGTGTCCACAATCCATTGATCATATCTCCATCTATCTGTGTCCACAATCCACTGATAATATCTCCATCTATCTGTGTCCACAATTCACTGAACATATCTCCATCTATCTGTGTCCAAAATCCACTGATCATATCTCCATCTATCTGTGTCCACAATCCACTGATCATATCTCCATCTATCTGTGTCCACAATCCACTGATAATATCTCCATCTATCTGTGTCCACAATCCATTGAACATATCTCCATCTATCTGTGTCCACAACCCACTGAACATATCTCCATCTATCTGTGTCCACAATCCATTGATCATATCTCCATCTATCTGTGTCCACAATCCATTGATCATATCTCCATCTATCTGTGTCCACAATCCATTGATCATATCTCCATCTATCTGTGTCCACAATCCATTGATCATATCTCCATCTACCTGTGTCCACAATCCATTCAACATATCTCCATCAATCTGTGTCCAAAATCCATTGATCATATCTCCATCTATCTGTGTCCACAATCCATTGAACATATCTCCATCTATCTGTGTCCACAATCCATTGATCATATCTCCATCTATCTGTGTCCACAATCCATTGATCATATTTCCATCTATCTGTGTCCACAATCCATTGATCATATCTCCATCTCTCTGTGTCCACAATCCATTGAACATATCTCCATCTATCTGTGTCCACAATCCATTGAACATATCTCCATCTATCTGTGTCCACAATCCATTGAACATATCTCCATCTATCTGTGTCCACAATCCATTGAACATATCTCCAACTAGCTGTGTCCACAATCCACTGATCATATCTCCATCTATCTGTGTCCACAATCCATTGGTCATATCTCCATCTATCTGTGTCCACAATCCATTGATCATATCTCCATCTATCTGTGTCCACAATCCACTGGTCATATCTCCATCTATCTGTGTCCACAATCCATTGATCATATCTCCATCTATCTGTGTCCAAAATCCATTGAACATATCTCCATCTATCTGTGTCCACAATCCATTGAACATATCTCCAACTATCTGTGTCAACAATCCACTGATCATATCTCATCTATCTGTGTCCACAATCCATTGATCATATCTCCATCTATCTGTGTCCACAATCCATTGATCATATCTCCATCTATCTGTGTCCACAATCCACTGATCATATCTCCATCTATCTGTGTCCACAATCCATTGATCATATCTCCATCTCTCTGTGTCCACAATCCATTGATCATATCTCCATCTATCTGTGTCCACAATCCATTGATCATATCTCCAAATATCTGTGTCCACAAGCCATTGATCATATCTCCATCTCTCTGTGTCCACAATCCATTGAACATACCTCCATCTATCTGTGTCCACAATCCATTGATCATATCTCCATCTATCTGTGTCCACAATCCACTGATCATATCTCCATCTATCTGTGTCCACAATCCATTGATCATATCTCCATCTATCTGTGTCCACAATCCATTGATCATATCTCCATCTATCTGCGTCCACAATCCATTGATCATATCTCCATCTATCTGTGTCCACAATCCACTGATCATATCTCCATCTATCTGTGTCCACAATCCATTGATCATATCTCCATCTCTCTGTGTCCACAATCCACTGATCATATCTCCATCTATCTGTGTCCACAATCCATTGAACATATCTCCATCTATCTTTGTCCACAATCCATTGATCATATCTCCATCTCTCTGTGTCCACAATCCATTGATCATATCTCCATCTATCTGTGTCCACAATCCATTGAACATATCTCCATCTATCTGTGTCCACAATCCATTGAACATATCTCCATCTATCTGTGTCCACAATCCATTGAACATATCTCCATCTATCTGTGTCCACAATCCATTGAACATATCTCCAACGATCTGTGTCCACAATCCACTGATCATATCTCCATCTATCTGTGTCCACAATCCATTGATCATATCTCCATCTATCTGTGTCCACAATCCATTGATCATATCTCCATCTATCTGTGTCCACAGTCCACTGATCATATCTCCATCTATCTGTGTCCACAATCCATTGATCATATCTCCATCTATCTGTGTCCACAATCCATTGAACATATCTCCATCTATCTGTGTCCACAATCCATTGAACATATCTCCAACTATCTGTGTCCACAATCCACTGATCATATCTCCATCTATCTGTGTCCACAATCCATTGATCATATCTCCATCTATCTGTGTTCACAATCCATTGATCATATCTCCATCTATCTGTGTCCACAATCCACTGATCATATTTCCATCTATCTGTGTCCACAATCCATTGATCATATCTCCATCTATCTGTGTCCACAATCCATTGATCATATCTCCATCTATCTGTCTCCACAATCCATTGATCATATTTCCATCTATCTGTGTCCACAATCCATTGATCATATCTCCATCTATCTGTGTCCACAATCCATTGATCATATCTCCATCTCTCTGTGTCCACAATCCACTGATCATATCTCCATCTATCTGTGTCCACAATCCATTGAACATATCTCCATCTATCTTTGTCCACAATCCATTGATCATATCTCCATCTCTCTGTGTTCACAATCCATTGATCATATCTCCATCTATCTGTGTCCACAATCCACTGAACATATCTCCATCTATCTGTGTCCACAATCCATTGATCATATCTTCATCTCTCTGTGTCCACAATCCATTGAACATATCTCCATCTATCTGTGTCCACAATCCATTGAACATATCTCCATCTCCCTGTGTCCACAATCCACTGATCATATCTCCATCTATCTGTGTCCACAATCCATTGATCATATCTCCGTCTATCTGTGTCCACAATCCATTGGTCATATCTCCATCTCTCTGTGTCCACAATCCATTGATCATATCTCCATCTATCTGTGTCCACAATCCACTGAACATATCTCCATCTATCTGTGTCCACAATCCATTGAACATATCACCCTCTATCTGTGTCCACAATCCACTGATCATATCTCCATCTATCTGTGTCCACAATCCATTGGTCATATCTCCATCTCTCTGTGTCCACAATCCATTGAACATATCTCCATCTATCTGTGTCCGCAATCCATTGAACATATCACCCTCTATCTGTGTCCACAATCCACTGATCATATCTCCATCTATCTGTGTCCACAATCCATTGATCATATCTCCATCTATCTGTGTCCACAATCCATTGATCATATCTCCATCTATCTGTGTCCACAATCCATTGATCACATTGCACAACCATATCACGCCTTCTATAATCTCTCTCCAATGCCCAATCACATCACCGATCATCCGGAAATTCGCTTCAACTTCCCTATTTTCCACTTGGTCCCAGTAGGACTCCACCCCTTCCCAGCTCCGAGGGTCTTGCCCCTGCCCTTCGATTTATCTCCCCCTCGCCAGAATTTCACTGAGGTATACCTATGCGTCCCTTCTACCCGAGTAGATTTTAAATCCTTCGGCTTTCCTCAGCATTCCTGTCGCCTAGCGCTCTGGGAAGTCCCACGTTGGGAAGTGAAGGGGAGGAGGGAGGGAGGGAGGGAGGGGAGAAAATATTGGAAGGAGAAAGTGAGAAAGGATGGGATTCGATCAATGAGTTGACAGAAGAGATTGGAGGAGGGATATGTGAAAGAGGCAGAGAGTGAGAGGGAGACAGGGAAGGAGGGAGTATTGGAGAGCGAGAGAGAGAGGGGGAAAGGGAGACCAATAGAGGGAGAGAGGCAGAGAGATAGAGAGAAGGAGAAAGCAAGAGAGTTGCAGAGGGAAAGGGGGTGGAGAGAGGAGGAGAGAGACAGAGAGTGAGGCGCAGAATGTGGATAGGGAGGCACGGGGAGTATAGAAGACACAGAGAAACAAAGAAAGTGAGAGTGAGAGTGAGAGATATAGAGTGAGTGAGTGAGTGAGTGAGTGAGAGACAAAGACATGGTGAAATATTCCCACCCGCATTCCAACTGCCCCAAACTGTGGCCTGACGGGAGCATTAGGTCTGGTGTAAACATCGCCCTCTCCAACCCCAACTGATCTCCAAACAGTGGGACTCCTCACTTCCCAAACTGTGGGACTTCTCACCTCCCAAACTGTGGGACTCCTCACCTCCCCAAACTGTGGGACTCCTCAACTACCAAACTGTGGGACTCCTCACCTCCCCAAACTGTGGGACTCCTCACCCTCCCAAACTGTGGGACTCCTCACCCTCCCAAACTGTGGGGTCTCCTCACCTCCCCAAACTGTGGGACTCCTCACCCTCCCAAACTGTGGGACTTCTCACCTCCCCAAACTGTGGGACTCCTCACCTCCCAAACTGTGGGACTCCTCACCTCCCAAACTGTGGGATTCCTCACCTCCTGAAACAGTGGGACTCCTCTCCTCCCAAACTGTGGGACTCCTCAACCTCCCCAAACTGTGGGACTCCTCACCCTCCCAAACTGTGTGAATCCTCACCCTCCCAAACTGTGGGACTCCTCACCCTCCCAAACTGTGGACTCCTCACCTCCCCAAACTGTGGGTCTCCTCACCTACCCCAACTGTGGGACTCCTCACCTCCCCAACTGTGGGACTCCTCACCTCCCCAAACTGTGGGACTCCTCACCTCCCAAACTGTGGGACTCCTCACCCTCCCAAAACTGTGGGACTCCTCACCTCCCAAACTGTGGGACTCCTCACCTCCCCAAACTGTGGGACTCCTCACCTCCCAAACCGTGGGACTCCTCACCTCCCCAAACTGTGGGACTCCTCACCTCCCCAAACTGTGTGACTCCTCACCTCCCAAGCTGTGGGACTCCTCACCTCCCCAAACTGTGGGACTCCTCACCTCCCAAACCGTGGGACTCCTCAGCTCCAAAACTGTGGGATTCCTCACCTCCCGAAACAGTGGGACTCCTCTCCTCACAAACTGTGGGACTCCTCACCCTCCCCAAACTGTGGGACTCCTTGTATTGATTTCTTTGTGGGTTCAATGATGAGACATTTATGAAAGAGAATGAGTTTTAATCTAAAGTCTGTTCAACTCTTTATACAGCATTCAGGAGACACCATTATGCTAGTGATGCATCTAGAACGAAACTGAAACTAAACTAAACTGCCTTGCTTGTCTAGGTCACATGACCTCTGCTGGTCAGGCATAAGTAATCAATACCTGCAAATATGCCATTAAGGCATCATAATCGAACAGGCAAATACCATCTCTATTTGCTGATATCATTACATCTCCTTTCCTTAAAACAAAAGTATTTTACTTTTAACTAACAACATGTTTTCTTTGTATTAATCTGCATTTTAACTGTAACACTTAATGAACTTACATTATCATTATCATGATCAAGGTTTTTTAACCTTGCTTTGTGTGTTCACATGAAATATGTCAATACACTAGAACTTGAAGAAAGAATAAGATAACATTACTTCCTTCTATAACAATAGTCATTAAATTTGCTCAATGAGTCTCTCAGGAGGCTTCACGTGTCTTGAGGATTTTCTGATTGATTGTCCTTGAATCTGATGATTGGTTCTCAGCTGTGTGATCAGGTTGTTCAACAGTATCAGTCTCTTGACCTGCTGTGGCTGATCCCATGAGAAGATCTCGACGATTTCTTCTCAGAACAGCACCCTCATCTGTCTGAATGGTGTATGATCTTGCTTGAACTTCACTCAGGACAGTTCCCTTCTGAGTCCATGTGTTTGTTTTGTCTTTGAACCTTACTTGGTCACCAGTGTGGAGTTCAGGTAAGTTTTGTGTTCCTCTGTCATAGTAGTACTTTTGCTTTTCTTTCTGTTGTTCTTTGAACTTCCTCACTTTCTCCCCCTCTTTTGTTTTCAGGAGGTTCTCCGGGATGGGTAGGTTTGACCTCAGCCGACGTCCCATCAGGAGTTGGGCTGGTGACTTACCACACTCGAGCGGCGTTGTGCGGTATACAAGCATGCTCTGGTAGAAGTCAGTTCCACTGTCTTTTGCCTTGTACATCAGTCTTTTCACTGTGTTTGCGGGCTCTCCTGGGTCAACAGCTCTGGACAACGTGTCTGCTGTATACATCAGCTTACCCGGTGTGTACGCAACATTCCATTCATCATAGACTGTCTCTCCTTCGCTTTCCACAACGAGGACTCTCTTTACCAGGTTCAGCCTCTCACAGGCTTTTAAACCTAGTATGGCTTGCACATCCTTTGGCACCACGATTAATGCTAGCGTGTGCTCTCTGTCCTTGTGTGTCACTTTGACAATGCATCTTCCTTTCACCGGTATATCAGTACCTGAGTATCCTGTCACTTTCACTTTTATTCCATGTATCTTTGGTCTGGGTCTAATTTTCTTAAAATCAGTCTCTGATATCACATTAACTTGTGCTCCAGTATCCAATTTAAATGGAATGTGTATGTCATTCACTTTTAGTGTCAACATCCAGTCTCTTTCTTCTTTTTTGTTTTCAGACACAACATCTACATAGGACTCCTCTATCTCGCTTTCATCTACTGTATGGACCTTGCTTTGTTGCACTTGGTTCTTACAGCAACGGGCATAATGGTTGTTCTTGTTGCAACTATTGCATGTTTTACCATATGCTGGACACTTTTTTGGTGGATGCTGTGTACCGCATCGACTACATGACTTTCGATTGTCCCTTTCATTTTCGTTCGCTGGCCACGCCTCTTTTTTCACATTGGCGCTCTTTTTGTTAAACGGTTTGTGTCCGTTCTTTCTCACTGCATCCACGTTGCAGCTACTGTCACTGAACAGCTCTTTTGCCTGCGACTTCACAGTCTCTGTAGCCTTACACAGTGCTATGGCTTTTCCCAGGTCTAGATCTTGCTCTCTTAGCAGTCTTTCCCTTAGACCATTATCTGGAATACCACACACCAGTCTGTCTTTTATCAGCGAGTCTGTCAGTCCCCCAAATTCACACGATTTGCTTCTGTTTCTCAGTTCAGTCTCACCCGTTTTCTGTACACATGTGAAAAATCTGTGCCTCTCAAACGTCACGTTACGTTTAGGTATGCAGTAGGTCTCAAACTGTTCCATTATTTTATCTAGCTTCATTTTGTCTCCATTAGCAGCGAATGTGAAGTTATTATACACCTCCAGCGCTTCATCACCCACAACATGTAAGAACAGTGACGATTTCCTTTCATTACTTTTCTCGTCAGCTCCGATTGCTGATAAATACAACCACAAACGTTGTTTGAACCTTCTCCAATTTTCAGCCACATTACCTGTCAACTGAAGCATCGCCGGTGGGAGTAAACCTTCCATTTTTCACTTCGTTAGCTATTCTCTGATGGTAAGTAACGATGTTCTCTTTTGGCTTGCTAATCTGTGGAGAGCTGATTTAACTTCAAATTTTTTCTCTTCATCTCTTTCAGCCACTTCTGACACCATGTATTGATTTCTTTGTGGGTTCAATGATGAGACATTTATGAAAGAGAATAATTTTTAATCTAAAGTCTGTTCAACTCTTTATACAGCATTCAGGAGACACCATTATGCTAGTGATGCATCTAGAACGAAACTGAAAGTAAACTAAACTGCCTTGCTTGTCTAGGTCACATGACCTCTGCTGATCAGGCATAAGTAATCAATACCTGCAAACATGCTATTAAGGCATCATAATCGAACAGGCAAATACCATCTCTATTTGCTGATATCATTACACTCCTCACCCTCCCCAAACTGTGGGACTCCTCACCCTCCCAAACTGTGTGACTCCTCACCTCCCCCAACTGTGGGACTCCTCACCTCCCCAAACTGTGGGACTCCTCACCTCCCCAAACTGTGGGACTCCTCACCTCCCCAAACTGTGGGATTCCTCACCTCCCCAAACTGTGGGACTCCTCACCTCCCAAACTGTGGGACTCCTCACCCTCCCCAAACTGTGGGACTCCTCACCTCCCCAAACTGTGGGACTCCTCACCTCCCAAACTGTGGGACTCCTCACCTCCCAAACTGTGGGGCTCCTCACCTCCCAAACTGTGGGACTCCTCACCTCCCAAACTGTGGGACTCCTCACCTCCCAAACTGTGGGACTCCTCACCTCCCAAACTGTGGGACTCCTCACCTCCCAAACTCTGGGACTCCTCCCCTCCCCAAACTGTGGGATTCCTCACCTCCCCAAATTGTGGGACTCCTCACCTCCCCAAACTGTGGGATTCCTCATTCCCCAAACTGTGGGACTCCTCACCCTCCCCAAACTGTGGGATTCCTCATTCCCCAAACTGTGGACTCCTCACCCTCTCAAACTTTGAGACTGCTCACCTCCCAAACTGTGGGACTCCTCACCTACCCAAACTGTGGACTCCTCACCTCCCCAAACTGTGGACTCCTCACCCTCCCAAACTCTGGGACTCCTCACCTCCCCAAACTGTGGACTCCTCACCCTCCCAAACTGTGGGACTCCTCACCCTCCCAAACTGTAGGACTCCTCACCCTCCCAAACTGTGAGACTCCTCACCTCCCCAAACAGGGATCCGTCTGCTCCCTCAACTCATTCATTGCTCCTGCAATCAACAGGCATTTATAAAAAACAAAGGAGGCATCATCTAACCCACTTCTATCTCAAATCACCTTGTCTACCCTTCCTCACTTCTCAAACATGGCATCCCAGATCAGGGGCCTCAGCCTCTGTACTCCAGGAGAGCTTGCGTTGGGGAGGACTCGTAACTGGGGACTGGAACTTCAGCTCCAAGCTATCTGAGCTACGCGTAGGAACCGTCAATCTGAATTTAAATTTGGTGGAATACAAGTGACGGCTATCTCCTAATGATGGAGGCTAGGCAGTCAATCGAGACTTTCACACAACTGAGATGGAGTTGTTTTCTGTTAGGCCAAGGTATGAATTGTTACAGAACCAAGGTTTGGAGGATGGAGCTGAGATACAGAGCAGCCATGACTTGATTGAAGGGCGGAGCAGGCCCGAGGGGTTTGAATGACCTGCTCCTGTTGCTATAAGACCTGGGTGGGCTGCCCTATTGGTTGATCGAAGGCAGCTGTGTGACACCCCTTGCTTCCTGATTGTGGGATCACACATTCTCCGGATCTCGGGGATAGAAGACACGCATGCTTTGGCCGCTAAACTTGGTAACCATCATCTCAAGTGTTGGGTTCAGGTTTAATCAAAGGATTGTTATCCAGTGAGGAGGAACTGAATTGGACAATTTATTAAAAAAAACTCTGTCATTCCGATTACTCATCAATAAAAGTATCAATTACATCTTTCAGTGTTTCTACATTTTGTTCTTGGCCAGAATCTGTCCCTTCCCATTTGAACGTGTGGTGTTCAGGAAATGAAGGCAGTGCAGAGCGATCTTTTATCAAACCGGTGCTGTACCTTTCCTGGGCGTGTTTGATGGGACAGTGTAGAGAGAGCTTTACTCTGTATCTGACTCGTGCTGTACCTGTCCTGGGAGTGTTTGATGGGACAGTGTAGAGAGAGCTTTACTCTGTATCTAACCCGTGCTGTACCTGCCCTGGGAGTGTTTGATGGGACAGTGTAGAGGGAGCTTTACTCTGTATCTAACCCCGTGCTGTACCTGCCCTGGGAGTGTTTGATGGAACAGTGTAGAGGGAGCTTTACTCTGTACCTAACCCATGCTGTACCTGCCCTGGGAGTGTTTGATGGGACAGTGTAGAGAGAGCTTTACTCTGTATCTAACCCATGCTGTACCTGCCCTGGGAGTGTTTGATGGGACAGTGTAGAGGGAGCTTTACTCTGTATCTAACCCGTGCTGTACCTGCCCTGGGGGTGTTTGATGGGACAGTGCAGAGAGAGCTTTACTCTGTATCTAACCCGTGCTGTACCTGCCCTGGAGTGTTTGATGGGACAGTGTAGAGGGAGCTTTACTCTGTATCTAACCCGTGCTGTACCTGCCCTGGGAGTGTTTGATGGGACAGTGTAGAGGGAGCTTTACTCTGTATCTAACCCGTGCTGTACCTGCCCTGGGAGTGTTTGATGGGACAGTGTAGAGGGAGCTTTACTCTGTATCTAACCCGTGCTGTACCTGTCCTGGGAGTGTTTGATGGGACAGTGTAGAGGGAGATTTACTCTGTATCTAACCCGTGCTGTACCTGCCCTGGGAGTGTTTGATGGGACAGTGTATAGGGAGCTTTACTCTGTATCTAACCCATGCTGTACCTGCCCTGGGAGTGTTTGATGGGACAGTGTAGAGGGAGCTTTACTCTGTATCTAACCGGTGCTGTACCTGTCCTGGAGTGTTTGATGGGACAGTGTAGAGAGAGCTTTACTCTGTATCTAACCCATGCTGTACCTGCCCTGGGATTGTTTGATGGGACAATGTAGAGGGAGCTTTACTCTGTATCTAACCTGTGCTGTACCTGCCCTGGGAGTGTGTGATGGGACAGTGTAGAGGGAGCTTTACTCTGTATCTAACCCGTGCTGCACCTGCCCTGGGATTGTTTGATGGGACAATGTAGAGGGAGCTTTACTCTGTATCTAACCCGTGCTGTACCTGCCCTGGGAGTGTGTGATGGGACAGTGTAGAGGGAGCTTTACTCTGTATCTAACCCGTGCTGTACCTGCACTGGGATTGTTTGATGGGACAATGTAGAGGGAGCTTTACTCTGTCTCTAACCCGTGCTGCACCTGCCCTGGGAGTGTGTGATGGGACAGTGTAGAGGGAGCTTTACTCTGTATCTAACCCGTGCTGTACCTGCCCTGGGATTGTTTGATGGGACAATGTAGAGGGAGCTTTACTCTGTCTCTAACCCGTGCTGCACCTGCCCTGGGAGTGTGTGATGGGACAGTGTAGAGGGAGCTTTACTCTGTATCTAACCCGTGCTGCACCTGCCCTGGGATTGTTTGATGGGACAATGTAGAGGGAGCTTTACTCTGTATCTAACCCGTGCTGCACCTGCCCTGGGAGTGTGTGATGGGACAGTGTAGAGGGAGCTTTACTCTGTATCTAACTCGTGCTGTACCTGCCCTGGGAGTGTTTGACGAGGCAGTGTTGTAAGATCCGCAAAATTGATCATTGTATTATAAGGTTCCTTTGGCAGAAGAGGCCCTGTTTTAAAGACTGTTTTAAAAGAAGCCCAGGAGTAAGGGGCATATAAAATGGCTGCCAGACCCCGTGACCGACTTATTGGTACATTTTAAAATGGTTCCTGCAGTCCCCAGACAGCCTTTGTGGATTCAACCCACAGTAAGTTCTGGAAGCCGTTTGTGAGAAAACGAAACCAGCCAATAACACATACATAAAGATTGGATGCAGATCCAGTCAGATCGGCCTGTAGATAAAGGCCATCTAAATGTTTACCCAGACAAAGGGAAACAGTTTTATATTCATATAAGGGGAGCATCAAAGACCCATTAAAGACATCAAGAGGACATTCAAAACAATACAAGGTCATTCCAGACCAGAGATGGCCATCACCAGCCATCCCGAAAGCAATTTAAATATAATAACTACCCCGCTGCGCAACAAGCCCGCCAAAAGATGTGCGGGTTAGGTTGATTGGCTATGATAAATTGACCCTTAGTGTTAGGGGGATTACATACGTGGGGTTATGGGGATAGGGTGGGATATGTGTTGGTGTAGGGGTTACGGGGATCGGGTGGGATATGTGTCGGTGCAGGCTCGATGGGCCGAAATGGCCTCTATCTGCACTGTGGGGTTTCTGTGATTCTGTGATTCTGTGAAAGACTAACCTTGATTTGGCAGGAGATAAAGGCTTCTCCTGAGAAGTATATTTGGGGGAACCCGGGGTAGCCATCGGCAGCGATGAGAGAGATCAGCGATTAACCATTGAAGAAGATGAAGCAGCTATCAAGAAGGCAATTCGAGCCTGCGTCCCACCCCGGGCTAACCATCGGGAGATCATCGACCCAACCCCGGGCCATTGACGAGACAAAAGGGCAGCAGCCCTACAGAAAACACCAGCTGAAAATGGTAACTGACTAGAAGAGACCTCTTGAAAGTGGTCAAACAGTTGACCTTCCCTCATATCGACGGCCAGGCCCGCTGAGATCCAGCCTGTCCGTGACCTTCACCTCGAGGAAGAGAAGGCGTGTCACAGCTCGCAGCCCGCAGCCCGCAGCGCTGACCACGAGGAGGCAGGACGCCTGACAGGATCAAAAGGCAGACCTGTTTCAAAACCTTACAATTTCTAGCTGGATTGGTGAGCATGTTTCTGGCCCTTCATAATCGGATCTCGATCGGTTTAAGGGGGTGGGCATTTTGGGTATAATTGACATGAGTTGTTGTCCCTCGATGTTCCGTGTGTTTCCCCATTTCATGATGACTTTTGTAAAGTATAATATGCCTGTATCTATTTTAGCTAGTACTGTATTGTTTTGATTTGTTTTTCCCTCCCATGTACCCTCTTATTTGCTTGCATTTGATTTGTTTTCCCTTATGCAATAAAATTTCATTTCGTTTAATTAAACTTGGTCTATAAGAGTATTCTCTGCAGTGTAGTTCCTGCATCTAAGTCCAGTGTCTAGAACCTAAGGGGTGAGTGGGTCGAACCACTCAAGGTTTTACTGTGCAAAAGAGAGAGAGAGGCCTCTGGCGAGAGAAACCTCTGCGATCTAGGAGAAAAACCCCTTACAGTGTAGAGTGAGCTTTACTCTGTATCGAACACGTGATGTACCAGCCCTGGGAGTGTTTGATGGGACAGTGTAGAGGAAGATTTACTCTGTATCTAACCTGTACTGTACCTGCCCTGGGAGTGTTTGATGGGACAGTGTAGAGGGAGATATACTCTGTATCTAACCTGTACTGTACCTGCCTTGGGCGTGTTTGATGGGACAGTTTAGAGGGACCTTCACTCTGTATTTAACCCATGCTGTACCTACCCTGGGAGTGTTTGATGGGACAGTGTAGAGGGAGCTTTACTCTGTACCTAACCCATGCTGTACTTGCCCTGGGAGTGTTTGATGGGACAGTGTAGAGGGAGCTTTACTCTGTATCTAACCTGTGCTGAACCTGCCCTGGGAGTGTTTGACGGGACAGTGTAGAGGGAGCTTTACTCTGTATCTAACCCGTGCTGTACCTGCCCTGGGAGTGTTTAATGGGACAATGTAGTATCATAGTGGGAGAAATTCAGTATCGCCCTGTTTGGGGCGCAATTATTGGCCGGGTGTAAAGTTTAGCGCCAGGCGCTGATTATCGCCTCTGACTGCAAACTTGGCTTTTATCGCCCCTGGAGGTGATTGGAGCGCTAAATCAGGTGCTGCACACCTGTCTTAAGGTGCAAAGGCCGAGGAGCGAGGCGCTACCTCAGAGCGCTGGCGAAGCTCAGGTGGTGTTAGTTAGTGATGGAACACAGACAAACTGGCGCCGGACAATTCTTAAAGGGGAGGGTCGATCTTGCTCTCCGTCCACACCCTGCTCATTGCAGCCTTGAATCTCGGCCTGGAGAGACCTGTGCCTAAATTTTCCAGCCAAGGACTATGGAGAGGGTGAGAGAACGAGGACAGCGCTTCAGCGAGCGGGCCTTGGAGGCTCTGGTTGGCGCGGTGGAGCGCAGAAGATCTATACTCTACCCTGAGAGTGGCAGGCGGCCTTTGCCGTGCGACTACAGAAGAGTGTGGACGGAGGTGGCACAGAGCGTCTCCTCCAGGAACCAGGTGCCCAGGACCCACACACAACGCCCTCACTCGGGTCGTCAGGGTGAGTGGCTTATTTTCAATACCTCTCGCTTCCTCCATCTCAACCTCACTCTATGGCCAGAGGGTCTTAAAACCGCAAATGCCCAACACTCATCCAAGGCCTATGGCCCTCTCATAAAACACACACGCACATTCCACACTTTGCATACAGTAAGGGCTATTCAACTATGGGAGGCACATCAGCCAAGACCATGGCTGCATACAGTAAGGGCTATTCAACTATGGGAGGCACATCAGGCAAGACCATGGCTGCATACAGTAAGGGCTATTCAACGATGGGAGGCACATCAGGCAAGACCATGGCTGCATACAGTAAGGGCTATTCAACTATGGGAGGCACATCAGCCAAGACCATGGCTGCATACAGTAAGGGCTATTCAACTATGGGAGGCACATCAGGCAAGACCATGGCTGCATACAGTAAGGGCTATTCAACTATGGGAGGCACATCAGGCAAAAACATGGCTGCTTACAGTAAGGGCTATTCAACTATGGGAGGCACATCAGGCAAGCGCATGGCTGCATGCAGTAAGGGCTATTCAACTATGGGAGGCACATCAGGCAAGCGCATGGCTGCATACAGTAAGGGCTATTCAACTATGGAAGGCATATCAGGCAAGACCATGGCTGCATACAGTAAGGGCTATTCAACTATGGGAGGCACATCAGGCAAGACCATGGCTGCATACAGTAAGGGCTATTCAACTATGGGAGGCACATCAGGCAAAACCATGGCTGCATACAGTAAGGGCTATTCAACTATGGGAGGCACATCAGGCAAGCGCATGGCTGCATACAGTAAGGGCTATTCAACTATGGGAGGCACATCAGGCAAAACCATGGCTGCATACAGTAAGGGCTATTCAACTATGGGAGGCACATCAGGCAAGCGCATGGCTGCATACAGTAAGGGCTATTCAACTATGGAAGGCATATCAGGCAAGACCATGGCTGCATACAGTAAGGGCTATTCAACTATGGGAGGCATATCAGCCAAGACCATGGCTGCATACAGTAAGGGCTATTCAACTATGGGAGGCACATCAGGCAAGCGCATGGCTGCATACAGTAAGGGCTATTCAACTATGGAAGGCATATCAGGCAAGACCATGGCTGCATACAGTAAGGGCTATTCAACTATGGGAGGCACATCAGGCAAGACCATGGCTGCATACAGTAAGGGCTATTCAACTATGGGAGGCACATCAGGCAAGACCATGGCTGTATATTTACTCAGACGCCGTCCTTTTTCTTGCAGGCCAAGCTATCTCATAACAGGAGCCGCAATGGACGGGTGGAGGGCCACCTCAGCTGCAACCCCTCAGCGATCTTGAGGTGTGCGCCTCCACAGGATTGTGGCAAGCCAGGTGATTGGTCCCGTCACCCCTGGAGAGGCCGCCCCCTAGTTCGGGACAGCAATGGTAAGGTCATCAGTTTTCTCTCCTCTCTCATTCCACTTGTCCCTCACAACACCAGCCTTTGGCACGTTCATTCCAAATTACTAAATCAGTCCTTACTCCCTTACTGCCCCCCTGTCCTCACGCTAAAGCCACTCTTGCACCTCCCTGCTTTCAGATGGTGATTCAGCAGCTGAGGAGATGGGCCCTCAAGCTGTCAGTGGGAGCGAAGCCACAGGCGAGGAGGAAGAGGAAGCCGGAGCAACAGTGCCACCCACTCCCGAGGAAGCCCATGCCCACACTGGGACCACGTCTTCCCTGGAGGGGAGCAGGGGGGAAGGGTCTGATGAGGGCGAAGCTACAGGACCCAGCGAGCTGCAGCAATGCGATGGGGGTAGGGAAGCTCGGGGGCCTTCTCCCCGGAGGGAGAGTAGGCCATCGAGTCCTGCTGCACTGAACGCAGAGGAGGAGCGGCTCATCGCTGCAAATGAACACCCAGGCGGTGGACATGCACACTCAGCTCATGGGTGCAGTGGGAAGGGTGCCCGAAAGCATTGATGCACTGGCAAGGAGTGTGGAGCACTACGCTGTAGCACAGGTGGATGCAACGCAACTGCTTAGTGCTGCAATGCAGTCACTGGCTGCCGTGATCCAATCTCAGTCTGGTCTCATGCAGTCTCTGATAGAGGCCACGCGAGCACTGACTGCTGCCATCGTCGCTGGGCAATCGGGAGAGAGCGGGGCAGTGGGTTTAGTTTGGGGATTGATACAGGGCTATGGGGTGAGAGCAGGGCAGTCTGATTAGTTTGGGATTGATACAGGGTTATCGGGAGCGAGCGAAGCATTGGGAATAGTTTAGGATTGATACAGGGCTATCAGGAGAGATCGGGGCAGTGTGATTAGTTTGGGATTGATACAGGGCTATGGGGAGAGAGTGGGGCTTTGGGATTAGTTTGGGATTGATACAGGGCTATCGGGAGTGAGCGGGGCACTGGGATTAGTTTGGGATTGATTCAGGGCTATGGGGAGTGAGCGGGGCAGTGGGATTACTTTGCGGATTGATACAGGGCTATGGCGATTGAGCGGGGCAGTGGGATTAGTTTGGGATTGATACAGGGCTATGGGGAGAGAGCAGGGCAGTGGGATTAGTTTGGGATTGATACAGGGCTATGGGGGGAGAGCGGGGCAGTTGGATTAGTTTGGGATTGATAAAGGGCTATGGGGAGAGAGCGGGGCAGTGTGATTAGTTTGGAATTGATGCAGGACTATGGGAAGAGAGCGGGGCAGTGGGATTAGTTTAGGATTGATGTAGGGCTATGGGGGGAGAGCGGGGCAGTTGGATTAGTTTGGGGATTGAAACAGGGCTATGGGGAGAGAGCGGGGCAGTGGGATTAGTTTGGGGATTGAAACAGGGTAATTGGGAGAGAGCGGGGCAGTGGGATTAGTTTGGGGATTGATACAGGGCTATGGGGAGAGTGCGGGGCAGTGGGATTAGTTTGGGATTGATACAGGGCTATGGGGAGAGAGCGGGGCTGTGGGATTAGTTTGCGATTGATACAGGGCTATTGGGAGAGAGCGGGGCAGTGGGAATAGTTTGGGATTGATACAGGGCTATGGGGAGAGGGCGGAGCAGTGAGAATTGTTTAGGGATGATACAGGGCTATGGGGAGAGTGCAGGTCAGTTGGATTAGTTTGATGATTGATACAGGGCTATGAGGAGAGATCGGGGCAGTGGGATTAGTTTGAGATTGAAACACGGCTATGGGGAGAGAGCGGGGCAGTGGGATTAGTTTGGGATTGATACAGGGCTATGGGGAGAGTGCGTGGCAGTTTGATTAGTTTGGGGATTGATACAGGGCTATGGAGAGAGCGGGGCAGTGGGATTAGTTTGGGATTGATACAGGGCTATCGGGAGAGATCGGGGCAGTGGGATTAGTTTGAGATTGATACAGGGCTATGGGGAGAGAGCGGGGCAGTGGGATTAGTTTGGGATTGAAACACGGCTATGGGGAGAGAGCGGGGCAGTGGGATTAGTTTGGGATTGATACAGGGCTATCGGGAGAGATCGGGGCAGTGGGATTAGTTTGAGATTGATACAGGGCTATGGGGAGAGAGCGGGGCAGTGGGATTAGTTTGGGATTGAAACACGGCTATGGGGAGAGAGCGGGGCAGTGGAATTAGTTTGGGATTGATACAGGGCTATGGGGAGAGAGCGGGGCAGTGGAATTAGTTTGGGAATTGATACAGGGCTATGGTGTGAGAGCGGGGCAGTGTGACTTATTTGGGATTGATACAGGGCTATGGGGAGAGGGCGGGGCAGTGGGATTAGTTTGGGATTGATACAGGGCTATGGGGAGAGAGCGGGGCAGTGGGATTAGTTTGGGATTTGATGCAGGGCTATGGGGTGCGAGCGGGGCAGTGTGATTAGTTTGGGATTGATACAGGGCAATTGGGAGAGAGCGGGGCAGTGGGATTAGTTTGGGGATTGATACAGGGCTATGGGGAGAGCGCGGGGCAGTGGGATTAGTTTGGGGATTGATACAGGGCTATGGGGTGAGAGCAGGGCAGCCTGATTAGTTTGGGATTGATACAGGGTTATCGGGAGCGAGCGAAGCATTGGGAATAGTTTGGGATTGATACAGGGCTATCAGGAGAGATCGGGGCAGTGTGATTAGTTTGGGATTGATGCAGGACTATGGGAAGAGAGCGGGGCAGTGGGATTAGTTTAGGATTGATGTAGGGCTATGGGGGGAGAGCGGGGCTGTGGGATTAGTTTGGGGATTGATACAGGGCTTTGGGGAGAGAGCGGGGCAGTGGGATTAGATTGGGGCTTGAAACAGGGTTATTGGGAGAGAGCGGGGCAGTGGGATTAGTTTGGGGATTGATACAGGGCTATGGGGAGAGTGCGGGGCAGTGGGATTAGTTTGGGATTGATACAGGGCTATGGGGAGAGAGCGGGGCTGTGGGATTAGTTTGCGATTGATACAGGGCTATTGGGAGAGAGCGGGGCAGTGGGAATAGTTTGGGATTGATACAGGGCTATGGGGAGAGGGCGGAGCAGTGAGAATTGTTTAGGGATGGATACAGGGCTACGGGGAGAGTGCAGGTCAGTGGGATTAGTTTGATGATTGATACAGGGCTATCAGGAGAGATTGGGGCAGTGGGATTAGTTTGAGATTGAAACAGGGCTTTCGGGAGAGCGAGGCATTGGGAATAGTTTGGGATTGATGCAGGGCTATGGGGAGAGAGCGGGGCAGTTTGATTAATTTGGTGATTGATACAGGGCTATGGAGAGAGCGGGGCAGTGGGATTAGTTGGGGATTGATACAGGGCTATCGGGAGAGATCGGGGCAGTGGGATTAGTTTGAGATTGATACAGGGCTATGGGGAGAGAGCGGGGCAGTGGGATTAGTTTGGGATTGATACAGGGTTATGGGGAGAAAGCGCGGCAGTGGAATTAGTTTGGGAATTGATACAGGGCTATGGGGTGAGAGCGGGGCAGTGTGATTTGTTTGGGATTGATACAGGGCTATGGGGAGAGTGCAGGGCAGTGGGATTAGTTTGGGATTGATACATAGCTATGGGGAGAGAGCGGGGCAGTGGGATTAGTTTGGGGATTGATACAGGGCTATGGGGAGAGAGCGGGGCAGTGTGATTAGTTTGGGATTGATACAGGGCAATCGGGACAGAGCGGGGCAGTGGGATTAGTTTGGGGAATGATACAGGGCTATGGGGAGAGAGCAGGGCAGTCTGATTAGTTTGGGATTGATACAGGGTTATCGGGAGCGAGTGAAGCATTGTGAATAGTTTGGGATTGATACAGGGCTATCGGGAGAGATCGGGGCAGTGTGATTAGTTTGGAATTGATACAGAGCTATGGGGAGAGAGTGGGGCTTTGGGATTAGTTTGGGATTGATACAGGGCTATCGGGAGTGAGCGGGGCACTGGGATTAGTTTGGGATTGATACAGGGCTATGGGGAGTGAGCGGGGCAGTGGGATTAGTTTGCGGATTGATACAGGGCTATGGGGAGTGAGCGGGGCAGTGGGATTAGTTTGGGATTGATACAGGGCTATGGGGAGAGCGCGGGGCAGTGGGATTAGTTTGGGATTGATACAGGGCTATGGGGAGAGAGTGGGGCTTTGGGATTAGTTTGGGATTGATACAGGGCTATCGGGAGTGAGCGGGGCACTGGGATTAGTTTGGGATTGATTCAGGGCTATGGGGAGTGAGCGGGGCAGTGGGACTAGTTTGCGGATTGATACAGGGCTATGGGGAGTGAGCGGGGCAGTGGGATTAGTTTGGGATTGATACAGGGCTATGGGGAGAGAGCGGGGCAGTGGGATTAGTTTGGGATTGATACAGGGCTATGGGGAGAGAGCGGGGCAGTTGGATTAGTTTGGGATTGATAAAGCGCTATGGCGAGAGAGCGGGGCAGTGGGATTAGTTTTGGGGATTGATACAGGGCTATGGGGAGAGAGCAGGGCAGTGTGATTAGTTTGGGATTGATGCAGGACTATGGGAAGAGAGCGGGGCAGTGGGATTAGCTTAGGATTGATGTAGGGCTATGGGGGGAGAGCGGGGCAGTGGGGTTAGTTTGGTGATTGAAACAGGGCTATGGGGAGAGAGCGGGGCAGTGGGATTAGTTTGGGGATTGAAACAGGGTTATTGGGAGAGAGCGGGGCAGTGGGATTAGTTTGGGGATTGATACAGGGCTATGGGGAGAGGGCGGAGCAGTGAGAATTGTTTTGGAATGGATACAGGGCTACGGGGAGAGTGCAGGTCAGTGGGATTAGTTTGATGATTGATACAGGGCTATCAGGAGAGATCATGGGCAGTGGGATTAGTTTGAGATTGATACAGGGCTATCGGGAGAGCGAGGCATTGGGAATAGTTTGGGATTGATACAGGGCTATTGGGAGAGATCGGGGCAGTGTGATTAGTTTGGGATTGATACAGGGCTATGGGGAGAGAGCGGGGCAGTGGGATTAGTTTGGGGATTGATACAGGGCTATGGGCAAAGAGCGGGGCATTGCTATTAGTTTGCGATTGATGCAGGGCTATGGGGAGAGAGCGGGGCTGTGTGATTAGTTAGGGATTGATACAGGGCTTTGGGGAGAGACGGGGGCAGTGGGATTAGTTTGGGATTGATGCAGGACTATGGGGAGAGAGCGGGGCAGTGGGATTGTTTTGGTGATTGATACAGGGCTATCGGGAGAGAGCGAGGCAGTGTCATTAGATTGGGATTGATACAGGGCTATCGGGAGAGATCGGGGCAGTGGGATTAGTTTCAGATTGATACAGGGCTATCGGGAGAGAGCGAGGCATTGGGAATAGTTTGGGATTGATACAGGGCTATCGGGAGAGATCGGGGCAGTGTGATTAGTTTGGGATTGATACAGGGCTATGGGGTTTTGTATATTCCACATGTCCTGTGCTTGAAGTCTCTGACAGTGCCCAGACATTGTTTTAGCATTTCATTGTCTTGGGCTGTTTACTATGAACATGTTTACCTGTTTCTGATCTACACAGGATGCAACAGATCAGAAAAACCTCCATTCAACAATGCGAATTCCTGTCTCTGCAAAGACATCATACTGTTCGACAATGCAGGAATGTCGCAAACAGCTTTTGATAGCTGAGATCAACTTTAACCATTCAAACCTTTCAGGTAAAGAAGCTTCTAGATTCCGAGCCACAAATTGAATCGTTTAAGACAGAAAGAATGTCACAGAAATGTGATTTATTGCTGTTATTTTACAATTTACAAATATACACACAATTTGTGTCACTGAATTATAAACAAAAAAGCAGGCAAAGCTATGACTTAACAGAAATAAACACTTGTTTTTCTTCCTGGACAGCAAAACCAGTCAGACTGACTTGCAAATCTTTACTGATATGTTGACGTAAAGATTTATAATTTACCAATTTCGCTTCTAATGTTTTTCTCTCAAACATTCTCCACAATATTAATCCCTGCTCTTGTCACAAGGAGTGTTGAATTATTTTAGGTACTTCGCAATTAAAAGCAGGAAACAAACTTCATTATACTCACAAATTTTAATCTCCTATTTCAAACATTCAAACCAAATCGAATTGTACGTTATCACTTTAATCAAAGTATTTTCTGTGTCTCTCTCAATAAACAAAGAGTGGTTTCTTCTAAAGTAGCTTCCTGCAATTTTTATACATCATTACATAACTCTTGCTTCAATTAACACTCCACTAAATGTTTAAGAGGAAATCTATATTTACGTTATTCCTGCGACTTGTTAGGACTATCGAACGACAGACATTATAAAATGGTTTGTGTTTTTCCACTTTCTTGGTTCTCTTCCTAAATGTCTTAATGGTATATTTTTAAAAAGTCATTAAAAAGTAATATGTAACTCCTACAAATCCTCCCCTACCTTCCCCCTCCTCAACACCATGGTTGCATGTTTGTGTAAAGCTACTCACTTCAGTCAATCACTCAAAATCAAATCTTGAGATATTTCAATTTGAAAACATTTTAACCATTTCAGAGCTCTTTAAAAGCGTTTGGACTTCAAGACCTGGTTGAAACTTGTTTAGGTGAGGGGAAAATTGGCTTTTGCTTCAGTCTCTTCCAAAATCACGTTCGAAACTTAGGGGGAAAAAGTGTTTTTTACACTCATTTTTGGTGAAAAGTTCATTAAAAATCTTTAAATTCTTTCTAGTCTCACTGCAGCTTTGACAGAAGAAGTTGCTCCAAGTTTCTCCTTCCCCCTTCAATGCTGTCGTTAAACATCCGACAAAATAAAGTCTAATTCCAAACGGAGCTCCAATCAGAAAGTGAATAAAGTGGTTAAACTTCCTAAGAAGACGGCGAGGTTATCTATCCCCAGCCTTGGCGATGAGTTGGGATCAGTTTTTGGAGATGTTGTTTCCTCTTTTTCTGTTGCCGTTCCCTCCGTCTCTAAGACTCTGAGGTACAAACGGGGGCACAAACTATTTCCCTTTCTCGCAACATGATTAAAATAACCCTGGCTGATTTCCCTCTCTCTCGAACACAGGGGTCACTGGACACTGATCAGGAGCAGGAACCCTGGCTGATTTCCCCTCTCTCTAACCCAGGGGTCACTGGACAGAGATCAGGAGCACGAACCCTGGCTGATTTCCCCTCTCTCTAACCCAGGGGTCACTGGACAATGGTCAGGATCACGAACCCTGGCTGATTTCACCTCTCTCTAACCCAGGGGTCACTGGACAGTGATCAGGAGCAGGAACCCTGGCTGATTTCACCTCTCTCTCTAACCCAGGGATCACTGGACTGTGATCAGGAGCAGGAACCCTGGCTGATTTCCCCTCTCTCTCTAACACAGGGGTCACTCGGCAGTGATCAGGAGCAGGAACCCAGCCTGATTTCCCCTCTCTCTAACCCAGGGGTCACTGGAAAGTGATCAGGAGCATGAATCCTGGCTGATTTCCCTCTCTCTCTAAACCAGGGGTCACTGGGCAGTGATCAGGAGCAGGAACCCTGGCTGATTTCCCCTCTCTCTAACCCAGGGGTCATTGGGCAGTGATCAGGAGCAGGAACCCTGGCTGATTTCCCCTCTCTCTAACCCAGGGGTTACTGGATAGTGATCAGGAGCAGGAACCCTGGCTGATTTCCTCCTCTCTCTATCTCAGGGGTCACTGGATAGTGATCAGGAGCAGGAACCCTGGCTGATTTCCCCTCTCTCTCTTACCCAGAGGTCACTGGGCAGTGATCAGGAGCAGGAACCCTGGCTGATTTCCCCTCTCTCTAACCCAGGGGTCACTGGACTGTGATCAGGAGCAGGAACCCTGGCTGATTTCCCTCTCTCTCTAACTCAGGGGTCACTGGATAGTGATCAGGAGCAGGAACCCTGGCTGATTTCCCCTCTCTCTCTAACCCAGAGGTCACTGGGCAGTGATCAGGAGCAGGAACCCTGGCTGATTTCCCCTCTCTCTAACCCAGGGGTCACTGGATAATGATCAGGAGCAGGAACCCTGGCTGATTTCCCCTCTCTCTCTAACCCAGGTGTCACTGGACAGTGATCAGGAGCAGGAACCCTGGCTGGTTTCCCCTCTCTCTAACCCAGGGGTCACTGGATAGTGATCAGGAGCAGGAACCCTGGCTGATTTCCCCTCTCTCTCTAACCCAGGGGTCACTGGACTGTGATCAGGAGCAGGAACCCTGGCTGATTTCACCTGTCTCTCTAACCCAGGGGTCACTGGACTGTGATCAGGAGCATGAACCCTCTCTGATTTCCCTCTCTCTCTAACCAGGGGTCACTGGGCTGTGATCAGGAGCAGGAACCCTGGCTGATTTCCCCTCTCTCTAACCCAGGAGTCACTGGACAGTAATCAGGAGCAGGAACCCTGGCTGATTTCCCATCTCTCTCTAACCCATGGGTCACTGGACAGTGATCAGGAGCAGGAATCCTGGCTGATTTCCCCTCTCTCTAACACAGAGGTCATTGGATAGTGATCAGGAGCGGGATAAGCGTGGGATTGATCCGGGGCTATGGGGAGTGAGCGTGGCAGTGGGATTAGTTTGTGATTGATTCAGGGCTAGAGGAGAGAGCTGGGCAGTGGGATTAGTTTGGAATTGATACAGGGCTATGGGGAGAGAGCGGTGCAGTGGGATTAGTTTGGATATAACACAGGGCTATGGGGAGAAAGCGGGGCAGTGGGCTTGCGTTGGGGATTTATACAGTGCCATGGGGAGAGAGCGGGGCAGTGGGATTTGTTTGGATATAACAGGGCTATGGGGAGAAAGCAGGGCAGTAGACTTACGTTGGGGATTGATACAGGGCTATGGGGAGAGAGCGGGGCAGTGGGATTTGTTTGGGATTGATACAGGGCTATGGGGAGAAAGCGGGGCAGTGGGATTAATTTGGGGATTGATACAGGGCTATGGGGAGAAAGCGGGGCAGTGGGATTAGTTTGGATATAACACAGGGCTATGGGGAGAAAGCGGGCAGTGGGATTTGTTTGGATATAACACAGGGCTATGGGGAGAAAGCGGGCAGTGGGCTTATGTTGGGGATTGATGCAGGGCTATGGGGAGAGAGCAGGGCAGTGGAAATAGTTTGTGATTGATACAGGGCTATGGGGAGAAAGCAGGGCAGTGGGATTAGTTTGGAGATTGATACAGGGCTATGGGGAGAGAGCGGGGCAGTGGGATTAGGTTGGGGACTGATACAGGGCTATGGGGAGAGAGCGGGGCAGTGGGATTAGGTTGGGGACTGATACAGGGCTATGGGGAGAAAGCAGGGCAGTGGGATTAGTTTGGAGATTGATACAGGGCTATGG
Source organism: Somniosus microcephalus (assembly GCF_052327205.1). Classification (NCBI taxonomy): domain Eukaryota; kingdom Metazoa; phylum Chordata; class Chondrichthyes; order Squaliformes; family Somniosidae; genus Somniosus; species Somniosus microcephalus. Next base: position 24,009,510 of record NW_028225181.1, on the reverse strand, counting down.
GGAGAGAGCGCGGCAGTGGGATTAGGTTGGGGACTGATGCAGGGCTATGGGGAGAGAGCGGGGCAGTGGGATTAGGTTGGCGATTGATAAAGGGCTAACAGGAGAGAGCAGGGCAGTGGGATTAGTTTGGGAATGAGACAGAGGGTTGTCAAGTAGCTGTTCCCAGTCCACTTTGGACAGATCCTGCCTTATCATATTAAAATCGGCCTGTTGTTTGCTAAATTTCCCCACTGAACTCATTGTTAATCTGCTTTATCAAAACGTGCCTGGATCTCCTGGTATATTTCAATACTGAACCTCGGTAGATTAAATAAAAGTGTTACCGAGATTTGATTTAAATGCAGAGGAGGGATTCACATGCGGATGAATGTTGGTCTGCAGATATCTGGGTGCACCTTAGAAAAATTACGCAAATAAAAGACAATTAAAGTCTGTTCTGGGTATTCTTACTGAGATTTGAATGAATTTCAGGCCGTGAGACTCACTGTCTTATACACAGGAGTGAAGGATTACATCAAACAAAGATAATGGCCCTGAAATCATGGTCTCCGTACCAACGAATTAGGCCTTGGTAGAGGCCCCGCAAGTTCCGTGTTTCCGTCTGCGCTGTGTATGCGCTGAATCCCTGGACTTGCAATCTATCAAGGTTTGCAACAGAATCGATAGAATAAAGATCTCTTTAAACCAGCCCATCAAAAACTCCCAGGGCAGGAACAACACGGGTTAGATACAGAGTGAAGCTCCCTCTACACTGTCCCATCAAACACTCCCAAGGCTGGTACTGCACGGGTTAGATACAGAGTAAAGCTCCCTCTACGCTGTCCCATCAAACACTCCCAAGGCAGGTACAGCACGTGTTAGATATAGAGTAATGCTCCCTCTACACTGTCCCATCAAACACTCCCAAGGCAGGTACCGCACGGGTTAGATACAGACAAAAAGCTCCCTCTACACTGTCCCATCAAACATTCCCAAGGCAGGTTCTGCACGGGTTAGATATATATAGTAATGCTCCCTCTACACTGTCCCATCAAACACTCCCAGGGCTATGGGGAGAGAACGTGGCAGTGGGGTTAGTTTGGGAATGATGCAGGGCTATGGGCAGAGAGTGGGGAAGAGGGATTAGTTTGGGATTGATGCAGGGCTATGGGGAGAGAGTGTGGCAGTGGGATTAGTTTGGGATTGATTCAGGGCTATGGGGTAGAGCAGGGCAGTGGGATTAGTTTGGGATCAAGACAGAGCTATGGGGGGAAAGCGAGGCAGTGGGATTAGTTTCGGATTGATACAGGGCTATGGGGAGAGAGCGGGGCAGTGGGATTAGATGGGGGATTGATACAGGGCTATGGGGATAGAGCGGGGCAGTGGGATTAGTTTGGGATTGATACAGGGCTATGGGGAAAGAGCAGGGCAGTGGGATTAGTTTGGGATTGATACAGGGCTATGGGGAGAGAGCGGGGCAGTGGGATTAGCTTGGGATTGATGCAGGGCTATGGGGAGAGAGCGGGGCAGTGGGATTAGTTAGGGGATTGAAACAGGGCTATGGGGAGAGAGCGGGGCATTGGGATTAGTTTGGGATTGATACAGGACTATGGGGAGAGAGTGGGGCTTTGGGATTAGTTTTGGATTGATACAGGGCTATCGGGAGCGAGCGGGGCACTGGGATTAGTTTGGGATTGATACAGGGCTATGGGGAGTGAGCGGGGCAGTGGGATTAGTTTGCGGATTGATACAGGGCTATGGGGAGAGAGCGGGGCAGTGGGATTAGTTTGGGGATTGAGACAGGGCTATGGGGAGAGAGCGGGGCAGTTTGATTAGTTTGGGGATTGACACAGGGCTATGGAGGCAGCGGGGCAGTAGGATTAGTTTGGGATTGATACGGGGCTATCGGGAGAGATCGGGGCAGTGGGATTAGTTTGAGATTGATACAGGGCTATGGGGAGAGAGCGGGGCAGTGTGATTAGTTTGGGATTGATACATGGCTATGGGGAGAGAGTGGGGCAGTGGGATTAGTTTGATGATTGATACAGGGCTATGGGGAGAGAGCGGGGCAATGTGATTAGTTTGGGATTGATACTGGGCAATCGGGAGAGAGCGGGGCAGTGGGATTAGTTTGGGGATTGATACAGGGCTATGGGGAGAGTGCGGGGCAGTGGGATTAGTTTGGGGATTGATACAGGGCTATGGGGTGAGAGCAGGGCAGTCTGATTAGTTTGGGATTGATACAGGGTTATCGGGAGCGAGCGAGGCATTGGGAATAGTTTGGGATTGATACAGGGCTATCGGGAGAGATCGGGGCAGTGTGATTAGTTTGGGATTGATAGAGAGCTATGGGGAGAGAGTGGGGCTTTGGGATTAGTTTGGGATTGATACAGGGCTATGGGGAGAGAGCGGGGCAGTGGGATTAGTTTGGGGATTGATACAGGGCTATGGGGAAAGAGCGGGGCAGTGGTATTAGTTTGCGATTGATGCAGGGCTATGGGGAGAGAGCGGGGCAGTGTGATTATTTAGGGATTGATACAGGGCTTTGGGGAGAGATGGGGCAGTGGGATTAGTTTGGGATTGATGCAGGACTATGGGGAGCGAGCGAAGCATTGGGAATAGTTTGGGATTGATACAGGACTATCGGGAGAGATCGGGGCAGTGTGATTAGTTTGGGATTGATACAGGGCTATGGGGAGAGAGTGGGGCTTTGGGATTAGTTTGGGATTGATACAGGGATATCGGGAGTGAGCGGGGCACTGGGATTAGTTTGGGATTGATACAGGGCAATGGGGAGTCAGCGGGGCAGTGTGATTAGTTTGCGGATTGATGCAGGGCTAAGGGGAGTGAGCGGGGCAGTGGGATTAGTTTGTGATTGATACAGGGCTAGTGGAGAGAGCGGGGCAGTGGGATTAGTTTGGGATTGATACAGGGCTTTGGGGAGAGAGCGGTGCAGTGGGATTAGTTTGGATATAACACAGGGCTATGGGGCGAAAGCAGGGCAGTGGGCTTACGTTGGGGATTGATACAGGGCTATGGGGAGAGAGCGGGGCAGTGGGATTAGTTTGGGATTGATACAGGGCTATGGGGAGTGAGCGGGGCAGTGGGATTAGTTTGGGATTGATACAGGGCTATGGGGAGAGAGCGGGGCAGTGGGATTTGTTTGGGATTGTTACAGGGCTATGGGGAGAAAGCGGGGCAATGGGATTAATTTGGGGATTGATACAGGACTATGGGGATAAAGCGGGGCAGTGGGATTATTTTGGATATAACACAGGGCTTTGGGGAGAAAGCGGGCAGTGTGATTTGTTTGGATATAACACAGGGCTATGGGGAGAAAGCGGGCAGTGGGCTTACGTTGGGGACTGATACAGGTCTATGGGGAGAAAGCAGGGCAGTGGGATTAGTTTGTGATTGATACAGGTCTATGGGGAGTGAGCGGGGCAGTGGGATTAGTTTGGAGATTGATACAGGGCTATGGGGAGAGAGCGTGGCAGTGGGATTAGTTTGGGATTGATACAGGGCTATGGGGAGAGAGTGGGGCAGTGGGATTAGTTTGGGATTGATACAGGGATATCGGGTGTGAGCGGGGCACTGGGATTAGTTTGCGGATTGATACAGGGCTAGTGGAGAGAGCGGGGCAGTGGGATTAGTTTGCGGATTGATACAGGGCTAGTGGAGAGAGCGGGGCAGTGGGATTAGTTTGGGATTGATACAGGGCTATGGGGAGAGAGCGGTGCAGTGGGATTAGTTTGGATATAACACAGGGCTATGGGGAGAAAGCGGGGCAGTATGCTTACGTTGGGGATTGATACAGGGCTATGGGGAGAGAGCGGGGCAGTGGGATTTGTTTGGATATAACACAGGGCTATGGGGTGAAAGCAGGGCAGTGGACTTACGTTGGGGATTGATACAGGGCTATGGGGAGAGAGCGGGGCAGTCGGATTTGTTTGGGATTGATACAGGTCTATAGGGAGAAAGCGGGGCAGTGGGATTAATTTGCGGATTGATACAGGGCTATGGGGAGAAAGCGGGGCAGTGGGATTAGTTTGGATATAACACAGGGCTATGGGGAGAAAGCGGGCAGTTGGATTTGTTTGGATATAACACAGGGCTATGGGGAGAAAGCGGGCAGTGGGATTTGTTTGGATATAACACAGGGCTATGGGGAGAAAGCGGGCAGTGGGCTTACGTTGGGGATTGATACAGGGCTATGGGGAGAGAGCAGGGCAGTGGAAATAGTTTGTGATTGATACAGGGCTAGTGGAGAGAGCGGGGCAGTGGGATTAGTTTGGAGATTGATACAGGGCTATGGGGAGAGAGCGCGGCAGTGGGATTAGGTTGGGGACTGCTCCAGGGCTATGGGGAGAGAGCGAGTCTTTGGGATTAGGTTGGCGATTGATAAAGGGCTAACAGGAGAGAGCAGGGCAGTGGGATTAGTTTGGGACTGAGACAGAGGGTTGTCAAGTAGCTGTTCCCAGTCCACTTTGGACAGATCCTGCCTTATCATATTAAAATCGGCCTGTTGTTTGCTAAATTTCCCCACTGAACTCATTGTTAATCTGCTTTATCAAAACGTGCCTGGATCTCCTGGTATATTTCAATACTGAACCTCGGTAGATTAAATAAAAGTGTTACCGTGATTTGATTTAAATGCTGAGGAGGGATTCACATGCGGATGAATGTTGGTCTGCAGATATCTGGGTACACCTTAGAAAAATGAAGCAAATAAAAGACAATAAAAGTCTGTTCTGGGTATTCTTACTGAGATTTGAATGAATTTTAGGCCGTGAGACTCACTGTCTTATACACAGGAGTGAAGGATTACATCAAACAAAGATAATGGCCCTGAAATCATGGTCTCCGTACCAACGACTTAGGCCTTGGTAGAGGCCCCGCAAGTTCCGTGTTTCCATCTGCGCTGTGTATGCGCTGAATCCCCGGGCTTGCAATCTACCAAGGTTTGCTACAGAATTGATAGAGTAAAGCTCTCTTTAAACCAGCCCATCAAAAACTCCCAGGGCAGGAACAACACGGGTTAGATACAGAGTGAAGCTCCCTCTACACTGTCCCATCAAACACTCCCAGGGCAGGTACTGCACGGGTTAGATACTGAGTAAAGCTCCCTCTACGCTGTCCCATCAAACACTCCCAAGGCAGGTACAGCACGGGTTAGATATAGAGTAATGCTCCCTCTACACTGTCCCATCAAACACTCCCAAGGCAGGTACCGCACGGGTTAGATACAGACAAAAAGCTCCCTCTACACTGTCCCATCAAACATTCCCAAGGCAGGTGCTTCACGGGTTAGATATATATAATAATGCTCCCTCTACACTGTCCCATCAAACACTCCCAGGGCTATGGGGAGAGAACGTGGCAGTGGGGATGTTTGGGAATGATGCAGGGCTATGGGCAGAGAGTGGGGCAGAGGGATTAGTTTGGGATTGATGCAGGGCTATGGGGAGAGAGTGGGGCAGTGGGATTAGTTTGGGATTGATTCAGGGCTATGGGGGGAGAGCAGGGCAGTGGGATTAGTTTGGGATTGATACAGGGCTATGGGGAGAGAGCAGGGCAGTAGGATTAGTTTGGGATTGATACAGGGCTATGGGGAAAGAGCGGGGCAGTGGTATTAGTTTGCGGTTGATGCAGGGCTATGGGGAGAGAGCGTGGCAGTGTGATTAGTTAGGGATTGATACAGGGCTTTGGGGAGAGACGGGGCAGTGGGATTAGTTTTGGATTGATGCAGGACTATGGGGAGAGAGCGGGGCAGTGGGATTGTTTTGGTGATTGATACAGGGCTATCGGGAGAGAGCGAGGCAATGTCATTAGATTGGGATTGATACAGGGCTATCGGGAGAGATCGGGGCAGTGGGATTAGTTTCAGATTGATACAGGGCTATCGGGAGAGAGCGAGGCATTGGGAATAGTTTGGGATTGATACAGGGCTATCGGGAGAGATCGGGGCAGTGTGATTAGTTTGGGATTGATACAGGGCTATGGGGTTTTGTATATTCCACATGTCCTGTGCTTGAAGTCTCTGACATTGGCCAGACATTGTTTAAGCATTTCATTGTCTTGGGCTGTTCACTATGAACATCTTTACCTGTTTCTGATCTACACAGGATGCAACAGATCAGAAAAACCTCCATTCAACAATGCGAATTCCTGTCTCTGCAAAGACATCATACTGTTCCACAATGCAGGAATGTCGCAAACAGCTTTTGATAGCTGAGATCAACTTTAACTATTCAAACCTTTCAGGTAAAGAAGCTTCTAGATTCCGAGCCACAAATTGAATCGTTTAAGAAAGAAAGAATGTCACAGAAATGTGATTTATTGCTGTTATTTTACAATTTACAAATATACACACAATTTGTGTCACTGAATTATAAACAAAAAAGCAGGCAAAGCTATGACTTAACAGAAATAAACACTTGTTTTTCTTCCTGGACAGCAAAACCAGTCAGACTGACTTGCAAATCTTTACTGATATGTTGACGTAAAGATTTATAATTTACCAATTTCGCTTCTAATGTTTTTCTCTCAAACATTCTCCACAATATTAATCCCTGCTCTTGTCACAAGGAGTGTTGAATTATTTTAGGTACTTCGCAATTAAAAGCAGGAAACAAACTTCATTATACTCACAAATTTTAATCTCCTATTTCAAACATTCAAACCAAATCGAATTGTACGTTATCACTTTAATCAAAGTATTTTCTGTATCTCTCTCAATAAACAAAGAGTGGTTTCTTCTAAAGTAGCTTCCTGCAATTTTTATACATCATTACATAACTCTTGCTTCAATTAACACTCCACTAAATGTTTAAGAGTAAATCTATATTTACGTTATTCCTGCGACTTGTTAGGACTATCGAACGACAGACATTATAAAATGGTTTGTGTTTTTCCCCTTTCTTGGTTCTCTTCCTAAATGTCTTAATGGTATATTTTTAAAATGTCATTAAAAAGTAATATGTAACTCCTGCAAATCCTCCCCTACCTTCCCCCTCCTCAACACCATGGTTGCATGTTTGTGTAAAGCTACTCACTTCAGTCAATCACTCAAAATCAAATCTTGAGATATTTCAATTTGAAAACATTTTAACCATTTCAGAGCTCTTTAAAAGCGTTTGGACTTCAAGACCTGATTGAAACTTGTTTACGTGAGGGGAAAATTGGCTTTTGCTTCAGTCTCTTCCAAAATCATGTTCGAAACTTAGGGGGAAAAAGTGTTTTTTACACTCATTTTTGGTGAAAAGCTCATTAAAAATCTTTAAATTCTTTCAAGTCTCACTGCAGCTTTGACAGAAGAAGTTGCTCCAAGTTTCTCCTTCCCCCTTCAATGCTGTCGTTAAACATCCGACAAAATAAAGTCTAATTCCAAACGGAGCTCCAATCAGAAAGTGAATAAAGTGGTTAAACTTCCTAAGAAGGCGGCGAGGTTATCTATCCCCAGCCTTGGCGATGAGTTGGGATCAGTTTTTGGAGATGTTGTTTCCTCTTTTTCTGTTGCCGTTCCCTCCTTCTCTAAGACTCTAAGGTACAAACGGGGGCACAAACTATTTCCCTTTCTCGCAACATGATTAAAATAACCCTGGCTGATTTCCCTCTCTCTCTAACCCAGGGGTCACTGGACAATGATCAGGAGAAGGAACCCTGGCTGATTTTCCCCTCTCTCTAACCCAGGGGTCACTGGGCAGTGATCAGGAGCAGGAGCCCTGGCTGATTTCCCCTCTCTCAAACCCAGGGGTCACTGGACAGAGATCAGGAGCATGAACCCTGGCTGATTTCCCCTCTCTCTAACCCACGGGTCACTGGACAATGATCAGGAGCATGAACCCTGGATGGTTCCCCCTCTCTCTAGGTCACTGGATAGTGATCAGGAGCTAGAACCCTGGCTGATTTCCCTCTCTCTCTAACCCAGGGGTCACTGGACAATGATCAGGAGCAGGAACCCTGGCCGATTTCCCCTCTCTCTAACCCAGGGGTCACTGGATAGTGATCAGGAGCATGAACCCTGGCTGATTTACCCTCTCTCTCTAACCCAGGGGTCACTGGACTGTGATCAGGAGCAGGAACCCTAGCTGATTTCACCCGTCTCTCTAACCCAGGGGTCACTGGACTGTGATCAGGAGCAGGAACCCTGGCTGATTTCCCCTCTCTCACTAACCCAGGGGTCACTGGGCAGTGATCAGGAGCAGGAATCCAGGCTTATTTCCCCCCTCTCTAACCCAGTGGTCACTGGACAGTGATCAGGAGCATGAATCCTGGCTGATTTCCCTGTCTCTCTAACCCAGTGGTCAATGGGCAGTGACCAGGAGCAGGAACACTGGCTGATTTCCCCTCTCTCTAAACCAGTGGTCACTGGATAGTGATCAGGAGCATGAACCCTGGCTGATTTCCCTCTCTCTCTAACCCAGGGGTCACTGGGCAGTGATCAGGAGCAGGAACCCTGGCTGATTTCCCCTCTCTCTAACCCAGGGGTCACTGGACTGTGATCAGGAGCAGGAACCGTGGCTGATTTCCCCTCTCTCTAACCCAGGGTTCACTGGACTGTAATCAGGAGCAGGAACCCTGGCTGATTTCCCCTCTCTCTCTAACCCAGGGGTCACTGGACTGTAATCAGGAGCAGGAACCCTGGCTGATTTCACCTCTCTCTCTAACCCAGGGGTCACTGGACTGTGATCAGGAGCAGGAACCCTGGCTGATTTCACCTCTCTCTCTAACCCAGGGGTCACTGGGCAGTGATCAGGAGCTGGAACCCAGGCTGATTTCCCCTCTCTCTAACCCAGGGATCACTGGACAATGATCAGTAGCAGGAACCCTGGCTGATTTCCCCTCTCTCTAACCCAGGGGTCACTGGACTGTGATCAGGAGCAGGAACCCTGGCTGATTTCCCTCTCTCTCTAACCCAGGGGTCACTGGGCAGTGATCAGGAGCAGGAACCCAGGCTGATTTCCCTTCTCTCTAACCAGGGGTCACTGGATAGTGATCAGGAGCAGGAACCCTGGCTGATTTCCGCCTCTCTCTAACTCAGGGGTCACTGGATAGTGATCAGGAGCAGGAACCCTGGCTGATTTCCCCTCTCTCTCTAACCCAGGGTTCACTGGACTGTAATCAGGAGGACGAACCCTGGCTGATTTCACCTCTCTCTCTAACCCAGGGGTCATTGGACAGTGATCAGGAGCACGAACCCTGGCTGATTTCCCCTTCTCTAACCCAGGGGTCACTGGATAATGATCAGGAGCAGGAACCCTGGCTGATTTCCCCTCTCTCTCTAACCCAGGGGTCACTGGACATTGATCAGGAGCAGGAACCCTGGCTGGTTCCCCCTCACTCTAACTCAGGGGTCACTGGATAGTGATCAGGAGCTGGAACCCGGGCTGATTTCTCCTCTCTCGAACCCAGGGGTCACTGGACAATGATCAGGAGCAGGAACCCTGGCTGATTTCACCTGTCTCTCTAACCCAGGGGTCACTGGACTGTGATCAGGAGCATGAACCCTCGCTGATTTCCCTCTCTCTCTAACCAGGGGTCACTGGGCAGTGATCAGGAGCAGGAACCCTGGCTGATTTCCCCTCTCTCTAACCCAGGAGTCACTGGACAGTAATCAGGAGCAGGAACCCTGGCTGATTTCCCATCTCTCTCTAACCCATGGGTCACTGGACAGTGATCAGGAGCAGGAATCCTGGCTGATTTCCCCTCTCTCTAACACAGAGGTCATTGGATAGTGATCAGGAGCGGGATAAGCGTGGGATTGATCCGGGGCTATGGGGAGTGAGCGTGGCAGTGGGATTAGTTTGTGATTGATTCAGGGCTAGAGGAGAGAGCTGGGCAGTGGGATTAGTTTGGAATTGATACAGGGCTATGGGGAGAGAGCGGTGCAGTGGGATTAGTTTGGATATAACACAGGGCTATGGGGAGAAAGCGGGGCAGTGGGCTTACGTTGGAGATTGATACAGTGCTATGGGGAGAGAGCGGGGCAGTGGGATTTGTTTGGATATAACACAGGGCTATGGGGAGAAAGCAGGGCAGTGGACTTACGTTGGGGATTGATACAGGGCTATGGGGAGAAAGCGGGCAGTGGGATTTGTTTGGGATTGATACTGGGCTATGGGGAGAAAGCGGGGCAATGGGATTTTTTTGGGATTGATACAGGGCTATGGGGAGAAAGCGGGGCAGTGGGATTAGTTTGGATATAACACAGGGCTATGGGGAGAAAGCGGGCAGTGGAATTTGTTTGGATTTAACACAGGGCTATGGGGAGAAAGCGGGCAGTGGGCTTACGTTGGGGATTGATACAGGGCTATGGGGAGAGAGCAGGGCAGTGGAAATAGTTTGTGATTGACACAGGGCTATGGGGAGAAAGGGCAGTGGGATTAGTTTGGAGATTGATACAGGGCTATGGGGAGAGAGCGCGGCAGTGGGATTAGGTTGGGGACTGATATAGGGCTATGGGGAGAGAGCGGAGCAGTGGGATTAGTTTGGCGATTGATAAAGGGCTAACAGGAGAGAGCAGGGCAGTGGGATTAGTTTGGGACTGAGACAGAGGGTTGTCAAGTAGCTGTTCCCAGTCCACTTTGGACAGATCCTGCCTTATCATATTAAAATCGGCCTGTTGTTTGCTAAATTTCCCCACTGAACTCATTGTTAATCTGCTTTATCAAAACGTGCCTGGATCTCCTGGTATATTTCAATACTGAACCTCGGTAGATTAAATAAAAGTGTTACCGTGATTTGATTTAAATGCAGAGGAGGGATTCACATGCGGATGAATGTTGGTCTGCAGATATCTGGGTACACCTTAGAAAAATGAAGCAAATAAAAGACAATAAAAGTCTGTTCTGGGTATTCTTACTGAGATTTGAATGAATTTTAGGCCGTGAGACTCACTGTCTTATACACAGGAGTGAAGGATTACATCAAACAAAGATAATGGCCCTGAAATCATGGTCTCCGTACCAACGACTTAGGCCTTGGTAGAGGCCCCGCAAGTTCCGTGTTTCCGTCTGCGCTGTGTATGTGCTGAATCCCCGGACTTGCAATCTGTCAAGGTTTGCTACAGAATCGATAGAGTAAAGCTCTCTTTAAACCAGCCCATCAAAAACTCACAGGGTAGGAACAGCACGGGTTAGATACAGAGTAAAGCTCCCTCTACACTGTTCCATCAAACACTCCCAAGGCAGGTACTGCACGGGTTAGATACAGAGAAAAGCTCCCTCTACGCTGTCCCATCAAACATTCCCAAGGCAGGTACCGCACGGGTTAGATACAGACAAAAAGCTCCCTCTACACTGTCCCATCAAACATTCCCAAGGCAGGTGCTGCACGGGTTAGATATATATAGTAATGCTCCCTCTACACTGTCCCATCAAACACTCCCAGGGCTATGGGGAGAGAACGTGGCAGTGGGGTTAGTTTGGGAATGATGCAGGGCTATGGGCAGAGAGTGGGGCAGAGGAGGGATTAGTTTGGAACTGATGCAGGGCTATTGGGAAAAGTTTGGGATTGATGCAGGGCTATGGGGAGAGAGTGGGGCAGTGGGATTAGTTTGGGATTGATTCAGGGCTATGGGGGGAGAGCAGGGCAGTGGGATTAGTTTGGGATCAAGACAGAGCTATGGGGGGAAAGCGAGGAAGTGGGATTAGTTTGGGATTGATACAGGGCTATGGGGGAGAGCGGGGCAGTGGGATTAGATTGGGGATTGATACAGTGCTATGGGGAGTCAGCAGGGCAGTGGGATTAGTTTGGGGATTGATACAGGGTATGGGGAGAGAGCGGGGCAGTGGGATTAGTTTGGGGATTGATACAGGGCTATGGGGAGAGAGCAGGGCAGTGGGATTAGTTTGGGGATTGATACAGGGCTATGGGGAGAAAGCGGGCAGTGGGATTAGTCTGGGGATTGATACAGGGCTATGGGGAGAGGGCAGGGCAGTGGGATTAGTTTGGGATTGATACAAGGCTATGGGGAGAGAGCGGGGCAGTGGGATTAGTTTGGGATTGATACAGCGCTATGGGGAGAGAGCTGGGCAGTGGGATTAGTTTGGGGATTGAAACAGGGCTATGGGGAGAGAGCGGGGCATTGGGATTAGTTTGGGATAGATACAGGACTATGGGGAGAGAGTGGGGCTTTGGGATTAGTTTTGGATTGATACAGGGCTATCGGGAGTGAGCAGGGCACAGGGATTAGTTTGGGATTGATACAGGGCTATGGGGAGTGAGCGGGGCAGTGGGATTAGTTTGCGGATTGATACAGGGCTATGGGGAGAGAGCGGGGCAGTTTGATTAGTTTGGGGATTGATACAGGGCTATGGAGAGAGCGGGGCAATGGGATTAGTTTGGGATTGATACAGGGCTATCGGGAGAGATCGGGGCAGTGGGATTAGTTTGAGATTGATACAGGGCTATGGGGAGAGAGCGGGGCAGTGGGATTAGTTTGGAAATTATACAGGGCTATGGGGAGAGAGCGGGGCAGTGGGATTAGTTTGGGATTGATACAGAGCTATGGGGAGAGAGGGGGGCAATGGGATTCGTTTGGGGATTGATACAGGGCTATGGGGAGAGAGCGGGGCAGTGTGATTAGTTTGGGATTGATACAGGGCAATCGGGAGAGAGCGGGGCAGTGGGATTAGTTTGGGGATTGATACAGGGCTATGGGGTGAGAGCAGGGCAGTCTGCTTAGTTTGGGATTGATACAGGGTTATCGGGAGCGAGCAAAGCATTGGGAATAGTTTGGGATTGATACAGGGCTATCGGGAGAGATCGGGGCAGTGTGAATAGTTTGGGATTGATACAGGGCTATGGGGAGAGAGTGGGGCTTTGGGATTAGTTTGGGAATGATACAGGGCTATGGGGAGAGAGTGGGGCTTTGGGATTAGTTTGGGATTGATACAGGGCTATGGGGAGTGAGCGGGGCAGTGGGATTAGTTTGCGGATTGACACAGGGCTATGGGGAGTGAGCAGGGCAGTGGGGTTAGTTTGAGATTGCTACAGGGCTATGGGGAGATAGCGGGGCAGTGGGATTAGTTTGGGACTGATACAGGGCTATGGGGAGAGAGTGGGGCAGTTGGATTAGTTTGGGATTGATACAGGGCTATGGGGAGAGAGCGGGGCAGTTGCATTAGTTTGGGATTGATAAAGGACTATGGGGAGAGAGCGGGGCAGTGGGATTAGTTTTGGGGATTGATACAGGGCTATGGGGAGAGAGCGGGGCAGTGTGATTAGTTTGGGATTGATGCAGGACTATGGGAAGAGAGCGGGGCAGTGGCATTAGTTTAGGATTGATGTAGGGCTATGGGGGGAGAGCGGGGCAGTGGAAATAGTTTTTGATTGATACAGGGCTATGGGGAGAAAGGGCAGTGGGATTAGTTTGGGGATTGATACAGAGCTATGGGGTGAGAGCAGGGCAGTCTTATTAGTTTGGATTGACACAGGGTTATCGGGAGAGATCGGGGCAGTGTGATTAGTTTGGGATTCATACAGGGCTATGGGGAGAGAGTGGGGCTTTGGGATTAGTTTGGGATTGATACATGGCTATGGGGAGAGAGCGGGGCAGTGGGATTAGTTTGAGGATTGATACAGGGCTATGGGGAAAGAGCGGGGTAGTGGTATTAGTTTGCGATTGATGCAGGGCTATGGGGAGAGAGCGGGGCAGTGTGATTAGTGAGGGATTGATACAGGGCTTTGGGGAGAGACGGGGGCAGTGGGATTAGTTTGGGATTGATGCAGGACTATGGGGAGCGAGCGAAGCATTGGGAATAGTTTGGGATTAATACAGGGCTATCGGGAGAGATCGGGGCAGTGTGATTAGTTTGGGATTGATACAGGGATATCGGGAGTGAGCGGGACACTGGGATTAGTTTGGGATTGATACAGGGCTATGGGGAGTGAGCGGGGCAGTGGGGTTAGTTTGGGATTGATACAGGGCTATGGGGAGAGAGTGGGGCAGTGGGATTAGTTTGGGATTGAAACAGGGCTATGGGGAGAGAGCGGGGCAGTTGGATTAGTTTGGGATTGATAAAAGGCTATGGGGAGAGAGCGGGGCAGTGGGATTAGTTTTGGGGATTGATGCAGGGCTATGGGGAGAGAGAGGGAGAGAGAGAGAGAGGGACAGAGAGAGCGAGAGAGAGAGAGGGACAGAGAGAGAGAGAGGGACAGAGAGAGAGAGAGGGACAGAGAGAGAGAGAGAGGGACAGAGAGAGAGAGAGGGACAGAAAGAGAGAGGGACAGAGAGAGAGAGGGACAGAGAGAGAGGGAGGGACAGAGAGAGAGAGGGACAGAGAGAGAGGGACAGAGAGAGAAAGGGACAGAGAGAGAGAGAGGGACAGAGAGAGAGAGTTACAGAGAGAGAGAGAGGGACAGAGAGCGAGAGAGGGACAGAGAGAGAGAGAGGGACAGAGAGAGAGAGAGGGACAGAGAGAGAGAGGGACAGAGAGAGAGAGAGGGACAGAGAGAGAGAGAGAGGAATATCCAGGGCCTCCGCTCCTCAACTTTTGGGATGAAGAGTACAGACCCTGAATTCCTAAAAGCTATAAAAGACATTGATATAATTGTGTTAACAGAAACATGGTGCCAAAAGGACATGCCGACCCACTGTCCTCCAATGTACCATGAAATCATTGTGCCCTCAGTAAAGAACACTAAGACACGCAAGGGCAGAACCTCCGGGTGAATCCTGGTGTGGTATAAAGGAGAACTGAACAAACACATCTCACCGATAAAACAGGGAAAATCACACGTATGGCTAAAATTAGATAAAAATATAGGAATAGCAAAAAACGATGTTTACTTATGTGCGATCTACATACCTCCAATAGAATCGCCATATTTTGAAGAGGAGATATTTGACACTCTCCACATGGAAATCAGCCATTTCCAGGCCCAAGGAAAGGTGCTACTATGTGGGGACCTAAATGCAAGGACAGGATGTGAACCTGACTTCATAGACCCACAGGGCAACAACCATGTATTTGGCCAGACCCCTCTATATGTCACACCAGCCATCGCAAACCGAAACAACCTCGATTGTGTAATAAATAAAAGTGGTAGGGAGGTAGTGCAACTCTGCCGAGCCTTAGGCCTGTACATAGTTAACGGTAGGTTCAGAGGGGACTCCTTAGGGAGACTCACATATTCCTCAACTCTTGGGTCTAGTGTGGTGGATTATACAATCACTGACCTGGACCCCTGCGATATCAACGCATTCACTGTCAGGCAGCAATCCCCCCTCTCAGACCATAACCAAATAAATGTGTACCTTAAACTTTCTGCCCAAACTACAGACACAAAAAAGGAACCCATTAAGCTACATAAAATAAACCAGACATACAGATGGGCCCCAGACAGTGGAGATAAATTCATCACAGCACTAAATTCACCTGATCTCACAAGTAAAATTTCAAAATTTAAAGAAAATCTATATGAGATCACCAGAGATGGTGTAAACATGGCCATAGAGGATATAAATATGATCTTCCATGAGGCAGCTGTAAAAGCCGACCTTGTGAAACAGAAGAGGAAGTGTCACAAAAGACAAAATAAAAATAAGAAATGGTTTGACCACGAATGCAAAAATGCCAGAAAAGACCTGAGAAAAATATCAAACCAAAAGCATCGGCAACCAAACAATCCGGACCTACGTACTAGATACAATGAAACCCTCAAAAGATATAAACACACCATTAGGAACAAAACACAAAACTATACCCACAAAATACTCGAAGAAATTGAAAACTCCACCAATCCAAAACAATTCTGGGAAATGTGGAATAACCTGAGTACAACACAATTGCAAGCATTACCAATCCAAGATGGCGACATCTGGAGAACACATTTTGAAAACCTCTCCAAAGACATCCCAATAAACGAAACAAACCCAAGTCAACATCAGGTCACAGAAAAACTCCACACATTAGAAGCAACAATTAAAGACAACCAAAACCCTCTAGACTCCCCAATCACATGGAAAGAACTGGCCACAAAAACAAAATCTCTCCACCTAAAGAAAGCCTGTGGCCCAGACAACATCAAAAATGAAATGCTCAAGTTCAGCAATATGGAGATGCAGGGTGCGATACTCAAACTATTCAACATCATATTACGCTCAGGCTGTTTTCCCGATATCTGGTGCCAAGGACTAATCTCCCCCATATATAAAAGTGGAAACAAATCAGACCCAAATAACTACCGCGGCATCTGTGTCAACAGTTGTCTAGGGAAGTTATTCTGCAGTATTCTAAATAGTAGATTACTTGATTTTCTTAACAAACATAATATCCTCAGAAAAAACCAAATAGGCTTTCTTCCAAAACACCGCACAGCCGACCATATCTATACCCTTCACACCCTCATTGGAAAACATATACACCAAACAAAAAATGGGAAAATATTCGCCTGTTTCATCGACTTCAAGAAAGCCTTTGACTCTATATGGCACGAAGGGCTCTATTATAAACTTCTTCAGTGTGGAATAGGGGGCAAAGTCTATGACCTTATTAAATCAATGTATCTGAAAAACAAATGCGGGGTCAAAATTGGAGACAAACGCACCGATTTCTTCACCCAGAGAAGAGGCGTTGGCAGGGCTGCAATTTGAGCCCGACCCTGTTCAACATATACATAAATGAATTAGCAGACATGCTGGAGCAAAGCGAGTCACCAGGTCTCCGTCTCCTGGATGGAGAAGTGAAATCCCTGTTCTATGCGGACGACCTGGTTCTGCTGTCTCCCACAGAACAGGGATTACAGCAACAACTAGACCTACTCGACAAATACTGCCAAAATTGGGCTCTAACAGTAAATCTAAAGAAAACCAACATCATGATTTTTCAAAAAAGGCCCAGATGTCAGGAAAACAAATACCAGTTTACCCTCAGTGATACCACTATAGGACACACTATGAGCTACACCTACCTTGGTCTAACTATTACAGCATCAGGGAGCTTCAGCATAGCAGTGAATGCACTAAAAGAAAAAGCCCGAAGAGCTCTATATGCAATAAAAAGAAAATTCTACAACATCCAAATCCCAATCAAAATCTGGCTCAAAATATTTGACAGCATAATCCTGCCCATTGCACTGTACGGTAGTGAAGTATGGGGCCCGCTAAATCACCAAAGCTACACTAAATGGGAAAAACCCACAATAGAAGCCCTACATGCAGAATTCTGCCGAAGCATCCTTCGCACCCAAAGAAAAACGCCAACAAATGCATGCAGAGCCGAACTAGGCAGATACCCACTGATAATAAACATCCAAAAACGAGCACTAAACTTCCTAAATCACCTCAAATCTAGCTCCCCAGACACCCTTCATTTCAAAGCCTTTCAGACCCAAGAGCTAAACCCAGAAAAGAGTCCCCTGAGTCAGCTGCTACTGAAACTAAGTACTCAGCCGGACCCTGACCAGCCCCAGACCAACACAGCCATCCAAACACCAATCCGAGTGAACCAAATCATTAAAAAATGCCAGGAAACCTACCTGGAACATTGGAACAAAATAACCGAAAGCCAAAGCAGATTAGAATGTTACCGGGCCCTAAAAAGAGAATATAAACAGGCAGACTACCTCACGACCATCAGAGACACAAAACAGAGACAGACCCTCACCAGGTACAGACTAAGCGACCACCAACTGGAAATTGAAAAAGGCAGATACAAGAAATCCTGGCAGCCTAGAGAGAATAGAATATGCGATCAATGTCTGGCCGGCGAGGTTGAAACAGAAATGCATTTCCTCCTAAAATGCGAAAAATTCAACACATCAAGAAACATATTATTCAACAAGCTAAGCCAAACAACCCCAGATTTCAAGGAATTGGATGATCTGTCAAAATTGAGATTAGTCCTAGGAGAAGGAGACAGACCATACCTTGGGGCCAAATATGTAACAACATGTCACAACCTGAGGACTGTTTAAAATTAAGACTGTTTAAAATTAATATTGAACGTACCAAATGAAGTACAAAGACTGTTTAAAATTAATATTGTTAAAAGTAATATTGTATGTACCCAACAAATGTCAAATCGATTGACACCTACAGAATGTTGGAAAACTGTACCTTTTTGCTATGTAAGCTTTGGCAATATGGTTCTCTGTAAACTTTCATGCCAATAAAGCATTTGAATTGAATTGAATTGAGAGGGACAGAGAGAGAGAGGGACAGAGAGAGAGAGAGACAGAGAGAGAGAGATGGGCGAAGGGAGAGAGAGAGCGAGGCGCCGCGCAACCGACCGTTCAAAGCAAAGCAAAACAGCGGCCGGGGGATCGGAGCCAGAACAGCGCAGGAAAACCCGGGAACAGAGAGAGAGAAACCGGGAACAGAGAGAGAGAACTCCAAAACAGGGAGAGAGAGAGAGCAGAGCCCGAGCAGCAACCGGAGCACGGAGCCTGAAGCCGGAGAAAGGCCCGAGGAACCGGGCCGAGCGAGGCACCGGAGAGAAGGAGAGCGAGCAGCAACAGGAGTACACCCAGACCGGGAGGAGCGGCCCGAGCCAGTCAAAGAGGCGAGGTAGGGGTGCCGGATCGGGTCGGGCCTGGAGAGCGAGCAAGCCCAGGGCCTGAAACCCGAGAAACTCCGGGGTCGGAGAAACCCGAGAAACTCCGGGGTCGGAGAAACTCGGACAAACACCGGGCCGGGACAGCACAGCCGAGCCGAGGGGCTGGGGTCAGGGCAGAAGCCCGGAGAGAGCGTTGGGAGCTGAGAGCTGAGAGCGCGAAATTTGAACGAAGGGAAACGGCTGAAAGGAGAAAAGGAGCAAAGAGAGGTAACTGCACCTGGAGAGAGAGAGACGGAGCGTGAGAGAGAGAGAGGAGAGGAAACACCAGCTGGAGAGAAAAAGCCGGAGAAATAAGTTTTACCTAACTCTAGTTAAAGTTAGTTCGGAAAAAGTTTAATTTTATTTAAATTTAGCTCGAAAAAAAAAAAAACCTGAAAAAAGAACAACAAACCCGCGAGGAAAAGTAATAGAAACCCGAGAGAAACGATAAACTACCCGAACCAACAGCCTGTGAGAAAAAGAGAAAGATAAACCTTTAAGAGCAGCTATATCAAAGATGAACCCCTGAAAAACTCCCAATTTTGGACCTAAAAGTGGGCTAAGGTGGAACACGACACAAAAAAGAGAAAAAAAAAGTTATCTATCTGAGACAAAAAACAAACGACTACAATGAGCACGGAAATGATATATCCTGAGCAATGCACAAAAAATAAAGCAAAGGAAAAATACAAGTACACAACACTAAAAAATAACCCAGAAATCCTCTACGTGGACTATACCACACACAAAGGGACTAAGCTGAAGAACAACCTCATATTCTACACCGAATACGTCACCTCCTGGAAGGAGATTTTACAAAAACACTACACATACGTCTCCAGTGAAGGTATTGGCAGTGGAGGCAGACTGAAAATATGTAAAGATGGAAACCTAGATAAAGATGACCCCCTGCTAACCATAAGCTACTACAACAAAAATAGAAAGATCATGATACAGGGGAATGTGGAAAATCTGGACACCTTCGAAAAGGAATTCCCCCAGTTGAAAACTAAGGCAGACACAAAGAGGACCAATGGACAGGAAGCAAAAGAGAGTTGAACAGAGGATGAGGAGAGCCAAGTGGAGGAAGAAGAAGAGAGACCAGCAGAGGAAAACACCTCCCTGTCCATCTCCACCCCCCCCACACCTCTCAACGAAAACAAAATGATGAAAGAGAATCTGGCCAAACTAGAACTTGATCTCAACGAATACAGAGAAACACTGGCCAAGAATTTGAAGGAGGAATTCAAACAGCTAAAAACGGAACACGAGTCCACCATCCACAAGCTGAGAAAGACCATAGAGGAGCAAAGAAATGAGATCAAAGAACTCCGTACTCAACTAAACAAAATGAAGGAGACCGTAGAAAGGCTCAGCAGGCAACACAAACCTCTTAAGGTCCAAAAACCTGAGGACACAAAAACAACACACACAAGGACACAGAACCCACCAGATGCCACCCCACACGAAGACACACCGAAAGCCACAAACCCCGCTCCAACCAGCCCTCAGTCGAGTCATGCCCAGACTACTGCTACCCAGTCCTCACACACAGGAACACAAAAACCGACAGATACCCCCCCAAACGAGGACACACCGAAAGCCCCAAACCCCGCTCCTGCCACACAACATATCCCAGAAACCCAGCCAACAACCAGCCACCAGGCGAGTCCTACCCAGACTACTGTTACCCAGTCTGAAAAACCAGCCCCTCAGGCGGTCCTGCTGACCGACTCCAACGGAAAGTTTCTGGACCCCCAGAGGCTGTTCCCAGACCATCAAGTCCTGAAAAAATGGTGCAGCAACACAGGCCAAGCAATGAAGATCCTGAACAAAGAATCCCTTGGAAGCCCCAAATGGATTGTGATCCACACAGGCACGAACGACCTACGCACCCTACAGGAAGGCACGGCTTGGGCGGTGAGCAGGATGGCAGAAAAGGCCAGCAGGGAATTCCCCGAGGCGCGGATCGTGATCTCCACACTGCTGCCCAGAAAGGACACCCCAGCCTATATAATCCACAACACCAACAGGGAGATCGACACGAGATGTTCTGTCCTCCCCAACGTCTCCCTGGCCCATCATCCAAACATCAACACAAGGGACCTCTATGACGAAATACATCTACTCAAACAGCGGATGTGGGTCTTCGCAAGAAACCTCATAAACACTGCCAAAAGACGCAGCCCTCCCACCCCCCCTACCATTGGGAGCCCAAACAGGACCACCAATGTCCCCCACCCCCCTTTACAAAACCGACAACAGAACCGTGCTTTTATACCTGACCCAAGACCCCCCTCTAGACCACAGACTGTAGACCAAGAACTGAGAAAGATCATGACGATGCTGAACAGCCTGATAGAAAGCCGGAGAAATTATTAATATTGTTATTTATCATTATCATTATTGTTATCTTACCAGTATTATTACTATTATTAGATAGATATATGTGCATGCCTCATGAAATTTATACTAAATCATCACTTAGCATTATAGAAAATAGTGTTTCCACACTCATCCCACAAAATAGGTCCATTTTATTTCGTTTTATTGAACTATATAAATGCGTTCTTTCCACATAAGCTGCTGGAATATCCAGGGCCTCCGCTCCTCAACTTTTGGGATGAAGAGTACAGACCCTGAATTCCTAAAAGCTATAAAAGACATTGATATAATTGTGTTAACAGAAACATGGTGCCAAAAGGACATGCCGACCCACTGTCCTCCAATGTACCATGAAATCATTGTGCCCTCAGTAAAGAACACTAAAACACGCAAGGGCAGAACCTCCGGGGGAATATTGGTGTGGTATAAGGGAGAACTGGACAAACACATCTCACCGGTAAAACAGGGGAAATCACACGTATGGCTAAAACTAGATAAAAATATAGGAATAGCAAAAAAAGATGTTTACTTATGTGCGATCTACATACCTCCAATAGATTCGCCATATTTCGAAGAGGAGTTATTTGATACTCTCCACATGGAAATCAGCCATTTCCAGGCCCAAGGAAAGGTGATAATATGTGGGGACCTAAATGCAAGGACCGGTTGTGAACCTGACTTCATAGACCCACAGGGAAACAACCATGTGTTTGGCCAGACCCCTTTAGATGTCACACCAGCCATCGCAAATCGGAACAACCTTGATCGTGAAATAAATAAAAGCGGTAGGGAGGTAGTGCAACTCTGCCGAGCCTTAGGCCTGTACATAGTTAATGGTAGGTTCAGAGGGGACTCCCTAGGGAGACTCACATACTCCTCAACTCTTGGGTCTAGTGTGGTGGACTATACAATCACTGACCTGGACCCCTGCGATATCAACGCATTCACTGTCAGGCAGCAATCCCCCCTCTCAGACCATAACCAAATAAATGTGTACCTTAAACTTTCTGCCCAAACTACAGACACAAAAAAGGAACACAGTAAGCTACATAAAATAAACCAGACATACAGATGGGCCCCAGACAGTGGAGATAAATTCATCACAGCACTAAATTCACCTGATCTCACAAGTAAAATTTCAAAATTTAAAGAAAATCTATATGAGATCACCAGAGATGGTGTAAACACGGCCATAGAGGATATAAACATGATCTTCCATGAGGCAGCTGTAAAAGCCGACCTCGTGAAACAGAAGAGGAAGCATCAAAAAAGACAAAATAAAAATATGAAATGGTTTGACCACGATTGCAAAAATGCCAGAAAAGACCTGAGAAAAATATCAAACCAAAAGCATCGGCAACCAAACAATCCGGACCTACGTACTAGATACAATGAAACCCTCAAAAGATATAAACACACCATTAGGAACAAAACACAAAACTATACCCACAAAATACTCGAAGAAATTGAAAACTCCACCAATCCAAAACAATTCTGGGAAATGTGGAATAACCTGAGTACAACACAATTGCAAGCATTACCAATCCAAGATGGCGACATCTGGAGAACACATTTTGAAAACCTCTACAAAGACATCCCAAAAAACAAAACAAACCCAAGTCAACATCAGGTCACAGAAAAACTCCACACATTAGAAGCAACAATTAAAGACAACCAAAACCCTCTAGACTCCCCAATCACATGGAAAGAACTGGCCACAAAAACAAAATCTCTCCACCTAAAGAAAGCCTGTGGCCCAGACAACATCAAAAATGAAATGCTAAGGTTCAGTAATATGGAGATGCAGGGTGCGATACTCAAACTATTCAACATCATATTACGCTCAGGCTGTTTTCCCGATATCTGGTGCCAAGGACTAATCTCCCCCATATATAAAAGTGGAAACAAATCAGACCCAAATAACTACCGCGGCATCTGTGTCAACAGTTGTCTAGGGAAGTTATTCTGCAGTATTCTAAATAGTAGATTACTTGATTTTCTTAACAAACATAATATCCTCAGAAAAAACCAAATAGGCTTTCTTCCAAAACACCGCACCGCCGACCATATCTATACCCTTCACACCCTCATTGAAAAACATAAACACCAAACAAAAAATGGGAAAATATTCGCCTGTTTCATCGACTTCAAGAAAGCCTTTGACTCTATATGGCACGAAGGGCTCTATTATAAACTTCTTCAGTGTGGAATAGGGGGCAAAGTCTATGA